>NC_140706.1:20063571-21318214 GCF_050655825.1 Lonchura striata | reverse complement strand
GTAAATGCAGTACTGCATTTAGCTAACAAACAGAGGCTACAAAGCTTATTAGACCTTTTTAAAACTTTGGCCTGTCTGGAGTTGTGTTTAATCTTATTTAGCAGTTACAAAAATTAGCTAAGGCCGAGACTTATTGACTGCTATTCAGTCAATAACTATTTGATTTATTTGACTTGTTTTTTGCAACCATTATCTTGGTTGCATAATACTTATTACTGTAAAGATTTTTTTTTTTTTAACTCTTAGATAATGAACCATCTATGACCCTTGAGTAGAATGCAGTGTAATATTATCTATGGTGTGACAGCAGTAGACCTCGCAGTACAGGCATGAGATGATGCTGGAATTTTAAAGAGCTGACCAGTGGTTACTTACTAATGCAATCTTGGGAATTGCAGTTTTAGCTGTAGTAAGACACTCAACCAAAATGTGTAAAACACATGATACAGCAAATTTGCATGGAAGAAGTGAAGAAAGTACAAGTAGTTTTTCTGTGATAACATGCTGCAAGTGTACTAAGAGTGAGGAAAAAGAAACCATGAGCACAGCAGTCCCCCTGGAAAAGGATGTTGTGAACTGAAGACCTTTTCTACACGTGCACAGAGCAAATCCATTTCCTTGAATATCCAGAAGGTGGAAAGTTCAGGATAACACATGAAAAAAGATGTGTAATTTTCAAATTATGAGGGGAGGTACACCTATATTGTCCAATTTATGTTCTCCTTGGTCACTGATTACCTACTGTCAAATAAATGAGAGATCTGTGACCTCCCACCTTAATGCTTTAGGAAGAATTTTTAAATTTTTGCCTTAACTTCAAATTGTACAGTTTTATGACTTAGTTAAGTTCACAGGTGTGGTCTGAAAGAGTATCCTCATTATTAACTACTTTAGAAAATTAATATAATGTTCATTATCTACTCCATTATAGGAAGGTCAGACAGTTCTCTGTACAACTGTGTTGTCTTTTCATGTTAAATTCAAATTTTGGCTATACCATTGAAACTCATATATAGAAAACTACACAGCAGTAGATCTAATTTTATATGCTTCACAAAGTATTAAATAAATTAAAATGTTTCAAATGTGAAGGAAGTACTTAATTTTGCTTTTTCAGCAGCTTCCACATAATATTTCAAAGACTCATTCCAAAATTTGGGAAAGAAACCTATTTTTATGATACTCAAAGCTGGTTTAAATAATTTAATGTTTTCCTGGTTTATGTATTGCAACACGGAGTATTTTATGACTTAGGAGTGATATGTCCTTTACAAGCGTGCTCCCTACAAAAACAAAAACAAGACAAATTTTGCTCAAAGAATTTCTATTGCATATAGGGGGAAAAAAAAGTAAAAAAGAACCACACCACCTTCCAAATACAAATGAACTTAAAACAACATGGAATAAATCTCTTCAGTCCACAGACCAACAATGGTAAATATCCTGCCTTGGAACAATAAACATGTCTTTCTTTTAGAAACATCTTTTCTAAAGCTAAATTGTGTTATTGAAGGCAACCAAATGTTTCTCTTTCCTGTCATTTAAACTAAGACCTACAAATCTTACATCTAAACTCTTAGAAATTAGAGGGCAACAACTGGGAAATTTGCTTATACTTTTGTGCTGTCCTGTGAGACTGAAGATTGACAAATTTTTTTCTCTCCTAGTATTTAAAGCTTGCTTTCAATATGTGCAATAGGATTTGAATCGTATATGTGAAATAGCAACTAAAACTACTATTAAAACTATATGTGGCAGCACATAGAAGGTTGAAAAGCCTTTCTAATGTATTCAGACAAGGAAAGAGGCACATAGTTTGAGAAAGCACGTATTAGCAAAGATTATAAACTCTTCAGAAAAGTTTTTCAACGTAACATTTTTATCATGTTTATTGGAAATGTTTGTCCTAAAGCATAAAATAATTTTATTCTGTCTCTTCTGTAACCACAGTTATTCAGTGATAAGAATAAATTAGCTGTGTAGGTGTGTCTGCTGTACTCTGACAGTAACTTCTGTGAAGACCAGAAATACCATAGCCTTGTCATTGCAGATATTCCTCTGTTAAAAAAAAAAAAAAAAAAAAAAAAAAATCCTAACTATCAAGAGGGAGCATGATTTTAACTCAGTTTCCACTAATGCCTTATCTATTCACTCCAGCACAACACAGACTTCAAAACAACAGGTAATTTGTTGAATTACAGTACATGCTGTCTCTCTGTTCTGTGAGAATCCATTAAGCTCAATTAGTACTTCTGTTTCCATAGAGCCTTTAATAACCCTTTTCTGAGAGTATTTTGCAAAGATTATCACTGTACATTTTCCTGACACTTACAGATCACTGTTTTGTCATTTTTATACTTCTATATAATCAGTAACATTTTAAAATTTAAGTTCTGTATTCTCCTGGGGCAAATAACTTAGTATATTCATTTAGGATGCTTAATAAAATATCAAATTTGGCTCTGGTCAAATGACTTCTTCCTCCTACCAAGACTGAATGTTCAAGTATGTAGCAGGCAGAGGCCCTGTAAGGGCGGTCACTTGCCTAAGATAAGAAATGCCTGGTCACGATGACTGGACAAGGTAGCCCCTCTTCTGCCTTGGGACCCTCATTATCTCTCTGTAAGACCATAGGTCATATTGATCTTGACCCTTACTTTTGGACCATTTCCCAAAACCCCTACACCCTCTATAAACCCCCATTTCTGCCCAGTTCAGCAGTAGAGCTGTCACTGAGCCCCTTTGCAGGAGCTGCCGATAAAGACACCGCTGTGGAACCTCATGCAGCCTTCTCCTCTCTCTCCCTGCGTCTGCCCAGGCACTCAGCGGGCAAAGAGCTGAAACCACTGAACAGCTGAATTCACCAAAGAGCTGAAACCACTGAGGAGCTGAATTCACCAGAGCTGAAACCACTGAGGAGCTGAATTCACCAAAGAGCTGAAACCACTGAACAGCTGAATCCACCAAAGAGCTGAAACCACTGAGGAGCTGAATTCACCAGAGAGCTGAAACCACTGAGGAGCTGAATTCACCAGAGCTGAAACCACTGAGGAGCTGAATTCACCAAAGAGCTGAAATCACTTAAGAGCTGAATTCACCAGAGCTGAAATCACTGAAGAGATGAGCTGCTTGCTAAGATTGCCTGTTGCTGGGAGCTTGCCTGAGGGACCTGGGCAGGTTGTGCTTAGCTGGACATCGCTATCCGGGACACCTTCGGCAGCCGGTGTCAGATGGAGCCTGGGAACCCCAGGCCATAATACAAGTAGAAGCATCTGGCAAAAACTCCATTAGCTAGCTGAGAGGATGATGAGAACAAGTAGGTAATTCAATTCATTCACTAAATTAATTTTACTTTAAATATGCATACCTGAGTACCCGGGGATCTTTTAATGGGTTTGTAGTGTGGGTTTTGTATTGTTGGTGGAGTTTTTTGTTTCGGTATTTTCTTTGTAAGGACAGGCATGGTATTATAATGATTTAATATTTTGTGAGAGTTTCACTTGTTTGTCACACCTGACAAATGCAATGAAAAACCATAAATTGCTTCACTGTCAGTGGCAATAAAAATCTGTATTGTTGCACTGCTCTCAGTAAATATTCTCTTTCCACAATTTATGTAGATAAGAATTAAAAGACTACTGAAAGGACATTTTGTGTATACAGAATCGCTAAATTTCTTTCAATGTTGATTCTACAGCACCTTCCTGATACTGCCATTTCATATGAAAGGTAAAATATTTAATTGCAAAACTCAGATTAAAAAAATTAAATCACACTGTGTATTTGAAAACTTAGTTAATATAGAAACAAATGCGGACTGATAAAGTTTTTAGCCAGTAATCTCATAGAATAGTGTGGTTTATCACATATTTTGTTGGAATTTTGAACACATTCTGATGAATTCACAAAAACAAAATGTAACACGTCTATTTTCCGTTTGATCATTGGCAAGCACATGATCATAATTCATATATAGAATATTTTGTGAAATATTAAACAAATGTGTGAAGAACAATAATGTGTCTTCACCCTGCTCATTTGCTTAGGAATGACAAGCTAATCAGCTGTAGTATATCCTTGTTTAAAATGGTGGATGATGACACTTCACTCCTGTATATAATGTGCAGAAGGATTTCTGCTGATCTGAAAGAAGCAAAAGAACATGTATATTGTCTTGAAAGTCATAAGCTTTCTTTCTGTTACAAACAAATGAACAAATGGAAAACAAAAACAATCAACCAAAACCAATCAAACAAGCAAAACCCCAAAACCAACCAGTCAAAAATACAAAACACCACCAAAAGCCCCCCAACTCTATGTATGGAGCTGTACCCACATGAAATTGAGTAACTTTACTAAAACTCAGTTCTACTTGTTTTCTCATATTTAATAGATTTTATCTTAAAAACAGTAAAGAGATAAGTGATTTTGTAACTTGATGGTGCTGGTCTTGTCTCTGTTCTAAGATTTTAAAGTTACTTTATCCAGATATGCATATTATACTAATTTCTTTACTTTCTGAAACTGGCAAAACTTTTGAAAATAAAACTCACACAGGAATTTCAAGACCAGTCAGTATTGCTCATACTCTTTGCTGGTGTAATGGTAGAATAATTATTGACTCCAAGAGGAACACAGTTTGATAACAATGCATTTTAAGCCCTTCTCTCCCAGCTAAATCCTGTATCCTGTATCCTTTTAGGTAGCTGTTTCTGTAAAGAGTACAAGTATAAGCTCCATAGCTTAAATTTAAACACATCTGTCATCTGACTTACTCATCTAAAAATCTACTACAATAAAAAAGCCTTCTGATTCATAATTTAAGGAGGTCTTTAGAGGAAACTATTACATTTGTCTCTAAATTATAAGTGATAGGAAAGAAAGAGTTATTTTAGATTGCCTCTGGCAAAGAAAAATGCAATATAAAAGCAGTACAATCTTGAAGAAATACATGTAAAAAGCTAAAATAATGTAGCCATTACACTACTATTTAATTTTTCATGAAACTTCTGCAGGTACTGAAAAAAAAATAAGTGAAGTCTTTCAGGCAAGTCCATCAAATTGTAAATGATGACAAAGAGCATTGCAAATCCCATGGGGGAAAAAGAAAAAACACACATCTTTGCACAACTGTGGCTAAAAAAAAAATAATTTTTAAAACATAGTATTTGCATTAATAAGTTTCTTTCCTAATGCCTTGCAATTTCCGTAATGAATCTCTTCTAATAGTGTAAGATTAAAAAAAAAAATTCTATGTATTTATATAACCTACCAGGGTAAAATTTAGAAAAGCAGTGGACTGTGGGGTTAATATCTTGCTTCAAAGACCACTCAGTCTTCAGTTTGAATGAATAGGAGTTTATCTTGAACCATGCCTCAGAACTAATTTCTGGTTTTAATGAAGACAAATGGTTGCAAATTTTTAAGTGAAATTTGGGTATTTATAATTGAAGCTTTTAGGAAAAGAGAAAAATAAAGGATATGCACCATCTAAATATTTTTTCATATGTCATCATGGAATGAACTGGTATTGAAAAAGTCAATGACAACTTAAAAGCTACCTAAAAATTGCTTTTAAACTTTTTACTAGTGTTTTAATCTGTAACTGATATGTAGTATCATATGTATGTGTAGTAACAATGTCTGTAGTCTCCAGATAAATAGGTGTTGATAAAGCAGGAAATTCCAAGGGATATATAAAGAAATGCATCGTGGTAGTTCAAAAGGAACTTGAAAAATTCAGTAAGTCTTAAGTCTAAAATGATAGAAGCAAGATATAGTCAGCTACTTAAAAAAAACCAAATGCCATAAATTTTTTTCTCCTTTTGTCTGTCTTGTCTCATTGTTTAACTGTCTTTCTTAAATTGTAGTTGGCTATGTCTTTTTCTGTGATTTGTCAAGCCTTTTAACTTCACATGGAATCTAAAATTTTTATTTTTTTAAGTAAGTTTAATGAACTAAAAAATTGTGGGTAAACCCATGATGATCTAAGTAGTTTGGAGTCCTATTATATTGCTTTTTGTAATCTGTTTTGAGACATACTCCTCACTCTCAAAATAATAATTGAGAGCATTATTTTCATCATCTGCATTTACCTAAGTTAAAGATTTATGCTTTATTAAGTAGTCTGAAAATACTTTTTGCCTTAAAGAGTGAAGAATCTTAGCATCTGCCTTAGAAATGGTCTTAGCATTTGTCTAGACATTTACAGTCTAATTCGATGTTTTATGCTGCCTCTTGGATTTTCACTTTTATGTCTGAGTTTGGATACTGATGCCTTTCTAAGGGGCTGCTTATTGGGGTTTACTTTTTATGATAATTTAATGAACTGGAAAACATTTCCAACAAACCATTTTTATTTAAAGTCTGAATCCCTTTAAAAGATTGTGATGGACTAGAATACAGTCATGCTATAGATGCAAATTATTCACTTTGCAATCTATTTCACATCCACTGAAATTCGTGTTCAAGCTTTGTTTGATCGTGTTAGCTTACAAGCATTCACTTTTTCTGTCCCACTTCTGCCCAAAGAAAACTGAAATAAGGTAAAAATGCTGCCACTGAAACATGCAGCAGATTTCAAATCATGCAAAAAGGAGGACCAACAGCCAGTGTTAAGCATAGATGGCTTGTAGACAACTTCAAGATTGCAGAGGATATAGGGGAACCTCTTACAGCTAAAGCAGGAGGGATCATGGATCTGGTCTTCTGCAGGTAATTGCTACAAAACCAAGGATTGCATCCCTTGTTCTTCTGTTTCTCAAGTTTTATTTCTCTAAAACAACTCTGTGTTTTTCCAAAACTACTCTCTTTACAGGGAGACAATGCTACATTAAAATGAAACTAGCCTCTTATGGGCTGTTTACAGATGAAAGGGGAAAAACGTTCTGTATCTTTTTTCATAATACAAATTACTTTCATGTAAATTCTTTATTTAGAGTGATTTTTTTGTCATAATTTACAAAACATGTACATTTGTGCTTCTAATATTGTACAAATGAATAAATTTCTAACAGCCACAAGAGTACTGTTTTGAATGACTCAGATTCTGTCTCAGCAAAATGTTTGTTTCTATATATCATTAAATGCTTTGAATGTATGAGTTTGTGCAATCTAGAAACTAAAGTGTCAAAAACCAATGTGAAGAGATAATACTTTAAATAAATCATTTTTTTTCAGCTACTTTTTATCTGCTTCCTATTTGTACATATCAGCTCCTATCCAAAGACTTAACAGAACTTTAACTTCTACATAATAGTTTTCAATATCCATCTGTAATTATTTCCACTCAGAAGATTAAATAGCTTCACAAACTGCTGCTGTTTTTCTACATATGCACATGCACAGCTGCTAGAGCTACCAGTCCTTAAAAAAACCAATACCTAAAAATAAAGCCTGAAAAAGAATTAATAAACTTAAAAGAAACTTACATTAGATAAAATATTTTTATGTTAACATTGTATAATTTTAAATAGTTAAATATTTAGAGCTTTACTACTTAAAGCTTTAAAAACACATTCACTAGTGTCACTAAACTGCAAGATGAATTATTTTAAATGTAATACATATTGCTATTACAGAATTTACATTTTCTATTTGCTATCTACTAAACAAAGGTATTTGAGTTTCAAAGACCACAATGTTAAATGCATATGCAGAACAGTTTACTACAGATTACCTGGCCAACACACATACATTTCTGTTGGTAAAATTAGGAAGTTGTGTACAGCATAAGGCCATGTCTAGGAGAAATATTGAATGGACTGAAAAAATGACTGGAAATATTGAATTTTGTTGATTGCTACTGTCTCATTTTGTAAGCAGCAGGAAATCTTTAATTTCCAGAAAGTATAAGAATTGCACTTGGATTTAAGAAGAAATATTCTACAATGTTTTACATAAAATAACTGGTGGCCTTTTTTTTTTTTTTCCTTCTAAGGAAAAAGAATTAAAACATTAAGAGATTTCTATAAGTCACTAGGAGACAAATTTTCTTTTGAATACCATTTGGAACAATTAAATCTTATAATTTCAAAAATGTTATAATAAAATTTGAAACCTTTTTTTAAATGCACAGGCATTTTAAGCAGAAATACACTCCCTCAGAAAAAGTATCCAAAACTTCTATTATTTTTTTAAATTGGCTTCTACTTGTTGTCTTCATAGTAATCATGACCCCAGAGCAGACTCTGCACAAGATCCCAGGCCTACCAGAGCTTCTAGACCAGCCTTTGCCACAATAAGTTGCATGGGTTTTTGCAGTTGCCAGCACCCTAGACAGATCAGGCCCTGAAGACATAGCTTGAGTTTCTTCATAAAGAATGAAGAACATTGTCAGACACAGGCATAGAAATTTATCAAAATCAATGTTTTGTTCTGTGTGACTTGTTAAGTGAAGTGGGATGACGCCATTTGTTGAACGTCGGACATAATTCTTCCTTCATCATACACCTCCCATTACTGGTGGCACCAGCACCTGAAGCACAATCTGATTTCTCCCTGTCTAATACCATAACAAACAGTTCTGCACTGACTCTTTATTTGTCCTCATTTGAGACAGCTGGCAGCAGGACCACAAATTCTCAGTAATGCAAGACTTGCCAGGTGTTCAAGTAGTACTTGCCTTCTGGCTTCTTTCAAATTTTTCCTGAGCAGTGGATATTCTCAAGACTTCAGATAGCTTCATGTTTTCACATAAACTTTATTGGCCATTGGTGATCAGAGTTATCACTGTTATCTACCTAGCAGATGTCACTATAACCCAGCCATTGTGCTTTTCCTTCAGCTTTGCTCATTGAAGATATCATCAAGACTATCATAAGAGGAAAGCAAATAAAATTGAAGACTCACAGTAACTACACAAATATGTGTCTTTATAGTCTAGTATGGATTGTTTGTCCAAAGTACCAGTTTCTGGTCACTTAATAATAAAAAATATTTCTATTAGTCCATCTCACAATGGATCTTGAAGAGATGCCAGTGTTTGCAATCTAGCTGAAAATAATTCACCAATGTTTCAGTAGCTGAGTCTCCATTTCCCCACCAGAAGACTCCAGGAAATTAAAAAAAAAAAAAAAAAAAAAAAATCATAGATTTGGTTTGGGGTTTTGTTTTTTTCTTTTTTCATTACTTTTTCACATGAATTCAAAAGATAACACTTGTAAATGGCAAATAGGAAATTACTGATAAGTTTTGCCTAATACTACTTAAATATTAGAAAACCACAGCTTTCTGTAACACAAGCTGACATCTTAAGCAGTTGTTTTGGTGAATTTGCTCTAGAAAAATCAAAATTAAAAAAAAATCCAACAGCAATCAATGACTAAAAATAATTAAGCAAAACAGGGGAATAGACAGCAGGGTCTTGGCATTGTTATTCTATTGTTTGTTCTGCCAAACAAATTCATGCCTGAGGGGTTTTGGAATTGTATCAAATATCTGGAAACAATCCTGTCCATTTCCTTGCTGCATCTGATTTTCTGCATGGTACGAAATAGGGCATAACATCTGAGAATTCCTCTCTCACAATGAGATTTTTTTGGGCTTGAAAATTAGAAATGGTAAAAACATTAATGACTTGGTTGCTTCTGAAAGTAATATTGCCAGAAGAAAAATGAATATTTAAGTATATGTGGCAAAAGAAAAAAAAAATGTTCAGTGCAAGTAATCAGTTTTTGGAAACAGTCTGGAGACCTTGCAGAACTGATAATATGCATTTCTGTATAATAACTTATATAAAGGTCATACTCACAAAAATTATGTTACCAAATAGATATTTTGAGCTGTCTCCCATAAGAGGTGTGGTCCTGAAATACTAGAATTCCACTTTTATATTCTACTCTCTCAATATTAAAGTGGTGTATAATAAAACTAAATAAATGTAAAAATTGAGTCTAGTATAGAATTTGTCAGTCTTCTGGCTAAACAAGTTGACTTGTCTAGGAGCTACTGTTATCTATTTTAATCTATAGTTTGGGTTTTAAGTAATATGAAGGCACTGAACAAATGGGGAACACACTAATTATTATTGATTTTATAAAAATAAAGTATTAATTGAAGTGAGAACAAAATTAAAATGTTGAAGAATAATTTCTTATTTCTGTTCTTCCCTAGCTGAAATGGATAAAACCTTATCCAAATATATGCTTTCATACTTATATATGAAGTTTTATATTAATATAACTCCAAATATATCTGTCCAGATAAGAATATGGAAACTTGTCCAAATGTAATAGCTGACTTTTGATAATTATGCTCAGTTAAAGAAAATTCAAAGCTATATAATTTCTGAGTCATTAAATTATTTTAAAATTGTCATGGAGAAAGGTAATCAGTATCGTGGTCCATGGGAACAAAAGAGGAGCAAAAATTTCAGTGGCTAAAATAAATACAGAAAATTAAATATTTTCTTGTGTGAATAGTAGTATTGTTTGGTAACCTGCAAAGAAGTAAATAGTTTTCCATTTCTGTGAATATGGAAAGATAAAGAATAACTGCTGTTCGATGAAATAAAGATTTTCAATTAAAAGAAGGGCTTCACACATTAGTGTATTCCTGAAGAGCAGGATGTGAAATATCAAATGACCACAGCAGAGACTGGGGTTTTTTACATGTTATATGTCTCAGCCATTGGTGTCAGGGGTGATTATAAACTCAGATAGACATATAAAAAGACTTGAAAAATATTTTTGTTACTAATAGGTAGATATTTTTAAAATAATTAAAGCATGTTTTTGAAGTTTTTTTTAATATTTGACCTGAACTATTTACATATTAAATTTCACCCACAAATAATGGTTTAGATGACAATGAAACAAATAAAAAGCTAGAGAAGTATAAGTTTTAACCACTTACTAGTTGTGCTTCTTAAAACTGTTACTGTTCAATAGTTTATACAGCAATGAGGAGTTTTGGAAGCAGCTCATCAGTTGAATTTGAGGGCTACCCAGTTTGAGGGACACCTGGATGTTTCTACTGCTGAAGTGAGGCCTTCATGATCTCTTTAACATAGGTAAAATGAAGTAGAAGTAAATGAAGAACCATGCATTTTACAGAATAGGTTTTTGGTTAGGACATTCAGAATTCACATCCAATAGCTTTTTCATGGTAAACTATAAATTTTCAATGACTGGTGTATATACATATATATACACATACACATACACATACACATACACATACACATACACATACACATACATATACATATACATTTACATATACATATACATATACATGAGGACACTCAAGGCTATCATAACACAAATAATTTAGAAGCTGTAAGAATTCTGTCCATTTGTTTTCAAGATTTTACTTGCACCCTTGAAAGGAAGAGAAACAAAAATCTTGTAACAGAATTCTGTTCTATAAAGCTTGGGCAGAGTTAGAAACCACTGCATGATTTTAAGCTATCTAAGAAACTGTAGCATAAATTCACTTAATCTCATAGCTGTTAGCTTTTGATTTAAGGTTGCTTTATCTTGCCAGCAGTGTAAAACACAAATGAATAATGGTAAATGGACTATGATGTCATACAGAACTAATGGCTATTCAGCTGAAAAGTTTAATTAATATTGCACATAAACAATTTTACCTGTCACTGTAGGTCTGACCTTGCAGTTTTCAGGTATGGACAGATAAATTAAGAAATAGGAATACACAATCCAGAAGTAAGGATATTTGTATCCTTGACATGTGGCAGGACAGCAATAAAGGTAATTGAAATATATGATGCATTTGGCATTGATGCAGATACCTAATTTTGATGGTGTAGAATGACCAATGTGACATTTTACTCATTTTTTTCAGCTGGAGCTTGTACAATTTCTCAAGAGTAAATGACCTGACAGTATTAGATAATATAGTCTTGACCCTGACTATCATGGAGGCTCAGAGTGTGAATATGCAGTCAGCAAAAGAGCCCAACTAAAATTTGGCTACATTTTACTGTGGGGCAAAATCAATTAAAGGTTTCAATGATAACGCCTGATGGCCTTGACACCCTCAGTGTTCCCTCAGCTGCTTCTCAGTTTCTGTCCTATCTGGTTCTAACATTCTGTGTGTTAAATGCATTTTCATTGTGTTTTATTTCCAAATGTTTGTAATGGTTCGTTCTTACATACCCTTTCCTTTCTATAAAATGGTTTGTTCTTGTGTTAAACCCTTGCCTTATACCCATCCATCAGCCATTGTACCTACCCGTCTTTCCAGTCCCTTCTATGTCAATCCATGTAATCCTGCCCCTACTCCCCATCACTCATTGCAAACCCTTCCCTTCCATCAGAACCTTCCCTGGCATTTGAGTGATTCCCTACCTCCCATTGGTTACTTACATATGCTCTCCTTCCCTCATGTACCCTACTGGTTGTTTGTTAATGCAAGTCCCTCCTCATGCTCCACCCTGAAGTTAGCCTACTGGTGGTGAGGCTGTCTCCTCCCAGTAACCAGCCCCTGTTCATAAATTTTTGTAATCCCTTGTTCTTGGTTCTTTGCCTCTTGCCTTGTGTACTTTGTCTCTTTCTCAGGGGAGGAATAAAGCCACTTGAGAATTGCAAGCAAGAGTCACTCGCTCCTACCTTCACCACGATCCAGTTGACGAGGATTTTACCCTGCGGTCAGAGTGTGCTCCGCTCGGCCGCTCCTGGGAAAGTCCTGGTGTGTCGGCCAAGCCCGACCCTCCGCATGCCGGCGGCGTGAGCAGGGAGCGGCCACACATGATGTGCACTAAGAGGGAAGGGGTTGAGCGAGCCAGACTCACCCCTTCTCCCGGGATTGTAGGCATGGCATCACATAATGAACCAGGCTGCCTTTCTGGAGGCTTCGTTTTAGTAAAGAGGGTTAATTTTACAGCTGCAATCAATTAAATGACAATGGCTATGTCTAAAAACTGTAAAAATGGTTACTTCAGCTAGCAAGTATTTTTATCTACTACAATGTTTTCCTTTAACATATTCCCAATGTTTTGGCAAGGATTTTTGTGGTGGGTTGACTCTGGATGCCAGGCATCCATCAAAGCTACTCTGTCACTTCCCTCCTCAGCTGGTCAGAGGAGAGAAAGTATAATGAAAGGCCCTCAGGTCCAGATAAAAACAGGGAGAAACCACTCACCAGTTTCTATCTAGACCCTGATTTTTGTTTTAAATTCATGCCCTTTTTGGAAATATCCAAATCACTTTAAAGGAAGCTAGATATGTTTTTAGATACTGTGTGTTTGTCTCAGCCTTTTACACATATATTACGTAAATTAAGATAACTTTTGCAATAAAAAATAATGGCCCCAAGTAATGAATTTTTTAACAGATGCAATCTTATAAGTGGGAAGAACATTATATGAAATAATATTTTTCCATTTTGCAACTGCAGCAATATGAGTATCTTCATTGTGAAAAAATAAGGAATAAAATTAATATTATTCATAATATCTACAGAAGATATTACTATTTTGTATTATATTTCTTCTGGGAATTAAATTTTCTGATACAAATTTTCATTTCTTTATACGTAGCTTGTAAATGATACTAAAACCAATATAAGCTATTTTAAAAACTCAGAGAAGTTCCTTAATCCAAGCAATGGACTTTGGACTCATATTTTAAAAATTGCTTAGTAAAACAACATAATAAATAAATGAAGTAAACTGTAAAACAAGTTCCTAGCCATTCAAGTGAAACTCTTAGTCAAGTTAAACTGACTAAAGATAAATCAGATCCTGGGTTTCTCAAATGGCTCATCCTTACGCTGTATTATTGGCAAGAAACAGCTGAAAGTCACTGTGTATAATTATGTGTTGCACCAAGACTTCTCTTACCCACTATTTTTGCTGGACTCAGTAAAGGTTTCTGGTTCTTTGTACCTTGTGCAATTTTTTTTGTTGTTTTTCATTTGATTTCTGAATATAAACCACCAAACTAATGTGTAGGAATACTGTACTGAATCCATATACATTCTAAGGTGTTTTAATGTGCCTAAAGAACTAGCTTAAGAACCAGTAGAAGCAACATATTATAGGATCTGTTGTGCTGTAGAAGTAGTTAGTGACCAAGAATAGGCCCTATCTTGCTTTGGCTATGTTATCCATTTCATAACTTTCTCTTTCTCATCAATTAACAGTTCAGCCGCCTAAATAAATCTATCTAATGTCATTTGATGAATGCAAGGGTGGTTCAGACATCCACTTAAAGCTGACACATAGAACATGGGCAACTTTATCAGGTAAAATAAGTTGGTAGCAATTACTGCCAAAGTAAAACTAGTAGCTACTACTTAGATTTGGGCAATCAAATCCAACCCAAAATGCAATTGTAACTTCAGACTTGTCTTTATCGAAAGGCAAGAGTTGCAAACGTAGGTAGAGAAGACAATGGAAAGGAAGAACAAGAAGGAACAGAAACATTTGGCTTCTAAACTTTTCTCTCTGTGTTTAGAGCACTTATTGATGTCTCTGTGCCAATGTGATATACCTGATCTTTCTTTGGTAATGAAATTCTTCCCAGTGAACATTAATTAAAATTATGACTGAAAACCAAATGTCTCTGATCTCACAACACTAACCATTAGGGTACACAAAAGCTTGATCATGTTCTTTCTCATATTTTTTTAAGAATTATGTATTTATTCTTTTGAAAACAAAATGGGTTTCAAGAAGAGTGAGAAGAGATAGGTGATGGAAGTAGAAGGCAGAAGCTCAGAATGTCACACCACTGAATTGCTCTAATTATCTTGCAACTAATTTAGCTGGATACCTAGGAAGCCTTAATGTCAAATATTAACAGGAAAAAAATATCAGGCATCTCATGGATATTTAGTATTTTTATATGAATGATTTAATTATTTAGTATTTTTAAAATGTAGGCATGCAATTGACAAAGTTAATGTCATTTTATTTAACTTACTAGACTCATCAAATAATTTCTGATGTCGCATTAAAAATATTAACCCACAAATGAGAAATTAAAATCAGCACAGAATTTCAGACACATTTATTCTTTTTTGGTTATACAAAACACTTGTTATCAACTGACTTGTTAACTGTCTTGAGCAATTTGAAATATGAGGTGCTCTTCTAAGTGTGCTACTTCTGAAATTTGTAGAATTTCCACTACAGTAATATCTTTTTTCAATCCTATTTTGAATGTCATTTTATATTCCCAGTTAAGTAATATTTTCTCTTACTTTTCCTGTTTTCTACTGTATCATGTACTTGGACATTCCCTTTTTTCTCTGACTCCCTTAATAAATACCTTAGGTTTCTTTTACTTGCATTTTTCTTGGAACAGCGAGCCTGCGAGGGTAGAGGAAGAAAACTTCAGAGCTGTAATTTTTGCAATGTCTATTTGCTTGAGCTTGCTGCAGCACAAACAGCTTACTCTGTACCAGATTAATCACTGGAAAAAGGCCACTCTAGTTCTTAAATTTTATATCAGCTAAGTTGTCCCCTTTGGTGTTTTAATTTAATGAAAGAAGTTAATTGATGCAGAAATAGTGTGGCAGCACTATTATTTGAAGAGTCTGAGACATACTGAATAATGATTTCTCTCTGATTATAAACCCATATCTGTTGAGAGAGAATACAGTCATCACTTTCTTTAGTGATTCATTATTTTGGTTTGTGTCTTCATTATTTCAGTTTGTGTCCTCTTGAGGCCTTCCCATAAGTGCAAGTCTCTAAATTACAGAACCAGTCTTGACATTGCAATGCACGTTAGCAGAAACTTCTGCTGACACAGTGGCAGACTTAAGTCAACAGTGGTCTTTAATAGTTTGGAGATATTTCTTTGTGAATTGCTTTATAATATTAGCAGCCTAAGTCAAATCAAATGTTTACATTTATTTCAGAAAAAATAGATTTACAACATGACATGCATTTATATCATAAGTATTCTACTGGTCTTTTCTTGCCTGTGGATATATCATTCCAGCAGCTGGATTTTGATCCTCCTTGTGCATCCCTTCCAGTTCAGGATATTCTATGATACCCGACTATATTTGTTAATTTTCTTGGAATGATGCAGTCACTCAACTTTTTCATCTGCCTTTTTTAGGAATCCTGTAGTTCTCATCCAGCTCTTTGCATAGGTCTGTAACTATAATGCAATTGAATCTGCTCTTCAATGCAGTTTGTCTGACACTTTTAAATTACGGATTATGGGAAAATGAACCACTACAGTTAGAAACCTTTCACTGCTCTGTCAGAACTGAAAAAACCATCACTATTGTTCTGTAGTAGGGAAACAGCATTAGGTGAATCAGGATGTTCCAGCTCATTGAATCTAAACTTATTGTATGCTCAAGTAAACTAAGTCTACTGCATAATTATGGAGAATAATTCTTATGCTGCATATATAAGAAAGTTGAAGTAAAGCCTGTTCTTCCTTCTACACATTAGAATTTTATATTAATTTCTTTTTCATACCTATGTAAAATATTATTTGAACAAGAACGGCTTTGCTAATGCCTAGTTTGGTTCTTTCCCCTTAATAGTAGCTTTTGGGGATTTTTCTTTTTTTCTTTGGGGATTTTTAGTAAAATTATTTAAGATCTCTTGTACACTGAGGCCATCTGTATGGCTGGTACTTGACAGGAACCTTTTTTTGGCAGTACTACATTAATTATACAGAAAAAATGAAATGTGGAATATATACTTTGGAATGCAGACTGGTAACAGAAGAAACATACTCATTTACAAGCATTGTTTATCATTGTAATTACCTTAGTGCTGTGCATAATAGGTCACAGTTCAACAATAGTTCACATTTAATAGGTTTTTCAGGGTAAAGAAAATTCCAACCATGAAGCTTTTAAAAATGCAGAAATAGGATGTTGATAATACTAATTTCAGGAGTGATCAATGGCAAATCTCCTGGAAGACTGCGCCAACCTGTGAAGGATAGGAACACATTCAAGAAGAAAAGCAGATGCAACACCAAAATGAGAGAGAAAGAAAGTGGTACAAATAAGTCTATGTCTCCTTCTCAGTTCTCTAAATTAACATCCTTTGAAGGAAAGGAAAAGATCCACTGAGATCTTCAGGCATTTAAATAAGAGTTCTGTGCCTTCCAAGAAACTCTATACATGTTCAGAAAAGAACAAAAATTCTCTTTTTAAAAAGCCATTGATTTTGGTGCTTCTAATTTCCTTATACTTTTTAAAAATATTAAAATAATATAAATATTGTACATGAAGTCATATAAAATATAATAAATATGATTTTTTTTGTATAGCATTTGCTGCAAATCATCTACACTGAAGCATTCAGTATATTGGAGATTATTCTGACATTCGAGAAATGCTTTTACTGAATTCCTTTTGCTCTTCACAGAAAGAATGAAGGGGGTTTTGATTATTGACAAATTACAAGAATATAATTCCGTAGACCAGTATTTAGAGAACTTTCATATAAAGGAATAGTCTCAGTCCAAAAGCTGTTAAAAGGACTCAGCTTTATTTGTTATTAAGAAGTGATACTATTCAAGAGTTTGCTTTTTCACTTGGCAAAAAAGAGTCCATGTTATTTCCTTACAGTTTTCATTAGAAGCCAAAGACTTCCCATAGGTGTTCCTGAACAAAGTTCAGTAATGTTTACTTGGGAGGGGAGGAAATCATAAATTCATAACTATAGAAATATTTTAGAAAAAATCCCACAATAAATTATTATTTTCCTAAAAATTAGGATAATTTACATTATGAAAATATGGGTACTAATAACTTTGTATTTGTGTCATGAGCAACAGATTTTCATCCTTTTATTGTAACTTAGAAGTACATGTAAGAAATTTTTCTTTTGTCTGGTTTTGGATTTCATTTGGGATTTTAGCTGCAGTTTGCTACTGTGTGTAATGTGAGTTCATCAGTCTATGAAGAGACACAGTGAGGAAACTGCTGCCTCAAAATAAATTTCCTTATTAGTCACATACTGTGCAAGCTAGAGTAGTGTTCAGAACACTGCAGCAAAGTAAATGTTACAAACTGGAGAATATTTATCTTTCAAATGCAAACACAGTTTCAGTATCTCATTGTGAATTTAGAAATGTAACTTCATAATTTCTCCATAAGGAAATAAAATAAACATACAAGAGAGAAAAATAATTTAAAAAGCAGTAATCACATGTTAGGATAGGTCGAACCTTGACTTAAATTTACAAGTGCCTTTTAAAGTATTTGAACTGTTTTCTTGTGCAAAAGAATGAAAAAATAAAAATTACTCAGTAAAATGTTGGCAGCACCAAAAGTTTTCCCTGTCTCTGGGCCATTAGGATATAGGAATGGATGAGAGTATGACCTTCCTTCACTGATGTGGATAATAATATTTTTCTAAAATACAAGACTATTAAAGTCTTTTAATAAGAAATCTTTGTAATTTCAAGAAGATGGCCTTTATCATAAGTAGTTGCAACTCAGTAAATGAACTATGTGGATAACTTGGACAGACAATGTGTTTTGAATTCATATGTCAAATATAGTGAAGTTTTGGTAGCTTGAAAATATGATGGAGAGAAATACATATTGCTTACCACTGATAATGGCTGTCTGAAGAAGTTAATAAGAACCTTCAAGCATGAATTATGTGTTAAATTATGAATTTATGAATTATTTGTTAAGTTGCTTAGCAGTCTAAGTACTTCCAAATAGGACAAAGTAAGTAGTACTTACAGATGTAATTACAAATTAAAAAGCAGTAAACATTCCCTTAAGAAGGTACATTCTTAAGGAAATTTGCAACCTATTACTGTATTACCTATATAACCTATTACTGGTTAAGAAATGAGCAATCAAACTAAGGTCAAATTTAAAATTAAATAATATGTTTGAAGTTCAAGTAAGGATAATAGCTAATTTGATCTATTTAGAAACTTTTGTTATTGTACAGCAGTGTAAGTATGCAAATATCAATGTTGGCATATAAGATCAGAAAAACACAGGAAAATTACTCAAGCTGGCAACAATGGCATATTATCTTGGATTCAAAAGATTTTTCCCCTAGTAGTATTAGGTCAAATATTTACTCCTAAAGTCTTATTGCTATGTCCTTTTTCAGTAATTTTTCAACCCTCTTCCACAAAACCACATACCCTTTCTGTGAGTTTAATCAACCTTAAAGTTAAACCATGCATCTAAGAAAATTGTCCAAATGTTTCTTGAATTCTGACAAGCTTGTGGCCTTGACCACTTCCCTGGGGAGTTTTCCAGTGCTTTACTGTCGCTATAGGACACATGAAAGCACAATGCGAGCCACTGCTATTTGCAAAGTAAAGAAGAAGGTTTATTTTCTGACTCCAACTTTTCTGCTTTTCCAAAGGGGACAGTGGATTGGAGAGTGACTGTGCCACCTCTCCAAAGACATTGGACAAACTACTAGTACATCAAGTTTCTCCACCCCTATGAAGGAATGTAAACAATATGTAGTTTACAGAAAGTTGTGTGAGAAAGTTTTCTAACAGAAAATAAACTCAGAAGGCTTTAGAAAATCTTAAGAATCAGGGCTACACTTCACCATCCTCTCAGTGAAGAATTTTTTTTCTAAATTCTAAACGGAACTTTCTCTGATACATATTTAAGCCATTCCCTCACATCCTATCACTGGACAGCAGAGAGGTTATCAATATCACCCTCTTAGTGTATGTGTACAAGGAAATTGTAGACAGCAATGACTTCACTCCTAAGTCTCCCCTTGCCTAAGCTGAACAAACCTCATATCCTCAGCCACTCCTCATAAGTTATTCCTGCCTGTCCTTCCACCATCTTTGTTTTCATTCTTTGCACACAAGTTTAGGAGTGACAGGAAAGAGCATCCCTGTCAGAAATTTTCAATTACAATTTTTTCAAAATGAAATGAAAATAATTTCCCCAGGTAAGCCAGTGTTTGTAATGTATATTTTTAATTTGTACAGGTAGAAATGGTATACAGGGATAACATAGACTTTTATGATCCAATAGTTGCTATAGGCACTTAGTTTATTACTGAGAAGTGAGAGAAATTGAGGCTTCTGGTAACTTCTGCTAATGCCACCAGTGCACACTGGAGGCCAAGCAACATAAAGAAACAGCTTTGCAGAAAAGGAGCTTGAGATACTGGTGGACAAGCTGACCACGAGCCAGATAAGCGCTCTCATGGAAAGAAAGCAACAGCATGATGGGCTGTTAGGAAGTGTTGGCAGCAGACTGGGGACCTGCCTGTCTTCTCAGCTCTGATGATACCATATCTGGAGTGCTGGACCCTTAAACTTTAGTCTGAAGACTGTCAGAAAATTCCTTGATAAATTAACAGGAAAGAAATCTTTGTTGGGAGGGATCATGAGAACAGTCTGTGCACTGTTGCCATTACCCTCCTTATATTATGCAGTGTCCAAACAGCCTCATCACCAAAGTTGTGTAAACAGTGGGAACTTGCTTCAGGCGACTTATAAAATGATACCAGGAAAAATTACGACAGGATAAAAGTTCATTACTTTTACCTAGACCATATTGCTCGTCATATTTAGGGATAAAAACCTACAAGTAACCCAACTCCACTTCTTGTGAAGCTCAGACTAGACTCTTACTTTATGCTTTTCATTTCTATGATTAAGGATTAAAAATAAATTCAAAGAGTATTCTGTATCCTTGAAAAAAAAAAATAAGCTCACAGAAATAATCACTAATGTATATTCAAAAACATTTTTAAATGTATATTTAACCTTTCATATTAGTAAACTCTCATAGAAAAGAAACTAAAATAAACATGTTTTTATGTACACAATTCTGGGTTCCTTTTCTGGTTTTTTGTTGCAGTACTTTGTATAGCTAAAAAGGATTGAGTTCCTTCTAATTCCTCATGCTTGGGAATTCTTTATTAAGACCATTTCTTTTCTTTTGTCCTGCTTGTTATTCTTTGAACTTAGATCTCCTCAGGCTCTTCGATATTTTCTATTGACTATTCTCACTTTAATTTAATTACTTTTCCTTCTTCTGAGACTTTTCAGAAATGGAAAGTATATACACTGTACTGAATTATATTTCTTACTTGACCTTTAAATATTAAAAGATGAGGAAAAGTATCTTGAAATGCATTCAAACTTTAGATCTGTGATTTTCTTTGAATCCCATTAAAAATGGGTATTCTTTGTGAAGTAGGTTTGCATGCAGAAGCTGTGAATAAAATCAATAGCAAACAGCAGATTTATTCATAATATAATATGAAAAATAGGAATACTTGTAGTGGTATATGAGCTCTGAAAGTGAAACAAAATGAAGCGGTGAAGGGGCAGGGTGTTGCTTAAAAAACCCACTTAGAGTTTATGCAATTTCTTCACGGAAGATCTATACTTCAGACAAATTTTGATTGTCATAGGGTCAATAAAGAAAATAGTTTTATTTTGTTGTCTCTTTGCAATGTCATGTAACTATTCATGAAGCCTCATAAAGATAAAATTTATAACTCTTGTAAAATTTTTTTATGAAATAATAAAACTAAAAAAATTCCCTGTTTAGAAAGAAAATTTTCCTTTTTCATGATAATTCAGTAACTAGCAGTCCAATCATACTGACACACAAGTAAAATAATTTACTTACATCTCTCCTAGCAGGTTTAGGGTGTCATTATTCATACAGGAAGACGCTTTAAGCATGATGAAAGATTATGCATGATTTTTAGAAAATATAAAGTTTGGCAAGTTTAGGGACTAAAATAATGGTAATAATAGATCATTTTTTGATTAGGTAGGCAAGTGTAAATTGCTCTTATTCTTCTTTTATTTGAAACATTGGGACTCTGACCATGAACTGATGCTTTATCGCTTTTGAAAATACTCTCTAGGGAACAAAGGAGGAAGCCTACATAAGCCATGAGGAAATGATTCCATGAGGAAGGGATGTACTACTCCACTTAGATATTCACAACTCTCAGGGGTTGGATGGACTCCATCCAAGAAAACTGAGGGAGCTGGCAGGTAAGGTGTGAGGGGAAGATGTTTAAAGATTTGTTTTTTTTCTCTTTACCCTATACTGTTTTGATAGGTAAGAAATTTGATTTCCCCAAGGCGAGTCTCTTTTGCTCATGACAGCAATTGTTGGGTGATTTCTCCCTGCCCCTAACTCAACCCACATGCTCATAGTTCTATTTTCTCTCCCCTTGCCCAGTTGAGGGCACTGACAGAGTGGCTTTGGCGGGCACCTGGCATGCGACCGGGGTCATCTCACCACATCCTCCAACATACAGATCATTCCTGCCAGCCCCAGGCAGATGTTTCAGCTAAAAAAGGACATCTAAAATGTTTCTTATGCTTGAGTTTGGTAAACAAATCACTCTCCAGACTATTCCAGAGCTGACATTTATCTGTGGCTGAATTTGAACTCTAAGCAGAAGATTGTTTTTGGGAAAAGAAGAAAGCATATTAACAATTGACATACACACTGTCATTGTTCACACAGATTCATGTTTAAAGGATACTGACATGTCCCCTACTCAGAGCAAGGTCTCTGTCACAATTAAGGGAGAAAGAACCATAGGAACTCAATTATGCCCTTGAAAGGTCTTAGCTGACACCTAACTTTAAAGTGTAAAACATACTTATAAAATATTCCAAGAATAAAATATCTCACTCACTGGAAACAGAACTTCTTTCTATTTAATTTAATGAAGTCTGTTCTTTTTAAAAATGCAGGCATCCTGTGAGACTGTATCTGTGTTCATATAACTCGGTGTCTGGTTAGAACTTCTAGGCAGTTAAGTATAGAAGGCTGTTTAGGGCACTGCAGGTGTTTACTGACAGTTCATAGGCACCAATTTTTGTGTCTTTTCTTTCATATTGCATATATTGAAGAATAATATATGGTTCATAGACTGCCAGTTAATTATATATCAGTGAAAGGTCAATAAATTGCTTTACTCCTGATTTGGTTTAAAGTACATTAAGTTAGCATCTTTTTCCTGCAACATATCTAACTCATAGAGTACATATGTATGTCTAATCAAAATCTAGCTGAAATGGGAGTTGGAAATTGCTCAGGTTATTTTTTTAATTTCTTTGTTAAAATTTTGGGTCTGCAAAATCCACTGTTCAGAAAGGTACCTAAGTGTTGACTGCCTCAGTACTAAAAATGTAACATCTTCATACTTTTAAATTTTGAACATGAACTAACCTTTTTTTTTTTGAGTGTCCTATGCAGCAGTAAAATTAATTTAAATATTTATGACTGTCATTCAGAAATAGACAAAAACCAGATTGAAAATTATAAATATTTATTGGAAAATGTCTATTTGGATTATATTTCTTCACATAGGTTCCTAAAGTTTAGCTTATTTTGACTAACTTTTTCTTGTCTAATTTTATGAATTACATGATGACTGTGCTACTCTTAAGATGTAAGCCAACTTTTGAAAAACCATGTTGTATAACAAGGCAAATTTTCAATCCAATCAGGTAGCTAAATTTTATGACAGTCCACTGTTTGTCCTTACTTGCCTTCTAATTTTCCTCTTTTAAGAATTTTTTTATTTGACATGCTTTAAAAATTATATCTTACATTTTAAAAATTAACCTCCAAACCAATGTAATAATATGTATCATATATTACATTAGAAAATAATACTAAATTTGTACTAATAAAGTAATTAAATCCAGCTGGATTAAGGTTTTTTATGTAGTTCTAACATGCAGAACTTCAACATCTTTGTGAAGTCTATTATAATCACTTAATGTAAATATCATGTATCATATGTTTTTTAAAACCTGGCAGTCAGTAGTGTGGTTATAAACTAAAATTCTAACAGACTGAACTGTTGAAGAAATTTGAAGAATTAAAATTTACTATCACTCTTGATTCCAGGCAAAAATTGTAAAAATTATGTAGAAGCTCATTATTTTAAATTAATCATATGTAACTGATGATGAAAGCAAGTAAATGTCTTCAGATGATAAATCACAGTGCTTTTCACTTTTTTACAAGGGAAGTCAATTCTGGTTCAACAATTAGCAGGCAGTTTCATGAAATTAAAATGGCTAACTTCACATAATACATTTTCAACAAAATATAGCCAAAGACCTAAAAATCTATCTTGAAGAGGAACAGTTTTGCTCATACCTTGATGATTGTTTATACAAGATCAGTGAATTCAACTAGCTTATCTGAAAAAAATCATGTTTATGTATTAATGTTAGCATTTATTATACCCAGTTCCCAAAGGAGTAATTAGTACCTCAACTTAGATCATCTTTGGCAGATGAAATCCTGTTTTTCACATAGCATCTTAGGCTATTACTTTGTGCAGGTGTTAAGGAGCAAAAGGTTCATCAGTTTCAATGTCTGCCACATGTGAGTGATGCCCAGGGGACTTAAAAGACAGCGTTGGAGTGACCTGCTCTCACTCACTGGTTACACACTTCCATGCTGTTAATGGCCTCATTAGGCACACTACAATAAATGTGTGACTTATTAATTGAGGCCTCTCCTACCTGCAATTGTCTATGCACATTTGTTACTCTTTGAAACATCAAATAATTTTAAAACCATAGAGTCATTAGTGTTGCAGTATCACTATATTGTCACCAGACAAACTGCTCTAGTTTAAGTCTTGATATTTTTAATTATACATTCTGAATTGTATCACAAATGTGTTATGTACCATCTAGTTTAAAAAATCTTATTCAAAAGAATAGAATAATTTGCTTATTTTGTAGTAAGTTTAAGAGTTGAGAGTGAATTTACAAAAAATATCTTTGTAGCAAATATTTTTTTTTTGGTCACAGAAGTTTTGGCTAACAACTGGTTAAATGTTTCCTGATGTTTCAGTATTGCTAAGTAACATGATAAAAGTTATATTCTAAATTCTTGAGTAGAATCCAGAGTAAAATTCATAGATAATAGGCACATCAGCTGTAATTTCTCTCTCTATTCAATGTGTCCATCTAACCAGGTAATCTTTAATGTTTTTGTGTTTTTAATTAGTGCTGTTACCAAAGAGGACTAGATTAATTTTTAGTACTTTTAAAATCTTCTTTAAACAAAGGGTAAGTGGGAGAATTTTCTGTCTCAAACAAAAGTTTTGAGAAAAAGTATAAGAAATTTACAAGTGAAGTTTTAAGGTGTTTATATCTGAAATTTTAAAATAGCTTTAGCTGTTACTGCCACTAGGTATTCCAGATAAATAATCATTTATATAAATAAAGATATAGATAAAATCAGTGTATGTTTGCAAAAAAAAAAGAAAGAAAAAGAAAACTAATTGTATTTCAAGAACAGGTCAGGTGCATGTGAAATAGAACCTTTTTTCATATCATTTAAATACTTGGTATGAATGTGTCAAACATTTTTATAGTGTGGGAGGATCATAATTTAAGCTGTCAAAGAGTGAAATTATTTTGAGAGGTTTCATCAGCGGGGGGTTGGAAACAGTTTAATGTAAGAGTGCCTGCAATTAATAGAGTTATATCTAGCCAGAGGGTTGATTTATTGTGCTACTGTTGTCTTTCTTTTTCTTTTCCCCTCAACTCCACCCCAACTTTTCAAAATTCCTTTCATGAATCCTATGTGTCCTCAATAACATAAATTGGCACGAAGCGTTTGCAGCACTCTTAGTTATTCCTTCCTATTTTCTTTCCAGCTATTACTAAATTAAGGCTTTCAGGTCAAATAGGTTTATTTTAATATTAAGAGTGTGCATTTGGCAGTAAATTAAAACAATTTACATTGTATTTCTGATGATTTAAATTATTTTAAAGTAGTTTTTGTAGATGAGCATTAAGTATTTGTCTCTCAAAAAAACCCATTTTCCTGTAAGAGGTGTCAATACAATTTTGTATAGACAAGAAGTTTTTTTTGCACTGCACAGGTAATAGGTTTTTTATCAAATTAATCACAGAGAGACAAAGAAAGAGTCTCAGTGGAGTTTTCATTAAGAGATTGTGCCAGTTAAAAGTCCTGTATGGAGATTTTTTTATTATAAATTAGGTTCCCCAGATCTCTTCAGTATATTAGTATCCTTCATATTACTTATTAAGTACAGCTTCATTAGGATAATGAATCCAGGTGAGCAGGTCTGGAAGAGTAAGTATCTGAAAATTTAGATTTCTGAAAGACATGCTTTAAGCCATTGCTTGTTCCACTCTATACTTGAGTCTGCTAGAAAAAGTTCTTTTAACATGGCACCACTGATTTAGCTTCCTTGTGTTGAAAACAGGAGTACTGACAGTGAATATCTGAGTACTGCTGAGTTTCCTGGACACTTTACTCCTCTCATCTCATTTCTAAAGCACAGTCCAGAATTTTCCTCCTGAGAAGATCCTTTCTATTTTCAATTAGCACATACACTGTGATGTAGAATTGTCAGCTTTCAGCCACAGCACAAGGAATGGATCTCTCCTACACACCATGCCTACTGGACCTAGTGATTTTTCCTTTTTGTTCTTGGTTTGTTTGAATACACAAAAAGAGTGCAATCCTGAAATAGGAACTAGACACTAAACTCAATATTTCAGTATTTTCTATTTTTCTGCTATGGGCTAATTGAGGAACTCACCCAGTCTTCCCGCTGTTAGAAGGAACCTTGGCATGCTTATATTTCATTTTGTCTTATACCTTTTATAATTCATAATAACTATTAAAAACTATGGTCAATGCTTTTTATTTGTCACTTGATTATATTAATATGGTTATTATTAAGATCTGTGAGAGTTCTTGGAAAGAAGGGACTGTGGAACTAGGGAAACTCATTAAGAGATGTTACATTGTGATCATGGGCACTCTGTTCTGCCTTCCCCGCGACTCTGTGACTCTGATCAGATAACCCTGGACCCTCCTTCCTGCCCCAACGGGGTTGGCAGAGAGCCAGGGAAGCCCACCCTGCCCAAAGTCTATATAGACCCTTGACATTTCCTGTTCATCCTCTTTTGCCCTGCTCTCCACATGGACATCACAGAATAAAGAGAGCTGAACCAACATATTTCAGCGTAAGAGCCTCTTTTGGGAATCTTTGCCAACTCCTGGTATTCCTCCCCTCACAGCCTTGGATCTCTGGGCTAGCCTGATAATTCAGGGGGCTGTGGCGGGGGGGAACGTCAAAGAGACAACCTTATTAAGAAACAAAAATAATGGTTTCACAATAGGACCTACATTTTTTTTTTTTTTTTTATGGCTTCACCTTGCAGAAAAACGTCTTGATATTGTTCTGTGATGCGTCTATAAACAGGTTATTTTTTTGAGTGACAGCTTAGTTAGCTGATCCTTTTGCTCACTTGCATGAATAAAACCAGAATTTCAGTCAGGATGTGATAATGGAGCTCATTTCTTCATAGACCTCAACCACCAGCAGCTGGGTTGAGCAACTAGAAATGAGAAACTGCCAATGAGATAACAACAGCAACAACTAATAATACCTTAGAGAATTATATTAAATACATACCACCTAAAAAGATCTACCACAATTATTTGTTTCAAAATCTTTGTTTTTGGATGAAGACAATTCAGAAACAAGTGAGAAGGAAGAAAAGAATAAAAAGACAAAAGTTAGTTGAACGAAATAGAGAGAAGGTCTTTAAAAAGGAAGAAAAATTGTTTGATGTTGAGAAAAATATAAAAACCAGCTATAGTAACCATACAATTTTAGGAATGCATTTATTTAATGAGGCAGAGGATGTTAGTATGTTTTTATAGTCAAAAAACATTTTCTTTTTCAAATGCAAAAAAGAATTAGGACAAGTCATATTATTACTGAAAAAGTAAAAACTTGGTGGAAAGTGATATTGTTTTGTTTCTCAAGCCTTTAGTGGGACATTTTTATCACTTTACTAGAAAGGCTGTGTAATTTCACACTGCAGGGCCTTTTTGCTTATGCTTCTTTACTACTTTGCCAGACAGCAACAAGGAACAAAACATGTTTTCAAAGCAAGTGAGGAGCAGATAAATGAAATTACATTTATAGTCACAATATCTGAATGAAATATGACAAGTGATATCATCCTAAATTTTGTTTGTTTGGTTCTTCTTGGGTTTGGATAGCATTTTTTAGGGATAGAAAAAACAGGTGTATATATATATATATATATTAATTTTAGTGCCAAATAGTGGTATAGATGGAGAAAATCCCAAGCAGATTGAAAGCACTGCTAAAAATATCTTACAAGGCCAATCCATTAAATATAATTATAACCATAGTTTTATACTAGGTACTATATTCTATGTACTACATACTGTGTTTACTGTTTTATGAAGTCTCTCTTTATCCCAGATCCTCAGAAAAGTTTGATTCTCAAATGGTTTGTCATCAGCACTGAGAGTGTTTTGGAGTTTCTGTTTCTCCCCTCCCCTCTGTCTCCAATACAGAAGATTTAATTTTCTATTTTCTATGAAAAAAACATCATTTTGAAAGTTTCACCATTCAAAAATAGCTAATAAAGTTTAAAGTGTTTTGGTTTTTTTTACTGACATATTCTCCAACAAATTGCAACAATCTTCTTGCAGTTTTCATCAAAAAAATCAGTCTCAGTATCTCACATTCAGCATGTAAATGTAAACTCTCGTTTATAAGGATTATAAATTTAAAATTCCTCCTATTAATACTGTTGTCATTAGTATTGTAAGAGTGATTTGAAAACCCCAAATCCTCTTATGATACTGTTAGAAACAGCATATGACAATGTTTACATAAATAATTATTAGATCCATAAATAAAGATTTTTAATTATTTCAAATATGACTAATTCTTTTTGAAGTATTCTATTCAAAATCCTGTGTCTTTTAGTAGAGAGTTTTTTGGCTTAGTATTTACAATAGCAATATAAATTATATCTAGTCACAGAGTTGCTAATTATATTTTAGACACCCCTTGTTTAAATAAAAAAGTTGTAATAATAGACTTTATAACACTTTCATAAAGATAAAGAACAGGATACTTTAAAAAATATTTTCGGTTTTAAAAAACTGTATTAACTTAAAATGTTACATTTTTAGTAGCCTTTTGATTAAGAATGATACTTGAGTGATGAATTACAGTCCATGGTATAGGAAATGGAACTTTTGTCTTTGAAAGATATATAAAACTCACCATAATAATAGTCTAGATTTTTAATTTGTCATTTTGTGTGTCTGCAAATATGTTGTTAATTGAAAGTTTTTCATTTTAGCTATTAAATCACTTTTTTATTTTTGTAGCTTTAGTCCATATTGGTAGCATTAATACTTTTAAATAAGTAGGAAAATAATTATTTTGAAAGCAAAGGTAATATTTTTTCATAAGCATAATCTTCTGATAGAAATACTTGTGTTTCTATATATTTCTGAAGAAAACTCATAAACTACTGTTTTCTTCGAAAATTGTAGATGTCATAAATAAACTTTGCATGATTTAGCAGTTCTTAGTGAAAGTCAAAATTTTGCCCAATTTTCGCTATCATTCTGGGTTATATAATACCATCAAAATACTGTTAAATGTTATTTGAATGCTGCCTGTATCAGCTGCCAATTTTTCTTTAAGCTTCTCTTCCTCATAATAGCATCCAACAGCAAGGGGAGCTCTAAGACAAGTTGGAGTAAACTGAGAAACTTTTGAGAGAAGATTAGAAATACTGTCAAGAAGAGCTAGAGTTTGGAGAAAAGATTTAGAATGGGGGAGGGACATAGCTGTTTTTCACCATAAGTGAGGCAGCCAGAGGTGTTTACAAAGTACATGAGAGAGATTTAAAAAGTGTGGGAGATTATAAGAAGCAGTCAAGTGACTAAATATAAATGATCCAAGAACTTTGAAAAAAATCAAACTTGCATCTCAAGTGAAATGTGCCAAATAACTAAGAAAACCCCTAGATATGATCTATCTCAGATATAATAGTAGCAACTATGAATTACAAACATAATTTACCTTCAAGTAAGAGAAAAAGGCTATATGAAGGGATGTTATACCAACTTCACTGAAAGGCATGAAGATTGTACTGAATATTTTTGTCTACAAGGAAATATTCTTTCATGAACATGCCAAACTAGTCCGTTTTCCCAGCATTCTTTTTATTAAGTCCAAGATGGTAACTTCTGGCCCAAATCAGAAAAAAGCTGTGATCCAGCAAGAACCAGATTTGTAATAGCCTATTAATTGCCATTGACATTAGGGTTCAGAAAATATTTTAAGAATGATTCCTGTAACTTAAATTTGTATCTAGCATTTAGATATATTTAGTGCTAATAGTATAGCACTGTGAAATATTGATTGTACAAAACTGTTTGACCTGTACTGGTTTTGAATTCATTTTGCACATCCAGCATATTTTTCCCATCTGGCTTTATTTCTAGCCACTATAACCCATATTGTAGGATGTAGCAAGGATGTCTTTCGTGATCGAAGGCTGCTTTGCTCACAAAGGCAATGTACTTTGCCATATGAGAAATATATAAGTAGAGACGTTTATTATTATATGACTGTAATGGTAGACAAGATTTGTTACTCTATATATTGTATATACTGTGAACACAAGAGGCAATTTTTGTTAAGGCAGGAAGAAAAGGGATAGGCAAACCAGAAGGAGAAAGGAATATATAGCTCTATCCTACATCAGTACTTGGACCATTAATTAATCCTAAAGATGTATATTTACACTGCTTTGTTGCTAGCTTGTAACAGATGAAACTTCTGAATTTGATGCAGCCTAAACATCCTGAACTGAAAATCTAAGAGCTGTTTTTGTAAAGTGATTTCTTTTAGTCCAAATGTAAATTATTAGAATACTTACCAACCTTGCTCATGAGCTAAAAAATATTATGATAGATGTATTAAAAATAGTTGAGCATACTACGGTGTCAATGACCAAACTTGTCCTTCTTATAGCATTTGTGCTATTTACATTTAACAATTTTTTTGTCTAAGAAAGGGATTCTTTTTGTTTGGTATCTGAAAATTGCATAAATTTTGTTTTCTTTTTCTTTCTTGGCTATGGATACTCAAACTTGGCAGAGTGAGAAAAATTTGGTTAGAAAGTAAAGTTGCTAGTAATAAAAAAAAAGACTATGCTGTCACAAGGCAGGAATGATTTCACATCAACAATAAGAATTCATTTTAAACTGTGGGAATTATTAAATAGAAATGACAAGCACTAATCTTACAGTACATAAGTGTGAGTGGTGAGCAGGATAGAAAGATTCAATGAGCTGATTTTTTTCCCCCACGTGAAACAAGTTAAAGGGAAATATATATTCAAATTTGTATAGGAAAGTATACCACTTTCCTATATATATTCCAGTTTCACAGGAATAGAACATTTTGGGCTAATACTCCTAGTTACTAGAAGTTTCTTAATATCTGATAGATACTGTGGGTTGTAACATAAGGCAAATGCTTAGGGTGAGTTTATCTGAAATGCTATCACATGTTTAGAAGATATATACCACAAAAAATAATTAGATCCAGTCAAATTTTTACCACCTGGGGATTTGTCTGTGAATCCCAGTTCAGAATGATCAAATTTATCTGTTATGTGGCCATCAGTTCAATAGTAGTCCTAGCTAGAGGATGATGGCCCTGTCACAATGGACTGGCTTGATACAAGAAAATAATCCGTGAGATATCTCTAGTGTTCTGAGGTGTCAGTTGATAAAAGTCTTGCCATCTACTCTGCAGGTCTGACTTACCAGAGAGTTAGTTTGGCTGTCATGAAGCTGTGGTGATTGTATCAAAAAATATCCTCTTAGACTGAGGTTGCTTGTTTTGATTATCTTATTTGATTTTTTGGGGTTTTTTTGTTGGTTTGAGATTTTTTGTGGGGATGTCTGTTTCTGTTATCTTGCTTTGTTATCATTTTGTTATCTATCTTGAGAATACAGAAAAGATAAAAAAATTCATGAACATTTAAAGGTGATATTTAAATTCAACTAGATTTTGGAATAGATAAGGATTTACTTTATTTTCTCCTTTTTTCCTGATAATAAATATTCTTAGCAGTGGCAGCAAATGTAATTCACCAAGTTAATAAGGAACTCTTATCACCCTGGTCTGTTTATTTAACACATTTCCAAAAATCAGAAGACTGAACACTGTTGTTTTACTAAATACCAGGAATCTGATGATTTAATAAATATTTTCAAAATTTATTTTAGATTTGCACTGATGTAATTTAGTATGTAATTCTATTTCAGAAAGAATGCACAGATAAGGGACTGGTATTTTGACAATTATTTAATGTAACAAAACTCAGAAAATGAAAAGTAATCTTTCCACCATGGTTAGGTACCTAATCTGACACTTAAAAATAAACATAGATACATTGACAATAGCACTGTGACCTGTCCTTCATTGAGGCAGTTAAAGGCTATCAAAATGTTGATAAATTTTTTAGTTATGAAAAAGAAACTGAATGTGATAATAAGTGAATTTAATAAAAAATAAGGAAGTTGAAGAGGAGTGTAGCTGCCTATGAGCTGGGTTGCTAGGCTGAACCATATCTGGTTTTGAAATTCAGTGTAAAGGTAAGGGGGAAAAATGAATAGGCACTTTCAATTTTCAATTTTCATTTGAGCATTTTAAACATTATTCAAGCCTTTCCACAGTCTGTCAATGTGCTAATTTTACTGGCAAATTAAAATGTCCAGATATTTTTTCTCACAGCCTGATTGTGTTATTCTCAACCAAGAGAGAATGTTTGGTTATAAATTTCTATTTACTTCTAGATATACTCTTTACAGGAGCATATAATGGTCATGTGACAAGGGCTAATGGATTTAAACAGGAAGAGTAAATTAGAGAAATTTTTTACTGTGAGGGTGGTGAGACACTAAAACAGGTTGCTTGGAGAAGTTGTGGATGTCCCATCCCTGGATGTGTTCCAAGTTGGGTTGAATGGATTTCTGGGCAACCTGGTGCAGGGGGCTTTAAGCTAGAGGGTCTGTAGTGTCACTTTCAATCCAAACCATTCTTTGATAATTCAATACCATACACTATTTGGAAAATTAAGATATTTTAAGAGATTAGGCATGAAAAAATTGTTTGACAGATCTGCTGTTAATAAATTCCATTATTCTTACTCTCAATTTCTACAGTGAAGAATTTGTTCTTTACCTTAGAGTCTTTTACTGACATAAAATCCCATTATATGTGAAAGAACTATGTTAAAAATGTATGTATCTTGAAGTTATTTCCTCATATATTTCTGTAAGTAGGAGAGGGCTGGGTGGATTTTGTTTGTTTTGGGTTTTTGTTGTTTTGTTTTTATTTTGTTAGGGGTTTTGTTTGTGTTTTGTTTGTGTTTTGTTGGTTTGTTTTTGTTGTGTTTTTTGGGGTTTTTTTGTAGGGTTTTTGTTTTATTTTGTTTTTTAAAATGTATTTAAAGCACAATGCATTTTTTTTCAAAACAAGATTCATTTAAGTCCTGATGAAACAATATATTTTTATCGTTTCTGCCCCATGTGAGCAAGTAAGTAATCTCCTGTTTCAGTAACTATAAAGCAAGAGAAACTACTGCAATCTAGATAGCCATAATTGAATCCTAACTTTGCTTGACTGATCTTGGAAAATGCTACTTGAGCCTCTCTTCTTTCCTGTGAGAGGCTCTTCTACAGGAATCCTGTTTCTTCTGAATCTTTTCAGGATTCTTGTACCTTCCCCTACAATATGCCTTTCCAGTTAGCTGAAGTGATGGATTCTTTTATAGGAGACTCTTGTCCTCCTGTAAATTTTTTGCTTGCTAATATATGTCAAGAGAGACATCTCTGACCAAATCTGTTCTCATGGCTCCCATCTTAGACTCGCTGACTTTTGAGTCTGCTGACTCTGAGCACTCCTTAGAGACTAAACCAGTAGGATCATTTAACATTCCTGTTAAATGTAACTTATGTCAAAAGGTCTGTACTACCAGTCATAATTACAGGGAAGCTGAAGACTAATTTTTCCTAAGTCACAGGTTCTGTTAAGGAAATGGTTACTAGATTTGAAGATAGAAATAAATGCAAACAGCACAGTCCGTGTAGGCAAGTAGCTGCCAGAAAATATAGAAAACTGGGATGTGCCAATATGTTATGTATCTAGGCCGAGTCTTACTGCAGAAGAATAATTTCTTACAGCAGTATTCCAGAATGTGGTTTTCTTCCATGATGAAGCTGTTGTCAGTCTCTGAAAACATTCCTAGCCTGGCATGGAGATTTACCTTCTTTTAGCCACTGTCTGCACAACTACTTGCAAAGCCACATTGTCATATTCCATAATATGTAAATACTACCTCTTCCCACTCTCAATGCAGAGTTATTTTTAAACTGAATCAGTGCCTTAATTTTATCGCTAGAGTAATATCTTCCAAAAAGATATTATACACAGAGGGCAGTGAAGCTAGAGGTGTAAGTAGAATGAAAATGACTGGGAATGAAAAGGCTGAGAGCTTTTAAAGAGGGCAATTCATGAAAAACAACATATTGATAAATCAACATTCTGAAATTTCTCATCTTTATCATTTTTACTCCCTGGAGGCTACTGAATGCAAGTGTACTTCTGTATCTTTCCCTCTGCTTTCTTCTGCACAGCTGGAATACAGCGTCTAGTTCTGGGTTCCCTAATACAGAAAAATATATGTACTGGAGCAAGTCCAGGACAGGACCACAAATATGATTAACATGTCAAGAGAGATTGAAGTATCCTTCATAAAGGGAAAGGCTGGAAGAGGTGAAATATTCAGCTAAAAAAGAATAATCTCAGGGAGAATTCTATCAATGTGTTCAATTCATTGAAGTAAGAGATTTTTTACTACAAGAGTAGACATATTTAACCATTATTTTATGCAAGAGAAGTAAACTTAAGGACTTTTATTTGTGTTTCTTACCTGCAGTAGTAAATAAAGTATGGTGAATTTTGTTTCCAGTAATTTCTATTTTCATTTTTGAATGTTATCTATTTATGAAAGTTGCATAATTTACCCCAAATTTCAACAGTTTAGTATGTAGCTATGCTAACTTTTTCAGTGTTATGATTGGGAATTTAAAATAATTTTATGCATTCGCTACCTGTATGCCAAATTCAAGTATCTCATGAGGGAATAGTAAATCAATGTGTTTTATCCAATGGGATGTGTAACCAAACAAGGAGAAGCAGTTCTGTTATAGTTAAGTGACTAATAATCTGAATCACTACTGTCTGTTTACTGCAATAATATTGGCCTCATAAAGTCTGACTCCATCCCTAACTCTGAGATTGTAAAAAAAAAAAAAAGAATAATTAGTGTGAAGAAACATGTTTACTTTAATAATGGAATTCACCTCAGATACATTTGTATTAAACATTTTGCACCTCAATCTAAGCCTTGTTAGCATAAATTTAATTAAGTGCTCTTCTGCTTTTGTGCCAAAGAGAAACAGAACATATTTCAGATCTAGCAGTAGGTTTGTACTGGCAATTCATAGAAGATAATAAAAATGCTGAAAATAAGCAAGTCTGGAATTAACAACTGGGAAAAGAAAATAGCATTGATGAAAAAATTGAGAACAGTGACAAGCTTTTTATATACAAGTTCATGCTTTCACATCACAAAAGATCAAGAAATATTAAGGAAAGAGTGCTTAACATCAATGGAACAAAAGCAATCAAAATAATTACTTAGCTTATAGTAGTGGTTGTTTTTGCCTGTTTGTTTTATAATAGCAGTGTTTTATCCTTCAGTCTCCTGAAAATTAATGGCAAGTTGTTTTCTAAGATACAATTACTGATTGTGTGGACAGTTAACTGAATTTGACAGAGCTTTGTCGCGCTTTCCAGTCACTTGTCAGTGTTGGAATTTTTTGTTTATCTTTTTCTATAAGCATTTACTTCCTATTTTCCTAAAGTTTGTGCTATGGATAAAACTTCACAGGCATTTGAAGAAAATTTCTTGAATTCAAGCAAAGGCAGCAGGAGACCTGTGTTAATGAGCAAGAAGCTCCTGACTGAACTCAGGTGCATGAAGTAAGATACAAGATTTGAAAGCCGTGGCAGGTGACTTAAGAGAAGTCTAAAGATGCTGTCCTGTTCTGTAGGGATGGGGCTAGTAAAGCTGAGGCTAATGTGAAGTTAAATATTGTGAAAAAGACAAAAAAAGGATTCTACAAGTTTCAAACAGCCAGTGTTACTAAAATAATTTAAAAGATGGGGGGACAAAAGAAGATGACAATATTATTCTGAGGGCCTAATTGTACCACTTCTTTCCTTCTCTTTTTTCTAATTGCCTTAAACAATTTGCCTCTACTACTTTGTTCCTGAATTATTTCCTATGCTTGCCAATACTGCTGAGAGTCTCACAGTCATTGAGGCAGGTTTTTAAATGACTTTTGAAAGTGAAGAAGAAATGTTGTCCTACAAGATAAGCTCAGTGAGATTATTTTTTTTTTCTTGGAAGAATATCATCTAGAGATGTACCAGAGTGAGAAATTATTCGGTATATGACTCTGTGTTCTGTATACATTGAGAAAAAAAATAGTAATTTTAAATTAGTAAGACCTGGTAATTTGAGAAGCACAAAATGTGATTTGCAGTTGTGAGAAACTCAGTTTTTACTGAGTGTTTTTACAAAGAAAAGACCTAGAGAAAAACTTGAAATAAGGTAAACAGGTAGCTCAAAATTAAGAGGAATATTATGTTTGTTTTTTTTTTGGTTTTTTTTTTTTTATTGTTAGGATTATAAATTAATTTGTTTTAAGGGATCTGGGATCACCTAATCTAACCTCCTTCTCACTTTGGATTTATCTGAAGCAGATGCTCAAGGTCTTGTCTAGATGAGTTCTGAGCACCTCTAGAAATTGAGATCCCAAAACCTCACAGACTGTTTTTGAGTAGCCTGTTCTAGGGTTTGATCACCATCAGGAAGAAAAAGTTTCAGCACAGGAGTTCTTATGGTGCCCGTTGACCTTTGTAGTATCTTCATGTCCTCACTTACAAGTGTTGGGGAATCTAGAGAGGTTCTAGTAACAGAAAAGGAAACTTGGTCTGATCTGAAGCCTATAAGTGTGCACTTGTGTAAGCAGAGGAGAGAGCAGTGACAAAGAGGCAGAAGAGAGAGGTGTCAGTCAAGAAGAAATGGTAGATTTTAGCAGGATTCAAATATACTCAGAACATATCATGACTTATTCCACTGGTAATCCTACCAAAATCTAACTACAGTTTTCGATATTCACTGTATTAGTGAACAAGAATTTTTTTTAAAGATCTCAAGAGAGAACTGGGTGTTTCTCATTGTCCTGTTGTTATTAATTATATTGTATGAAGCAACTTCATTGTAGTCAATGCACCAAGAATGCAGCTCTGTAACTTTTGGCTCAGTCATGTATGCTTCTTCTTCTAAGTCAGTACATTAAAGTAAAGAATAAGATGTAGAAATGTCCTTTTTTTTTCAGACTTTCCACTTCAGGAGCAAGCAGTAAAACATATTTAGTGGCATTCCTCAACAGCAATTTGTTGTATAAGAAAACTGGCATTGATTTTTCTGACAAATATGCCTCTGTCTCTCTCTCTCTTTCTCTCCAGTGTTCCATAAAAATCAGTACCACTAGCAAAAGGATTGAAGATGCAAAGCGGAGCATACACAAGTGTAAAATAAGGTTAGCTCTTCAGTATCTATTCACTTTTCATTAACGTATGGAACCATTTACTTTCTGTGACAGGAGATAGATTCTAAGGTTTTTAATGGACTGTGTACCGTATTAATTTTGAATCTCCCTTGTTAAGAAAAATTGATGCTGGTTTTATTTATTATTTTCAGCATCTTTTTTTTTTTTTTTTGCTGACATGTAGATTTTTGATAAAACTGAAATTCAAAGCCTAAAGAGAGCAGTATATGTTAGCAATATTTGCATAACTGTCAAGATTCAATTTTTAATGACAAAATTTTAACAGACAAAATTTTTAAATTTTTTTTGTATTGCAAAATAGTAATATTTTGTTAAGAAACTAGAATACGAAATGTATTTTTGCTTCAAATTGATTTTCTTTTGTTCTAGCCATAAAATATTTTTAATCTGTTCAGTAAAAGGTATTAAACTGCATTTACCTTTTGCCATATACTTTCAAATATTTCAAGTCTGTTTCTCCATTCTCTGCTGACTTGTGTTTCCTGGTGAAAAATACTCATAATGACGTTTCCCAACTGATAAATGTGAGCTATACATCTAGTCATAAATGCGTGTATATAAAAATATATTTTATCCCTGAATGGGGAAATTAAAAAGGAATCTAGGGTTTAAACTGCAGCCAACAAGATTCTGTTTTACTCTTTCAAGGGTGAATGATGGTAATATTGAAAATTATTTAAAAAATTTTGAGCGCTTCAACAAATGAAAATTAATAATTCTTTTGGTAATACTGAAATAATTTATAATTAAAAATTTTTGCAACAAAATGCAAATTTTTCATGCTATTTTCATAATTGCAACTTTTTTTACCCCTGATTTTAAATGGATCATAAATTTATCTGAATACAAATGCTAAAAACTTCTTCAGAAATTTCATCTACTGTAGGGTAGTCATGTGAAAGTTTTTGTCATTTTTACATACTTGAGTATGTTGCAATAGCAAGGCACAAAGGTAATTTTAGTTTAATTTCCTATCCATATGGACAGTGAATTTTAGAGCAACTGAACAAAATTTCACAGCAGTACTTGGAGAAGAATGCCATTTTTTTTCTGTAACAGTTTATAGACCTTGATTTTGGATGCAGTACATTCCTACCTGTAGACCTAAAGCTATTGCCAATTAAATTAAATTGAAGAATCTGCAACCAACAGGATGTGGAATTTTAATATTTTTTTCTCATTCTCTTGAACAAATGTTCATATAATCATAGCACAGGATGGTTTGGGTTTGAAAATTACTTTAAAGATCATGTAGTTCTAGCCTCACTTGCCATGGTCAGGCACACTGTAACAGGTTTTCCAGCAGATGCAAATGCTAAAAGTAATTACACAGGCAAAGAAATGTGTGAAATAAATTGGCAGGAAACAAACCCCTTAGAACATGCTTAGTCCTTCCACAATAGAGACCTGTAGGCAGGAATCCTGTCCCCACTGCAGTAAGTGGCATAGTATAAATTTGATTTAACTTTTCTAAATATCAATGTTAGGATCTCCCTATTAAAGGAAATCAAAACAAGCCCAAATTGGTTTTGTATAAGTGTTTAGCAAAATAAAATTATATTGAATCCTGTAATTTCCATTTCTTTCTTTGGCATAAGGTTCTTATTCTTTCTTAGTTATGTAATCACAGAGGTGCTATAGGTACTGTTAGCAGGTCTTCTCAAAGGTGACTGGAACTCCTAATGTCTGCATATCAACCACCCTTGCTATCAACAGCTTTTCATGTAAACCAAATATATACATTGCATACAGGCCTCAGTTCACTGAGGAAAGTACAGAAATGTACAAGTCTTCCCAGTTGCTGCCATTCAAACCTCTCTCTCATATGCATATATCACACACCCTGGCCTCACCAGCTGCTGGCTCCAAGAATTACAGCCCATGTGAGCCATTAACTCTTCTCTAGTTGCCAGCAGTTAGACCTTGCAGAGCTCATATATAGCACCAAGATTACAAAGGAAAAATAGTAAAGAAAAGGATTTGATAATACTTCAGTTATCAGCATAAGGCTTGGTACTGGCTAATATCTGCTTACATGAAGAGAATTGCTTTATGTCTTCTCTGTGTTTTCACATCCTTTTCCCTGCTCAGCCCACCCCAATTCAAGCCCTTCCTCATCTTTTGTCCTTTCACCAAACATCTCACAATATATTTTATGATGGGCTATCATAATGCTCCTTCTGGTATTCCATAGAAAAGTTTTTTACAGTCCCTCAAGACTCCCTAACTGCCTCATAATATTGTGATAATCACTCTCCAGTTCTCATCAAGTACTAAGTCAGATTGACCCTTCCAAGGCTGTGTCTGGGTAATGATTTGTTTAGTAGCCCATCAGTCAATGGCTGAAGAGTTCTGTTTTTTGTTATTGCTCCATTATCACTTGCTTATTAATTTCTGTGTCTCTAATTTCTGTTTCCTTGCTTTTTGTTATTTCTTTTATACAAAATAGTCCTTTAACAGGTTGCATTGTTCATTAAAATGTTCCACATATCCTTAAAAAAAAGTCAAAGATAAAGGAATATTAGCACACAAAAATGGGAAAAATAACTTTAAAAATAATTAAATTAAAATAATAGGATAGGTAGCTTAGCACCAGCTAAATTTTATGAATGAAAACTACTTCATGATGAGCAACTAAATCTAGTAGTCATTTAAAATTATTCACCACATAACTCATCTGAATAGTTCCCATCTTTTGTGTGAGTATTAGGAATCAGAAGTTTTGAGAGACATAGCTTATGTTGAAATAGGGAAGAGAAATTAAAAAAAAACGAGAACAGTTCAACCTAATAGAACTATATAAGTACAAAAAGTAGATAAGAAGCAATGTGTTGAAAAGAGATTAAATCTGCCCTCTATCAACACTGCAGAATAATAAATATATCTTTCTGATGTTTGTCCTCAATTTGCAATCTTCAGACTTGAGACTAGCAAAGACTAGCACCCATGTAATACTGTGGAGACAGATAGGTGTGCCAGCCCTCTCCCTTGGAGAGGTATCCCTTGAATGGGCTAGGATAAGATCTTCTCAAACTCTCCTGGACTGAGAAATCCTCCTTGGTCATGATGAGTTCCCAGCCTGCTTTGGACCCCCAAGTAGATTCGTATTGGTTTTTCCCCTTTGTACCACCCCCACTTTTGCCCATAAAAACCCTGGCTTCTGCCCTGTTCAGGAGGGAGCTGCCATCACTGGCGTCCTTTGCAGGCTGCTGGAATTAAGGCTGCCTGTGCGGAATAACCACATGGAGCTCCTGTCTCTTTGTCCCTGTGGTGGCCAGGGTACGCCTTGCACGGCAGAGCTGAAATCTCTAAGAGCTGAAATCACTGCTAAGAGCTGAACTCTCCTCCCCTTGCTGAGGTTACCTGGCAGCTGAAGGACTGCCTGTGACCCCTATAAAGTTGTCTCTTGCAGGACCTCTCTCTGGGAAGGTTGTGGTGCCCAGGTTGAGCCGTCAGACCCCTGACTGGCCACGCCAACATAATACTATTAAAATTTCATGGGCACCTAAACATAAGAAATCCCTTGTGAAAGTAGATATGAGGAAGACAAAGAAGGAACATGGAAGTTAAATAACTTAATGAGTCTGAAAAAGATTTGTGACTGTAAATACTATGGCAGTCCTTGCTGACTTGGCATGACAGATAATACAGGATTTCACTGTAGGTTATTGAAAGGTAAGCAGAACATGTATTTTGAAATGGGATATTGTCCCAGTTTTGGCCAGGACTGAGTTAATTTTCTTGTGATAAATGTGAGTATGTAGAGCTTGGAGAGGGTGGGTGCATCTAGGTTGTTATTCTACACCACTCATCATCTTCAGGGGTTGGAAATAAGGGATTCTCATTCCCAAGAAGGAAGGGAGAAAGGCAGAAGGCCCAAGGTGTTTGTCTCAGAAAGCTGTATGGCACTGATCAGACTCTGTGAGCATTTTTTCCTCTTCTATACACTGTTGTGATTAGGACTGCTGCTGTTGCTGTCCATTTTCTTATCTCATTGCTGTTTCTAGTATTTTAGTTACATTTATATGAAGCTTATTTAATATTAATTCATAAACTGAAAACTGGCTTATGTCACATACTGAAACAAATGTCATATCTCTATTAAATAATATTATCTTTTCTTAGAACTTTTCTAGAATGAGATGTTTTTATAGATCAGATGAAATGGAAAAGGAGCTAATTCAGCTTCTACAACTGGGAGACAAGTTTTACTCTCTGGAGAATATTGTCACTGAAGGACAAAGGTAGAGGTACAAGGCAGATATACACCCCATGTTGTACCTTTCCATGTTCTTACAGTCATTGTCTTAACAGCTTCTTCAGCAGGGATTATTGCATTCTGTTTGAATTGCCGTTGATGGACTTATTTTAAATTAGTGTCTAATTCAAGTGAACCCCATTGATATTTTAGGTCTGTGACATCCAATGGCAATTAATTCTGCAGTTTAGTAAGAAAAAGAATAAATGTTGTTTCTTTTAGACTGCTACTGAAAATTTCATTTAAGGACCACCCTTCTAATTTTCTAAGAAATAAAATTGTGTCAGATTCCATAATTATGCATGTGTCCTCATTCAGCCCTTTCCTTTTATTATTCAGGTGAATGCTCCCAGATTTTTATAAACATTCTGTTCCAGTATCCATTTTTGATCCTTTCTAGCTTCTTTTGTTGAACCATGTCCTTCTTTTGGTGACCAGAATTGCATGTAATGTGATTATGAATCCACACATTTTACTTACTTTTCTTATTCTACATTCTGTTCCATTCTTGAGGCTTTCTGGCATTCTCTTTGCCCTAGAGGCTCCTTAAGCAGAGAGAAATTTGTTTGACATAATTTACAGAGAATGGTTGTTCTATATTTCAAATGCTTCTCTCTGAAATGAAACATCTTCTTTTAAGTGTATGAAATGAAGGAAAACAAGTATTTTAGTGTTTTCAGTGCAGTTGTGTATATCTATATATCTATAGAGCTATACAAAAGATGCATAGCATATATAGCACAAAATCCACTAGATATCACAGTACAAAAATCCTGAAAGAAAGAATTTAAGCTTCTGGACCTTTGATAGTGTAATTAAAATGAAGCAGTTTGGCTAAACCATAATTTCCAAAACTTGCAATTCTTCTATTAAACTCTAATCCCAAAATATAAAATATTAGCAATTGATAATAATTTTGGCATGGTGTTTAGTTAATACATTTCTGTTTAGTGTGTAAAATAATGTATAATTTAAGACAGAAACTTCCACCTGTGAGACAAAGGTGGTTGTCTGTTTCCATTTAGAGTTACTGTTAAAGAATATCTCCTGCTAAAACACAGTTGTAGCTTGCTGATTTTGTGTTGAAATGCTTTAAAGTTAATCCTTTGACACAGGACAAAAAATTAATTCCTCAGTATCTAGGTCATCTCCATCATCTTTTATAATTATTTTTATGCTTATATAACACATGTTAAGGGAACTAAGCTTAAATAGCAATTTCTGAGATCTATATTGTAACATAAAATTGATTTCATCACTGAAGACTTCATTAAGAATTGTGGTTGGGTTTGTTAACATCATGAACCCCTTCCTCTTGTTAGGTAAAGTCACACATTTTTATTAACATTTTATATATTTTTGAGGAATATTTCTACCCAAGGGTATAAACTTTACGCATTAAATTGCATTTATACCATCTGAAATTATTTTTCTCTGATGTATTAAGATTGCAGTCCTAGTCTCCTAAATAATAATCAAGTAACTTATGTAACATGATTATGTAACTTGTCATAGCCTGCAAAGTTCCTGATCTGTTACATTATAGCTTTGTCTAAATAATTATCAAAAATGTTAGAAATTATGATTTTACCATTAGCTTTTTTATCTTTCTAACACACATAAAATTCATATCTTTTGGACAGATGTATCATATTTAATTTTTTCCTGGAATTCATGGATTAACCAAAATCTAAGTCATTTCTACATTAATTCCTGTGAAATTTTGTCTGAAGATTTTGGAAAATCCAAATGGAGAGTAGAAAATTCTGAAATGTGAGTATCTGTGATTAAAAATGTTAGTTAGTTGACATCAATATCTTTTCAGAAGTTGTTTCTGAGGAATTAGTGTTATAAGATACACATGACTGTCAAAGAGATTTCCTACAGATTCTTGGTGGTTTGGTTTCATTCTTTTGTCTACTATTCTCTCTTCCCATACAGCTATGTAAAGTCATAGTGTTAGGAATGGGGAAAAGTTACCTTGATTCATCACATGAGTTAATATGGATGTGTTAGAGTTTTCAAAACTTTTTAGGTTATATTTGAGAACAAAAGTGGAGTGAACAGAATAAATAATGATAAAATTACATATAGGGGTTGGTATGGGGATCAGTGTTTTTTTATCTTTGATGGTGATTTGGACAGTGGCATTGACTGCATCCTTGGCAATTTTGCCAACACCAAACTGTGTGGTGCATCTGACATGTTGGAGAGAAGGGATGTCATCCACAGGGACCTTGATGGGACCTGGGGGTGGGCCTGTAGAAACCTCATGAACCTCAAAGAATCCAAATACAGAGTCCTGCATGGGGGTCAGGCAAATTGCAAATAGTCTCAGAGGAGAATGGATTGAGAATAGCCCTGAAAGAAGGACTTCAGGGTACTGGTATTAGTGGATTTTGGCAGTTCTACATGACCTGACAACGTGCACTTGCGACTCAGAAAACTGACCAGGTCCTGGGCTGCATTAACAGAAGACTGTATAGAGGGAGGTGATTCTGCCCCTCTACTCGACTCGTGTAAGACACCAGCTGAAGTGCTGTGCTCAGCTCTGGGGTCCTCAGCACAGGTGGGATATCAACTGAGTCCAGAGGAGGACTACAAATATGGTCAGAGGGGTGGAGCACCTTTTATATGAAACAGACTGAGCTGGTTGGGACTGTCCAGCCTGCAGAAGAAAAGCTTGAGGGAGATCTCATGTCAGTCTTCGAGTACCTAAAGACCTACAAGAAGGCTGGACATAGATATATATATAGATATATAGTCTTTCACAAAGATAGGACAAGGAGGAATGGCTTTAAACCAACGGAAGGTAGATTTAGATTAGATATTAGGAATAGCGTCTTAGTGGTGACACTGATGAGACTTGAGAACAGGTCACCCAGAGAAATTGTGGAAACCCCACGTCTGGAAGTGTTCAAGGCCAGGATGGATAGGGCTTTTAGCAATGTGATCAGTGACTTATACCATGGCAGGGGGATTAGAACTGGATGATCTTTAAGGTCCTTTCCAGCCCAAACCCTTGATCAAGGAATATATAAAGATTCTAAATTATGGGATATTATAGATTAAGTTCAGGAACAAACATCTTAAAAATAAAGTACTTTTAAATTAATTTCAAGTTTGTTTCCTCCTCACATTGCTCTTCCAGTAGTAATTTTATCATTTTGTATATGAAAAGACAGAAGTTAAAGCAAGAAAATAATACAAAACATGACATAGTTAAAAGTGACTTCTAAAAATCAGTTCTGACTTTTTATGGGAAAACAGGATATGTAGTCAGTTTTTATTTTTTTCCACAGCACAACTACTTAAAATTGATTCTAGGTATCTTCAATTTTTTTTTTTTTTTTTTTTTTTGACCTTCAGTTCAGATACTCTGAAGCTAAAATAGAAGTACTATAATGGCAAAGTCAGATCATTTAGTTTGTTTGTTGTCTTTTTAAATTGCCAGTTTATAAGGCAATTAAAATACAAAATCACAGCGAGCCTGAGACAATTTCCATTAGTAGCTTGAAGTCAAATAAAATATAAAAAAATGCATTTCCAATTATTTGGTCATGTGAATAACAGGCATCTACTCCATCTAAGATGACTGATGTGGGTTTTTCCAAACTATATCAATATAGTAAATTTATTTTCCATAAATTATTATGTCATCTCCTGTGTTTCTTGGTCCTTTTTAAAAACAACAACAACAAAAAAGTAATGATCCTATTTTTTCTTGGCAATTCTTCCTAATTTTATTTTTGTAATCAGGCTTTGCCTTGTTTTCTCCAGACATCTGTCTTGCTTATTCTTCTGGATTATTCTGGTTGAATCAGTCAACTACTCACCTGCTCAATCTTATACTAATAAATATTACTTCATTTTCCTGTACCCTTTTAATACAACCACAGGTTTCTCTTCGCTACTTTGGGACTATGGACATTTTAAATATATTTATGCTCACCTGTAACAAAAGGTTATTAGTGTTAAACAATTGATACTGGTTACAACGTTATTGTAATATTACAAAGTGACAAACACATTATAATATTTTTTATGGTGCTTCTGTTTTGTCAGACCAATACGCCTTTGCTTCGGCTGCAATCACCTGCTGTGTGATCTTGGACAAAATATGTTGTATTTGTCTCTTTGCCATATCAGTTTCTATGTATAATTCACAGGCACATTACAACTGACATCAAATTTCTGGAGCAGACTGTCAGTCAGAAGTTGTTTGTAGAGTGTCTGTTAAAGTCATGAAGTCCAAGCTTTCCTTATACTTCTGATACTGGTATTTATATAGTTAATACATTCTTTAACTTCTTGATTCTGCTTTACATACTTGTGTATTTAATTTTGTTTAATGTTTTCAAAATATTTTAATCCCCTTTGTGTTGTCCTTTCTTTGGCAATTGAGAATCCATTTCTACTACCAAATGAGAAGCTCAATTTTGTTTCAGTCAAGTATGAAGGACAGAACATGGAAACTTCATGCTTTGCTTACTTGGGCTATTTCATACCTAGTCTCATAACAGTCTTTGATCTTCCCAGTGTAATATTCTTTCACTATATTGGGGATGTGATGAAGCAGAATCACCTAATTTAAAATAAGTGGCTCCCAATGCACAGGTAATTTGGTCTAAATAATTTCAGACCCACTTACACCTTGCAGCTACATCTATCAAAATGACTTGGGAGAGTTGCATAGAGTGCTGGATAAAACTAACCTCTCCTAGTGCACTGGTTAACACTATTACCAGAAAAAGAAGATTGCTAGAATGTATTAGTTATGTCACAACATTGATCATCAATATGCAAGTTTATGAATTAAACAGCACATAAAATATAATACCTTTAAAAAGAAGATGAAAAGAAGTGAAGTCTGAGCATCATTAAGTAAAAAGTGTACATCACAGAAAAAAAAAGTGCACTTTCTTCCAGTTCACCTAATCTGATCTTTCTCAGTCCATCAAACAAAATAAAATGGAATAACATAAAATAAAATAAACCAAAAATAACTTCTTAGATCTGTATTTTACTTTTTATCTAGTTCAAATCTTTATGCCTTTTGAGTGCTGACACATTCTTCTGAGTCAGCATATGTTTGTGCAATTTCATCCTTTTTCATCCTTTTACTCCATCTTTCTTGTATATATAACATCCTTCACCTGGCATATTATGTTAGCTTTTGCCCTTTCTATCACCTTCTGCCTATCTCTGTGTTGCAGACTCTTAATTAACTCCTTGCCGGTTGTGCTGTCCTAATTTCTTACACCTTATGTCTCCATCCTCTTTCTTAAGTGCACTCTTCTGTCCTTCAGTTCTGCCTTCATTTGAATATTTGTGAACATTTTTTCCCCACCCTGAGTTTGGGATTGAAAATAGGTTGAAAAAATTTTCAAGGATATAACCAGTGCTAAAATTAATCCTTCTATGAAATGACAATATTTCTGAACTTTTTCTACTGCATTTAAAATATTATTAGTTTTGAAAGCATGAAAAAAATAAAACTGTACAAAAAGTCCTAGCAATATACAGACTCTCCAGCATGATTCACTTCCCTAGAGAATTATGCTATCAATGCAGCACAATCAGCTTTTTAAACAGCTTATAAAAAATCAACTGCTTTTGTCTTTTTGTGCATGACCCACTAGGTAACCTATACTAAAGTAAGGAAAATTGTACAGTTCAAGTCCTGAAAACCCCTTTAGATACACTAAATAAACACTTATTAGAGTTGAAGGGAATCTATAGTTCTGCTGTTCATATCAATAATTTTTTGGTAGTACCATTAAGACGATAGAGTGCAAAACAATTAAAACCATCATAAATTACCTCAGTGATTCCAAAGTTAAACATAAGTGTAACTAGGTCTACATTTGAAGAAAGAAGTCCACAGAAATTACACATTGAAACACTAAGTTTAGATTTCTGAGTAGTATCTTAATAGACTATGTATATAAAGGTTGAAAAGAAAAGCACATCAGTATAAAACAAGACTTTGATAAATTGCTTTGCTGCAATAGAAATCATGAGATGACCATCTTTTATTAACTGTGATATCCAGTCAAGGGCAATTTACTTAGGTGGAGACTCAAGTAACAAAAGATACTCAGCTAATTTGCTTCTGGGGTGGAAGAAAGGAGAGGTAATATTATCTGCTATAAAACAAAATTTTTCTTAAAAGCCAACTGACTATTTTTTACTGTGTTCCAATGATTTTGCCAATACTGATAGTTGCTAGCATATAAACAACAAAGTTAATGGTTTTGTGTAATTTTTTTTACCAGAAAGGAAAATCAACTTTTCAGCTGGAGAAAGTGGCATGAATTCATGTATAGAATAAAGAATTGGCCTTGAGTAAAACTAGTAAATCAATATTTTACTGATTTTGCTTGCTTTGCAAAATTTACCATGACTGTATTCAAACAGTAGCTAAACTTTTTGGAAAAATAGACATACAAAAATTGTTCAAAATACTCTGACTGACAGGAATTCTTGCTTGGAGAACATTGCCTCTGTGAAGAAGGCTCAGGAGAGGTGCAAATGTTTGCAGACTGATGTGCCTTTCAAGCACTAAGAATTATTTGTCCATAATTGTAGATTTTGTTATTCCTATGAATTAAAACATGTGATGTTTTAATCTAATAAAATGCAAACTGTATCATAACTGTGTTATGTGACAAACTTACTGATAAAATCCAATACAATTGTTTATAACATCAACATGATACACCCTTGCTAAATTTTTTTCCTTGGCTGGAAAGTGCTTCTCTGTGGCAATTACTGCCTCAGGGAATGTGTATAGCAGTTGTATTCATCGATTAAAAGACAAATCTTGCTCATTGAAATACAAATTAGGTCTTTTTTATCTATCAAAGACACTTAATATAACAAAATTTCTTCAGAGCACAGATGTACTTCATGTACTTTTAACTCTTCACCAATCTAATAAACTGATCCTCCACAATTTTTTCAGGACTACAATAATTCTTTTCAGACTGTGTTCAAAACTAGAAAAATCTTCACATGTATATTTAATGAAAAAATAAATAGTGTTTAGAAAGGAACATATATTTAATTCATTTTTCTTCCTTTTATTTTATTTCTTTTTTGTGAATAAGAGCAATTACAGTTATTTCTATGTTCTCTTTCTGCTTTTTCCCTCTCTATATGAATTTGGAATGTCTCAAAAAGGCTATAGGATGAAAACTGACATGCTGAAAAACCTTGAAAAAATTAAGGAAAGCTATATACATCTAAGCATAGTGTTGTTTTTAATTCAGATGCTGGAATTGCAACTTCTTTGCACCTTTCTTTCTATTACTTGTCAAAACCTGAAATTTTGCACATTCTTTTGTTTAAATTCCTATTTCAAGACCTATTTTGTTAATCCATTTACAGGTAGTATGTTTTCCAATTGTAGAAAAATCTGTTCTTTCTCAAGACAATTTTAAAAATACAGACAAATATACTCAAATGTTGACTTTAAATTTGGGGGAGTCTCTTTGTAGATTTCAAAACTCCTCATCAATTTGGAAGGGCAGTAAAAGTATGTCTGGGATTAATTTCTGTATTATGGGCATCATATATGCTGTTGACACTATTAATTAAAATTTCCATAAAATGATTGATTATATTTTTTGAAAATGTATGACTTCTACAAAACTCGTGCATACTTGCAACACTATTGAAGTACCCAATGTTGTTAGACCACAGCTTCTGTGCTGAAGAGTCTATGATATGGTTGCTTCTGAACAGGCTAATCTTGTACTATATTAATGTTATCTTTCCTGAATTATGGATGTTGAAAGCCTCAGCTCTTCACATTTTAAAAATACTTGTTTGGGGTTTTTTACTAAAATAGTGTAAGCATCTACTAATTCTGTTCTCTTTACTATCATGCTCCTATTCAGATGTGCTGTTCAGAAAACAGAGGTTTCTAACATAACTCCGTGATAAAACTCCATGGGCTGCTGAAAGGGTCTAACAAGTCTGTGCTTGTGCATTACGGAGTGAGGGTTTGTGGAAAGCAAGTTAAAAGGTAGAATAGGGAATGATGTGTCTCAAAACAGATTGCTACAGTTTGATGTCTCTTTTAATGTAGAATAACCTAAATATTTTTTCTATAAATTTGGATCATTGTGCACTAATTAAATCTGAGGTGTGATTTAACACTATAATGAAAAACTGTAAACACTATAAATATTATTGATATGCTGAAAACCAATTCAGGAAACCCCCCCTAAAACAAAATAATATAATGATTGCAGTAAACAGCTATTTAAAATGCATAAATTGTATTAAGTTGGAAAAAATACATGAATGATGTAGTGGTTTTGATCAATGAAAATCCTATTCTTCATTACTGAAATATTGATTATGACAACAAGAGTATTTTCAGTGTATTTTTGTATAATTTTAATATTTTTTGTAAACCAAAAGACTGAAAATCAAGTGTAGGTTACATTTAGACGACATGTTTAAGTTCTATCACTGTATGACAGGATACAAAGTTATGAAACCACTTGCTACTTAGGATACTTTGGTGTATTTCTAAGGTAAATACTATGTTTTCTTTCTTCTGGCAGTGATTTAAATTGACAAACATAATTTCTGGAAATGTATACAATGTGAATTCAAAGCTTTACCCAGAAATTGATCCTTTAAGACACATCCCTTTATTCAGCTTCATAAAATTTTGCTGTTTGCTATCCTTTCTTTGTCCTTAGTATAAGTTTTAATGAAGGAGATATATATATATAAATATATATATAAATATATATATATAAATATAAATAAATATATATATTTAGCATCATTAATGTGAAAATTAATTGCCAAATCCTTTTTAGGAAATTAGTACTAGGAATAGTAATAAACTAAGCCTTAATGATAGAGAAGTGATTATAAGAAAAATAGGTAAATGAAGCAGAAGGGGATAATGGCATGGAAGGAGAAATACTGGTTAGGAAATACATAGTTTATATTAGCTGATGAAGAGAGCAAACAGAAGAACTTGTGATTAACTGAAGAAAGAAAACATGTTAAGAAATGTAGAAGTTTCTACTAATGAAGCACTCAAGGGTGCTTAATGATTTTCAGCAGCCGTTCACAAACACTGTGCACTTTACTGCACTGTTATCTGTTCATGCAAGAGATGGATTCTTGTTTTACACACACATGCTGCTGCATTTGTTACCCTAGGGAAGAGAGAGATTGAACCCAGCAGAAAAAAATCCATCTGTAAATGCATATTCTAGTGATCCATTAGTAATGAACCTGTTTCATTCAATAATTTTAACCAAAGCAATGAATGTCTGAACCATTTTTTCTTTAATCATGACATACCTCATGGAGAAGCCTGAGGGTATTCTGTTGTCTGAATTTAGGCCAAGGTTCTAAGCTAGGTTTTGTTTTGCCAGTGTCCATTAATGATTCAATTCATTAATGACCTAGACATTTCAATATAATTGTTAACAAGAATTTCAACCATAGGAATTATATTTTCTGATTTTATAGCAGTCTATAAAAATAGTCTAAACACTACATAATTTTTACCTGTATACAATTAACACTGATAGTATTCAGCAGAGTTACTAAGTGAGACATTTATTTTACACTTTCTATTCAGATCTAAACATTCTGTCTTATAAAGTTGTGTCTTATCTTTCCAGAAAGTGTGCCAATTTCTTAAGGAAGTGTGTTTTTAACCATTCTAAGACTTTGTTTAAGTTAAAATGCCAATACAAGGTGCCTTTGCCCTTTTAAGAGATGTGTTAACAAAGATATTATGTTTCACTATTCAGTCTACATCTTTAATTTCTAAACAGAATTAATAATAACAGTAATAATTTATAGTTCAGGAAAACGCTGAGATACTAAATTATGTCTTCCCTCATTCTATTTCTCTTTCTTGACCATCATCAAATTCATCCTACTCTTCAGTCCCAGGTGTTTCATCATTTGTAACAGTAGGTTATAAACCCTTCAGGCTGGTTCCCTGGGCATCTTCTCATTCAGGAACTTCTAAAGCACTCACCATTGCCCTAGATCTGCTTCTGTTGGTAGTGAAAGCTTCACTGAATTCAGAGCAGCAGTGTTAGATCAGAGACTTCTGAAATATCTCAGTGAACATTAACTTGGCATGGACCCGACACAGTTTTTGGTACAGGTAAACCATGAATAATAGTGAAAAATAAATAGTGACTTTTCAATTTACATCTCATTATTCTGCATATACAAAAGGGGAAGACTTTTTCATATGCCTTGCCCTTACTTTTAAGAATAATGGGCCATCAATTTTTTGATTTGTACCACCTGAAACTGTATTTGTTAGATCTTACAAATAGAAGATCTTGGCATACATGATACGTGAAGCATGCATAATGCAGCAACCAGGTACCTGTGAGCATCTCCACAGCCCAGGGGCCCGAGTCTGACATGGGCCTCAAGACAGAATGGCAGGCATTCATCTGAGAGCAAGGGCTGCAGCTCCAGCTGAAGGGTCCACACCACCTACCCCAGTGGTGGCTAAGCTATTCATCATATCTAAGTGGTTGTGGAAGTCCAGTGAATTTTTCACTGGCTGGAAAGGGGAAAAATAACCCCCAGTTTTAGAGGGAAAAAATAAGACCTTGGGAACTATAGGCTAATTGGTCTCACCTCTGTACCCAAAAGGATAATGGAGCAGATCTTCCTGGAAACTATGGTAATGCACATGAAAAATAAGGACTGGTGATAGTCAACAAGGATTCACTAAGGGTAAATCATGCCTCATCAAATCATGGCCTACAACAGGTTTACAGCACTGGTACATAAGGAAAGAGCAACTGATATAATGTACCTGGACTTTTGTGAAGCATTTGACATTGCCCCGCATGATATACTTGTCCCTAAATTGGACAAGTGACAAGTGGCTTTCCTCAGGGATCAGTATTGGGTCTGCAGCTCTCTAACATCTTTGTCAGTTCCCTGAATGATGGGATTGAATGCACCTTTAGCAAGTTTGCTGACAACACCAAGCTGTGTGGTCAACTCGACAACTGGAGGGAAGGGTTGCTATCCAGAGGGACCTTGACAGGCTTGACAGGTGGGCCTGTGTAAATCTTATCAGCTCTAACAAGGCCAAGGGTAAGGACATGTGCCTGGGCCAGGGCAATGCCAAGCACAAATACAGGCTGGACTGACAATGGATTGAAAGCTGCCCTCTGGAGAAAGACTTGAGGGTTTTGAATGAGAACTTTGATATCACCCTTTAATGCATGCTTGCAGCCCATAAAACCACTGTCTCTGGGGCTGCACCAAAAGAAGCATGGCCAGACAATTGACAGAAGGCTTCCTCCTCTCCTCTGCACTCTCCTCGTTCAGAGATTTGGAGTACTGTGTCCAGCTGTGGGACATCCAAGATGGATGTGGAATGGCTGAAGTGAGTCCAGAGGTGGGCCAGAAATATGATCAGTGCACCTCTCCTGTGAAGCCAGGCTAAGAGATTTGGGGTTGTTCAGCCTGCAGAAGAGAAAGCATGAGAGAGATATAATAGCAACCTTTCAGTACATACAGGGGGACTACAAGAAAGCTTGAGAGGGGCTTTTCAAAAGGGCATAGATAGGACAAGTGGTTTAGTTTAGACATGAGGAAAAAAAATCCTTACTCTGAGGATGGTGATGCACTAGAACAGGTTGCCCATAGAAATTATGAATGCCTGGAAGTGTTCAAGGCCAGGCTGGATAGTCTTTGAGGAACCTCTCCCAGTGGGAGGTTCCCTGCCCATGGCAGTAGGGCTGAAACTAGCTCATCTTTGAAGTATTTTCACACCCCAGCCATTACATTTTTCCATCTGTGTCATAGTGCCTCACAGTAGGAAAAAAAATTACTATTACTCTATTGACACTATGATTTTAAATACTTCTAATGCCAACATGATTTTGCAGCAGTATTATTAGAAGAGTACTGTGGTTCCTGTGGCTCTGGGAACAGTACCCACCACTCAGTGCTCTTGTGTTGTCTGCTGTCTTTGGTTGCCATCTAGCTCTTCTCCTTGCCTCTACTAGTTCAGTCCTTTGAAACACACCTTTGGGGGCCAGAGTTGACTATTTTTCACTTTGAATAATAACAATAAACAAGTATAAACTGAGGGGTGGTGTAAATAGATGAAGTATTTATTACCAGCCTAAATTGATGAGGCTCATGTCAACAATTACTAGCTTGCAAAAAGTGATGCTTTTTAATCAGCTGTGGGAATTGATCAAAACTGCTTACAATACGAATGACTACTTAAAATAATAATACTCACATCATCATTGCCTGTATATTTTTGATACATTCTCATTGATAATAAAACTTATTTTTTGTGTTTTGACAAACTTTGTTAATAAATAAAAATAAAATAAATTAAATAAATAAAAATTTCTTTTACCCTATGTTCCATATTGGCTACTTCTGTTGTGAGATAAATATTGGTTTTTATTTTGCAATGCTATTTTATAGTTATTTAAGAAGCATTTGGACATGATCACAACTGTCATAAAATTTAAGGTTAAATGAAAAAAAATATAAGTTTAAAAAGACATATAATAAAATTCTTGGAAATAACAGCATTTATGATTCTTGTCTATTTTTAATTTTGTCATCTTTAAATTAACATCATGATACAGTTTCTAAATCACATGACCAAAAGATTCTTTCTACATGGACAAAACCAAATTTGTAGCAAATTCCAAGGGAAAATAATATATCATAAATAGGGCTGTGAAATCATCTCGTAGATGTAAAATAATCCACTAAACAGGATGCTGTATTAGCACTTATGACACATTCTTTTGCAATGCTTAGCATATCACATCTGGCAATAATTTTACAGTTTCTCATTAAATGTGGATCCTTCTTTTTTTAAACACTGAACTGGTTTTGTAGAATGTGTGACTTGATTTGTAGAATCATTGAGTACTTACAACTTCCTCTTGCTGGGAGGTAAGAGCTTACTTCACAGCAGTGTCATAAAGATAAATCAAGTGATGTTTGCAAAACAGTAAGACATTAGAAGAATACCATAGGAAATACAATATGAAATTAATAGTTCTCCAAAAACCTCAAGATTTTGATGACATGCAATCAGTAAAGCCCAAGATCATACACTTAAAGGAAAAAAAAACCCAGAAAATCTCCCAGATCATATTCAGAGCATTAAAACAGCTACCTTAAAGAGACATAATGAATGAAAACAAAAACAAATCAAAACATGTATTTTGAGGTATATTGCAGAAGAGTTAAATAAAATCAAAAATAGTTGTTATTCTTTAGTGTTAATAAAATCTTTTATTTTGATTTTTTTTGGATGCTTCAAGTCCAAGTAACTGTTTTGTATGACACACATGGATAAATGAATATTTATGAGAAAAAGTTTGAGGCAGAGCTGTGGCACCAATTTCATCTTTATGTATATAGTTTGAAAGAAACCATAGGTGCTGCTCTGTATTGTTTTAATCTCTCAATTCAGGCTCTCAGGAACATCAGACATGTACATTCTTATTTGTGGCCACCAGTACTTAAGAGTCAAAATAGCTAATAAGCATGGGACTTACTTTTAGCCTTGCTAAGACTAGAGTTTACAACACATGCAAAAAGAATTTCAGTTAGCTAACATACTTTTAGATTAAAACATGAGGAACTTGCAACATTTGGGCATTTACAGATTTAAGAATCAACTGGAATGCACTTTAAAGGTTTCAGTCTTACATTTGTGTTGTTATTATATTTAACTTTGTTCTTTTTAAATGTATCTTTCTCAAAATAACTCTAACTATTCTCTAACATGCAAACTCTATGTAGGTTAATTTTCTATATAGTGATATTCATAGCAAAGAAATAGATGGCCCAAAGAGGAACATTAAGGTAGTGGCTGCTGGAATAATAGAAATATTAATGATCGTAAAATCTTCTACTGCAGGAAGTTATTTCTTAATATTCAGAGGGTCAAACCCAATTATGTGAATAAATTGTTGTGTGATAGTTTGTTGGAAATAAATTTTCAAGTTTCAGCACTCAAGATGTAACCACAAATTAATATAACAACCAAAATGTGGATCACATTAATGAAAATCAGCTGAAACCAATCTAGTTTACATTTTTCTGTAAGTATTTGATGCCAGTGTTGATTTTAGAAGTGGTCAGAAACAGATTTGTCTTTGGGGTTTTTTTTCTGCCAATATAATCTTTGAAGAATTGTAAAATTAATAAAAGAAAATACTCTGAATTTCAAGGCATAAAATTAAAACTAGAAATATTAGATTAAAAATGACTGATAGATACAGGTACATATGTCTTACCTCGCACATCAAAATGATAGAAAATTAGTATAAAGTTTATCCACGTAACAAAGATGGAAAAATTCAATTCTGTTTCCTTATACTATAAGCAATTTATAAAAGTAGCTTGGTTTACATTTGATATTTCTCATTGTAGGCACAGCACTGGTAGATCTACTAGGCTTTTTTAATGTACTACAACAGAGAAACAATGCTGTCAGTAGAGCATTGTATCCTAATATATCTACACCAATCTGCCGTTGGTATCTAACATTAAAATATATTATTACACACTACAACACAGTTTATCATTCTCTGAATGGTAATCAATTGTTATTACTGCCCTTGGACTTTTGAAAGATTGTTTTAATTACTAAGTCATTTTATTCCAAACTTACATGCCTAGATCAAAACAAACATAAGTAGGAAACAGGGTATATATATATTTTGTTTGTTTGTTTGTTTTTGTTTTTGCAGGGTCAGACTGCTGTAAATTTCGCAGCTTATCGATATGAACACAGAAAGTTTTTAGGTGAGTAGAGATAAATGGTGGCTGTCTTCTGAGTCCACTGTAGGTCTGGTTTTCTGGATATTTGCTGTCACATTCAGTATGACTGGGAAAAGTACTGTGCTTTTTAAGAGAAGAATAGGTACAGGCACGTCCCTGGGGATGGGGTGGGCATGGGCCAGGCTGAGGCTGGGCTGTGCTCACGGGGTCCATGGGGGGCAGGTCAGGGCAGGGGGGACCAGCCCCGCTGCAGTGCCACAGCCAGGGGCTCATGGCCTGGGCTCTGCCCAGAGCCACGGTGACAGCTCAGCCAGGACTCATGGGTGTCTGCAAAGCCCTGCCCTGACAAAAGTGACCTTGAGCAAGGCAGGTAAACATAATGAAACATGGTAAATCCTCATTAGCAAAGAGCCAGGACACAGTGCAGCATACCGGTAGATAAACTATGTTCTCGACACATGGTTCATTGCAATGATTATATTGTATTTTGTTCTTTCAGTATCTTTTTCGTATCTGATAATATGATTTTTGCAAGTCTTTAAATCAATAAAATTTATTTAATTCACTTAAGATTTCTCAGGCTTTGTGCTATTTTTGTTTATTTATAACAAAGTTAGGTCCTTTCAGAACACAGCTGCTCTAAAATAATGATCAAGTAATCAGACTGAAGACAGATCACTCTTGTGGCTTTTTTTCATTTTCCAGTCCTTATTATAGGGTCAAAATCTGTTGCATGATCAAATGTCTTGAGTTTGAAATGTCTAATTAGATGATTATACCTCATGACAAATGCATTTTGCCATATAATCAAATTAAAGCAATTGTCACTGTTTAATGAGATGTAAAAACTGTTGAAGATATATTTCTCACCCATGTGCTAAGACATGAATTTGAGTCTGAGGGAGAGAGGTTCAGGTCTAATATTTTTTCACAGAAGTTTATGTAACCCAAACAAAAAAGTAATCATCCTATAGATCAGAGGTGGGGTGTTGTGTTGTAGTAAAAATTTAAGATGTTTAAGATGTCATATAATTTATTGATTTCAATAGATTTGTTGTATTAATAACCACATCTTAAAATAAATTTAGAGAAATTCAAGAATAAAATAATAAATATCTCTCTAGTATGAAATTTATTTGTTATGATAGGTCTGAATACTTGATGAATTATAAAGTATTTTTTCACAATTAATGGTATTTTAGAAATGCAGTACTTCAGATGAGCACTTTATGTTTTGTTTTGCCACTGACTCTAGTCAGATAAAAAAAAATCAGTACTGCCCATACTCTATAAAAGTAAAAGAATAAATTTTGTTATCAGATATACTGACTATAATGCCAGGCAAAATCTTATAACCTGAGTATCCATCAAACATGCCATATTCTGAATTCTAGTGTATCTAGAAAAAAGCACATGGTAATTGAAGTTCTAATTGTGGATATTCCATCTTGAAATTAAATAGTTTGGATTACTTATAATTTATTAATTTTATTTGGGCATAGAAAACCATATTTAGCTATTGGAAAAAAAACCCCCACATTGTTTGCCTCTATTTTATTAAGATTTCCCTAAAATATTATATTTCTACAGTTCCAGAAAAAAAGTACTGAAAGTGTATTGAGCTATTTTTTAAAATTTAATAAACAGCAAATACATAGTGTTTTGCATATTTTCACAGTTATTCAACTCTGTAGTTCAGAATTTTTCAACTGTGAAAGACAACAGAAAAAAGTAATGAGAAATAAATAGAATTTCTGACTATCAATAAGCAAGCCCCTTTCATTTTAAAAGAATATGTAAATAAAATCTAGTGCATTATTTATATCAGAACAACATCTGTACTATAGCAAAGGTATTGTTTGTCACATATTTTTGTTCCTTAGTCACAGGTAATAGTGTGTCACTTGGCACACAGGCCCAATGAAGAAATTGAGAAGAAATCCTTCTTCCTCCTTGGGCTTTGAATTGAACCTTATATTCATATCTTGTCTATATTTTTTCCATCTTCTTATTTTCTGGATGATTGACTGATAATATCTTCGTACATTTCCAGATATTCCATGGAATAGAACAATTTATTTTTATAAATCACAATTTGTTATAAAAAACAGTTAACATACATGTTTATGATCCAGTGTGCAAGGTTTATTTTTAGTGTATTTTAGAATATAATTTGAGAAACATCCTTAGGATCATGATTTTTTTTTTTTTCCATTCTTGAGATTCAAATGGTAACACTAAGCTTTATTTGTGGCATAACCTGTACAGTCAAATCAGGTATAGATGACAATAATAGGATGTCTAGAACATAAACAACTTTTTATACATGTGTTTACAGGGATGGAAATGTATTATAAGGTAAGCCTTTGTTACACTTCAGTTATTTCTTGAGTATCAACAGTTAAATATATTTCATCTGGCAGTGTAAATGGAAAACCTGAGACTTGAAACTGAATTATACATCCCTTTACAGTTTCTCTTTGTCTATTTGTTTCTTTTCTGGGCTTTTTTAGAGTAATTGAAGGGCAAACTGAGAGGAGATAATACAATTTCTAATCCCTTCCATGTTTATCAATACAACAGTGGAAATACATACAAGATTTATCAACTTCGTTCAGTTTTAACTGATTTTTTTTCCTATTTCGAGAGGGACACATTTCTCTTATTTCAATTTTTCTTAAAGCACTAATTTCCAGCATTCCTGTATTTATTAAAATATTTTATCTTGAATCTGAATTAGTTATCTAATTAAAAGATCAACTAAAAAAGAAGACTAACAGATCAGTTGATGAAAACTGAAGGAAAAATGAAGGATATCCTGAGATCTCTGCTTTACTCTTCTTCTGAATGCAGCTGTACAGTATGGAAAAGGAATGCTGATCTTGCAAGAAAATTCCCCTCTGAAATATTTTTGCAGCTTATGCACAAATCTAATGTGAGCACTCTACCAATCCCAGCTGTGTAGTAGAAGTTGAAGTGAATAAGCATGGGAGGTAAAAGTTAAAGAGCTAACCCACTGTAATGACAATACCATGGAAAATGACAAGACAGAAATCTCTTTGGGCAATGAACATGAAGAAGCTTTCAATCACATGATCCTTCAATCATTTATTTATTCATATATTTGAGTCTGGATTGGGTTTGAAATTATTTTTATTATTCTTTTACTTAATGTTAGTGCTGATATTTTTGAAAAAAAATAGGTTCTTCTCATCCCATCTCCAGTCAATTAACAAATGTCTTAATAAATTCATGCTATGGAGAGTAAAAACTGTGTCTATGTTCATTAGATAAAGTACTTTACTACCGAGCTTTCATTTAACCATTAGGAAACAGTTTATTTTGATTTTTCTTTTAAATTTAGGAGTAAGAATAATGATTATTATGTGAACCTGAAAATTATTTCAAAACATATTAACTAGGCAACTTATGAAATTACAAAGGAGCTGTATACAATCAACAGTTTAGAGTTACATATTAGATTACAGATCAAGTGTGTGATCTGATAAATTCTAAATTAAAAACCAACATGGAGAAAAAAATGCACAAAACCTACAGAAGTTGTAGTACTGCAAGATAAGTATTAAAAAATGTTGGACTGCTGGTTTTGGGGGGTTTTTTATGTTTTTTTGGGGTTTTTTATGGTTTTTTAGGTGTTTTTTGGGGGTTTTGTGTGGGTTTTTTGGGGGGTTTTTTTTGGTTGTTTTTTTTTTCTGGAGTTCCCAGCCAAAATTCTCAGCCAGTTTCAGACTGGGATTTCCATTTGCATTAGTGCAGAAAAAATATTTGTTTAATGCTAGCAGGTCAGGAAAGGCCAGGCAAACCAAGCTCTACCATGTGTTGAGCATTTCATAGTAAGCTAAAGGCCTGAAGGAAGTCTAGCCTTCCAAAAGACAATTTGTTCTTTTTTCTCAGCTGCTGGTGAAGTGCCACATATACTGCTCATTACACAAAGATTTTATTGCTGTAACAGGGCACATTTTATTTAATGCTCACTGAGGACATCATGCAGTTCACAAGAGTGAGTCATGCAAACTTTTGTCATTCTAGCTTCTTTTTGAGCAAACTGGATAAAAGGGAAAAAAAAATCTTTAGATATATGCTAGATCTTAGACTTATATAAAGGGAAACTCAGAAAAAAAACCAAACAAAAACCCATCCTCTTAGAAAGGAATTTGGAACTGAAAGTAATACAGTCAAATTCATGTATTAATGAGAAGAGAACATTCAGTTTCTTGTCACTCAAGTTTTCTAGCTGAGTACCATTCCTTAGTGTATCAGCTGCTATGAACTGAAAATGTGCTGGGAAAGTTGTGAAGTCACTGGGATCCTTCCTTTTGAGCTGTACTTACAGTACTGACTGATGACAGATACTGGTTCAGCACCATGAAAAATTTTCATTTTGAAGGACTAGCAAACTCAAGGAAATTCAATTTATATGGGAGTCTTCTGGTCAGGTTTAATTCATGTGTGTCTGACAGGCTGTGTCTGCACATTATTGTGATACCTCAGGCATTTTCTAAATACTTCTGGGATTTTTAGAAGAGGAAGCTAGGTAATCATGCTGTAAAGAAATTCTGAGCAATTGCTCATCAGGCAGTATAAGCTTCAGAATATGTTGAAAAGCATTCCTTCTGGGTTGTTCTTGCATGTTGTCTTTTTATTTTAACCTCTGATAAAAAAGGACAAAATGCAAACCAATAAATGCTCTCTAATTAAGTGCAAATAGTTCTTCCCACTAAGAGTCAGGCATCACTGAACTATTTAATATTAAATAATACTTTCAATTAAATATTATGCTCTCAAATGCAAAAGAATAAATAACATGAAAAAATTTAAGTTCTCTGACACTCTGAGGTGAAAAATCCAGGATCTCGGGATAGTGTCATTGATATCAGTAACTCTACATCAGTGTAAAAAACACAGAGGAGTACTCAGTAATAAGATATGCAGCAACAAAGCAAGTGCAAAAATGCAGAAATTATATTTTAGTCTCCATATTCTTTTTTTTCAGTTGCTAAATGAATTCCATGAAAAAAGACAACACCTTCCTCCCTAGTTCTGCTCATGCCAACCATGTGAGAAAGTGAAATGTAAGTTCCCTGCTATATAACTTCTTTAGGTTGTATGTATCCAAATACAAACATAAGATTGAGTAATATTTCATTTATTAATTTGTTTACATTAGTCAATCAACCAAATACTCAAGTCAATAAAAATAAAGCCTGACAATTAGTCTTATTATTTATAATAATATTTCCTTTCTCTTTGTATAATCCTGTTTGCAAATCTTCTGTATGTGCTTAAGCAGTAAATTCTCTCAGTTTATCTATGTTTTATCTCAGGCCTGTTGCAAATCTGTGATTGCTGCTTAGTCCCTTAGAAACCACACTCTGGTTCTGAAACAGACAGTCCATCATTATGATGGTTTCATGTATATAAGGCACAGTTTATTTAAAGTACTGGTACATGGAAACAAGTCCTTAGATAACCCACACTCTCGATAAATCACGTGGATTTTTATTATATACTCATTGAAGGAGAATGCAGATGTCAATCCTATCTCCCCAGCAACAAGCCTGATTTAATTCTCCGCAGTTCCTTCCATGCTTCCCCAAAGTTTTCTTAATGCAAAAGAGAAATCTGAACACTACAGAGATAATTCTGATTATTTTGCCATGTGTGGGACATGCTCAATGATTAGATAGGCAATGCAAAATCACAACTTATGAGATTCCAATTCTATAGAAAGAAAATATCCTGCTAGTTCTGTGACTTTCAGCCTTTCCACTTATCAAAGGATGTAGGGTTTTGTTTTTTCAGAGTCAAAGGTTGGTAGGGCATTAATTATGAGTTGTCATCTAGAGCTGACAAAAGGAAAACATGTTTCAAAATAAAATTATTTACAACAAAAAAAACACTGAAAAGCCCAACAACAACCAGCCAAACAAAATCGACATCCCCACCCCCTACCCCACCCCTGCCCCTAAAACCGCAAAGAAACAAGTTTGTGGAATTTTTAGCCAAAGTAGGAGGTGGCCAAATAAGAGACAAAATGTAAGACAGCTTTTTTGCAGGAGGTAGATGATAAATATTTAAGAAAGCACCCTGTGATGTGATGTGTACTTTATATAGGTACTCTACTGTAGCTGTTATACTAGTTAATAACTATTAAAATATAATAATCAAAAAAGAAAGTTCTATGACAAGGTTTAACTGTATTTATAGCTAATAAATATATCTTTAAAAGGACACTTGCAGGAATTCTGATATGAGGAATGTGCTGTTCTACCCCCTACTTCTTTCCCCCAGGATGTCTTAAGAACAAATTTCTTCACTAAAAGGAGGCTGAGAAGAAAGAATCAGAAAACTGTAAAACATGCTCATTGCTCCTAGCAATAATCATAAAATCATGCAAAAAAACATAGGGGGCACACTCCTTAAACTGTAAATAAATGTAAAGAGATAAAACTGTGATTCATTTTAAAATATTGCAATGCACATATTCTCTATAGTCAATGCACTTTCTTAGATAAGAGACTATCACTACTATAATGCAATATTAGTATCCAGTATACGATGTTTCATCATTTCTATATTGAAAAAATGGTACTATCATGGATGATAATTCCTTGATTTCCCTATTAAGCCTGAGCAATGATATTATTTCACTTATTTTCTGCTCCAAATCTAGGTCTAGGGTGACTGCTTAAAAGAACTGCTCACTATATTTTCTATGGAGGAAGGTTAGAGTGATGCACCATATGGCTCAGACATATTAGTGATATGTTCAGATATAATGGAATTTAGTTCATTAATCTGTCCTGAATGACCATCACAACAGAAAAAGCTTAAGTCAAGAACTAAATGAACTGAATGGACATTTGAATGGGGATGGACTTTAGACTAACAGAATACTATCTGTGATATAGTCAAAGGAAAGAAAGGGGTTTGATGTGGCAGATAAAAATATATTGAATAATGTCGGGCCTGGGAATGATGTAAATGGCTTGGAAAAAGGCCTAGAGATTGTAATGAATTTGGCTGAGGGTAAGTTAATTTTCTTCATAGCAAGTCTGTATTTAGATTGGCAATTTAATATTTTAGATTGGTGAGCAAAACTGTTGATAGCATACCAGTTGTACTTATTCTTGAATAATGCTTGGATAGTGCACAGTGAGAAGACAGTATGATTCTTTCTCTGCCTCTGTCAGCAAGTTTGCTAGGGGAGGACAAGAAACTGCAAGTTCTAGTGAGCTGTGTCCCAGTCCATGGCGGCAGGGTTGGTGATCTCTAAGGTCCCTTCCAAACACCTCTCTGTGATTTCATGATTATAGAGAAATAGCCAGGCCACCTCAAGCCAGCTGGTCAAAGGGACATTGCATACTCTGTGACATCATGGTAAGCAGCAAAACTAGCATTGGGTTATCTCCAAAGTAGCCACTGCCCAAGGACTTACTGGCCATTGTTCTACAGGTGGGCTGCTTTTGCACCACTTGAGTTTGAGGGTTTCTTTTTGTTTGCTTGTTTGGGGTGGGTTGTTTTGTTTGGGGTTCCCGCCTCTCCTCCCATAATTTATTAGACTGCCTTTATCTCAATCCAGAAGTTTGGGTTGCTTCCCCCTGCTTTTGCATTTCCAATTGTCTCCCTCATCCAGCTGGTTGGGGTCTACCTGCCACCTGGGGCCAACACACCATATACAGGAAATGGAAATATAAATACAATTATAAATGGTAATAGCCCATTTGTTTCTACCCCATTTCCTCATGCTGTTCTCCCATTTACTGTTTTCTTCTGTGTTCAAAAGCTGATGGCTGTGTGAAGGCAGTGGGGACAGGGGTATATTATATCAACTTGTCAGTGTCTGTAGTCACCTTTTGGAGAAATACCATGCTTATGTTAATGGTTTCTTTTTTCTGCTCCAAAAACATTTCCATGTTTGATAACACAGTTTTACAACTTTGATCTTTCTTCATTAGTCTGCAGCTCCACATTACTCCAAATTTGTGATATATGTGCTTTTTTATGTCTTTTAGAAAGTTTTGCCCAGATCTCTATTTCTTTATTTGAGTGTAGATGAGCTGATTATAGCCCTGAGGTATTTTCTGCCAGACCAAAATCCCATCACTTACCCAATAGCAGCACTCTTCTACAGTGTCTTCTTTATCTACACTTCTGAAAGCACCTGCTATTCAATAAAACTATTAATTCTCTACATTATCATATGAAGGTTATAAATATCTATTTCTGGATAGAATAGTTACTAGCTGTTACTTATGTCTATTTAAAACTTGTTTTATATCATATACAGAAAAATTAAAATAAAATAGTCATAGACTGCTGGTCTCTTAGAGAAGATGCTGATAGAGCTAAACCAAACAAAAACAAGGCTACAGGAAAGTTGAGAAAAGTTTGGATACAGCAAATCTGAAAAACAGGAGTTGTTCAAACTTTTGAATTCAGTACAAGGCTCACAACTCATCACTGGCAATATAGGGCTACATGTTAAAATTAGCACAGAGAAAGAAAATCAGAGTTAATATTTCTGACATAAAATTATACACCTAAAGTGAGAGGGAAAGGAGTGGTATTGGTAAACTTTGCATTTTGCTAGAAGTGAAATGTTCTAGGATGAGTGTCAAGTACCTGAATGCAGAGCAGCAAGTGCCTGCTTCCATTTCTTACTGCAGGCTAGATTCCAGTATTCATGGGTTATTTCTTTATATAGAATTGTATATTCACAGTAAGTATTCAAAAATATTCAAGGAGAATTTTCTATTAGTTTCATCTGAATATATAGCTGCCTTTAACTGCAACTTATTCAGGTTGTGGTGAAAATATTTCTATTTTCATGTAGATAAATACATGTCTACCTAACAAAACCTTCAGCAAGTCATGGTTGGAGTTTTATTGCATGTAATTAAGCTAGTGTTGCTATTACTATAGTCAAATGCTTGGAAAAGTTCAATTTGACAACATTGGGAAAACCAGTGAGCATCACAAAGAAGTGCAAGTGACTGTGGATGGATTTTTGAGAAATAGTGATACTCATATTGTGACCCAAAGGAAGTCAGGCTGGTTGTCTCTGAGAACATCAGTATGGAATAAGCTAAATCAGACACCAGTAATAGAATTTTATAAAGTCTTATTTATTCTTTTCACTGTTGCTATTGAATCCAGAAAGACTGAATTGGAATAAAATCCAAAAGTAAATCTCATTAATTTTTAGAATACTCAGCAATTTCTAAAGTACATTATATAACCAGCTATTTAGGTTCCTAACTTAGGCACATGATCTCAAAATCTTGACCTGACTGTGACCAAGAGTCATAATGGATTGTTATGACATGCAATCTGATAATTGAATTTTAAGATTTTTGCCTTTTTTTATAATTTTTTACTTCAAAAGAGAACGAAATATACCATAACTTCTGATGAAAATAATTTGGTATAATACCAATAATAATACTGTGGTTCTTCTGAAAGAAATTTAGCTTTTGGTTTGGTACTTCAAACTTGGTGGATGTGTTTGGTACGTAGAAAGAAGTGAAGTTAAAGTGAAGAATAAGGGAAAATATATGGAATGGTAAATGAGCAGAAGAATGAGAGAAAAGAAAAGCAGTTTGAGGAGCAGCGGCAATACAAAGATCAAGAAGTTAATTAACCAAGGTAGGATTAAAAATAAGATTACTTCATTTATTCCTTTGGGAGACAGAAGAGTTGTTAATTCATATTTTCTTTAGACAATTGATGGTTAGCAGCCTGGGAGGAAGTAAATCACCCAGTGGTCACAGAAAGTACTCTTCAGGCTGCAGATTCCCTCTTCCACCACAAAAGTATCCTCCTGATTGAGAAATCTGTTTTACTGACGCATGTCCACTGGTGCTTGCATGCCTCTGATTCACGAACTTCAGTGCACAATTGCACTGCCTTGTCAACAGGAGGAAAAGACTGAATCACAGCAGCACAAATGCTCCAAGGAAACAAGGGACATAGAGAACTCTCAAGTAATTCAATGTGTCATACTCTGTTTTCAGGCCAAAGTAAATCCAGTAAAGGCCAAATGGACAAACTAGATTTATTGTTCAGACTTTAATTCAATATGAAAAACTCAATATGAATAATGTTATCTAGCACCATGAAATCTGGTATGCTGTATGATGTGGTTTATTCTTTAGAGTACAATACCAGAACATCAGAAGTTTGATTCCTTTTTGTTTAAACTATTTAACATCATCTCTTAAAGTCAACGATATTTCCCAAATATAAGAAGCTGGAAAAATTTAGATGAAGGTAATAAGAATAGTAATATTCTCTTAATAGTTTCACAGGTAAAAGTAAGTGGAATAAAATAGTAAATGCTATATGCATTAGTTGTAAATATCAAGAACACTGATCTGTATTGATCTGCTGTTTATATGCAATCTTGCTATTAATGGTTAATCTCTAGAAAACACAGATAAAATAGAATTCAGTAGCTTCCAGAAGTTTGACAGAGACTGACAACACTACTGTATTCCAAATGCTTCTTGAAAAAGCTTTGACAACTTAAAAGAAAACAACAATCAAACAAAAACAAATTAATTGAGATCTTAGATGCTGTATTGGGGGGTGGGACAGAAGTGAACCTGTCTCCTACACGTCTCATAACTAAATATATAACTTCAAAAACACAGGGTGTTTTTGAACCCGGGCAGGTCCTGTCGGGGTGCCCGATGACCCAAGAGCATCTCTGCATCAGGCCCTGCCAGCAGCTCCCCCGGCCAACCAGACGCCCGAGCCTGGATGTTGAAATTTTTCTCCTCACCAGAAATGATGGGAGTGCACTCCGTGTAGCAGTCCAACAGGGTTTATTGAGGGTAGAGAGGAGGGTCCAGAGAGGAGTGAGGAAGGTGGCAAGGCTGACAGGGTAGGGGCACAAGCACTGTTGAAGGGAGCCAGGGATGAAGATCAAATGGAAAGAACAGCCCTGTCTGGGGCGGATGCAGGGTCTATCAACTGGGAGAGGTAGGAGGGGACAGGGTACACTGGGCCAGTGGGAATGGGGCTTGAGGGAGGAGTTGGGGTGGTGTGATATGGGAACAACCGATAACAGAACGAGAGGGGAGTGGCTGTGACAAGTAGATGAATGAGGAGGCTGGAGATACAGAACTTTCCAGAGGGAAGGAGTGAACTCTGGGTGATGGGCATGTATCGATTTATATTTGGGAATGAAGGATCTTGGGAAGTTGTTACACTTTCTCACCCTAAGCTAAATATAGGAATCTTTCCAAGTTATCCCTGTTCAGTTACCTCCAGCTCCAAGTCCCACAACAGGGTGCACATGGCAGTGCCAGTTTACTATGGCAATCGGGAAGCATAAAAGCAACTGTATTTGCTATAAAAAATGTGAAGCTTTTAAAATTCACCACAATGCTTCTGTAACTGCCACTAGTTCAAGAAAAATTGCATCAATTTTTAATAGCTAAGAAGTGACTGCTAATATTAGTTTCTGTATATTCCATGATAAAGAATATTTTGGTTATCTCAGCCATGAGCTATGTTAACAGTACAAATAGTCATATATGTATGTTTTAGTTTTATATATATTAAAAGCCATTTTCATTTACAGAGTTTTGAAAAAACTTTTAATAATCATGCTTAAAATACAAAAAATAATCCTCTGGAACATTAGAAAGATAAAATTAAATACTGCATAACATTTGTTCTTATAAATGATTGCTATTTTGTCACGTGTTGCTATTGTTGAAACAAACAAGAAAACCAGAGTCTATTTGAGGTTGTTAGACTAGGATGTTGACGCTATTATGACATTCCAGCAAGATTTTAAATCACATGATTTTTTTATGTTCATATGAGCACATTGTGTTACTCTTTTACAGAGTCCCCAACTCTGTGACTCTTCTGTTATACTACCTCAAACAGGTTCTTTTATATAGTCCACATGCAGTGTGTAGTTCAATAACAAATTTACTAATGAAAGATACTTGATGTTGCATGAGATTTGCAAATTTGCAGAGTGATGCAAAATCTATTGCATAGCAGAATAAGAATGTAAGTTATGTCTAACAGAATACATAGCAATTGCAAGACACAGTTCAATGCCATTGTCATTCTCAAAATCAGTGTCTGTAATGTGTTCACCACCACGATGCTGAGCATCCCCAGCTCCCAGTTGAAGCCAGCTAAAGCTTACTACTCCCTTCAAAATACTTTTGATTTTCTCTAGTTTCCACAAACTATGTTGGGCTGAGCCACATATTGACTCCTTCCCGCCCCATGTTTCTCTAGCTAATTAGGGGCACATTTGCACTGTTTTAATGAACTCAGGGGTAAACATTTGCACTACTTGCTGATCCACACCTGAGCCCTGTGCCTGAGATACATTCAGCTTCTACAACAGCTGTGGGCACTCACAGCCTGCATTACTCCCAGAGCTTTATAGGCCCATCTCCCTTATTGTTTTCCTTTGAGCATTCTTTCATTGTAGGGATTTACTGGTCGGTAAGACCTTCCTTCTCAAAATATTTTGATGTCAGGAACTGAAATTATTTGTTAAAAGGGCAAGGATAAAGAAATTCTCCTTGTACTTTGTCTTGGTTTGACAAGACAGGAGTCTGTGGAGGAGGGCAAAAGCCTCCTGTGCAATGGAGAAGGTAAACCCCCTCCCTCCGAATTACCAGGATTTTTAAATTAAAAGGCTCTCAGGCAAAGATATGGGAATGGGAGTAAATTCTTCACGAGGAGAAACTAAATAACAATTTAAAAAGGCAAATGCAATTGGTACAAACAAAACTAAAGTCCACAGCCTGAGGATTCGGGGTGTTGGTAGCAGTCCGGTTGAAATTATAGCTGCTCCTCTTGCAGTGGCTGATGAGTTGCAGCTAAAGTGGTGATCTTTAGAAGGGTATAGTTTTCTCTGAAGATCTGGTGGCAGTTGGGCCGGTCTTCCTCTGCGCCGGGGCCGTCTCCGAGCTCCGGCCGCTTCTCTGGAAGTCCCGCAAAGAGAGAGCTGCTCCGTCTCCCCAAAAGGTACCCCTTTATACAATAAAAGAGTGCTTGGCTTCCCCCTCTGGGTGGAGCATCTCACAATGGGATGGTGTTATGTTACCAGCCCTGCAGTGAGTCAGTCAATGGCCCATTAACAAACCATTACCTCTTCGGATCAAACCATTGTTCTTGGAAGAGATAACAAACCTGCCCAACCTCCAACAAATGGCAAATAGAATACAAGCTTATCTTGCAAACCAGGACATACCTGAAGGAAAAATTGATGAGATTTGAAGTTAACTCAGTATGACAGATATGGAAAATAATGAAAAACTGCTTAGTGCAGCTATTATTGGCAACTCATTTTTATTAGTATTTATATTTTTGTTTGATGTTTGAATACTAGTACTGGAATTTCATGTGCAACTTGAATTTACAACTCTTAAGCTGTTTTGATATCTGTCTGTATATTTTTTTGACTGAAGAGTCCCTCTTGCATGGCCAGCATTATCATTGTCAGCACTGCTGGCAGGATATAATGTGAAGTGTTGCTTTTGCATCCAAACCAATTTGAGCTGTTAAAGCTAAAGAGAATTTTAATATAATAAAATCTTTTCTTCCGAGAAGCAAGATACATGCAGTATTAGTGAACTCTGTTTCTCACGAGAAACAGTGAAATACGCCCCACTATTTACTCAAGTAAATTTCTGTGATATGAAATTATAAATATTTCCAGAAAATGGACTAGGTAGGGATTTTCCTAGGTAGGGATTTTATGAATGTTTCCGTTTGGAAAATATTTAGCAAACATTCAGATGCTTTGGACTGATAGAATTTGTTAAATATTTTTCTATTTCACAGGTAAGTTCTCTTTGAAATATTTTACTCTGCTTTCCTTTTCTAACCATCTAGCTAACATCCACTGTGTACTCTGTTATCACTGTGTTGTTGGCATTTTCAGTGATTTGAGTTTCTGTTTAAATGTCTGTAACATAGATACAGTGTGTGGAAGCATAATTTCCTATTTCATTTATGTGCTTGTCTCATAATTGCAGAAACAAACAGAGAGAAAAAAAAAAAAAACAACAGAAAACTCCTGACTATTTTGTTATCCTGTTTTGTGGATACTTTGTCTTGTGGACTATTATGAGTATTCTTTAGATGCATTTTTTCACAGTAAACTGACAGCTACATTCACCATTCCTTGTCTAAACAATGACTAAAATATTCTAACCAAAAAGGATAACTAACAATTGCATATAAAACTAGACTAGCAAAACCAAAGCATGAAGAGGCTATGGTATGGAATAAATTTAGAAACTTGAAAAATATATAGATACTGAAACATGGAAGGTTCCATCTGAGCATCAGGAAATAGTTTTTTAATGTACTGGCACGTGTTGGCCATAGAGACTGCAGAATATTAGATGGTAGAGGAGTAGAGGTTGTACAGCATGAAGGTTGCTGGAAGATACTCAAAAGTCATTTGGACATGGTTCTGGGCAAAATATTGCAACTGATCCTCCCTGAGTAGGGGGCCAAGACTAGGCTACCACCTCATGTCCTTTCCGAAAGCAACCTTTATTTGATTTTTTAAGTTTCCTTTCAGATGTAACTTATAGCAGGAGAGGGAAGGCAATGAATTTAACCTTGCTAACAAAAGCCCTAGTAAACCTAATAGAAAAGATTACAACAATCTATTAAATTAATGTAGAAGTAAAAGTGATTTTATTGATAAACATTAAACAAACTTCTTAGAATTTTTTTTTTCTCTGTCTTACAGCTTTATGCTCCAGAACTCAGCCTTGTCATGTTCCCTGTTGTATTCCACTGGGACAGACTTTATGGTGTTTCAGGTTACACTCTACAGAAGACATTCAAATCCATGTCTTTAGCCTCAACTTCATACTGTGATGTGCAGACTCTTTCAGAGTTCTTTGATGAGGCTTTTATTTATGGAGAGGAATGAAGAGCTAAAGATTGCCATAATGCCAGAAGGAATTTTCACAGTCAGTTGTATCTCCAAAACTGTACGAGTCATTCAATGGATACAGTGACCCTGTGTGTTGGATCCCTGTGACATGAGAGAAAAAACATAACTTGTGGTACATTTTTGTCTAGACCAGTAGTTAATTTGTTGTTGAAACAAAAATCCATTATGCCTTCAATTATCTAAGTCTCCTTTAATTATATCTGCTGTTGCTCTAGAGTTCTTTGAGAGTTTTACACTGCAAGTGGATAGAAGTTTGTAAGGCATATGAATATTAAAATACTGCATTTGCCAGAAATATCCAGAGTTATTGTAGTAAATATTTATTTGTGTCAGGCACAGCTAGATTTACCTATAAAGAAAAACGTGATAACTATTTGTATGTGGCCTGTCATGCCAGCTTTTTCTAAAGTAATTGAGAGGATACATTCTTTTCTTTTTCATGTTATTCAGGATCATGTCGGTAAGAGAAGGCATCTATAACTCTGAAAATCCCAATAGAGCTTATAGCAAAGTATCTTTTCAGAAGATCTTAAAATATTTTAAAATGGGACTGAAATTATTTGGAAACTGTAGGTGAAATTAATAGATAACTTTTATTAGCATTAAACTGAATATAAACTCTACCACATTTGGTCATAAGTACAGAAATAATATTTAGAATCTAACAAACACTTTGAATGGACCTTAAAGAAAACTCAGATAATTATGACTCAAATATATAGCCATGTCTGTGAGCAAAGAGATGTTCATTAAGATGCTTCCGGTGTTCACAAATTTTTCAAGGGTTCTGAGGAGGCCTAATCAATTTACTGCTGCTGAAATGCAACAGTTGTTCAACAAATCACATCAGTCCTGCCTTAGGCCAGTAATAAAGATAAATAACTTCTCCAATAGAAACATCAAGATATCTTTAAAAGTTCAAAAAGTAGATAGCCCAACATGAATTTGGCCAGAAGACTAGAGTTAATAATCTGTATTTCAGTATTCTAGCATCTTAAAAGAGGTTTCTTGTTACATTTGAAAAGTATCACCACCAGCAAGAATTTTTATATCAATAGAAATTTTGTAAAAATAGCCTGGCTGAAGAAGAGAGGAAAAATCGAGGTAGCTCTCTCTATAAACATGAAACATGTAAAAGATAATAAATAACTGTTCACACTGTATTTGAGAGTGCCCTAGAAATAGGAATCACAGAGTAGATACCATTTCTGTAATAACAGATTGTAAAGCATCTCGTCATTTTTTCCTCAATACAGTAGAATAACTATGAAAATATGATGCACTGCCCTACATCACGCTCTTATTCAACAAGATAATAGACTACCTTCTGCTTTTTCTCTTTCCCATATATAAGACAATATTCTCCTGCCTAAACTCAGATACTGTCTCTTTCAGAAGGTCTAAATGACATAATTATTTAAAAAAAATTAATTTTTATTTATTTCAAATTATCATGATTACTCTTTTTACTTAAGTCTTGAAGAAGTAAGCCTAGCAGCATATTTTTATATGCAAAAAAACCGACTAATTGTTTTGAAATAGAAAAAAAATATAAAACACATCAGAATTTTAAAAAAGCAAGAAAAGCACAAAAAAACCCAAACAAAAACCTGAACAAAAAAACACCACAAAAAAAAAAAAAATCAAAACCCCATAAGCCAAAAAAAAGCAAAAAAAATCACCAAAGCCAGAAACAATCATTCATAATGTAGTTGGAATTTATTAAGTTAAAATCCCACCACAGCAGATTAAAATTTGATATGTTAGACAGCCACCTGAGTAAAAATGGAAAAAAGAAAAACTTGTAGTCTATGGTAGACCAAAAAAAAAAAAAAAACTACTAACACTCCTCATGCTTCCATATTTGAGAAAAGAAATAAGAAATTGAATCAATTACCTGCGTTTTATAAAGAATAGATAGAGAATATTGGTAAATAATGTTAACTAAACAGCTTAATTTTCAATGGAATAATCAAGATAATTAAAAAGCAAAATCAAAAAGCAGGCCTAAATTTATTTGAATGTCCAGTGCTTAGAAACAAGCATTTTGCACAAACCTAACATATGCTCGAAACAAAGGTGTTGTTGCTAATAGAAAAAATAAAAAGAAGACTAAGTAAGTAACCCTGTTAAGCATTACTCTCTGCCAAACCTGAAAACTGGATAAATAAAACCTCCTACTGAGTTTGGATTTAGATTTGAAAGCACTGCTTCCAGTTATATTTTAAAGCTTAAGAATTCACTGGTCTTTCATTACCTGAAAATTAGATTTCTGATGATACTCAATTTCATATATTATTTACCAGTAATCAGTGTTTTACCACCATTCTCTAATAGTGATAAAAGTAGGATCATATATTTTAGATGCAGAAAAATACCAAGACCAGATATTGAAAAAAAATTTGGACTAAAATCCCAATTGATTTGGATACAGTGAATTGACTCTAGAACCAATGCATATCTCTGATAGAAATAAATGCTGATTAAAAATATGGGGAATAGAGCCAAGGCAAAATTATCACAAAATAATTAACATAGGATTAAAGTAGAGTAAGCTAAATAATGTGCTGCAGTAGAGCATATTAAGTGCAACTTTTCTCCTAGTACTCTTCATGAGATATATCACAATTTATTTGTGAGCCTTGATAAGGGCAAGTAAAGAATTCTTATGGATTTGCTCCTGAACTGTTCTTTTTCAATATATGCTGCCTTACTTCTGAAATAAATAAGAAGAATCAGAAAGAAATTTTAAGAACTTCCCTCTGGAGCTTGTTCCAGTATTCTCATTCAATGCTGTCTGCATCATAAAGACAGTCACAAACTGTGAAAAAAATTACAAATCAACATAATTACTCTCTTATTCTAGAGGGTACAAATAAAATCATGGAAAATTTACATGCACAAAGCTTTATGAGTGGAGTCTGTATCTGATGGAGTACTCTGACTTCAAAATTACTTTAGGAAAAAATGGGGATAGTGGGGGAAACAGAGAGGAAAAACCTCTCTCCCAGTTCATGTATACCTTTTTTATGTATTAATAACAGTTGTCTTTTATGTTACCTACTAGGTCTTCAAGTTACAAACTGAAGCATATGCGATTATGGGCAATCAGTTTTTATTATGGAGTTAGACAATAATATCTATAAGGTAAGAGTGAGTAAACAGAAGAAGAAAAGAGTCATAGCATGAACTGTTGTCCCAGGTTTACATACATTATTATTCTAATACCATCTAATGATCACATAACATTAGTCTATGAGGTTATTGAAGTTAACATTAGAATTATTTCAAAATAATAAAAATATAACAATAAGAACAGCAGCTACACAGACAAACAGCAATTTTGCTTTAATTGCTTACAAAACATTGCCAAATCCTAGCAGAAGGATATTAAGGAGATACAGAGCCAAAGACTTTAAAGGTTGGGAAAAGCTATAATATAACTAGCCATAACTTAATAAGACCTGTTTATGTGCACATCTTCTGTTACCGTTTTACTTATGAACCCAATTCTTATACTATGATTCCCTGATCTATTAAGTTTACAGAGAAAAACTGCCCCTCCCCTTCATGAGGAAGCTGTAGATTTCCATGAGGTCTACCCACAGTCTCTACTGCTCCAGGCTGAACAAACCAAGTGACCTCAGCTGCTCCTGGTACAGCTTTCCTTCTAAACTAATCACCATCTTCATGGCCCTTCTTTGAATGCTCTTATATTGTGGTGCCCAAAGCTGCACACAGCACATCAGGTGAGGCTGCCCCAGCACAGAGCAGACCAGGACAATCCCCTCCCTTGCCCAGCTGGCAATGCTGTGCCTGGTGCACCCCAGGACAGGGTTGTCCCTCCAATGCTGGGACTCTGCTGACTCATATTCCAGTTGCCATCAGCCAGGATCCCCCTGAATGCTTTCAAATGGCACTGCACTCCAGCCTTTCAGTACACTCAGGGTTGCCCCATCCCAGGTGCAGAAACCAGCTCTTGCCCTTGTTAAACTTCATACATGCACAAATAAGTTCTTACCAGAACATAATTGATAGTGGAATTTAGTAAATGATAGGACAGACCACAGTGGTTCAGATATAGGACATGGCCAAATAAGGCTATTGATCAACCCCTGCTTACATGAGCATGGACAATTTCTTTCTCTTATCTTTCTAATTCCCATATTTATTCCCCACCAAATCACAAAAACCCTTTCCCTTTCCCACCTTTGATTTTGCTTCTAAATGCCTTATGAAAAATCCTGTGGAATCCCAAAATGCTCTTTCTGTGCATTCCATAGTGTTTCCTCCATTTTTAGGCAGCAAATAACCTTAACCTAAAAGGTGATCAGGAGAGTCAATTCCATGTCTTGAGAATGGGATTGATGATAGGGCCTGGACAGTGTGTGCCGTCCTTAATCTTTACTTAGGCTTCCTGTCTGTCACTGTACTCCTATGTTCCTCTGGTGTTTCAGAAATGGGACTTTGGTGGGCTGATGGTTTTTCCGGGATGTGATGGGATCTGCTAGGCAGGGTATGATTTCCCTGGTCTAACCCAGAGCCTGCCATTGTCTCTCTGTGCTCCCTTTAACCACATACCCTAAACCTGGACATATCAGGGAGTCTCCTCTCTGCAGGACTCCTGCTTCAATTGTTCTAAACATTGGAAAGCATTAGGTAAATGAGGCAGAGGAGCTGCAGGAGAGGGCAGCTGAGAAATGCCCAGAGAAATTATCTGCTTTCAGGTCTCTGCTCAGCTTTCCTGTGTAAGTCTGGATCAGTCACTTAAACACATTATCACAGGTGGACAATGATTATGTATTCTTCATTTTCTGGGTGACTGACTTTATTCCCTATGGTCTGATTTGCAAAACAACTGGGTACTCATAACTGCAGCATAAGCTAGTTAGAGTTGCGCTTTGAATTCATAAACTGTAAAATACAATTATATTCTCTAAAAATCAGGTCCAGGTTATGTGAAATTGGGCACATACAATTAGTGACTCTTACTGACCTTATTATCTCAATGTCTTTGTTCTCAATCTATGTTTTATTAATTAAATATGACATAAATAATAATGACATCCTTTCTCATATAATGGTTCTACAAAAATCAGTTTGTGTTGGGGAAGCTACCAGTTATTGTAACTATTAAGTCTTCTATACTATTGATTCTAAACCAAAACATTTTTTAATGGAATAAAATGCTGTAGGAGCTTAGGAACTTTCTTCACACATGTTTTCTTATCCTTCATTTTCTAATACAACAGATATTACTTATGCTACCTCATTTTAGGGATTCTCCTTTCTAAAAGATCTCAGGAAATTGTGTTCCTTCCTACAATATCTTGACCTTGTCCCTAAAGCTGTTTGGGTATATGGCCTGTCACACATACTGCTAGTTCTACTTTACTGAGGCTATTTACTAAGATGGTTGTGTGTGATTTTAAATATATTTTTACCCAAGTCAGATGAATGTCTATGTATAGTAGTGTTGCTACTTCACATATCAACAAATGTAATGAATACCATGGAGAAGTTGGTGAACAAAACTTTTTTACTCAGAGAAGGTTTAAAATATTGTAGAAACACAGTGATAGAGGAAACAATTGTAAACTCCATGAGCACCATGCATTCCACATAATAGAAAAGTATTTACAATGTGATGCTAATGTAATACTGAACACAGTTTCAATGCATCTGCATAACACAATGAGATTAATCCCACAATATTATTTTTGTTTTGGTTATTCAGCTTTGCAAACTTAATAACTTTAGAATTTTTCTTGTGTTCAATAAATAAAGGTGCATAAGATTCTTATTAAGACTCACAATTCAATATACTTTAATCTGCTGTTGAAAAGCTGTCAGCTTTCAGAAAAAGAGACAAATGCTAAGAAAATTGTCTATATTAGGTTAACACTGATTTAACTATATGAATGAACAAATAGTCAGTTGATTTTTATGTTTTTGAGTTATGGTAAAAGTGAAAATTAATGAATCATGTAATTACAAGAAAATTGAGGATAAAGGGAAATGTGATAAAATTAAATTGAAAATGTTTTAACAATTTTATTTTAACAAACATTATTTTGGACAGCATCTGTATAGAATGTGATTTTATTATTTTCTTGAAACTATATTACAAAATAACTTAGGACAGATTGAAATCACTTGCTATGATCAGTATTGAAAGATGGACACATTTTCAGAAGCCAATTTTTAAGCTCAGAAAATTATTTTATTTGCATTCTGATCTAATTTTTTTTTTCTCCAAATATATCTAAGAATAGCCATACTTTCTTTAATTCATATAGTGCTTCCCAGGAATAAGAAAAAACCCCAAACTTTGGTCAGCTATAATCTTCCAGAAATATTAGGAAAAGTAGTTGACCATTTAATAGAAGAAAAAGAACATTAATGAAATACATATCTAATATACAAGAAATGGCAGTTTTCAAGTACTGTGTAGTTCTGTTGATGCCATAAAATGTACAGCACAGAGTCATTCTTTATCAGTGTAGGGATAAGTAAGAAGACTCAAAGAGATGTCGCTTGGTCTTGTACTATTTTGACAATTCAGGGTAGAGTTCACTGAGTGTTTATAACTATTGTAACTTATTTTGCTGTCAATTTCTATATATTTAGGAGGTATTTTTGGAACATGTATGATATAATATTTGGAAGCCAGTAAATATTGAAAAATCCTGTAGAAACCTTATCTTTTTTGGAGTGCTACTCAGTGCACTGTGATAAATTTATGAAAAATCATTCCTTAGGCATGAAAATTCCTCTTCAACTGAATTTCATGCATGAGTCATTCATAACAAAGACCCATGTTCAGCCTCTCAAAGCATCCCTATATTGTCTCCTATAATTCTTGCTTTACTGTGTCCAGCTCTGTTAGTCCCATCCCAGTTCTCTTTTAGAAATTGTTTACCCATTAGGTTGTGTAAGTCCTACTTCTTTCAGCAAAACCTTCTCTTTCATGGCTTTGGTATTTAATTTGTACACTCTTGATAAATAACTGTTGGTAAATAAATAGTTATATAATTTTATCAAACAGAGTTTTCAGTGTTTATTGTGCCTGCAATAATATGATTGAAACCACATTAATTCATAAGAGAAACATCTAAATTGTCACTTTTACTTAGTTGTCATGTTGTCAAGGAAACAGAGAGAAAGAGTTTTTTATGTTTATGAGGATTTCAGTAGTTCATCTGTACTTTTTTTTTCATTAAAAGGGACTAATTTTAAACTCTACAGCATGCAGTAATACAGATTAATCTTCCATAGTCAATTTGCATCCAATATCAGAAATAAATTTGTAATTATTTGCAGCTCATTTTATAGTGGTTGTTTTATATTTGATCACAAGAAGTAAAACTTTTTTGTTATCTACTTTACAAAAGTTTTCTATCCACAAACAACCATAATGCTTGAATTTTACCTTTTGTACTTCACAGAGTTTTTATATTCCTTTAAAGAATGTTTGTAAAGAGATTGTCAGTGTGCCCTGGATCTTATGAGCCGTCCTTGTAGCCAGTGAACTTGGAAGCCTTGCTTGTAACTGAAAATTACATACTATTTAATGAGTGATGTGAGCAGATTGTGGAACACATGAAGTTTATGCAACAGGCATAAAATTCTATGTAAGTTAAATATTTTCGTGTTTCTGAATTTTTCAGAAAACAGACTTTTTCCCTTTTATCTGAATTTAAAAAAAGATGTAAAACCAAAAAAGGTGCAAAGACTAGGTCTCATGGTCAAAGACTATCATGTCACTTCTGTAGATGTTCATCAGACTGCAAGGTGGATACTTTTGTTTAATCTTGTGATAATAATCTTCCCTACTTTAAACTAAATTAGTATAAGAATAGTGCTGAAACTTGCTTTGAATTTAGCCCTACATGTTTGCTACAGTGGAAGCTGTGCTGTCACAGCTGGCTAGAAAAACTACTTGATGCCTCAGACATCTCTTCAGTCTACATGTGTCAGTTGTGGTTATGATCAGGAGAAATGTCTAACACTTAGCTCAATTAATATAGTTAACTCACAGCTTTTTATCTGGCCCCCTCTCTAGACCATCTCAAAATTTAAAGGTTGCCTATGCAGAAAAAAGGCCAGAAAAAGAAACAAGAGCTGAGCTGTTAAGAGGACAAAGCAAAACACTTTGATTCAATACAACTCTCAAGAAGGCCAGCATTAATGGAAAGCTTTTGTTACTGGATTGTTAGCATTAGCAACTGATGTGCAGAACAGGTTTTTTGAAGACAGAAGTGCAAAATGAAAATAAATAGTTGAAATAACTTTAGATTAACCTATAAAAATATAGAAGGGTGAAAATTTCAGAATATTTTTTCTCTGTCCTAAAGATACACTTCAATATTATGATGTTTTATACCTATGTTTTGACAGCATTTTGGGACAAAAATGATGTGAGATTCCTTTTCATGTTTTCTTTTCCTTTGCAAAACTGGATGTACAAATGTATCTGTTTGAAATAAAGAAATGGAAATAGAAGAAATTGAAAGAAAGAAAATGGATATCAGCTCTTTGCTTTCCTAAGTTATCTTAAAGGCCAGAAATAGCATAAAGTATCAGGCATTCCTTTCATTTCAATATGAACTCTCTTAAATTTCATGGCTTGGGAATCCTTATCTCACAGTTTGGACACAAACATTATGTGACATCAATGCCCTGATGGTCAGAAATTTCAGCTCCATTATGGTCATCCCATAGCTCTGTGAAACTGCTGACTAAGAACAGAAAATTGGCTGTTGCATTCATTTGACCATAATGAAGTGTCTTCTGAGCTTGATGGGTAGAAGTTGTAAAAAATATACTCCAGTTATGAAAACAAAATTATTTCGGTCCCAGTAATTTACTTTCTGGAAGGGAATATTTCTCAGCCTCTCTTCATGGTATTGAAAAGCACCCAAATAATCTACACAGTGTGAACACTGGATAAAGTTAAGATTGAAGAGTATGGCAAACTATGGATGAATAGGCATCAAGAGATATCAGGTTGATCTGACATAGTATGAGAAATTCATTATTTTCATGATTATAGAATGATTATGGTTGGAAAAGACCTCCAAGATCATCAAGTCCAACCTTGGACTGAAAACCAGCCTTATTTCTTTACTAACCTGTATTTTAGACCTGCATTTACCGTTTTTTCCTATATTCTCATAATAATAATAATTCTACCCTGACTACTATTCTGGGTTAGATTGCTTTTCCAATGCACTCTTTTTGCATGTAACCAGGTGTATGACAATGAATGCCTGTTCATACATGCTCATTCATATATGCTCACATATCTGGAAATATGAGTGTCTAAACATCTCTGCTTATTAGAATATCAACATTACTGGTTTGCTAGACAAAGTATAAACAAACTGACTGTTACTTTAATCAATATGTTTGTTGCTCAGCCTCTTGCAGTTCATTTTTCTATTCCTTTTTCCTTCACCTTTACCCATCTTATTTTCATTTCCCTGTGTACCTGTCCAGACACATGGACTATTCCATACATTTTGCCTTCTCCAGACATTTATCTCATGTTTTCTTCTTCTTTTTGTATCTCATTTTTTGTCATGACACCTGACTGTCAGACTTACCTGTGTATTTATTAGACAGAAATTAATGCCTTCATTAAGACTGCATCTCTTTGTTTCTACTAAACAGTTTCAAGTAATGTCACACAAATACTATGTGACAAGATTTATTTTGGTTAAAACTTGGCAACAAATACTGTTTGCCTTTGAAAATTATGTTTTATATTTCTGTTTTCATCATTCTGAACCTTCAGTTCAGATGGACATTTTAAATTGATTGTTTTTGAACAATAACAAAAAGAAAATATATATACTAATGATTCATAGTTCAGTAAACTGGACTTAGAAAGATTGTTTCAGGGTGACCTCTGATTTTTCACACACAATTAGCTACCAAAGAGAAAATATAATGAAAGAACTTACAGGAATTTTAACTTTTAATCCCATTATTTTTCTCTCTGCCATCACAAGATCTTTATTATTTGCAAAACGTGTACCAGGTAGCAGGTTGGTAGTTTTTGATCATAAACATTTTTAATGTATTGGATACATTTCTCTCTTCAGCAGAGAAAACTGAAAACAGTTATTTTTATTGCTCTACTATAAAATAATATCCTTCCTAAACAAATCTCTAGTTAATAAGAAGAGAATCCCAGTTTTAATTGAGTAATTATGCTAAATAGAACAAGGAATTTTTACACTAATGATAGTCCATTCATAAGAAAGACTTATCTCAGCAATTATACACTTTAGAGTAATAGAAATTGCTTTTGTCAGACTTGCTTATATATTTAAACAGCATATTTTTTCTTAAATGTCTTCTTTAATTGTGCAGCTACTGTAGACTTTTAGAAATATAGCCTTAATGTTTTACTTCATTAACTTTTATAGAGCTAAAGACACTAACATTGAGGATTGTCTCCTATGCACTTTTGTTCCACAAAGTGCACTTAAAACTGCAATAAACAAGCAACTAAGATTTGTCCCAGTTTGGAAGGGCTTGTAATTATCAGTAAAAACATACCCATATCAATTGGATTTACTTTATTTAAATAATTCAACCACTGTATCTCCGCAGTTTATTTCATTATTAAAAGACACCTCAACAGAGGCTTAAAAGAAACTGTCATTTTACATATGTTTGACTTGAGTTACTAATTTTTATTTCAATGATCATTGTAATGTGTAATAGTATTTGCATTAGGTTAGCATAGCAGAAGTACCTTTGGTAAAAGAAAGTTTACTTTTCATCTCAATTTGCTGACTGTTAGGAAATAAATAAAAAAATCAGTCAGAATCTATTGATTCTGTCTGATATTAGTATGGCAGGCTGAAAAGTCTTCTATGTAGTTTGCACAGATATATTTGATATATTCCAACTTAACAGCAATCTAGCAATGTAAGGAAAACAAATGTTAAAAATTCAGCTTTTTTTAAAAATGTGACTCAGAAATTACATACATATCCATAATAAGGCAGGAAGATGAAAATATTGGGCAATACTGATGAATATAGTGAGGAACTTGTTAGAGATATTAGGTAATGATAAATATCAATAAATAATAAGAATTTCAAATGCATCATTAAATGCCTGTCTTTCAGAGAACAAGTAATGGACAAAAATACAATTGCAGTATTTTTTCATGTCAAAGCCATACTTAAAAAAAGACAAGATGATATCAGAAAAATTAATTCAATTCTTTCTCTTGATGTATACTGTGGAAAACCTAAGATATATTCCTGCATCAGAAACTTCATAAGACATTGGTCTGAAGTTACATCATAAAGCTTTAGAACAATTTGATACAGTGAGAAATAATAGAATGCTAGAAATCAGACCTAGAGCTCCTGAATTAGTTTTTGTGTTTGATATGTTGTCTCAATCAGCCTCCTCACCAAAAATAAGAAAAGTGCCAACAGTGGTAACAAAAGAAAAAGGAATATGTAAGCAAGTCAGAGATAAATATATTGTGCCTCAAAGACCTATTGTAGTTTTTCAAAGGAGTCGATGAATTGATACATGTATCCAAATATCACATCCTTCTTCAAAGAATTTGGTTAATTTCTTTGAGTTGTTATAGGGTAAAAAGAAAGATAGCCTTATAAATTACAAATGTCAGTGAAACACAGTAAGGGAAGGGTAACCATATAGATCAGCTTTCACAATGGCTGATGGTCACCAATGGAGCCTCTTACAAATCAGTCATGGAATTAGAATTGCTGTAGAAATTCATAAACTGCAATGGGTGTGAATAGTGAACTTTCCAACCAATATAAAATATTTGGGGCTCTAGAAAAATAAAATTAACACAGGAGAATTAGAGCAAGATCTCACATTGGAGTAATTGCTCAGTGAAGCAGGAGATGAAAGTCAGTGTTCTGAAGTAAAGTAGGGGGAAAAAAGCCATTCCTTGCTATGTGCATACAGCAGATGGCATGAAATAAGGTATTTCTGCTCAAGCATAATATTATTAAATCATTGTAGATAGATCATTGAAATCCTCAAAATCCAGGTGCATTCAAACACAAATAGAATCTAGGAAATTAAAAGGGAAATAAATAATAATAATAATTTTTAAAAGAAAAAAAATGCCCACCAACCAAACAAAACTAAACAAAAAACAAAAAAAACCCCAACCAACCAACCAACCAAACAAAAAAAAAAAAAAACAAAACCAAACCTACAAATGGAAGAGCTACAAGAGGTTTAAATATAGAAAGACCAAAACAGTCTCTCCCCAGACTGAGTAAGTCTGGGGTGAGGGTGAGATGGAGCTGTGCAGGGGGGTCCCTGAGCTTAGGGACACCTGAGCAGCAGCCCAGAGCCCTGCCTGGAGCTGGAAGCTCCCAAGAGCTGATCAGGCGAGGAGTGGGTGCAGCCGGGATCAGCATGGGAGATCCAAAGGGCTCCAGGGAGCATGCTGAGCAGGGCAGGAATGCTGTGTGTGGTGAGGCATGGCAATCAGCAGTTCATGTGGAGAGAGTGTGCCATCTGCAAGTAAGTCCCTGGCTCAGGTGGGTGCTGAGTGCTCTGGGACTCTGCCCTAATGGTGGGCCCTTGCTTCAGACCTAAACCGTGACTCCTGACACAGCCCCTGAGCATCGTGCTTCTTCCACCCAGACACAACAGCTTAGGAAGGAGACTTCAGTAGAGATGGTAGCTTGCAGTGGAAGCCCATGCCCCTGTTGGGGCAGGCTCCTGGCCAGACCTGTGGTCTTATGGAAAGAGGAGCCCACACTGGAGCAGGTTTGCTGGCAGGACCTGTGCCCCATGGGGGACCCACACTGGACCACTGAAGGACTGCACCCCATGGAAGAGGCCCATGTTGCAGTGGTTCATGAAGAACTGCAGCCTATGGGAAGGATTCAGCTGAAGAAATTAATGGAAAACTGTCTCCTTTGGGAGGGACCTGGGGCTGGAACACGGGAAGGAGTCATCCTCCTGAGACAGAAGAAGTGGCAGAAACAATGTGTGATGATCTGTTTGTAACCCCCATTCCAACCCCTGGGCACCATTGAGGGGAAGGACATAGAGAATCAAGAATAAATTTAAGCTGGGAAGCAGAGAGGAGTGGGAGAATGTTATTAAGATTTGGGTTTACTTCTCATTATCATACTCTGATATGATTAGCAACAAATTCAAGGAATTTCCCCAAGTGTTTTACCCATTATGATAATTTTTTCTCTTCTTCTCCTTATCTCAACCCATAAGAGTTTCATTACATTTTCTCACTCCTGTCCAGCTGATGAGGGGAGCTGTAGAGTGGCTTAACTTGAAATCTGGCACCCAGCCAACATCAAACTACAACACAGACAAAAATGTTGTTTGTCTAATATGGAAAACTGAATTGACTGTGGTAGTTTCCAATTTACTAATTGCTATATACAACCCCCTCTGCAGTTTTCAGGTTAATGCCAAGTTCCCTCGACTTCTAATATGAAAAATTCAGTTTAAACAAATAAGAAGCTTATTTGTTTGGGGATATTTTTCGTGTGTGGGGGGAATAGAAGAATATTTTCAAGATATTTTTAAAACTTGCCTTATAGAGGAAACCTACTATATATAACTTTGTGGGGTTTGAGATTTTTTCTTCAAGGTGTCAGGGATTGGTGGTAGCTTCCCAAGCATGCCCAGCTAATTTATGCATACCTAAGGCAGAAAAGTACATTTTGGATTCTCTTAAAAATCAGAAGTATTTTCCTTCATGTAATGGATTACATCATTTATCATGAGCAGATAACAGCTGAGATCTGTAGTTCTTGTGCAGACTCACACCACATAATTATACATGCTGCAGGTTGCTGTTCTGTGTCACAAATACCTTTGCAGTCTGCACTCAGTGTTGAGACTTAACATAATGGATTTCAAATATTTCTTTCCTTTTCAGAAGACATGCAAAGAAAAATTTACAAGTGATAAATGTGTCAGACCTGAATATAATTTTATCAGTAGTTTCTCACCATATGTAAAGCTGTTCTCAGTCTTTTCCAGTTTTGGACTACCACGGTCACCAACAGTTCTGCTGTTGTTCCTCCTACATATAATTGCATATGGATCATACATCACATTGTATTTCATGCCCAATCCATGGGAAAATTTAAAAAAATAAAAACTGGTTTCATTTCAGAATTGCTATGATTCCCAAATTTTGCCAATCCGTTCAATTTTGCATTTATATAATTACCTACAATTGCAACAGTTGCATTTCTCAATCTCTGCTGTTGGTCTTTCTATGAGGTGTTTAGGAGAAGACCTTTTTTTTATTTCTTAGTTGTATCATTTATTATAATCCTCAGATTCTGTTGTAAGTCTTAGGACAGTACTTCAGTACAATAAAAGCTATCTGCTGTGTGCATCTAAAATTCACAAATATGAGGTATAAGGTAGCTTTAAGACAAAGAGGTAACCAGAGCAATGGTGTACAATGAGATATCCATTGACTCTTTAGGACTTACAAAATGTCTAAGATAGTCAGCAAAGAACGACACTCACTGTTAGAATAAGCTTCTTCTTATGGAAGAAATAGACAAAGTGTTTTTAGAAAAGCTTGTCAAGATATACAGTGCAAGGAAATTTAAATTAGGATTAATTTAGTACAGTAAATTATTATTTCCAATTTAGATTCATTTATACTTATGATATCCAAACAGACCAAATACTGTTCTACAGTTTTTCTAACACTCGAGTGATAAACCCTACTTATATTGCTAAAGTAAAGCATATCTATTTTCGTCCTGTTTGTGACTCAGCTAGATCTTTACTGAAGATCAAAGATCAAGTAGTTGTAGATGACCTTTCATAGGTATTGAAATCCTTAACTTTGTTCCAATTCTATGAAGTCTGCATAGAGCAGGGAGTGTACACATACAGTCTCTCATGTAGATCCAAGAATGTGCAAGAAACCTCCCAGTGTGGTATTCAATTGCTTAATCTATTGTCCTGTTGAGTCTAAATATTTTTTGCAGAAGATAGCATGAAAATTACCCAATTTAGCTGAAAAAAAAGTCCTAAAAGTATTAAAATTATTTTAAGGTTTGTTTACTTTTGTCAGCTATCCTATCACTAGTCTATTTTCTTTCAAGTTAATGAAAAGAAACTTTTCTCCATATATATATATTTTCTCCATACATACAAAACACACATATGTGAAATAGCTATAAAACTAAAACACATTCCTCCTATATGAAAAATCCCACAAATCATAAGAGGCAATTAAGTTCTATATGTGCAAGCTTTCATTGTATAAATTCAAAACTATAATACAAAAAACAGTATTGCTTTTTATCTGCCTATTTGTGGTACCTCCGAGAAATTTCTTCAGCTTATTTTTCTGGACATGGCAGTTACTGACAGATCATCTGGGCAATAAGATTTTTGAGATTCAGAAAACACAATTAAGAGAATCTATATTACTAGACTGTATAAAATAACAAAGTGTGTTATACTCTCCAGTAGCATTCAAAGGTAAAGGCATCTTGAGCAATAATGTCAGCAGCAGTACCATCCTGTCATTTTAAGAGGATATGAGCTGAATAACTTATAGTCATGTTCTCTAATTTGAAGACCTATTAAAATTTGTTTCATGGTTGAGTGTCCTAGAAAACACACAAAAGTAAGCTGAAGGGATGATTGTTAACACATGAAAAGAATAAATTGGTTAATGTTTAAATATTTCCACATTTCAAAATACACATTTCTTAAGGTTTACTGGTCTCCAAAATCTACTGTATTATTTTCTATTACCGATTTTTTGTCTTTTTTTTTTTTTCTTCTTTTAGGTAATAAGACTGGAGAAGAATGGAAGAAGGGAAGAGAACTCTTTGATCTATATTTAAGATTAGGTGGGTGTGGATGAATGGAAGACTGGTTGCTAGTGGTCAAACTCGACACAAATATCTGGTGTTCAAGTGTGAACAAGTTAGAAATACTGCTCTTAGCCCTCGATGTGACCTTTATGTTTTGTTGGTATTTCATTTCATCAGTAAGCTGAATGATCCTCCACTGTGATATATTCTGAACGGAGAAAAGATAATTACAAGTTTATTACAATATACTGTGGTATGACTTTTGCAGATGGATTAAATGAATTTTGGACAAGTATGCAAAAAGAGTTCAAGTAAAGGGTTAATATAAAATGAAGTTTACTCATATCCCTGTTTTGACCCTCTGTACCAAGGATGCTTCTTTTTGTTCTCAAAGAAAAAAATTCAGCAGATAAAAAGTGGACACAAAAAGGCACATTTGCAAGAGTAATGGAGAGCAGCACTGAAGTATGAAAAGGGAGGAAAAACCAACCAAACAAACAAAAATTTAAAAACAAAAACAAAAACAAACCCACAAAAAACCAACCAAACAAACAAACAAAAAAACAAACCACAAAGCCAGAAGATATAATCTGATCTGAAGACTGTGACTTGCTTAATAAAATTACTGAATTGCTTAATAAAAATCTCAAGCATAGGAAAAGACTGTGTAACCTGATAATAAGTTAGGAAGAAGTGGGTAGTGGAGTAAGATATTTTATCTCCATATTTGAACAATATTTGCATGTGTACGTATAAAAACTGTTAACTGAGTTGGGACTCTTGGAATTTAAACCAGATGTTTTTTATCAAGGTTTTTAGCAGCTTATGCATCTCAATATCCTGACTGTCCTGTCAGACCATCAAAACGGAGGCAGGCATATACAGCTATACACTTTTACCAAATTAAAAAATAGTAATTAATTAAATAAATTTACAAATAAATAAATAAATAAATAAATAAATAAATAAATAAAAGAAGCACTTTGAAACCTCTTCCTCTTTCTTCCAAATCCATTTTTGACCTAATACAGTTCAGAAGAAAATGTCTTTCCAGAGGGCATTTAGCAAAGTGCCTTGGCAGTAGAAAAGACCTCTCATGCTCCATTGTTCTCTATTTTGGAAAACAGTTAATGTATTGCTTTTATTTGTGCTTGGTTTTTGTTTATTTCTTGACACTAGGGTAATATACTGAGTGTGCATTCCCCTTATCCTGTTTTTCTGCCATTTGTAAAAGGCCAACTATTGTAAGTAGCTATTACAGATGTTATTCATGTTGCATTGGGCATTGCTAATGAAAACTGTTGCATTACAATGTTTTTGACATTTCTGGCAGACCACATTGAACAAAAGCTCCTTTTAAACAACTAATCAAAATACCTAATCTTTTTTTCCCCTCAAATTTGTATAATGACTTGCCATTAACTGCTTTTTTTGTTTGGTTTGGTTTGGGTTTTTGGTTTTGTTTTTGTTTGGTTGGCTGTTTTTTGTTTTTTGGGTTTTTTTTTTGTTTTTTTTTTTTTTACTGAAGTAAACAAGGGCTTTACTAACATTAAGATTTATTCCACATTTTAGTTCATGAGTTGTATTCCCAGCCTTTTGACAGAAAATATTCTTACTAGCAAGCTTCTAAATCCATTTTTCTGAGACAGTTCTAATTTGTTGGTTCTATTTGTTGATGCAAATAAGCTGCTGAGTAGTTGTGTTACTTTTTCTACAGATGGATTGTATGTCCATCATATTATGTGTATATTGTATCTGTGGCTCACAAAGTCTAGCCTCTACCATGTCATTACTTTGGTTCAGATACAGTATTAATCAGATTTGTTATTATCTTACCATGCATGTGACAGATACACTGTGTCAAAGCTGGAAAACTGTGTCCAGAATTTCCAGCTTTGTCAGTTGGATAATATTTCTGATGGCTCCAGCCTTTACCTGGTGAATAAGTTATACCACTAAAAAGCTAATATAAAACATACTACAACAAATATATTTATGAATATGTAGCTTAAACAAAGATATTTTAATCCTTAAAAGCAGGAAAGTTCGGAATGGGGCTAAAACACAGCAGGATTTAATATGCAGAGTTTGCTGCAAAAAAAAAAAATTCAATTCTTTTAATAAGTGCTGAGCTGAGTGTAAGGGACAAGCTTTGGGGCATAAAGCCATTTAATCTATTGTGACAAAGCAGGAAAAGTACTTCTTAAGCAACAAAAGGCCAGGCCACAGGTTTGGCATTTCAGGATAAGAAGCTAAGGATAACATTTCCCACTTCAGAACTTTGCCCTTTTGATTCATAAGAGCTCTTTTTTTTTTTTTTTTTTTTTTTTGTTTCACTGACAGTAAAGTTCAGCGCAAGCCAAGGGGAAGATGTTACCACTTTTCAGGTGCTAATATAGTCACACAGTTGTATTTATGATTAGAAATCTGTCAAAGATTTGTTTCAGTATAATGCTTTTCTAAGCTTAGTTAAGACTAATTTAGTTTCTTAATTACTACCTAAATTAATGCTTCTGGCCCAATGAGGATCTCTTATATTGCTTAAAAATTACTAGAGAATTTCTCTTCTTCTTTTATGTACACACATTCAATTCTGCATTAGCAGCATACTACTCTAGTAAATTAGTACAAAGTTGTTTCATGATCCCTTTTTAAGTTACAATCGCCACACTTCTTTCTTTAATATTTAATCCATATAGACAATGCTATAGGAAAACATAGAGTTCACAGTTTCAAGATGCTATTTCAAGGGAAATAGAATATATACCCTTACAGTCTTATAGATATGGAAATAACATTGCAGTCTTATGGGAAGGTGACTTGACTGAGATCTAAACTGCTTGCAGGTTCCTATGCAGTCTTACATTTTTTCTAACAACACCACAGAATAAAAGAGCAACAGCAAAAACCCCTTGCTTAAACCTGTGCTCTTTCCAGTGTCATTCACACCAAGGAAAAATCTTTATGTTTTTAAAAACACTTGAACATTCAGTCTCTCAGTGTATAACATCTTTGTTGACTCACTTGTTGTATTTTCAGACTTCATGTCTACATTTCTTTCCTTCATGTTTGCCTAGCAGGCATATGCCCACACCCCCACCTCTCTCACAAGGAGCTGGCTTGTGCCTGGTGTATTCCAGCAGTTATGGTAGCTTTTGGAATAACTCTGATGGAATAACTCTATCACAATATACTTAGAAAATCTGTCATTTGAAAACCATTTCACTTGCATTTGATTATACACATTAGCTGTGAGTAAAAATGGACCTTCTGTTTTTCTGTTAATGTCATGCATGATGATAGCAGGAAAAGAGGCAACCTTGTGACTTCAAATAGAGACTCTTCACACTAAAATACACAGCTCAGTAATATGAACCATTGAGTTAAATATAGTGCAGACAGGTGTGTATCCCTACATCTAAGGTCTGAAGAGTTAATAAAAGAATTGTAAAAGTTTAAAGGTAGCATCATTATGCAAGTTGGTCCAGGGTGAATTTAATCTCAAACTTTTTTAAGACAAGAGATATTGACCTGATTCCTCAATACCCTATAGACTCTTCTCTAAAGCTTCGTTTCTGTATTACCTTTTGAAGTTGTTGAAGGATAGGTGAGCAATTTGCACTACCAACAGCCTAATTAGGAAGAATGATGTCCCTTGGGACAAGAAAACCTTCTTCATATTCAATCATCCAGTCCAAAAATATACAGGGTGGGGTAATGAGTCTTAAAAATGCCAATTTAGTGAGTTTCTAATCACAGATACTTCATCAGCTGACAAAATAAAAGCCTCAGTAGGTATAGCACTTCAAAATCTTGGACAATTTACATGTAATTTCAAGAATCAGCAGGGATACACAGCTGGATAAAAATAAAAAGCTTGCTGTAATTGAAAATTGCCTTGCAGCTTGTTTGTGATTAAAATGAAGTTTGGTTCCTTGAAATCTTGTTTAGCAATTAAATTGTTTTACTTAGGCAATGAACAAGTCTGTTGTCCTTGAATGATTAAACCAGTACAGGCATGCTTTAATATTTCATGCTAATTGAGCATGTATGCATACAGAAAATTTCTAAAGTCCCTAAGTCCATATTCAACAACTTGGCTCTTATTTGAACATATCCAAGAAATTATCTCTCTCACTAGAAGAGGTTGTGATCATCCATATTATTTGTAAAGAATCTCAGTGACAGACTTGTGTTTTGCATAAAAAAACCCAAAAACTAAAACAAACCCCCAAAACTTGCACTCTTTACATTTAGTATAGTTCTCTCTAAAAGCTAGGTGATAACTTTACCTACCACATGATTGAGTTTAAAGTTTGACTTAAATTTAGAGTTAACCTATAATAAGAATTCTTGTTTATTTTGATTTTCAATTTTTGTGTATGTTTGTTTGGTGTGTTGAATAGATCAAGTAGTGTGAGAGCTGATTCACTTAATAAAACAGCCTCCAAGAGACTTCAAGGATTTTATTTGCTTGTTTGTTTTGTTTCTTAAATGATTTTATTAGTTTTTGAGTTAAAATATTACTAAGAAACAATTGCAAATGAGAAGTGAGATTTTACAATTCTTCAAGACATTTTCAACTTAAGGTTCATCTATTTTGATTCTTTGTGTTTTACATTCAGGTGTAATGAGTCCACAGTCCTCACTACGTTTACATAGGAGGGATAAAACTTGAATTAATAAGGTAAAAAATAAAATAATAATTACAATTATGAATCAGAATGAATATTTTTTTAGGATTAGAAAAACAAATCCCCACCAAAAACCCCACCAGGAAATTAATAATTTATCTGCTAATCCTCAGCAGACAAATCACCTTCCTTATGCATATCCTATCCTAAAATATTCACATAGACATACTCATACCTCAACACTCATTTTATTATTATTTTTATGTATTTCTTCAGTATATTCCTCAGTATATTCAGTATATTCTATGCATTTATTTCTATTTACTATATTCTATGCTTTTCTTCAGTATATACTTTCATAAATAGGATTTAGGTAATGCTACAATTTTAATAAGGTATCTATTAAGAAGATAGAAATTATATTCAAATTATGTAAAGTATTTAAATCTGTAAGTGAACTAGTAGATAAAAACTTGGATTTTTTTAACCTTTTGTTTGAATCCATATCTAGGATGTATTTAGCAGCAGATAATTGACATATCTTTCTAATACTTCTTCAGAGCAGAGGAAACAAAATATCAACCCATAAAGGAGAGATTCCTGGTAAGGAACAGTTGACCTATGATATTGCTCCACTGGTTGAACTTATAAAAATGACCTGAGATAACAAGGCAGTCTTTGCAGCTTAAAGACAGTAAATTTTCATTCCAAATTTGGAATAAGGAAAAAAAAAAAAGTCAAATAAGTGTAGAAAATTATTAAAAACAACCTGGTTAAAATGCTCTCTAAGTGCTGAAACATTGCTTGACATACTCAAGTAGTAAAAATCCAGAATGATAAGGGAGACTAACTTAGGAAACAGAAATCACTTAGTTTATCAGAACTGGGATAAGAAAAAATATCTAAAGAATTATCCAGAAAGGGCAATACAAAAAAAGAAAAAAACAGAGAGGAGCATTAAAAAAAACAAGAGTATATGCACATCCAAAAAGCAATTGGGGAAAAAAGGTTCACAAGCTGAAAAACAAAGCATTCATTGCCACCATATTAGAAACAAACAAACAAGCAGAAACCCAACTAAACCATCAAAAAAACTCCAAACCATAACAAGACAGTCCTCCCCCCGCACCCACCACAGGAAAAAAAAAAAAAAACAAACAACAAAATACCCTAAAAAATCCCAAAAAGTCTAAATCATGGTTTTGATCTAGAATTCTCTTTTCTGGGAAATTAGAGACAAAATATCAACAGTCTTGAATCTAATGAGTAACACTGAAAGTACATATTACTATGTACTCCTAGCATAAATTAAATGTGAAAATTGAAGAGTGAACATGTTAATTAATACTTATTTTCCCTATAACTGTTCATTCTTAAATTAAAAAAAAATTGTCCTTCACTAATGAGCTTTTGGTATGAATAACAAATGAACCAGTGATTCTAGGAATCACACAAAGCCAAAAAAAGATAAAGTCTAAAGAGTACATCTAGATCAAGAAAATAATTCAGGTTATTGAGTGACTCAGCTGGTATTTGGAAAAATGATGAGGTATGTTAACCTTATCTGCATTTACTGATGAAAATGTAATGTTTCATATTTTTCTCAATTTATTTTATATATATAGATATTTTTTTTTTCATAACAAAAGTATGAAGCCATGCTCCTAGATGTACCTGAGAGACATTGCTCCAGTAAATAGCTCTTTGGAGATTTTTTTATTATATAATGTGCTGAGGCAAAAACTAATCCTTTGCTGAGAGGTAACATATTATTATGGCTGCATTGGAGCAGGGAATCTGAACTTTTAATATAATGATTCAAATCTTCAAAAGATGCTTTAAATATTCTGTAATTCTGAAAGAGTTTCAGTTGCTTTATGCAGAATATATTCTCTTTGGTATTTTTTAACAGTGATTGTCCTTTTAATTTTCAACAGATTTTTGCTCTGCTCATGTCAACAACATATTCCCTCAGCCGATAAAAACTTGCAATATTATATATTGAAAATTACCAATTATACATGTAATTTTACATTTCATATATAGTATTCACATTTCATATATAGTATTCACAAAATTTTTAAAATACTACATTTGCTCAGATCTGAAGGGAAGGTTTAATATTAACAGTTTTTTTCCTTCGTTAAGGTCCTGAAAAGAAAGTTGCATTTGTGAGAATGGGTGGGAAAAAAGGCATGGCATGGGAGGAAATCATGCACTGAAGATCCAACATTCATAGGATAAGAGAGCCATGACCCGAATATCTTCTATAGATAGACCATGCTATCTCCTAGATAGCATGAAGTCCTGACTTATTTGAAGGTGAGGAGACTTGTATTTGACTTCCAAAATTGTCTGGTACCTGGAGAGAATGAGAAGCATTCTGAATGGTGGACATGATGGTTTTCAAACAGCATATTGGAGTCCCAGACATGCTGTTTGTAAGAAAATACCAATCATGAATCACTATAACACACCACAGGATGAACTTTTCTCCCTCAGCTGTTGCAGTCACCTGTTTTAGAATTGTAACTCTCTCTGTCTGGATGTAACTCCTGAGGATGGATTCTACCATCTAGGTATTAGAAGGCAGGAAGAGCTTCATGCTCCTTGTTAAAGATCGATATGATGAGGGTGTTTCATCCTCAGGATCTAGTAGATATGACATAGTGGAAGGTGATGGGGATATATAAGAAGGGGAACGGCCTTCTTTGCATCAGGAATGATAAACAAGGGAAAAAAAAACATTCTCAAAGGCTCTGCAGTGGCAAGAGTCTAGGACCACAGACGTGAAGTTTGGTATGGTCACTGTTGAACTGGAAAGGAGAGGACATAGAGATGCTTGAGCACGTCCAGAGGAGACAATGAGGCTGGTGAGGGGCTTGGAACACAAGCCCTACGAGGAACATTTGAGAGAGTTGGGGTTGTTTAGCCTGGAGAAGAGGAGGCTTAGATGTGATCTTATTGCTCTCTACAGCTTCCTGAAGGGAGGTTGTAGACAGGTGGGGGTCAATCTCTTTCACTGGGCAGCAATTGGCAGAACAAGAGGACACAGTCTCAAGCTACATCAGGAAAGGTTTAGGTTGGATATTAGGAAAAAAATTTTCACTGAAAGAATAATAAAATACTGTAATTGTCTTCCTAGGGAGGTGGTGGAATCACCATCTCTGAATATATTTAAAAAAAGACTGGACTTGGCACTTGTTGCTATAGTCTAGTTGTGGTGTTGGGGCATAGGTTGGACTTGATCTTAGAGGTCTCTTCCAACCTCATTATTCTGTGATTCTGTGATTCTGTGATTCTGTGATTCTGTGATTCTGTGATTCTGTGATTCTGTGACATAAACTGCCTGATGCATGGAAACTAGAAGCTTGGGATTTGCGGCAGTAGAAGCAAGGCTTCGTCTCTCCCTACAAGTGTTTCAACCCATGGTCTTGACAAGAAGGCACAAAAAATAAATTCAGACATGAGGATTTTGGGCCAGACTTCAAGTTAGGATCAGTCCACAGAAGAAGTGAAAGGTGCGAGTGATTGCTGACTTCCTCTTGCCCATGACAGAAGCATTAATTTGCCACATATGTCTTGCACCACTTGAAGCAGCAAGGTATCTCCATCAGGACATATAGCATTGTGTAAGACACTGTTTCATGTGCTTCTGACTACTCTACCATGGCACAAACACTGCAGCCAGAGAAACTCCTGACATGACCACAGTTGTGTCAGGACTTTGTGGGTGAGAGTAGGGGTACAGAGTCCCCAGTAATGTTTTCATCAGCCCTTCTGATCAAGATAAAACAAAAGGCAGAAGTTTCCAAGTGCTTGACCATGCATCTAATGTCACAACTAACTTCATTTTTTCCATTATAGTACCTTGTTTAGAAGGAAGAGCCTAATCATTATTTTAGGATATGATATTGATGATGATGTCATGATTGCAATCATGATGTCCTGATATTCATGACTGACGTCTTGACAACTTGGAGGGACAACACAAGTATTTGGAGCAGGGATATTTTAATAGGTGTTTTGGTTTAACCCACTCAAGGATTGTCCCATATGGCCACTTGCTCAGACTCCTCTTGTAGGACTGGGGAGAGAATAAAAACAGTAAAAAGGAGTAAACTTGTGGTTTGTGATGAAGTCAGTTTAATACATTAATAGGTAAAAGCCATGTGTGCAAGCAAAGCAAAACAAGGAATTCATTCATTACTTCACATTGTTGGGAAGGTGCTCAGCCACTTTCAGGAAAACAATGCTCTGTCATGTGTGAAAGGGAATTTTGGAAGACAAACACCACCTCTGAAAATGTCCCCCATTTCCTCCTTCTCTCCCCCAGCTTTATAGGCTGAGCACAAGCCCATACTGCATGGGATACCCTTAGGTCAGCTGTCCTGGCTGTGTCCCCTTCCAACTCCTTGTGCACCCCCAGCCTCCTCCCTGGTGTACTGAAGTGGGGTGTAGAGCAGAAAGCTCTTGACTGTGCATCAGCACAGATCAGCAATAACAAAAACACCCCTGTGTTATCAGCACTGTTTTTTGCAAAAACCCAAAACTCAGCCCCATACTAGCTACTGATGATTTAAGATGAAAAATTGAAGGACTTTTACAAGGAATGGGGTGAGTTGGCAAGAAAATGTAATGAAAGCTGCTCACTGAGTAACAAAATCAGAAAGGTTAAAGTTCTAGATAAAACTAGCAAAAGATAATAATTATTTTGCTTTGAACTCTTTTCAGGTAAAATATAATCATAGTAACCTCTACTGGTATAACAGTTTGTTAATCATATATTTTTCTCACTCTGCCAGATTCCCATACATCTTATAGGGTGACTAAGCTTTTACCCTGTGGTAAAGTATTGCAATATTACATTTCTAGATAGATTATTGAACACAAGAAAAGCAGGAGGAGAAAATAGGGTTATGGCAACAATTATGTAGTCTTACTTAGTTTCTGTAAAGAATTAATGAGTCTGCCCATAAGCTTATCTTAGATGATATTGAGCACAACTAATCTTAAGGATAGATGATCTCATGGACTACATTCCTATTTTTACTCATTCGCTATTAAGCTAAGCTGAAAGGGCCCAGCATTGAGAATAGTTGCTGTTATGCCTGAATGATTATCTGAAATTATTAAAAAGTGTGAGTTTTAGCCAATTTGCAGTGCATTTTATGAATTTATTAGGCACTCAGCAAATTTTCAGTGCTAGTTTTGAGCTAAAAATAATGCCACAAGGCAGGTTAAAGCTGAAGATTTAAGTTAGTTGAAAAATGCAAATTTCTGAAAAATTGTCTGCTTGTAACAGACTCAAGAAAATTGTAGTTCTCAATTTATAAAATGGAGTATCTGGCTAATGTAAGAGATGGAGCATTTCTTGTAATGCTAGTACACTACCCAAAAATGCAAACCCTGATTATTCCTGATTCAGTTAATGAGCTTTATTTCTTGTCTGGTCTCATTAGGGAGCTATCAACTCTGATGTAAAACAGTTCTCACAGCATTTTCTTTGGCTCCACTTTGCATAAATAACAAGAAGATATCTGTTGGGTTCACTTCTAAGCTGCTACTAAGGTAGTTTGCTCAAAAGGCAAATTAAGAATAAAACTCTCCCCACAATAGCATGGCTGACTACAAGACATCCAAGGTACTGTGAACTAAAGTACCACTACATAAACTAAGCCAGAAAAAGGAATGGTACATTCTTTACCGAAGCGCGTTTTCTGTCTTTTAGGGCAATTGTCTTGTTCTTGTGGAGATAAAATTTCTTAGAGACTGAAAAGATGATTACAAACTTTTCAGATGCTTATCAATAAACTTCAGTGATAGTTCAAGAATTAGGCTTATGTATATTTACAAGTAGTTCTAAGTGACCAGTAATTGTTAATACTGGAGAGGAAAACAAAGAGTGGTGATGTTTTTCAAAATACTCATTAGCCTAGAGAAATATTTTCTGTGTGTCTCACTTTCAAGTAATTTGAGTTATACTGAGGACAGACACATACTTGAGTACTGCTTTTCAAATAGTATGTTGAAGTCTAAATAGGTTTGGTCTGTGAACATGTAGTATGGCATAAGAGGACCTAAAGAAAAAAAGTCAAAGGAGAGAAATGGTGTTGTTTTTAAAAGATTGACCTCTTCTAGAATGGACCCATGTTTTCTGAATAAAACAGCAAAACACAGCAGAGTCAACATCCTTATTATTTGCAGCATTATATATGGTAAATGTAGAATGGATTGCCTAAAATGCAGCTGTCAGGCGGGAGCACTGTACAAGGTTGTAACATGACTGGATAAAAATAAATTTTTGTATGAATGATTAAACGGATATTTTCATTACTCTTCTGTATCTTTTTGTAGATATCCTGTTTCTAATTCTCCTAATTTAGTGTCATAAATAGATAGAATTAAATCACAGAAGAACTGATAAAATTGCATTTAAAACATAACAATACAACAAAACACTTTCTTTTAATTCTTAAAAAACAAGTAGGACCGTTTTAAATTCTTTTTCCTGCAAATAATTTCCCACCTAATTACAGGTCTCCTGATATTCCCTTTGAAGTGGAAGCAACTCCAGGTACAACAGTGCAATCATGAAGAACTTGAGGTTGCTCTGAAACTATTAATAAATGCTATATAATATTCTAGTTTATTACAGTGTTTTCTGTGTGATTCATTACTTTGAAATATCAGAAAATATGCAGGCTCCCTTTCAGGCACCTCTGGATTTTTTTAATTCCTGGATTCACACATGATACAAAGGATGCCTCACAGGTGGTGTGACCCATTGCTTCCTCCTTACACTTAGAAGAAACCCATGCAAGGGATGTGACATTCTGCTCTTCCTTTGCATAAGAGAGATTTATATACACTCCTTAGCTTTCACGAATGCATTATTTAATATTCTGTTTATGCTGATTAATGTAGTTGTTTTAAATCTGATCGACCAGATGTCTGTTCAGGCCTTCAGCTAGAATAACCTTCTTAATTTAAATCAGTAAGACTCACAAAGCAAGTTATTACTATTAATTTATATTTGTGTACTTTATCCAGAGAAGATCAGGCCCTTATTTGTTGCTGCATAATCTTTGATGATAGCTTTTTAGAAAGTAAGTCCAAGATTGATGGTGTACTGCATTCATTCCATAAAGTGGAAAGATGTTTTTTGTAAAACTTTTAAGTATAATATTCTATTATATTATTTTCTAATTTAATCTTACTTCAGCTTTTATTTCTATTTAAGCAAAATGACAACTATCTTTTTTCTCAAAATCTAGAAACTCCTGATGTGTAACTCTGCTACATCTCCAACTGTATAAATATTCTGGAGACAATATGGGTTTGTTGCTACATTTACTAATTAGATAATAATGAAAATAATTTTCTTGAAATAAATGCTATCTATTAACTGAATGTTAATTTTTCACAAGCAAATATTAAAGTTTAAAGCCAATTCAGAATTATCCAGGGGGTTGACTTGTATGTACATACGTATTTTAAATATTATGGATCAAATTTTGTTGCATTCCTTTGTAAATTTGCTGCTGAATAGTCACTACCCAGATATTACTGTTAGATTATGAGAAATGCTTCTCCAGAACCTGAGCAAGTCACATAAGAAGTGAAACATGGTATTCATCCTGATGGCTGTACCCTTGTGTATGCTGAAATCTATTAAATTTCCCCAGGAGGTCTGATTGAGTGCTGTGTCAGAACCAAAAAATGTGGTGACAAAGAGAGTAATCTGTCTTTGCTTTTAAATAGCATAATTCTAATTTCTTCTGGTTTTGTGAGTTTCTTCTGTTTTGTTTTGTTTGTTTGGGTGTTTTTTTTGGTTTTTTTTTGTTTGTTTTTTTTTTTAATTTAGTTTTGTGAACTATGGTTCAGTATCTTAATTTGCATTAGTTTTCTCTTAGGAAATTCTTCATGAGTCTACATTAAAAAACACAGTCAGAATGAGTAATTGAACTGAACAGTTAAACAAGGAAATTATTCTTAGTTTATGTAAATCATACTTTCTAGAACAGCTTAAAAGCATGTATAGAAGAAGGGCTAACGTGGACTCTTTAGAAAAGAGTATTTCCTTTTTTTAAAATTTAATTTACTTTTTTGTGCTTTCAAAACCATTTTATGTTATTGATTATATTTTAATCTAATATTGTTCCTCCTCTGCTTGAATGAAATCTTTCAAATTTCCATTTGTAGGAAAGCAATAAAGAATGGGGACTATCCAGGAGTCCACAAAAGCAGACAGAAAGATAGATGTGCATTCTAGACGTGCCTGTGTCTATCTGACAAATTTGTTGTGCTCAGATATTCTAGTTAAATTCATAGTTAGTTATCAAGTTAAAATCTTGAGCAATCATAAGAAACCATTTTCTCTTGGTAATCATCATTGATGTGCTTCAGATTCCTACTTTGATTTAGAATAACATTTGTTTTGGAGGTAAGTTCTTCAACCACAATATACAGATTCTTTTGGGACTTCATATATCTCTCCTAAACAGAAAGTCATCAGTAGACTTTGGAAGATAGATTTTCATTCCAGCAAAAAACAGTAATCACCTGCAATAATCAAATATTCAAATATTATTCAAATGATTATAAATTGCTCAATACAGCTATGATGTGGGGTCTTTTACTAGAGGAGATTTTCTAAATTTCCAAAGCACCAGCAAAATATGAGAATTTAATGGGAGGCTACACCCTTCTCATATACAGGGTAGACCAATTAGTCTGCTTTGCAATCATGACATTCTGTGGACAGACTGAGGTGAATACTATTAGTAGTCTTTTTTTTTTTTAATTTTAAATCTTGCTGAAAGAATTCTAAACTATTAATAGCTTACCATAGGGTAAAATGCCTAGCTATTTATAATTTTTTTCAAAATAATCCTAATACCTTTGTAGGTTGAAATAATTTATATTCATAAAATTTAAAACCAGGGATTAGGAAAGACTTTATTTCTAGAACTGACCTGAATTTCAGCCCAATTTAGTTAATAGTAAATCTGACAAGCTTTCTAAACTGTGCCACAAAGGCATAAGCAAACTTCTCAAACCTGTACTGGACATTCAAACCCGATTATGGCATATTTTGCAGCTGTATGATTTGAAAGTTCTATGACAGCTGTCATACTTGACATTCATAGCTACTACAAAACTGCACAATTCTGAATCCAAAAATCATGCCCAGGTAGAGTTCTCTGAAATATATTTATAAACATTTTTTTAAAGATTCAGCACAGATACCAATTGCATTTCTTAATGCCAATGCAAATATTGAGAACATTACTAAAAATTACTCTAAAGATTTAGTTTAATACAATTAGATCAATTTAAAATAGAGAAAAGAATATGTGTTTTATCATTTTCAAACTCAGTGTCAGAATTACTTGTAAATTTTATCCATAGTTGAATCCATTATAAATTATCCTATTGAGTCTTATATTTCTTAAATATTGGAATGTCAGAGCACAGCAAGATTGAATGTTAACTCATATTGTTTACAAGTGTGGATATAATTAAAGTCATGTGGCTAGAAGTATCTGTTAGGGACTTTTCCTTTGCTGTAAATAGTGTCTCAGACTGGAACTTCAGAGGAACCAGCGACTGTTATCAGAATGAAAAGAAATTAGTAGTGGAGAGTTCATGTACTGCAAGGATTCAATAAATGGAAAGGCACTTCTTAAACCTGTGGTGATTTCAGCTGTTCAATTGAAATTATTATTTCAGTTGACAAAGGTGAAATAAATATTAAATTTAATTAATCATTTCTTAATAATTATTTAATGAGCCAATAAACACCAAGTTTTCAAAGCAATGCTTGGATATACAATTATTTCAGTTTTAATTTTTGTTGCATGCTTACAAAAAATATGTATAAGTTAATTTTATTATTAATTTATTAGCATATGGGATATGGTAGCCCTTTTTAAAGAATGTTGTAGGATGCACATTTAAACTCCCTTTTATAATTCTTTCCTCTACCTGACATTTATGGAGAACGTATAATTCCAGCTCTCCATTTTTTCTTTGAGAAACAAACAGGATGCTTTTTTGAGTTTTAAATAAGTTTTTGGTAATGGGGCTTAGTAAATATTTGCAGCACTTTAGATGAACTATCCTAAAAGGCATATAATTAACAAATTAAAGAGACATTGCAATTCTGCTGTAATGATTGCCAGTAATTTCATATTAATACTCTGCAATTAATATTAATAGGGATTAATAAAAACCCACCAGACACCCTTTTTTTTTAATAAACTTTAATCTGAATTTCAAAATGATTGAATTTTATCAAAACAGATAAGTATATATTTACTAGTAGATTCTTCTGTAAATTCTCTACAATTCATTTAAACTCACAGCTGATGAATGAAGACCTATGAAGATTAATCCTATTAGAGTTTTATAAAATATTAATATTTTTTTCATAATCATTGCATCATGGGAACATAATAAAATAAAGGAATTTGCTTTGTGAGATAGGAAACAATAAAATGTTCACATTACCACTGTTAAATAAAGGATGTGGAATACAGCATGAAATGCTAATTAGTTTGCATTAACTTGGTGGTATTGTTTTCTATAATTGTATTGAATAAATGAAGATATGATACTGCTTATGTCTGCATGTGTATGTTTGTATTTATACAGACATTTCTGAGACAGAGCCATCAAAAATATTAAGAGCATCTGACTGCTGTAATTTTTCATAAAGATGTATTTTTAGATACATACATTATATGTAAATATGCATTTACATGCACATAACTGCAGTTTCTTTTTGGAATTTTAATTAGCTTTTATACTGAGAATTATAAAACAAAATAAGAAAGGCATGTCTCACTTTTGCTTTTCCTTACATCAAGAAAACACTGTAGAACAATAAAAGATAACGTCTCACAATATGCCTTTTAAACAGAATTTCTGGAAAACTCATAACATTTCATTTGCTGTTGTCAAGTCAGCAAGAGCCACTCCAGAAATTTACAAAATAAAGGACTTAAAATTAAGAGAGCACTTGTCTGCTTTTTATTTTTTTTCTGAAGAGAATTATATAATTGATAGAAAGAACTGTTCCTGTTATAAATTCATAATGACATTTTTTAGATAGTGGATATGAGGTCTCATTATGACTATAATAATTGGCATCGATATAATCTCACTTCTAATAAAATGGAATTAAAATAAATTTCATCAAAGTCCTATAAGTCATTTGGGTTTCAGTTTCTCTGGATTTTTTTTCTTTTTCTTTTATCACAGAATCAGTCTTCAGCTTCTCTGTTGTTTTCTGATGTCACACACAGAAACGTGACTTCGAAAGAATTTCAGGAGGACTCTACCCCTGCCTCTTGCTCACAGCAGGTCAGTTGTGAGATCAGACCAGGTGGCCCTGGGTTTTGTGCAATTAGGTCTTAAAACCTCTCAAGGATGGAGACTGAACCACGTTTCTGAAGCCGCCTGTTCTAGTTCCTGACTGTCTTCATGAGGAAAAACGCTTCTCCTATATACAGGGAAGATGCCTACTGTCTAAACTTATCGTCATTATATCTTCTCTTCCTGCCATGCACTGCTGTGATGGGATTACTCCATTTTGCCTTCTGCAAGGTTTGTTACTGCTAGGTTCCCTCAAATTCAGCTCTTCTCCAGGCTGAACCAGCTGCACTCTGCCAGCAGCTTAGTGGCTTCCTTCTGAACATACTCCAGGGTAACCAGGATCTTTCTTGAGTAGAGGGTCACAAAACTGACAGCCCTAATGACCCAGGAGGAGAGGGGAATAATCATTCCTCTGCACCTCCTCACCATGCTAGTCCAGCCCTGGCTGCTCTTGGCATTTTGCTTCCAGGCCACTGCTGGCTCGTGCCCAGCCTGATATCAAGCAGCATGCCCTCAGAGCCTTCTCTGCCAAGCTGACCCCCAGGTGAGTGGTCCCAGACCATGTCATGCCCAGAGGAAGAACTGGCATTTGTTCTTGATGAATTTTATGAGGTTTCTGGCAGTCCATCCCTTCCCCATCTTGTCCAGGTCCCTCTGGTTTGCAGCTGCAGCAGAAAGTATCAACTGTTCTGTGTCACTTGATGCCATCTGCAAACTCAGTGAAAGTGAGTGTTGTTACATTCTCAGCTAACTCTCTGTTTAACAGCCATTCAGAGGAAAAAGTTTACTCTTGGAAAGAATTCAGGTGAAGATTGTATCTGATTATTGTTGTTTCATGTGGCTGTTTATGGGGAATTTATATTTTGATCAGACTGGGCAATGATCTCATTATTTTTCTTGGAGAATGGTGCAGCAAAACTGGCTTTATACTAATACTTTTGTTTAAAAATTCAATATGTTTGTATATTTGACATAAGAGTCTTCTAAACATTAATTAGAAAACTATGTAGCATTATTATCTCTGATGAAAATATATCTTTTTACCCTTATAAGTCAATATTTAGGTTAATGGATCAAATTTTTAATTATCTATTTCAGCACTTGAGTGGCACAAGTAATTGTGTTGCAGTTAAGTCTGTATCCCTTTATCTCTGTATCATCTATATTTATATCTATATTTATCTCTATCCGTGATTTAGATGTCAGTGCGATGAGAGCATTTAGAAGACTGGTAACACAGTCTTTGCTTTAAAGTGATGCTTTACTAATTCCATTCATTAACTACACACTTTGTGATAATGTTTGATTTTTATGTAGCATGAATCACTATCACTACAAATACAAAACTATCAATTCTTAAAAAAAAATTAAAAAATAGCAATTTAGCTGTACTGACTGTTGACATATGGTTAGTATTGATGTGTGTAGTCCTTGATAATGTTCAGTATGGAGGTCAAGGTGATCAGATTTGACAGCTCCTTTGCCAGAATGATTGGAGCTGAAACAGACTTGTCTTCTTTCTTCTCCATTGTATCATGTTTGATATTCTCATGATTTTTCTCCCCTCTTGAAAGGGGGGGGCAGAGGGGTCTCTGCTGTCCATGATACTTCTCTTGGCTTTAGTTCACTTGAATTTCAACAAATTGAAATAAGACGATATTCTATGTCAGGCAAGAATATCTTAAATTTTATTTAATTTAATCCTTATTAAATGATAAGTATAGATATTTGTATGGCACAACTGTGCTTTGTTATTTGGTCTGTATATATAATTCACAGTCTGTAAAAAGGAAAGTGCATACAAAAAAGGGGAGAACATTGTGGTTCAGCACAGGTCACTGTGCTTTTCACTATGGATTCATGCCATTATCGAGCATCTTTTCTTTCTTGTCATATTTGTGGTTGCTAAGTTTACAAAAGCTGTATGACACTGATGTATTCCTCCAGAGGTACTGACAAGTACATGTTTTATTCAACTACTCAAAAGTTAAAACATCTCACACTGCTGCATCCAGATGTGATATGTGTCACTGATTTAAGCTTAAACCCGTGAGGAGGCATTTACTAATCTGATTTCTGCTATTTTTTTTTCTTACCACCTGGTGTAATAATGCCAGAATCAAAGATAATTTAAATGCAAAAATTTCAAAATTTCGAGGCAGGCATATATTCCTTCAGTATCCAGAATAATTCACAAAATTTTTAATAGGCTTTTCACAGACAAAACCATAAATTTAAAGTTCTGTTGCCAAGAGCTTTTTTTTCCTTTCTTGTCATGCTTAGGGATATTTTCTATAATCTAAATGTAAGGAAGTGTTCTACAAAGTCAACCATTCTCATCTTTTGTATGTCTTCCAGACAGACAAGTCAAAACCAGGAATTTAAAAATGGAAGCTCTTGTATTCACTACCCTCAAGTCTATTCAGTTTGTTTTATAACTTCTTGTCCTTTGTCTTGACTTAAATTTTGGTCCATCATGTGTCTTTACATGTGCAGATCAATTTTAATCTCATATAGTAGAAAATTTGCTTGTTCTCAAGATAATCATTAATTGGATTATTTTAAGATTAAGAATTATATTTCTGTCAATGTAGATGTAAATTAAGTTTCACCAGTTTATTATTGATCCTGGAATTAATGCAAACTGAACTGTAAATAACCTTGTTGAATGTATACAAAACAGATTTAGAAGTATGAAAAATATACATATTTAAGGGCTTTGAAGGTCAAAATCAAGGTAATATACCTCTTAAATTATTTTGAAAGTTTTGTTCTCAAACATTTCAGGCATGAGGTACTCTATAGTTCTAGTTTAGGCATAAATGAAAATATTGCAGTAGTCTTTCAGGTATAATTTTAAGCACTTCAATGTACATTCCTTAATTGAGAGGCACCTTGACTGTCTAAAAATCCCATTGAAATCAACACAAGTTGAAGAACAACAGAAATTTAATTCTTGGTATTTAAAAATTTGCTTCCTTCCCACTGGTATTTCTTGTATTCCAGGACTATAGTCCTGATTAGGTAGTTTTTAAATATGGGATAAAATATTAGAACATTTTACATAATAAATTTATATAGCTTTTTTATGCATTTATAAGAATATTTATGTCTAGTTCATAAAAAGAGACTATATATACTGACTTTTCATATGAAATTATCTACAGTGAGAGAGGTCAGATTTTTTAACATTGTCCCAATACTGATTTAAAACAAGGCTTCAGAGCACAAGGGTTTTGCTTATTGGCTTGTGCTGTTAATTAGTTGAAACCAGAAATCTCTAAGCAACCAAAGCTCAGTCACTCATAACTTTATTCATTAGTGGTTATAAGGTAATTCCTAACTCAGCTCATGAGGCTTTATCAGCATTAATCTACTATTCCTTCTATTCAACTTGCAAGATATTGAGAAATTCTAATGTGTGTTAATTAACCTCTTGAGTATTGCAAATTCCAAGTAACCAGATTAATTCACCCAACATGTCTACCAGAGGTTTATTGTCTACCTTTCAGTGTGGTTTGGTTTTTTTTACTTGTTAATGGCCTTTAAATTGTGGAAACATTAGACCTTTGATGTTATTTTGATATTCAATAAAAATGAGGTTTCTGAGTTTATCTCAGATAATTCATGCAGAATTATTTCAAAGTCAAGAACTAAAATTTAATTATTTCAATTGGAATAAGAGTATGTTGTAAAAGAAATTTTCCACAATATTTTTCATAAGTTGTCTCTTAAAAAAAAACTAACATGAGATGCAGGCAAGATTGATTTCAGATTGTATTTTACAGTATCCAGAAGTTTAGTGATAGAACTAGATTCACATGAAGACAAAAGGCCTTATGTGTTTCTATTTTGTGGAGGGGGAAATTATTGCACAGTAATTACCACCTGAACACAAGGTGGGATATTATGACTGAAATCACCTTTGAATAAGTACTAGGAGACCAAAGAAATGCATAGATCAGAATGAAAATAAGGTGCCTGACAGATAATTAAAACATGGATTACGATTATTCTGTACATATAGAAAAAAATCTTAACTTAAACTGAAGTCATAGATAAGAACTAGACCACGCTTAACAAAAAAAAAAATTACAAAAAAAAATTACCAAAATTTATAATTTGCAATACAAAATAATTGTACAAGCCCATAAAACTTCTTTATCATTGCATTCTTACAAAATAGCTTTTCAGTATCACAACTTGATTAGAAACATTTTATATCATAGGAGTATGGATGACTCCTTTATTAGAATTCTAAGATGACCTTGAATCCAGATCCCCAAGATAATGTAAATACATATAAAGTACTGAAGTATTTGAGAGTTTGTGTTATCTGCATAATTACAGGACTGCTGATTTTAATGGCAATAATTAAAATGAATGAAAATATGTGTTTTCAACAATTATTTGATATAATTTCTTTGTGGAAAATTTGAGACATATTTCAGTGTTTCAATCAAAAGATACTTCTTAAAACAAGTAACCAAGTATTAATTTATCTTACAATACCATATAAATACTGCAACAAGAATTAAATTAATGTGTGCTAACAAAATATTGCATCACCTTACCAAGTTCAGAAAGTATCACCAAAGAGATTGGTTCTACTAGCAGGTACTATATTATTAGATAGTTTAAATGACAAATAATTTGTCATTCGGAATTTCTTTTATACTACTGAGTATCTTTGCAATTTTTCAAATTGATCAAAAGTTGCCATTTGCAACATTGATTTAGTTCTTAGGTACCAAAATCATTCCTATTCAACCCTTTCCTCCAGGAATATATTTGCCTAAAGGCAGTATTAAATCAATTTGTATTTTCTTAGACAACCCCTATTATTCTCTGTTCATATAAATCTTATGATACATTATTTCACTGGTGTTTGGAGTTTTAGATTGCAGTAATCATTGTTTCTATTCTCATTAGAACTTTCTTGCATAATTAAAAAAATAACGGAAAAAAGCTGCTGTGCCATGTAAGTGTATCCCTTGATAATAAGATATTACTGTTGAGAATGTTTAAACTCTAGACTATAGGGAAGTGCTACATTAAAAAAATCTGTACAGAAATAATCAAGAATTGATTACAACTGAATTATTTTCTTTGATTTTATTTTTATATATTTCTATTTGTGTTTGTATTAAAATCATGTTTATCTAGTGATGACATAAATTTATTATGAGGTGTAAGACATATAAACAGCTTTTTTTGAATGCAGTGTCTTTGCTATTGACAAATTTGTGACATTCCCTGGCATGACATCTGCTACCTTTCTTCAACAGTGTGTTGAAACAAATAGAAATATCAGAGTGCTCTGCTTACACCCAAAATGGCAGGAAAGGGAATATAGTTGTTATTTGAGCAAATTATATTTCATCCTGTCACATACCGTCTGTATTGAGACATTCCACAGTTGCCAATTATACCCTGTCTTTTATCCTTAAAATTTCTTATTACATACACTGTAGTTACCATCCACAATGTTTCTTGTCACAGATCTGAACATAAATGTTTCCTTACATCAATAGTACAGGTTTGGTGGCCTTCACCAAAAAATCATAAAGTGATGCAAACACAATCTTTTGTATTATATTTTTAGTTATTTTCGAGATGATTAGTTAAACTATATTATTCACTACTCTGTAATGATAGGTAGAAAGATAACTTCCTGGAAAAAAAGATAAATAATAGACTTGTATTGCAATTGAGTTATTCAGAAGATTCATATTCTCTGTCTTCTTAGTCAGAAATATGTATAAACAATTGCTTTCTCTGAAAATTGTAGTATTTTCATCAGATGTCTCAAGAACATTTAATTCTTGCCTGAAAACAGGATGAAGAATCTTCCAAGTCCATGAAAATTTTTCACATTGACTTGATACAGGACTTGTATATGAGAAAATTTACATTAGAAATGTTCTCTCTTGGTGGGGTTTGTGTGTGTATATATTTGCTTTTTCTCCCTTTTTTTTCCAGTAACAAACATAATTACTTGTGACAACACTATTTGTTTTTTGGTGCTTTGTCATGCAAGGTATTTGTGGTGCTAGGAGCTTAATTTCATCACACCAATTTCTATTGTGGTAAATCCTCACTGTTTGTATTTTCCTTAATTTTCTTCATTAATTGCTGGTAAATGAAGCTAGTTTATAAGAAATAGCAAATTAAAATAAAATGTCAATATTCATAGTTATTTTAATAAAGACATAGCATCTCTTTTCAAAGTAGAAAAAAGGAAACAAATACATAATTTGTTAAACTTGTTTTTCATACTCTATGCTTTCTGGATCAGTTTATATATTTTTAAATTCTCTGCATTTGATGTAAAGAAAGAAATACATAATATTTGCAAGAAATTAGCTCACATGATCTCAATAACTCTTTCCTTTTCAACCTCAGGAATTAATTCAGCTTTCCAGCAACAGCAAAGCTATAAATACATTGTAATAATTTGCTTTATTGGACCATTAATCACACTGCCATAAGTTTCTTTCTCTAGGATTCTTCAAGATTAATCAGTTTAACTGAAATTTACTAGAAATACAAAAGTGAGACTAATAATATCACTCTAATCTCAAGTGGAAAAGGAATGTACATAGATGTTACACTGAGGGTACTGTTATGTTCACTTTACAGATTACAAAGTTCCAGTAAAAGGCTGCAAGTCAAGAATGCAATTAAGAAATCCCGAGTTCCGTTTCAGACAATTTTCTGATAGTAAATATTATTTGACAATTTAGTTTTCATTATATATAAATACAAGCAATATACAATATAATAAAAAGTACAAATACTAATAGCAACTTTGCCTCTGCATGTAAGGAAATATTTCTGAATATAAAAATAAGGTGGTTTCTCTAACAACAGTTCTAACTTTAGGGACATAGCATTAGGAAGAAAGGTAACAAAGGGTCATTTAATACTGCTTTAGGCTACAGCCAAATGGTCCATTTTTCAAAACATTCTAGCTTCTTCCTGAAAATCAGTAATATTTCCAGATATGCCTTCAGAAGCTGGTTACCTGTAAACAATCAAAACACAAAAATTTAGTTTAGTTTATTTTAGTTTAGTCAATTTTCCCAATTATATCTTAAATATTTGCACTTTCACTTTATGCTTACTTTTCTTCCCATCCCCTCTGTTTATGTCCCTCTCAAGAGGAATGAATCCTACAGTAAGCACATCCTTGTTACAGTGTGTGCTTTCATTTAATCTTCAGACTTCTAGCCCGTGTAACTATTCTTTGTGTCAAAACTTTTTCAGATTATGTTTTTCTTCTTTCTTGTGTACTATTGTTGTCATGTGGAATTATCCCTAGTCACAGATTTACAGATCTTCTAAGTATTCTGAGCTGGAAGGAATCCACAAGGACCATACATTCCAATCAGCTAATAAGATTCCTCTTGCTGAAAAGGGAGACAATAATTTGTTTAGTTTAGAGTCTACATCTTGATTATCTTAAAATTATGCTTTTTATATTTCATTTTTATTTTCATCTCTGTCCACCCCCTGCCCCCATCTTCAGACCTAAAATGTACTGTGCAGCTTTTGAGGCTGGTTAGTCCATTTCCTGTTTTTTTTTTTGTTATTTCTCTTCTGATTCCCAATATACTTCATAATTGTGGCCATTTCTCTATTTTTATCTGTGGATTTTTTTTTTTCCCTAGATTAATTCCTCCTCATTTTATTTTGGCACAAATTTCAGAAGATCTTTCTGCTTTTGTCTTTTTCTTTTCTTCAGGTAAAATATTATTTAATTCCTTAAGCAGTGCTTTTCATTTTGCATGTTTGCCATTTGGAAAATAAAATCCTATTTTCAGCAGACTATAACAGTTTGGATTATAGACTTGCCTCACTTTGCTGCACCTGTTCCCTTACATTTATTGTAATACACTGTCTTTTGTTAGCCAAATATCTGTTAAAATTCAAAGATAAGAGAATTTCACATGTCTCTCTGACTCTATTTTAGTGAACCTGTATTTAATTAAGCATAAATTCCACTCTTTGAGCCTGGGAGGCAGTCATGAACAGTGATGGCTGATGCCTGAGGACACTAAAGAAGCTGAAAAGCTTCATCATTAGCAGCCAGTATCTACAACCCTAACTACACTCTCATAATATGCAAAATATTCACACAGTGGTATTCCAAGCTGCATGTATCCTCACAGTGGAATAAAATGTTCATATTTTTTGCAACACTGGTTTACCCTAATTTCCTGAATACAAAGAACTGTGAAAACCAATATAGTGTTTGTTTTCTGAATCTCTATTAAGTGTAAAAATAATTGAGTTTTAATCATCCTAATAGGTTCAGGCACATTGACTTCTTTAGGTGCTGTAGGATTTAATGCCCTAAAACATGCATTTTGTATCTAGCTTTTAGTCTATTGAAATGCCTTCTCTCTGGGATTGATATACAAAGGTCTAACACATGACGAGCATAACTTTTTTATTACATTATAGATCGTGGATTTGATATAGCTTACAGGCTCCCTAATATTTTTCCCTACTGTTAGTTCAATTGAATCAAGGCTCTTGTTTTCTTATACTATTATTAGATGTAGTCATTTTAACTTGAAGCAGTTAATATGCTTCTGCTTCAAATTTATTGTTTTCTCTACCTAGCTTCATTTTGTCCAGACAGTATTTCCTGACCTTTTCCTAATCTGAAATCTAAACCTTAAACTCTCTTCAAGGATTTGATGACATGGCTCTGACATCTTGAGCTATTGTGGTAATACAGCCTAGAAAGCAGAGATCAAACCTGGCAATTTTATTTAAGATATCTACCCAGATGCACCCAAAATATGGTTGACATTAAATGAGATGAAAAAAAATATCTCAGGAGGAAAAAAAAAATCAGAGAAAGAGTTGTTAATTTTGTCTGTGCTTTATGTATTCTCATAAAGTCAGGGGTAATTGCTATTAGATTTGTAGGACTAATACTCCAAGATGCAAAATAATCCCTTTGCCACACTCTACCAAACAGATTTTAAAAATCATTAAAAACATTATGTAGTTCCCTTATCTTTATGCTCAAGTAATTTCTCAGTTAGTTGTCATAGAGTAAGCATCTGCTCAAATCTCCTTGGCACAACCCCCCACTTGTTATTCTGCCAGCTGATTTCTGATGTGTGGTTTGAGTCCACATTTTATCACTCTTAGGAATCATTTTGCTGGCATAGCTTCACAGATGCACAGTATTTAATGTTGTGGAGTTTTGTTGGTTTTTTATTAATAGATATTTCACAAGACATAGAATAATACAGTTCTCCAAGTTTCACCAGAAGTGACATGTATATTTTAATCCTTACAGAATACTTTTTTCTGGGATCTTTGTATTACCAGACTATTATTTTTAACAGGAATTGAATTGCATCTCTTATTCTATCTTTATAGCTGTCTTCTGGGATTTATATTATTGCAGCTGAGAAATTATATTTGTATTTTATTCTAAAATATTTTTCATCTTAGTTTCTAATTTTCAGACTTTGTTTTACTGATCTTTTCTACAGAAATATCTACATAAAGAAATTTACATAAGTAAATTTCTTGCTGCCATTCTCTATTTACAGAATCACAGAATCAATTAGGTTGGAAAAGACTTCTAAGAACAGCCTATGACCAAACACCACAATGTCAACTAGACTATGACACTAAGTGCTATGTCCAGTCTTTCCTTAAACACCTCCAGGGATGGTGACTCCACCACCTCTGTGGAAAGTCCATTCCAATGTCTAATCACCCTGTCTGTGAAAAATTCTTGCTAATATCCAACCTAAACCTCCCCTGGTGCAGCTCAAGACTATATTCTGTCTTCCTTATTACCTGTGAGAAAAGACCAACCGCCACCTGGTTACACCTTCCTTTCAGGTATTTGAAGAGAGTGAGAAAGCCTCCCCTGAGCCTCCAGGCTAAGATAGGACCTGTGCTCCAAATGCTTCACCAGCTCTATTGCCCTTCTCTGGATCCACTCCAGCACCTCAGTGTCCCTCCTGATGAGGGGCTCAGAACTGGACTCAGGATTTGAGATTGTTGTCACTGGTGCTGAGTACAGGTGACGAATCACTTCCCTGGCCCTGCTGGCCACACTGTTGCCAACACAGTCCAGGATGCCATTGGCCTTCTTGGCCACCTGGGCATATGCGGGATCATGTTCAGCAGCTGTGGCCAGCACCTCTAGGTCCTTTTCCACTGGGCCACTTTCCAGCCATTCTTCCTTTAGCCTGTATTCACCAAAATGTTAAATTCATAGTGTTAAAAAATTACCAAATTGAAGAAGCATATGTTTTCCTTAAAGACACAGAAAAATTAGTTTCTTTAACATGTTTTGTGTGTTTTGTAAAAAAAGTCTGCTTAGATACAAGGAAATATAACAACTCTCTGCATGCAAAAGATATTCTTAGGAAAAAAATCAATTTTAGCTCACTATTTATGTGCAATATATATATATAAATTTCAGTCTATTGAAAATAACAGCCATGTCAACACCCATGGACATCATTAATGTGTACCTGGACATATGCACCTAATGTATAAGATCTTGGTTTTCTCCAGTTAGAATTTTTAAGAAGTTTCATGCCAAAACCCAGAAGGATATTAAAAACTACCTTTTCCCTCTCTCACTTCAGATTTATACACTCATGAACAAAAGTCAATAGATTTTGAAAGAGGGACACAATAGCACTCCAGTATCAAACAGCTTCACTGTTAGAATTTTCAAAGTAAATAGACTGACTGTGATGGAATTTGAACTATGATTCCAGGCATCTGCTTTCCTCATCAGACCAATTAGCTTATGTCATTCAAAGAATTACAGTCAACAGGCTCTTCAGAGGCAACATTTGTCACTCCATGATAGAGACTGCATTTATCTTGTTGAAATTGGATAAATTACCAAAGTACTGTTTTTTATGTATTTCTGTGTGCAAATAATTTATGAAATTTATCTTCATCATTTAAAAAGCTTTAGAATATTATTCAGACTACTAAATTTCACCATCTCAGATAGGAATGGGGCAATAACTCATCTACAGTCCTGATCACACTTTTATAATAATAATTCCTCTATCAGTAACTTAACTAGTAAAATCATCTGAAGATGAAAACAAGAATAACTATAATTTTAGGATTCTAAGTTTTAGGGCATTAAGGTACAGGTATCTTGGGCTTGGATTACCTTATGTATTTGAGCACAACTGTGTTCACAAAAACTTGAATGTGTGATGCATTGCTGACTGAGTCAAGAACTTAACAGTTTTGAATCATGACAACTGACACAATGGAAACTAATTGTTTCATACCTCAAAAGATATACACAGGCATAATTATAAATAGGAGAATGTTAAATTAGATGAAGCTCCCTACATTATTACTAATGATCATTAAAAGAAGGAAAAACTTGCATTATATGCATCTTTGCTCTTAAAATTAAGTCCATTCTGATAACATTTGAAATGACAGCAGAAGTGAAAGCTTTAAGTAGTCATTTTAGCTTATTGTGCAAGTTAATGAATGTCTCCTGATTTAATCCAGATTTTTAGTTTCTCATCATGCAAAAAAAAGAAGAAAAGTATCTGCAATAATTGCAAAGAGTATGTTATTTACCTTGTTAGCCTGAAAAATCATCAGGGAGAATGTGTTTCCAAACCACAATGTCTGATGCCTGATTCAGAACCACTCACTCCACTGGAAACTTTAAAATACTTACAAATTTTATGAGTGATGTAATTTTTCATATTGAGGGAAAGTGGTCCTATCAAAAGGACTGCAGACATGGAGATGCATGCATGCACTTATTCTCACAAGCAGAATATCTATATAGCTAGGGACATTTTATATAGAGTTTGTTTCTGGAAGTAATGTCAACATGTTGTAGGTCCCACTAAATGCTATTTCTAGTACTGACTTCTGTGGTGGAAACACTACTTTGCAAAGGATGAGTAATACCAAGTATGGGATTAAAAAGAATCAAACAGACTAAATTATTAACTCATTCTGCTTTTAGAATCATCAGGTTTTGAAATTGAGCTTTATGTTCTAAAATCAATGAGCTGTGGACCCATGATTTAAGTTGCAATAACACCTAAAGTTACATTACCTGATTTTAAAAAGTCAGTATTAAATGCCAAAACCTTATACACCTGAAAGTGAATTTTTTCATCTCTCAAAGGATCTCTATTTCTTATGCTTGCTAAATGAGAATCTGAAAACAAAATCAATTAGGTTTGGATTAATGATCATTTTCCGTTCTGTGTTATTGAATCATTGGTCAGTATTTCCTAATGGTGGATACTATTGAAATGATATAGCTGGGTTTAAAGAGTTCCTCAGGCTCTTTTACAGCTTTCCAGAATAAGAATTTTTATGTCTAATCTTAATCCTGTAGTTTCTGTTTTGTCAGTTTGCCATTTTTGTTATCTCCAGGGGTATACCATAGCAATTTATTATATTGTACAAACACCCTGAAACAATTTCTGTGTATGCATTTGATTTGGTTTTGCAAATCTAGAAGTGCTATCAGAGACTAACAATGCTTTTAGAAGCAGGAAGAAATTTTGCCAGTCTTTTTACCTCACCTTACACTTAATTCATTCTAACATCGATATGCCAAACAAGATTTTATGCCTAGCTGCATAATTTAAATTGAATGGTAAATCAAACAGATTATTTGTACATTATAGTTATGAAGCGAAATTGTTCATTACCAATCAACTACAAATGCAAGATAAATTTTCATTGATTTTATTGTTGCTGATGTTTTGTGTATTCTTGTATAAACAGTATGATATTGCATTTTGGTTCTTGTTATTCTTTTAATCTAAAAACAAGCTTAGAAGTTATTATGTGTCGAAACAAACAAGTAAACAAACACCCCTAGAAAGTCAAAAAACAATTCAGACTAGCTGCAGAACTCAGAGCATTGTTATTCATGTAGAGTCTTCTGATAGAATTACGTACGTAGTTTCCAGATTTAATACTTTATGAAGGATTCAAATATATTCACAATATCAGACACACTGTCTAAATGTAGACAGTTCTGAATCTGACATTACAGGAAGATTTAGGAATCATGTATTTTTAACTGGTTTTCAGTGTTTTACAATCTTCTAACTCTAAACAATAGGAATGTACTGACATCTTGGATTGTCACCATGATGTGCTTATTGGATCAGCTGAGGTAGATCTAAATTCTTTGGATACACAAATTATTTCTATATTTAGGGATTAAGATATTTAGGACCTTCAGCTATTTTCTTCTTCTTTGTCTGGAAGTAATTTCAGACTGTGTTATAGATACTTACTTAAAAGACGGTATAGTACTTTTTTATTGATCTATTAAAAAAAAGTGAGTTGAATTCTTGGAGGTCTATTTAAGAGAGATTGAATGGATTTTTAAGCAGATGATACTGAAGGGTCAATAAAGAACCTCAGAAGTCTTAAGGGTTTTATGTGGCAAGTGTGAGAAACAGATCCCAGGGGAAAAAAACAACAGTAGTAATTGCTATTCTGTAGTGTTTAAAATTTCTGGATTCAAATTCCAAGCATATATTATTTAACTTTATTCATTGTGGTACATGGTTTAATCAAAGCATGTTGACTATGAGAAACATAAATGGAAACATTCAAAGTGTTCACAATTTATCAATGTTTTTAAATATGATATTTCCATTTGCTATTTTCTCTGCTACATATAGAACATTTTCCAATAGTGAATGATTTGTGAAAAAAATCATGGCTTTGGATACATTCTTTTCAAGTTCTGTTCAAACAAAAGGCTATGACAAGCACTTGCAGCAGCATACATTAAGGACGTATTTGAATATCCTATACTTTGCTCATAGAACACAGCTTCAGGCAGGAAAAAGCCTTTCTGCAACTGCAGTTAGAACATTTTATAGTGCAACAGATATGCATTTCTGAGGTTATGTAGATCTCAAATCAACCTCATAAGGTTAGCAGCAATGCCAGCTTCTCAAAAACTTCTGTAGAGTGTCCCCTAACAGAAGCTAAGGATAAATATTCTCAATGTATGCTTCTTTTAAATGGTGTATAGATGAATCTCAGATAAAATATAGTTAAATGTGTCATTATTTGAAGAATTTAATTTTTAAAGTCCAGATGTTCATAGTGCCAGATCAAAGATGATAAGTATTTAATAACCTGGTGACATATTCTCAAGGAGAAATGAATCATTAGAAGAACCAGTACCATAAAAGAAAAATTTGAGGAACAGGAATATTCCCCAAATTATAACCAGAGACCCTTAAAAGACTCCTAGTCATATAAAAAAAATCCACAGAAATCATTAGCATATATGTATGCATTCAGGAAATGTAATGAATGTGTATTAGTTTCATGAACATAATCTGGTTTGTTAGGCTACTGGGTGTGTATATTAGCTGGAGTAATTCCCTGTGCACCCAGTGCTGAAATAAACTAATGCCAGCTTTCTAACCAAAAGAACCAGTTGGAGAGTTTATTTCCTGGTTTTCAGTCACAGGTACATGAAAAGACTTTTTCAGGAGAGAAGAAATGGTTCCTAGCCTTTATCAGCTATGACTAGAAATAGAAAGATGTCTTGCAGAGCACTTTCAAGCATTATTATGAAGATTATGACTGTTTTGATGAACTGCTGTTCTACAAGCTGTATTATCATAATGTAGCATGTGACTTATTCTTTAAAAGAATCTTGAAAAAGATTTATGGTTTTAAATTTTTTTTTTGGGAAGAAAATTTCTGCAGACAGGTGGGGAGCAAGGGAGAAGCATGGTGCAGGGATCTTTCTGGATCCTAATAAGAAAGTTCCAACAAAAAATGGTGTAATAAAATAGCTGTTTTAATAAGATGCAAGTAAATATTTCTTCAGATGGTGGGAATCCCACTTTTGTGCCACTTTGGATGCACTCTAAATAGGTTTTCTGATGGCATGCTGTACAGAAGGAGTACAGAAGGAGTGCAGGGAGAAAAGGCCCCTCTTTTTGGTCACTCCAGCTATTATAAAATTTTCTTAAAAAGAAAAAAAATCCATTCCTAAAGGCTGGTCTCATTTTTAGATAAAGGCAAGGACATGCAGATGGCATAATTGCCAGTAACAAGTGGGAGCTGTCTACAGGCTCCTTTTTTCCAAGAAGCTGTCTGAGGCTTTCCTGTGGCCAAGTGCAGCAAAAGGCCATATTGAATGTGTAGCACAGCACAGGCCTGGGACTAATCACTTAAATGCTGCAGCATCAGCAACTCTTATGAGCAATGGTCTCCCAGTCAGGATCAATGAATTACACCCCTTGATCCACGTGGAGCTGACTCTTACCAAAGACATTTTAAGTTAGCAGTTATATTAGTATATTGACACAGAGTTCTCATGGCCTAAATACAACCCTAATAGAGCCTACATGGACTGATCAAATACACTGACTCCTTAAATACGTCTTCTACATGGATTCCAGTGCAGTATCATTGTAACAGTAAATTAATTTACCATTTCTGACAGATCTGCTCATTGGATCTGCTGAGTTTGGTTGTGATAGAGTTAATTTTCTACACTGTGGCTTTTGTGTGGCTATATTTTGGATCTGATGACTGAGCATGCCTCTGAATAAAGAAATACTCTAAGTTGTTTCATGATTCTATGATCTCAGTTAAGCTGAGGAATAGGTACAGGACAGGAAGGTTATTGAATCAAAGTCAAAAATCAGAAACAAATAGCACAATATATTTTTCCCAGCCCAGACTACAGTTGAGGATGTACTATTACATAACTACTAAGCTCTGATACCTACCTATAAAGTTGTTATAAATTATATTTGATGAAACATGTAGAGTCATCCCTGTGCTACATAAATTCATATTAAAATAATATCTAAAGTTTTCAAAAAGAAACATTGCCCATTAGTTACATAGTAGTATCTATATCTATCTCTATAAATATACATGTATCTATGTAGTCTGGTATAAACTTTTCTTTAATTATTCCCATTAAAATTTGATTTGATCATTTTTAAACTCAGAGTATACCATAAGACTTTAGGTTGTTCAAAGGTGTTTATTGTGGCCTTACTGCATTTTCCCTACTAACAATGGTAAAACTCCCCCTGACTTCAGTGCTGGATCAAAAGTCACTTGCCCCTAAAAAAATCCCACACTTGATGTTAACATCTAATTAAAAATCTATTATTTCAGTATAGTAAAAATTTCAGCTAATTGCCACAGGTCAAACATTAAAACTATTAGCAGGGATTCAAAGTTTTTGAGAATCTCGTTTCTCTAGGTCTTTGTTAAAAATTGAGAAACTTCCCTAGTTCCTTAGATCTTCTCCACAATGATTAAATGTAACCCTCTGTAAACATTTTTTTTAATGGATTTCCTTTGTGAGGGTTACTCTTTTAACATTTTACTATTGAGAGACAATGCAGAAAGAGCTTGTGTTACTCTTTTACTTATGTAACATCACTGCTGTGTGTTGCCTATTTCTCCTGCAATGCTCTATTTGTTTTTCATTTCAGGAGGTTTAGCTCCACTCCCACTCTCTGTGTAAATTTCTCTGTGTTCTTGTAATTTCTATTATTTTTGTTTGTTGGCCATGAATTTCATCTGTAAAACTGATATTTAGGGCTAAGAAACCTATTATTTTATTGTATATTCAGATTTTAATGATGCAGCTACACTGATAAAGATCCTTGAGTGACTACACGAATTAATTTGGAGAGGTTAACCTTCAGCTTATCTACAGATTTAACTACATCTGCTTAGAAGTTCACTTTTTGTTCAACAGGTTTCAGGTTTTACAACTTTAAAATCTTGGTCCTATCTTTGAGTTTTATATTCAGTTTCCATGTCTGTCTTTCAAAATCCAGAAGTAAGCCATATGACAGCAGTATTTTTTAAGAGCTATTTTTCTTCCAGTCTCCTAATAAAGTTATTGGATGTGGATTCTCAAAGATTAATTACTTAATCTTTCTTCTAATTTTTATTCCCTCTCAAAACTGCACAATTTCTGTTAAATTTCTATTGCAACTTGTTGGCAGTAAGTGGACTTTCTCTATGTCCTACTTTTTTAGTATAATTTTCCATTGATAAATAGTCTTCTAAAGACTCATTATGGAAGTAACTAGCATCATGGGGTATTAATGCTATATTTCCTTTTTCAGTCATTGTTATTGCTCCTGTTTGGTTCAGAAAGGAGAATGCACTGTCATATGACTGAACTTTCCCATAAACCAGAGTTCCTCTTTGTGTTATATAGAGAATGTTGTGATTCAGATATTGAAATTATCAAGTAACCTTTTATTAATTAATTTTATTCATTGTATCCAAACAAACTTAGGGAAAACATTTTCAGTTCTACAGCTTCAATATCCAAAGAAGAAAAAAATAGACTTTATAAAGGTGAATTAATTTTCTTTAGTTTGTCTCAAAAACAAAAAGTATAATTAAGCATATTTATTGCAGTTTATCATTAAAAAAAGAAAAAGCTAGACTTTGATATTTGAAAGCACCCAGGAAACCAAAAGTTAAGACACTGATTTCTCAAAAACTGCTAAATAAATGTTCCCTTCATTTATATCTGGCTACATTTTCAAGGACTTGTTTTGAAGACTAAATATCAAACGCAACTCTTAAAGATAAAAAGCTTAAAAATTATCTGAATTTCACTTCAGTAGCTTTCATATTTCCATGTTTATTTTTCCTTTGGCATAAGTGTCTATGGCAGTTATACTATTTAGAGAAGTTTTCTGCTACAGAAACAAAAACTGAACACCAAACTTCAGGTGTTAATACATTCACATGTAAGGATTTTCATAATGCCACATTATCTTCCAGGTTTCAAAACCTTAACAGAGGAACCCTTTACAAAATGTTTGTTTTCTTATGTTTTCATTTCTACATAAACTAGGAAAAATAATGAAGTCCATCCTGAAATAAGTCATAGAGTATTACTTGGCAGATAACTGCTGTCTTACTTATGTCTCTTACTGTCTGTATTTATGCTGTCTGTTTTATGTCTCTTACTTACCTTAGAGGTGCACAAAGCATACCAGTGGTGATTTGTGCCATGACTTCTTATATCCTATATAATTATATTGTATAATCATATATTTATGTATATTATAGTGTATTTATTACTATGCAGATAATGTATTTATTACTATGTCCATCCATAATATTTTAAAATACTAATTATTTAAATATCAAATTTAAAAATATTTATAAATATTGTGTTTTTTAAAAGAATACATTACTTATTCAAAAAGTAATATTAGAAATATAGCTCAATGCCTTGGCAAGGATTTAAATGACAGACAGCCTTCAAATTCTACTGACTAGGGTGGATGAATTGGACTTGGTAGAAACTATTGCACACAATCCAAAGTAGAAAAATATATATTTGAATATGTGGGGCTTTTCTATGACATTAAGGACTGTGTAACTATCCTTGAAAGACCCTGAGCTTCATATTCAGTCCACAGAAAGATAATCCTTTCCTCTTTCTTTGCCGGAATAAATCTGTTCCAGAACTCAGGAAATATTATGATGCAAACATATTTGGTAACTAATTTTTAGAGTTACATGTCCAGGGAAAGATGATCTCAAAATGGCAGAGAAATTTATGAAGCTTATTTTCTATCATTCAACAACAGCAATAATTTTGATTTCCCATTCATCTCAAAGTTGCATACAATGCTATGAGCTGCCTCAGGGTGGTTTGGTAGGTCTCAGGAAGGTATAAAAAGGAAGGTAGAAAGCTTTCAAGCTTTCTGTGAGGCTGAGCCTGAATGCAGAAAAGAGCGTAAAAAGATCTTGAATGTGCCAAACACTGGGTAGAACAACAAACGGTTTTATTTTTTTTTTCCCCAGTCTTGTTTAAGAAAGGGGAATTTAGGCATTTTCAGGGGCAGGATACTGCTGATGCCTGTGATTTTTGGCCTAGGACATTATTGCCATTGTTACACTCTCAGATTGTTAGGGCCTTTCCAACAAATACTTTATACATTGCCAGTGCTTAAGGTTTTATTCCCACTGCAACAAACTCTGAATCTCACAGTGCAAGCCATACAAACTCAAAAGTCTCTCCCTTTATTATCGTATAAATCTGCAGTGATTATGGAAGGGAAGAACAGTAAATACAGATTTCATGGTCCACTATGTCTTTCTTAAATCATATAATACAAACCTTGATTAAAATGTTAAACTAAGATTGTAAATGTGGCAGTTCAAATTATTTTGAAAAGATGGAAAGATAAGAATATAAAAATCATTTTGTATTCCTATGGTCTTGATCCTTCTTTTCATTTTACTCAGTGCTGATAATCTTCAGACTTGAACAGAGGCAGCATCAAACCTCTCAAGAGCAGTGGCATTTTGATGTATTACACTAATACATCACCCTATGCAGCTCCTTGATGATGTATTGCCCTAGTGCTTTATCAAAGTGACACTGCCCCGATGAAGGCATAGCACCTTCTAGCAAAGCCCTGGATAAGAAGTTATGTTGGGGAAGAGGTTATGTTCTGTTCTATGCTATGTTGTACTAAGGTATGTTTCATGCTGGTATAAGGAGCAATATCAGAAAAAAAGAGATGAGGTTCCAGGGTTAAGTGGCAGAGGTGGATACACTCATCAATCAGACGAAATTCACACAAATAAGTTTCAATAGGAGTTTGGGCTGCTAATGTAATGCTATTTGAAAATTTTGTCCTTTACTTTTTTTTCAATATCTTGATATTTGGTTTTCATAAAAAAGCCTAAAATATGAAAAGCCGTTAAGAATATTTTCCTGTAAGAATGGTGTCTAATGAAAGGAGAATCTTTACATTTGGCTCAATTCCTTATCCTGAGCCATCATCAAGACATTTATTGACTGGGAAGACAGGGGAAACTGACTGCATGAAATAGTTTGATAAAATTATTAAACCTTCATCTTCACCCTCAACATAGCGAGAATGTTCTCAAGATGGTTTTTTTTTAAGAATCTAAAACAAATAGTTTAAAAGATCCAGTCAGATAAACAGAAAAGATCACAAAACCATTCATTATAGCTATAAGCATATTTCCATTGCAATGGAGGTACCAAATATACATCTAAATAATCACATAATATATAAAAATAAAGCACAATCCACTAAAATGGAAATAACATATTTGAGGAGAGATGCATTATAAATGTCTAATAGCATCCCTATTGTTACAATTCAGAATACAAAAGGAGGAAAGATGCCTAATAATGAGCAGTTTTTAAAAGTTTCAGTCCATCTGGATGATCCTGTAGGACCTGATTCTGCCATCATGATGCACACTGATTTTTGCTTTATTAAGCACTATAAATTTAGTCATTCATTCACATGAAATAATGCTACTAATGCCTTCAGAAATAATACAGTAAAGTCTAAAAATAATTAAAAACTGTGATACTTTGCCACAATTTGGATTAGGTGTTTGTGAGCTCTGTTTGCTTGAGCATTATAAAAATCACCTTTTGTGATAAAGATAAATTTTCACTCATTGTATTTAGTACACCTCAATTATATTGCATTACATATTATGAATGGATTTGGGTCTCTGTATTCAAACTACTTTTCCTGAGATTAAATGTTCTCTAAAGGAAGCAAGATATAAACTGGATAAATGGTTACTGGACAGACCTTGATTAAATCTTTTCTAAGAATATAGCTTAAAGATCTACACCCAAGGATCTTGCCCATCATTCAGCAGTGGCAGGGGAAATACAAGTACAAGAAAAGCATGATGTATTCTCTCATTTATGAAAATTTTTCTTCAGATTTTCTTGAAAAAAATATTTATTCCATGAAAAAGTAATTACTATCACAAAAATACTACTAGTAGGATTTGTTTAATTATTTACATATTACTAGGAAAAAACTCTAATAAAATGAAATAAGTAGTGATTATTAATTATGTGTAGGTTGTAGTTAGACTACTTTTTTTCTACAGTTTTAGAATTTTACTAAGAAATAATGTACTAATGACATCGTTCACAGTAGAGTTTGGATATTATCCTCTATTGTGTGTGTTGATGAACAATGGATATTGACTAATTTTGTCAGACTTCATAGAACTACTTAATCATATTATTTACTTTTAATATCTATTGCCTTCCCTTTTAACACTTGTTGATCATTTTTTTAAGGAGATGTGTGAAAATACAAGACTTGAAAGAGTACAGGGTAACACTGATGTTGAATAATATCATTATTTTTACTGTGCATCCCAGAGACTTTTATGGAAATATGACGTGTTGAACATTCCTAACTTTCCTTGAAATAGCAGTACTTTAGAGAACTAATAATTTTATCACAACAAAATAAAAATAATATGATGCCAAAATAGAAAATTTGGTATCTGTGGGTGGACACATCACATGGTTCCTATTATGTTTCATTACCTCAACACTACGTTTATAAACAGGTGAAAACTATGAAAAGATAAATAAATGGCATTTATGATGGGCTCTGTCAAGTTCATATATGAGCTACCATAGTGCATCCTGTAATTTCATACTTACAAAAATCAATTTCCTCTTCTACTGACAAGTACCAAATAAATACCATTACAATCCATAATTTGTAGCATTTATTAATTTTTACTTGACATTTGTAACAAACAATACTGCAAAACACTGATATATTTTATATATATAGTTAACTTTTCCTCCTTTTGCCATAGATCCATTATATTAGTTTATGTTGGTCATTATTTTATTAGCAAGGCTCAGTAATAGCCTGAAAGACCTTCCTGTATTAACTAAAAAAACTGCAGCAAACTCTGTAAAGAAACTGCTCATGTGTGACTACCAAACCCCCTGAATATGCCTCTGTGGATTCCTGGAATTTGGACTGTAAATTAAGCCACATGATGGGAACTTGAGTATGATAAAGGTAGTATTGTTGCCCAAATATGTAAGGCCTAAGGAGAGGTAAGCAAGACCAGAGGAGAATAATATATTGCTGCAAAGAATCCACAAGGAAAGCCATCTCAGCGCCTGTGCTGAGATTCAGCTCTGATTGGGTCTGCCAGGGGATAACCATAACTCACAGACTCAAAGGAAGAGAAATACTAGAATGAGAGTACAAATGTATAGATAGTGAAAAGTTTTGAATGACCTTGAGACCCTTACCACTGAGAAGCCCAGGGTGAGGAGGACAAAAGGGATGTGATCTAGATCCAAGGGTAGTGGTATCTTTCTGCTTAACCTGTCTCTCTCTCTCACTGTCTTCCTCTTCCTCCTCGTATCTTTTTCCTATCTCTTTCTATCTCTCTCTACCTCACATTTACTGTTAAATACAATCTGCATTATGGACTTTGGCATATGGTCTTGTTTGCACCTTAATTCAGGCAGAGACATCTCTCAATAATTGGATCTTAACAACTGGATAACAGGAAAAGTGAGTCAACTGCTTTTCTTGTCCTTTACCCAAACTTATTTTCTCTTGCTCTTTCATTCCCTGAGTGGAAAGGAGCTCTCCACTGCTACATAGTGTTATATATTCTGTTCTACCACAGGCCTATAATTGCCACTGCACAGAAATTACAATTGCATCTTATACTTCCTCCCCTTGTCTGTAGCACTTGTCTTCTGACCATAAACCTGAAAAGAAAATAACACAATACACAGTGTCTTTCTTCTAATAAATGTCTTTCAATTTACTATGCATTTTTCATTTTAAATGTCATTTCCATAGTAATATTTTTTCTTAGTGATTTTTTTAAAATTTAAAATATAATAAAATAAAATAAAAATCATATTAAACTTAATGATATGGAAACAACAATTTATTTCTGAAAACCTATGAGTTAGATATGACAAGTAAACTGTCATGTTTTTGCAAAGATTATATTGAGTTGGGCTGTTGAGAAATAACTTCATTAAAGAAGGTTATTTTGACCCTGAAACAAACATAAGTATATAAATCAGATTCTGCAGTAATTGTTTTTCATTTGATGGGCTTAGATTCCTCCTTGTGTCAAGAAGTCTGTGTCCAGACTGTGACATGGCCAGAGAAAGGCACTGCAGCAGCAGTGAGGGGTAGTCCACAGTAAGTTTGCTCATGGCTATCAATGCACTGCTGAACTTAGACCTGACATTTCCAAAGTATGCCTTATAAGAAGCAATACTTTTAAAGTTTGCTTTTCTGACAATCTCCTGCTACTGCTCAGTCATCTGCAAAAAGACACCCCATTGCCTTCAGCTATCCAAGGGTGAGATCTGATTTACAAAATCATTTTGGTAAAGACAAAATTACTTCCTGTAAATATTTTCTCTACACCTGTAGACTATAATGGATTGACAGTGACCTCCCCTTCCCCACTGAGATGGTGGCTGTTTGCATATTTTCCCCTGGCCTACTTTTCACTTGAAAAAATTGGTAGAGAGAGGAAATTCAGTATTTTGGGTTGTCTCTGTCCAGGTATGAAATGTAAGGGTTATCCAATATAGGAAAAGAGCAAATTTTTTTTATAGGTATAAAATCACTTGAATTTTATGTACCCAGGCTGTCAGACAACAATGGTTTATAGACATTTATGTTCGTGTGTGTGCATAGATCTTTCTTATTAGGGTCATGTAAGGTAATACCAATCATCACTGCAAGTTATTCTAAAATGTCTTTTTATTTATTGTAGATTCCGAGACTATAAAACCATAAACAGTCATACCTATAACTTGAATAATACAGGTGATAGTGCTTTCATGAATTTATTTCTATGTGACAAAGGACTATATCTTTTGGAAAAGTCTAATTTAATCTCCCCAAAAATGTTAATGACTCAGGGTAACTTTTCAATTCACTAGAACACGTAGCCACTAATAAAGCTATTCATATCAGAAGATTTTATTTTTAGTGTTTGAAACCCTGATTTCTTTGCCTTACTTTTCTATTGTGCTCATTTCTTCCTTCTTAGTAGGGCTAGCAAAACTTCAGATGCAAATTTATTCTTTTTTGCATGTAGTTCTTCTACATAATATGAATCATGCAACAAAAATATTTTACATAACATGATGCACTTATTTTTCAACATATTATTTAACAGTTAAAACTGTCATTTAAAAATGTCAAACATTCTTACTTCACAAATATTTTGACCTATATGTGTCTAGACACATATAGAAGGCATAAAAATTTCAAATTAAATTAGAAAAAGACCTTCAGAGATTAAAAAAAAAAAAAAATAGAAATTTTTTCAACCTGATCTGATCCCTCCCCTTTTTTTAGTTCCTGAGTGTCTACATTCAGCTCTTATCGCTACTGAGCTGCTCTAAAATCATATTCTCTGGTTACTCAGAGCCCAGTGTCAACCCAGGAGCTGAGAGAGAGTGTCTGTAATACAACATGCAATTATTATATCTTGATCACTTTGAAGATAAATTTTACTTTTGTTTTCTAGAAATTTCTTGAAGTCGTCTGTGTAATCTTTCAGAATCCCCTCAAGATACTGAGGAACACATGGATCACTGCAGGCACAAAGTTTCCATGGTCACCCTCACAGATTCATACTGTACTCATTACTGTAAGAAAGAATCCATTCCTGTTCCTTATGAAATAAAGTTCCTAAAGATAAAATAAATGAGATAGCAAAATGGTTAATTACTACAATGGCTTGGGTCCAGTATAGAGAGGATTGAGTGAAATGGAGGCTCAGCCTCCTTTCCCTGAATATTCTGTACCCAAGAAATAATTTTAAAGGAAGAGGAAATCATGATTTACATTTCACAGCTACAGCTTTAAATGCCAACATAAAACTTTCAAGTATGGCTTTCAACTCTCAAAACAATATGCTTTTATCCGCTTTTGCCACTTTCTCCTTAGTTCCCCCATTAGATCTTTCCAAAGCCTCCATATATTTACATGCTGGTAGAGTTTCTGCCTTGTGTTATAAGGGTCCTATTCTGGTACAGACCTTGACCAGGAAAACACGGTCTTTTTGCATATTTGTATCAAAAAATACCATTTTTTTTTCCAGATTTACTGTTTTTAGAGCTAATTTCAAACTTGCCATATTGAAAGAAGGATGATTAGATTTATTGTCTGACCATCCGCCAATATACATATCCTGGTCATTTATTTTAGGATGTTTTGCTAGCTATTGTCAAAAATTATTTTGAAAGTTCACTGAGTAAGGTAGATGGACTAAAATCCCACCAAAACCAATCTAAATTCCTTAAGAGCAAGTGGATAATTAACACAACAAAACACACAAGAAAATAGTAGGAAATGAGAAAACACATATTAGTACATGCAAAACAGATTAACAGATACTAAATTAATGAAGTCATACATAATCTAAGATATTGTCTTGCCTCATATTACTTTATATTTTGTGCCTACAAACATGCAACATACAACATTCCCATAGCAATAATTTCTGATCTAAAAAATATTTATAAAATTTTGTAAAAAGATTATAACTTTTGTATTAAGATTTACAATTTAAGGGGGAATAAACCACGCATTAAGATTAACTTGAAAGAGAAATAATACTTTCACACAAATATGCTTAGTACACTAACAAAAATAGGAAAGAAAAATTAAAAATATGGACAGTATTTTTCTGAATTTTATGCTTTCCTAGGCATTCTTTTTATTTTGACTCACAAATTCCTGGGTTTTAGAATTTACAGTGCAGCTTTGAATTACAAAGAGGTAACTGTCTGTCATAACAGTGAGTATGAAATTGTTGTTTATATATGGAAAATCTATGCTCCAACATTTGCTAAACAAAATGGCTAATTCCATGAAATCTGCTGCTTTGCATCTGTAATTGAGAAACATATACAAGTCTAGCAATATCACATAAATTGCTGAAGAATCTAAACAAAACATAAGCTTACAACCATTTTTTTTCTGATGTCTGACACCCTGAAATTTTATTTTTTATTGTCATCTCTCAGACTTCATCTCTTAATTGAAAAGACTGAACGGAAAATATTTTTAATGATTCCTTATCATTATTCCTTGTATATACATTTCAGTGTATATACAAAGAGCCAAAAGTTTTAAATATGAGAAACTTCAGAGAAATGATATTATAATAGAAATAATTATTCAAATTAATTTCTATATGAAGTTATGCTTAAAACATGAACATGATTGTATCATTTTACCTTGGGTGGAGTTTAGAAATGTCTCTCTCAAAATCTGCTAAATTCTTCTAACTATATGCTTACAATGAACTTCCCAGACTTACCATTCTATAGACTAGAAAAAATTTTAAGCAATGTTTATAATTTTATATTTTAGTGGCATTGATTTTTGTACTTCCTATTGAATTATAAGTGGGAAAAATTAAAATGAAGAGCGTGTGTGAATTGTTCTTTAATATTCATAACATTTTCCTGAAAGTTGTTTTCCTGTTGTTTTCCTGAAAGTATCAGTAATTCTAAACAAGACAATTTTGCCTTTCTTAAATTCAGTCTTTGTGGGACTGGTTCTGGATGTATTTCATAAAACAGAATAATTAGATTCCAAAATCCAAAAACCTAGAGTTAAGTCCTCCTAAATAGTAGTGGAATACAATTTCCAAAAATCACTAAGATATTATCACTTGAATTTCTCCCAATATTCTCTCCACTTAATCAAGTGGAGAGAATAAGCAATGACTATTCAAAATTTTCAACAAGTCTTGAGAAGTCCTGTAAAAAAGAGAAGAAATATTATAATAATTTCATATCATATGCTGTCACATCAAAATGCCCATGCAGTGAACCTAACTCCTATGTTAAGCCTTGACATTTAAAATAGATCTAGATAGTACTTAGGGTTTTTGTAAACTGATTTTCTTTAGAACAGAGGAGTTCTAATTACCCCTTAAGTACTAAAAGTAATTTAATGCAATTTAGATGTATTCAACTGTGTAGCTACATTTTGATTAAACTTATTGTTGGCCTATATATAATCACATGTTGATTTTTTTTCTTCTCTATCTCTTTATAGTTAAGGATCAGTTTCATTATTTTTATTAGCTTACATTTTAGACACCCATCTCCAGTTAACATTTTATTTCCCTAGATTTTGTTTACAAGTCTATGACTCAGAGGGGAAAAGCACAAAGAAATCCTACTAATTCTATGAAACATCACTACATTACGATATAGTAATGAAAGGCTATTATGTTTCAGATTGGTCTGTATATTCAAGCTCCTGAAAGAAATGGGTTGCTGAATTGATTGTAATTTGTGTGGAATGGACTGTATATGCATGTTAAGCAATTTTCTACAAAATTACACAAAATTGGAACATCACCATAGCAATATTCTATTGTATGCAATTTTAAATAAATATTATAATCTTAAATAGAAATGTTTTTGATAAGTATCATGCTCTGTAAAATTCAGTTTTACTGAAATAAATTTTTTGAAAGTGTGTGATTGCTTATGCAAAATAAATTTTGTAGAATTTGCTAGAAATACCAAAAAAGTCCAAGAAAGTTCAAGTGAGTGTTTAGTGAAAACATGTAATGGTAGTGTGTTTAAGGGCAGTAGTAGAGAAGATGAGGTGAATTTTATTGTTCTCTTCCAGTACCTTTTCTTCTGGTCTCTGTGGAACCCGGCAGTGCTTTATACAGATGCACTCAGCCTTTAGTGGCCAGCTGCAGGATCTGAGCCACTCATTTCAAGTAAAAATTATGAAAAGGTTCATTCAGCTTCCTTGATCCTGCATAGTGAAGACTTCTTAAAGTTAGTATTTTTTGCTTCTTTCAATATAAAAATATTCTTAAATAGGAGCTCTTCCATTATCTCAAAATAGAAAGTCAACAATACTTCAGCTCACTCCAAACCATCTGTTTACACTCATTTCTATCACAAACTTCTCAGCCATTTGCATTTTGCCAAAGCTGTCATTTCTTCCTTTGCCAACATTAAATAACATCCCACAGTTGTGGTAGTTCTTTTCAGTTGTAGTGCTAGAATAAATTTTCATCAACAGAGGGAACATCTTAAGATAGATGTATGTATATCTGAAAATTATATAAAAAAGCAAGTAGTGCAGAAAAGCTATGTTGTTTAATACATTTTTTAAAAAATTGTTTAATTAACCATATAAAAGGTATATAAAGTAAATACAGACATTTCTTCAGTATAATTTTACCATGTAAATAATGTGATCTGTATTCTCCACACAACATGAATTTATCATTTCACCTCAATTTGTTAGAAAAAGAGCCTTATTACCATTATGAGCTAGATAGGACAGAGATCATTAGCATCTAAAATCGGACTAAAATCTCTTATCTTTCCTGGTTTAACTTTTTTAAGTAGTTTCTCTGTTTCTCATGGGGATATGCTAAATAAATTGAAAAAAAATAACAAGTAATGAAAACTCTCTCATCAAAAGATATCATATTCTTTTTTTCATGTATTTTCAAAAACATATCCTCCCTTTTGACTTCAGACACACTGAATTATTTTGTATTAATTTTCAGTGTCATTAATGTACCCTTATGCAAAATGTGCAGTGAAAAGAGGTCTTATGTGAAGAAACGAGAAGATAAATGATCCAATATAAATGAAAAATACTTTGCTAGCCAAGTTAACACTATAGGTTTCTGTGGCTTTCGGGGGTCACTCGCTGCTGTCCCCTGTCCCTCCCCGGCCCCCCGGGACCCTCCGGCTAGCTGTCCCCTCCGGGGCCGGGGTTTGCCATGGTCCCGCTGCCCTGGGCTCACCAGGCAGCGGCTGGGTCAGCACGGTCCGAGCTGCGGCGCTGCCTCAGTCGCCGCTAGGGTTCGAGATAAAGAGACCAAGAGAGACCAATGGTATGCTTGTCCAGAGAGATTGTATTGCCTGAACCGTAGCAGGGACCAAAGGCCCCGGGCTATTGCCCAGATACAGTTTTATACAGCAAAATTAAGAGATAAGGTCTAAACAATAGAGACAATGTCCATCCTGGGCACATCAGAACCACCCCAGGGGTCAGGTCCAATGGGAACTACTCAGGGGTGGGAGAAGGGGGTTCACAGAGAAATGCTGAAGCGAAACTTTCCCGAAACAATGGGGCATACATAAATGTACCTTTTCCTCAGTTTCCCATTCCCAAGGCCTTTCTAAAACCCTTCCTCCACACTAGCATGCCAGCATGATAGCAACAGGTTTCTTGAAGATTGTTTAAAAAAACCCGTGATTTTGGACCAGGTTGTGTTGTAGATCTTTGAAACCTGGAGATTATAATATCAGGGGTTGATGATGATAAATACATGAAGCTGTGCCCAGAAATATTTGTCTTAATAACTAATTTTAAAAATTGACAAACTTGAAAGGATTTACAATGTAATCAAATTTTTCCCTTTCATGTTCCATCTACCATCTGTTGTCTACAGTAGTTTAAAGATTACAGAATTAAGTTGATAGATTCAGCTGTATTCATTTGAAATCCAAATCACTAAGAAATGGGAGGATTCTTTATTCTTTCCTTTTTCAAAACATGATCTAAAAAAAAAGCACCAAACCCCTCTTCATAACAAGTTCTGAGTTGTTGGCTGAAGTAAGTAAAGTAATTTCTTATGTAGATAACAGAATGACAGAGATAGCCGCAATGCAGTTTCTTAACACTGACTTACTGGAGTGTGTTTGATCTCACAAGTTCCTCTTTTGGGGAAATAGCTCTCTCCATTTCTATTAATGATAAATTTTGCCAATCTAAAGGATTTCCTAAAATAGATGTTTCTTACGGTGGTGGTGGTTTAAGGAAAACAAGAGTGAAAAGAGATATATCAGCATACATCTAGAATAACTTAGTTGTTTTAGTGCTGTGATTTCATGCTTCAACAAAAGAATAAAATATATGGTTTAAAGACATATTTTATGGAAACATTTTAAAGGCATGTGAGCCAGAAGTGTATAATAATTTTAAGAGAGTTAGCAAAGGGATAAAAAGTGAGAAAAGAGAGTGTAAAAAACAACAAATAAAACAATGAGAGACAGGAAAAATCACCAATTATAATTTCCTTTTGACTCATTCAGAAATCAGTAAAAAAATCCCCCTGCACATCTAGTTAGAAACAGTCTAGTGGTCTAAGGAGGCAATATAAAAATTCTTTGTCATTAGCCTGTGCTAGCAGCCTGCTGCATTTCCTCAGAATTAGATACCTAAAAGTTTAAAATATTATATGTTTAAGTATGAAAAAACTTCAGCATATTTAACTCCACTTTTCACTTTTTCTGTATTCCAATAAATGGTAATCTGGGTGAAATCTATACCTTTTATTCCAGTAGTGATCTGATTGTGATTTATGAAAATTTTATTTCTAATTGCTTGAAAACCAAAGAAAAAATAATTTTTGCAGGTAATATTCTGACTTGTAGCTTTGCAAAGCAACTGTCTACTGCAGGTTTGGTTCTATAGTCTCTTATCTATACATATTATTTTTTAATGACAGAAACAAAATACAGAACTTTTTTTTTTTGTTGTTACAAATATCTTTCTCTTTTAAATCTTAGGAACTAGAATTCAGTCTTGAATTTCAAGGTAAAAAATTCTATCTTCTCAAATATTTAATATTAAAAGAACTCACCTGAGTTTAGATCATATAATTAATATTAAATCATCCTATCTGAAATGCTTAATACAGTCAATAGAGAGCATCTGAACCTTTCAATTATAATTTCCAAAGTTTGTAATTTTTTAGTCATGTAGATCAGTGGTCTGAACACAGAGTTTTACAGTGCACACACCATTAATCAGTTCATTAAATATGGAAAGTAACTGTAGAAACTAAAATGCAGGTCACCTGTTCTTAAAAAAACCCATTTTTTCCCTGAAGTTGCTGGTGTGGCAGCTACATTTGTGTCTATCATTCATGTACAGAAAGTTAAGTATCAGAGTCAATATCGCAGTCGATGTGTGTGTGCATATATACATAAAATTTATATAGGAAGACCTATTTTAATTTAGTTTTAAAATATTTGAATTACTCAAGCTAATGGTTAGCTTGACTAAATTGATAATTTTAAAGAGAAATCAGTTCAACAGAATTCAAAGCAAATATCCACAGTATTTTGTTTTGCATTTGATCAGGTAGATAAAATGTGAGGGCTTATAACACCCTCTATCTTACTCTTAATTTATAAGATTTTGAGGAATTTAGTAATGGTAGCAAAAATGGGGACTTGCCCCTTTTATTTATTAAGACTCTACTTCACAGAGAAAGAAAAGAGAAAGAAAAAAAACCCTTGTCTTTAATAAGACCTAGGTAAATGGACAACAGGATTAAGATATAGTGAAGGAGACCTCTTGAACAACAAGCAAGATAGGAAACCTATAACCAGTAACCACAGGACAATATTTTTTTTCCATTTCCTTCATTCAATTCAGTGAAGTAAAAGCATTAAGCAAAATCTATACTCAAATCCACATGGTATTTCTAATTTGTCAAGTCAAAGTATGAGGCAGCTTTATGTTAAGATTCATTTATTAGAGAGATGCCTCTACCCAAATTAAGGTGCAAATGAGACCACAGGCTGAAGTCAACAGTGCAGATTGTAGTTATAAATGTCAGGCAGAGAGAAAGACAGAAAGAAATAGGAAAAGTAGAAGAGGAGCAGAAAGAGAGAGAAAGAAGTGGGAAGGGGAGCAGAGAGAAAGAGAGTGATAGGACAAATGAAGTAGAAAAATACTCACCACTTCTGTTGATCCAGCTGTATCCTGATGGTCTTCTTCTGGTCCTCTTAGTGGTGAGAGGTGGTGAGGGTCCCATGAAACCCAGAGTTCAGTGGGTTAGTAAATGTTTAGATACATGTGGGAACACTCAAACACCTCCTGTGCGGTTATGGGGGAAGTTCCATAGACTCTGCAGCTGTTGCAACACTTGTGGATCACACGCAGTCCTCTGCTGGAAGGCCTCAGAAAGGAGTCTGGGGGGTGCTTTGGAGGTCTTTGATGGTTTATGACTCCTAAGACATGACAAGGTCATGTGAATGTCTTGTGGGAATGACCTTTCCGGGAGAGGGGCCTAGTTTTACAACCGAGCCAGTTTACGTAAGGGTCAGCTCTCTGCAGGGTGTGTCCTTTATCTGACTTGTCATCCCAGTGCTGGGTGTTCACTGCCTCTGGTTTTGCCATCATCCCCTAAAACCTCTCCTCCTTCCCCTCAGTTTTGGGGAAGTGTGTGCAAACCTGGCCTCGGCAAACGAGTCTCTGGGCTATGATCTCCCCTGGACAGCTGCTGGGTTTGGCTTTCCTTATGGATGTATTTTCCTTATATCATCTCCCTCAGTATTTACTTCACTTTAGACTTGAGATAATTAGTCAACAAGAAAGACACAAACGTGTTGGAGTGAGTCCAGAGGAAGGCCATCCTTGAAGATGATGGGAGGGCTCTAATGCCTCTCCTGAGTAAACAAGCTGAGAGGGTTGGGGTTGTTCTGCCTGGAGAACAGAAGTAGACCTCATTGAGATCTTCCAGTGCTTAAAGGGAGCTTATAAAAAAGAGGGAGGCTGACTTTATACAAACTTAGTAGCTAGGCACTGGAAGAGGTTGTCCAGAAAATTTGTGGACTCCTCATCCAGGAAATGTTTAAAACCAGACTGAGATTCGATGTGGCCATGAGCAACCTGATCTAAGCTTCCCTATGGTGGGTGAGTTGGAATTGGACTATCTTAAGGTCCCTTCCAATCCAAACCTTTCTATGATAGATTTGCATATGCAAATATTTTAAAAATATTTATAGAAATCTTATGTCTAATCTATACATATTTTTATTAGTAGCATTTATTCTAAAGATATTTTCTGTAACATAGACTATTCAGACTGATTTGCATATGGATATTGGAAGCAAACCCCACATAAGCTTGGAAGTGAGAACATAAAATAATAATTGTTAATAAGGCTAGTGGAAGACATGTATCCAAAGCTGTGAATCATACTGTGAATGCTCCAGAAGATTCTTAGCATGTTAAAAGTTTTCAACTGGGTCTTAATTTGTTTTCTGTTGCTTTAGTGAGAAGATATATCTTCTAACCTTATTCACTGAAAGATCTGGCAGGTTTTCAAAACTGTTAAATCTTTTATCTCAACTTCATATTTTGTATATCTAAGCAGGCATTTTTGAGAGGAAGCGCTGGTTTTACAACTTTGTTGTCAGACTGTGTTGCATCTGCCATCTAATCATTAGAATGTTTTTCAAAAAGACTAAAGATAGTTCATCAAATAAGAAAAGAAAATACTAATTTCCATTAGAGGCAGCTGAAGGAAGAAGGAAAGTACATCATTATTGCAAACACTTTAGTGAATTTTTCCTTGTTTCATTTTCTACCAGCTGTGATGTCAATGAATATCTAGTCCTGCAAAATTTCACACACATGAGTAGTTCTCATTGCTTTTAAATTAATTACTGTAATGATAAAACTATCAGCAAGAGACAGGCTATTTGGGATGGAATCTATACCTGGTGTTTAATTTCTTGCAGGAAATGTAGCCTCCAGCTGGCTATGTGAAATGGAGCTTAAACCTCTTTGTGACTCTAAAAGTTAGCAGAGTATTTTGTGTTTATTTTGAACTTCTTAAATATTATAATTATGTTCTTGTTTGTTTCTTTTCCTTCTTAGTCCTAAATGAATTTTACATCTGTGATATTTCAGATTTTATTCCTAAAACAAGACATGAATTGCATAAAATGGTAAAGAAAAATGACTAACAGCTGAAAAACATTCTTCAGCAATGTTACAAAATTGATAAGTGGGTAAGAGTAGACTTGAGTGTCAAATATTTAGGAAGTGAATAACTCTTGCCCTATTCTGTCCTCGTACATATGAAGTTGATTTATCTTAGTAACATAAAAATAATTTTATGCAGGTTTTCTATAAAAACTCAGGCTGTCTGTCTACCTAAAACTGCCAGTGGGTTGGGGTTTTTTGCTGAATACTTCTGACGCTGGTTTTTCTGTTCTGAGGTATAAAACAATTTAGAAAACAAGCTTTTGAAGTTTGGGGTATTTTTTTGCAAAGTTCATATCATCAAAATTCTGTAGATACATCAACTGATGATTTCTAATGTGTTTGAGTTCAGTAGAGCTATGCAGCTTTACAGCAGACAAAGGCTTTAAGAGTTTGGTACTTCTGCATTCTTCTTGCCCAGGAAATAACATCTTTTCTTTCTCTGTAGTAGTCTGAACGTGCTGTACATCTGTGAACTGATGGATGTATTTTTCAATCTGTGAATCTGATTCTTTTTAAATCCCTCAAAATTAAAATTATGTGCAGTCATGTAACTGCTTATGTCTTTGAAAAGGATTTATTTTCTTTCATACTATTAAAAGAAGGAGATGAAACTCAAGAAAGTGAATAATAACCTCTGATCTGATGTCACTTTTCTCAGCACAATTCCAGATCAGTTATGCTCAGCAGGAGAAAAAGTGCAGAATACGGGTTTATTTCACTCTGAACTGTAAAAAGGATTTAGGACTGCAAAACTGAATGTTCTGCTGCTGATAAAATTTTAAAAAAATATATAGGGGGAAATTCTTTAAGGTTCACTTATGTTGCAGTAGGCAGCTCAGAGAACATCAGTCCTGGTGTGCAAGTGTAAACATTATGTACATTACTGGGGTCAGTGAGGAAAGCTAAAACTGAATTATCAGTGTCCTGGTTAACAAAAGAGTAGTGATTAAAATCTGGACCCTCTGTTTAGAGAGGTTTTCTCAATGTAGGAAATTTAACTGGAAATTAAAAAAAGTAGTCTGGATTCTTTAGGGTTTCTCTGTGACTTTTAATAATGGCATATATATACTATCAGTCCATGGTACTCCAAAAATATGAGTGTCCAGAAATCATTTCACTACTTGTATCCTTCAGACCTCCATCAGCAAAAAAACAATGATATGATGTGTGGTAGATGCTACACTGGAAAGTAAGAACACAAATAGGAGCATAGCATTGAAAATGTGATGATTTTTTATGTGTTTGAAAAGTTACTCCAGGAGCAGAGTCAAAGGGAGCTGATTCAACCTGAAATAGATATTTCTGTGTTCTTTTTGACATGACAACCTGAGAAAGAAAGATATGTTTAAAGAATAAAACACATAGAAATGAAAAAGAAATCAAATGCTGTTTTTATAAAGGGTATATAAATATGGACAGTCACTACCTGCTCTGTGTCCCAATATCCCTTATAAAAAAGAATTTTATTTAAATCTTTAAAAATTATTTTTAAAAGTGAGCTCAGAAATTTAATGCAATAAATAGATTCAAGGAAAACAAAATATATGGCAAAGTACTGATAAAGCCTTCTTTGTTGAGCTGAAAGGAGCTATGAATTTTGAAAGGGCTAGAGAGAATTCATTAATTATTTTCCTTTTTGAGATGCACTAGCATAGCAATCTCATAAGATGAGGTCAAATATTTCTTCTTTGACACTGATCTTTCCCCTTCATCTCCATATAAAACTTTAGCTATGTATGTCTTAAGAATTTTCAAAACTGTAATGATTCGCTTTGCAAACAAAAACATAAGAGACAAGACAGTTTTTCTTTGCTACATCTCTGTGTAGAAATGAACAACAAGGATCCATTTGATAAAATTTACATCTTTATTGGAATTTCCACCATAATATAATTATTTGAAAATTAGAGCATTTCAATATTTCTTAGACCCCAGACATTCCTAAGTATTAGATAAAATATTATTTATTTTTATGAAACAAAAACACTGACTTTTTTTTAGAAAAAAAAGGAAAAAAATATGAAATATTTTTTAAACATGAGAAACATAATTTAGTTCATTTGCAGTCGATCATTTAGAAGTTACATAGGGTAATGAATACCAACAGCAAAACAATACAACTGCAAAGAACTATTTTTAATCAGTTTCCTTTATACCTACAATTTACAGTGTAAAAGTATTCCCTCATACTATTTTTTATTTGTTTGTGGTTTGTTTCAGATGTTCAGTGCCATAATTATAATATTCTTCTCTTTTTCAAAGAGACTTGAAAAGTTTTCTTGGACACATCTCCTCCATTAAAGACTTTGGAAAACCGGTGTGTAAAGTGGATCATTTTTTCTACATGAATGCTGTAGAAGTATGTATCAAAGTTTTTTGACAACATGACTATATAAGAGTTTTCTATTTTTTCAAAGAAATAATAGAAAGGAAAGAAGAAAAAATTTCAACTTCAAATTATGTAGCTTTCCATATGCCAGACTTATGAAGATAAACAAAGGATCTAGCTGAAATGAAAACTGATAAAGTTTCTGATAAAATTGAAAAAAGAGTTAAATTTAAGATGGGGACATTTGAGAATAATGTGTTTAGTGATTATTATTGTTATACAAACATTATTAAGTCCAGTGGGAAAACAGATGTGTGCCCTTCCCTTCCCTTCCCTTCCCTTCCCTTCCCTTCCCTTCCCTTCCCTTCCCTTCCCTTCCCTTCCCTTCCCTTCCCTTCCCTTCCCTTCCCTTCCCTTCCCTTCCCTTCCCTTCCCTTCCCTTCCCTTCCCTTCCCTTCCCTTCCCTTCCCTTCCCTTCCCTTCCCTTCCCTTCCCTTCCCTTCCTTTTCCAGTCTTTGGAAGAGTGGTAGCTGCATTGTGTCATTTTTTTCTAGGTGATTATTGCAGGAAGTACATTTCCTGTAGAAACAAAGGCAACACAGTAGATAAACATCTGTCAGAAAGGGAATTTACATTCATACCTAGAAATGCTTTATTTTTCAACATACCTGTGAGTACTTGAGAGTCTTTCACATATCCTAAGTAATAAAATATGCAGAAATATTTTCAAGATCAGGATCCAAAGGCTACTTCTCCAAAGTAAATATATTTTGAATTGAAAAAGTACTGCAAATCTCATAATTTTCAGTTAAAGAAAGAAGCAATGAGGTTGTCAGAGAGCAGAAGTGTTATAGTCCCAGTTCTTATACATGCAAAAATAGCACTGCATTTTTTCACAGACTGGTGTCAGCAGAGTTGAAAGTTGGAAAGGTCACAGAGAAACACTTTTCTAAAAAGCTACATCTCCTTTCTTAACAGGATATCAGGCTGTCAGTATTTCTAATGTCTTTTTATTTCTAATGTCTATGCCACAGTATCAGTTTTTTTTCAGTAGCTTGTAATTAGTAAGGTCAAAAATTCCATTGTAGATGCTGTACCTTTTTCTAATGCATTTGGCAATTTTCAGAATGCTTTCTTCAGGGTCTGAAATCTTATCAGTGTTATTTGTGATTTCAAACTAATTTCCCTTTGGACTCCTGAACCCGTTTTGTTCACAAACATATTTCTTCCACCTCTCAGTTCCTTCTTCTGTGAAACTCTCTTCTCTCTTCTTAAAAATAAAGTGATTTCTTGTGACTGCTAAACATCTGCAGAGGCAAATCAGCTGCCACAATGCTTCCACAAGGAGAAAGCTCAAAATCCCCTAAACCCCAGAAACTGTCTTGCTTGAATGCACTTACTACCTATATCTTGATTCTTTTTCTTTCTCTCCCTCCTTGAATTCTCCTTGAAAAAACTGCCTGAGAACTTACCTTGATTTTGATGAAGTAGTGTGCAACAAGGGATTTGCTAATCTGTTCTTTTAGAGTTTTCTCACTCTTGTCATTAGTTAATATAGCCCTGCCAGGTCTAGAGCAAGTTTCTATACTTTTGTTCTGAATAACTTACAACTGCTCTCAAATTCAGTTCCTCTCTTTCATTTTCTGCAAAAGAAGCAGAATATTAAACCAAGGTGAGCACTGTGTGCCATAATTAATATGCTGGCTGCATTCATAGGAAGCTGCCAAGCTGGAACATATAAGACTTGATACAATACATTTTTCCCATTAAGTTATGTAATTGTAATAACTATCAATTAAGCAGCAGAACTAATTTCCTTTTTAGATACTACCCCTTATTTCCTTTCCTGGGAGTAGAATGTATTATCAAAGCCCAACAGCTTCTGCTTAAGAGAAAATCAAGCAGGTTTCAAAGCCAGGAAGTCTCACTGTAATCAAAACTAGAAAGATGTAAACAGACTTTCTAATACTGGTATTTTTATAAAACTAACAATCAGAGAGAGCAAACAGACAGCAGATATCATGCAGGTTTAACTATGTGAGTTGTGGTCAAATTTGTCTTGGAAGCATTTTGGCATCTGCTTTTCATGAGATTTGAATGTATGACACATTTGTGCAACACAGCTACAAAAGATCCTTTGAGTTGGCTATGGTAGTAAAGCAGTATGGAAAACCATACGCTCTGAACAGCTAGTTAAAAAAAATGGTTTTTATTCTAGAGGAAAGTAATAATCTGGGGGGGGGGAGGAATAAATTTGTGCAGGTTGTTTTGGTTTGTTTTGGGTGTTTTTTATTTTTTTTTTCTTTTTTTTTTTCTATTAGGTTGGAAAGCGGAAAGATTTGAAAGCTCTTACAACAATATAGTACTTAGGATTTTTCAACATTTTGTCAGAACCATTCTGCAGCCTCAAAAGAATAAACTTGTATAGTCATGCTCCTAATTGCCTAATTCCATGTTCATTCTTTGACATTTACTGTGCATAAATTAAATTACTAATTTTAATAATTATATATCTTTTGTTTTGTTTTATTTCATCTAATCAGGTAAGCTAGTGATACAGTAGGGGAAAGAAAAATATCACTAGGCATGAATCCACTTATCATAAAGTAGATATTTGAAATAAATTGTATGGATCACTGCCTAAAATTGTAGGTCCACTTACTGCATTATTTACAGACCCTTCTGCTTGGAGCTATGTACTTCAATTGAGACTATTTAAATTTCAAATATTTAAAAAGAACAAATATTAATCTTCAGGAAAATTTGTTGGACTAATAATAGTGTTCAGTATTTTTATATGCTTTTTATTATCTAGATTAATCAAATTTTAATGAACATTTCAGACACTAAAATATATATCTTGTTAACATTAGTATAAACATATTTATTAGAGATTGATCACAATTTTTTTGGTTCATTGTAATGATAACAATAACATGAAAAGGAGTGTATCTTAAAAATGGGTATATTTTTATCATAATATTATTAGGGCATGAAGTAATTTTTTTTTTATGGAATGCTATGCTCTTGCTAGATCTTATTGTGTTCCAGTTTGATAGCAGAAAAATTTGTTAAAAACACACATTTGATTAGAAGTTTAGGCAACTATATACTATTGAAGGGAATCCAAGTTACAAATATATTAAAAATGCAATTATATTCTGTTATATAATACATTAAAGTCAAATTATTTCTGAACATATTATGAAGTCTAGTGAAAAAACCCTTAATTATATAAATACCAGGTAATTTATTTTTCATACTCTGAAAGCAAGAGCCCTAAATTAATTAAATTAACTTGTTTGTAGTTAATATATTTACATGTTAATAAATTTAAATCCAGAGAGAGATAAAAAGTGTTTTCAAGAGGTAAGAAGACCTTTCCTTTATACAGCATTTGGAATTAGATTATTATTTATTTAATCTATATGAGTACAAACTGTCCATGTGTGGAAGATCAAAAGCCTGAGGACATAATGTGTACACATCCTTTTTAAGAAGAGCATGTTAATGCCTGTGTTCAGTTTTTCCCATCATTTTGTGTAGGATGAAAGAAAAAAAAGAACAAACCAACCTGCCCTTCTAGTCTGCATTTGTATAGGCTTGTGCTTACATCCAAAGTGACAGAATGCTACAAGAAGAATTATGTTGAACAGCTTCAGTTTTTTGCCACCTTTATTGTCTATCACCACAGCAGAATTCGGCAGTTTGCCCAAGAGGGTAAGGACAACACTACCAATATAACATTATCACAAATCTGAGGTGTTGGTCTGTACAGCAAGGAGTTTCCTTTACATTAGTGTCATATGTGGGGATTTTATTTATTTTATTGTCTGTTGTTGGGTTTTGCTGTGTTATTTATAAATAAAATCCTTCAATCTCTGTTCCTTGAGCATTGAATCACTCACTCTAGGAGAAAAACAGAGGGCAAGAGAAGGGGGGGCACAGGGAAATACAGAAGTCTGCCATTCATAGGAATCCAACTAATTGCTTTTACAAGTTACAGTGATGATAGAAAACAAAAAATGAGTCTCAGAACCTTCTAGGTCACTGAGATAAAATAGCTAAAATTTAACCTCCTAGTGCCAAAATGATCATAGGAAGATTTGGGTTGGAAGGGACCTCAGAAGGTCTCTACTCCAACCTGCTGCTCTAAGAAGGGTCAGGTTTGAGGACAGACCATGTTATCCAGATTTTGATCTAGATTGGTCTCAAAACCTCTAGGAAAATTATAGTATATATTAGACAATCAAGAAAGAAAAGGGTATTCAAAAATTACTAATCTAACTTCTACCTTTATAATACAATACTTTAAAATGCAACACTATTGAAAAGGAACATGCAATATTGCATTAATATTCTGCCATTTACAAGGTTAAATTTTCTAAAAGTTTTTTTCAAGTGCATATTTTGGCATATTTTAGTGTCTCCAGTATTTGATGCTATTGCAACTCTATTAGGCAGTATTATTTCTTTGATCATTTTTACCTCAGAGGATCTCAGCTGTGTCTTCTAATCAGGGAACATGATTCTTTTGACATGTTATCATTTTCCACAATAGCAGTTTTGGTTCAATATTTATATATTATCAGGTGGATCTATGCATAATTTGGATCTGTGGGGCTTTGGGGGCTTTTTTTATTCTTTTAAACTTCAGAGACAGAAGCACAGAAGTGTATTTTCAGGGAGAGTTGCTGGTTTACTTCTACTAATGCCATAAATGTGATTTCTTTCCTTTGGTCAGAAATATAGGCATGCAAAAATAATTAAACCACTGGACAGATATGTTCTGAGTGCATTGAATCTTGCCATTATAGTGATCATGATTAGGATGATTGCCTTTGTTTGGCAGGAAAAATAAAACCAGATTTAGATATGAAAAAATTTAAGATCACATTAAAAAATGAAAAAAAATCATCTTACTAAAAGGTTTTAAGAAAATAGTTTCCTACACTTATTTTTAAGAATGCATCTTTATTTCACTCAGCTCTGATTTTTTAATCATAAGCAACAATTTATTATTAAAAACTAGAGTTTAATTTTTTATATGTATGGAACTGAAGTTTAACAAGAAGCAGATTCTTAATAATATCAGTATTTTAGCAGATTTATACAGACTTGTAGTCTGTTTGCACCAGGAAAATATTCTTTCTGATATACCTAATTCTGACAATAAGGAAGGAATGAACATTACAGATTTCATAAGTACTGAAAAACAAGAATGTCTTGTATGATTCTAATAAATTTCTGTTAATTAATAAAACTGGGAAAGACATGGATAATAGTTCCTTAGTGTTTTCCTGCTGTTCAGAGTTTTTATTTTCCTATTTCAAGTACTTTCCCATGATCAACCTGATCTTCTCTTCATTTTTTCTGCATTGTAGAGGTACACAAAAAAAAAAACAAATCTTACTAGACATTAAAATTACGACAGAATTTTTAGAATTTAGAGATTTTAGAACTCTGATTTATAAATCATACCGGTTCTGAGGGGTGGACTTTTGTTTAAAAAAAAAAAAAAAAAAGTAAAATTATCTGTGGTTTTGTTTGTTTGCTTATTTTGCTTTGGTTTCCTAGTTTATTTTAATAAGAAAAATAAAAGTTTGTTACACCGTATTGAAGTATAATAGAACAGGAGAAATAGAATAAATTATTCAAAAGATATGCTCATTCCATAGAATTCCCAATAGAAATTCTGTATGGAACCTAGTACATTAAAAAGCAAAAACCAAAAGCAAACAAAAAAAAAGTATTTCACCTTGAGTAAATAATCAAGGTCAAGTCAATGCTGCAAATCTAAATATGCTATGATGTTCACTGTAACTAAAATCGAAATCAAAACTGCAAGGGAGCTCTCTCAATTGAATTCAATGTGTATTCACATAGACAGCTTGGGTAGGCACCAAGATGAAGTGAATAATCACAAAGTTTGTATTACTGATTTAGGTTGCAAATCACTCAAGGGCTGAAAGATGTTGTTATGCTCTTTGTTTTGTTCCCCTCTTCTTAAGGAGAGGGATGAAAAGAAATGCAGAGCTGGTGTCCTATCTATATTTTTTAACTGTAAAAGTATATAGATGACCAGAATTTTACAGACTTTTGGAGTAGTCTTTGAAATTTGGCAGGCCTTTATTACAAAACTTTTCCTGCAAAACACCTGCATAAGATGGCTGGATTGTTTGTGCTTGTTTTTCTGGGAAAAACATAAAGTTAACAAAGAACAATTAAATCTTGCTTGGCATCTGGATTCAGTGGCAGATTTCTACTCTGCTAAACCAAGCTACTTCAGGAGAAATAGAAGAATATCCCATTTGCCATGCTTCCTTGAGAATAAAACTGCTGCAGTATTATATACAGGATAGCTAAACATCAGAAATTCTACTGACAATGTTACCAGCTCTACATTTCAAAAGAAAATTCAGCCATGACAGATCTGCCTTCCTTCAATACACAAGATTTCATCAAAATCAGGAAGAGGCACACATGGGAAGAGACAAATAAACAAGCAGAATATATGAACTTGAAGGTGTAATGGTTTTAATAGGAAGAAGACAAAAAAGTTTTCTTTTTAATATAAATATATATAAATATATATATATATATAATACATATATTTATATATATATTATAAATATATATATATATTTATATTTCTTATTCATGCACATCACACTTACATTGTGCTGCATTGTAGAGTAGGAGGCTGACAGAATAGAGAAAAAGGATGGATTTTGGTAACATGTCAGCCAGAATACATTAAAACATCATATTCTGCTACAGACTTTAGATGAAGAAAGTAAAACTAATACTGGATTTTACTTCCTGTTACAATAGACTCCTTTGATACAGAATATTTTTCTTGTTTTTACATTTTCCAATCAATTCAACTTTTATGTTTCTTTCGTATTGCTTATATTCAAAGTCAGAAGTTCCCTAAGTCATCAGAAAAATAAGTTGCTCTCTCTCTTTTGCCTGTTTTATGTACCAAGAGGCCACAATGAGGCCTCTCTGAAGTCTTCTCCAGGCTGAACAACCCAAGTTCTCTCTGTCTCTATTCATAGGAGAGGTGCTCCAGCCCTCTGATCATTTTTGTAGTTCCTCTCTGGACCTAGTCTAACAGGTCTATGTCCTGTCTTGAGGACCCCAGATTTGGGTTCAGTATTCCAGGTGGGATCTCATGACAGCAGAGCAGAGGGGCAGAATCATCACCCTTGACCTGCTGGCCACCCCCCTCTTGATGCAACCCAGGATGCTGTTCACCATCTGGGCTGCATGTACACACTCTTGGCTCACATCCAACTCTTCATTTACAAGAGCCCCCAAATCTTTTTCCATGGGGCTGCTCTCAATTATTTCTTCTCCCAGTCCTTGCTCATTTCTGGGGTTGCCCCAGCCGAGGTTCAGCACCTCACACTTATGCTTGTTGAACTTCGTGAGATTCTCATGGACCCACTACTCAAGTTTGTCCACGTCCCACTGGATGACATCACTTCCTTCTGTTGTATCTACTACACTGCTCAGATTGTGTCATCTGCAAACATGAAGGTGCACTTGATATCACTATGTCATTGATCAAGACATTAAAGAGCACTGGTTGCAGGCTGCATCTACCCAGAAAATTATTTATTCAATAATTAATAATCAAATCCATGTCTCTCCAATTTGGAGATAAGGAAGCCACCAAATTGCAGGCATACATATATTATTTTCCAAATTATTCTCTATTTTTTAAAAAATAAAAATAGAAATCCACTCTTTGGAGCAAGTATTCTGTCAGAAAAAGTTTAGGCAGGGCTTAAAAGCAATCTTGATTAATTCTTATCAGTAATTAAATTAATAACAGAGGTGTATGCATATAATCTGTCTGACATTAGGTGTAGTACATAAAATTTCATCTAGAAAATTAGGTGCAAAGTAATTCAGATGAGACTGGTGAAGGACAGTGAAAAATATGGAACAACAGCATTTCAGATTGAATATTATTGTCCAAAAATATAGTTGAATAATGTGGGTTTTATGCTCTTAAAAGGACTGAATCAGAATACTTTTCTATGTCTAGAATATTCATTCGTTGTGCAATCATCAACAATGCCCTAAAAACATAAAATTCATCAAAGTATAAATATGTCATGGTTTGACACTGGCACAATGCCAGTGTCCCCATGAAAATGCAATCTCTCAATTGAATGCTGTGAAATGCAATTGAGAACAGAGCAAAGCAGGCCCAAGCTTAATAACAAGAAAAAAACTTTATTAAGCTACTACTACTATACTACTATATATATACTACTATATACTACTATATACTACTATATACTACTATATACTACTATATACTACTATATACTACTATATACTATATATACTACTATACTACTATAAAAGGAAAAGGAAATAAAAAAAACACACACAAAATTCAAAATGAAAACCTTGCAAAGTATTCCTCCTCCCAACACCCAATTCCAACAAACCACAGTGAGACACAACCTGGACCCCAATCAGGTTTCCACCCTCCAGACAATCGATACTCAGTCCATTGAGGGAAACAGGAGTCTCTCCTGTGCCACAGACTCCCCAAGAAACAAAGCTGCCACATCCTGTGCTTCCATGTCACACATGGCACCACCCGGAGAAAAGTTTGCCATAGTGACCCTTTCCTTTCCATGCACAGTGCTCTCACCACCAATGCATGGATGGACAGACTGCTTTTAGGATTTTTCCTTTCAAGGATGCCCTGCCAAGAGGGGAAAAAACAATAGTTCAGTTTTTCATTTTTTGGGACCACAGTCCCCCCCATTTTCCCCTGGGGCCGAGGGTCCAAGAATAGAGATCTTCTTCTCTTCTTCTTCTCTGAAGACAGGGGGAACCAGCACAAACCTCCCTAATGTTTCTCTGTTCGCTCCACTTCTGTCTTTTCCCAGCTGAAGCATGGTCTCTTGGCTCACTGGCATCCTCCTAAAATACAGTCTCTCTTGGAGGAGAAGATCAGTTCGGTCTGTGGCTACCAAGAAAAAGTCCATCCAAAGAGCCACTCCATCATCTCCTTCCACCTAGAATTTCTCCTTCTAACATCCCAGGGTCCAAGCTCTCTCTCTTCCTCTCTTTCAAACTGAGGAGGAGTGAAATTTCACAAAGCTTTAATTTTTCAAGGAAGGGTTAAAAGTCCCAGCTCCCAAGGATGGCTCACTGCCCAGTCTCCAGCTCCTACAGGTGGCTGGGTACCTTGCAGCCACCCCGCTCTTCTCCTTCCCATGGTGAACTGCTGACAAAACTGCTGATGCTGTCTCTTTCTCTCTCTCAAGAGAGAGAGTCTGGGGGGCGTGGGGGGGTGGGTTGAAATGGAGACATCCCAAATTTCTCCACCCTTCCATCTGCAAGGGGCCAGGCCCAGTTCAAGTCCCTCCACCCTTGGGCCTACCTCCAAAGGCCACATGGCTTTTCCCTCCCCAACCCAGCTCGTCGACGGGCAGGGGAGAGGCTGCACTGCGCGCTGACCGGAACCAAAGAGAGCGAGTTCTCCTGGGAATTCTGCTTTTAACCCCTCTGTGTTCTCAGAGGCGTGTTCACCTTCAACTGATCAATATCCATATTGACCTCTTCCTTCCAAGAAAATTCTTTTTCCGTGTCAAACCACGACAGTAATCAACCTCTGCTGCTTTGACTAGTGGGAGACCATTTTTTAGCTGAAAAGGTATAAATAGCCTTAAGAAGTGGAAGAATCCTTATAAGCAAGATTGGAGGTTGAACTTTTTTTCAGAAGTGTTTTGTCTTTGAAATATTGATGTTTATAAAGCTATGCCCAAAAAACCTCCAACAACCCACAAAACCAATCCAACTAAAACACACCACAAAACCCCAAATGAAATCACCACCACAAAAAAAAAAAAAAAAAAAAAAAGGCAAAACAAAACCCTCATACAGAAATGAAAAAAAAGAACCAAAAACTCCCCAAATCCTTAAAACCCCCAAAACTGAACCCTTGTAAATATATACTTGGTAAAGTACAAAAAATGGTAAATATTCACCACAGACTTCAGAGAGCACCAGGAAGAGGCATCACCTCCTGAGAAGGCGAATTAGGAGATGAGGGCAGCAACAAGACTGGCAGGGGCAGCTGCAGACTCACTGGCCAGGTGTGTAGCCAGAGAACCAAAGCAAGAAGAGCTTGTCTGTTGTAGGAATTCTGGTTTATCAAAGAGTTCACACCAGTAGACAAGTCCACAATGATGAAGCAGTTCTGAGATCAAGATATCAGGCTCCAGATCAGAAAGGTAAATGGCACAAGACAGGACTGAAATGTAGCTCAAGCAGAATCCTGCAAGGACCATCATCCCAAATTAACTTTGTGCATGGGTCCAGCTGAGATTTTAAGAACGTTCTTGTATAGACACTTTTGTACATGAAAGATTGACTAAACCAGAAATATGCAGCAGTAAACAATACAGCTTATTTCAAATGATTAACTTATCCCATCAGGAGGACAAATGAAATGCATTGTGACTCAATTTATCTGTTACACTTAACAGGTGACAAATAATTGACAGGTAAGCAAACCTTCCAGAAAAAAGTTTAGGCCTGAGCTATAATTTGCTAAAATATACCTATAGACTAATAATTTTGTATAAATAAAAATAAAAATATGAATAGTTAAATTATTATTTGCTAGCAAAAATAGGTAATACTGCTAGCAATTTTTAATAAGGAATTCTTTACCTAGCTGTTACATATATTTCAGAAGAAAATATGGCGTTTTTTTCACAGGTTTTGTTGTACTGATCTCAGTTCCTACCAAAGCTTTTCAATTTTTTGATGCCTTAAGGAATAATTTGCAGATGCATACAAGTGGCAGAAAAATAAGAGATTTTCTCTGTGCATTTACATTAGGTTAGAGCAAGTGTTTTCTACATGTAATGCTTGCTTTGCCAGAGATGAGAAGGGAGAGTGTTCAAATGATTAAACATGTGATTTCTAGTCTCCAAAGTAGGATTATAGATGTTTGAATAATATTCTAATCAGTGATGGAATTAAGTAACATTTTAAAACCATCACTTTATTTGCCAGAAGCTCATCCATTGGCAGGGGACATTTCACTTAGTTTTGTTACATATAGATAATATAAAAACATCAACTGGCAGTGTGCCATTGCAGCAACAAAATATAACCCTTTTCTGAGCTGCATCAGCAAGAGTATAGTAAGTAGATCAGAGGATGTTGCCATTTCTACTCTATAGTCGTTAAATGACATATCAAATATATCAGGCTTTTTCTTGTGTATTGTAGCAGGTTTTGGTTCTCCCATTCTATATGAAAAGTTGAAAAGCTTGAGTGGATTTTTGAAATGGTTGCTGATAAGTGTAGTGTTGGAGAGCATGATGTAGGAAGAAAGGTTCAAGGCATTTTGCTTGTTAAACCTACACAGTAGAACCCTATGGGAATCTAATCACAGTCTTCCGATACTTAAAATCCAGCTGACTGTAGAGCTTATGTTTATAAATACCTCCCCCATTCCCACTATCCTATTTTTCAGAAGATATAGACATACCAATTACATGTGATAGTATCAAGATCGGCTCCTCTCAATTCATGCTGTCTTTAAATACAGTTTTGCTTTATTCTCAGAGCTTCTAAAGGACAGGTTTCTATTTCTCACTTCTAATACATGGATGGTCATTCTCAGTAATGAAAAACCCACTTAAATTCAATATTTCTTTGAAATTTTCTGTCAGTTCTAATAAAAATTTCCTTGTTAATGTTTTGGATTCAAAAAGTACAATCTTAGCATATGACGAATTTCAGTGTATGTGAGCAAAATCTAGGGGAGTAATTCTTCAGAAAAAATAGCATAAAGTCTATTTATTATATATATATGTATCTATATAGATGGATTAATCAAGAGAATATATAAGGCTATACTTTTGAATTACCTTTGGAACACTGACAGTTAATATTTGTCATTTAGCAAAAATTATATATTTTAGTATAAAAGAAGAACATTCTTTACTATATTTTTCTGTTGAATATTTACAGCATCAACCAACATGGATTTTAGACATGTACATTCACATGCAAAAAAGAAATTACAAGAATAATGGAATAGAAATACTGCTGGAATATTTTAAATAGCTTCTAAATTGTTCATTTAAAATACATTTTGTTTCAATATGAAGCAGTTCATTTCCCATGAAGAGAGAGTGACTTTTTTTCAGAAATTAATGTTCAGCCAACATTATGTCTTTTATAACCTTTCCAAAATGTGAATATGCTGATTAATTCACAAGATGTAGATCTTGAACTACCCTTCTAAACATCAAGAGCTTTCATTGAAGGCCAACCTGCAGCAGCTCATTCCAAAGAGACAAGCTTTGACTTTCAGATTTTCATGAGGTCTTTCATCTTTATTTATGCTTATGCTGTATTTAGTTTATCCTATCTGCTTTCAATTATTGTGATTGCATGTGTTTTAGTTTGGGGGTTCTTATTGTATTTTGGTGTGGTTCTCTGTTTTTAATAGGCCTGTCCTTTCAGATGAAGAATTGATTCTCCTGGAATTAAATATTTTCCAAGGCAGAGCAGGAAAACTAAATGCATAATTACTTACAGCATGTAAATATGGGTCATATCTAAGGTGTTTGTGTCTATACAGTAAGCTAAACCCTAGATGTAGCAAAGGTTACTAGAAAGCTTACTGTGCAAAATACCTAACTAAACTTCCAACATCTGTTTAAGACTTGGTTTAGGACAATAAAATAGTTTTCAAATATTTTTTATAAGTAATATCTAGGTAAATAAACTTCATATTCTGTTGATGGTTTTTTTCCCGCACAATAGGCATATTAGCAAAGTTACTTTTTGCCTTTATACTGCCACTAAAGAACCTATTAACTCACTGAAGCTAGTTACAAATGAAATACTTTTATTGAAGAAAGGCTAATATTATGTGAAATAAAATGTTAAGAAGGTCACAAATATAGGAAGTTATCTGTTTAATAATGTACTTTGCTACTCTGGGACCCCATATTGTCTGTTTACTCAAGCAGGTGGATTTGCTGAAGAAGTGCTGATGATGCAATGTGCTGACCCACATATCTGTTCCCAACGGAGTGCACCAGTTGGTATAGTTTGTGCTTATAGTTTAAACAAAGCTAACATTTTTCCTTTTCCATTGTCTCCTGCTGAAGGAATAGGAAACAATATAAATGTTGTCAAGTTATCTTATAAGAAAAGGTCTATATTTACAGTTATTTATGGGTTGGGTTTTTTCATTCTTATTATGTATTATTTCTTGTGAGAATATAAAATAAAAATTTTGATCTGGGAAGCATTGCTGATATCTTATGAAAGTGCTTACCTTATCCTTAGATGATAAACAAAAATCTTGAGATTATTAATCATTAATAATTGACATTATTATTTGAACCTTACTCTACAAAGGAAGTTATTGCTCATTTTTTATTGTTTTCTGTGGTTTCATTTTCACAGATGTCTAAAATGGTACAAAAACAGTATTAAGAGATCTGAACTTTAACCTCAAAATTAGTGTTGTCTAAAATGGTACAAAAACAGTATTAAGAGATCTGAACTTTAACCTCAAAATTAGTGTTGTACATCTTGATGGCCATCTCCTCTGAGGATTTTGAAAATAACAGGGTTAATGAAGTATAAAGGTAAACTTCTGTCATATCTAAGATGCTCTATCTAATTGTGATGTTTGTTTAATTAACAATAGCATTTTGACTGCTCAGATATCTGTTAAAAAAAACCAACAAAAATGCCTCTTTAAGAAGCAAGGTTGATGAATTTAATTTCAATGTGAGTCAAATATTCAAACATGTGAAAAAGTTTTCAACATCCAGGAATACCAGTGGTCAATATTTCTTCATAGGAGAGATTTTGGCCTAATGATTTTTCATTTAAAATTAAGATATTGTCTCTAAGTACCTAATAACAGAACCTTGTCAGGTTATTTGTGGCTCAAGCATAGTCTTTTCTTTTACCAAACTACATCAGCTAAATTCTTTTACATTATACCAGAAACTGATCATGACTCATTCTTATGTGTACAGTTAATGCCCATAAACAATTTTTGTACATATTTATACACTTGTAGGGGAATCAATATATGAATTAGAAGACATAATATTTACTGAAGAATATCATTACTTTATGTAGATGTAGTGGATACGTCTCAGGTATAGATAGCTGTGGAGTAGTTTTGTTGTAAAATTACATGAGGGCTTGATTGCATGTGTCGTGAAGGTTCTGGAACCTGCTCTCATGTCTGCAAGACTTGTAATCAGATCATTGACTACTGATAAACGTGATTAATGAGAACACAGATGTGTCCTTGATGCAAATTGTATTTGATGTTGATCATGAAATAATACTAGGAGAAAGCAAGCAGTTAATTTGAGTGAATGGTGAGGTACAAGGCTCAGTAAATGAGGAGCCATGATTTAATCTTTGATGCTGAAAGTCAGGTTATCTTTTGGCTGGTTTTCAGGACCACAGTGAAATAATATTTCTTGATTATAATAAAACTTGAATGCTCATTGTTAACAATGCTTTTGCAAGTTGTGGAGTTTTAATGAAATTTCCACTGTCTTTTCCAGGCAAATCCATAACACCAAAAATTACTTTTAAAAAACAAAAGAAAACAATATTTGAATTTTCCAAATGGGTCAGAGCTTTTGGTTTTTTTTTCTTTTATGTTTCTCTTTTTTTTTTTTTTCATTTACTAGCTTGCTTCATTTTAAGAAGCATATACTCCTGGAAATATTATAAGAAATATTAGTATTTAGAAAAAGCATTTTGATATGAAATTCTCCATGTGGAAGAAGCAATTTAAATTTTGCTAGATAAAATGCCTTTATTTGTCATTTTGCACTGACATATTAAAATAAAAATGTGTACTCTTCTCTTTAATCCTTAGGAACCATGACAACAGAAAGAGATGTTTTGCATTTAAACCAGATACCACAGTAAGATAAGAATATGAGTGCTTGTGTAGCGCTAAATGGAATAGGACTGAGTCACTGTAATTGTGTTTTAGAATTTATGAAAATTTATTATTTTTGTATCTGTAATAGCATCAACATCTATTCTGACATAGCCAAACTTACTTGTGGTAAAACCTTTACATAAATCAGGCATTGTAAAATGCCACATATTGAGCTCCTTAGTCATCAAGTATTTGGTTAAGTAATAAAAATAATTTATTCATTCTTACCCGTGCTTATGATACCAAGCTGAGTTGTGCCGTTGACACACCTGAAGGATGGATGCTATCCAGAGGGACCTGGACAAGTTTAGGAAGTGGACATATGGGAATCTCATGTAGTTCAACAAGGTGAAGTGCAAGGTGCTGCACCTGGTGTGGGGCAAGCCCTGGCTGGGGAGTTGACAGATTGAGAGCAGCCCCACCAAGAAGGATTTGGAGATATTGGTGTATGAAAAACTGGATATGAATTGTCAATGTGCACTTGCAGTATGGAAAGCCAACCACATCATGGGCTGCAGAAACAGGTGAAGAGAGGTGATTCTGCTCCTTTGCCCAGACTCCATGTGCAGTACTGCATCCAGATGCGGTGTCCTCAGCACAAAAAAAACAACAAACTGTTGGAGAGGCCAGAGTGCCACAAAACTGATAAGTGATGAAGTACTTCTTCAAGGAAAGGCTCAACAATCTGGGATTGTTCCACCTGGAGAAGAGAAACCTACAGGGAAACCTTATCAGTATTTACAGATGGTTTAAAAGAAACATGGGGATAAACTTTTTAATAGGGCATTTAGAAATAGAACAAGAAGATGTGGTTTTAAACTAAAGAGTGAATTCACACTAAGTATGAGGAAACAAGTTTTATGATGAGGGTGGTAAAACACAGGAACAGGCTGCTCAGAGAAGTTGTAGATGTCCTATTCCTGGAAACCTTCAAGGTCAGATTAGACTGGGCTTTGAGCACCCTGACATAGTTGGAGATGTCTGTGATCATTGCAGGAGAGTTAGACTATATGTCCTTCAAAGTTTTCTTTCAACCCAAACAACTTATGATTCTATGGTTGTACTTTTTGTCAATCTGATATCAGAGTAGAAAGATGCCATGTGAGTTGAAAATGGAAAAAGCAATTCCTTAATGTGTATCTTTTCATTCTTCTTCTTATTTTTCTTTTCTTTTGGGAATGCTATGCTTTTAATTTATTCAGTACTTGGAAATGAAATTGCTAGAAATTTTCACACACATATCTCAGTATTCTATCACTTTTTAAATTTTTTTTTTTCTTTTTTTTCCATCTGGAAAAGAAACCAAGAGAACATTTCCTAAATTAATTATAAAAAGTAAATTCAGTCTTCTTCCTATGCCTTTTAAAAATAGTGTTTCCAGGTAAAATTACAATGTTCTATTTCAAAAGAAAGCATTTTTTATATGTCAGTGCATGCCGAGCATTCATAAATGGTACTTACTGGGATGTTTTAATACATCTTTTCAGTTGTTGTACCATTATGTCATTACAACTCCTCTGAAAGGAAGGGAAATCTACATTTTTCCTCTTAAAGCCAAAATTCAAATTAGTAATACCATGAGTTTGAAACAGGAAATACATTAGTTATTTTAAAATTCATAGAGCATCTACAAAACAATCACTATTATTGCTTTTTTATGGGAAAAATGTATTTATATTAAATATGGAAAAAAATAGTTTCCCTTGTCCAGCTTCAGTGTGCTTAACTGAGATCGCATTAACCTGCAGGATATTTTCTAATTCAGTCACAGATGCAGTCATGAGTAGTCGGCTGGAAATGAGGTAATTGGGGTGTGACAGAACACTTAGTCTGTATCCATAATTCATTCTTCATAATGAAAGAAAATATGAAGGTGCCCTATCAAAGAAAGTTTTTATTATAAGTTTAGCTTTATAAAAGGTGATAAAAATAATTGCTCTTCTGATTTTTATATTAATGCATCTGTCCTGGTTCAGGGCAAATTTGGGGAAAGAACCCCAAAAGAGTTTCCTTTAGGAAAGCAGATTCAATTGGCCCTTCCCCCCAACCAGTTCAGGAAAGATACCTCTTTGGAGAAAAGCGGAAAAAAACCTGTTTATTAAACAAGCAAACTTAAGCAATATTAAACAATAAAACTTTTTGCCACTCCAAGAGAGAGACAAACTCAGAAACCCCCCAGGCTGCACCTGGGCTCTCTCAGTCTCTGCTCAGTCCCTCAGTGCTGGAAATGCCACGGCCCAGGACCAGCCGCTGGACCACAGGACCGAGCTGCCGGTGCTCTCCTGGTGTTCAGTCCAGAGTAGGTCCAGAGAAAGGGAAAAAAACCACAGTCCAGGGAACTTCTTTGCCTCAGCTAGCTGAAACTAACTAGGGAAAAAAAAAAAAAAACAAAGGAGAGCTCTGTCTTGCTGTCTGTCCATCCGCAGACAACTCAGTCCAGGAGCAGGAATGTGGAGATGTGGAGGAGGGAAAGCAGTTCTTGAAAACAAACTCTGCGCTTCTTCCCCTCCTCCCTGCCCTTCACTCCTGGAACAACTCTTAAAGGTCTAGAACTTATTATTCAACATATACAGGGCAGACAATTGGGGATAAAGGCATCATACAGTCAACCTAGGACAATGCACCATTTCACAGTACGAAGAGCAAGGCTCACATTTCAGCAATACAAGGATACAGGGAAATGCAGATTGGTGAACCTCTCTTGATCCCACAGATGGTCATGGGTCGATCCTAATTTCCAGGCACATGATCATAAACAAATCAAGCTATCATCAAGCTATGCTTGACCAACTTGGTACCTTGATCATCTCAAGCTGGGCAGGAGCATTGATCTTCTTGACAGTAGGAAGGATATGAGAGGGATCTGCAGAGGCTGGATCATTGGCCTAAGGCTAAATGTATGAGGCTCAAAAAAGCAAGGTGCTGTATCTTCCCCTTGAGTCACAACAACCCCATGCAGTTCTACAGACTTGAAGAAGAGTGACTGGAAAGCTGCCCAGAGGAAAAAGAGCTGGGGCTGCTAGTGGACATCTTGCTAAGCATGAGGTAGATGTGTGCCCAGGAGACCAAGGCCACTGGCATCCTGGCCTGTGTCAACAACAACATGGCCAGCGGGACCAGGGCAGTGATCATTCCCCTGTACTCGAGGCTGCACCTCGACTCCTATGTCCAGTCTGGGCTTCTCACTACAAAAAACATTGAGGGACTGAAGCAAGTCCAAAGAAGGGCAAAGGAGCTGGGGAAGGGTCTGGAGCACAAATCTTATGAGGAGTGGCTGAGGGAGCTGGGGTTGTTTAGCCTGGAGAAAATGAGGCTCAGGGAAGACCTTATCACTCTCTACAACTGAGAGGATGTGGCTTTTGAGTGAGGTAGGTATCTGTATCTTCTTCCATGTAACACATGAGAGGATGAAATTAGTTGCACCAAGGAGAGGTTTAAATTACAGATTAGGACAAACTTTGTCACTGAAAAGGTGGTCAGTCATTGAAACAGGCTGCTGGGAGTGGTTGAAACACCATGCCCAGAGGTCTTCAAAGTATGCAGGCATGTTCCACTTAGGGACATAGCCTGTGGTGGACTTGGCTGTGATAGGTTGGACGTGATATCTTGATGGACTTTTCCCACCTAAATGATTCTATGAGAAAATGCCTTGACTTGTACAGAGCAGTGGATTCTGACCACCCAGATTTCAGGAAAGTCTTTGACACTGACTGCCATAATATTCTCATAGAAAAGCAGCTGAAATAAAAGTTGGATGAGCAGTCAGTGAAATGCACTGAAAACTACATACTAAATATTTTTGAAATAATGTAGAATAAGAATGCTATATTTTTTGAAGGAGTGTAGAATTTCTGACACTTTTACAGAATCGCAAACATTTGGAGGTGCTTAACCTGAATCTTTATTCAGAAAGGAACACAGAAGAATTTGAAAAGTTCTTTTTTTTTGTCCTTCAATATTGGATGATTCCCAGTATATTGCCCAGATAAGACTTGAAAAGATTCAAGCAGAATGTACTTCTTTACTTTGAAAAAGGAGCATTTTGCTGAAAAATATGCATTATTGTCTCAGGAGTTAATTTTGTTTTGTCTAATTCTATCCTTACATCTCTGGATTATTACATTATAAGAATTTTAAAGCCATAATTAAAATTATTCCTTTCTTTTATGTGCTATATTTCTATATGGAAGAACTTGATTCTATTTTCATTACCAAGAAAATATCTTTAAACATTTATTACAGCTTCAATTTCCTTCATTTATACAAGTTGAGAAAATTAATATGTTAACAAGTCACTATATACATATATCTTGTAGCAGTCTATAACACCTGACAGGCCCTCCCTCATTTTCCATAATGTCTATGTTATAAAAAACACAACAATATTTACAGCTCTCAATATATAATAATTAATAATATTGAACTCACTTAAAACCCCCAAAAGAAATAAATATACAAAATACTGTACCATAGTAAGGGTGTTCTTAGGTATAACTTGAAAAGTGCTATCTTTCTTTTTGCCTCATAAACAAGACTCCTTAGCAGGATAGCTGAGTGGCAGAACTGATAATATAACAGCAAGAGCACGAGAGACTGTGGAAGAATTTCAAATAAAATAATTACCTTTACTAGCTCTGCAGAAGTTTCAGTAAATGCTGAAGAGGAGAAAATTGCAGGTGCTGACTTCAGAGGGTTGTAAAAAAATCTCTGAAGAAAATATCCTAAACTATACATTTTAAGTTTCTGATTGTTTTTCTCCTATATTGCCTCCTGCTGCTGGAAGCCCACCTGGTCTCTGTTACATCTCCTATTCAGCATATTCAAAGTTTGCTAGAACTGCTTCAGGGTTGAATATTTTAGAATAATGTTAATATAGCAGATTTTGACATTCTATTGTTCAAATGGCAACAATCTTTTTTTCTAATTATTTTTTTGCTGGGTTGAAATTCAAATTCCCTTCAGAGCAGAGGATGCTGAATTCCACAATAAGAGAACTTAGCAACAATTTATTTTTTCTCCCAGTAGCATCAATAGATGACTTTTGTATTTAAATCAGAAGAGTCACATGAAAGAAAGAGCAACATCTGGCCAAACACCTACAAAAATGGTATTTATGAAATATTACCATCCTAAAAAGCTGATACACTATAGTGATAACTGCTTAAATTTTAAGAGCTTCATTTCTCAGAGGTGCTCTTATAGACAGCAACTGAATAGTACAAGTCTCAGAAGTGCTGAACACATCTCAGTTAGATATTCCGTTCTCTATTCAAGATCAAAATATATTTTAGATTGGCTGTAACCTGCATAGTCACTTAGAAGTCTGTCTTCAGAGATCTGTGTTTTAAAATCTTTGCTACAGAAAAGAATTTACTGCACAAAGCAAAATATTTGAGAAACATATATTCAGGATGACTGATTCTCACAAAGAATTTTCAATGCTTTAAATTCATCCTAATATTTTAGTCAATAACTCTTGATGGTTTCTCCCTTCATCCCCCCACCCACTCCAGAAATTTAAAGAGAAATTAAATGTAATGGAATATGGATATTAAAAATCTTCAGAAGTAATTTGCTTTAAAGAAAAAATTCCTACATATGGATTTTATGTAGATAGGTCAACAGATGCAAATGATTTTCAAGATATAATTTTTTTGTCTTTGGAAGCACTAGGAATGTAGGTAGGAACACTACATATATTCTTCAAGCTTCAGAAATATTGGGAGAAATAAAAGGGAGAGGATGTAGCTGTTGACCCACTGTGTAATGGATTAAAACTTGTTTTACTGTCAAAGCTGCATAGATGCATTACAGATCATTAGCAACAAAGGTTTAGTTGGTCAAAGCTTTCTGGCTATTTATGATTTTTTTGTTGTGTAAACAGTTAATTTTAAAGTTTAAGACATAGTCCAATACAATTGTAAGTTTGTAAGCCCTTTACAAATTACAATAAATGTTTAGGGTACCACACAAGGATACTGCAAACTTTAAGTATCACCATTCTCTCATCTATCATGCAGATCTCTAACAGAGTTAACAATGGTATGAAGCATAATTGCTGCAGCTTACACAATAAGAATGCATTGCTATTTTTATGGAAGGAGAGAAAGCTAAAGGAAGGAATTGCAATATTCTGTTATTGAGTTATATATTTGAAATCCATGGAATTGCTGGACTTCTTGTGGGAATTATTTCTAAATTTCGTCATAGCCATGCTTAAAATTTTGGCTGAGATGTTCACTACATTTTTAAATTTCAGATCTCTTAGTGAAAGTAAAATAAAATAATCTAAACAAAATATGAATCATTTCCATTAAAAATTGATACAATATTTTGGGGATTTTATTGATTGCAGTACTACAATTCAATGAAAGAAGTTTCATATCTTCAGCTTTGAAGTAACATAGTAAAGATACACACAGTTTTTATGATATAACTTAAACTGGAAAAATCACCCCTTTCTTAATAGTGAAAAAAAGTGAATTAAACTCCTAATTCATGAAGTTGAACATTTTACTGTCACGAGAGACATATAGGCCATTTGTTCTTAATTAAAAAGTCAGTTAATTTAAGAAGATATATGCTTCTGAACTATATTCTTCAATAAATGTTTAAAAAGGCAATCCAGACAAGAATTACTGAGACATTTAAACATTAGGGGGTCATACAACAGAAGTATTTATTCATACATTTAAATGTAGAGTGTATTACTACAAATAAAGAGTTCTGCTTGTGAATTACTTAGTACAGCTGATTAGTCTCATGTAAGCCAACTGAGATATTTGAGTGCAAAAGTGTTTGCAGGACCTTGAGCTGTCTGTTAATCCTGTATCTATATGCCTCTAAATATGCAACACATAAAAAAAATATTTCATGTACCACATGACACCATTAAAAACAAAATGTATCAAAAATAAGCCTGTTTTTTATCACAATTGCAGTTTTTGGAATGTTCTCAAGACTGACCTCTTAACTCCAAAACTGAGATTCTTAAAACTCTGAGAAGAACAAGAAAGCTGACAGATTAAAAACATATATTTTTCTTTGGAAAAGTCTCAGTGATGTTATTTTAATAATTTACAGTGAAAAAAAAGTGATTGTAACACAGATGGAAGTACAACCAGATGGTTGCCATCAATAGCAAATACCATCTTTGACCACATTTGACAGGGCAGTGGCTGGGCGCACCCTGCCCTGAGCTGGTTTTACTTGTTTGAGCAACAGGCTGGCAGAAAATGACCATGGACCCACTTATTTGAGGTGGAGCTCTCTGAATGACTGCAGCCAACTCTGAAAAACCAATACAACCACCAGAGAATGGTAATTTTAATATTATCTGTACCAACAAATGTTTACAGTTTTCAGTAATACAGTGTTTCTTTTAGGTTTATTTCAGTAATCCATTATGTAAATATCAGATGCCTCTATAAGTCTAGAAAAAAGGGTGCCATTATATCACAAATCCTAAAGACAGACTGTGTCAAGAAGTGTTCATTCCCTCTTCCACAACATGAAATCAACTATTCCTTTGCCAAAGTGACAATTGTTTGCCTATGCTGTAAATATTCTAATGTTTATGACATGCAAAATTCTGCTAGCAGTAACTTCATGATCAAACAGTTATTATCTGGAAAAAATTGGCACAGAAAGATTCTGGAAGCTATGGAAGGTGGCTGTTATGCAAGCTTACTGGTATTTTTAAGGCAAAAATAAGTTTTAAATTTGAAAAAAAATAAAAATTGTAATTAGATACTAATGCTGTGTCCATAGTCCTATAACCTGTAACTAACTTATACTCTTGTAAATTTGTAGTACTTGGGTAGAATAAAAATTAGACAGAGACAAGAATAGTGTTTTAATGAAAAATAAGTGTATTAAATGATGAGGACTTAATAAAATATTAGTAAGGAAATTTTATAATGTAAAGATCTTACAACTCTTATGAATAAACAACTAAAAATTTTGCCACAGTTTGAAAGGAAAATTGCATAGGTTTAATAACAAACCTTCAAGTATGTCAGAATCAGTTAAATTTTCATAGTTAAGAACAAGCAGTAGGTATATACATGGTACAGATGCTGAAATGAATAACTAGGACAGATGGGAACAATACCAGATGACAGACAGAGTCTTTCGGCCCTATTTATATATTCATTAATATTACTGAAATTACTTTTTTACTTCCTTTTTTTGACTATGAATGTACACATCCATGGATCACAAGTCCTAATTGCATCTGTCGCTGACTGAACAGTGACAGACAGTGAATGATTTCCATGGATGCTGAACAAAGTAGTCTATGATAAATATTAAACAGATGGTCTATATTAAAAAAATACTATTTTTTTTTACATTATGTTGGATTTCTCAAAAAGGGCAGACTGCTTAACTTAAAGAGGAGGTACAATATGCATAACACAGCAAATAATTTCATATGGAAATTGCTGTCTTAGTCTTGTGATGGTAGTTTGACAAATATTCTTCCCACTAATGCTGACTCTGCTAAGATAGTCATATTATCATTACTGCTCAGGCTTTGTTCTTCATTGGCTTCATCTTCAGGAGTACAAGGTACTTCAGTTGATCAAATTTAAAAAACAAAAAATTCTCAAATTGGTTTTTTTGATGCTTCATAGAAATTTTTAATTAATTACAGTGCTACATGCTACATGAGTTAGGATTAAACTAGTGGAATCAGTATTCGTGGGAATTAAAATATATACTTACAAAAAGATTTACTGAAATATCTTTATATATTTTTTGTTTCCTACATAGCACCAAAGGGGAAAAAATTTTTGCTTTCATTGCTGTCAAATCAAAAGAAGAGAAAAAATATGGGAAAGACAATTATTTTCTAATTTTTCCTGACAGAATGTACATAAACACACACTGCATATTATTTTTCAAATTTTGTACTTTTTAAAGAGAAATAGAAAATGGCAATATAACAGGTCTTTTTAAAAGTAATCCCTTGGTATGGAAGACAGCAGTGTACCCATATAATGTAACTAGCTAGTAATGAATGACTGAAGTTATGTTTTTAGTAGGTGCATTTGATTTACTACAAGTAAAAATAATTTTGCCTTGTACCAAGACAAAAATAGTTTCCTGTACATAAATACATTTTGAAACTAATTTATTTCCTCTGTTTCTTTTCTGCATATGTATGGACATGTGGATATCTAAGCTCTTTGCACAAATTTGAGCATCATTACTTCACTGTTACAAAAACCTGAAAGGAATTGAAATTATTTACTAAAAATCATTATACAGACTGGGGATAGCCTATTCTTATATTCCTTTATGAAAGCAATTCTAGACATCTGCTCTGCTGAATTTATAGAGTGGTTAGTAGTGTCTTCATCTGTAAAAGATAAAAGGTCCATGAAATACATGGACTGTTTGATATGAAGTAATGTATTTATCAAGTGTCTATCTCATTCCTTAAATAGCAGTGGAGTTTAGTTAAAAAATTTAAAATAAAATAAATACAAAATAATTATATTCAATGTCTAGGTTCAGTGTACAATTTATAAGATTTCCTCCTTCTATTTAAGAACCATTTCAGTAAATGAACACTTGTCATCTTATGAAATAAATTAATGGAACACGACAACCTGAGCTAAGCAGAAAAGTTTTTTAGTAGAGAGCTGAGGCATGCCAATGAACTGAAACACAGACAATTGGCATAAATTAGAATGTTAGTAAATGAATTCATAAAAATAGTTACTATTACTGAAAATTGGTCTAATATTTGTAAATCTTTACTAAAAATGAAGTTTTATCTAAAGTAAATAATGCTTTTTTCCCCTTCCTTTTTCTGTAGCCATAGGATTTGTCAGCTGCAAGAAACTTACATGTTGTTTTCAAATCTGGATGTGTGAAGGTCATAAAAGGTAGATCATCCTGTCCATAAAACTGTGACATTTCTATCTGCTCCTCTCTACAACCTGGGTCTTACCACCTTCTTAATTTAAAATGTGTTTTGCATTCATGGAAATTTGCCCTTACATTTGTGACAGCATGTTACATGTTAAATTTCTAAACTGCTGAAGACATTGGAAGTTTATATTCTTATCTTGAATAGGTGTGTAGCTAAAAGGCAAGATACCTGAGAAAAACAGGATAAACAGCACTAACCTAACCCTCCAATTCTACTTAAGAAAATAAGTGATTTGACAGGAGATGATATGTGGTATAAGGATTTCTCAGAACCTGGATAGGTTTCAATGCAAGCCTGAAGAGAAGAAATCAACAGACAATGTTCCACAAATCTCAGAAATATTCAAGTTTCTGTTGTTATTCAACTTCCCTTTTAATTTGTTTCAAACACTTTAGAGAAAAACTTCTAAAGGATACATACATGAAGACCTCATGAGGACTCTGGTCTGCAAACCCCTCTGGTGATGAAGGTAGATAGTTCTTTTAAAATCACCTTGATATTAAAAGTGTAGTTTATACCTTCTGTATTAGCTTCCACTTTTTAGGCTAGCTAAAATGGATAAAGAGCAAACTGCATAGGATAATTAGTATTGATTAAAACTGAGTAAAATATTTTGCAAATATTTAGATAAAACTGACATTATTAATTCAATATCTAGATACTGGCTGCAATGTGTTGTTTTGTGGCACAAGATGGTGATCGTGAATCTTTTTAAAAGGAGACTATTATAATCAGCTCCATTTCGGATAAGGTATTTTCTGAAAATTTAATCACTGGCTTTGGAAGTGAGTTAATGGGTCCTTTTCCTTTCTACAGAGCATATTGTATTTAAAATTTCCTTTGCATATACAGAATTGAGAAGTCTGATTAAATATGCATGCAACAGAAGTTAGATATAAAGAATTCAAAGGACAACCATGGGGAGATTTGATTGGGCTTAGCACTTCACAAGCGTTTCTGTAGGGTACTGTAGGTACTCTTCCAGATTACAAAACTTTGTGACTAGGATATAATGACTTTTTATTCCCTGTGAAACTCTCTCTTTTTGTCTTAGTCACTTTTCTCTTATATGACTAATGATATCATTCAAATGAAAGCCATGAATCTTTCACTCAGTAAGTTACAAAAAGAGCAGCATTTTAAGCTTTGAAATACTAACAGACTAAAGGAAAAGAAGGCATAAGAAAAAGAATGTGACCACTTTTCTCTCTTCAGTGACCAAATAACCACCTCAAAGTTAGTTATTCTAGTTATCTCAAAGGCTTGCTTCAAAGAAGTCTTTTTGAAGCTTGAGAATTTTGTGACTGAGAACAGAATAGATATGTGGAGCCTACAGTCAGGATGAGCAAAGATGAGAAAATCACTGTCTGGATAGAAGTCATCTACCAAAAGATCTGGTTTCTTATTTAGGAATTTTTTCTTTTTTAGGTATGAATATAAATAATGGATTTGGAAACTAGGTGCTTAGCAAATATTTTGTTTGAGAAGTGCTTCCACCCAACTTAGACATAACAGAATTAGCAGCCTCATTCCAAAAACTTGTAGCTCATACTAAGAGGTCTCTGGTCCAGCATAATGTTTCATGGACTAGGTCTCCTTTTTCTCTATTTTTATCATATTTGTACCCATATTTCAAGGATCTAGTAATATTTATGTCCCAACTCTTTGAAACCATTGAATTTCAAGTTATGAGTTTTTTACCCAGATATTTCAGAAAATGAGTCTGAGAAAGTTTATGCTGAAAGTCACAGGATAAAATGTTGATGTTATTCTATCCAAAGAACAGTATTATAATAAATTATTTAAAGTAGAAAATATTAAAATAAAGTAATAATGTGGTGCTCAGTATTTTAAATATTGTAATCAAATAGTGATGTAGAAAAGTCATAGAATCATGGCACCATTTGGATTGGAAGGGACATTCAAAGACCATCTAGTCCCACCCCCCTGCCTTTGACATTGCCATCATCCACTACATCATGCTCTTCAAAGCCCCACCTAATCCAATCTTGAACCTTGATCACTTCCAGGAATATGGAATCCACAACATCTCTGGGAAACCTGTTCCAGTGCCTTCCCACACTCATAAAGAATTTCTTTCTAACATTCAGTCTAAACCTACCCACTTTCATTTTAAAACCATTATTCCTTATACTGTCACTAGAGGCTTTGGTAAAAAGTCTCTCATCTTTCTTATAAGCCCCCTGTATATACTGAAAAGGTGCCATAAGGTCTCCTTAGAGCCTTCCCTTCTCCAGGCTGAAAACCACCAAATGTTTCAGCCTTTTTCATAGGAAAAATAATTTTTGTGACCCACTTCTGGACTCACTCCAATAGGCCCATGTCCTTTTTATGTTGGGGGGCCCAGGGCTGGATGCAGTACTCTTTGTGGGGTCGCATAAGGGCAGAATAGAGGGAAGAATCACCTTCATCAACCTTACAGACATAGAAGGGCAGTTTTTTTCCCCATGTCTTGAAGAAAGAGAAAATGATTTACCTTCTGTGTTAAAGTCATAAACCTTGTTATATTATGTTTTTAGAAATGAAAATATATATATGTTTATATCTATATAATAATCTATATTTATCTATATCTATCTATATCTATATCTATATCTAATATATATATATATATATATATATAAATGTTTGTATGTTTAAGAATGGTATGCAGCCTGGACTTCACAGCATAGTCATATGGAGATTTCTGTTCTTACCTTCAAAGAATGACAAAGTGTGACTGGAAATAGTCCCATGCTTAGACTTCCAGTTGAAATCTGTCTCCTGCACTAAGAATATGAAAGATTACATTCTAGAGTGAATCAACTTTTGCTTTGTTTCACCTTGATGACCTTAAAGTGACAACTTTTTCATATTCTAATTGTAAATATATCTTCATTAACTATTTGCAGCATTTTCAAACTAAACAGACCAAGAAATCATCAACCTGGAGGTTTACTCTGTGTCATATTACTTCACCCACTAAATGCTAAAGATTTTGTAAACCTTGAAGATATTTTTGCATTTCACCTGAAGAATGCAACATTGGTGACATTTAAAAAATTTAATTAAAGAATACTTATCATAGTAGAATTCCACAGGAAGTGCTGGGTGACAAAACCTCAGTGTTATGAAATTAATTGTACCACTAATGTATAGCTGAAACAAGTCAAAAGCTTGAACCCAATGAAACAAGTCATTAATCTTCAACCATCTGTACTGTGCTATGTGAATAACTTCGGTATTCACATTAAGTTATCTTAAAAAGAAAAAAATCCCAAAATCTAGGGTATTTTTTAAGCAGGAAAAAATTATTTTGCAGGACAGAATATATTGCATAGACATGTTTATCACTAGCAATTTTTATTCCTAATTAATTTATTAAAGCCCTTTAAATTTAGTTTTAAAAATATATTGTTTTCTTATATTTAAAAAAATAGCCTTTCTTTTCTTCCTTTCTTCCTTCAAAAGTTATATTTTTAAGAAATAAAATTTTAGAAAAGGAAGAAGGTGCAAGGATTTTCCTGTGGGCATAGTGATAAGAATTTTACAATTTTAAATGACTGTTTATTTTGATACCATGTTTTCTTTATGGATTATATAACTTTTAGAGTATTTCCTGAATAAATGCCAAATAAGTTTATTGGCCAGTGTTTTAAAGCACATAGATAATGGCATATTAAGAATATAAGCCTACTTTTCTTAATTTCAGAAAACCAAGTAGTTTTCCATACATGGGAACATAGACTGAAGCTCTGTGAGGGGAGCTGGAACATCACAGTGATGGGAACCAAATCAGTAAGGCAGAAGGTAAGTGGGGAAACTGAGGGAGGCTTTACCTAAATCTCAGGTAAAATGTCTCAGGTTTCTTCTAGCATTCTTTCATTATCATGAATTATCATTTCATGCAAACAAACACTTATCTTTAGACTTTAAGATAGTAAGAAGATTTGTTTCTAACAATAAATTAAATTTCAAAGATGATAACATGAGAAACTCACAGAAGTGAGTGAATAGAAGGGGAAAATGGATTTCCCAAAACTGATCTGGGACTAAACTAGCAAGACAGAACCAGAAGAAACTATCACACTTTATAGACAGTGAAGTGGAATATTTGGGAGAAAGATGTGAAAGATAAGGCATGGTGGAATGCTGCATTACTATGAATTTATGACTAATGCTGAATGTAAAATCAGTAAAACAAAGGTCAGTGGACAGAAAGAAGCAGCTGTTTATTCAGGACTGTGGGAAGGGAGCTTGTAAGGTAAAGCAAACCATGTAATTGAAGCTGCTCAGTGCTTCTTCTCAAGCAGTTCTGCTTCTGATCATAGCAGTTTTGAGCAGGAAGATAAATGTGTGTCTGATCTGATCATTGATGTGGCTAACTTTATTCTGTGACCAGGAGAGAGCCAAGATGTTTTTCCTGCCACAAGTGAGAGATCATTCAAGAGAGACAAATAAGATAATTTGAGACCCTAACAGAATGCAGACAATTCCATCAAATAAAAATACATTTCTAATATGTATAAAACAATGCTAATTGCAAAACATTTTTTCTTTTAATGGATCTATTATTTCTTTCAGTTGCTAAATTAAATTACTTCTTGTCTGTTGCAAGGAGTCTTGTGTTATGTGTTTCCTCTGAACACGAGTTTGAACAGGGTCACAATGATAGTGGTGAATCAGTCAAGCCATTGCAGAGCAGTATTAGCTGTCAATACATAATGGCACTGTAGAATTCATCCTGATTTAGCAAAAGTGAATGACAGTGCCCCAAATTTCTTTCCTTCTGTATTTTTCAAATTAGGAGTTATTAAATTGCTTACAAAAGGGACCTGATTGGTGTTTCATGTTTGAACTATTGACTTCTAAAATATATAATGACTGTAAATTCACTATTGGCCTTTGAAACCAGGATAAATAAAATAATACAAGAAGAAATGGTTCAATATAATGGCTGTCAAGGATTAAACTTGTCTGGATACCAGGTGGCCACCAAAGATGCTCTACCACTCTTCTCTTCAATTGAATAGGGGAAAGAAAATATAAGGAGAGATAGGGCAGGGAGAGATCATTTGTCACTTACTGTTCCAGGCAAAAGAGACTTGGCTTGAGGAGGGTAATAGAATTTATTACCAATCAAATCAAAGAAGTGTATTGAGAAAATAAAACCGAATCTTAAATTACTTCCCTTCACAGTTTCAGTAGTACTCGCAATTTCTTGTGCTCCTTCTCCAGAACAGTGCAAGGGGACTAGGAATAGGGCTTGCATTCTATTCTTCATCCATTGTTTCTGCCACTTCCTTCTTAGGGGTAGAACTCTTCATACTCTCCTTCTGCTCCAGTGTGGGGTTCCTCTCATGGGACACAGTTCTTCAGGGAGTTCTCCGGTGTGGGTCCTTCACATGGCTTGCAGTTCTTCACAGACTGCTCCACCATGGGCTTTTCTCTCCATGGGGTCACAGCTCCTGTCAGGAGCCTGCTCCATCATGGCCTTCCCTTGGAGTGACAGACTCCTTTGGGCTTCCAATTGTTCTGGTGTGGAATCCTCCAAGGGCTGCAGGTGTATCTCTGCATTCCCATGTTTCTCCATGGGCTGCAGGGGCACAGCTTCCTCACCATGGTCTGCACCAGGGGCTGCAGGGGAATCTCAGCTCCAGTGCCTGGAACAGCTCCTGCCCCTCCTCCACTCACCTGGGTGTCTGCAAAATTCCTCTCACATAATCTCACTCCTCCATGTTTGCAATTGTGCAGTAGCTTTTTGCACTCCTTGTTAAATCTGTTATCCCAGAAGCACTACTATTATTGCTGATGGACTTGGCCTTGGCCAGGGCAGGTCAGTCATGGATCCAGCTGGCACTGGCTCTGTCAGACGTGGAGGGAACTTCCCAGTGAAGTCACCCCTTGTAGCCCCACATTACTAAACCGTGTCGCTCAAACACAATGGCCCACTCCCAGTATATTGAAAATATTGTCCATGTGTGAAGGTGAATATTCTTTACTTCAGAGGTACAATAGCCAGGTATACAATATATAGCTCTATGCACTGAAATTCAAAAAAGTATTTTGAAAGATACCTTTGTATAGCTGCTGTGGTTTAGCTAAAATATTTTATAGTTGGTTTGCAATATAGCTACAATCTTTTAAGGTAAGCAATGTGTAGTTAATAGTGTTTAGGTATATTAAGTTAGTGCATAAGTGCAGAACAACAAGTATCTATAGGATGAAGTGGGAACTTACAATAATAAGTGGTCATCTCTGTTTTTCAGTGATGACTGCAGTAGTAACGCTCCTTTCAAAATTTAGCTGCAATCTCCAGAAATTTAATGTATTTTTTCCATGTAGTTTGTTTTTATTTTGTTTTTTATTTTGGGGGTTTTTTGTTTGTTTTTGGTTTTTTTTTTTTTTTGTTTTTTGTTTTTTTTTCCCTCACCTTTCCATGAATAAGAATTTTGCATGGTTTAGTAATTTTCATGAACATAGCTCCAAGAGGAAATTTCTGTACTGTTCATGGTGACTGTCATATAAAAGACAGTATACAGATAAAGAGGACGACAAAAATAATATCAGCATAGTTTTCAGAAGTAAAACTGTGCTGTTTTGGTTGGTGTAGCATTAATTTTCTTCACAGTGCCTGCTATAGGACTGTGTTTTGGATTTGTGCTGAACAGTGTTGATAACACAGAGATGTTTTTGCTCTTGCTGAGCCGGGATTACACGGAGCCAAGGCTGTTTCTTCTCTCTGCATGGCCATGCTGGGAAGAAGTTGGGGGTGCATGGGAAACTGGGAGGAGACACTGACCAAAGGGATATTCCAGACCCTGTGAGATCATGGTCCGCATATAAAGCAGGGAAGAAGAAGGAGGAAGGGAAGGACATTTGGAGTGATGGTGTTTGTAGTGTCATCTTTTCTGTTCTGTTCTGTTCTTTCAGTGGAGCTCAGGAAGTCTTTTTCATCAGCATGTGTTCTTTATATAAAAAACAGAATTCTGTCATGTGGTTGCAGGCAGCAACAAGACAGACTGCAAGGGAAATCTATTCCTGGATGATGTTTGCAGATGCTTAGCAGAAATTGAGGTTTTCTACACCACAGCAAAAGTAATTCTTTCCCTGTAGACTTTGCAAGTACATATTATATCAGAACTTATACACAATATTTCTGAAATATCTCCTTTTAGAAACATCTCATTCCAAATATAAAGTTTCATAATATATGTTTCTGTCTTAACTGGAAATCAGTATATTTATAAGGGGACATTTCAGTGTCCTTTCTCTTTAGGATATGTGAGTCTTCTTTGTGTGTTAGAAGTAAATATTCAGCATGAAATAATATAGTCATTTAATTTGTGCCAAATGTTAACTATTTTGGTAATTACTACAACTGTAGAGAATTATCAATAATTTAATTGATTGATTGATTGATTGATTGACCTGGCTGACTGGCTGTCTATATCACCCATAAGCTATTACTTAGTGGCCTGAATAAAGTTTCTTTGAATCATGTCCTTAGACTTCTGTGCCATAGAAATAGCTTTTGTTTTTAAGGTGTGAAATATTTACTTGCCTAGATCCTTTCCCCTGGTAATACTTAACTAGTCTTGGACTCATTAATATTTAGTTAATACTTAACTACTTCTAATATGTCGCTAGACTTGTAGTTACTGTCTGCTTTCCTTCTGCTCTGGTCTTCACCTTACCAGGACAGTTATTTCTATAAATGTGTGCAATGGCATTCAAGAAACAGGATTTTCACCCTCAATAGATTAAACATTATGTAATGAAAATTTATATGATTAGATATCCTTAAAAAGGAATGTGCTGTTATGTATGCATATGTTTATATGTGCAGAATATTCTTTACAGTCATGATAAAAACCCCAATGACAACAACTTGTAGATGTGACAATGTTCATTCCAACTGTAATTCTGTAACCTTGATCATATTAAAGAAACCTCAGTGCTTATTGATGTGAATTGCAGGCTGGGAACTGATGCCCATGACATCTTGTTATGCCAGCTCTGCATTTTCTTCCTTACGCTTCTGTCATCTATTAAAAGAGATTAAAAGCTGAAAAGAAAATGTTTCACAAGTAACAATGCACTTCCCAATTATGCTATTTGTTAAAGTACTTGTAAGTCTGAAAAAGAGCAATTCCCATGTTTAAGACATAAATGAGGTTTTTGAATAGATACACTAGGTATTTTCTCTATACATTTCTGTGCACAGTGAGGAATTCTGATCAAATGAAAAAATTCTTAAGTTCAGTAAGTACAAGGATAATTTCAAAATTTATTTGCAGATTTTAAATCTCATGTGTTTTGGATTTTAAAATTATTTTAAATATTTTCTATTTTATTTTGTTTATTTTTAATTATTTTTGGCTGGAAAATTACTGAAAAATGAAAGAAATTATCTAAGTTATTTGACTCTATCTTCTATTTGTTATGATATCTTTCTGTGAGCAATGAGTCTAATTTAGAGTCTTTAGCAGCTTGATGTCTATTCTTTTCTTCTATGTGGTTTTACCTTGTGACCTAAAGACACAGAAGTTACACAGCATATATTCACAAAAATAATACAATTAATTGTTTACAATTAATTGTTTCTTTCCAAATGGCAATTTCAATTTATTGTAATATGCAACACTTACTGAGTAATTTTGCAGATACAAAAATGATGCAATGTGTGATTTGGTGTATCATTTCAGAGCTGCTCTTCAGCTGGGATCAGCTTTAGAAACTGTGGTGATTATACATATAAATTCTGTCAGCCATTTATAGGAACATGCCTGTGTTGGGTTTTGAGCTTATGTGATAGAGGATAAGGTAAAAATAAAATAATTGCTTTTAGTGGTTTGAGGGTTAGGTGACATACAGGAAAAGCACTAATAAAGAATGTTCATTTTTCTTCAGTCCATTCTTGTTTCCATTACATTCTGAGGAATGTACTCTTCAACTGCAGATCAGCATCACTTCTGTGCTTCTAGCAGTAACAATTTAAAAACTTACATCTTTGATATTGGTTCCTTGCTAAGCCTCTACCCTTAAAATTATAATATTGACTTTTCTTTACAGTTTCTTGCAATACTTCTTGTTATGTTATTAGTATGAATGCTCATTCCTAAAAAGATAAAAGGAACACTGCAATATACTTCTCAACCTAGAGGGGATTGTAAGCTTGTGAAAAGTGACTTTTTCTTTCTTTTTCTCTTGAAAATAACAAAAACTCCTTACTTAATTTTACCAAGTGTATTTAAAAGATGTATTTCTGTGTATTTGCTAGGTAGCCATGTTCTCCATAAGGCAGTTACCTGCAAGATGCATCATAATACCTGCAGCTGGCAGAAGACAGCCATCAGTGATGTGCATATGCTTAAGGTCTTTCCAAACTATTGCAATTATGACTATATTGAGACTTTTTTCCCTCTGGAAAGAAAAAAAATCTTGTTGTTTGCTAACATTTGAGATAAGTTATCTCAGTAATGTTAATATGTCTTTCTCTAGCACTTCCCCTGTCCTCTGTAATTTCCCAGAAGCAAATGCTAGCTCCTTGCCCTTGTGGGCCAAAGTTTAATGGATAGCATGTCAAAACGGAAGTAGCAGGTGGTGTACAAGTAAGCATTTCTGCAATACTATTGAGAAACAGAAATGTGAAATAATTACACTAAAACTAATATTTTATTTAATGTTTTCAGACATCAGCAAGAATTTATTACCTATCAAGCAGACCTAATTTCAGGCACAGCTGAATATCAACCAGAAAGAAGGTGGCCTTCAAGTTTCTCTTCAATTTTGTTACACATGTTTTGAATATATCAAGGGACACAGGTTAATCTGCTTTTACACAGAACCAGCTGTTACTGTCTGCATCATTACAATTCTAAGTGTAATCCAAAAGCAAAACTATTTTTTTCTTTCAACTTCAGGTTCTTTATTTGTCTTCTTATAGGTTTTGTTGCTGTTTTCTTGCTTCATCATCCACTTTTAAGTACATTTCTTATTTTTTTTCCTGTGTTATTTCATTTTTTACTACATTTATAAGCACATATGGACCAGCAAATTTCTGGACTGGGTCAGGTTGTAACTTTTCAATTTGTCTTGCTTACAGCAGGGCAATATGCTTCTCTCACCAGCACAGTGTCTCATGGAGTGGCACCTCCACTGCTTCAGGAAGACTTTCTAACCTCACCCATGACTGGAGTGGGGATTCCCCTTTCTTTCCTCCTTTGTCAATCTGCTTTGAAGCGAGTGCAAAAGAGTACTTCTTTAATTTAAAAAAAAAAACAAACTTGGATACTTACCCTGTTTATGTGTCTAACACTTCACTGTCTGAACATTACAAACCTGTTATTCATCACGATTTGTTTTTTTTCGTACAGAGGAGGCACATAAGATATTGTTCATTTAACATGATTGATTGTCTATCTCAACCTGTACAGCTATGAAGATCATAAAATGTTTCACATACTAACCTATCCAATAACTGACAAAGAATAGTACTGATACCTTAGTATTTATGCTTCTAGCATTTCTGGCATTTCTAGCATTAGCTTTAATGTTCGGCGTGAAGGTTAAGAACAGAACTTTTTGTGGGCTGATGACTTTAACATTTAAATAGTCCAAATTTTCAAAGGATCTTTAACAATATTTCTGTTCTTTATTTTATCATATTTAGTCTTTAAAACAAATAGGTTGATAAACCAGGGTGCACAGTGCTGCCCTTTCAAAGGGGAAATGAATGAGGCAGTGCAGAGGAGTGCAGCCATAGCATGACAATAGAAGATGCAAAAGATGGCATTGGATGGCACTGGGAATATAAACAGCAATAAGTTAAAGATAAGAGATGTGGACAAAATTATTTTAAGAGTAACAAATTGAACAAAGAGCAAGTATCTAGCATGTAAAATATATGCTTTATATTTATTTATTTAAAATAAATAAATAGAAACTTTAACTGTAATGTGGACTTGTAGACTTATATAGAAAAAGCAAAGTGTAAAGTGGTGTTAGGAAATACACATGAATAGTCCCAAGTGAATCCCAGACTTAGGAAAAGAAAATGCCACCATCAACATCATACATATATGGTGAACAATTTAGGTTGCTGTCACTTTGGTGTAATTCCCTCATTCTTCTTGAGAAGTACTAGTATTGTGTATCTGGACTGTAAATGTAATGTGAAAGAAAAACAATGCAGTAAGAAAATTTTGTGTAACATTTATTAATTGCATTAATATTAATATTTATTTTGCTTTGATTGGATATTTTGGATTATGAATGTCAGTATCACTGTGTCAGACTAGTTGTTATAAATGTTGTGGTGTATTTAGATTTTTAGGATTGAAGTTACACAAAACTTCTTGAATTCCTGTAAAAGATGTGTGTCTCTTTTTCTCCCATTACAAAACATGAAATACAACATGGCCAGCCTTCCAGCACAGATCATAGAGACTCTACAATTTCCTGCATCTCAGGAGTTGCCTGACTAGGTCAAGAATCATGGCTTTATTATGTGCTCAAGGCTGAGTAATGAGAACTTGTGAATTTCTTAACCATGCAGAGTGTGCCATCTGTCATTTGTCAGGGATGTGCATACAGCACATACAAGGCTGGTTCATAGACCATGTGTTCTACCCCATCCTAAATGTTGGGTTGATGTGATCTGGGGGTTGGTCTGGTGGTTGTCTTGTTTCTTGTCATTTACAGTTACTGGGAATGTTGGGAGCAATAAGAGAGTATCTAAGCATGGACACTAGACACAGATTTTACATATCATAAGAGTATCTTTTCTGTGTCTAACAAGTTCTGTAAATGTAACCTTGATTTTTCTGAGATCTGTATGACAGATTTTATCATGATAAATTGGGAAGACTGCATAAAGATTGCCGTATCAGCTAGTACTCTGCCAAGAGAAACATTATTTGTTTACTTTCTGTCTGACTGTTATTGCCTACCACACAGTCTGCCTTTTTATCACCTATTTAATGAACTGCAGAACTATCTTTCATTTGTGCTTGTTATTCATCTTGGCACAAACTTTCTCAACGGGTGTGTTAATAGAATTAATGCACAGCAGTAAAAAAGAGTAGAATCCTGAAACAGAATTAACAGTCTAATTTACTTTCACCAAACGACTACTGAGTGAACACATATGCCACTGAAGTAGATTAGCAGAACTGCGGCAGCTAAAACATTAATGAACTGCAGTGGACATGAGTGCCTGCTCTGGACAGTGAAACCTGAACATGTGTGAATTGCAAGAAGCAGGTTATACAACATCTGCCATTAAAATTTGAGCTAGATTATTTAACATATGTTTTAAATAATTAAATGACATGATTTTATACACAGCATTCAAATAGTTTTGAAATGCAATTATTCACATAAGACATATGCTTCTGTTTTACCACACATGCTTCTGGTTAGAAGTCTATGAAGAAGCAGAATCTGACAGGCAAACACAGCGCTCTGTAATTTGTACATTTTACATGAAACATATGGTCTGCAGTCATGCACAGAAAGCATCATATAAGGTGAAAGCCAGTAGAGCAAATAATAACAGCACAGGACAACTATTTTTGGGAACAATTTTTTGAAAGCCATTGTATCTGTTTGCTTGATTTATTGAGACTATTCATTATAACTTTCATGCTATGAGCATTGCTCTTCAGTGATAGCATTTTAATATCCTTCCAGAGACTAAGCAGCAAAGAAGTGACTGTACTCTTGTATCTCTGAGGTGAATATATGAAAGTCAACATTATTTAATATATCTCTGTTCATCAGAGACATGGTAAAAAGAAAGGGTGAGTTAAGTACTATTTCCTTAAAATCCATTAGATTTTTTTTATATTTGTTGTTGTTCTTGTTTTAGACTTTACAGCGTGTACTAATTTAATTCAGGATTACCATTGGAATGTCTCAGAGCTGGAGAGGAACATCAGCTAACAGCAGGCTGGGGCCTCACTTTAATAGATTCAGTCAGTCAGATGAAAAACCTTCCATTGTAACCATCTCCTAAATCTGATCTGTTATGTGAAAGACACTAAAACTCTTGCATTTCTTTGTCTGTGATAGAAAATGCATTATGTGTCTTCACGAATTATACACAAAAGGAGTTAGATTCTGTTTGTAAAACAAGCATGCCTGCTGGGTTTAATCACCACAAGCGAAAATCACTTTAAATCTGCTCCTAACAGCACTTTGGCATCTTTTATTAGTGAGTGTATAAAAGCCTCTTTGATTTTTGAAAATACATTGGAGCTGTTTTCTTTATAAGTGGTGGTACAACAATATTCTAACTGACCTTCATCCTTGCCGTTGCTTTTGTGCTCCATAGACTCTCTTCTAATATTAATAAAATGAAAAAAAAAAAAACCAACCAAAAAAACCTCAGAGGCAAAGATCTGAGACTATTAGTCACTTGCCTTTCATCTCTGGGGCTACAGTCAAACGTGCTTTCAACAGGAGTATCTTATTATCTTCAGATCAGATGTCTTTAGGTCTACAGTGTAATATGTTTTGATGACCTTGGGTATTCTAGGCCAGAAAAAAACAAAATCCAACGTATTCCTGTTTCTATTTAAATACTAAAAATTTCATATTCTCCTAATCTATTAGATGCAGAGACAACTGAGAGAAGAGTAGAAAATGTGGAATTGTACCTGCCATCATTTTATATCACCTCCATTTGAGAAGCAAAACTGTAATGATATACCAAATATACTTTCCATTTAAATTTTGAATCCACTAAGAATCAGTTTTAGTTATAGCTCTATAAATAATTAATTAATATCCTTACACTAATTTCAACCAAAGGATAGAGTGTGGGTGGCATCCCCTCAGTTCATCAGTCTGCAGAATGGTTTTATATCACAATTTAAAAGATCCAAGAGACATGTTCTAGAACCAGTAGCACAATACAGTCATGTAGAGGTGATCTTTTACAGAAGTTATAAGTAGTGTCTGATCTTGTCCTGATATGGAAAAATTACTAAAAATAAGCTGTAAATAAATTTTAATTCATTTAGATTTACATATAATAGTATTTTTTTTTCCACACAAGTGCATGTGCACTTGTCACAGAATCATAGAATGTTTTGGGTTGGAAGGGACATTAATGGTCATTGAGTTCCACTCTTTGTCATGAACAGGGACACCTTCCATTCAATCAGGCTCTTCAGCACTCCATCCAACCTGGCCTTGATAGATTTCACTTCATGCTCTTTTGAGACTCTCACTCAATATATTAGAATCTCACTCCATATATTAGCTTTCAGCCATTGTTTTCATGCTATTAATATTTTTGAGCTGAAACCTGATGAAATTATCTCTTCAGAGGCAGTAAGTCAATAATAGTTGTTTTAGTAGAGCTTCAGGGGTATAAGTAAAAGGTTAATTACTGCATGTAAGGGTCTTTACAAATGTATATATTGGTCCAATATATGTAATACCTTTTAGATTCAAACAGTATTATTCTCTCAAACCAATCTATGAAAATTTATGCATATTGAATATAGCAGCTACAGCTACTCTTAATTGTAAAGAACTGATCAATTGACTTCTGTTGCCTTATGTTAATTTTCAGTTCTGACAACATAATCAATAGGAGGCCAAAGAAATTTTCTTAAAAACTCCAAAACATCTGTCACTTGTTGTATAGATTAATCATTCAAACAGCTGAAGTCTAAAAACCTTATTTACTCCATTTGGTTACCTAATTATGGCAGTAATCCAGGAAACATCTAAACACCTCCAGAACACAGAACCAATTATACCGGGTTTTTCTAAAGGTCCACCACTGTCCTAGACTGTAACAAATCACAGAAAAAACCCTTTAGCTGTCTATTATTCTCCAAAACATAAACTGTACATAACAGTCTTAACTATCCTAGAACTTTGGGTTGTTTTACTTTTTTTTTTTTCCTCACCTTACCAAAATGGCAACACCTGTAACTGATGGATTTTCCTGTCATGTCTGTCTTGCATCTGTCCTGTAGTGTCAGATGCACTGGTGCATCTGGAGGACTAACAGGAGGAGACAGTGATCCACATACTTGATCTATATGCAGGTTCATGGTGACATTTACCAATGAGCCCCCAAAGAAAATGGGGAGTGGGGAGCTGTAGTCAGTTTGCAGCAGTTCATCCCTTCTGCTGCCCTGTTCCACGTGGAGTCCCTTCAATGGGATGCAGTCCTTCCCCAGCCACACCAGAGTGGGTCTCTCCCACAGGCCACAGTTCTCCAACAACTGCTCTGGCATGGGACCTAACAGAGGCTGTCCCACAGCCCCTCCACTAAAACTTTCCCTTTTAAACCCAAGACATCCTTATTCTAAGTTTTTTCCTTATTCTGAGATATCTGAGAATATAATATCTGAAAGGAAAAGCAGACATAAAATGCTCTTAAAAGCTATTCTTTTTCTGTGGCACAGAAGCAATCCTCAGGCATTGATTTTTTTTTTTTATATATATAGTGCATTAGAGACTAATTCAGATCTCTCTCCCTGAATTTATAAAAAGTCTGATAAACTGCAAAAATGTGACATGTAAACTCTACTTCATAGGCACAAATACAGAGCAATGATTCTTTATTTACATTTGCTTTAAAATTATTTTCCTGTGTGTTTTAGCATAAAAGTTTTTACTTCACTTATCCCAACTGAATGCTAAAAAATCAGATGTTGAAAGTGTCTTTAGTGAAAAGGAGTAAGTTGCTACCTAAAATTAAAAATATTTTGCTTGAAATAGAAGCTTATTTAAACACACAGATTACCATACATTGGATACAGGACTTGTCTATAGGCTATCGAATAGAATTTCATGACAAGTAGTAGAAGGAACAAAAGCCGTAAAAGCAATATGCTGTAAATAATTTCATAATGAACCAGATCAAATTTTAGTTATAAAAGCACCAGAGGATTCACCTATCAGCTATATTCTTGATTCCTAAATATGAATCTTATATGTTGCTAATAGAGTACTAATAATCTATTTATTTAACAATGATTTTTTTTAAAAAAGTAAAAAGATAAATCAGCAATAAAATATTTTTATCAAAGAATATATATATCGCAGTGATGTTACACACACCTCATAATGTGAAATTCAAGATATTGAATTATAATATGGACCTTGATAAAATATTCAGAGAAGCTGGAACCACCTGCAGCAGAAATTATACAAGGAGTAGCACTCCTTGTAGAAACATTTTTGGCGAACAACAAATTGATGTTACAGGAACACAGAAGCTGAATAATTTCTTCCTAAGAGAGCTATTTCCTAATACTGGCGCACAGTATAAGCATATGAAGGAACTGTCTTGGGTTAGCTTACAGAGGATTCCAAAACAAAACTGTCTTGAAATTGCTAGACCTTTTTAGCCAATACTTTGTCAGCAAAGACAATATCCCTTAAAGACAGAGTGTAGTGAAGAGTCAATAAATGAGCAATTGTATTTTGTTGATCTTAAAGAAGAGGAACTGAATCCTTTTTCTCCTTTCTGGGTCTTGAAAAAGACAGAATTATTAGAGCTCATAGAATCCATGTATAATGAAGTCATCTGAAGATAAAGCCACTCTTTCATGTATCGTTTGACAAGTAAGTGAATTCAATTAGGATCAAAGATACAACTAGCTGTCAATAAATTGTTAGTATTTATCAGCCTTGGCTTTATACTCTATTAATTAAAAAGCTAGAAGAGATGCTTATTTAATATGCTGTTCTGAATATCTTTCTGCTTCACTAGACAAATCCCAGTTTCTTTTTGAATTAAAGTCCTTTTTAAAAATATGCAATCATAGATAAAAGGTTCCTTTGCTAAAGATGAACCATTTTTAAGGTGGTAAAGTGGTCCGAGTTTGATCTTCGCATAAACACATCTTTCAGCTGAACCTACTGATTTCATAGACACTGGATTTTTTGTACTTTTGACACAAATAAAATAAATTGAGATTTATTATAACTCTCCTTGCTGCTTAATATAACCTTCACCTACTAGTTCATTATAAAAAAAAAAAATAGCTTATTGAGCCTCAACTTCCAAATACATCACATGGCTCTTATATTTAAACTAAATTGAGGACATCCGATAGAGCTCTAGTGGCAATGTCTTTTAAACTGAAAAAAAGAAACAATTTTTTTTAGTTATAGATTGCTCAACAAATATATTTGAGAGCAAGTATATACTTTAAATGTGCTTTTTTAAAGTTTGATATATTGCTATCAAACAGCAATGCATGGTTATATAAGAGACACATTCATTCAGAAAAAAAAATTGCATATTAATTGATTGTTCTTAAATGTATTTAATATATATGTTGATCTTGTGTCACACATTTTCACAGTCTATATAAAATTTTCAGCATGACTTTTGGCCACCAAGCCAATTCAATCATTAAAATACAATCATTAAACAAAAATGCCCTAGAAAATATATTCTAAGTGGTTTTGTCATCGGGGAACTACCTTTTAATGCAATGTGTTAGAGTATAATATTGTGTCAATAAGCAAAATTTCAATTATATACATGTCATATATAAAGAAATATAAAAATTTTATCTTACAATTAAAACTCAAATGAAGGAGTTGATAATTGTAACATAAAAAATGATGCTGAGCACCTAGTAAGCTAATGCAATATGATTGATATTCCATAATGAGAGGTTAGCACAATGCCATTAATACGTCAGAGTAAAAATACTTTCTAGGTGATTTGTCTTTGTGACTTCTGAAGTTTTACTTAGGTCTAGAAGTCTTTTATCCTTTTTCCAGAGTCTGCAAATTTGGTCAGATTGTTCAAAATTGATCATATGTATGTAATTAGCCCTGACAGTTAGGTTAGTTTCAAAATGGCTTTAAATACAAGAAAGGCTTTCCTTATGAATTATAAAGAAAAAAAATTCCAACTTACAAAAATTTTTTTTCAAATATGTTGAAGAATAAAATCAAGTATTTTAAATCCAGTCTATATTTTTTTCTCTTAGATTTTGGAAAAAGCTTTAGTTATATGATATCTTAAGAAGAAAAGAATCCCAACTGATTATTAATTTCCATACAAAGTGGTTGGGGTTTTTTCCTGACATCAAAAAATTGTATCTTTAGGGGAAATCAGACTCATTTTACAAATATTATTTTGGAGAGCTAACTATTCAATTGCAATTTTTATACTGTGTTTTAATAATACAGAATTAATAATTTGGTATTTTAAATAATACCAAATAATTAGTATTTTAAATAATACCAAAATTTGATTTTAATGAACAGATGTTAAGCATTCCTAACAATACAAATATCTTGCATGTTAAGTTGACAAACACAAAACCCCCCAGCTGTTATTTTTGTAAAGCTATGTCTGTATTCTTAATTGGAATATTCATCTCTTCTCTTTTTGTTCACTTCACTTTTTTTATTATGTCTTCTTTGACTTTCCTTCACAATTTTTCCATGCAGAAAAGAAACACAGTAATAGATCAGTTGTATCTGGGATGAACTGGTATGGGAACCTTCATCCAATGGGATTATGGAAATACAGTTTTAAGATTTCAGGTGTTATCAAAAGTGGTATCTCTTGATAGTTAGATATTAGGAGTCATGCTTTCTCAGCCTAGATATAAATTTTTATTGCAGACAACATTAAGTAATACCATGAAAGAAATCTTGCCTGCTACTTGAAAGTATTAAATAATGCCTTCAAGATTAAGTATGTATATTGTAAGTCTCAGGATCCACATAATATGTCACATTATGTTAACTGAAATTGTTCTCCCACACAGTAGCACTTGTTCGTGGTCTCTTTCTTACATTTGTGTATGCATACATATGTGTCAATTTTTGTGTGCCTATACCCACACACATAGATATAGAAATGCAAGCAAACAAAATCAAATTTCAGATTAAGCATAAGGCATTCACTACCCATGTTGCAGACCAAACTTATCCATCATTATTTTAGCTAAGGTAAAATGTTTAATCCTGATAAAGTTTCTCTTGATTGATTGCAGAGCAAGTTCAGTCAGGTGTCAAGGACAACATGAGAACAGAGTACCATGCCATTTGCCCTTGATATTGTGAGGCATGAAAACAAATCATTGCAAGTAACAGTGCTGGCTTTAATATATATTCTATTGATGTAAGTCATATCAATAAAAAATATTCCCCAAATCTTCATCTATTTTTTATTTAGCTAGTTAGTGAAGGAATTCCAGGTGTTAAAAAGAATTACTGCTTTCTGTCTTGTTCTGCTTTCTTTCCAGCTTGCCTTTCTGAGTGGGTAGAATTAATGACAGCATGAACATGATCACTGAAGGAAGTTAAGTAGTTGAGAAGTAGAAATCACATGACACAAGAAATCTTAACACTCAGCACTAGCTGAAAATTATAAAACATAATCCCTGTTTTGGTTTGGTTTGGCTTGGTTTTTTTCCAGCACATTAGTGCTTCTATTTTGATACAGTTCTGGCTGTCAAAAAGTGATCTGACTGGGATCAAACCTCAAAAGCATGGTGTACCAGCACTTCAGAGATCAGAGCCACTGTCAGTGGGATTTTGCTACCAGCTATTAGAGATAGCAAAATGGAGAGAAGCAAAGGAGTGAAAGCTGATCTTTCTCATGCTGAAATCAATAAGAGATTTGCCACTCACTTCAAAAGAAGCAGTATAAAATACACAAGCAAGGAGAGAACAGTCAGAGGAGTATCTAGAAAGAAGAGGAAAGTAAGGAACAAAGCAAGAAATTTAGGCAGTGAGGAAAAGTATTTGAGAAAAGGCAAGAATGCAACAGATTAGAAAATAGGGAGAAATTTTTATCTCAGAAAATTAGTTTTTTATAACCCATCTTTATCCTAGAAGTGAGCATGAACAGACAGTTCCTAAAGCAAATTAAACAAGTTTATGTGTACACACACACATTCATATATATGAATCATAGGTATATTTGTGTATTTGCTCATGATTTCATTAGATTTAAATTCCAGAGAAACAAAGACTGTCTGTATGCTGAGGTAAGGCTGTAACTATATTTAACACAAAGAGAACTTGCAGAAATTTTGAGAGCCCTTGGGCGATTTCACCAGTGCTCCCAGGCTGGAGGCTTTATGACAGGTCTGTATACTACTTTTCTTCCTTCAATCAGTCTGCCCTGTTTCAAACCTTACATACATGTCTTGCAGCATGAATTGTGCTATGAAATAACAGGGAAAACAAGAAAAAAGGAAAACAGTATCTGGATCTGTTTTGGCAAAATAATTTCATCCAGTTGAAAGCTTCTCCTAGGATTCTAATCTGAATTTGTTGTTCAGATTTCTCTATATATTTAATAGAGAAAGAAAGTTTTCTCCAGCAGACTTGGCAACCTCTATTTTAAAATTGCGGCATCCTTTACTCTAGATTTTTTCCCTCCTCCTGGGAGGATTCTTATTCTTCATTGGTGAGCTAGTAATCCTTAATGAATCATTTAGAGTAAAAAAATTGCTTTTGAGATTACAGTCAGATCACTGACTATTTAATAATATTTATCAATTCTAATTGTATACTAAAATTATGTATAATTATAGAAAGCCAAGTTAAAGACTATATCACTTGAAATAAGACAATATTTCAAACCCAAGCAAATTCATTTATATTAATGATACATGGTTTAAAAACTGCTAATTTAATTGTTGCACCTGGGATGAACAAACATAATAAAAAATATACATATACATGAAATAGTGAAGCATTTTTAAGTTAAGAAACTATTTCTCCTGAATCAATAGATTACATTAGTAAATGAAAATAAGATTAATAAATGTTTCTGATTTGATAAGTCTTGTGCATCACCTAAGTGACCTCAATATTCAATAAGGACAGTACTCCATTGAAAAAATACCCATATGAATGTGTGGGGTTATTTATGTGTGCATGCATTGTTTTATTTCCTTTGTGCATTATTTATTATCTGAAAAGTAAGATATGTTGTCTCTGAAGAAAGTCATCATAAAGTGTCAGCGCACCAGGTAACAAATCAATGGTTCTTTAAATGTGTGTGCTTTCTGAAGGCAAATATATTTCAGTTTTGGGCCCTAAATTCATTATGTCTCAGTGCATACTGAGTGAAAAACACTATCTCTGTCATTAATGTGTTTATAAAAGTGTCTTGTCTTCAACACCAAAGAGTCAGTTTTCTTGCTTGCTATTTTATGTTTTCTTTGATGTATCGTTTGACATTAAAAGCTAATGCACACATCAGTTTTCAAAGACTTCTAATTGATTTTAAAATTTAGGTATTTTTTAAACAGGTTAGCTTAACTACATTATTAGCTTTTAAGAATTATTGCAATTCCTCTGTGAGAAATTTAGATTCAATAAAAAATACTTTTTAAAAAATTCTTCAAGCCTCATAGTTTCAAAAAATGAATTTTAATTCTTTTGTTTTTCCATAGTTGTGATACACATCTGAAATTTTCAAGCCTTGCTGAGTTTCTGTGATTCTTTTATTTTTATTCGCTAAATATTTCTTCTTAAAGGAAAAAATGGAGACAAGACAATTTAACCAATTTAAACCACATAATACAAAAATAGGTAAACAAACCCAGATCTGTATTCAGCAGATTTTTAGAATACCATAAGCCTGTTCTATTGGTCCTCTTTAATGGGATGACAAAGAAGTATCATGAGAGAAGTTTAACATCTATAGAAATTTTACTTCCAAAGATTATGTGTTAGCTGCATAGGAATACCAAAGTCATAATGAAATATGAAACATTATAAACCTGCTAATAGATATAAATTTCTGTCTTTTTTTGTCATACATCAAGCTGCCCTGCTTCACATTTTTGCCTGTGTATCTCTCTAAAAAAAAATCAAAATGGGTACAAGTGTAAAGTTTTTTTGGGGCAATATTAAGATAAGGAAAGCTCTTAAAAGTGGATATTGTCTCTTCCATACAGGACATAGAGAAATAAATAGAGGAACTATGACTGTTCTGCTTCCCTGAGTCACTGTAGGGCGGCACTTGTTCTGTTGAAGCAGGGTAGCTCCTTTCCAGTTACCTTCCCACAGATATTGTGCACTGGGATACTCATCTGACACTCATCAGTAAAATAATTTTGCTCATCCACATATTCTGTTCACACTGCTGAAACATTTTTATGTTCAAGAAGCAGAATGTAGGCACATTCTCCAGTGAGTCATTAAGCAAACAAGTAACCCCAGGCACTTACTGCTCACAAAATTAATGAACTTCATGTAACTTAATGACAGTTACTTGTATTTTTTCTCATTCAGTTCAACTCAAAATCCAAATGTTGATTAGCATGATCTTATGGTATTATTAATTGGGCTTCCAATTAATAGCTAAAGAACTAAAATAAGTCTTTTATTACTCTAATATTTAGACTAGATTTTTTAGATTGTCAGTGCAAGTAATTTTTGAACATCAATGTTTAGAATGTTCTTATACCACTCTTAGGTGGTCTTCATTTAATAACTAATTATCTCATATAACCGAGTATATCATTGCAGAAGTGAATTTTGTGTTGACCTAAAGATTCTCTGTCCTATACCTCTATATATATAGATATTTAAAAATAGATACTTAAGAGGTTCATTAGATATGATGTTGCCATAACTTTCCAGGAAAACTCTCGATCCCTGTTTGCTTGAATTTTTACGTATTTGTATTTCTTTCCCCTCTCTGTGAATAAGGAAACAGAATTAAAATGCATTAGTGTTTTGGTAATCTTTGATCTGGGATCTGCAAAGACTGACAGGGGTCAAAGAAAGGGAAGACTGTATTCTTAGATCAACAACAAAAGAGAAAAATAATTGGCAAAGATTGACTTTTTTTTCCTTTTTCTGCAGACAATAATTTCTTATTCATTTTGAAGCTATAAGAATTTCATACTTGTCTTCTTAAAAGGCTCTTTTTACAATTTCAGCTGAGTCCCTGGAGAATTCATCTTCAGTAAGGATTTTTCATGATAGAGGACAGTATTCCTTTCAATTTCTTCTCCTGACAGATACAGGTAATAGTATCAGTAGGTGAAGAGATGAGATCTTCTTCATTCAGAACACTTCCTGATAAAGGTAAGACGTGGGAGGAAAATACATTGCTCTAAGTTAAAAGAAAAAGTACTGAACATCAAGTGATGTCTGGAGCTGAACAAGTGATAGCAGTTTCCAAGTAGGAAGAGTGTATAAAAATCAGGAAACCCAGGATGAGGACCACTGACCCCAAAAAATAAAATAAAGTACAGGAGAGCAGGACTTGAGTGATCTGGTCAGAATTCCTCTATTTGAAAAATCTTTGTACAGATCAAGTACATTTTTATAACTTTAAAACTAATATTCTGCTAACTTAAATGAAAACATGGATAGATACAAAAGGGATGAAAGTTCAGTAGTAACTTGGCTTTCCCACAGTACATAACAGGCATATTTTTGATGTTTGAATCACTGAAGAGGGTTATGCTACTTTTGCAGATTTTGTGGTAGTAAAGAGTGCAGATATTTAGACATTTAATTTATTTACCCTAACAGCATAGGAAACTGGAGACAACCAAAACTTTCTTCAGCAGACCACCACAGCTACAGCAGGCAAAGACAGAGGAAGCAGGGTTAAATGGAACTGAAATTTGTTCAAAGTCTCTCAGTTTAACTGCAGAATACAAGTTTGCATGCACTTGGCTTGAACAATAGGTAGAGCTGAAACCCATTTGTAAAGAGATATTTTCATGAAGGATTGGTTAATTTACATGCAAGGGTTGTTCCCAGTGTACACAGACACATTGAACAAGAACTATGAGGGCAGCATATAAAACCCAAACCAAACAAAATAATGTGACTCTTAGGGAAAAAAAAAAAAAAAAAAAAGAAAATAGGAAAAAAAAGGTGGCAACTGCAACCAGAATATAGAAGCAAAGAAATCAAAATACAGAATTGCAATTTAGAGAATGTGGGATTGCCAGACAAAATCCTGGTAACTATATGGAGGTAGTAGGAACAAGACATGAGACAAAAATAAGAAAACAAAAAGCAAAATTTGGGGGGAAAAAAGGATTCTTTTATACAGTTTCACTAGAGGAATAATAAATTAATAAATTACTGATCTAGTGATGTCAGTAATAACACCAGTAATAATGTAGGTTCTATTAATTTTACTTTGTTACATTGGACAAGAAAATATAGAGATATCATTTTTAGCAAAATAAAAGGTATAGAAGGAGATGTATATACTTCACATATACTACAGGTGGAATAAAAGATTCCCAATGTAGAATTAGATGGTGGTTGGAAGGATGAAATTTCTGTTTGAAGGAGAATCATCAAGAAAATAGAAAATAAAACCTTCTGAACAGCAGGACAGTGCTAGACTTGGATTGGATTGCACTGTGATACTGGACTGTCCACAGTGTCAAGGTAGGATGGAGTGTCTACTGATTTTACAGAACATAAGGATATTTTAGTGAGGTGATTATCTAGAAAACAAGCTACAGTTACAAACACATCTCTGCTTACAGTTGTGGGCTGAATTCTATTAGCCCAGGTGGAAGATGGAGGAAGTAAGCCTGCAAGAAGATTGAACACATTAACACAGCCTCTGAAAGTAGCACAGACTGAATGAAAAGCCAAATTGTGATAAGAAAGCCTTCCAATAAAGGAAATACCATCTTTGATCGAAAAACCACTTAACAGGACACTGAAGGAAGTCACAGTCTATTAGAACTGACTGAAGACACGCTGACCAGTTTATTCAGTGAAGGGTGTTCACTGTGATGAATACAGTGATTTTAGTTGTGTTTGGATAAATATCCTTTACCTTCACAGTAGTAGTTTTCCACATGAAAGAGACAATTGGAGTCTGAGTGAAAAGATAAGGAAAAACTATTGAACTATTGAATTTCCATTCTTTTTTACAATGTGTGCTTTCAATGACTTTTTTTGTTTGGTTTTACAAATAATTCAACCATGCTCTGTTCTAAGAAAAATCACGGTAATTTTCACTTGAAATAAAGACTAATTTTACAAAAAATTTAATAGTGACACTTTTTAGAATTACCTGGCATGTCTAATTACAAGCCTACATTCTAGAAAAAAGCCAATGTTCTCCTGACAAATACAGTTTGTGTGGTAGAGTATTTCCCTTTAGTTGAGAAGCAGGTGCATATACACTTAAGAAAACAGTGAACAACACAAAGAGAAAGTACAAATCCATGTTAGAAGCCAACTGCCATCCCGGGAAACTGACTGCTAAATATTTCAACATAGTGATAAATATTAAAATTAAACAGATGTCATACATAAATACATGCAAAACTCAGATACGAGTTCAAAGTTGAAAGTATATTGTGTTAATTGCATGATTTCAAAGGATACTTGCCACTAAATCTGCAACTTCAGATTCTTAATGCCTTGAATTAGTTACCAAAATATGTATTCAAACTTTTAAACTAGTTTATCACTGGTCCCCTCTACATTATTTATAGTACACTACATACTGTATTAAATAAATAATATTATTAAGAAAAATGGCATCTAATAAATATATACTGTGTATTAAATATGTATGCATATAGTACAGCATATTTAGTATTATGAAGAATGTTCATTAAGAGTTTTCATTAGCATTTAAATGATACAGTGATAACCATGTCAGATACTCCTCTGCCATGAAGAGATTGATTCTCCATTCAGGTTTTAATTGATACTGCACAATAAATGAGGCCAAATTACACACAAGGGAAAATTATGCTTTAGGTGAAAATCCAAAGATCTCTTCTAAAAGGGCATATTGCATTTTTATCACTGTATGGGATTGAACTTATGGGATGATGGGATGGAATTAACTTTCTTCTTAGCATGGTATTGTATGGTACTGTTCTTCAGATTTATGAATAAAACACTTGATATAACACACCAGTGTTTTGGCTATGACTGACAGTTCTTGCACAGTGTAAAGGGCTTCTCTTTTTTGCACTCTGCTCCCACAAGAGTGCTGGAGTGGGACACCTGACCCAAACTGTCAGAGGAAAGAAGGATATTCACGGGTTATGGCATTTGTCTTCCTGAGGAATCATTATGTGTGGTGAGGCCTTGCTTCCCAGAAAGCAACAAAACATCTACCTGCAAATGGAAAATAGTGAATAAATTCCTTGTTTTGCTTTGCTTATGTACAGAACTTTTGATTCATCTTTGATTAAACTTCCTTTATCTCGATCCAGAGCAATTCACTTTCATTCTGCTTTCTTCTTATCCCATGGGAAAGGAGGGTGAACAAAGAGTTTTGTGGATGATTGGCTGCTGGCCAGGTTCAGCCCAGAGAAATCACACATTCTACACAATAAGCAAAAGAAGATTGATACTGATGCTTGTGTAGCATAAAAAAAAAAAAAAATCTTTGCAGTCAATACATGAATTGAAAAATATGTCTGAAATGAGGACTGAATCAGATATTTACAATCTAACAATGGAGTGCTTTCTCTTCACACACAGTTTTCAAACCCAAAAGGGTTAAAAACAGGAGTTGATCAAGTCAGTGCAAAGCCTACTGCTTGCCAAACAAATGATACAAAAACTGCAATGATTAGATAATTGTGTGAATATTTTGAATAATGTGGGTAATAAGAGTGTCATTGATATCAGTAATTCAGGCAAGATTTTTGTAGAGGCAGCGGTAAATGTTAAACAAAACTGAGTGTCAGCATAACTAAAATAAATAAATACCACTTTTCTAAATTTTCAGTGATCATTAGAGCACTAGCTAAAGTGTTCAAAGACTGAATGCCTAGTGCTGAAAAGAGAGACATATAAAAAGAAGATAAGTACTAAAAAATCTCAGACTTTACAGACTTATTACAGACAAAAAATATGTCAATTTCCTGAGGAAAAAAGGAACACAGTAAAGACACAATTTTCAGAAGTAGCAAGGGAAATAAATTCTTCATGAGTTAAAAAATGTTTATCACCTGGATATATTGTAATGAAAGGGAGAAAAACAAAAGTAGTAGAGAATGTGAGAAAAAAGGGCATAGGAAAACCTTGAAGTCACCAGCTGCACATTCTTAGTAAATTGCTCTCTCTCTAAGTAGGTGCTAAAGCAGGAACTTACTGAAGTATATGAAACTAAAGTACTCAAGGCAGGAAGGAAGATATTGTGAATGAAGTTGAAAAAAAGTCTCTGGTTCATTCCAACAGGCAATAGAAAATAGAAAGGGAACACTTTCTCCAAATTCAGTAAGCAAACTGGAAAATATGACACGTCTGTAGGGACAGACATCTAAAAATTTTTGCTATGCTTTTTGGATAAGTAAGAGTCTGCAGATGTACTACACGATGAGGCCCACACCTTGAACAGTCTTTAAAGAAATGTTAATCACAACTACATCTCTTAGTGTATTCGGCCCTGCCTTTGCCTACAACTAAACTTCCAGAATCCCAGTCAGTGCTGGCTTCAAGCCATAGTAATTATATCAGTATAGAATTATGTGTGACTGAATGAATGTTTATTGTTTTCACTAAACATTTTACAACCAGCTAATTTAGTGGACATAAATCTAAGTAGTTTCATGGAATTACAGGGTTTGATTATTATCATCTGGCATATTAGTGGAAAGTAGTTCAAAATGTTTAAAATACATTGTTACGTTAAGCTGTTAAAGGAAGAGAAGCACTTTTAAGCCACACAGTTTGAATTGATTTTTCCTTTATTATGCAGGGACATTTAATATATAATCATGATCACATAAAAGCAAAATGAAAATTTAACCTTGATTTTGGAAATTGCTGGGACAGAAGATTTGCAAGGACTATGATGTATATTTCATTGTGTCTTTTATTTGTACAGAATATATATAAAGATCACTAGTCTCAGATCTTAAATGTTTTGGTGGTCTGAGAGAAGTCAGTTGTATAAAATATTCTTTCCTACATTACAATCGTCACAGACTGGTTTAAGTTTTGTCTTGGAGTGTCACAATATAAATTTCCTGGACAAGTCAAAGCACACGTTACTTACATTTATATTTTATGATATAGGAATGAGATAATATAAGCTTGCACTATTCAAGCAATGATATGTGTAGCTCCTAATAAATTAAGGAAGATATTTTTATCTGGTAAAGCACAAAACTGTAATGAATGCTTAAGTATTTATTTTTTTAATATATAGCAGAGAAAGGACAGTAGCTATGTTGGTGAAAGAAAAATAATAGCAATAATTCTGTTTATTAGCACTTTTCCTTTGCCATACATTGCTATTCCTCTTGAGGAAAAAATGGGGAGAATATATACTGTGTCCATATTTTCAGAGCTGATAAATAGAAACACATTAGTTCCCTGAGCACCAAGTTGTTGGAGACTGGAAAGATATTCTGAGTATCTGTTGCTAAATTTTCAGTCATGCTTTCATATGATTTCTTCAGCATCTTAAAATACTGGTCTAAGTACATTTGTATGACTCTTCCAGGATTTTTGACCTTTTCCTGAAGCATACTTGCAAAAATATGATAGAAGTCACAGTATTATGACTTATAATTTAGATTAGATGTCAGTGTAGACAGTCCTCCAAAGTTCTCTTGTGTTTCCTAAATTAATAACTGGGAGGAAAAAAACCCTACAAGAACAACAAAAGATGTAATTTGCCAAAGGTCACTATCAAAGCTATGCTCTGCTAAAGGAGCAGAACATAATTTTCAGAGTGCAAAATACTCTTTAGTAGTATCAACATAGTTATTTATATCACATGGTAATACTGACAAGTTTGATGTCCTACATTAACACATACAAAACCCAAGCTGTAGTAATATTTGCATGTACAAAACGTCTTAAGTAATCCATGAGAGTCCATCTAATTAGACACTAAATTACCACGAGAAGCTTCAAGTAATTATCAGTTTTGCTGTTTCTGGGGAAAACTCTCATCTGATGTTATAAACTTGATTGCACTGTCTTCACTGGAATTAACACTAATAGACACCAGACAGAGTCTCAGGTCTCAGGTTATGAAAATATTTAAGTACTTCCTTAATTTTAAGCAAATTAATAACCCTTTTGACTTCACTATACCGTACCTCTGCAGAAATTGAGATTGTTACCTCAACGTCTTCTTGCCCTCTGCAATGAGAAAACGTGGACTTCGTCACTAATGTTAAGAGATGTTATAAGTGACTAGTCCAACTTGGCACAAGTTAGAGAGCATCCTGAGTGATATGGGTCAGGCAAAGAAACAAGCAAGGACCCAGAATTTTAAGAAAGCAAATTTTAATCTATTCAAAGAATTAATTAATAGGAAAGTGCCCTCAGGGATAAGGGTGCAGAACAGAGATAGCAAATCTTTAAGGAAATGTTTCATAGAGAACAAGAGCTCTAAAACCCCAGATGTAAGAAATAAGGGAAGGAAGGCAAGAGACCAGCATGACTAAGTCAAGATGTGCTAGTCAAACTAAAGACCAGGAAGGAAATGCACAGGCAGTGGAAGCAAGGCCAGGTAAGCTGGAAAGAGTAGGGTAATGCATAAGCTAGTTTTTTGACCTGCACGGCTTAGCTAAATAAAAGTTTGGATTGATTCCTCAGTTTTCATTAATTTTGTTCAATACCAATTCCTATGAAAGAGAAATGTGAAGATTAAAGCGAGAATTTAGCAACTAGAAGTACATAAGTGTTTGCATGTCCCATTAACAACAGGTTGCTTCTGTATCCATGCAAACATAGGAATAAGCAGTATAGCTTTCTAAATCAGCAGGTCTTAGACACATAATTTGAGAAAAGAAATAAATAATTCTTCCTCAAGCCAGAATATATATTGCTCGCTATTAGAAATTCACCAACCATCTGTGGTCTAATTTTTGTTGACCTCAATACATTATGGATGGCAATGCTAGATAAATATTTTTGTTAAGAAATCCACAAGAAAATGCCTTGGGACTTAGCTGCATGACTCGCAAATCTCTTTATGGGTTGTTGGTTTTTTTTATCTGTTGGTTTTTAATCTGCTTTTATTACACATTTATGCATATTTTAAAACCCGACGCTAATACAAATAGGAAATTAAAGATATAAGATGTTATCTTTGCTTTTTCTTACAGCTCTAAGATAATGTGTAGAGTCTGTTCCATTTTCTATCAACCACTCAGTTCTTTTTTATAATGAAAAATTAATCCTGGTGAAATGCTAAAAAACTCACTTTGTTCTTATTGCTGCCATAATCCTTTTAAGAATATTGGGATAGATGAAATTTCTTATCATGAGACTTCATTGATAAAAGCTGAGTTTTGCTCACAACAAGGTAGTTCAGTCAATTATTTATAACCTTTTCTCATACCTTTTCCACCTGTCTCATGCCTTTACAGAAGTTTATCTTGATTATTAGATAGAAAGAAGCCTAAAAGGAAATAATGAACTCTTATTTTTTCTTTAGATTTTTCTAGCTCTATTATATGCAGACTGTGTGCAGTAACATTGGAGTTTGGAAGGTTTTGAGGGTTTTTTACTGTATGCAGAAAACTAATTATTGCTTAATTTTTACCTGTTTTTCTTGTGAACTTCATACATTTATCCCTACATTTATTCTGATTCAATTTCATAAGGTCCCTGGCAGCTCATTCCTCCCAGCCTGTTGAGGTCCATCTGGATAAAAGTCATTATCACAGTCAAATTGACTCATTACTCTATTTGGAGTTATCTGCAAACTTGATAATCAAGCACTTCCTCACCTCCTTCAGATCATTAAAAAATATGCAGGTCCCACTACAGACTCCTAGAGATCTTGCCTTGCTACTGCTCCTGAGTTAGACCATGGCATTTTAATCACTACATTTTGTGGCCAATCTTCCAACCTGTTCTGAACACCATTTAGTCCTTCTCCAAGCTAGACCATATAAGTCTAATTTTTTTACAAGAGAAGCCAAGGCGACTATTAAGACTGTTACATGAACAAGCTGGAATTGCATGTTTTGAATCAGTGATTTCTGTAGTGGATGGACCTTTGCTTGATATTAGGTGCCACCAAATTGCTCTACCAATCCTCTTCTAACCTGGACTTGGGGAAGAACATAAAATGGAAAACTACTCATAGGCTGAGATAAAGCAGTTTACTGAGACAAAAGAAAAAGTTTGTGCATGCATAAGCAAAGAAAAAAAAAAGTTTAATCTCTACTTCCCGTCATCAAGCAATGCTCAGCCACTTCCCAAGAAGCAGGGCTTATCTGCACATATAGTGGTTGGTCCAGAAGGCAAGCATTGCAAACAACAAATGCCTGTTCTCCTCCCCTCCATTTCACCTCCTTCTCTTAGCTTTTATATCTGATCTGACATCACATGGTGTGGAATATCCCTTTGATGATTTTGGACCAGCTGCCCTGGCTGTGTCCCTCCCAGGCTCTTGCCCACTCCCAGCCCTGTGATGGGGGAAATGCTGAGAGACAGCGCTGCTGCTGTGCCAGCCCTGCCCAGCAGCACCCAAACCACTGCTGTGCTGGCAGCACCTTTCCAGATACCAGTGCACAGCACAGCTCTGTGAGGGCTGTTGTGAGAAAATCAATGCCAGCTCAGCCAGGCTCAATACAACTCCAAATTAGGTTCTCTCAGGTTTTTTTGTTTCGTTAGAGAAGAAGGAAGAATATAAAGCTGGTAAATTGATATCCAATTACAAAGTCTGTACAGTTAATACAGTTAATAGTCTCAACAATGTTACATGGACTTCCACAACATTAAAATGAAGGTGAATTTCTAAATCAAAAATTCTGGTTTTGGTGCAATTGATCTTTATACATACTCTTAAAATAGGACTATTTCTTACATTGGATTATTCATTCCCCCAAGAGTCTTCAGACACTGAACACTCTGGCCTTCATCCAACAAAGCAATTAATCACATAATTTTCTATTCATTTTAGTCTTATGTTTTTGAGGCTTGAATTTAAGCTTTAGTGTTTCTTTGGACTTGGGTCAAACTGTTCAACAACAAGCAGGAATGATCCTGCTTTAAGTTATTAAGGAGGAAAAACCAGTGATATTTGGACATAAACTATGAAGTTAAGTAAAAGCTGTAGGAGACAAAATAAGTAAAGATAATGCTGGTTCAAAGAAAAAAATATTCAAATACTTAATCTCTTGCTCTCTTAGGTTTTATTTTTCATTTTCCTTGATATTACTTTATTAGTGCTTTCTTTCCCTGAGAAGATTTTATATCTCACTTTAAAAGACACAATATATGATAATGAAAATTCTCTTGCAGTTGTGCACAATTAAGTACAAGCTTGTATAATTTAAAATTGAAAATTTTGCATATATGGTTGTATAACCTGCACTGAGACAGAACACATGAAGAAAGAAGATGAAACTATATGATTGCACCTACAAGTACTTAACAAATTCACTAATTTGTATTTGTGAAATACAAAAATATCAATTGTCCTTACTTAGACAGATTTGTGACAGATCTTTCTTACATAGAAAGATTTGTGGGGGAAAAAACCTCACCAAATCTAAATGTCAACTTGCACCACCACCATGTCCTCAAGTGCCATATCCAAAAGTTTTTTGGACACTTCCACACATGAAGACAATACCACTCCTCTGTAAAGCCAGTTCCAATTCTTGACAACAATTTCTGTGAATAAATTTTTCCTTATATTTAATCTAAACTTGTTCAAATACTCCCAGCACCAAGAACTCCACATTTAAGTTCTGGTGCCAAGATAAACAAGTCAACAGATAATAAACATTAAAAGCTTGGCAGCAATAAATGTATGTTTAGCTTTTCTTTTGAGCTTCCTAATGATGGTGTCATTAGAAACAGCTGCTTAGGCCTGCAGATAAGGAGCAGCTGTTGGGAGAGGCCCTTCCTTAAGGGATATGTAAATGAACACAAGATCCTGTCTGATGATTTGCTGAGTCTTAAAACAAAGCTGTCACTAAGAGATGATGTTAATAAAAATGCAGTTCTTTAGTATGAAACACTACATTCAGCACCCTAACTTTATAACAAGAGAAGATAAAAGGTGATCAGACTTTGGTGACAAAAATACAAAAATCTGGTGTATTGGTGATTAGTGCAAAGATACTGAAGAGACTGTGACCAAGTAAGCTCCAAGCTTGATGTACTATTCCATCAAATGATGCCAAGTTCTGCAGAGTTCTAACACACAGTCTTTCCAGCTCTAAGGTCACATACTGTATTTATCAGGTCATTCAGAGTTTACTTCAAACATCTTTCACTACCTGATTGCTTGTTATAGCACTGAAAAGGGCCTCCCACAGTTTTTGGAAATAAGTTACATTTACTAGGAACTGTGAGGTATAAACTTTAAAAAGTAATTATTGGGAAGGACAACATGTTAGAAGTAGACTAGTGCAGAATGTAGGAATTTATTTTATTAGAAGAAATAAAATACAATATGTGGATTAAATAAGCAAGAGATTTACATTTAAGTAGCAGTCATGTTCTGCCACAAATGTTCCTTATTAGGTGTGTAGGTGTATGTATACATATATCTCTATATATAGTGAGTGGGGTGTGTGTGTAAATATATATATATATATATATATATACATATACATATAAAATGATATTCCAGAGAAAGTTTTCTGAGTAATTTTCTACATAAGTATGATTTTAAATAAACCACTAAATATATGCAATTTATTTATTGTCTTTAAAGAAAAGATTAGCCTCCATTAATGCAAAATTCGGTTAATACTCAAAATGGGAGATAATACTGTATGAGGGAATTTTCAATAAAAGATATTAAATAAGCACCATGATCAAAATACTAAGGAAAAATACATGCTTATGTTGCCTCAAAGAAGATACATTAGAAGAATAAGCCTCTAAATTTTCTAAACAATATATGAAGTAGTGTGAAAACATGACAACATACCATACCACAAAATTTCATTATATCCTAATAATTTCATTTATGTCTTAAATCAGAAATTATCAAATGCTATCAAGAAGTGAAAAAGTCAAGTGTCTTTCCTCATCTATCAATTTGAAAGGAACATCAGCCTCTGGAAATTGCTTGGGTTTTGTTTTCCCAGATGATGTGGTTTACTCTATTTTATGTCAAAGAAAGCTTAAGGACTTGTTCCTCATACACCAGAGTATTAAACACACAGGAATTTTTCCTACAGTTCAAAAAGGTTTTTCCCACCATTTTGTCATTTAATTAATTACCCACAGTCCTAAATAATTTAGATGTTTTAAATTAGTGTTTGCTAGTGGAAATAAATGTTTCATAGATTGATCAGACCAACAAACTCTACTATACTTAAATCCCAGACCCGATTCTCCAAATGCCTATATAACTATCACTTGCATTCATCTTCCTGATGCATTTGACTTCAAAGGGATGAAACATGAAAGTAAAATTAATCATCTGCAGTAATATTTGCTGAACTGGGCCTTTCGAGAACATGTTATTCAGGCTAGAAATGCATAAAAAACTAAAGAGACAATATTGTAAATAATAGTATTCCTTTATGTGATATATTTTGAGAAAATGTAAACATGAGTTCTCTCAGTCTAGAGGATACTCTGAGGTAAAGTGCATTTCTTGAAAATCTGTCCTCTTTGCACAGAATATTCAAATTATCAATATGCAACAGTCCTTTCTTCTCCCAGAGTTATTCAACTGTACATATGAAGTGGTGGCATTTCAAACATTATTGACAACTTACCTACTTCTAACACAACACCTGGCTGGATAAAGGACAGCTAGACAATGAGAAATGTAACTCATTTTGTAAATGTAGAAAATCTATTCAGATTTTTCCACAGCTTGAGTAAACACCTCTCTGTTTAAGGAAAGATGAAATAGCCTTCCTGTTCCATCTCCCTATGTGATTAATTGGCCCTTTTGTTTCTTTTCTGTTATAACAAGTTTTCATATTGATACTGGAACAATTTTGTTTAAAAAAATACATTTAATAAAAAACTTGATCCAAATTATTATTATTGGGTTTTTTTTTCTGTTTCAGTTTGACTCTGGTAGATAGATTTACATCTCTGTCAGATGTAAAACAATAAGACTTTCATATATCTTACATTTTTCTAAGTTTTTAACATAATCTACTTTTTAAACTTAGCATGTTGCGTTTGCTTTGGCTTTGTTTTATTATTTTTAAAAATATATATAATATTGTCATCTTAAGTATGTATTTTATTGATTCATGAGTTATCTGAAAAGGTTGCATGAGCTGCCCATGAGGGGGCACTAACAGAGCGTCCAGCTTCTTATCTCACCCTGTGCAGGATATAACGTCACCTGTGTGGCCATCCTAGTTTCAGATCCCCTTAAGTGTCTTATGCTTGAAGCTACAAATCAATCTTGTAAGCACTGAGGGTGTGTACAGATCCCTGAAGGTAGCTTTTCAGAGATACAGTCAATGCCTACTTCAGCAACTTGGATTTACAGTAAATTTAAGCCTAAAGGCAACCAGTGCAAAAGTAAACAGAGCAACATAAGCCATAACACACTATAACAATAACACTAAAATAATTTTGGCTTTTTTTAGATAGCACTGTATGTTAGGAAAAATGTTTTAGATTAGACCCCTTATTTTGTATTTGTACTTTTCATTATATTCTTTTAGCTTTTCATGTCTTTTATCTCTTAATCAAACATTCTCAGGTGAAATAAATTGAACTTCACTCATGCGACCCTGGTAAATTTTTCTGAGAGCTAAAATAATGTAAACTACATCAGAGTTCTTCCATAAGATACCATGAGTACTAGAAGAGATGCTACATATTATGTCTTCACCTAGCAACATTAATTTGAATTATGGATGCAATTTTAACTCCCAAGTATTGTAAACCTGTTTTATATTTCATAGAGAAGGCCTTATAAAATACAGGTGCTTTAAAGCAATAAAAAAAAATTAATGAGAAGTAGAACTTTCACATGTACAAAATACTTTAGGAGAGGGTTGATTTTATTAATATGTGTAATTTTTGTTAGTTTCATGGCTGGCATTGTTGTTAGAACTCTGCATGTAATGAACACTGTTTTTCCTGCTGTTAAGAAATGATAGTTTAAAAAACAAAACAAACAAACAAACAAACAAAAAAAACCCACCAAAACCTTTAACTACTAAATAAAATTCAAAGAAAATTTTCTGACTTCTGAAAAAATTGTAGGAAACCTGATTTTGAAATGAATATCTATTACTTGTGAGCCTGTTTTTTGAAGCTCTTCATTATGGTTTAATTTGGTTTTCAGTGATAATACATGTCATGTTAGCAATTGGTAAAATAAAAAAGGAATTTTGTAACAAACAGACCTAAGAAAACAAATCTCAGAAAAGGTATAGGTTTTACAAACAAACCTGAATGCTTTTTGTTTTGAAGTAGAAGTATGCTTTTTTGAGATTCCTAGAAACTGGCTGCTCATCCACAAGCAATGTGGGACAGTCCATTGTGGTACTGTCATATAAAAAAGATATTTATCTTGTGATCTTCCCTTTTGAAACCACGATAACAAACATAGTGGCTGAATCTCTTAACTTGCCTAAAGACATACACAACTTGATAGTTCATTCTTTTCAATCACCTTTTTTCCTGGCTGTAGTCTTGGATGTAAATGAGAACACTGCAGTTAAAATTGTTGTTGATATAAAAATTCTCAAAAAGAAATATTGAATCCATAATATATTTCTAATAATAAATTTTGCTTGCTCATTTTTTTCTCTTAATTTTTTTCCTTTGAATGCATTATTAAGATTATTAAAATGTGTATTGCCAAGAAGTGTTCACTACTGAAAAGCAACTGGGGTTGATAATTTTTTTTTAACATTCATGCATATAAGAAGACGGTATTTACTTTCTGCTAAAATTCACAGTACTGCATATGTATTAAGATGCTACACTATCCCAAAGGACATTTTACTGTGAATGAATGAAAAACAATAAAGAAGAAATATGTAAAAAGAATGAAGCACATCTGATTTTTAGAGCTATTTCCTACCTTAAACTTCAGCTATGAGCCAGTTTTTGTGATAATTATCTGTATGAAGCAAAGGCAATATATAACTACCTCATTTTAAAAATCATTAAATCTTACAAAGGTTTTACATTTTCCAGATTAAAATGTAGTCTTTTAATATGTACAAAATGGTTTTGAAAACTGTGGAGAACATTTCAGAAGCCTGAAAAAAATATTGTGTTCTATCTCTCAATTCCTCTTTCTGTAAGGATTAAGCATAAAGAATATAGAGAAAAAAAACTGGTTCTCTACCTGTTAATAAAGCTATATGATAGAAAAAAGGGTTTTCCATCACATATGCACATGGTTGCATTTGATTGGCATGAATTATCTTTTGAAGGCATTCATCTCTTCATTAATGGAATGTTCAATCACAAGGAGTTCTGTTAGTTTAAAAATCAAGATAATTAAATATATTTATGCTGATCATAAATATATTTGGCTGCATCAGAGTTGATATTCTTCACAGTAGCCAGTATGGGGGTATGTGTTTGGTTTATGCTGAAAACAGGGTTGATAATACAGGGATGTTTTCATTACTGCTGATCAGTTCTTATAAAATGTCAATGGCTTTTCTGCTCCTCACCAGCAAGTTGGCTGGGGGTGAACAATAGGCTAGGAAGGAGCACAGCTGGGATAGCTGATCCCAAACATGCCAAGGAATATTCCCTATCGTTTGGCATCATGCTCAGCATATAGAGCTGGGGAAAGAAGAAGGTGGAAGGACGTGTGGTGTTTGTCTGCTGTAGTCACCATTACATGTGATGAATTCCTGCTCTCCTGGGTATGGCTGAACCTGCCCTTGAGAAGTGCTGAATGAATTCCTTGTTTTGTTTTGCTTTGTTTGTGTGCACAGCTTTACCTACTAAACTTTCTTTGTCTCAACCCACATTTCACCCTTCTGATTTTCTCCCCTCTCCTGCTAAGAGGGTGTGAGCAAGGGCTGTGGGGTTTAGTTGCCAGCTGGTGTTAAACCATAGCAGCTGGTTTTCTTCTATTCATGTCACCTGTTTTAGGTACATTCCTGAGTAGACATGATTGTCTATTTTTATTATGGAGTTCTGTGCAAGCACCCAAAGAAAAAAGTATTAGTAACTGAAGTAAAGTATATCAGATAAGATACATGTCATCTGACATCATATGTCCTGTGTCTGGTGTAATCTGGTTGTCTATATTTTCTCCATAGCTAACAGGCAAAACTAGTTAGCATCATCTGGTCTTTCACATGTAGCTCTTTTGAGCTTGGATTTGTTATCTTTAATCTGTTACTTGTTGCCAACAGACATAACCAAGCAATCAACTTTAGGAATATAGCTAGAGTTATGTGAGATGGTTAATAATTAAACCCAATAAACAGAAAATTAAACAGCAGAGGTTTATTATTTTTTTCAAAATTTACAGATGAGCCCCATTTTTATGTGCAATTGAATTTTAAGCTTAACATCTTAATATACAACCTTGTTGATGATCCTTCTGCATTTCAATATTTAAAATTGGTGAATTCTAATAACATAATTGGATATTTCTGTATTATTGCACCCAATAAAATCCTACAAAATTATTGGTATTTGATAGCATTAAAAACAGGGGTGGGGGGGAAGACACCTTTTTACTTACTATAATGTAAAAATCCTTCTATTTTCATTTTGGATACTATTATGCCTGACTGTGAATAAATCAATGAACTTTAATGCACTGCATTACAACCTAATCTGCAAACATCTGGAAACAAACTGGAACACATAATTAAATATACAGATTAGTTAAAGTTCCTGTAACAAAGGAGCTGCCTTAGTGAGTTAGTGAGTTGCTTAATTTGCTCCAAACTCTTGTTTCTAAATCTGGCTAGTATTCAGTATTTCCTAGCAAGAAGTTCTTGTAATTTGAAGAAAACATCTTCTTTAGTCCTATAGCAGGGAAACATAGAGACTGATTTAGGCTCATCCCTCCTGCTATGGAGAAGCAATGAATAGTCTTGTAGCAGGCTAGCCAATGCTAGAAGCAGATCAGGAAAAGTCTTCTAGAATCACAATTAAATCAGAAAATGGGAGAACATAAAAACTTACAAAACCCTTATTTTATTCACAATTAATATGCATTTTTTTAGTTCTGATGATTAAATCCTTTCTCAGCTCACCTTCCATTTATAGAAAATATATACTTTTTAAATGCAAAATGTACTGTCCAAATATATTACTTGGAGTGACAGTATATTTTTTCCTCAGTATTCCATTTTCTCTCTTCTGGGTATGTTTTTACCACCTTTTTGGATCATGAATTTCAGTGTCAGGAATACTTATATAAATTACAAGAGGTAATATGAGCTGTTAACCTCTTACTAGAATACAAAATCTATATGCAGTGTCACTCATAGGCCACCGTTTGAATTTTAAACATTCATAGTCACTTATCTCATAATACTGTTTGAAAACTGTTTAAAAGACTCAAAAATAAAAACTCTTGTGGAAGTTAAAAAAAAAAAGAAGAAGAAAACGTCTTTCAAAAGAATAAAGGATAATCTCACTGTCTCATTTAGACTTCTTTAGATTGAATAAACTGAGGGAATAATAGTTTGAAGAGGAGCTTTCTTACACAGCCACTCAAGTAAAGAATATAAACAGAAAACTATGGGGGAAGTTCAGTAAGAGGGGTCTTTCAGAACCTCTAAATACAAACATAATGTAAATACATTTCCATAAGCCCGAAGGTCTCTGTGTGGAAAGCCTGAAAGAAAAGGCTCTGTATTGCTTTAGATTTTCTGTTGGTTTTTGATTGCATAACTGTTCTAGTTACAGGGATAGGAGAAAGAGTTTAGCATTATGTAGAGGTAACTAGAATTGTGTATTTTACACTTCTCTAGGTCATCGTTAGTGAAGTACATTTTTAAGGCAGCAGGGGAAGCAGAAAGGTGGTCGTTCTTCTCAGGCCTGGTGCTGTGAAGGAGAAGGGGCTGCCTGGACCCATCACCATCACCACAGGTTCCCTGTTCATCATTTTTCCATCCATGGAGTCCCAAACTTGAAAAGATCAGGAGAGGAGTTCCCGGTCCAAACCAGCTCCCCAGGTTTTGTTCAGTCCCTGTTTTTGCATTCTTCCTGGACTGGGAGGAGGAGGTTGAGCCGTGATATCCTTTGCTGTCATGAGCACCAGGTGGCAGACAGCATGGGAGCAGCCACAATTTTGGTTTTGCTCTGGACGGGGAAGGGACATATGGTACCCTGCCTTTGTTGGTGAAGTCATTCTCTTTTTGTAGACTCATCTATTATTATTATTGTGTTTATTACACGCCTCTTTAGAAAATTGTGACTCAGACTTCAATCTCCCTTTTTTTTTTCTCCATTATAGAAAAGAGGATGGCTTGAGTGGCCTTAATTTCCCCATTGAGTTTTTAAACCCTGGACAAAAACTAAATTAAAAAGTGAAAGTAATACATTTCCATTTGTCCTTCATAAGTTACTCAACTTCCCACATTCTCTTTTTCCTATTACTTTGTCACTGTAACCTCTCATATTATGTAAATCTTACCTTATCATTAATCGTTTTTGTCGCCTTTGCATGAATCTCATTAATCTCTGGTACATCTTTACTGAGATGAAGCAACCGAACTCAAAATAAGGTCATATGAGCACTTTCTAAAACATAATATTTTCTATATATATTTGTATTTATATTTATCTGATTTATTTTATCTTGCTTTAAGAGACTTCTTTGGAATAGTTTGTTGATTTGTTTGTAAGAAAAATGTTTCTTTTTCTGTTTATTCTGAATTTGCTTGAGTAAAGAAATAAAAAGTTCCCCTTCAAACAACCTTTACTGATAGCCAACAAAGTAGTTATTGATGTATGATACATCTGCAAACCCAAACTATAAATAATGCATTATACTGAATAATAATTTTTGTGGTGTGATATCATTCAACACAGCACTACATGGGGTAATCCTACAACCACACACAGTGCTGTAATTTTAAGTTAGGCATTTTACTTTTCTGAAAGAATTTAGCAGTTCAGAAATTATATAGTCACAAAAATTAGATAACAGAATCAAACTGTTGAAAAAGTTTATATTCTGTTTAAACATCTGAAGTGATGGCAAGAATAAGTTGCTTATAATTTTAGCTTTTATGTTACAACTCAAATCAAAATAATCTGGCTTCTTTTTCTAGAATCAACATCTTAGATCAATTATTACAATAATTAATGCATTACAATTCATTGGACTAAAACTTGTTTCTACATTGACCTCACTGACCCAATAATATTTGAGGCACTCGGAAAGTGAACCACCTGTTGATATCAAACTGTTTTATTTTTTTAACAGTAAGAATATTTTCCATTACGTAGTACTGTAATACATATCTAAGATCCATGGTTCTTTTTATTTCACATAATCACAGAATCATTTAAGTTGGAAAAGACCTCTGTGATCATTGCGTCCAATATTTTACCAATAAATAACTTGTCAAGTGGACCATAGCACTAAATGCCATGTCCACTTGAACTTGGAACACTTCCAATGATGGTGACTCCATCACCTCCCTAGGCAGCCCAAACAACTCTACATAAAGAAGTTTACCCTGTTGTCTAACCTGAACCTTCCCTACCTCTGCTTAAGGCTCTGTGCTCTTGTCCTGTCATTAGTTACATGGGAGAAAAAGATGACATCCACCTATCTACAACTTCCTTTCAGGCAGTCGTAGAGAGTGATAACGTTTCCTTGAGCATCGTTTTCTCCAGGATAAGTAACCCCAGCTCTCCCAGCTGCTCCTCATGACTTACCCTCTAGATCTGTCCCCAGATCCTTTGCCCTTGCCTGGACTGACCTCAGCCCCTCAATGTCTTTCTTGCAGTGAGGGGCCCAGAACTGGACACAGGATTTGAGGTGTGGCCCCACCAGTACAGGGGCCCTGCTCCTGCTGGCTACTCTGCTGCTGACACAGGCCAGGATGCCATTGGCCTTCTCGGCCACCTGGGCACTGCTGGCTCACGTTCAGCAGCTGTGGACCACCATCCCTCTTTCCTGCTAGGCATCTTTCTAACCACTGCTCCCCCAGCCTGCAGCACTGCAGGCGGTTGCTGTGACTGAAACACTGGACCTTGGTGAGCCCCAGCCCATCCGTCTAGCCTGAATACCTGTATGGACAAAATGGACACAAACACATTTTTTTATTTTTGACTTTAACCTTCATGTAAGATGTTGCATTGACCCCCTTTGTTTTCTCCATTAATCTTACTTTTTTTTCCATTACTTAATTAACCTTTTTTCCCTTTACATCTGCTTTGCTTTCTTTTATTATTTTGTTACTGCTGAGATCTGAGGTGCATAATAGAGATTTTAATTTCCCTAAACAATTGTCAATAATATTAGTTTATGAAACATAGTGTTTCTCAATTTAAATTACTTTAAATTATTTGTCAGCTATTTCAGAAATTATATGTGTTAATATAAAGCAAATGCCAAGAAAAATATATAATGAAATGTCAAGTCTGAGTGCCTGTGCACAAGCATAGAACCATATTGATTTTTTTCTGAATGCACATCTAATTTTTTTTTGCATTTTACCTCTTCCCATAGTTTTCTTTGCTAACAAGTTAAAAAGTATTTTCTATTAAGGTAATTTTGAAATTTTATGCTCTGCATTGGACTCTGAGTTTTGTGTCCCTGATGATAATGAAGTTATGAAAAAAGTTGTAGAACAAAGATGGTAAAACTAATATCACAAAGTGTATTCTAATAGAATGCCCTTTGCAGGTTGCGTTATCTGTAGATAGGAAATCATCCACTTTATGAAGTGTGGAAGTGATTGTGTTAGTAAGGTTTAAGATTTTCAAATATAACTAAATTCAACAATTTAAAAATTACTTCTGGAAGTACTTTTAATGCAGGATAATTAAATAATTTCAAAAGTATTTCAAAATAGTTCTTGAGGGTTATAACCACAGCTTTTTTAGCTATATCAGAAATCTAACTGATAATATAATAGTATTCGTGAATGAAAATTTGCCAAAATAAGCTAATGGTGATTTGATAAATCATTTTTTATCATAGTCACAAATAAATCCAGCATGCTTTGCCCAGGTAGAACCCCTGATGAAATTCCCTGAAGACAATGGCAAATATTTATGTTCTTGCTTTTTATCATGTTCACAAATTCTATAATGTTCAGTGAAGCTGAAATACTCAGTGAGCAGGAGCTAGAGTTGATCACTGAGATGAGACATACAAAGTATTTCCCCACTGGATTGTACAAATTGGGCCTCAGATATCAAGACAGAAGTCAAATGGATCCTGTGAAATGATTCTGTGTTGTATAGATCCCTACACAAGGTCAAATGAGACCTTTTTTACACTTGATTAAGCTCAGTTATAATTTGGATATAACTTACTCTTAAGTGATGACCTCATCACAGCAAAGAAAGGGGAAGACAATTACCATGTACATTTGTGCAGGGTAAGCTTGCTTTCTTTAAGCTATCATACACAATAATAGGAAATTTCCACCAGAACTATGAAGGAATGCAGAGAGCTGGACAATGAAACTTTCGAAACTATTCTGGCCCTTAATATATACTTATATCCTCACTTGGTTAGTTTCTTTCTCACATAGTTTATAACTTCTTCTTTAAGAAGTTTACATAAGCAAGTGTTTTGTTTTTTGTTTTTTCGGTTTTTTTTTTTTTAACAGAGCAATACCTTTTTGTGTTTGAATCACACTATTCTTCAAATTAATTCAACCTGAAGCAGAGCACACTTAAATTTGCTCTGTACTTTTTTGCTCTGATATGTATGCTTTTTTTATCATCTGGTAGTCTATAATTTTGACTTTTTAAGTGCCAAAAATTCTTAAAAGTGTGAGGTACAATATAGGTTTATGTCCAATCAAAAGCATATTTTGAAAACAGAAGTTTATGGGCTTTTTCTCTGAAATGAAGAAAGCTACAGAAATAGCTGTATAGCTATTATATCAAAATTTCTGATAGCTACAGAAATTTTGCCTCCATGTACAGCAGAAAACATGGAAAGTATGGAAAAGGCAAAAAAAATCTGACTCATTATTTCATGAGCAAATATTTTGACAGTTCACTAGATGAAGAGAAAGTGGGGAAAAAATTAATTGCAAATTATACATGGTTTCTATTTATTTAAATTTTCAGTTTATGGTTTAAATTACAAAGGAGAAATGGATATAATAATTAATGTTTTTCATAAGCCTATTATTTATCTGCTTAATTGAAGATTTCACAGTACAAAGACAGTCTGTTTTCATATTCTGGAAGGGAAAATCAGGGGAAGACGGGAAATAGACAATAAAAAAGTGTATTCTAACTACTTTAAATGGGCAAATTAATCCCTGAGAATAGAAGAGCTCTCTTATATTCAAATGTATCTTGAAGGAGAGGAGATTGAGAACAGTGTTGGCCAAATATAATACAATTGTGACTCTTAAAAGTAAGTCTGATGTACAATCCAAAGAATCACGAGAATTACAATGTTTCTAGTACCATTTTAAGAAACTCCTAAGATTATAAAAGAAATACCAGAAACTTCCCAGAAAAAAAAAAAAAAAAAAAAAAAATAGGGAATATAATGTAGGTGAAAAATCAAGCTGCTGCTGCTATTCAGTCAAGATGAAAAATAGTAGGCACTTTTACTAGCAGGGCATAAGCCATCCTCTAGCATTTTCTAAGTCTTCTGAGTCACTGGATGGATCTTCAAATACATTAGAGGAATGTTGATATAATGATCTCATCTCTTCCTTCGTATTCTGCATCAGCTGTGAGCTGTATCTGTGGAGACTGAAAGTGACTTTGTCAACTGGAAATAGATCCATTAGAACACTGGTCCATGCTGGTACAGTGTAAACAAGCTAGAATAAGAAGTAAACCCTAATACTTTATTGCTGCAATTTTAAAAATACTGAACTGGAAATATAGTATCTTTCTTTGTTTTGAAAACACTTGAACACCTTTCCTATAAACATTTCTTTAATTTTCTTACATCAGGATGGACTATATATATCCATGCTATTGATCGCCCCAGTAAGAACTGGGAAGTTCACATGAAAGTGAAAATAGCTGTGCCTTGTCTCAGTTTATTGTTATTCTTGTATGTTTTTCCTTTGAAATTAATAATTTTAATTTGCCTTTTATAATTGCAGTTAAAAAAAAGACCAAATGTAAAAATCACATTTCTCTGCCATCCCTTGTCACTTGATGCTCACTTCAGATAGTTGGACATTAATTTGTCTTAGCAAATGACTGATAGCAATAACCAGGGGGGGATGAATGTATTGGAATACATGAGTCCAACACTGCAATTGTTGGAAACAATTGCAAAGATTAACAACAGAATAACTGATTTATTACATGTTTGACCTTAAAATAGGACATGGGCATTTGTTCATGTTTGGCTTTTTAAATTGTTTTTAATTTGGTAGTCATACTGGTACTTCATATAGGCAGCCACATTTATAAAAACATGCACTTTATTTTAAGCACTGCTGTTTAACTCATGGCCTGTAGAGATGTCATTGAATAGCAAATGAGTGCAACATGCCATATTAATTTCATAACAATGAACTTTATAATTTATATATATATATACACTATATACTGATTTATGGAGAGTCTTAACTCTTGTCTGTGAAGAGACTTCCAATTGGACTTTGACCATTAATTTTTTGTTGTTATCCAAAGGGAAAATTTTTTTTCAAGGCTAAAATACTGATTACCATAATTTCTGTGTCATGGCAGAGAGCTTCCAATTAGTTAATAAATAAAAGTAAGTATTTAATATTAAATAATATAAATTACTCAGAAATGTTTGAGATAAGTAAAACAGAATTCATAATAATAATTCATAAGAAATATACTTTACAATTTATTGCATAGAAAGAGAATTCATCTATCTGCAAATGCAAATGTTTAGACTGACACCATGCAGCATAAGTTCAAAGAGCTCTAAACACTTCCAGACATAGGAAACTCCTTTCCAAAATTTTTAAATATCTTAAAAATTTGAAGTCGATTCTTTTTAAAACAGACAGCTGAAACCAAGAATGTTGTACTTGCCAACCTGAAACAAGATCTTTATACTTGCTCTACTAATAAATTTTCTACTAAAAAAACCTAATTTCTCTCATGATCACTAAAAAGTGATGTTACCTTTCATAGGTTTGGTTTTCTCAAATTAAAGGGAATAAATGGACTAACCTCCATTGTATCTTACTATTTTTCTTATATAAATTGGGGGCTTTTTATTTTTTAAGAAATATTACACATTTCAAAAATAGAAAAAAGGAACATATATAGATGGAAGCACTAGAGTTAAGTCTCCTTACAAATATTAAAATCACACACAGAACATAGGCACTAGGCACTAAGATCTCATTTTCACACTAAAATTTTACTTCCCTCTTTCCTCATTGTACACATTTCAAAATACATTGGTGCATATCAATTTGTCATTCAGCTTGATGGTACATTTAATTAAATGTGCAAGATAAGTATTATTATTACCATTAAAATAATTTTTAAAAAGAGACTGCTTAGGAAGAAGGACGTCAATAGAATGGAGCCAGGCTCTTCTCAGTAGTGCCAAGCAATAGCACAACAGACAGCAAGCAGCAGCTCATGCACCACCTGATCACTAAAAAGAACACAGGTGACCAAGCACTGGAACAGGTTGACCAGGGAGGTTGTGGAGTCTCTCCCACTTGATATAGTCAAGAACCATCTGGACAAAATCCTGAGTCATGTGCTCTGGGATGACCCTGTTTGAGCAGGAAGCCTGGACCAGATGACCCAGGGACTTGAGCAGGGACCCAGGGACCCAATTATTAGAGGCTGTGGGTCTCTAACTACTCGACCCATTTGGTAACTCTGTGATTTTGTGAACTTTTATTTATTTAAGGTGAAGTAGGATTCTTATCAAACTGATGTGCAGACTTGCCAAGAAGTTAAAGTTGCAGTTGATAAACTTTTCCATATTTAAATTGCTAAGTAAGGACTGAAGAGAAACCTGTAGGTAGTAGATTGTAAAAAAATGCTTATATATTATATTCCTAAGCTATTTCTAGTATTAAAAAAGACTGCCATGCCTAGAAACAGCTGAAATATATTTTCTGTCACAGGTGTGGTGCTGGAGGGAGGCTAGGGGAGAAGTGGTATTTTTTAAGAGATTTTTTTAGTATTTTGACAGTGAGTAGTCCATTGGAATATCTTGCTAGTCAAAACCAATTCTTTTTGACAAAAATGTTGATAGAGAGAGATGGTTTTGCTTCCTTCTATTATAATTTTTATGTTTGATAAATGCAGTTGACTTCACTCAATTGACTATTCACAGTGGAAATGACCTTTACTTTTAATATTTATATTAATTTTTACCTTTTTAATACTGTATTTGTGTATGCTAATTTTCAGGAAAATAACAATTTAAATATTTTCTTCATTATAAATGTATGTAAATGTAGAACTTTCCTCAGGATAAATCTGATCTATTCTCCACGCTGTTTTTAGGCATATGTGCAGAGGTCTGAGTGACAATAACTGCAGAGAACACCATGCATCACAAGGGCCTTTAGACCTGGGTTTCAACAGCAGCAGAGGCCAGGATGTCTGTTTCCCTAGAAAAATGCAGTTTTCTTTAAATTTAGGTGCTTGTATGTAGGTGCTGAGAACATCAACAGTATAACATCAGCAGTCAATATATGGAATAAGACAACATTCTCATTGGACCATGGTCTTTTGCCCAGCCTGACAGAGAATGTGTCAGATCTTTTTTCCCTCATGGCTTAATTTTCTTTGTACTACATTGGACCTGTGACTGGCAGCAATGGGATGTTTGCCAAATCATTTAAGGTGAAGTTTAGCATATATATACACATACAGACATATGCGCATATATGTAGGTAAGTAGGTGCAGCAATAAATTTACTCTTTGATCACAGTCATCAAATGAACTTTAGTTAATATGCTTGTTTTCTTCTCCATTTCATATCTATTAAATACAAAGTAATACTGCTGTACAATATAATAAACATCACCATTTATAACATAATTAATAAACTAAAATATAAATAAAATATTAAAAATTCACAGAGGCATTGTACTTCATATAATATGGCTTTCTCTTACCTGGAAAAAAGGAGACTCAGAAGTGACCTTATCACTTGCTACAACTACCTGAAGGGAGGTTGTAAGAAGGTGGGGGCCATCTTCTCCTTCCAGGCAACCAGCAACAGGACAGGAGAACACATCTCCAGCTGTGCTGGAGGAGGTTCAGGTTGGACATCAGGAAGAATTTCTTAATGAAAAGTTTTGTTAAACGTTGGAATGAACTACCCAGGACCATTCCTGGAGGTGTTCAAATAACAACTGAATATGGCACTTAGTGCCATGATCTAGTTGACAAGGGGATGATAAGGCAAAGTTTGGACTTGAAGATCTTATAAGTCTTTTCCAACTGATATGATTCTGTGATTATGTGAATATCTAGAAATCTTAACGCTGCATTGCCAAATCACTTTGGTAGTTCTTAATAGTACATACAAGCTGATTGGTGTCCACGGGAGAAGAAATGATAAAAAGATGCTTGTGAGAATACTGTGATTTAATTTAATTTCATGACTCTTAGTCATATGGTTCTAAATTAGTTTTTAAGCTTTAGTTTAGAAATTTTTACTTGCTTAGAAATTAAATGTTTCCAGATGCTTAAGCAGGGTCTGTTACATTGCATAGCTTAAAATATACATACGACACATTGAGCTGTGATATTTAAAGTGCTATAGCTCTTTTAACCTCTTTTGAATTCTCACCCTTTACTGCTTGATTAAGAAAATGTTTATTTCAAAAATATTTCATAAGTTAATAGATGGAGATGTAGTGGATTTGCTCTAAATAAACTTTACTTTTGAGAAGTGACTGTCTACTAATTTCTTACTATGTAGCCAGCTCTCTGTGCATAAGCTATTAATATACCTGCACCATTGCCTTGTATTTGATTTAATTATAATAATTTTGTTTGTCTTCTTCAAACCCAAAACTGTTGGCTTCCGATAACGATGTGTATTTTGATAGGCAAATGGTAAAGAAAAAATGTGCTCCAAGTATTTTACAAGCTAAAATTACTAATTATCATTAGCTAGCATTGCATTCTTCATGGAATTAAAGGAAATGGATTGTCCCTTACCAGTGACAATATTTAAATAAGATGCATTTTTCTTTTGCCAGCAAACAAGGGAAGTTGTGTAGATTTAGAGCTCAGATTTGTCTTTCCTATGGCAGTTGAAGAGTGCTGAAGTACATACCATAACTAGCTCTTAATCAAATCCATGTATAATTTACAAGTTCCTCACTATGAGGAGAATAGAGGTTTTATCATTTTGCTATTTCCAGATTCTGCCATTCTGGCACCGCAATTTGCCATCTTCTGCTTCTCTTTCCAAGGAATGCTTTTCTTCTCAGCACCATTTGCATACGTAAAAAATTCTACTAAAATTTCTCAAAATTATTACAAGATATTTATGTAAAAAAAACCAATCATAATTATGCCATCATTAAACTGAGTTAGAATTGCACCAACTAGTCTTCAATGCTAAAGTTAATCTTTTGTCAAGCAAGAATCCTGCAAAGTCCTTAGCACATGTACTATGCTGCATGCAAATAATGACTTGTTTATCCAGAATACTTCCTAAGAAACCTGAAAGCTGATCTGCAAATAGGAATGAGACTTTTCTTTGAAGTTCAAAAGCTCTATGTATTTATAAATTGACTTTTTACCTCTCATAAAGAAATTACTGGAGATAATTACAAAACAAATATATCTCAGCTGAGACCCATGCGTTCAGGTACTTAGGATTGTGAGGGACTGAAATGTTAAATGTTAATGACTCAAAAGATTGGCCATTTGCAAAAGCAGTGGGAGATTTGCTGAGGCCAGGTTTTCACCCCACATCCTAAAGGGAGCTGGAGAGTTTTTGGGTGTGTGGGGATGAATCCTCTGATCTGTATAAGAACAGCCCAGGTGCAGGGAGTGAGCATCCACCACTGGGCGATGACCACAACAAACCGATTCTGTTTAGATAAAGCAGTTTAGCTGTGCAACTGATTGTGTTCTTGATAACGTGGGACTGACTGATGAATAATCCTGACAGTATTCATCCCTTCTGATTAGGCGTAACTGTCTCAAGTGTACTGGTGTGAGAAACAACTGTCTTATGTTAGAAGGTGTTATAGACCAGCTGTAACATGTTAGAAGGTGTTTTAACCATGAAAGACCCATTAAGTGCCCCCAGACTCATTATCTTGGGCCTTCCACCAGGGAACTGCATATGTGTTGCATCAGACATTTTAAAACTCCCCCACAGGTGCTTGTGTGTTCCCACCTGAAACCATTTAATTTTTTTCAGGAGTTCCCCTCAACCCTGATGGATCAAGACTGCAACCATCACTTTGACCAATAGACATCAAAATTTGAACAAGTCCCATTGCTGGATCTATGGGTGGTGACATCTTTCCTCTTCACTATCTACTCTTATCCTTTCTTTCTTTTCCTTATTTATTTTCTTAATTTATATTTTTATATATTTATATTGTTAAATTTCTATAGATAATAACCAAAATGGCTACATGACTCCTTTCCAAATTGCAACCAAGTTGTTCTAAAATAAACCTGGCATGTATACACTGATCTTTCAGTGCTGTTTCACTCTAAGCTGCCACAGGGGATCTATTATCTATAACCTTAGTTGCCCCTCCTTCAGGGGCAGGTTGTGAAAAGGATAGATAAAAGGAAAGTACACAGTGGACATGTATCCAAAGGACTATTATTGTGATTCTTTTTGGCAGAGAGCCATGATTTTTTTATCTCTTTACGAATCTACAAAATTTTACTTTCCGGGGAAAATGGTGCATTTGATTGTTTTTACGATTCAGTCATAGGTTTGCTATTTGGGAAGAAGGGTGGCAGATTCACTGGTATCATAATTGTAAATTGTCTCTTTTTGTTATCTGATTGTTAAATTGCCCTTTGAAAGAAAGTAGTCTGCTGATAGCAGATGTATACATGCCTGCTCTAGAATTCTCCTTAAAGTTCCACTTCCCACAACAAAAATCTTTGTGCATTTCTTTGTCACGTTTGAGAAGGAAAATATCTTTTAATTTCAGATTCTCTTGGAAACATCAAGCATAAAATGTTGTGTGGTGTTGTTGTGTTTATCATTTGTAAATAAATTAATTTTCAGATCAAAAAAATAGAAAGAGGAAGTGTCAGAATGCAAAAATTAATCTTGAACAGTAGATGGAAAAAATTAAGGAACTGAAAATGGCTGAAAGTACAAATATATATATCTTTAATTTTATTAAAAAGAGTAAAAAAGTAGTAAAAAACAGAATATTTTCTTTTATTTTCTAACATTCACTCCAGAGATTTATAAACTCATGCATATTATATGATAATACAGATTTTATGCAAATGTTTTCTCTGTAATCTGAACAATAACTATAAATATTTTCTGGGCCAGTGTGAAATACCTGATGCTTGTGTAAGTACTTGCTCTATTCAGTTTTCTTTCTGACTCAGATTGGATCTGGTTTCTGTTACAGCTTAATTTTCATAATTCACCTCAAATCCCTGGTTACAAATATTTCTGCAAGCAACAGCAACACAGTATGCAGTGTGTGGTATGAGTTTTAGTGAATTGAAATTCAGGCACTAGTTTCTTCCATAATAAGATCACAACTAAAAGGTCTTAATTTCCCAAGGAAAACAAATCGTCAGGGAAATATTTGCATTTTACAGTTTATGTAAACTACTTTATGCCCCAGAGAAACAGAGTACTCTTCTTCTCCACAAGTCTTTAAAATTCCAACATATAACCCTGTAATTTGAGAAAGAATAGATCATTGCCAATAATGATTCATAAGTATATGCAATCATTCAGCATCATAGCTCATCAAAATTTATTTCCCAATTTTACATGGAGTTGAAGCTCATTTGCAGTCCTATATTTTCATGCTCAAAAATTGTGTTTATCCTGTGTTTTTCATCAATATTATGAAGGGAAAAAATATGAACGTCACTTTACACTATAGAAGACTTGCATGAGAAAGAATAGGATTGATGGAAACGTACATAATTATTCTCATTTGACTAAAATATAGAAAAAATTTAGAAAGGAAAGCAATGCAGTGTACTAAAAAAAATTGAATAGCAATATATACTTACTGTTAAAGTTACTTGCAGTATTTATTAGGGAATGCTATGGGTTTTTCTATTTTCTCTTTTTTTCTTCAGATCAGGTAGTAACTTGATATATGTACTACATGAAAGCTTCTTCACAAAAGATATAAGATCATACTAAACCCACACATAAAAAGGAGAAGGAAAAAAATGGGAAAGGGCAATGAGCTACATGATTGATGTAACACATATTTATATTTCTGTAAATAATCTATTATTAGTTTGAAAGAGGTCAAAACTTCTGCCACACTTTAAAAAATACAAAGTTTTGAAAGATACAAAATACCTCATATTGTTTTCAAGTTATTAGTAACAACATAAATGCCTCGTATTTTGGAAACAACATTTTAAAGTGAATAAGGACTCAAATGCCATCTACATATTTTCTCTTGAAGAACTTGCTATATATATAGTAATGTTTTTCTCTATCCTTAAATTCTTTTTGTTTAGCCTTGTAAGCTGAGTGGGAGAAGTTACTGCAACAATAATTTCAAAAATATTTCAATAAAAACTTTTATTTTCATTTGTTTATGATAATAACTTTAAACATTTAGACTGTATCCCTCTTGAGGATAAACAGTTGTGTGTTTTTTTCTACAGAGAAGTAAAATTGCTGTTCCCCAGAAAAATCTGTTGTTTTGACAATGTTAAAAATAGCTATGAAGCCAAGCTATTGGCATATGTCTATATGGCAGGCTATATTAGCACACCAGTTATGACAGCAGAGAAGTATTTGGCATTTGTATCCCTGAATCTGATTGATGTTCACAAACATCCAAGTATTTGGCAACTTCTGAAGTGTATAGCAGCAATTAAAATGTCATTGAACCTGAATCAGCCCAGGTGGAAATAAATATTTACACAGTACTGTTCCTCCTAGGAGAACAGTGTGTCTGGTTGAGCACAAGAAAGTCTTGTTGTTCTGATCTTAATGAATCAGTCTCTGGAATAGTTTCCAAAATGGAAACAGACTTCATATAAAAGAGAAGGGAATACAGGTGGCAAAAGACAAGAGAAACAAAGCTAAGGGATAACCTAAATGATGGAGAAAAATTAGAGATAAGACAAAAAATAATCCAATACCGCTAGAAAGATAAATAGGTTTTGCCAGCAAGTGTGCTGTGCAGTGTTTCAAAAGCTCTGCATCCTGATGACATAAATAGGACACTTACCTAAAGCATTAGGTGGCTTCTTGGGGGTTATCTACCCATAAAAACAAGGATTCAGAAAATATGGTTTATACCTATCATTGATCTTGGCACAAAGTCAAGATAAATAAAGGGTGCACTTTGAAATCCCTCCATATAATAGCTACAGACAAATTGATACCTTCAGTCCATTCAACATGAAAAGATCAGTTGTGACTAAAATAAAATAATTTTGTAGGAAATATTCAACTAGGTCCACTCAGAATCTGTTCTTTTGCTGTCAACAGATATTCACAGAGCCTCTCAGAAGAAATTAATGACATCTTTTACCTATATTTTAGCCTAGTTTTTCAGAGTTATTTTTGCTGTGTAAATAAATTACATAGTGTTTAAAACTTGTCAACATAACAAACCCATTGTTTTTACTAGATTATAATTTGCACATGTTGTCTAACAAAGCTGACATGCTTTCCTGAGATCTGAAGGAATCACTTTGAGGTTTATCTAACTTGGAACACTTGTTCTCAATTCTGTCAGTACAAAAATAAACCAAAATCAAAATCGCTGTCATGTTTGTTACTCAAATTATGTAAGTCAACTGACAATTGCTGAACCCATCATTTACCTTAGTAGCTATGAAATGCCACTGTAGCAAGTGGTTAGAAACCACTGGTATTGTTAAACATTAAGACTCCATTAGGCAGCTATTACAGAGATGCTGAAAAAATTAACTAAAGTTAATACTAATATTCTGTGGCTATCTAAATAGCTATTTTAAGTATTTCAAAAAACGAATTTGATATCTTAGTTACAGCATCTTCTATAGCTGTACATTGGATTTGGATTTGGATTTAAATCCCAATTCATACTTTCTTTTGCTAGATGGAAAACTTTTGGAGTGTTTGCAAGTGTCTTTCCCACTTGTTTTGATCAGGAAGCAACCAGGAAAGATGACAGTCAGCTTGTTTTCTCTGTGGCAGCTGCTGTGAAAATCTTTAGCTCTGTACTTGTACCATGAGAAAAAATAGGCAACAACCTACTAGAAAAAAATAGGAAGAGATTAGTAATGAAGAATTTTGATAAATAACGGTATTAAAACTTTTTATTTGCCAAATCTTTAAGAAGAACTGATTTTTTATGAAGAGAAAATGTTATTCATCTGTTGGATTAAGGCCTCAGCTCACCAAAACAATCTAATTTCAAGCTGTGGCCCTTAGCCTAACAAGGAAGGTCATGATATGTGGGTTAAGGCAGTAGAAAGAAAATAAAAGCATGGCAAATATCCTAGAAAATCTAAAATAAGTCTGTAAGATACTGGATGAAAGGAAAATAAGAAAAGGAAGTGAAAATATTCATACTTATGTTTTAATACAGGGAGAAAATCAAAACATAAACATTATTTCCTCTTTGGAAAATATATTGTTAATTATTTCTCTTGAGTGAACTTCATGTGAAAATTGTCAATAACATAAGAAAGAGTCAAGAAAAGGATTATAGCACTGATTAGAACCCTCACTCCTACTTATATATATTGGTATAAAACAGAAGATTAAACTGGAATAAGCACTTCATTTCTTCTCCCTTTGCAAAATGATTATTTTTCTACTTTGGCTCTGAGGCTTATCTCAAAATCTTTGAGCCTTCACAAATTAGTGTAACAGTCTGCACATGAAGCTATGTCTTGCATGAGAAAAAAGCACAATGTAGAACAAAATGGTGTAGTAGATCTGCAAATAGGTTTTCCATGTATGACATCCCTATGGAATAGTTGGTTGTAGTTACAGAGAAATACAATTGCATGACCTGCCTCAGAACAGTTTTTGCCATTGCCAAATGAGAAGCAACAAAATGTAAATTTTCCTACTCCTTGTTGTACAATTGATATGAATAATTTAAAATCTAGATTTTGTTGTAATTTTCCAAGTTTATCTTTCACAGATACTAAAGATTGCTTTTAATTACCTTTTCTTAATATTATGTAGTCTTACTGGGATGGAGCATTTTTGTCCCACAGCAATTAAAATACACAGTTAGATTGAAAGTTTTGTATTTTGAAAATAAGATGCAATCTTTTATTTCTTTAAATTATTTTAATGAGAGTAAATTTACAGAGAACATGTCAAAAGGGGCCAAAGTAATTTTCATATCAGAGAAAAATATTACAGAAATAGAGGTTTTTTAGTACCTATAAACTTAACATACTTAACACCAACAGACCAAATAAAATAAAAGTGTGACTTTTTATCCCAGGATAATTATTCCAGTTCACCTACAAATTACCACAACTTGATATGGCTTTCAGTGAAATCAAAGCATGAGCATGTGTTAGAATGGGATGTGGACATTTTATTTTAATTTATTTTTCTATTCATTCCACAGTATTTTTTTAAATTATTATTTTAAGGTGGCATGGTAGAAATTTTAAATTAAAAAGACAGATTAAAAAAAAATTATTTTTGGGTGCAGTGTTAAAAGCTGATTCCCTTCCCTTCCCTTCCCTTCCCTTCCCTTCCCTTCCCTTCCCTTCCCTTCCCTTCCCTTCCCCTTTTCCCAGGATACTGTCCAAAAAATTGCACTGTTTTTTATCTAATCTTTAGAGTTTGACTTTGTTCCTGAGTAACCAAATATCTTTTGGTCATGATTAGGTGTATTTTACAAAGTAACAGGAATGTTCATAACAGAGCTGTTTGTAGAAATATATCTAATATATCTAATATATCTATATCTCTAAGACAGATGTCTCTAAATATATCTAATATATCTAAGATACCTAATGCCTATTTGCACTGCTAATGCAACATAATTACGTAGCAATCTAAAACCAAATATCTAATTTGTGTTTTTTAAAATATCAATAGAATTCTTTAGAGCAGCCCTATAACTGACTGAAATGTAAGATATTATTGGAACAAATATTTTATTTCAGTTTTTAGTCACAGAATCCCAAGATGGAGTACAGTTTTGGAATTTATTATTGAGGCCCTTTCTGAGCCTTCAGAGAAATCTTGTCATGTATTATAAGGCATCATATCTTGTCATGTCTGTAAGACATAATACTTCATCTGAATTTTTGTTCTATAATGCTTGTGGAAACATTACATAACGTGACTTCTTAGCACTCAGGGTATAAACTGTATCAATTTTAAATTATTTCTCATTATATACTGAGAGAATTCTTTCACTTCCTTTTCTTACTTTTTAATTTTTTTTTTAAACCCATTATTTTTGCTTTATCATTTTGAACTACAGAAACAGATTCTGAAGTTCCTACCTGGCTTGGGAAATACAATTCTATCAGAAGTTTGGTGGATCTTGTTAATGCTCAAGGACAATCATCTAGAAGGGGAAAAAAAAATTGGCCAAAAGAATATGAAACCAGTCCAGAGAAAGCAAAGAACAGGATTAAAATAAAGATTGAAGGGAAAAGATTATATGACTTTGAAAAATTGCTATCTAAATGAAAATAATATAATGGCATACTGTTAATTGTCAAAGAAAATCCTTGACTGAAATACAGTTCTAAACTTAGTAAACCAACTGTGTTATGGATTAATGAACTGTCATAAAGCAACATTTCAATAATTAATTTAGACTTTACAGATTCCAGAAATTTCTATTAGCTGGGATTACCTACTAGGCACATGTCCTATCTGGTAAACAGCTACTTTAGAATTGATTTCTTGCAGCTTTTACCAAAGAAACCAAAAAGCTCTACTCTTCCTATTTTTTTTTTCCTAACAGTAATAATGGAGGATAAACTCCCCTATATCAGTCTCCAATTTACCTTTGTTCTCTGTAATGAGAGATATCGTTTGAATAGATATTTCTTTCCAGTAAAGAGCAAACGAAAATACTGCAAAAAATGTCCATTTTCAAATTCAGATTAGCTCAAAATACATTTGCCTGCTGAACAGCCCCTTATTCCCAAACTTGAATCCCTTTTGAACAGAAATACTTTCTAGCATGACCCATTTTGCCACTGACACGTCACTTAGCATCTTTGAAATGACATTTCCTATATGCCCTTTACACTGCAGTTATTGCAAAGCTCTTTTATTTTATTCAGAGCCCCCATCATTGTTTTGATTCATTTTTATCACTACTGTCAAAGCTTCCTAGGCCTAAAAGTAATCTTAGGAGGACTGGCAGAAGTGAGATTGAAGTCTCATAGAATTTTGTTCTTCACTTTAAATTATTTGGTCATCTGCTTGGGATGCATGATTATCTAAAATTCTTAATGCAAATAAAGACTGAATTCACAGAGTAGCTGGCATTTTCAAATTTAATAGTAAGCCATTTTTACAGAGAACATACAGAAATTGATGAAGAAGCAGAAAAAAAATTTTCTAGAATTTTAATTCTGTTGAGGATACTTCTAATGTCATGTAATAGATAAAACATTCAAGTATTGAATAGATTGGATATGGTGTGCATGCAAATACTTTCCTTTTACGTACTTAACGACTTTTAACTGCCTCGATATGAGTATTAGACTACCTATAGTATCAGGAGTATCTTTGTAATTCAAAACTTTCTAGCCTGAAGCAAAAGTTTTAGAGAACACCTGATACTCTACTCATCCAAGAAGCTCAAACCCATTTCCATAATATAAGAAGTTATGATAGTAATCCCTGGTAGGAACAAACCAGTTCAAAGTGCAGGATGTTCACAGTTCATGAGTGTAAATACAAATAAAGTCACGTGCTAACAACACAAACCGACAAACAAAAAAAAAAAAAAGAAAAGAAAAATGGGCTCAAAATAATGGGTTTTAATTTTACTAGTGATCATAGAGTGATCGAATTCTTTGGGTTGGAATGGACCTTAAAGATCATCTAGTTCCAATCAACCTGCCATAGAAAGGGACACCTTTTACTGGACCAGATTGCTCAAAGCCCTATCCAGCCTGGCCTTGGACACTTCCAGTGATTTTACTGCTATTCTCCATACTACATACACAGATACTCACCAAAGCAAAATAATTGTTCCACTCAGAAAGCCATTAAGAACTTGATCAATTTCAAGTATATGTGTAATTCAAGACTGGATGCTTGCCCAAATGTGTGAATAAATATAAACTATGTTCTTGAAAAGGAAATGCTTTTTAAATGTAAAGAACTCAGGTCAATGAAACAAGTCAGAGAACTGTTGTGCATCTAAGTACTTATTCTGATTTGGATATGAAACATTAGATTTACTAGGAAATATCACTCAAAGTGGTTAATATTTTATTAAAATATATTACATCTTCCCAGTAAAATGTTATGAAATAGTTGGATACTGTGTCTAACTTTTAATGAGACAACAGGTCTTTCATCTTACTGCCAGTAAAAGATGCAGACTTGTAAGTAGCATTTTTTATTTTTAACTTTTTCTTCCCCTTACAATTACTCATAGATTTCTTACCTTCTGCTACCATCATGTTAGAACAAAGATGTGAGAGAAAAAATTGAATGTGACATCTCTTCATCTGTTTGGAACTAATAATGCCTTCACAGCAAACAGTTGTTTTGGTACATGCTGGATACTGATGTAAAATAACAGTGGATGAAAACATATGGAATAGTTACCTAATTTGTGTGTGCATTTTCTGACATAATTGGGTCATTCTTGCAAGTTTTGCAGAATAAACTAATTCAGAGGGAAACAGTGAGATTATTTTTAAATAAGAATAATTACTTCATAAACCAGGAAATAAAAATAGAATATTTTGTTTCTTTGAATAAAATTGTCACAGTTGAATGATACTTTAGTATTTTATTACTGTCATTTTATTAACTTTCTATGCTCTAGAAATATATTCATTTTTCAGTAGAAAGCAGTACAACATATTCCATAAAAACTAGCCCCTATTCAGCTCCTGAATATGAAATATTATAGATGGAGTGAAAACCTTCACATGGCAGGGAGATCCCCAGCATCTCCATTGCTGTGCTGCCTCACAGGGTTTCTCCGGCCACTCCATATTAGCTGCTGTGACAAACACATTTCTCTCCCTCTCAGGATTTTTCACAGAGGTGCTCAGAGAGAAATAAAAGAGAAAACAATTTCTCTTTCTGCTCCTTGTTCTTCCTATGTGGAATGTGTTTGGAGAATTGTTTACCTGGAGTGAGTGCTTGATTGGATTCTGGTGAGGATTGTTTGAGCCTGATGGCCAATCCAATCCACCTGTGTCTGGACTCTCACGAGAGGGTCACGAGTTGTGAGAGAGAGTCAGAGAAAGTAGTATGTAGTTGTATCCTCCTTTTATATAGTATATTAATGTATTTTAGCATAGTTATAATAAAGCAATAATTCAGCCTTCTTAATTGAGTCAGACATCGTCATTTCTTCCCATTGGGTTTGCCTGCATTTACAATAAGCTGCCCCTTGAACAACTGAATTTTTCTTGTTGTGCTCCTGCTCAGCAGCTCTACAGAGGTGTCCACCTCAGCAGATATCTAATAACCAATCTGCCTTAATGAGCAGTCAAAAAAATATAACTGCTCACCTATTGGGAAAGAAACACTGAAGGTTCTTCCTTCTGAAAGCATTGTTTACAAAGACCTGTATCCATGAGGTGGAAACAATTGCACAAACACTGCCATGATGACACTATTCAGCACATGTGAACATGTGAACCTAGACAAAAGGCTTATGCACAATATTACTATGTCCACAGGTTCTTAATACTATCAGGATTCAGGTGTCTGTGAATAACTATAAGACTTTACGAGACTGTAAAACTTTGGTTTGAATTAAGAAATGTAATGCTCTGCTCTGAAGCCAAGGAGGGTCACATTTTCCAGATAACACAGGCATATGTTAAGTATATGTTCTTAAGGGTGAAAGCAACATTTTAGCAAATATAAAATTATTCTGTACTCCACGTTTATGCAAATTAAAACATTTGTAAAATGAATGGACAAATATCATAGGTTTCTTAATTGCTAAATTTATGAAATTAGTTTAGAGTTCTAGCTAGCAAACAAAACAAAGGTAAGAAAAACTGATTTGTTATGTATTTAATTTATTTTTTATTTTATTTGTTAAACATGATAAATAATGCAATAAATACATTATAACTTGGGTAAGGATAGTATTAGTAACTATTAGAGACTTGAAAGAAATAGCCCAGTCTAAAATCTGAGTTCATTGTCTAAAGAAAAAAAATTAAATAGCTTTGAACACCTTGAAATGTCAAAATGAAGCTAAAGAAATGTTGATTACTGTCTGCTATTTATGACCAAATAAATAGTGAATGCATTAAAATACATTAGGATATGCATTAGGACCCATTATTTTCTGATGTTATCAGTGTTGTAAATCCTCTGCATTATTTCCTGAAGTGACCAAATAGTTTATCTTGTGTCACTTAGTTTGAGATTTCATAACCAGGTTGTTATAAAATAATGGTAGATAATGTTCAGGGCCAAGGAAAAAGAGTCATTATTCTACTTTTTGCAAATATGTGTATGTGCATATATATATACACAGACACATATATATATGTATATCAGTTAGCGAATACTAAATCTGTAATGGAAGTGTTCAGAAGACTAATAAATAATGGCCAGCTTTAAATTTTTAAAACTGACTTCAGTAAATTATTTTATTAAGACTTTTCATGCTAGTGGTTGTCTTACACATTTTTTAATTATTATCACTATATGGTCAAAACTATTAATTCTCAACAGCCATATCTCAAATGTACTCAATTAATACTATTCTTATTATGCCCTCAGCTCACTTTACCTTGGAAAAACTGAAACAAGCCCTTGGGTCAGAAATAAATCATCCTGAACATCAGTCATTTTGTAGAAAAGTGCTACTTTCCAATGTTTGAATCAATTTTTCTCCCTATTAAGACAGAATTTTCTGTAATATTTGAGAATAAGTGTCTAGTTACCAATATGTTCTGAGGGAGGAAGAAAATGAAGAGTATTCATAGTATTTTCTGTGTGATAAAGACCTTTTTATCTCTACAGGCTGTCAGACCAAAAGAAAAAAGATGAATAAACATAGAAGAAAAACAAGAAACCCTGAAAAAACTTGAAACAACACACTAGAGATAGGAATAGTTCAGTACCTACTACTTGTACATTTGATTGGAATAAGATTCCAGATATTGTGGTAACTAGGTTGCAAAATATGGAGCAGAAATTGTGCTATCATTTTCACTATAGCTTCTTTACTACACAGGAAAAATCCCCAGCTCTTCATTAAATGTAGCATGAACTCTTCATATTATTAATGAACTCTTCATTAATAATAGCACATTGCAGGTTCTTAAGAAAAGTATTTGTCAACTACTGTACTGGGTGAATGTAGCATTCCATGAACTGTCTGCTCTCAGTAAATTCCCAAGTCCCCTGCCTTGGCAACGGCAGTGACTACCACAGAGTTCGTCCTCCTGGGGGAAAAGACAGACTCCCAAGGACTTCCCCTGGTTTCTCCTTTCCCTGCTCCCTGCTTGGTTGGATACCCCTCTGCCCACACCCCTTCCCCTCCGTAAGCTGCCTGCAGCAGGTGGTTGCTCTCTTTCTCGCTGGGCTCCCTTCAGTTTCGCGTGACCTCGCTGGAATAAAACCTTGCAAAAAGAGACTCTCTCGCCTCTCTCGCTGAGCCAGCTGCGGTGCGGGTGGTGTGTGGATCTGGCTGCGTTGCCTGAATGTTTACCCAACTTGCTTTTCTACAGGAGAGGTTTGTTGGGAACGGATATTAGGCAGCAGCACCCACCATCTATCTCCCGCACTTTTAGGTAAGAGGCTTTTTTGGTTCAGGTGGGAATGCCAAGTACCGCCCCGGGGGGCAATTTCAGGACTGTGGATCATGCACAGTCCTCTGGTGGAAGGCCCCAGAAATGAGCCTCAGGGTGTTTCAGTGGTCATTGGTGGGTGGTATCTTGGTGTGGCAGCTGTGCTCCTAAAGAACTTATAGAGACAGTGACCATGGCCAGGGATGTGAAAGTTACAGAATAGTAAATTCCATCCTAGGTATATATCAAACAACACATCATTCAACACTGAATTATGAAGAGACTTATTTTCTATCTTGAAAAGATGAGGATACACAGATAAGAGAAATTACATTACTGCATTTTTTTAATAGTGTGCACAGACTAAAGCTGGTGTGAATATGTTTGATTATTTCAGAATTGGAATATGCTTCTTCATGGATTCCATTTCATCTATGGATTTTTTGAATGTTTAATGCTTTCTAGACACTTCTGATGAGTGTGTGTGTGTATCAATAAATAAATATATATATGAAGTGCTGTCTTATCATGACTACACCTAAATACTTACAAGTTTTATTTCTTCAGTCCTGGATGAAAAATGTAAAATGACAAAAGACTTCCAAAGCTGTAATGAATTGCAATCTAAATAACACATATAGGTTCCTTGTGACACAAAGGCAGAAATAAAGAATTGTAACGTTGAAGGACACCAGACATTTTGTAAGTATATTCAAGGAATTAGTGTCTCTAGGGTTGGAAGATATCGGCAAACTGTATAAGTGAAGTACCTCAGTGGTTATTTGAACCTTTTATTTCATATATGATGGGAAGAATTATGAAATATTGAAAGTGTTGAATACAGAAGAGAAGTTAAAATTAGCCCTAGGCTATGCCTAGAGCTTGTAATATCATAAACACGCCTTTGGAGCAACCACAAAGTTTCTAGACCCCAGAACTGTGAAGAAAGTTTTCTAAGTGTTAAGTGACTGCAATACAACATTATAGTGGGTCAGCTGCAGACAGAGAGCCTGAGGCTGGGTTTATATTACAAAGTTTTGCTGCCAGAGCTATATCAGCCTGCTCTACAACATCAACAGCAAAGAAAACAGCAGAAACCCTCTGTGACACCTGTAGGCTGGCAAGTCCTCCATGCAACTCTGTCCACAGAAGAGAATTTATGGCTGCCCAATTCTTACATGCCCACAATGCATTGCAAGGCATGTAAGAAGGTAGAAGTGGTATCGTTTAGTGACAGGAATGTAGTGATGATTGTTCAATTGTAAACATGTAGAAAAATCTAGATTGGTGTGGACACAGGGTAACCTGCCTTCCTGAGACCCACTTAAGCTTCACTGCCCATAGAGTTTGCAAAGTTCACTCTGAAAACAGTTTGTAATTGGGAAATGCAGTTTTTCCCAGCTGCTGTAGTTGCCCAAAGCAGCCCTTTCCAAAGTAGAGTCTCTGCCTTCAGCAAATGCTGCCAGGCCAAGGGGGAGTCTGCTCAGCTGCCCTGACCTTCTAAAGGGACAGGCACCTTGTGACTGCCCCACGATTCCAGTTCTGATCCCAACAACGAGTGTTGAAGAGACACTTGACAATTTTGGGGCATAGATAGGTACGGAATACAATAACATTTTGGGACACCCTAAGATCTGTTTTGCCCCTACAATAACACATATTTCTAAAATTAATTTTCCTAAAATCATCTCAGAGCTGACTCAAGCTCTTATCCAAATGAATACTCTGAAATTTGTATTTCCCAATATTTGATAAATTTGGAGATAGTTACAGGCAAACTCCACGTGTTTATTTTTTATGAAATTTTAATGTATTTTTCAGTGCACCCTGAGCTTAATTATACATATCATTTTAGCTACTTTACAGTAATTGAGCTATAAGCTAAACAAAGACTCTCTTATAGTGTGATTACTTCCATATAGCAAATATTAAAATACATCTCTGAACAATATTAAAATACATTCTTGAATTTTATATATTAAACTTGAATTTTAACAATAAAAGGAATAAACAACAGATGAGGAAAGAAAGAGGGAGATAAAAATTTTCAATTATCTTCATATCTTACTTCAATTGCTAAGAAGTCAAACTATCATTTGTTGTTATCATATAAACCATATATGAAATAAAATCCATAGGTATAATGAAGGAAATAAAGAAATTAATATCACTTATGATTCCTACAATTGTGATTTCAAGGGTTTGTGGGGAGTGGTGCAGGGCAAGAAGTTCTGTGGAGAAATCACAAGTTTTGTTAAATCTTTTGAAATGATATTTTCTCTATACCATTGCAGTGACCCTAATCAGAATATCATTGTACATAAAGAGTTAGTAATCCACACAGTGGTGAATCTGGGTAGGCACAGGTCTGTGCCCTGTACATGTATGTCTGGGGCATCAAACATGTAGCTCTTTACTTCAAGAGAAGCTCAGACAGCAAATCCTGGTGGAGCCCATAGCTGTTCCCCATGGGGTACCAGTGATTATGTCACCTGTGTACCTATCTTACATCAAAGCAGCATTTTCTCATGTGGACACTTTTATTTGACAGTAAAAATTATTGATAAAATTGTTTTCTACTAAGAAAGTCCTAGAAGGGATTCTGAGTACCAAAATGCTGGTGAACCTTTCTGTGGAGAAGATCAGCACAGCCTTACTCTGATCAGATGTGCCTTGCCACTTGATGCTGTCCACTTCAGGGCTCCCAGAACATGAAGCAACATAGGATTATCTATGCTATTTCTCCTTTTTATTCTATTGTGAATAGAATTTATCAATATATATATAAATATATATATAATTGTTGATAGAAGTTATCAATATATTTTGGATCTACAATCTGTCATTTGTAGCCATTGTGTATTACAATAATCATAGAGAATTAATTCACCTACAACATACTTTTCTGCAACCAAAACAAATGAGAAAATGTAGTTAATACATTTTACTGTACAAGTAAGATATAGCATAAAAAATACAGCCTTAAAACTGAGTTTGCACTTTTAATGAATCTTATGTTAAGTGATTTAAAGCACATTGATAGTGATCATTATCATTCTTACTTTCTCAATAACTGAAGGTGGGTGGAAGGCAAAACCCAGTTCTTGGTTTAGTAGCTATGGGAACATCTCCTAGCCTCAAAATTATGTTTCTGTTCATACTCACTTTCTGAAGAACTCCATCTCAGTATCACTTCAAGGCACTTAAAATGGTATTTTTTCTTACTGTCTTGTAGTTTCCAGTCAGAAGATACTTTTAGCCCTATTTTTCATGATACAAGAAATATGAAAATGTATCTTAGTTTTTAAGCAGCTCATCATGTGAACTTCCTTGTCAGGTAAGCATTTTAGTTTTAATCTGCACATAGCAAAATTACTAACAGCAATTAAATCTGTAGTCAGTAAAACAAACTCCACAAAAAAAAACTTAATTCAATTAAAAATTAACAACTACTTATTAGTGGGAAAGATGATTATTAATTACCATCAGTTGAACTTGACTAAAAACTGTCAAAATCAGGCAAGGTTATTCAGTATAAGTGCAATAAGTGAGATATCTGGAAAAGGCAAAATGCAAATGAAAGATGCACCCTTCATTCTGATTAGTTAGTATAGATATTTTATTGTCTATCTCTAATTAGTAGATTGGGAAAAATATAAACTATAATAAATTTTATGACGCTTACCTAGGAAGCTTAAAAAAATGCCATACTGCACTGATGCATTTCACTTGTCAAATTGTTACTACTTCTCTTTGGAAAATGAGTAAGAAACACAGCAAATCTCATGCCCTGTTTGAAGAGAAGCATTGTTTCATTTCAGTTTCCTTATCTGCAACAGTATACAAACACCTTTCTGAAACCCTGAGTATCTGTAATGCAATAATAAGACTTCTTCAAACCTGTACAAATTTAAAGGCAAAAAATCAATCTAAGATCTCATGAAATATCAATAAGACAATATAGTTAGGGTACTTCACAACATTCTAATTGTATTTCTCAAAACTTTTCCTAAATGTTGCTAATTTATACAAGTGACAATGGACAACTTGTTTTATTTTGCAGTTCCAGGATGGACAGACATATTTTGCTCACAGCAACAATAGTGGCCCCGAGAAGAGCAGATGTTTTTATCAATGTATTTAAACCATGTAAAACCCAAAAAATTCTGAGAAAATGAACGACTTTCCTGGGACAGGAGAAAATAATAAATACATGATTTTTAATTTTAAGAAGGCTTGAACACTGTCCTTAAATATGGCCTAGGTGAAATTACTCCACATTTTCAGTAATTTTCAATTAAAGAAAAAGAAAATAATAATAAGAAATTACATGAAATATAAGGGATCATAAAATGAGACACTTTTGTAAGGCTAATCAAATTTTATGATGGGTCAATAGTAGCACCATATATGAGATAGAGGAGGTAAATAAAAGGTTACATTCTCTAGTGTTGATTAAAAAAACAAAGATTGAGGTTTTTCTCCAATAATTTTTTTTTTTCAAAAGATGAAGAAATTACAGAGTAAAGTCCTGAAAAAAAATTAGAAAATATGGTGCATGATGAAAAGGTAAAGATGATGTTGACCTGGGGAAAGAAAGAGCAGGGTGAAGTATTTTGAAAATGTAAAGAGTTAATGTAAAAAAATAATTAATTATTTGTCATACCCACTCTGTGGGTAGCACACAGGGAAATTGTTTAATTTTCAAACCCATAAAATTCATGTTAGAAATTCCAACTATAAGGAATGTTTAGTGATCTAGGGAGGCTGAGAAATTCCCATGTGAGATATTTTACAAAGCATGCCGGACAAACATCTGCCATTGATTTTTTTATATAAAGTACCAAAAGTTTTCCCACAGAACACTTCTCATCACAAAATATATAAACATTAAGATCTTTCTTTATGTTCTTGAAGTTGTCATTTGTTTCACATCAAGGAGGATAGGTATTCATCATTTCCATATCCTTTTGCAGTGAGAAGAATTTCTTGGAAATGTGCAATGAAAATGTATTGTCTTCATGCTGATCTCTTGTTTTCAGTGGAAGTAGCCTACCCAATTAATTATTTTGTAAAATATGTTCTTCCCCTTGAGTGTGCTTGAAAATAAAATCATCATACAAACATTCACATAGAAAGTTTTTAGAAGAGTCAGTGTCTATGTATACAGTCTGGTGATAAAGCCTTGAAAAGAAATTCCAGGCAGACAAACAGTCCCAACCCCCCAAAAGTCAGAAATGGCAAAGCCATGTTCACTTTGACATCTCCATGTTGAGACTTCAGATGAATTTGATGTCAAATTAAGTTAGAAAGTTGTAAAATTTCACAAAAATTCTCTAGAAACTGTAGGCTAATTTTGAAACCCTACAGCAACAGCCAGAGCAATGTAGTAGTGAGGTGTCCTCAGGACTGGAATGTTAAGTGAAGAAACCCTGTGAACACCTAATTGTTTGAAGAGGTTCAAGAAGAAGCTGTATAATGGTAAAAGGTTAAAAAATAACTTGGTGATAACTAAGAAGATGAAAATATAACCCAGAGTAACCTCAGATGGTTATACAACAAAACCACAAACCCAGGAGAATTTGTATATATATGTATGCTAATATAATGAACTGGACCAAGATCAGCACATGCACACTAGGAATTTTGTCATAGGCATGACCAAGTATGAGTGACCAATCACCTCTGTTATTATGATTCTTTCCTTGCTGCCTTTTTGTGTAAAAGAACGTGCTTGTTTCCGAGGAGGTGAACCAGCTGTATTAGATGCCTGGCATGCTGTTCTGTAATAAAATAAAATAATTTTTATTGGCAAGTTGATCAGCTCTTGCAAGCCAGGTAAAAGAATCCTGCTTTAGGAGGAACAAGTTGAAAAGAGGTCATAAATTTGGCAGTAGCACCTCACCTTTGACCGATACCCGACAGGCTCTAGCCTCTGGTGCCCTTATTTTCATGCCTTAGAGCGCAGGACCTTGGCTGCAGAAGGTTCATCATTACCTTCCCTGCTGAGTTCACTGAAGACTTGGTCAACTGCCAGTCACTTTTGTGTGTAGGATGAAGGGTGAGAGTGAGTAAAGGACTCTTTATACAGGAAGCTGGAGAGGGTCTGCAGTTTTGGCAGATTATATATACAAGTGGCACAGACTGGGGAGCCTGGCATTCATGAGCAGCTACTGGGGTGTCTGAGCCCAGCTACTGGATGGGGATATAAATATATATATATATTTTTTTTTTTTTACTACTTAAATCCTATGTCATAAAGCAGAGATTCACAAACTCCCTAGACATCTTAAATAAATCAACAGAGCAAGAAAACATTCTATGCCACAAAATGATCTAAACTTGAACATTTTTAAAATCAAATTCTGTGTATCATTGTAGAGAAATATGTTAATTTCTAAACTACTTAGTATGCTGTCATTTTTTTTCCTGGAAATTGAAAGACTATGATGTTTATCAACATGCAATGGTGTTTGTTCATTACATTGATTTTTATAACAGGATCCCACAATTTGAAATAATTATGAAAGAAACAACAGAAACAGATTTTTGATTGTTCATTGTTTGTGGCATCTGTAGGAAATATGTCGGCTTGATATCAACTCTTAACTAGCTTTATTTAAAATTTAGGGAAAAACAGTTGTAAATTATAAACATTGTCTATAATAGAGCTTTGTAGCTTACATAATTATATTCTGTGAAAGAAGGGAGGCAAGCTTGGTCTGACTTCATTTTTCCATTAGAAAAGATTCAACTGTCTTCATCCCATGATACCAGCTGCACTGTGCTTTGTATGAGATCACTGTGCTTAATTTCAATAGCCTGCAGAAAGAGTTTGTTTTTTAAGTCCTGTCTTTTGCAGATGTGCCAAGGAAAGATAATTTTGGTTTCTCTAATCATATGCAGAAAACTAGCCCTGTTCTTAAGCTTTACTTTCTATGCTGCTTCCAGAATAGCCTGTACAGAAATCATAGTTTCAAATTGAAGTACATTTTAAGTCAGTCTGTTTCCCAAAAGGATTCTCCTAAAGTACTTAGAATTTTTACTAAATATGAATAATTTTTACTCATGGGTATACTAAATGCTATTTGAAAAGTATATGTGTGTAAAGATTTGAAAATATAAGACCAATATTTAAAGAAAATGTAGTAAAGGGTGATGATAGGAACATAAAATTTGACTCAAAAAGCTTTTAGATACAACACCCCTTCCACTTTCATCAAGAACTTTCATTGGGGCACTGAATGCAGGTTTACAGTGAATACAATAGAAAATAATATTCTATTTCAAGATAAATTTTTATCTTGCTGTTTTAAGCTAAATGCTTATGAGAAAAATCTATGAATTTGAAAACTTTTAACTGTCTTTAAGTGTTGAAGGTATAGTGTATGCATTTACATACACAGAAATCCTTAAATATAAGCCCACAGTTTTATTTCATGTTTCCATTAGGCAAGGGATAGTATTTAAAGTAATATCTCTTGGAACTGCAATTCTGTCCTGTAAATGTTAAGTGAAGGTTTTAAACTTCTGTCTTGGCAATACATATGCTCAATTAAATAATTTTTTGCTCCCAAACTTTACTCATTTTAACTGAAAATCAACTTTGGATGAGTTATTTCCTTAACTTTGGGGAAAATTGGCAGTTTAATTAATTAACTAAATTGCCCAATTTTTAAATCATTCAAGATATTTAAAATGTAAAACTATCACATCTCATTTGAATGAATTAATAATCAGTAACAATGTTAAATGTACTAAGATGAAAATAATTTCTGTGATTTTTTTCTGTAAGGCAAATAAATATTTCTGATTGTGTATTTCTTTTTATGGACAGCAAATTCCTTAGTATTTTTATTAACAATCAAATTTTTAGTGACTATGCATGTGCTTGGAAATATTTTCAAATTATCTGATTAAGGTAAGGGAAACAGATTAGATTAAAGAAAGGGAGAGCAATGGAACAGCCAGTAAATTTTATTGTGGGGATTGGATAGCAAGACAGTGCACCTAGTGGCAAAAAACTCCTAAGAATTCACAACATCTGAATAGCAGCAGTAAATGTAGCTATATATAAAATACAGTACAATCCTAAAATTATGTGAAAATACTACATTAGCTTGTGTAACATCAATAACAAAGTAAGCTTTCTAATCTTTAAATATTATTTGTGCCTTGAAATGAAGGAGCAGAGAAATAATGAGATCATTTTTTAATGTTAATCCTTTCTTAGAAGATTAAAAAGTAAAACTAGCCAAGCAGATCCTCACTATTTCTGAGAGCAAGCTTTTAATCACATTATAATATAGCTGAACACAGCTTGGTTGGGTGCTTATTTAATTATAATTAAATGCTTGCAACACATGTGTCAGTGACAATATCCCTATTCCTAGACATCAACACTAGGATATATGTCTAATGATTATTCCACACTGAAGATGTTGGGAAGTGTCCTGAACACAACCTCCAATGGATTATTTCTGAAAAAGAGATTGCAAAGAAATAAAAAATAGTTCAAAATAACCCTAGTATTGTATTACCAGTGATTGGAAAAAGTGCTGGAGTAACAGCCTGAGATACCTACAGACTTTATGGTACATAGACGTATCATTGAGAAAAATTCTCTAAATTGAAGTGTTCTCTGCACTTTAATTTTTACTCTCAAAAGTTCAAAGCCCTAGTCCCATTTAGGTAGAATAGATATTCTGCTCTAAATTCTATAGAGATGCCACATTTACTATTAAATTTTCCACCATCCTGTGATATAGTTCCTTTCATTTTTATTCAGAAAAAAGACTGAAATATCTTAGTTTAATCCAAGTTTTAAATAAGATTATTTGAAGTTCTTCATATGATTATCTTACAGCTTCAGTAAGAACCTAGAAGTGTTTTTATAAATTATTTTACTTCTCCCTGAGGACTAAACTGTTGCTGTGACACAAGATCTTTGATTTCAGTGGGTTTGATAGCGACATAAAAAAATTTAGTGAAACGGCAAAGAAATGGCACCAAATGTGGCAGATCAGACAAATGTATGTGTAAGTAGGCTATGTATATGAGCATTAATCAATATACAGCGCTATTTGAATCAACTGTCTATTCACCATTGTTCACCTAAGACATGGTCTGTGCCAAATTGTCTAATGGTGTAGACAGCTCTTTCACAAAAGTCTGTGCAGAACTTCCTGCAGGCTAGTAGATGTGTTAAAGGCTTGCTCTGAAGGATGACGTCTGATCTACAACAGTTCAACACATACTATTGAATTCTGGATGTCCCCTAATTGCCATGTGACTGACACTGTGAATACGGTGTGTGCCTTCTTCAGATAAACAAGGAAGGGGAAAGTTTCATTACAAGAAAGGTAAAGTTTATTTTCATATTTCTGAACTGCCTCACTGCAGCATCATTCAACCCTACTTAGAACAGTGTAAACTGTTCTAAGGTAGGTAGTCTGCAATCTTCACCAGGCTTGGCATATTCTGTGACATCACACGTGTAAGCTCCTAGAGGCTTTAATTTTCTCTAAAGGTATTATGTGGGCAACAGTAGGCTTTTTGGTGCCTCTTGGCAAAGAGCCTCCAAGTAGAGAGCTACTAACATACTGTTCTGGTGACAGTAATTGTAGAGCAGGTGGTTGTCAGAGCAGTTTTATATGGCTGGTCTTTTCTGGCTCTAGAATGATGTTAACTCTCATTCTGCAACTCCAAAGCATCTTATCTGTTACATAGTGGCATTTCAGGAGGAAGGGGAGGATTCCTCCTCCTATGAGCAGAGACAAGAGTTTAATCTCCTTTGTCTTGTAAGCAGTTGACTCTGTCACCTCAGGTTTAGAAGCAATCTTACCATCCCTTTGCAAATCTGACATAGATGTTCTCACTCAGCTTCTGATGTTTGTAGATTTTACAGGTGGATCACTTGGTGGATAAGGAAATGGCAGGGGGGTCGTACTCAAAAGAGTTTCAGTCTGCGGAGGATGTCAGTGACAAGTGGTGTTCCTCAGTGGTCTGATTGGGACAATAATTATTTAAATTTTTGTCAGGGACATGAATAGTGGGATTCAGTGCACTCCTCAGCAAGTTTGTTAATGACCCCAAACCTGTGTGGTGAGGTTGCTACTCTAGAGGAAAGCAGGGAAAGTGATACCATCCAGAGATACCTTGACAGGCTAGATAGTTGGGCTCAAGCAAACCTCATGAAGTTAGCAAGGACAAGTAGTGCAAGATCCTGCACCTGAATCAGGACATGCCCAAACACAAGTACAGATGGGTCAATGAGTGTGTTGAGAGCTGCCCTGCAGAGGACTTGGGAGTATTTGTGGCTAAAAAAATGTATATGGGCTGGCAACATGTGCTTGCAGCTCATAAGGCCAACTGTATCCTCCAAAAGAAGCATGGTCAGCAGGTCGTGGGAGGTGATTTTCCCTCTCTAGTCTCTTCTCATGATGCCCTATGGAATAGTTAATCCAGCTCTGAGGTTCATAACATAAGAAAGATATGAACCTGTTGGAACAAGACCCGAAGAAAGCCACTAACAAACCTCTAGGTCTTGTTCAGCCTAAAAAGAGGGTCTGGGGACACTCTCTAGAACCTTCCAGTACCTACAGGGAGCCTAGAAGAAAGCTGGAGGGGGACTTTTTGCATAGGTATGTAGTGATGAGAAAAGGGTGATGGCCTTGAACTGAAAGAGGGGAGGTTTTGATAGGATATTAAGGAGTAATTCTTTACTGTGAGGATGGTGAGGCACTGAAACATGTTGCCCAGAGAAGCTGTGGATGTCTCATCCCTTGAAATATGCCTAAATCTAAGTCTCAGGGAACAACTTCCAACTTTGCATGTCCTGGCTCTCAGGAGGGTCTTCAACCACAATCTACGGTTACAAACCAAGGAGGTAGATCTTCAGTGTTGAATATTTAATACCAATTTTTTATGGACTTGAAAGAATGGCAGTGTTGGGGGCCAGGGAAGTGCAGGTTTTAACAGGGAACACCAAGACACAGGAAGTGGAACTTATTTTGGTTTACCCCATTTGCAGAAAGGGAGTGGTGGTATGTCCTTTAAAATCAGGGAGCAGAAACACAGGGAACTTCTTGTTTTTCCTGGCTGCAAGGCCCCAAGAAGCTTTCTTGGTGAAACTATTAGAAGAACTTTTGGTTTCTGGCATACTCTGAGATAGAAAGAAATATTCTTAAGAGGTCAAAATGATATCTTGCCTTTTTTCCAAGGGGAACATGTGGAATTATTTGGAAACAGCAGCCATCCTGTTTAATTTGTGCCCTTTTTGGTTAAACGGTGCCCTCTTTTTTACAATTTTATCTTTATTGCTGTGTTTATTGCCTTCTTCTTTAGTAAATTGCAATTCTGGTATTTTTAACTTCTTGTAGTATTTTTTTCTTCTTTTTTCTCCCCCTTACACAGTTGTGGAGGAGGGAGGGGGGTATTCAAGCAGTCTTAACCTTTTCCCCATTGAGGTTTTTATTCCTTTAAAGCTACTGCACACTAAGTATCTTCTGTAGGGAAAACTCAGTCAAATATAAGCAGGCCAGGAAGTTCCTGAAGTGCACTGATGATAAATTTCTCTTCCAGCCACTCAGTTTTACATTTTCTGTAAACTTGATGAGAATGTCCCCTGCTACAATGTCCAGGCCATTACTGAAGAGCTGAATAGTATTGGACCAGTACTCACATTTGGGATACACCACTATTTACTTGTCTCCAACTGGACTTAACTGGGCTTTATGAAACTGTTAAGAATGCTGGAGGTGCTGCCAAACAATTGATTTTTTTTTCACCTCACTGTCCACTAACCTGAGCAGTACTTTCTCAGCATGGTTAAAATTCATAATTATAAAAAGGAAAAATAGAGCCCTGACATGGTTATCTTCAATCTTTTCTTCTGAAGCAGTTACAGAATTTGGGTTTCAAATTTAGAAGTGCTTTCTTTTCTATTTTTCTTGACTAAAGAATTCTCTTCAGTAAGTGCTGTCTCTCAGATAGTTCTAGCTTTGGAATCAATCCATAAAGAGTTGTCAATTATTTGATTTGATAATCCCACATATATGAGGGGGGAAAAAGAACCAACTATCATCTACATGAGTCTAAAAATAATAACCTTGGGTATTATTCTGTACTTATAAATCAAGGGGTATAGTATAACCTTGTAGCAAGTATGAATAATGGTTTAGCCTTTTTTTTTCTACCCCATGTTTATAGAAGTGCAGTCTCTTGTCCCTTGGTTTGTTGCTTAGTTAAAGGACAAAGACAAGTAACCAAAGACAAAACTATTATATATTGCTCTGATAGCAGAAGAAGAAGCTTTCAAAAAGTCTGTAGCATTAAAACAAAAAATAGGCTTTATTCTTTGATGCTATCCAGCTAGTTACATTTTCACACATTTCAAGACTTATCACTTATTTACATTTTCAGTTTTCATTCTAATGATTGTTAGATAAATGATTAACCTGTTTTTGAACAAAAAAAAAAAGAAAAAAGGATTTACTTAGGGTAAATTATAGTCTAGAGCATTTTCAAAGGGTTGTCTGAATCCTCACTCTGCAGATCTATTATAACAGACTGATGTCAGTACCTCACATTTGGCTGAGGAGTACATGTAAGCAAAAAAAAAGGCAAACCAATCTGGCTTCAGACTTACTGTTTCAATCACCAGCTGGCTAAGAATACTAAACTATACATTTCCCAGGGAAAGATTATAGAGTAGAAAGCCCTAATCCCCATACCACCTCCAGATTCTCATGAATTAATGCATTAGTTCATAAATAAATTACATATTCAAACCTCTGCCTAAACTATGTTCAGTCATTTCCTTGTATCCCTATGGGTAGCTGATTATTCACTCAGATTTCTTTAATTACTAGTTGACATTAGAATAAACATTGAACTTTCTCTCTTGCCTCCCCCTATATGTATACTACACACTGATATATTTTTAGTAAAACCAAAGGAATGGATGGATGGTAATGAATGGGCTATATTCTTAGTATTTCCCAAAATAACACTTATTAATTATTGAGATATAAATGTTAAAGGTTCATATTCTTATGGCAAATAGACAATGATACTTAGAGTATTACAAGTTTTAAATGTATTTTTATTTTCTTTCTCTAACTTTTTAGGGGTCAGTAATGCAATATTTTCTACTGTTATTCATACTTTATCTGCTAATTAAGGACAAATCTGTCGGTATCCAGTTATCCAATTCTCTGGAAGAGTTAATAGAATAGGCAGCCTATGATATTGGTAGACACCATTTCATTCATTGAATGTCATAGGAAAGAGTAACAAGACTAATTCTTTTGCATTGTCAAAGGCTTGAAAAGCCTTGATGATTTATCAACAGTTTTACTGAGGCTCTCAGACTGAGAAAGAAATTTCAGCTTCTGTGCAAAAGTAGAATTTCATGTGTTTTCCTTTTATTAACATAGGCACCTCTACATGGTTGGTGGTTTTTCCAGGCATCAAATTCTTATGTATTTACCAGGTATCCAGAACAAGAAAATTAACTAAATAGAGGTTCTTTTCTTTTTCAAAGAAAACTCAAGAACTGCTTCTGTTTTGTTTTTTTTTTTTTTCTTGTAGGATAAATCAATAGAAAAACACTACTAAGAACTTCATAATAATCTAATGTGTTAGATTAACCAGCCAGTTTCATTTTGAGCCACAATAGGTAGATTGACAGATATTAGCTGATTTACTAAAAAGGTTGCAAAATTAATTCCAAATTTATTATTTTAATTTACCTTTTAATATATGAACATTAAAAAGATAATTGATAGAACTTATATTTTTAATTATTTAAAAGTAGCATCCATGTGCTGTGATTAAAATAATTACTAAATATGCTTATTTAACATTGCTGAAATTTACACTTCACATATGTTCAAGTTACATACTGTGTATTATAATGGACACTGAATAGCAACTGTATTGATTTTCATTTTATTATTCCAGCCTTACTGTCATGTAAATGGAATTACAGACAGACACACATTTTATGTTGTTTAAATCTATTTTATATCATGAGAATTCTTATTTTTCAAAAAGCATATTAGTGCATTTCAAATCCTTGAACCATGGGAATCGTACTTTTATTTCCATTAGTTTTCCAGTTAAAGAAATTGAATCAAATTCTTGGTCCCCATGAGAATACACTTGTTAGCTATAGTATTGCATATTTTTTCTTGTCTCTTAGGAGATAGAAATTTTGAGCTATCTTCATTAATATTCACAGAAACTAGTGGCTTCCTGGATCCATATCATATAAAAAGCCTAAGGAAGGTCAAACAGAGAGGTGAAGCAGAGAAAATTAATTTCTTGAGAAGAAAGGGAAAAAGAAACACTGCTTCTGTATCCTGTCTTCAAAGTCATATCTAGAAAATACTTTATTTTGCATTGAACAAGAGGGCTCACAAGTCATTTCATAAAGAAATAATGAAGCATTGATATTTATTATTAAATAGCTAGGAAAACAAACTTCATAAATGTTTTGCATTTTCTTACTTTATTAGATTTCATACAGAAAATGATATTCTGTGGAAAAGTTTTATAGAATTTAAAAAGATATAAACATAAAGTAGAACTAACACAACAATAGTGACATATATGACTTATTGATATGGCCAGAATATAAATAATGAACTGTGTTAGGCTGATCTTGGCTGGTTGCCATATGCCCACCTACCCTACTCCTCAACATAGAGAGGAGAACATAATATGGAAAGGCTCTTGGGTAATGATAAAGACAGGGAAATCACTAACAAATTATTTTACAAACAAAACAGAATTAGTGCAGTGAAAAATAATTTGATTTATTGACAATAAAAATGAAATTTGGGTGGTGAGAAAAAATTAAGAAACTTGACACCTTCACCCACCACTCCCTTTTCCCCAGTCTCAATTTCAATCCTTCATTTTCCATTCCTCTGGGAGTGAGGAGTTGTGGTCAGTTCATAACAGTAGCTCTCTGGTACTCTTTCTGTCATTTCTGCTCTGACGTGGGTCATTCCCATGGGCTTTAGTCCTTCAGGATAGATTTGCTCAAGTGTGGTCACAGGCAACAGAGGCAACAGTTTATCAGGGAATAGCTCCCGGCTCTCATCCTCCACAATATTAGCTTCACCATGCTTCTCTCCACCATAGGATGAAAAACACTCTTTATGAGTAGATTAACATAATTACATGTTTACATTGTATGCAATTTGTTTGATAGAGTTAGATGTCTATTACTTTTATAATCAATAGCATCTCCAAGAGTAACTACTGAAGTTCTGCTATTCTAGATGTCAGAGTCAGATAGGAAGGTTTTAGCAGAATGCTACATCTGACCACAGAGAATTGGAGATGTTAGCGAAGGCAGCCATATTTCTCACCTACAAAGGTAACTAAATTCAGGTAAAGGTAATAAATAATTGCATTAGAATAATCAGGAAGATGTTCACTGCCTTTTATGGACTGTATCACATGCTAACATGAATTGTATCTTGTAAGGGTTTTTTGAAACTATTTATTAAGTGCTAGCTAATTACTCATAGTTATTTTGGAGTCTGCTTTTAAACTTGAGAGATTCTCAGTGAGCAATATTATGGAGTGATGATAAACAAAACCCAGAAGAGTTAGAAAGCTCATGTTAATTTTTACTGTAAAGTACAAATAATGTCAATTCATGCTGTAAAGAATGTACCTTAGACAATTTCCTCACCATTACTACCTCAAAAATGCTTTATTATAATACATTCAACAAAGGTTACATCTAGTTTAAGTAGTTTTTTTTTGTTTGGTGTCTCAAGAAAATAATATATCATCAGCCATTATTGCACTTGTAATTCATTATAATTATGGATAGTGTGTACAGAATTTGTAAATAAGTAAGTGAAAAATACAATTGCCATAAAATCATAGATTTTAAACTTTGCACATAATACAAAATAAGCAGAAAATTATACTAATATAATAAAATAATTTTTGTAGGTGTTTTGCTTTATTACAATTGTAATGACTTAATTATATGTAAGAAATCAAAATTCTATGCTGATAAATATATTAATCAATAAAACATTAAGATCTATGCACCTATAAATTCTGCTGAAAATTTATTTTCTTTTGAAACACAATTTATAATGGAGATAACTGTGTTTTGATTATGAAAAGACTCCTCCTCTGCTATTATTTAATTATATTAAAGTAAATAGAGAAACATCTGGGTGAGGTCAATGGCATTAGAAACTGTTTTGTTAGAGAAAATTATTAGATATAATTCTTGTAGTGCCTCATGAAAATACTTGCACTTAAATGTAGCAACTTTCCTGTGGCAAGAATCTCTCCAATCCGCATGTTGGGCCATTTGACCACTGAGAAAAGCTTCTTATTTGTTATAGCTGAAAGCATTTTAAATGGACAGAAAATGAGTTGGTCAAAACTCCTTGGAGGAGGAATGCAGCCATATCTTGAGTTTACAGTTGTCTGCAGCAAAGTGCCTATAAGCTACCGTGAAAACTCTAAATTACTAATCTTTAGAAAGCTAAAGCTGTTGGCTCCAATCATTTCACCTAGTTAGTGAAATTTTATAAAGCAAGAATTTAATTTTTTATCTATTTTCTCTCTGTTAGACTCTTTCACTTTTTTTAAGTGATTGAGGGATGAGTTTTCTTGTAAACATCTCTTGTCAAAATAATAATTAGAGATGGCACATCCCCTCAACCATAGGTTGATAACCTTAGGCAGACGTTTCGATGTTTTCTAATGGGACTTATGCTCTCAGTAAATACATATGATGTTCATTCATGGTTTTGATTTCCACACACTCAGCCATCTGTTAAAATTACACCTTACCTGTTAACAAGCTACTCATATTGTTCTCCATATAAATGGAAATCAAGTAAAGATAGCAGGAGGTGGATCACCTCAATAAAGATGAAAAATGGCTGCTTCCACTAGAAGTCTCTCAATGTAAACTGTATTGTGTCATATTCATCTATAAATCTCTAAAGCCCTTAAAAATATTAATTGAATAAAACAACTAACTCTGTTGTCTTTGTTTTATTGAAAAATATTTTATCACATCCCTTATTTTGTATATATTCTGTGGTTTTGAACAGGATTTAGAATTTATAACCTCTTGAGTCAATATCAATAGCTTTTTTATGTGCACTGATGCCTTAACAGAACTTGTGCATTTGACACCAAATAAGTATTATATTTAAAATGCTGTTTGTATTTTGCCTTAAGGGACTCTTATCAACATTTACACATCAAATTTCAAAACACATTATTCTGTGGAAATTTTAATATTAAAGAAAGGAAAAAAATCAGTAATTACTTAAGACTTTACACCTCTTCTCACCATTTGCTGACAAGACAGTGATTTCTCTGGTGAGATTCATGTTTCACCATATTAAAATCCAGTCATGATCTAGAGACTTGACTACTGACATTCTTTGAAGCTAAATGTGAAAATGCAAAGCTAAAAGAAATCTGGAGGGTTTAGAATGTAGTAGTTTATATATCTGGGTATCCACATAGGCTTATCTTATCATCTGGAAATTTCCAAACCTTTTTATATAAGGCCTTTGTGATATGATTTTCCTTGGAAGCTATTCCTAAAAGGCATCCAGACACCCCTTTCTGATTTTAATTTTTCTATGAAGAACAATTGTGAGAAGGCAAAGTAAGAATAACCATGATAACCTTAAGTTTACTTTTCTGTTGTCATGGCTACTAGTTGTGTTTGAATATTTTTTATTATGTGGGGGATATGTCAGCATCAGTGCTTGGCACCAACTGACGGTGGATGGAAACTGTCACTATCAGTTTATCATCCTACTGTAAGACTTTCATACCTTCTGTCTGTGAGTTCTCATAGGGAGCCCCTCACAGCACTGACTCCTTTTCTTTTTATTCCACAGGGCTGGCTGATCTTTCTAGTCCTTTGCAGCACACACTAACCCTTACTATCCCCAGCACAAGCACCTGACCCTTACTCCTCACAGCAACACAGCCAATTAACACCAACTCTCCTCCCAACCAGCTACCCCACTCTTTTATAACACCCATCCTTACTGGACACAGCTGTGACCTATTAAGGGCAGGGATGTTCCTGCTCTTTGGTAATTAGCACAGCTGCAGCTCCTCAAGGGCAGGACTGCCTTCAGCACTATCTCTATTCTTACAGTCCATCCTCCCACAATTCCTCCTTTCTTTTTTAATTATAAAGTTGCAGCATTTCTAGAAATACATGTTTAAGTAAATTGACATTATGACACCTTTATATATTTCACTTAGGACTAACAGTTATACAAATGTTCAGGCAACACGTCACAGTAAGAACATATGTTTTTAAGTTTTGGTTTAGTTTTGCTTTTCACAGTATAGAACATCAACCTAAGGCTTTTCATGAACTAATGTTGTGTTTAGTATCCTCTGCAGGTCCCTTTGCAGAAGACAGCAAAACACAGTACAAGCACCTTTTGTGTAATTTCCATTAACTCTTTAATGCTTGAGTTAAGCATTGTGCTTGATTCATTCTCTAAATTCATAGAGTACTCATCATCAATTCTTTACACATATGCTTATGGAGTACTGACAAAATTAATATCTGTAATTCATATGTTTTACCAAGAAATGAACACATTGTACTGAATAATAGAACTACTCTGTTTCCAGTTCCTATTGCTGTTTTAATACATTCTCTTGTCCTTTTTTCAGTTTTTTTGCTTTTGTCTCTTGCAATACCAGTTCTTCTTCTATCTGGTGAAACACTTATTTTTGTCTTGTTTAAATAAACTCATTTACTACCTGTGAGTCCATTGGGTTAAAGCAGAGCAGGAAAGAGAAAGGTTTCTCCATACATGGGGAATAAAAACTTCTTCTATTTAAGATATTTAAAATACATGAAAGAGAATCTATAGAAAACTTAAAGCCATATGATAGATGTGATCTGTTTTAATTTTCTCAATGAGAAAAAATACAGTTTTACATATAAATCATTAATAAACTGAGACATTAATTCCTAGTAGAATAAACTAAATCGATTTACAGTCAATTTAGCACAACATATATCCTTCAAATTATTTTCAGATTACAGTTTTGTGTAACCTGACAACTGTAGTTGAAAGATGAAACTAAATTACTACTACAGTTACACTTTTCTATCTAGAAAAAAAAAATCTGATTATAAATCTTCTAAAGTCACCATTAGAGAAACATCAACATAGAGAAACATAAATAGAAACTAAGCCAAGTTCAACAATAGAAGTACCCTTGAAAAATGTGCATACTTCAATGTCAGGGAAAAGTTAACATATAAATTAAACATTTACAGGAAACATTCTGGAAAAGAAAGAAAGTTTATGAAAACTATGTGACAGACATCTACAGCTAAACAGTTTAATTTATATATCATTTGCATTTCATGAATTGAAATAATTTCACCATATTTTTATTATTATTTTTAATTATACAGGCAACCCATCTGATGCATTCATTTATCTGACACTAGAAGGATTCCCCTTGCTGATTTAATTCTGCAAAAATTGAATTCCTGAGAGTGATAAGAATTATGTATGTCTTTTGTTTTTAAGATGCTGATTATCGCTCTCCTGATTTCTTTCCTGTCTCATCTCTTTCCATATTGCTTGCAAGGAATTTATCCTACTGCTCTAGATGTGTCAGGCTAATGTCAGGGAGAGAGTCAAAGTCCATTACTTTGTATTAAATTGAGATAATTGCCCTGTTGTCCTGTACTAAACTGTAATGAGTGTCCTGTCTCCTCCAATAGTGGGATCCAAAGCTTTAGCCTGATAATCTAAGAAAAAGCACATTGTGCCTTAGCTTTACACAGAGTCTTTCTCCATCTGTCTATTTCCCTGGCTTGTGAGGGTTGATAGAACCTGAAGTTTGTGGCTTCAGTGTTTTTGCAAAATGGAGCTATGGCAGGTAAAATAAATGCTGGTCCTGCTGAAGAGAGTGAAGAGAAAAAGAGCAGAAGGAGTCAGGAAAATAGGCTAAACAGATTGAGCCAAAAGTACAATGAATATATACCTAAAATGCAGTTTAGCTGGTATTAAAGAAAACTGGTTAAATAATATGGCAAAATTTATTCAGAACTATAGAGCCATTGGACTATATGAATTGTTTGTTTATCTAGAGAGGAAGCTTACCTATCTTCAAAGAACCAACCTAGAGAAGACCTGCGTATGGATATTCTTATCAGTTATAGGAATGTCTGAGAAGAGTAATTAATAATTTGAGGGAAGAAGGACAGAGTTCTGTTCAAGGTTACTGCTTATCTCTGTGGCAAACTGAACTGTGATTTCCCAAGATTGTGACAGCCTTCTCCGGATCTAACAAAACTTGTAACTAGAGAGCTGCTCAGAGATCCTTCTTTTCTGGCCCTTTTTCTTTTTTTTAATTTTTTGTTTTTTAATTTTTTTTTTTTTTTTTTTTTGAGAGGAACACTCTCTTTAAAAAGACCTAAGTTAATACTAATACTGGTAACACTAGCTCAGTTAGTTGGAGTATGATGCTAATAACACCAAGAGAGTAGATTTGATCCCTCTATGGCCCATTCACTTACGAGCTGGACTCAAGGATCATTGTGGGTTCCTTCCAACTCCATGATTCTGTGATCATCACTCAAGAAACTGCACTACAGGACTAGTTCAGCTCAGGTTTTCTTCTGTTAGCATTTTGTTCTGAATGTGAGCTCATTACACACTGTGCAGCATCAATTCACACACCAAGGTGAGGCATTTCTATTTTTTTAATCTAGTTTGCACAAAGTAGGGTATGTGGTAACCCACAAAAGGCTGTCTGATTATCAAAAATTTACACTATTTATACATTTTAGCAAACAAAAGCATTAGCATTCATTGGTTGCAGAGTATATAATGATTCAGTAGTTATGATCTCCCACACCAATTACTTTTGCACCAGGTACTGCTCACTGTACCTGAGCAGTGACTCATTTGCTGACTTCATTCCCAGTGGCTATTGTCCAAACAGCCCATTCATCTTGGGGTTGCATTCCCTATTCCTTAGAAGACTAGCCAAGCATGAAACATTCACAATGCAATTGTTTAGTCATAAATGTCCAGCCACAGCTACTGATTAACAACTAAAAAAAAATTGAAAAGTTTGATTCAAATCTTGGGGGATGCAAATTTTGAGAGGCTCAATATGAGCATGATGGGTAAAAGCCATGATACTACATGTAAATTACTTTGTTTTCTAAAGCTAGAAATCAGTCAAAATCAGGCAATGGTTTGTAAGTCTTCAGCTAATGAGGACATATTATAGAAGTAGCCAAACCTAGATATGGAAAAAATAGTAATTTTGTAGAAGAGACCCATAACTTACTAAGCAACAAAACAGTCCTTTACAATTAGTATTGAATTTTTCATCCAGTATAATAGAAATATTCTGTGTAGCATTTAAGAACATATTTAACATTAAATTTTCCCTTGATTACAGATTGACTTAAATAAATGGTTAGTCTTTTCTAGCATGGTTTTGCTATGCCTACAAACCAAACTGTGCAGGATATTTAAGGAAATCCAGTATGTTAGAACACATTAAAATATTGCATAATATTTTCCTGCACCTTTGCAGAAGAATATCTTCTGAATAGGGCTCTTGATATAAATCAGTGTATCTTTTACTAATGCACCACATGAAAAATGGAGTGAAGGATTGACATGCTGGAGAATTATCATAGCTGTTTGCTTGAATATATGACATCAGTAGGAAAACCTAGAAAAAACAATGTATGTAGTATATGCCTGATTATATTATGGCTGATAAGCTTTTATATTAGGGCTTTTTCCAATCTTATGATGAAGTCACTACATCATTTTTTACATAAGATGCACACTTCTTTCATGCTCAGTGAAAGCTTATTGTATGCATAGAGTGAATATCTATAAAACCCCTTCTGCTATAAAATATAAAATGCTTATAAAAGTTCTATTTTGCTGTATTTCGACAATATATATTAGATACAATTAATAAAACTAATATTTTTATTTCCTCATTTTTTTATTAATTTCTCAAATAATTTCAATACATGAATATTTGTGATTTTTCTTTCCAATTTCTTATTTAAAACAATGCCTGTAAAAGGTGACTGATGAATCTACTGGAAGAACTTCTGAGCTTTTTGCTCCAATCTATTTCAGTGGTCAGCCTGATTGCAAATGGTAAACAAGTAAATGCTGCCATGCATTTTGCACCCCAAAAATCACTTCAAATCACAGAGAAATTAATCAATGAAAACATTTTAGAGGTTTTATGAGTTTCACTCTTTAAAAATTTAAATTTTCACCCACTTTCCTTATTTAAGAAATTTTGAGGGGAGGGAGGTATGGAATCAAACTGCATTTTGAAAGTTGTTTGCATCATAATAACAGTTTCAACAGTAATCTCATATTCTCTCATTGCTTTCTAATTACTACTTAGCAAGCAGATTAAGTTCCATTGTGTTCCAAAGTAGCTTCAACTCGCTGTATTGCTTATCAGTACAACCAGCTGTTCAGTGGTAGATTTGGTGATGACGGCATTTTTAATTGCTTTTTTCGTTTGGCTAAGTAAGTTCAGATGGTCACTAATTAGTTCTGTCATGCTGAGGTAGTTTTGTTATGAACAATGCAATCAGTGTTTCATTGAAAAGACAATTTTCCTGAGATCAACACTGCTTAATTATCCCTAGGAATCTGTCCTCAGTTTCTTTTTTTGTTATCACTGTCATGAGTAAGGTGATATGAATTAAACTGAACTGCCACTTAAAAGAAAGCTTCTACTAGTGCACATAATGATTTTGCATTTTCCTCTGCTCAAAAGCAATCAACTGAAACAGTCATAAAGACTTATTCTTTATTAAGGTCTATGCCTTGCTTTAGGGCAGCCCAAGTTATTTCAAAATTATAAGGCATTGAAGCAGTTTATGATAGTCATACTTGTGTCTGTGTATCTCTTACATAAAGCATCATGAGATGACTGGCTTTTTCTCGGTATTTTCATCTTATTTTATGCAAGGAAATAGTCTTCCTGAAATACCAGAAGAAAGTACTAATGGCTCTTTTCTTCAAGATGAATAAAAAGAAATAAAAAATTAAACTAATGCTATTGAAAAGTCATGAATATTGGTTATTTTTTCAAAGTTGTTTTTATTTAAAATCTAGTGCTGATTTTTTTTTAATTATATAGTAGCAAGTTTGTGTATTATAGTACAAAAACTCAGTTGGAGAGTAAAGGATCAATGGAACTCCTAACAGAAGTTTACTCACAGATTTTTAAACACGTAGGTTTTTTTTTTTCTTATTCTTTATTAGAAAGTCTCTTTCACATATTTTATTATGCCTGATGGTTTTGAATGCAAATACATACTGATTGAATTGTTACTAAAGATTTACTTGTGATGTATCATTTATGTGGCCAAGGTACATAAAAGTTTTTGTAAACTTCTCTGAAACACCAAATAAGTATCTAAAATTGACTGTATAGAGCATTTTTGTAGTAGGATTTTTTAAAATTAAATTCTTAATTCCTTAGTAGTTTGTGTAACTGCAACATAGAATAGTGTCTCTTGACATTCTTACAAAGCTGTATCTCTTCCAGTTTTATGTCTATAAATATGTGGAAATGCTCTATGGTATTTTGATAAGACAATTTATGTGTTTGGGCTAACAACTGTTTCTGTTGACTGTGGGAACAAATCACTTGAGGATAATTGATGAAAGATGTGAAAAAAATTGAGCTAAAAATTGTATCCTGCAGGAAATAGGTTGTAAGGAAGGCTGGGAAAAATATACTGTCATGATTTGCTTGGGGAATATTCAGCTGCATTTAGTCATTCTGCATTCATTATGTCATGGAAACGCCACAACAGAAATTTCCATCTGAAGAGTCAGATGTAGCGGTAGGACAGAAAGCACGGTAATGATTATGCAGCACTGAAGAAAGACTACGCCAGTAGCACACAAAAATGGGTTTGTTACCCGCTCATTGAGGAAAAAATAGAAAAATCCAGTTGTACTGGTAATGACTCTATCCATTCCAAAGGATTATTCTAATATTAGTCGCTGAATCATAATTTCTTGCTTTGCATCAACTCCTGCTTATAGCTCAAGAATACTGAAATCCAACTTATTAAATATATAATACATTTATTCTTGTGAACACAATCAAAAGAACCTCTTAACATTTGTTCGATATAAATATTTTATTACTCAACATTTGTCTGATTGTACAATAATTGTTCCCTCTAGACAAAAATCATGGAAGAGTAAATCAGGAGTACCAACACCAAACAGATAGCAGGAACAGAAACATATTAAAGGTACCTGAACACAGTTCTTATCAAAATATTGGGAGTCATGCCTGGGGGATGGGGGAGCAGTTCGGGAGTTGTGGTGTAAATAACGCAGGAGGCATTGTAAGTGGACTCCAGGACTCTTGTCTGGGAGTGGGGGGACTGGTTACTAGTCCCTCTTTTGGCTCATCCCTTTTGCTCCTCAAGAAGAATGTTCATGTTTGTTACAGAGGGCATTTGGCTGCCCCAGTGATGTTACTGCACTTCAGCTTTTGTCCAGTGTTCCTGTCTACACTGTTCCTGCTTGTTGCTCCGGGGATATTGCTACAGTTTAGCTTGCCTGGCTCTTCTGTCTGTGAGTTTGGCAAACACAAGCCATGTCCCATCCTCGCCCAAGCTCCCACCAGCACCTCAAGGGGCTTTCTGAGCCTGTTCTGGAGTGCCACTGGGGCCAGGGGAACCATCACAGCCCCTCTGCCTCGCGGGGAGCCACCGCAGCCTGGCCGCCCTACACGAGCCCCTTGCAGGTTGAGATCATAACTACACCAAATGGGAAATTTCTCAATGGGTGAGAAAAGGCCATTACTGGGTTTTCTGCCTGGTGGTTTGTTTTTTGGTTTTTTTTTTTTTTTGGTTTTTTTTTGGGTTTTTTTTTTTTGTTTTTTTTGGGTTTTTTTTGGTTTTTGTTGTTTTTGCTGCTGTTGTTGTTTTATGTCTTGAGATATATATTTATATTCTAGTAAAGAACTGTTATTCCTTTTCCCATATCTTTGCATAATAGCCCTGTAATTTCAAAGTCATAATAATTTGGAGGGAGGGATCATCATCTTTTCTGTTTCAGGAAGGTTCCCACTTTAAACCTGTAGTTTAAACCATGACAGATAACAATACCAGCCTTGTATCCAAAAACAGTGACATAGGAAGATATTTTTAGTGTTGGTTGTCTCAGAATGCAATCTCAATCTCTTTACACCTAATTCATGCAACTACTTAGAGCTGGGCAAGAATAAATTTTGGGAGATTCTATTTTACACTTGTAGTAGATAGGGACAGGCGAACGGAAGATTTCGGGATGTGACGGAAAGAAAGACCCCTTCCCCCTCTCACCCTGCAACATGTTATCCATTTACCCCAAAGAATGTAACCACACCTAACCCAGTAGTTTTCCACTCCTGACTAACCCTAGAGACCCTACCAACCCCCCCTGACGTAGCAGAGTCCCCCAAGACTATTTAAACCCATGAGATAAGATAATAAAGGCTTTCGACCGTCCACCACACTGGTGCCTGCGTGTGTCGTTGGCCCGAGTGGCCCAGGGGAGACTGGGCTGCCGTGCTGTTCCTTGAAACCAGGTCGCCTTGCCTTCCCCTGAAGGCAACATAACTGGTGCCGAAGCCCGGGAATAATTCGCTCGGGCAGCGGGTGTCGCCTGGACAAGAGCAGCGGCCGGACCGGTGGAACCGTGTTCTCGGCAAGGGAGACGTCCCAGGACCCGCGATCATCATGGATGCCATTGCCAGGGTCGTAAGTGAGGTTCATAAGCAATGGGGAATTGAGTGTAAGCTCAAAGACTTTTATCTTGCTATAGCAAGGCTGCTTGAGCGTGGGGCAATTGAACGCCCTGTGGATGTTTTGCATCCGGAGATATGGGAAAAATGCACAGCCGCGCTGGCCGAGGACACGAAATCCTCAGGCAGCGGCAAATGCCTTAAGGCGTGGGGAAAAGTAGAAAAAGCCCTGCGCAGAGCAATAGAAGAGCAAGAGACATGGAGCGCAGCGCGTACGTGTTTATTGGTTACACCCAAGCTAGGGGTAGGAGCGGCAACGCAAACCGCCCCTGAGGGTAATCCGCCCGGGAGCGGGGATCCGGGGGGGGCCGGCGCGTCGCCCCCCTCCCCGGGCCGGGGCCCGGGGCCCCCCACGGAAACCTCCCAAAAATCCGCGGCTTCCCCATCCGCCCCGCCACCGCCGGTCAGTGACCCGGTACCGGAGGTGCAGCAGCGCGCAGAGTTCTTTTGGCAGGGACTGGCGGGGGAAGCCAGAGCCGCGGAAGCCGCGGCTCGGGAAGAGATCTTGCCCACGCCGCCTCCATACGCCTTTGAAAATGGCGCCGGCAGCCAAGGGGAGGGGCGGGGCGCGGGCAGTCTCGGCGCGAAGAGCCCAGAGGCGCAGAGTTTCGCTAATGCGCGTGTGCGGGAGAAAGAGGAGGAGAGCGGCAGAGGGCTTGGAGCCGATCGGCAGCCGCGCCTGACGCTGCCACCATATAAGGGAGAAACCCACCCCTGCAGGAGGCAGGGCGAGCCCGGGGGGCGGCAGCGGCGCCACCCCCGGGGGGAGGAGCGGGGTCGGAGCCGCACAAAACGGCACCGAGCCCCGGAAGTGCGCTGGCATTCGACTTCCGACTCTGAGTCCAGCAGCAGCCCCGGCAGCTCGGAAGAGCTGCCGGGAGCCGGCTGGGACTCTGAGACGAAGAGAATAGAGCCAATGCAATTTAAAACAAAACCAAGTAAAGCTTTAAGCCGCACCGAAAAGCAGCCACAATACAAACCAGCCCAGTTTACCGACTGGGGAGAAATAAAAATAGCCTGCGCTGAGCTGTCCCCAGCTGGCATGGCAGCCCGCCGCGGCGCCTCCACCCCAAGCACGCCCGAGAGGAGCCTGTTTGGGGCTGCGGGAGGAAGGGGCACCTCGCCAAGGAATGCAGGTCCCGGACCCAGGGAAACGGGAGAGGGAGGGGGCGTGCGGGCTGCACCCAGCCTCCTCCCGCTGCAAATGCAAGGCAGCCCATCTATGCCAACCCCCAGTGGGACGGGGCGCCCTTATACCCCATACCCCCACGGGAGGCAGCCAGCTTCGTACCCTCACCAGCGAATTTCGCAACACAGCCTGCGGTACCTTCGTACCCACTACCGCCGCAAGCAGCGCCTGTGCCGCAGGGTCAGCAGGGGACGCCCCAGAACGGGACCCCTGGGTGGCCCTGGCCATGAAAATAGGGAAGGAGCCACCGAAGGTGTGGGGGACGTGCCGCCTTTATGGCAGTCAGGACCCCCATGTCATAGGGCTTCAGTTTTGGGCAGACACAGGAGCAGACTGCTCGATTTTTCCCCAAGCACTGTGGCCCCGACACTGGCAATGCAAAGAAGTCCCCCCAGTGAACGGAGTGGGAGGGCCGTCCCGAGCTTGGAAAAGCACCCAATTAGTAGCCATAACGCTTCATACAAAAAAGGGACCAGAACAAACAGTAGCAATCCACCCCTACATTTTGCAAAACTCTCCACCCCTGATAGGAAGGGACATCCTTGCTATGTTAGGAGTCAGGATTACAAATTTATAATAAGGGCCACTGCCGTACACCCACTGCTGCCAATCAAACTGACTTGGAAATCACCAGACCCCGTATGGGTCGAGCAGTGGCCCCTGTCAAAGCCTCGAATAGCAGCCTTGCTAGAACTGGTCGACCTCGAGCTGCAAAAGGGTCACATAGAACCCTCCACCAGCCCGTGGAACACCCCTGTGTTTATATACTAGAAACTACCTTTCTAACCCTAAACGAAACCAAACCGAACCTGACTAACTCCTGTTGGCTTTGTTATGATGTTAAACCCCCTTTCTACGAAGGCATTGCTTTAGACACCCCCTTCAGTTACTCCACAGCCAGTGCCCCCCACCAGTGCAGATGAGACACTCCCCGCAGAGGAATCACCCTGAGTCAAATCACAGGACAAGGCAAATGTTTTGGTAATGCAACTTTAGCAAAGCAAAAAGGCAACTTCTGCACTAAAGTTGTCAAGCCCAACAGAAAGATCGGTAAGTAGGTGGTCCCATCCGCATCTGGGATGTGGGTTTGCCAGCGATCCGGAGTGAGTCCTTGTGTGTTCCTTGCCAAATTTAATGACTCTATTAACTTCTGTGTCCAAGTTCTGATTGTTCCTAGAGTCCTGTACCACTCAGATGAAGAAGTGTACCACCTTTTCGAAGAACCTGACAGACTGCACAAAAGAAAAATAATCACAGGTATAACTATCGCAATGCTGCTCGGCCTGGGAGCAGCTGGTACAGCCACAGGTGTCTCAGCCATTGCAACCCAACAGCACGGACTCTCTCAACTGCAAATGACCATCGATGAAGACCTGCAGAGAATCGAGAAATCCATCTCCTATCTAGAGAAATCAGTCTCTTCGCTTTCAGAAGTAGTTTTACAGAATAGGCGAGGACTGGACCTCTTGTTCATGCAACAAGGAGGACTGTGTGCAGCTTTGAAAGAGGAATGCTGCTTTTATGCAGATCATACAGGAGTCGTTAAAGACTCCATGGCAGAACTCCGAGATAGACTGGCTCAAAGAAAGAGAGACAAGGAAACCCAGCAGAGCTGGTTCGAATCCTGGTTCAATCAATCACCTTGGCTCACCACTTTAATTTCTGCCCTGGTAGGTCCACTGGCAATACTGCTTTTAGCTGTTACCATAGGACCATGCCTGCTGAACAAGCTAGTCTCATTTGTTCAGGCCCGTCTAGAACGGGCGAACATTCTGTTCGTGGGCCAGCAACAAATGCTGTAAACCAAAAACTGCTAACACAGTCAGCTGCAAAAGCCTTCGAAACTCACCTTGCGAGATTTACTCAGGTTTACCAAAAACCCTTTTTTCCTTACCAAGTTACAAGTTTGTACCTCACTCCAGTGCCTATATCTACGACTACCTCATGTTACTTATGAAAAGGAGGGGGGAGATGTAGTAGATAGGGACAGGCGAACGGAAGATTTCGGGATGTGACGGAAAGAAAGACCCCTTCCCCCTCTCACCCTGCAACATGTTATCCATTTACCCCAAAGAATGTAACCACACCTAACCCAGTAGTTTTCCACTCCTGACTAACCCTAGAGACCCTACCAACCCCCCCTGACGTAGCAGAGTCCCCCAAGACTATTTAAACCCATGAGATAAGATAATAAAGGCTTTCGACCGTCCACCACACTGGTGCCTGCGTGTGTCGTTGGCCCGAGTGGCCCAGGGGAGACTGGGCTGCCGTGCTGTTCCTTGAAACCAGGTCGCCTTGCCTTCCCCTGAAGGCAACATAACTAAAACTTAAGCAGGGTTAAAATATTAGCTCACATATTGTTCTGCAATTATCTATACCTTGTAATTAATTTAATTGACACTTCCCTTCAATGTGCTCCCTTTTGCCAGCTGGCATTTTCACAGAAAATCCTAGGCACACTTTAGGGCATATATTTCACATGTACCACTCCCAACGGGTACTTTGAATGTGGCAGTCTATTTTAGAGTAAAACAAAGTTTAGTTACTTTACTACGAACTAGGTAGTTCTGCTAGGACTCAGAATCACTAAACATTTCCTCTCAGTAACACATGCCTTGCCTGAATGTGGAAGGCACATTCTTCTCTCTCTCAGATTTTTTCACAGAGGAGCACAGAGGAAAGAAAGAGAAAGCAATTTCTATTTCTGCTCTAGGTTTTCCCATGTGGAATGTGTTTGGAGAATTGTTTACCTGGGGTGATTGCTTTATTGGATTCTGGTGTGGATTGTTTAAGCCTGATGGCCAATCCAATCCATCTGTGTCTGTACTCTTGAGAGGAGGGTCTCCAGTTGTGAGTTAGTTAGATATGGTAGTTAGAAAAAGTAGGTTTGTAGTTTTAGTATATCCTTTAAATAGTATATTAATGTATTATAGTATAGTCATAATAAAGAAATCATTCAACCTTCTAAACTGGCATCAAACATCATCATTTCTTCCCACCAGGTTCACCTGCATTTACAATACCTGAATTCTATACTAATTCTATAGCAAGGAGTATAGAGAAGCACATCTGTCACTTACTGTTCAATGCATGAAGAAAATAATTTGCACTTTTAGAACACAGTACATTTTTTAAAAACCCTCTTTGTGACAAAAAGATTGGGAAATCTGCTTAGAATCATAGCACCAAAGCTTTGGTTTTGTTCTTTCCTTAAGGATACCAAAGGGATGACAGCATTAGTCCTTAGTATCCAAATATCTCAGTACAAGTGGTATGATAGTAATAGATTCTTCCTCCTTACATTGGAATCTTCTTGGAAGGGGTTTTATGCTTGCTGACATGTTTTCTACCCTTTTTTTTTTTTTTGTCCATTATCTGCAACTCCATGTTAACTTTGATTTTATCATTTACAACTTGGTTTATGTATGTTTGACCATATTAATTTATTTTCTGTGTAAACAACAAATCTTTTTCTTGTCCAGTTGCATATCTTCATTTCTTCAGTTGCACACTGGGTTTTTTAGCCATGGAGTCTCTGGTGTGTGCTTAGGCCTCATCTCTTACTGTCTCATGCCTGTTGTCCAGCACACTATGTTCTCTGTCCTCACTTCTTAACATCTCTATTGTCATGCCAGCGGTGATCATTGAACTTGCCTTACTAACCTCATGTACTGTGTCATAACTCTGTAATCAAAATAATCTTATTCTACACCTAACAACTACTTGTTGCTATTAATTATATATTTAAAAAAGATAGTTTTACCATACTAAAGTAAGTAAATGGAATTAGTCATAATCACCTGGTCATTAGGCAAATTGTCATTACAGATAAACCAAGTGAAAACATAGCTCCAGCCAGGTCACAACAAGTTCAAATTGAGTAACTCTGTCTTCATCCTGAGACTTTGCAAAATCCGCACAAAGCCTGGGGCTTCATACTATCTGTGGCAGAACTGTATTATGGGGCTACAGGGCTATAATTATGGGATGTAAAAGGCACAGGGTCAATGGCAGTCCTCTATAATCACAAGAATTTGTATCATCATAGAGAAAGTAATCCAGGATGCACTGTGACAGTAGGAATAGAATTCTTAGCTACTTATAGCAAGAAAAATATCAACAGGGTAATTAAATCTTGTCGTGCACCAGAATTATTTCTGCTGTGTTGTTTTTTTTTTCTTATAGGATGAAGAGTTATATCATCTTCTCAAGGGATAGGAGATATGGGATTGAAATTCTTGCCTATGTTAAGAAGTACCTTGATGTCTCTAGGACTTCTGATGATAATACCTTTATGCCTCTGGAGTTTACTTTCAGTCAGGTGAGAATCCTTGGTATCACAACTTTAAAAGCTGTATCTGTCCTACTTTGAGGAAAAACCACATGAATATAAGACACCACTTTCTATACATTTCATAACAGAAATCCAATACACGAGGCTAATTTCAGGTACCAGTAAGCACATCAATCAGAACACAAAGGCAACCACTTACACCTCTCAGAACATAGTAGCTTTAAGAAAGTACTGTTTTGTTTTTAGAGAACAAACTGTATCGACATATCTGTCATTTACTTGCAATAGTGATTTGATCATGTGACAGAAGTGAAAGAGCTTGTCAAATTACCATTATATGTACTGGTATGACCCAGATTGCTGGCTATTTATGCAATGTTACATCAGTAAGAAACTTATTTTCATTATGTCTGGATATCAACAATTAAGTGATTTGTAAAATTTATCACATTTTACTATTTTATTTTCAGAATGTGTTAAACCATAATATAAAACAGTTTAAAATTGTTAAAGTTTTTTTTTACATCAATATTGATAATGCTTTGATGTACAACTTTTTCTGAGCTGTAACAATGTATAGTACAGTACATGAGCTCAGAAGTGACACAGCCCCTGGGAAAACATGCACAGACTACTATGAGTAAGTTAGAGATGGAAATCCAACTGGCTACTTAATATCAAAACCTCCCAAATATACTTAATTGGTTTCTATCACCTCCCCTAGCAAAAGGACGTGACATTTCAGTAAGTGTTGTGACAGAGTAAGACAGTGGCTTTAATGTATTTCATTGATGAAATATCTTTTGAGCTGTGTAAAAAAATATGCTATTATGATGAACTCCCAAGCTGTAGATGGGAAAAAAAATTCAGTCATTCTCTGCACTATCCACTGCAAGCCTGATAGTGCTACCTTTTAATGCACATTATTTTCTGGCTACTTCAAAGCAAAAGCACATGACAAACCATGATAAATTAATATATTTTAAAGTTATTTCTTGGACCCCAAGAACCGATTGTGGCTATAACTGAAATTGGATTATTGCTGTTGTAGGAACCAAATGGTAAAAGTCACCCCAAAGGCTTTTTCTGTGTTTACTTCTGTTAACAGAAAATCAGCAAATTTTGACACCTCAAACACAAACTCATTTGTTACACTTTCTATAATTATTATTTTCTGAACTCAGATCAAGGTGCTCTGGACAGACGCTGTGTTGCTTTCACATCTTGGTGCTTATTTCAAGCATGCTGTGGGGCAGCCGGAGACTGTCCCAGGATCAGGGGCGGTGAGGGGCAGCAGGGCTGTGGGGCTGGGCTGGGCCAGGGCCATGGGGATGGGCTGGGCTGGTCCAGGGCCGTGGGGCTGGGCTGGGCCAGTTCAGGGCCATGGGGATGGGCTGGCTGGTCCAGGACCATGGGGATGGGCTGGGCTGGTCCAGGGCCGTGGGGATGGGCTGGGCTGGGCCAGGGCCATGGGGATGGGCTGGGCTGGTCCAGAGCCATGGGGATGGGCTGGGCTGGTCCAGGGCCGTGGGGCTGGGCTGGGCTGGGCCAGGGCCATGGGGATGGGCTGAGCTGGTCCAGGGCTGTGGGGCTGGGCTGGTCCAGGGCCGTGGGGATGGGCTGGGCTGGTCCAGGGCCATGGGGATGGGCTGAGCTGGTCCAGGGCCGTGGGGATGGGCTGGGCCAGGGCCATGGGGATGGGCTGGGCCAGGGCCATGGGGATGGGCTGGGCTGGTCCAGGGCCGTGGGGCTGGGCTGAGCTGGGCTAGTCCAGAGCCATGGGGATGGGCTGGGCTGGTCCAGGGCCGTGGGGCTGGGCTGAGCTGGGCTAGTCCAGAGCCATGGGGATGGGCTGGGCTGGTCCAGGGCCGTGGGGCTGGGCTGAGCTGGGCTAGTCCAGAGCCATGGGGATGGGCTGGGCTGGTCCAGGGCCGTGGGGCTGGGCTGAGCTGGGCTAGTCCAGAGCCATGGGGATGGGCTGGGCTGGTCCAGGGCCGTGGGGATGGGCTGGGCTGGTCCAGGGCCGTGGGGATGGGCTGAGCTGGTCCAGGGCTGTGGGGATGGGCTGAGCTGGTCCAGGGCCGTGGGGATGGGCTGGGCTGGGCTGGTCCAGGGCTGTGGGGATGGGCTGGGCTGGTCCAGGGCCGTGGGGATGGGCTGAGCTGGTCCAGGGCCATGGGGCTGGGCTGGTCCAGGGCCGTGGGGATGGGCTGGGCTGGTCCAGGGCCGTGGGGATGGGCTGGGCTGGGCTGTTCCAGGGCCGTGGGGACGGGCTGGGCTGGTCCAGGGCCGTGGGGATGGGCTGGGCCAGTTCAGGGCCATGGGCTGGACCAGTCCAGGGCTGTGGGGATGGGCTGGGCCAGTTCAGGGCCATGGGGATGGGCTGGGCTGGGCCGGTCCACGGCCAGCCCACAGCTAAGGCCAGTCTGGGCAGAGCTGAGGGGAGCTGGGGAGCAGCTGGGTGGGGACTGGTGGCCATGGGCGGGAGGGAGCACTGGACATGGTGGGTCCTGGCTGTGGACAGGGTGGGGATGGCCGTAGGGTGATGGTCAGGGACAGTCAGGCCTGGCGGTGCTCTTAGGGCCCTGTCAACAATTTTATGTCACCTGCCTTGCCTGTTTCAGCCAGAACTGTATGAATCCCTCCAGTAAGAAAGTTATTGTGCAGCAGCCATCCTTACTGTCAGTTGAAACTGAGGGAGGATCATGTGTTACTTCTGAACCTCAGCTGTGAAACAGTGAGATGAAAGAATTTTGTCCATATGAAAATATATTTAAAAACCTCTAAGCAAATGTGCAGACTCGAGAAAGACATGAGGCAAGTTGGTGACTTTTTACAAAGCCCTTCTCCTTCCTTCCATGAAGATGGCAGGACCCAGAGGGACGTTGGAAGGAAGAGCAAAATAATAGAAGGAAGTGACCTATATAAAAAAATGTTGGTATATTAGTTTTATAACTCTATTATAAAAGGTATTTTCTTTATTAATTGGGTAGCTTAAGCAATAGTAGTTAATAGTAGTTAATATTGTAACTTTGTTAATTAAAGATGGGGGTTTGTCCCTTTTAATTTGACTGCAAAAATATTAGCTAATCTAAGAATAAATTCTTGGCTTAAAAAAATTCAAGAGGAAAATCCAGAAAAAAAATCTCATTTTTTCACTGCAGATGTTATAGTTCCCAGAATCTGTTGCAAAAAGGTCTTTCTATGACACAAACAGCAACAAATGCTGAAATACACATAGAGAAAGAAAAAATAGCTTTCCTAAATTGAACTTCCACCTGTAAAGAGGAACAGGGAAGGAAGAATCTTGTCTTGCTCTTCAGGGTGTATATCATTAGTCTCAACTAAAATAAAGAAGATCCTAGATCTCCAGGGTTGCACTAAAGATAATTCCTTTATTTGGTCTGTTTTTTGATATTCAGTGCTTTAAAAATTACAAATAAGCTTAAAATTATAGTTTTGGATAAGTGCACTACTAGTAGTGGTATTTCCTAGAAACTACTTGAGTCTGAACAACTGAATATCTTTTGCAAATTACTTAGAATCAATTTATATCAGTACCAATAATATCCAAAGATTACAAAAAGTTTTGGGGGGATTATTGACAAAAACAAAATGCAAATTCATCTGGTTATTGATGCACTTATGCATGTTTAATAACTTACTTTGAAATATGAGTAAAATCAGGACTGTTGCATTGTGTTGCAACTGGGTTCATCATGTCCAGAGAGGCTGCAGCTGCTGGGGCCAGGCATGGGAACAAATGAGAATGGGTCCTCATTTCGAGAATCCATTTATCACCCCCGGGGAGGAGAGGCAGGAGGGAGACAAAAGACCGGCAAAGGCAGGGTCGTGGAGTTTTCATAGGGTATTGCAGGGGTGGAGTTAAAGTTCAGGTCAAGGGAGGAGTTATTAGCAATACAAGATGGATAAGATCAAATTCTTGTCTCTTAGGAGCAGGGGCATCTACACAGGACTTCAACACATAAACACATTCTTGTCAGGGGACCCATGGCAGCTTGTATATATGCTTTTCCTGTTTGATAACCTCTCTGTAAATAAAAAGTAGTTTTACTATTCTTCTGTCTTTGAAAGTAAGCTAGTTTGCTTATTGATAAATAAGTATGAATATAGTTCAATGGAAAGTTATCATTCATTGGATGAACACATGGAAACTTCTAATACCATTCTGTTTTAGCTAGATAGTTGTTTAGATACTAGTAAGAATGAATACAGGCCATACTTGGAAGAAAATTTTGTATTTTGACAAAGCAGGATATTCCTTATATACAGTGAATAAGTTTACGAGTTAGTGAACATAAAACTGCAGGTGTTTTACTACAAGCCAAGGGAAACCAATACAAATAAATTTGCAATAGACAAATGGCATTATTTACACTGGCCAGTTAGATTCTATTACCCTTTCTACTGTTATTCAATCAACAGTCAAAGAAGAGAGGGTTGAGAATGATAACAAACTGCAAGAAAGGTCTTTTTTCACTGGGAACCACAATGAATCATTTTTTCACTTAAATTCTTGCCCAGAATATAGCTATCCACTTACATATTTATGTGGACAAACAGGAATTCTACACACAAGATAGCACCTGTCAGGCAGAAGTATGACTTAGTAGCGCTTGATGTTGAAGAAATTCTGATTGCACAAAGTATTTGTCATGTGAGGAGCATGCAGGTGTACTTGATGATCCCTTTCAACTTGAGATATTCTGTGATTCTATGACATATTGCTGGGATTATTCTCCCCACAAAAATCTCCATGATTTATTTGGAATGAAGAACTTTACTTAATTTTTAAATAACTTGTCATTTTTGCAGGAGGTCAAAGTAGAATATCAAGTAGAATATCACAATGATGCTTCCTAGCCCTATAATTTACAAATATATAAGGAATAAATATTAATAGGTGTAATATTAAAATAATGCTTCAAGAGTTTTAGTGCTCTTAAAAATCATAAAACTTTCATAAGTCTAGCTATGAAAATAGCTATTAGTTAATGTCTGAAAGTAGCCATTAGTTTCTGAAGCATGTGGAAACCTCAGACTGGTGATTCTTAAAGCATGTAAATTCTTGGTCTTAGATTTGTCTTCCCCTATGCCAGATGAATGAGGAACAGAATTGTTTAAACGTTTGTCTTTCACACTTTCCAATATTTAGCTGCTTTAACATAGCCTTAGAACAACGGAAAAAGAGTTAGTAAGTGAAATTTACTGTAGAGAGATTTGTAAGTGAAATTTACTGTAGAGATTTTCAGACAAATGTGCTGAGCAGAGAGGTAATTTACTTGTCCTAACCTCTAAATTACATATTCTGTGTTTGAAAGTGTTCAGATTAGTGAGCAGTGGTGATGTGCTATTATGTCCTACATTTGATCTTGGAATGACATCAAATATCTATGATGACACTTCTAAATATTTTTTGAAGTGTACCACAATACCTGCATTAAAAATTCCAGACCCCTTGTACTTTTTCTGACATTAATGTTAACACTATTCTGCTAATAGATCTACACTGACATTTTAACATAATTATTTCAAACGAAATTAAATTATGGATGAGTGTTTGATTATTTTTCAAGGAAAGTGAATTCAAGAGAGCATGGAAAGTATACTTATTTATTATGGATGTTCTAATTCTCAAAGGCATACACATTGGAGAATTTGGAACTTACAAACTACAGACTATAAATGTGCTATGAACTGTTACTGTCTATACTAGGAAGAGAAATGGACCTTTAAGGTCCAGAAAGCATACAGTTGTATTTAATGTACTGGTTGTCAATAATAATTACTACCTAAGGAAATGTGAAATAGTTTGAGAAATGGCTGATATGTAGGAGCTTAACTTTGTGGCATAAAACATTTTACTGCATAATGATAAAGTTAGTAGTAAATAGTAAAGCTAGTAGTAGTATAGGAAAAATGTTTATAATTGTATATTCATTCTTACCATGTATCACAGCATCTGATGTTGTTGATGGAATCTGCTCATATTTGCTTTTTAGTTTGTAATATAAATTTTATCTTAGGTATAAAAATTATTAATAGGACTGTGGTGGGTTGACCTTGGCTGGCATTCAGGTCCAGTAAGATGTCCTCCCACTCATCAACAGGAGAGGGGAAGAAAATAAGATGAAAAACTTGCAGGTTGACATTTTAATACAGAGAACCAAAGGCTGCACACAGAAGCAAATTATACCAAAAATATTTATTCTGTACTTAGCAAATGTCCAGGGAGTAGGACCTCAGTATGCACAGCTATTACCGGGGAGACAATATTCATGCTGTGCAGACACTGCTAAGCCATAGTCAAGACGTTGTGTACCATCTGAGCTACACAGTTCCCTTCTATAAGGACTTCTTATAAAGATAAATATAGGGCATCATTTACAAAAGCAAATTATATTCCTACATTTTCAAACATTTTAATCAATTTAACATAATCACTGGGTATCTAGTATTAACAATCTAACAACAATCTAATCTAATGTTAATTATTGTAGAATATTATCTTACTTTAGAGAAAAAAAACATTAAATATTATTTTTCACTTTCATTACTATATGTAAATTGAAACTCTGTTTTGCATACCTGCTACAATGAAAACAGGTATTTTATCATCTTAAGTGGTGTCATTCCAGTGACTGACTATAGTCCTCCTCCAACATTCTTCTAATTATCTATCTGCATCATCATTTATTTTGAGTAGTTCTCTTGGCAGGTAAACTCTGTTTGAAAATCACTGCTTGTGGAAATAAATCAGCAAAGACAGCAAGATATAGACCCCCTCATTACCATGATATTGATTTCAAGTGAACATTTGTCTTGTTAGTCTTCTTTTAATTGGAATTAGCATCATTACAATCCTGATCAATTACTGTATTGTAATTTCAAATTCTGTGCTCTCCATCTGCCCAATTAATGTGAGAGTGTGTTTTGTTTTGGTTTTCTAATCTTAGAAGCTGAGTTGAAGCAGATGCTTAGTTTCTATAAATTAATCCATCAAACATTTTCAGTATGTGTAATTTCAAATATTAAAATCAGTTCTATTGTACTGCAATCACATTTTATCATGTCTTGATATTTAGTAGGAATAATTGAAAATAATTTTTTTAGACATGAGCAATTCCAACATTTCTATAGTATATAATTTATTGTTTTTATCTAGTAGTATATTATGAATGGTCACTCCAAGCACTACACAGGATTCTGGAATACTAAAAAAGACAACTGAGAAACAGAACAGGAGGTGTTGTGGAGAATATTAGTTGATACTTTCACCATTTGAGAAATCATGCATTCAACAGATCTTCAGGAAACAGCTGATTCTTTAGAGCTCTAAGTCACATTGCATGTAGGTTTTGAGTTGAAGGATGTTTTTCATACAGTGAGAAATATATATTGTTAAACACTACACATTTCAAATTATAGGACTACAGTAGGTTCATGATATCCTAACACAATTTCAAGATTGATTTTCCTGCTTTCCTTCACTTACTTTTCACTTGTTTCATCAGCACGTATTAAGTGCTGATTCAAATATTTGATGCATTCATACAGATAAGTGTAACTTCCAGATGAAATTACATTCCCAAAATGATATTTTTTTTTTCCTGAGTGTCTTAAACCTATACTTTCTCTTTTTTAATCTCAAAGTGCCTCCATTACAAAAAGGGCAGAGTACAATGGAAGTCTTAATGTTTTCTAAGGAAAACTCCAAAAAACTATGGTGAGAGTTTTTAGCAACAGAAACAGAGTGACACTGGCTTTCAGCTCATGAAGAAAAAACAGCATCCAGTTAAGGAAAATGTTGGCATCTTTGTTGGAATTCCTGAAAATTCACAGTGATTTTAGTCAAGCAAAATCTCTTTGCAGAGTTTTTAGCCATCTTATGGGACTCATTTTCCTTTTTAAAGCCAATACTTTATTTTGTAGACAGAACAATGAGTCACTTTCTGTACTTTCACCATCACTATTGACTGTTATGATCTGCCCCTGAAAGCTAAGGTAACTCAGGGTCTAGTTAATAGATCCCTTGGGGCAGATTGGAGTGAAATAACACAGAATTGTTTGTATTTATAAAAACTTATACATAAATATGTATGTAGGTTTCCTGTTAGAACAATTTGGTTACAGTGGAAAGGAGGTATTGATCATTATTAATAGCAATATATAATAGTAATAAAAGAGCATGAAAATAATATGGAGTGTCACTATAGGACATGTGAAAGCACAACACAAGCCACTGCTATTGCAAAGGTGAAAAAGAGGAAGTTTATTTTCTGACTCCAGCATTTCTACTTTTCCAGTGGTGACAGTGGATTGGAGGGTGAATGTGCCACCTCTCCAATGACATTGGACAAACTACTTGTACATCAAATTTCTCCACCTCTATGGAGGAATGGTAAGCAATAGATTGTTTACAGAAAGTTGTGTGAGAAAGTTCTCTACAAGAATGTAAACTGAGAAGGCTTTAGAAAATATTAAGAATCAGGGCAACAGTGGAGCCTTCCCCTTCTGAGGAGGCTGTAATCTGCTCTTAAGATTCCTCCCAGGGGACACCTGATAAAATCCCACAGCCCTGGGTCTGCTCCTCTCTCTCCTCTCTGCTCTGGGTTCTCTGGGCTTTGCTCAGGCTCCCGGGCCTCTGACCCCTGCTCCCCCTGGCACGGTGTGGAATACAATGTACTCCCCTGCTAAACAAGAGACTTGTCTCATCTATTTTCCCTGTCGCTGTTGTGGCCTCCCTGGATCACGATTGTCACTGTAGCTACACGCTGCTACAAAAAAACACTTGAGAAAATGTAAAAGGAAAAGAAAGTGAAAGAACAAATAAGAGTAGAAAGATATCACTACATGTGGATCACATTATGAGACTTGATTGTTGAAGCTTAGATGTCCATTGGTCAAAATGACAGTCACAGTCTTGATAGGTTGGGGGTGGATGAAGCCCAGGGAACACAAAGTTCAGTGGGTTAATGTATACCTAGATTCACATGGGAACAACCATGTATCTCCCCTGGAGGGAGTTTTACCACTGTAGACTGTGATGGTGGAAGGCCACAGAAATAAATTTTGTGGACATTTTGGGTATTTTTGGCAGTGAGGATTATTTTCAAAAATTAGCACATATGTTTAAAATTTTAAATGCAATAATTATTTTAATTAATAATTTTCAAACATTAAGTTCAGTAATTTGTTTTCCTTTTTTTAAAAGACCCCTTCCTCAGTAGATATTTTAAATAAAATTTTAGCATCTTTAAAATATTTTGTTCCCTCTGTGGTTTAAAAATGAATATATATTAAGTGTGTACATAGATGTATATAATATATAATCAAATAGATTTAATTTAATTAACTTTAATAAATATATATATGTATTTAGAACAAAATCTAAAAATGCAATGAGGATTTAGATATGTATGAATGTAGTCTGAATTTTATGAAGTTAAGGAGATTAAATTTTATGCAAATGATTAAATTGTTATTAAGGAGACAATTCTGCACACCAGCGTCTGTTTTGAAAGTTACAGTTTTCAATTAGCAATTTTTTTCTTACCTTTATCTTATTCCATCACAATTCTGTCACTTCTTATACAGATTTGCCAGAGTGCAAAAAAAGCAATGAGATAGTTTTAGATTTTTTATATAACACACAGTTTGACTAGATGTAGAGACACAAAAGGATCCATATGAGTTGTTTACCATAAAATGCCTTTTCTTTATTTTCTGAGATATTTTTCCACTTTTTAAGTTTATAAGTTGAAGCACTGTCATTAAACAAGAAAATATTATAGGATTCACAGAACCGCATTTGAAGCTCTACTTTTAAATTTGCACTGACTTTTGGAAGAGAGTTTTGTAACCTGTTTTTATTCCATGAGCACTTTTTCTCTATCAGCTAGACATCAAAGCATTTGAACTGATTCTATAAAACAAGATTTTTCTTCCCTCTTCACTTCTCTTCTCAATCTGTCATTTGCATTTTGAGTCTATTTCAGATATGCTAGTTTTGGCAAATATAGCCTCAGAATTAATGAAACTGACAAAAGTAGTGTACATAATGTGAAATTTCATGTCCCCTTGAATTCATTTTCGTGAAAGTTAAGGCATTTTTCAAATATGGATCTTGAAGTGGAAATTTCAGGCAAATTTCTTAACACAACAAAAATAACTCATCTAAACCACATTTGACTTCAAGAAGAAAATCTTTATTAATACTGTCCTAGAATTTCTCATTACATAATTAAAGTTCTAGATTCTTGAAGGCTAAATAAGTCTTACTGGTATTTAGGGGTGTGCATATCTTTTATTTGTATTTACTAATGGTTCTCTTAAAGAAGCATACAAAAGAAAAATAAATAGTTCTAGCAATGTTAATTTGTGCTAAAAAGCACAAATTAATCAATATGGAAACATATGTCTTAAAGTATTAACTGTATCAAATAAACCATAGAGTCTTTTAAAGTGAAAATAAATCACACATTCTGAGGAAAATGGGGGAAAAATATTTGTTTCTCAGTTTATTTTATTCAATCACTTAAAACTCCCAGAATGTTAAAAACAACCAAAACCATTCCCAATTGAAAGACACTTAATCAAATACTCAGATTTCCTGATAAGAAGTCAAGTGCTTTTTTGAACAGAAATGTTAAGGTCTACCCCTAGTGCAGAGGAGCAGCACTCAAAATTTAATCAGTTTTTACTAAGAAGCAAAAATCTTCTATGGTTTGAACCTGTGATTTTGATATTGTTTGCATACAAAGCCAGCAGAGTATTTTGTAGTTTCATATCTTGCTGTTGTTAAGATCTCCTTACTTCTTATCTTCCTAGAATACACAGTAAAATGTCATCACACTTTGCTTTATCATCCCTTGTTTATTGCCAGAGCAAAATTAGTATCCTAGAGGGGGAAAAATGTCACAACATTCATATTTACTTGGTCAATATATGCAATTATTCTTGGTCTGTCTAAAGGGAAGGAGATATTTGCATACTTATAAATTTAATGATAAAATAACAACCTGAATTAGCATAAGTATTGGGAAAAATTTTTATTGACTTGCAAAATGGTGTTTGCCAATGCCCTGTATTGAATGTTGAATATATACTGTTCAACTTGGCTTAGGTTGAACTGGTGAGGGGAGAGAAGACACTCCACAATCTAGGAATTATTTTCACTACAGTATATTGGCAAGGTCAAGCCAGTTTGGTGTTTTACTTCTGTCATGGTCTTCTAGTGCTGTCTTTGAATACTCATAGTCTGACCTGGTAGTGCCTTATACTACAAAAGCTCTGTTCTAGAGGATGGTCAGGGAAGGACTACTACAAGGAAATAATCTTATTACTACCCAGGAGCCAAAATCCGAAGGGATGGGTTGATAAAGAGGAGTTAACTGAGTCACCTAGGAAGTTATATCACTCATTAAAGGCTGCAATGAACTTTAGAAGCAGATTATCTTCTGACAGATCTCCATTGCTACCATGGCCTACTCTAGTCCCAAAACTGGTTCTTTATTTCTAATTGAGAAGCAAGTAAAAAGATAAATAGGAAGAATTATCTTATGTCTAGATATTAAGCAGGGAAAAAATAGTATTAATTCTGCATTACTGTTATGGATGAAGGACACAGGAAAATGTAGTGTAAAAAGAAAAAAAATGTAATGTAAAAAGAAAATTACTTATAATATGAAAAAAAATTCATTTAGATTTCATAAGTTTGCATGAAAAAAATTCCAAGATGGTAACTCTATCTCCTCATATTATTTTTCCTCACACAAGATAGACAAATTTAGGCAGATATTTGTGTTAAAAATACAAACAGGTCAACAAGACTTCCTTCAAACAGAGCTAAAGGATAAGATTACTGAGGACAGTGATGTACTCCCTAACCAGTCATATTTTTATTTAGTAGAAATAAAAATGACACATTATTTTTACACTACTTACATTTTTAACCTAATACTAATTAATTTTTTTTGCAACAAAAATTGCCCCAAAAGCATGAGATGGTGTAAGTACAGGATGTATTTATTATTTCCATGTAACAGGTATGCTCATTTGTCTTGTTCAAACTCAAGCCTAACAGTCTACATGCCATTTAGAATATGTCATTTTTAAAACAATTGGTTGATGTTCGTATTTATTCAAAGTCAATTTAGGAATAAGCATAGTTTTGTGACTGGAAATATTTGAAGTGCTGAGAGTTTGTAGGGATTTTTTTTCTAATCTCTTTTATAGTGAAATTAAAAATGCTAGACTTTAAAAACTGTCCATGTCCATAAATGTTTAGCATCCCTAGTAGTGCAGAAACCTCTCTATAAAAGGCTTTTCATCCACTTTTGTTATTTTCAAATATTTTTTTTCTTTTTAAGGAGATAGCTATAACCACAAAAAATAGGGCTTGAAAAGCATCTGTTGAATCCACTTATCAGACAAACATCAGGCTTAAGGATATATTTAGCAATGTAAATTTGTTTATTTATTTGATTTTAGAGAATAGAATTTTAGAATAGATCCTGTTTATATATTATTTTAGTTATGTAGCATTTAAAATAAATTTTATGAGGCTAAGATACCAGAAACGGCAAATGAACACAGACATTTCCTTAATTATCTTCTGTAAGATTTAAATTATATACAGTAATGGGAATAATCTGTGTATGCTCTTATATTATATATTACCTGGGAGATTATTTTGTTAGGGAAATATCCCAAAACATTAAATGGATTTGAAAGTATTTGAATGTTTCTAGATTTAGAAAAAATTGCATTTTTTGGTGTTCCAAATGTCTTACAATTATGCATTATATTTGAGAGAGGACCAAAAATCTGAGCAGTGGTCATTATTTTATCCCTATTAATGGAACAAGAGTGTTAGTTTTGCCAGAACTTCCAGTAAGTCATGACCTATTTTATTTCTGAAAATATTTTAAATCATAGAATCTTTACAGTTGGAAAAGACCTCCAAGGTCATCAAACTCAACAGCTAATGTAGCACGATCATGTCCACTACGGAATCATGTCTCCAAGTGCTACATCCACAAAGTTTTTGAACACTTCCAGAGTTGGTGATTCCCTAGGCAGCTTGTTCCAAATAATATGTCAAAAAATGTTTCTCCCTTATTTCATAGCATAACATTGATTTAAATATCCAAAATTAGTAAACAGCTTAAGTAGCAAACAAGGTATTAAAATATTTTCAAATTCACATTACTTGTTAACAATGCCTTGGTTCATTATAAACTTCAAAGTTATAATAAAATATTCTGTAAAACTACTAAAAGGCTCAGTACCAAAGATTTCAAAAGACTCCTGAGTGGAGTACTTTGGGTGAAAAGATTAATAGCATTCTGGTACATGTTGCCATACAAAATAAGTCAGAGGAATATAAATTTAGAAGGAAAGTTGAACCAGCATTCGCTAAATTTACTTAAATTAATGGAGAGATATATGCCAATGCCAATGACTAACACGTATTAAGTCATGAAGGTGATTTTTTGTCATTGAATGTCTACTAAAATAATTGAAATTGTTTAAATTGAGTTATCTTCATAGGATTTTGAGTCAATATATAATTTTCAGTAGTAATAAGATTTGGGTGTCTGGTGTTGATTTAAGCAAAACCAAAGTTAAAAATATTTTTTGTATCCAAAATTTCTAGTTATTAATTTAGATTATTGGTATAATGACACGCTCTAAATTGTCTGTAGTGTTTCTTACATTTTTTTTTAAATTTAAATTATGCTAGTCTAAGTTACAAATATATAACTATATATACTTGATTTATCATTTTGTTTATTCAGATCACATAATTTAAAAGTAACTAGTACATGAGTCAAAATCTAGTGCATAATTAATCTTTGTTGATAGGTTGTTGTGGTTTTTTGGTCACATACTACTAAAAACTTGATGGCAGAAGACAAAGAAGGGAAAAAATATAAATCCCATCATTTTTCTGAGCTGCTTCAGAAGAATAAATGTGTCTAATTTTCATTGTCTATTTTGTGATCTACTGATACTAACAATTTTTTTTCATAATTTGTCACATTTTTGTCATTTTTGGGAAGGTTATGTCAGAGAAGGTTAAGGAACTGGCACCCTGTTTTCTCTTTAACACATTTTCCCTGACATAATGAACATCTTTTCTCCACTTTTGCTATAGTCAGCACTGACTGGGATCTAATAAAGCAAGGTCTTTAACAGCTCAAAATTGTCCCTGACATTGTCTTGTCAGTTGTATTAAATAGACTTGAATGGTACAGACTACGAAAATCTTTCCAAGACATTTTGACAGAGTGGCAGAATGTTTATAAAACTAGCAAAATTTTATATCACCTTAAGGTACATAAACTAGAATGAATACTACTTGCCAGACTATTGGATCATATGTTCTACAGTATTTATTTCCAAGGTTAATGCTTGTTGACTTTGCAGTATAATGTGCATTGACAGTGAGGATTCATTGCCATACAAAGGCTTAAAGAGCCTCTCATAGCAGTTTTAGATCATCAGCTTTTTGTATGCTTTTTGGGTAATAAAGTGTGTTCTTCTATTCATGAGCACAGTATTTGTCAGCTAAGTTCTGTAAAGCCTAAGGATGTGTATAAATTTAAATGCACTGAAATGAGAAGAGAATTTTTTTAATGTGCCACAGCAAAAGTATATAAAATATATTTTTAGACTCCTTATGTATGCATTGTTTATGCAGGAACACAATTGAAATTAAGGATTTAACAAATTTTTGGCAGAAAATACTATGTTGATAACCATGGGAGAAAAGACAGATTTTCCAAATTTATTGCTAAAATTTCAAATTAATATCAGTTTGAAATAACCATGAACAAGTTACTCATGTTCTAAAAACATTATATCAGTTTCTGTAAACTAAACACTGAATTCAATAATATCAAGTCAATTTGCATCAGTGGATGCTCATGATTTTAAATTTTTTACTTTATATAAATCTTAATTTGGACATTTATCAGAGAGAGAAATCCACTCAGATTTTATTCTGTAGTAGTAATTTCTTCTGCTGTTGAAAACACTGTCTATCATACAGGACAAAAGAAAAGCAGTTTCTAACTTTAATTTTCATTTCTTCTGTAAAGGAAAGATGAAAGATATGTATTTCAGCTGGTGTTGGACTTTTGCAGAAATATTATATAAAGAAGGGAAGAGATGCAGTTATCAATAATAAAACTGAAATAATTTTTATGAAGGATAAGTGACAGTGTCCAATAAAAACAAACATACCAATCATCTCCATCATCATCATCATCATCATCATCATCATCATCATCATCACTATATAATTTGTGAAAGAAAATATTTCTGATCCTTCATCCTAGAAGGCTGCATAAACTTTTATGCAGGTAAATTATGCCCTTAGTTAAAGAAATATTTTAAAATGAGGACATTTTCTGAGAAATCTAAACAAATCTATAAAATATTTAGAATGTGTCCAGCCTATTAAGCTATGAGTTCAAAAAACATAGTAGTACAGAAAATAATATGCCATTTTGTGTCCAGTGGTATGATACTTTTTCATTCCTTTTCAATAACTATATTTGAAAATATAATGAAACCCAGCATCACAACCAGACTCCCATAGAAAGGTGTGCTGGGAATTGTAACATTTTTTGCAATATTTACAGGTAATTGAAATATAAAAGAACAGAATTCCTTATTCATTTATTAGAAGCCACCATTATTCCCATTAATTCCATTCAACATGGGAATTTGCCTCATGGGAGTTTTACCAACAAAATTTTGGTTAATTTTATTGAGTACCCCTTAAGTTTCCTTTCTGTTGCCTAAAATTAACCTTTCACTTATACACAAGAAACATACTTTAAAAAAAGAAATGTTAAAATGTATATAAAAATAAGTTAAATAATATATTTCTGTTCATAAGTCATGGAGTAATTTTGTTAATTTTAGGGATTTTATCTCCTCAAAAGCAGGATTAAGAATGGTATATTCCAATAGTTGCATTTCTATCACCTCAGGACAGACAACCATCTGGTACTTCCTGGCTAAACTTGTGTCCTTCACAAACACAGTTTGTGATTATAGATGGTCTCTCAGATATTTGTACTCATGTCCATCTGTTCATATGGCATTATGCCTACATGAAAGTCAGTCGTTTCACTAATTCACTGGTGCTGGACATTGGTGAATTTAGATTGGCCATCTGGATAAAATTGCAGTTACCATATTTTTTAGCTGCACATAGCTGCCTCAGTGTCATCAGTTTCATGATGGACTGACATACTGCTGGACATATAATTACAGAGTGATTAAATTACACCTTTGAATTAGTCAATTAATACTCATGAAATTGTTAAAAGAGTAATAAATCCCTCTAAAGCAGAGTAATCTTGTGATAAAAAAAAAAATTAACTTCCTCCTATGATCCAGTCAACATCATGAGGAGTTATTATTAGCCGGAATCAAATGTAGGCCAAATGAGAAGTATTTTGAAAGAATGCTTGTACTTGGTCTGGCTGGGATGAAGTTATGAAGTTGTTTCTCCATAAAGAAGAAGCACAGCACTTTGCATTTGCTGTTCAGTGTCAGTAACCACCATTGTTTTGTTAATACTGTGCCTGCAGAGCATCAAGACTTTCTCTTCCCTCCCTCCCTCAGTGAGCTGGATAAGAGCTTGGGAGGGAGCACAGCTGGGACAGATGAGCTGAACTGACTCGAGGGGTTCATATGAACAGACAATAAAAACCCAGGGAAAGGAGGAAGAGATGTTTGTTATGGTGGTTATGATTGTTATGTCCTGCTTCCTAGGACACAAGATTACTTCTTACCTATGGAAAAGAGTGAAATATTTCTAATCTTGATTTGCTTGCACATGCAGATTTTGCTTTTCATATTAAACTCTCTCTATCTTGATTCATCAGTGTTTTCACTTTCCTTTTATCTTTTCTTTCCATCCATTGGGAGAGGGCCATGAGTAAAAATAAGGGTGGTTTTCTGGCTGCTGGCTGAGGTCAACCTAACAGAATTCTGAAATAGCATTTATAAGCAGAAATTTTATTTGGAAAATATAAAGACTATTAAAATCCACATATTTCAGTAGACCATGTATGATTCAGGAAAGTTAACATCTCCAATAAAACATTGTGTCTTTTCAGAAAACAACTGATTTTTCACTTGCAAGGATTCTTCTGAAGATGTAGACCTTTGGTTTTCAGCAGCAGAATAGAAATAACTAGTATGAAATACGAAAACTTGCTGCATCTCTCCCTCGAATCCACGGGGATAGAACCCCTGTGGAGCCCGGGCAGCTGGGCATTGGGGCGAGGTGGGCAGAGGGAAGAACTTCTCCTTGGATCCCGGGGGCTTGGAGAAGCTCCCTCGTGAGTCCAAAGATGAGCTGGTTCCACAAGCAAAGGAAAGAGGTGCTCTCCCTCAGGATTAGTTCCAAAGTTTAATGAGGGCCTGGAGAGATCCCAGGCCACATCTGGCTTCAAAGGACCTCCAGACAAGAGAGAGGGTGTCCCTGCCCAGAGCAGCCAGATGTAGGGGGGCGGGGAAAACCGAGCAGGCAATGGGGAAGGACATGGGAGCAGCTCTCCGGGGGCAAGGCCTCAGAGTGACCCCTGAGGAGGGGGTCGGGGAGGAGCCCCAGCCAGGGTCCAGTTACCTGGTGACCCTGGGGGAAGGATCTGGACAAAGGGGAAGGGTCACCAGGTGATGGACTCATCCCCTGGGAGGAGACAAGGGGATGGCTTGGGGTTTGATGGACATACAGCTACTGATGGGAAAGCTGGGATGGACCAAACAGGTACAAAGAGGGGATATGGAGGGACAAACCATTATGAGGGGATATACAGTGCAAACACAACTCTACAAAAACTGCTAACGCATAATTTGTGTAGTTGTTTAATTACCTGAGTAGAAGAATAAATATATTTATGTCTTCAACCACAAGTGACTGACATTTTATGTTCTTGTAGTTGTGATTGAATACATATAGATATAAATCTACTCTTTTTCCCTCTATCCAGTTCATTTTTTCCTATTATTTTTTGATAAATTGAGAGATGAGGTATATACATGATCCAAAAAAGCCTTTTTGAATGAGATAAATAAGTCATAATTAATTATCAATAATAAAACAAGAAAATATTAAAAAAATCAAATTTAGGAGTGAGCTGGATAAGTCAAGGAGTCCTGAAAATGAAAAGAAAAAAAAAAAAAAGGAAAAGCAAAAACATTAAAACAAATGGTCATTGTGATTACAATGAAATCTCTGTATTCTGAATTTTAATTTAATATATTTACACTACAGATCTACATAGCAAGGCCATTTTTAATGGATTTTTCTTTTAATAGGCATAATTAACTTTACCTTATGTTTCTTAAGTTTTATATAAAGGTTCAGAAGATTAAAGAAAAATGGATTATTTTTTTCCTCCATGTGCAATTTACATTGCAAATGTTTAAGTGGACCTACATAAACTATACCAGAAAGGAGTTTGAAACACATGTGAAAGAAAAAAAGAAAGGAAGGCAGATATTATAATTGAGTTTCTATTACTCTGTGAATTGTTTTTACAAGAAACTGCTGATATTATTTTTCCATATTTTTAATCATTTAACTCCAAATATATGATCCTAAAAATATGTTTTATGACAGAGAAACATCTGAAATTATGTAGAGAATGAGCTGTAAGTAAGAGAATTGTGGTTGGTATTAAAAACAAATTTTCAGTGCAAAAAACATTTGGAAAATGGATTGTTAGAGTAAGGGTTAATGGATATTAGCTTGCATTAAAATATCATAAGTCATAAAAGTTTTGTCATGTTCTGAATAAAAAGGTATATCCAGGCTGAAGCATGCTTAATACTATTAAGAGTACAGCATGTTACAGCAGTAATAAACCTCCACTAAAAACATGCATCAAAAATATCTCTCTATTCAAGTGTTCAGAGGCCTCCATTAACCTTCAAAGTTGCAGATACTTTCAGGTGTCTTTAAATTAATCTATTTTTTTGGCAAAGATGAAAAATGGAAACATCCACGGTTCTACTGTATGGAAATTGCAAAGTGTTGTCAAGTTATTATTTCAGTGACAGGTGATCTTTTTGGCAGAAAATACTTTCTTCCACAAGAATTCTGCAAGCATATAAATGATTGTCAAAATTTGCTTGGTGTCCAAGATGATGGGTCAGTAAAGAGACTTTCTAGTTACAGAAGGAATTAAACATGGGTTCATTAAAGGATGGGAATGGAAGGCCAGAAGTACATGATGAAATGGTACTAAAGGAGAAAATACACATAAGTGAAGGTTGCAAGGGGATTTTGACATGACTGCTTAGAAGGGTATGTGTTAAAAGACTTGCCTGGATTGTCTGTGTACTAATGGACAGAATTTAGATAACAAACAGCAACTGTAAGTGCAGGGCCATGAGATTGTCAGAAAAACAAAAATTTTGTGAGATAATACAAAACTGAGGCACTGTCATAGGTAATTAGATGTGATTAAAGGATAATCAGGATAATTTTAATTTAAAGTTTACTGTAGATGATAAAATAGGCTGAAAGTCTTAACTGCACAGTCCTAGAATGTAAGAGGACACTGTCATTTAAAATTCGGTTATCATAGCAGATTTGCAAAGTATGGGTGGGACAGTGATGTATTTGGTTTGAGAAAAATCTACTATGTAAAACTATTTTGAATAATTTCACATCATTTTTCATACATTCAATTCTGGGGCATATTTTTCCAGCACTGGGATATTTGTTAACAAATTATGGCCTAAAATGTTCATATTGATACATTAAGAAATAAAATTTTGGTCTAAGAGAAGACTGATGGAAAAATACAAATGTGACTAGCAATAAAATGCTATGATTCTTGAATCTACTAAAAATGATAATTTAACAAAAAAAGTTAAATTATTTACAAGCATTAAAAAATAGATATTAGCTTTCATTTTTAATATTTCTATGACATTATTCAAACTTTTCAAAGTGATGGAATTCCAGAGGACTAATGTCCCAAAAGGAGAAAAACTGTTGAATTTTAAATAAATTCTGTTTTTCATGCCAAAGCAATTCCATTGATTTCAAGATATTTTATATCTGCAAAACATAAGAGAGGCTTCTCCTATGTTTTTCTTGAATTATAAAACATAATTTAATGCTGAAAATGAAAATTCTCATGTTCTCTTTCTGTCCTCTTCTTTTCCAAAATTTCTTTCCAAAGCATAAATTTTTTCATCATTTTACAGAAGGTAAGCTTTTATTGATAAAAATCAGTGCTCTAATAATTTCCATAAGTATTCTCCTGTGAGGTTCTTGTACACTTAAATTTTGGTGAATTACATAGCAAAGGTAGAGTTGGAAATACTGTACTTAGCTGCAACTGGATACTTTTCTTACCCTTTTGTTCATATCAAACTTTCTCAGACTCATTGATATTAATACAGAAGTTTCCAGATTGTAGTTTTTGTTCTCCAGTAATCCTTTTCTTTCTCAAGACATTTGAATGGTAAGGGCAAACCTGAGTGTATGGAGAAAAGATATGTGTGTGTATGAAGGTGCTGTGCAGTTAATCCAAGTGAAGGAAGAAATTAATATTTTCTAACTGAGTAATAGACATTTCTAGAAAGTGGCTATTATTCAGGTTAATCTTCCTTCAGTCAGGGACATTTCAAGCTAAATCAGTTTAGTTTAGAGTTTTGGATTATTTATTAAATACCCATACAACTAAATCTGAGGGACATGAATCAAAGTCCAAGGAGTTGAAAAAAGCAGATGCAGGCAAACGGCCTGATATCAACAAAGCAGATACAAAAAGTTGGAGAGAGCACAGTTAGGGTATTAAGTATTGTTCTGTCTTCATCATAATTTCAATCGATGTTTCACCAAAGTGTACATTTCCTCAAGATAAAATTTAGTACAGTGAGGTAAGTAGAAACTCTCTCAGTAGGGCAGAAATGAATTAATGATGTTTGATTTCCTTTAAGTATTTAAACAGTTTGATTGCTTGCCTGAAATGATTTTGTATTTAATGAAAAAATCCAAGTTTGTTATTTTGTTTTCCACAGTACTGCAGCAAAGTCAGTGGACAGCTTTCCACTGATGTCAATAGTCTTTACAAGCAATATCAATGGCCTGATCAGCCAGGCCATTTCACACATGAAAGCATATTGCCTTCAATGGAAATTCTGCATATAGAACTATTTGAGAATTGAGTTTGAAATAGAAAAATTACTTCATATTTCAGCATATATATTTTAATATAATCACAGAATAAATTGAGTTGGAAGTGACCCACAAGGATCATCAAATACAGCTCCTGCTCCTGCACAGCAGCATTTCAGTCACACCATGTGCCTGAGAGCAGCATCCAAACACTTCTTGAGCTCCGTCATGCTTGGTGCTGTGACCAGTTCCATGGGGAGCCTGTTCTCTCTGTGTGAAGAATCTTTTTCTAATATATAACTTAAACTTAGATGTTGAAAAGAGACATTAGCTGTGTTTAAGAATTAATAAACCTATGTTTATTATGAGGAGATAGTATTCAAACTGCTAATATTAAAACATTTCACCAAAAATGGAAATGGTTCTATTTCAGGTGAAGTAAAGCAGTAATGTACTGTTAGAAATTTCAACCTTCTTGTTATTGGCACAGCACATATTCTTTTTTTTTTTTTCTTTGTTTTGTTCACTCTTTATGTGCTATAACTTTTTGTATCACACCATTTTACTAGAACAAGTATTCAAAGATATAATAGTTAAAAATCTTCATTGATTTTTCACTTAGTTTTTACATAAGGCTATACCTCAGATGCTGCAGATGATTTGCAAGATTCCCAAAAGTCATTGCAGGATATGCTTGTCCTTACAATGTAAACAAAGGGAGATAATTAAAGCAAGAGCATAAGGAATTAAGTTCAATGACCAAGGTCACAAAAGGATTTGCCTGGGACAATAAAAGAAGCTATATTTCCTGTTAGGCAGCTTGATGTTTTATCATTGAATCACAATTGTTTATTACAGGTTTTTTTCCATAGATTCTTGCAATATGGTAGAAATAATTTTGTTTACAAGAGCAGAATTCTCAGCCTCTCACAACATCAATGTGAAGACTTTTTAGATCTTCTGCACCCTGACATTTCCTTGAAAAAATGCACAAATCTTTGGAAAAAGTGTCCCCAATGCAGTTATGTAGCTGTCAAAGCTTTCCCTTGTAGAGAAAGAGCTCCTTTCTTTAAACCTTGGCTGTTCTCGGAGCATTTTAGGGTGATGTCAGTGTCCCAGCTGAGTATATAACATCTTTGATGATTTAAAGGCAGCTAATCATTGAATCAACCATTCTGAGACACCTCATGGATAATGTATTTTTAGGACTCAGTCTTACAAATCTGAGTAAAACCGCCAGTACACAGTACAGCAAAGTACAGCAAAACACATATTCATTTAAGTAGTCTTATATTTTTTCCATTTGAATTTGAAGGCTGGCGCAAGCACAATTTGAAGCATCCTAAAAATTTATTTTAATGTTTAGATCACATTTCTGATCTTCACCCTGTTTTGCTTAGAAAATAAAAGTATCTATGAGACAAATGAAACCTTTGAAATAGATATATGTGGAAATCTTTTTAAGTTTCTCAGGTTTTTATTTTTAATTTTCATTCTGTTTGTTACATTTCTGTTCAGAAGTTCATTCTCTGTTATTAACACAATTATCATTGCTAATTATGAAAGAAGAAAACACATTTTATTCCAGTCATTTAAATGTTTAAAAAACTGGCTTAAGCATCAGAGTAACTGAGGCAGGAACTCTCATACCTATTAAAATGTGTCTGCATTTGATTCAAATTTTAGATATTCATATGCATATCCAGTGATTGATCCAAAGACGCCAAAACAAACTAAAAGAAAAAAAAAAGGTTTTTTTTCATAGATACTAATATCTAGATGTTACTATTAATGACTGGAAATGGGTTATGAAGGGCTCTTATATTTTATTTGTTTATAGATATAAGTTTGTGGAGAGTGGAAACTCATGGAAAAAATGTTAATTGAAATCAATAAAGAAAGAAAATAACAAGCTGGAAAAGATGACAAACAAGGAAATTTAGAAACATTGATAAAGTGTCAACACCAATCACCATCAAGATCAAGTCTTCACAAAGTTACAGTGCCCTTGTTTTGGTTGATTTGTGTTAACTCCATTTGAGATTAACTTAAAGACATTTTGGCTCAATTGACTTAAATTGACTCAAAGGAGAACAATGAATGAAGTTTTAATCTGATACCACTATCTCCATAAAAAGCTGCACTGTCATTTGATTAAAAAAGAAAATATTCACATTTTTAATGCATTATTTTAAAGGGATTTTAGAAATATTATTTTATTTTATTTTATTTTATTTTATTTTATTTTATTTTATTTTATTTTATTAATAATACTTTAGAATATTATTCTAATTCATAGTAGTTTTCAATAGTAGTCATGAACTTTGTTTTTCAAGTCCTTTAAATAATGTCCTTATCCTACAATTACTGCACATTAACAAAAAAAAAAAAAAAGAGAGAAATCAAACACATACCTACCAGTCCCTACCATTTTTTTACTAAGTTACTAAAGTTTCATGGAACTTTTGATAGTGCATATTTCCCTCACTGACTTTTTGGTCATTCTTTAGAGAATGAAGATAATTGTCCACTAGAAAACAAAATCATTTTCCCAAGAGACATCCCAATTAATCCCTTTTTCTAAACCTGTCAGCTATCTATAGCCAGTAATATCTAATTTTTTGTAATAATTTCCTTTCTGGCATGAATGCAGATAGATATGGAAAAGTGCATTGCAGCCCTCAAGTCTAGCCTTGCCTTTATAGACTTTTTGGAAAAAATAGTGTGTACATCAAGCTGCTTGAAACTATTTACTTACTTTGAAGATATAAAGATGAAGGATTCAGCTAAACCTGGGTAAAGTTGATTCTGTGAGCTCCGGGGATACTAAAGATTTCAAGCTACTTGCTCACACTGCTAAGTGATCACCCTCCAGGAAAGGTTAAATACTCCATTATGGAAGTATCTGTACTCACTTATTTTAAAATTTAATTTTATACCTGAAGAAAAAGGTTTCTGCTAATCATTATAAGTATCCCTGTCTTTTTCAATTCTCCGCAATTCAACTAATTGAGAATGTCCCCATATTTTACAGTCTTTGTCAGAAACTAAAATGAGAGCAAATAAAAAGGCAGGTAACCTCGATCTCAATTCTTCAGTATATTAAATTTATGACATGAATTTTGATTACACAACACTCTCTCTCACTCTCTCTCTCTCTCTCTCTCTCTCTCTCTCTCTCTCTCTCTCTCTCTCTCTCTATATATATATATATATATATATATATATATATGTATATCAAAAAAAGGAGAGTGACAGCTGAATATTATTTAAAATACCAAAATAGGTGAAAAGAAAGACAGGAAATATTACTTTAAAAAGACATATGTGGTAATTGAGATGATGCTCAGTGTTTCTACAGTACACCACTCATTCCATAGTTTGAGATTTCATTAGCTTCATGAACATTTCTGAAGTTCACTACTTCAAACATATATTTTCCTGTATTCTATATATTTTCAATGCTACAGTTCTAGAGGAGATTCAAGTCCTGAAACAGATTATTAGCAACACTAATAATTTAGTACATCCAATTCTATTAGGAAAATAAAGGCTCTTTGCTCAAAAAAGATTGATGAAGAGTGGTATCTAAGCTCCACACAAGTATAAATAGAATTCAGACATTTTTCTCTTGCTACAGGGCATTGTTCTCTCAGTTTGACCAGAGTGCCATTCTCAGCCTGCCATCTAAAGAGCAGCTGATTTAATTATACTCTTTGACTGTAAGTTTGGAACTGAAAATAAAATCCATTAGCTAAGTTTGATCTCTATACATATGCCATTTTTAATGTCTTTGAAAACAATTTATGCAGATATTTTTTCCTTCTCTGTTTATTTGAGACTCTGAAGTGCTGGTCTCTTTTGTTAAGGGTTAATTAAACAGACCATGAGGGAAATGACTGAACTAGAGATCCATTAAAACTGTTAATTGGGTAGCAGATAATTGTTCACAGTTACGACTTTGTTTTGACATAAAATTTTCAACATTTTACAGTAGGTGAAATTATTGCTCCCTGCCTCATGGGACTTGTTATTTATGGCATTCTCCTGTGGTTGAAAAGAAACCTGGTGGCAGAAAGAAAACAACTTTGCATTCAGAGTGTGAATTCAGATTGAATTTTTTTTTTTTTTTATGTGGGTCAAGGATAAGTTTACACAACCTGGGAAAATACTCAAGGCACTTAAAATTGCCTTAGTGGAATTTTTCCTATTCTCAGATTGTAGAAGGAGGAGAGGGTTTGCCTATGTTTTCCCTCTCCTGAATTTATACTGACAACATTGATTTTGCCAAATATTGAACTCCAAGTGAGGAGACAGAAGAAATATCTTCAGGAATCAACCTAGGGGTTAAAAATAAAAACAAAAAAACCCACATCACAAAACAAAAACCAAGGAAACATAGTCATAGATGAAGAGACAATAGAATTTTAAGGGGAAAGACTGAAAATGATAAACACAAATAAGGAAGACATTTCATCCAGTAAATTGGGAATGTGAGATTAGATGTTTCTATCCTAGTTTGAGAAATAAAATGGAGAATTAGAAATTATAATTCAAGATATAAAGCGACTTTACAGAAAATACTAATGACAGCAATTACAATTAGACCAGAGGTGTTGAAGGCACAATTCTTTATGAACAGCAATAAGGGAAAAAGTAATGTACAAGAAAGAAGTGTTTCAGTGCTAAAGAAAAAAAAAAAGGAAACAATACAGAATAAAAACCATGTGAAACACCTATAATGTGACAGTGAAAACCTAAAATTTCCAAGATGGAAAATCTGCTGTAGATATCCAGTATTGACTATAAACAATAATATCTATGGGAGAAAGAAGCAAAAATAAAAATAAGTGAAAATGTATGATAATTGAAAACTTTTATTTCTTATAGAAAGTACCATCTAACTGAGATAGTTGTTCTGGAAAACAATCTTTAACAGCTTTTTCTGTAAAACAACCAGCATACAACTGCAAGGCTTACTATTTTAACCTTTGTGGTGAGCATCCAATGAAAACACTACTCACTTATACCAAAGCTGGAAAACATAGTGATTGTGATGATAATGAAATTCTCATTTTAGTCCAAAATAATAGTCCACTTCTGTTAGCAGTGTTGCAGAAAGGAAAACTCTAGGAAATGAGTTTTAATGATGACAGAAATTGAGAATGATTAACATGATTCCTTTTGAAACGGGTAGAACAGGGCAAATTAAGCTTCAAAAAATGTGTTTTTTTTCTAAAATTAAAGGAGGTATGGACTTTGAGTGTTATTCATCATAATTTTATATCTGTCAAATTCTTTAAATACCTTTTTTTGTCTTAATCCTTTCAAAATGCATGTATTTCAACTTAAAGGAAGGAGGATGAAATGTTCTTTGGTGTCACTAAAGCTGTCTTTCTGAAGTTTGGTGATAAATCTTCCTTTACATTTCAACAGTCATAAACATCTGAAATAACTATGACACTACCATATCTTAGAGTAAATTTCTATAGATAAGTAATAAAAATAAAGAAGAGTTATGTAGAGAAAAAACATAGAAAAGCAGATTTTTTTTTTTGCTTTCTAGAATCCTCCAGATATAGTTTTAGGAAATTAAGATTATGACACTAGGGATGCTATGACACTAGTGGGGTTTTTTAAAAATATTTTATCTTTAAAAATCTCCTTGTGGTTATAGTTCTGGACAGTTGGTGGTCTATTACATAGGTTAAAAATTATTATTTATTTCCTTGGTTTTATAACTCAGATGGCCTCTCTTAATCTCATGTTCTACATCAAAAAAGGTGTTCTGCTAAAACACACAATTCCCACTCCTCAAAACAATACACTGTGAATATGATGCATTTTGACAATATTTTTATAAATTACATTAAAAATTCCTGAATTTAAATGATCTAAATAGCTGTTAGAAATTAATATAAGAAAGGGGAGCCAGTGCTTTAATTCAGGTGTTACTTCACATTGTTCTGATTTTTTTAAATTATTTCACAGACAGAACAGGAAAACTTCCTGTCTCAGATGAAGCAGGAAGAGCAAATGCTGCAAAGTAATTGCTCATGCAATATCAAAATGTAGCTAACATTCAAGGGTGAATCTTATGAAAATGTGGAACAATTTTATTTTAGAACTTAAAAAGAGTGCCAGGCATGCATAAACCATGATTCTTATGAAGTATTTAAATATTAAAAAGGCAAAATCCTTCATTTGACAGTGTCTGACCTTTAAGCTTATCTGCTTTTAAAATACATCTTACCTATCTACCAAAACTTTAATCACCTTCTCATTTCAGATATTGAAAGAAAGATTCCGTTTAAATCAAGCAAAGGTCATTCTTCTTTGAAATATAGATTACTTACCTGCAGTTTTTAAAAAAGGAAAGGCTGGAAAATAAACTCAGAAGAAACAGCTTTCTTACCACACTGAGATAGTACTGAGTCAGCAGTGGAAAGGATTAAACATAATTATGTGTAACTCCCAGAGACCATAAGGTCCAGACAGGAAATAAAATGCAATTCAGTTTCAAAATGTATGAATTTCATATAGTTACAAAATGAAGAAATGAGATGTTATGTTATCTACTCTTTTTGAACTACTTAAAGAGTGGTTAGGTTAGAATGGCACCAGAAGCATCAAGAGATAAAACTAAATGGGTAATCTATCTGAGAAGATTGAGATTAATATGAAGTTTTCAACCTCTGTCTTATTATTTACAAGCTAAGTAAATTATCAGTTTCTCTTACCTGTTAAATATATAATTTACATCACTAAAATATTGCATTGTATTTTAATGCTTGTCCTCAAAAGCAGCAAAATTTGAATATTTAAGATATAATCACAGAACAATTTCTAAGTCTCCAAATAACTGAACATTTCATAAAGAAAACCAGGTTCTGCTATCTGGTCTTCTAAAATAAAATATAGCAGAAGAACTACCTCCAGGTTTTACCCACCCATGAGAATATGAGTTTGTGGTTTATCTGACCTCACATAGGTGAACATAAAATTGTTTTGAACACACAAATGTCTAATATTAACTTATTTGGAATTATAATATATTTGAAATAACAATTGGCTTTTGTTTTAATTTTACATTGTAAAATATAACTTTTTTAAGAAAATATCTTCTTTTCAGAGCCACAGAATCAATTAAGCTGGAAAAACTCATAATGATCATTGAGTCCAACCTGTGACCCAACACCACCTTGTCAAGCAGACCATGGCACTGAGTGCTTCATCCAGTCTTTCCTTAAACTGCAGGGACAGTGACTCCACCACCTCCTTGGGAAGCTCATTCCAATATCTAATAACCTTCCTGTAAAAAATTTCTTCCTAATGTCCAACCTAAGCCCCTTGTGCATCTTATGACTGTGTCCTCATCCTATTACTAATTGCCTGGGAGATGCAGCTGATCCCCACATGACTACAACCTCCTTTCAGGCAGTTGTGGAGAGTGATAAAGTCACTCCTGAGCTTAATAGGAGGTCTTCCCCAGGCTTAACAGCCCCAGCTCCTCAGCCACTTCTCATAGGATATATGCTCCAGACTCTCCACCAGTGTTTTTGCCCTTCTCTAGACCTGCTCCAGCTCCTCAGTGTCCTCTCTGAATCGAGATGCGCAGAACAGGATGCAGTACTCAAGTTGTGGCCTCAGCAGTGCTGCTACAGGGGAAAAATCACTCCCTATTCCTGTTGGCCACAATATTCTTGATATAGTCCAGGATGCCATTGGCCTCTTTGGCCACCTGGGAGCAGCTGGCTCACGTTCAGCCATCTGTCTGCCAGCACCTCCACAGGCTTTTCTGCTGGGCAGCTTTCCAGCCACTCTGCCCCCAGCCTGTAGCACCGCATGGGGTTATTTTGGCAAAAATCTAGGACCTGACATTTAATCTTGTTGAGCTTCAAGCTGTTGATCTAGTCCTATCTATGTAGCCTGGCCAGATCCCTTTGATTTTTCTCATAGAGTTTACAACTCTGATAACCTTTAGTACTTTTTAAATAGAATTTATTAGATTCTTGTAATGCTGGGGCACCTAAAAATACACATTATATCTTCATATGTGTAGGTTTTGATATTTTAATTGCAGGTTAAAAAAAGTCAGTGCAGAAATGTCTGTAAAATTAATAAAGTCATCAGTAACAGACTATTAATAGACATTTCTAGACAAAAATGGCAATTTTAACAGGTATTTTTGCATTGGAATTAATGTTTCTTAAATTATGGACCATACAAAGCAATATATCTTTGATCTAACTTTCATAGAAAATATCAGTAACCACAACCCATTCTCAATTTTCAAGGCAGATATTAGCTGAAAAAGAAGAAAATCATTAAAACCTTCTTTCAGAGAAAAGTTTATCTTCTCTAATGTGATTAATAGTTCACTGCCATTGCTCTCTGGTAAGCATGACCTAAAATATATGCTCCATATTATTTAGACTTAAACTATTTCAATATAAGTATATTGGCATTACTTTTTATCCAATGTTTATCAGATCAAACATCAGGTAATAATCCATGACCATAAACTAATCTCTTTACAATTCAGTGTTAGGGATGGTCTAGGCACTGAGTATACATATATATATATATATGTGTGTGTGTGTGTGTGTTTGTGTGTGTGTGTGTGTGTGTGTGTGTGTGTGTGTATGTATGTATGAATCCCAATAAATAAATCTGAACATTCTAAAATTTCCCAGACTCAGAACAAATTAGTTGATCAACATATTAATACTGGAACTTGGTCAAATGCTACATTGCACGCAGTGATCAGATATGTGTATGCACACAATGTTTTGGAAATCAGGACTGAATGTTATGTCCTATTATATGAATACTAATGGACTGTAATATAATTATGGTCTAGTCATGAAGGCAGAGACTTGTATGGGTTAATTTTGCCATTTTAATGTCTTGAATGTAAAGCTAAAATAGCTTATTGCTTTTTATTTTGCATATTGTTTTAATTACATATTTAAATAAGAAAAAAATATAAGGATTGGATGCATGAAATATATTCAGCTTGCAAATTGCCCAGTTTTTAATCATCCAAAGTGCATAAGAAATATGAAAATATTTAGTTAGTAGAGCCATTAACTTAACAGAAAACAAACCTTTATCACACTATAGAGCTCATGAAGTTCTCAGTATGTAGAATTCCTCTGTTAACACTGATGCATTTTAGACTACTAATACATCTGGTAAAATGGGGATTTTAGTCAATCATGGTAGCTGAATAAAAAAGTATTTTGCAATTACTTTGGTTTAAGTCTTTTTCTTATGTATTTGTCAGTATATTTTTCTTTTATTTTAAAGAATAATTTATTTTAAAACATGTGGTTTTGCCTTTCTCAGCAAAACACTAAATTTGTCATACTTTTGAAGAGTTTCCTGCAGTTATAGGTAATAATTTACTCTGATTTTTAAATATATAGAGCTATTATCTACTCTGAAATTGTAGCTCATAAATGTTTTATTATTATCTAATTAGGTAAAGGTAAAGAAAAAAGGTAACAATATGTAGATCTAGATGTCACTCATATAAAATGCTTAATTAAAAGCACAGTTAATAAATATGAAATTAGGCCACAGAGGGAAAATATAAGCCATGTGTTGTTGATATATTGAAAGTGTGACACAATCTCTCCTTCAGTAACTACATAGATGTTATTGCTAGCTAAAGGGTTAAAAATAATCAGTATTTATACACTGGCTGAGTTGGGTTGACCCTAACCAACAGCCAAACATCTACCCATGTCCTCCCTCCCTCCCTCTCTTGTCCTGCAGGCTGAGAAAACAACTGTATGGGGAAGGCAAGAAGATTCATGGATCAGGATAAAGTTTAACAGCAAAACTAGTGTGCAGAAGAAAAGTAAAACAAGGACATCCTTCACCACTTCCCACTAGCAGGCAGATGTGCTGCTTACTGGAATGCAGGGCCATAAGATAGATGCTTGGGAGCACAAACACTATAAGCATGAAAGTCTTCTCTTCCTCCTTCTTTTCCTGAGCTTTTATTGCTGAGCTTGATGTCATGGAACATCCCTTTGGTCAATTTGGGTCAGTTATCCTGGAGACACTTCCTCCCGACCTCTTGTCTGACCTCAGCCTACTTGCTGAAAAGAATGGTGGTGGTGGAAAGCCAGAGCTGTGCAAGAAATGATCTAAACTCTGGGATATTTATCAGCATTATCTTAGACACAGATTCAAAGTGCCTGTCACAAGGGATGCAAAAAAGAAAATCAAATCCATTCCAGACAGACCTAGTATGCATGAGTGGGGTGAGAAAGGGCAGAAACATTTTTCCCTATATGCTTCAAGTAAATGTTCTATGTAATTTCAAGGGAGTTTAACTAAGCAGGATGAATCTTTTTAACCATCTTTGTCTATTTATTCTCCGTCTAATCACAGCTAATAAGCAAACTACTTGCACAGGGGTCTCGTTCAATCTGTCAGTCAGCATTGGTTTTCAAGTGAGTAATGCTGAGTACACCATGTTCCAGTCATGGCCTAGCACCCCAAATATAAAGAATGATAAAGTAGCTGGCTTCATAATTTTTTTACTAGGCACAGATAAATAATGTCAGCAAAATGTTTTACATAGGCATCTCAAATTATCTGAAAATGTAAACAATCAATTTCTATGATAAACAAGAAACTGCAAAATGCTTAAGAGTCAAGATATCTGAGTTCTGATTATATTGATGAGACCTTTCTAAGACTGATTTTCTGTATCATTGGTCAAAGCATTCAGTTCTGTCAGAATTTAGATTATTGGAATATCTCATTAAATATTTAACCTCCTGGTAAGAAAATTATTATTTAAGGAAGTCAGAGTTATAGCTATGCAAGGTAAACATCTTTTCTATTATACCAAAGTTTTTGTTATAATATTAAAATCTAGCTACCTTGGATAAATATTTTATATATACATTATATTATATATATATATAATACATGTCATATAATGAGTAATAATATATTGGTTACTTATTAATATATAAATTTAACACAATTAACTCAACTATAATTAATTATATCTCTATAAATTAAATATATAGATATGATCTGCACTTGTCAAGATTATCACTGAATTCAACAGTCTTGCTCTCCAAGCATTTTCTACTTCCTAAGGCATCCTACAAAAAGAAAAAAAATAAGTATCAGAACTTATCTTACATATGTATAAATATCAGAACTTATCTAGGCACTGAACAGTATCATGTCATTTTCAGAACTTGAATACTTCTGAAATACTCACTATTTTTCTCTTTTTCCACTTGCACAAGAATCTAAGTTTTATCACCATTTTATATTTACAAATTTTTAATCTTTGGTTAAAGTCTGTACTTTGGGTTTTCTTTCATTTTTTATTAGTATTTCAATGTAACATGAAAATACTTATGTACTAAAAGATGAAAAAAAAATTCAATAAATTACTTGTTTCCATATTTTTATATTAGACTTGTTTCCATATTTTTATATTAGACTGTATAAATAATGTTTTGTCATTTTAGATGTAAATAGGATATATCTATAAAAGAAATCAGAAACTTCTTAGACTGTATGTTTTTATGAGAGCAAAAAAAAAGCTGTAGCAAATTAATAAATGTATTTTATTATTTATACAATTATTGTGAATTCTATAACAGGAATAGAAGAAAACAAAAGATAATTGAAGTTTTCCTCAATGATTACATTTATTCAACATGTCCACCTCCTTACTTTTACCCCACTATGAAACCTAGTGTGAGACCAGACTCAATTCAGTTAATTAATTTATTCTGAATTAGCAAAAAAAATTATGATATGGGTATTGAAGAGAAATATAATTCATATAAATAAACAGGTAAGGCGATACTTTTCTGCCATGTTCAGCTCAGTGCAACCCATCTCCTCACCTGTTCCTGGTGTGAACTCCACTTGTTTTCATCACAACTTATGCTCAGTCCCTCCAAGATGCTTTGGTGAACAATGGGAGATGCAGAGGGTTGGTATTGGGCTCTAGTGGTTTCTTTCTGCTGCTCCCCACTTCTTGTTTCTTTTCCTCAATCACTTCTTGCTGCTCCTCTTTTCTGTCATGGACAGCTTGTGGCTGTAAGTGCCTCACCAAGCAGAAAAAATAGCTGAGATCATCTCCACATGAGGAAAGTCTCTTGTTCACAGGCCCTGATCTTCATGAAGGATATTTGCTGAAATGACAACATAACAGTGCGCAAACAATCATGGAAATTTACTCAAACAACTTCTGACAAAGGTGATAGTGGAAGAACTAGACATGAATATGATAGCAGTGGGAAGATTTGGATGCAGTGACCATAGAATTTGAAATCTTGAAAGCAGGGAGCAGGACAAAATGGAAGATTTCAGGAGTTTCAGCAGTCCTTAACCACTTCAGTGACATATTTGGAAGATTCTGTTGGTAGATTCTCAGAAGTTCAAGAAAGGGAAACAGGAAGTTCTGCATCTGGGGAGAAATAATCCCAGAAAATGGTGCGCACTTTGCAGCAAACTGTCTGGAAAGCTACTTGTCTCAGAAAGACCTGTGGATCCTAGTAGACACAAAATTTGACATGAGCCAGCAGTAAAGCCTTGCAGAAAAGCATTATCATGAAAGCAGTGCCAACACCTCAAGGAAGGTGACATTTGACCTTTATTCAGCATGGTGAGGCTTTATCAGGAAACCTGTGTCCCATTTCAGGCTCCACATTAAAGGAAAAAAGTAGACTTCCTGAAACAAGCCCAGCACAAGGTCAGAAAGTTGATGACAGGACTGGAGTACTTCATATATGAGGAAAGGCTGAAAGAACTGGGATTGTTCAGCCTGGAGAAGGCTCAGGGGGAATCTCATCAAAGTATGCATATATCTACAGAGAGCATTTAAAGCATATGGAGCCAGACATTTCATTATCACGGTGGCAAGAAGCAGTGGACGCCAACTGGATGTCCAGTCTGAACATCAAAGAATAGTTTTTTACCATTAGAGTGACTGATGACTGGCAAAGGTTTCTGAGGGAGGTTGGAGAGTCTCCATGTTTGGAGTTGTTTGATCTCCCTGGATGATCTGCTATAGCTGACTTTGCTTAAACTAGGCAGTAGACCAGATGACATTCAAAGGTCCCTCCAGGTGTAAAATATTTTGTCATTCTGTGAGATAATCCTGTTTAACACTATTTTTGGGGTTATGTGAATAATTTCAACCAAATTATATCACTACACTATTTTCAGTACACAAAATATTCTTGTTCTCTTTATTTCTCATTGAAATTTTTTCTGCTGATAAAAATTTGTTAATAGGAAGCAATTTAAAATGGAGTTTCAATTAACAGAAAATATAAAAATATTTGTACTTTGGTCTTTTAAAATCTGAATCAGAAAGTCATTAATGGAAATTCATATTAAACCAGTTTAGAAAAGAAATGTATTTCCAGTTGTGTAGTAAAGTAATATTTTTCAAGGTTACAATTTATAAAGAAGACTATTTTCATCAGAAATTATGTCTCTTTCTGAAGGAATGATTGTAGAATCTTATTGCCCTGCTTTTCTTCCTAATTTTTCTGAGACAGAGAATTTCTGAACTTCTGGTAATGTAACTTAAAAGTAAATGCCTTGAGACGTGAGAAAAATGGGATAAATTAGGTGACTGCTCATTACATCACCTCTACAAGCAGCTTGTAACAGAGCTTTTGAAGGAGAGAATTACACTAATCCAAATAAAAAGAACAGGAGAAAAAGAGTAAAAGAGTAATAGCACCACATATCAGTAGGCTAGCATCATATTCAAGTGAATATGTGAAGAATGTAAAGTGATAAATAGTATTTTCTTCAAGCAGCAGGTATGTCAGTTGCATTCTTCCTTCTCATTTACATAAAATAGTCTTCATTTTGTTGTAATAGTTGTGATTATAATGTAATTTTATAGTAGTTGGCTAGGTTACTCATTAATTTCCATATTATCAAGCAAAAATGTGAAACTTGCTTTGTAATGATATAAAAATATAAAAGGGCACCTATGTCAGAACTCTATTGAATTGAGTGTGGAATATAAAGAACTCTCCAGAGAATCAAAAGTTTTTAATTTCAAAATCAAAAGCAAAATAATTGAAAACAGCCAGGTATGAAGTGAATTAAAAGTACCATCAAATGCAAGAATTTTAATCCATTCCTGAATGTGTCTGAACAACATGCAAGCATTTACAAAATATTGTAAGAAAAAGCTGAGAATTATGATAGAACTAGTATGGAATAAAACTGTGTCATGGTTTGACACTGGCACAATGCCAGCACCCCCATGAAAATGCAACCTCTCAGTTGAATGCTGTGAAATGCAATTGAGAACAGAGCAGAGCAGGCCCAAGCTTAGTAACAGAGGAAAAACTTTATTAAATTACTACTACTATAAAAAGAAAAAGAAAGCAAAACACACACTAAATCCAAAATTAAAACCTTCCAAAACATTCCTCCTGCCCCCCGCCCCAATTCCAATAAACCACAGTGAGACACAACTTGGACCCCCAGTCAGGTTCCCACCCTTCAGATAATCAATACTCAGTCCATCGAGGGAGAGAGGAGTCTCTCCTGTGCCATAGACCCCCCAGAAAATACAGCTGCCACATCATGTGTTTCTTGTGTTTCCATGTCACACATAGCACCACCTGGAGAAAAATTTTCCAGGGTAACTCTCCTTTCCACGCACAGTACTCTCACCACCAATGCATAGACAGACTGCTTATAGGGTTTTCTTTTCAAGGATGCTTTGCCAAGGACCAAACAACAGTTTCTCATTTTTGGGACCACAGTCCCCCCCATTTTCTTCCTTCCCTGGGGCTGAAGGTCTCAAGAACAGAGAATATCTTTTTGAAGACAGAGGGCATCACCACACCCTCCTCAACTCTTCTCTGTTCACTCCACTCCTGTGCAGGTCTCTTGGCTCATCCCCCTAAAATTCAGTCTCTCTTGGAGAAAGAAAATTGGTTCAGTCTATGGTTAACAAGAAAAATCCAGCCAAAAACCACTCCATCATCTTCCTCCCCAACCTTCTTTTCCTAACATCCCAGGTCCTGGGCTGTCTCTGTTCCTCTCTTGCAAACCGAGGAGGAGTAAAATTCCACAAAGCTTTCATTTCTCAAGGAAGGGTTAAAAGTCCCGACTCCCTGGATGGCTCTCAGCCCAGGCTCCAGCTCCCACGCTGGGCACACTTTTCCGCCCCACATTCCTCCTCTGCCAGAGTACTGCCAGCACTGTCGCTGTCTCTTTCTCTCTTGAGAGAGAGACTCTGGGGAGAAAGCTTGAACATCCCAGATTTCCTCCACCCTTCATCCACAGGGAGCCAGAGCCGGTTCCAGAACCTCCACCTTTCATCCTACCTCAACCTCCCCTCCTCCACCCAGCCACGGGCGCTGGGCAGGGGCGAATCTGCACCCTCTGATGACCAGAACCAAAGAGAGAAAGTTCCCCTGGGAGTTCTGGCTTTTAACCCCTCTGTGTTCTCAGAGGAATGTCCAGCCTTCAAGTGGTCAGCCCAAGTGTCAATATTCAACCCTGACCACTGACTAGATCGACCTCTTCCTTCCGAGAAAATTCTTTTCCATGTCAAACCACAACAGACTGAAATCTTAATTAAGGACATTTGCCACAACCACTGCAGAAATCAGCTTTATTCCCCTGTTTTAGCAACAGATGACTGCACAGCAAGTCAATAAAAGCTCCAGAATACAGACTGAAGAACAGGCCAACTAAAAGTTAAATAAATTTATTCTGCTAGAAAATAGAGGTCTTTACCAATGAGCATGGGAATAGTGAAAAAAGCTTAACCTTCCAATCCAAGCTTGTCATCTAAGATCTGAGAAAATCCCTAAATTAATTACAAACTGAGCTACATAATCCTAGTTTTCTCAGTCTAGAATCAAGATAAAAAAATAAACATATTTAATGGTACTGGGGGAAGGTGGGGGAGTTGTTTTCTTTTATATTTGTTAATATTCTATGTAAACTCTTTGCTTTGGATAACACATGACCCTGTTGCTGGACTTTTTTTGTTCCCTGTATCTTTTCTCACCCTGTTTCCAAAACAGAAAGTTTCTCAGTTATTCAAATTACTAGGGATGCAACTCTCTATTTAACAAATCATGTACTTTAATATTTATCACAAAACCAGCTAAGGGACTCAGAAAAACATAATTGGAAGCAAATTAACTCCTGCAGCCAAGTTTCTATAGGACTACAAATTGAAGGGCAGACCCATCAAAATATTTGAGGGCAAGTCTGCCCTCCAGAGGGACCTAACTAGGCCAAAGGAATAAACCACAAGGATTGCAAGTGGATTACAAGCTGAGTATGAGCCAGCCCTGGCTCTTAGTGCCTCCCTGGCACTTAGGAAAGTCAAGAGCAACACAGGCTGCAGTAATAGCAACATAGGAAGTAGATCAAGACAAGTTCCATACCACTTGTGAGACAACATTCAGATGCCTGCATACAGTTTTGGGGGGGTCCTAACAGAGAATGTACATTTACAAACAAGTGTGCATTTGGTGGAAGGACACCATGCTGGTCAAGTACTGGAAAATCTGCTTTTTGAGGAGAAGCTACTGAAGCTGGAGTTGTTCAGCCTGGAGAAAAGACTTTACCAAGACAGAAAGAGAATCTTTACATTAGTAAAGCATGGTCAGAAAATGGGAAATAACAGTCATACAGTGAAACAAGTGAAATTGAGCCTGGGTATAAAGAGAAACTTTTCTCCATGAGAATAGTCAGGCACTAGAAGAGGCTTCCAGAAGATATGTGCAATCTTTATCTGTTGCCTTCATGGGAGACAACGGCGACCTGGTTGCAAGGAACAGCACGGCAGCCCAGTCTCCCCTGGGCCACTCGGGCTAACGACACACGCAGGCACCAGTGTGGTGGATGGTCGAAAAGCCTTTATTATCTTATCTCATGGGTTTAAATAGTCTTTGGGGACTCTGCTACGTCAGGGGGGGGTTGGCAGGGTCTCTAGGGTTAGTCAGGAGTGGAAAACTACTGGGTTAGGTGTGGTTACATTCTTTGGGGTAATGGATAACATGTTGCAGGGTGAGAGGGGGATGGGGGTCTTTCTTTCCATCACATCCCGAAATCTTCCGTTCGCCTGTCCCTATCTACTACATTTATCTTTGAAGGTTTTTGAGACGTAAAAAGATCAAACCTGAATTCTGACTTCACAGATGACTGTGTTTTGGGAATCCTGAGGCCTTGTCCAGCTTGAATTTTCCCATGAACCTATGTTATTTCCAGCATTTGCTCTGGAATGTATTAAAGGAATAGACCCTTCTAGTGATTCTTTTTATCATCTCTCTTAGATGAGTTATAATATAATTGCAGAATAAAATATAGCTATTCATGATATTGCTGAGGTCATATGACAGGCCGTTCTTCTTTCTGATTGTTGGAATAAAATGAATGGTTAATTTAACACCACAGAGCCTGGATAAAATGCTGCCACATGGAAATGCAATTCTAAATTCCCAATTGGCTTCAATTGAATATTCTTTTATTTTTCACGTCTAAATTATAATAATTCAGGTAGAGTCCAACTGAGAAACATAAATATGAGAAAGATTCTAACCTGTAATTCCCCACAGTTTATGTATGCAAGATGTTAATTGCAAATGACCATTTAAAACATAAAGAACATTTTATTCTTAATAGAAAAACTTTTAAAAAGCAATTATTTAAATAGTGGGGGGGGGTTGTTGTGCAAATAGGTTACTTCCTTCCTGTATTTCTGTAAAATTACATAACTGTTATCCATTCTATATTTGTAAAAAGACCACAATAAATACACCCAGAATATTTTCTATTTTATGTCTCACTCTTGAAACCAAGTGATTTGAGAAAATCTGTGTAAGATTTTAGGTACTATTTGTAAATACTCAAATCTTGCATAAAATATTTTAGTACTTTTATGACTTTGAAGCTCATGCAGTTATTTTAGGATATAAAACATTTTGCATGTTGGTCATGACAGAACCATCTATGTCAGAATTAATGCTTATTTTCACCTTCTAAATATAGTTTGTAACACAAACACAACAATCAGATAATAACAGTCACGGAACAAATAGCAAGCATAATTTACTTTCTTCTCAAAGCTTTATTGTGATTATTCAATCATTGCAAAAAATAAGCGATGTCTCTATTTTGTTTAAAATTACATCATTATACAAAAATGTTTATTTTCAGAAATTTTCTTTGAGAGTGTGTGAACTGTTAGCAGCAGTTCCAAATTTCCATTCATATCTTCAAGCTCTGACCTGTCTTTAAAAAAGATTGGAGGATTTCAATTGAAGTGGTGTTTTTGACTAGTACTGAATATCTAATGGATACTTAAAAGCCTTTGCTATGACTAAATCTAAATGCTGATCATATTATTTTTCTCTTGTTTCTGCTATGTTTTGATTGAGAATAATGATAAAAAATATTTTTAAAATATTTAAATGTTATTTTAAAAAATTTAAAAATAACTAAACTCCAGGTCACCAGTACCTGGACAGCTGAAACCAATTAAGAAGGGTAAAAGGTGTTAGATTGCCAAGAACATCATTGCTGCTTAAAGAAAAGGGAATGGTGCCATGGGATAGGATAAGTATTTCAGATAACTGTAGACATCAAGAAAGATTATTCCTCAAAGATACAAGGACATATTTTACAAATATACATGAATATATAAATACTTTTGACATAAAAATTAGTTCTGTTAAAACATGTAGTTTCAAAGAATTTCAGACAATATGCTATTATACTGTTGAAGACAAAACCACTGAGGTTTTCTCTGTTCTCTTTTGCCCCTTTCCAGTTCACCAACAGTCTCTATTACCATCTTGCCCATACTCATTCACTTATTCACAGAAAAAAATCAAGTCCAAGCCCTCCAAATCATTTGGATATGGAGAAGAGACAGGCTTTAACAGTTGGGGTTGTCCAGCCTGGAGAAAATAAGGTTCTGGGAAGGCATGATTGTGGCCTTTCAATAATTCAAAGTGGCTGATAAGGAACATGGGGACACACTATATAGTAGGACCTGTAGTGATGGGGTAATGGTTTTAAACTAAAAAGAGGGTAGGTTTAGACTAGATATAAGGGGGGAAATATCAATAATGAGGGTGGTGAAACTCTGGAGCAGTTATATTTCTTCAACTTTTATACAATATAACTTGAAAATTCTGAATAAAATCAAAATAAGATAATTTCCAGATTCTTTGTGAAATTTTTTTTTTGGAGTAAAAAAGAACCAAAGACCACCAAAGATCACCAAAGATGAAAATATCAGAAATTTTGTATTAACTTTCTCCTTACAGAATTTCTTTGTTTCTTTCAGAATTTATGTCTCCTTTCACCTATTTATATTTTTATTTGCTGTCTGAAATTTCACTGAGACTCAAGGATCTCATTCCAGATATCAGCCAAAAAAAGATATACAAAAGCCTAATTCTCCTTTTATGTTCATCAGTGCAGTGAATGTTCTTATATTCAATGATGCATTTGCTACCTATGAAGCATCCCCATTTAGATAAATGTTGCATTTGTCCCTAGATGTAACAGATTGAATTAGTTTTGCCTTAGATAAATTTGAAACACATACATAGTAAAAATCTTCTTGCTAGCAAGTCTTCCAAATATTGATACCACAAATACACATCTTCACAGTTCACTAAAATCACATCAAATATTCCTGTGATTTTAAAAGTGCAAAGGTATCATAAAAGAAAAATAGATAAATACATGTCCCCACTCCCTTCCTGGAAACACAAAGGAAAAAAACTATTAGACTTTGGTAGTTCTTACCCTGAAAATCTGCAGGGTATTCTTCAACACTTTATTTTTTATTAATTTTTTGCCCAGCACTCTACCAGGTAATTATGACTCCAGAGAATTCATGTTATTTTAGTACTCAGTTCTTGAGAAAGTGTTCTAAGGATCTATGGATCTTTAAACAGCAGTGGAGTACAGAAAAGATACCTGATTCAAAAAGATGTTGAGCACAAACTCAACTAAATGCTTTGAAACTCTTGGAAAGGCTTTCAGAAGGTAAATCTGAGAATAGGAAAAAAAAATAACAAACCAATCCCTCCATTTTTTATTAGTAAAATTTTTAGATAACTACTGTTAACAATTACACATATTTATATCCATGTGAAGAATGAATTGTAGAAAATATGCACAAATTTTCTGGATTTTAAAAAGTTCTGTGCTCTAGATCAATTCATAATCCTTGATAACAATAAATGTGTGAAAAAAATAAAGAAAAACATACATCAAGGTACAATTTTCCTTACATTAAGGTATGATTCACTTAAGGAGTCTAATATCCAGTTTAGCCAAGTCTGTGAATGAGTACCTTTGACCAACCTGTGTGTGTCATTGATGAAAGAAAGGAGTGAAGAGAGAATGTGTTCTCAAAAAGCCATCCCAGCTTCCTGAGATGTTTAATTTAGTATATGATGAATGATGTAAAAATTGTAACTTTTATCCTGATGGAATGCATATATACATGTGTACATACATACATACCTAGAGTTCAGTCTTCCATTTCTAATATTAGGAAAGCTGCCATTTCACAGATGAGACACACAGCAAATGCAGTAATCATATTCTTTCCATTCTTCTCTGTGGTATGAATGTCTTTTAGCTGTAAAAAAGATATTTTCTATAGATGTTTCTTACATTATCATCTTCATATGCACCAGGTACAGAGACGCACATTTGTAAACATGTCTGTCCATTGACTATGAGACCAATGATCTGATTTGGATTTCTTGGCCACTGTAATAACCAAGTTTCAGACTTTATTCTCTCCAGCATCCAACACAGATTTCTAAACATTTTAATTTAACAGCTCCTAGGTCTCTTATCCTGTTTGTCAGCTACCATGGTGTGGTATTTACTAGTGAATATGCACTGATATCTATGTATACAGTATGTGCATACTCTGATCTCTGGCACCACAGAGACACAAGACACAGGACCTGTGGCCTGTTACCTGGCACTGACTCTCAGACACCCATAAATTCATCTGCATACACAAAAGAAATCCCTTGATCCCGACAAACAGTTAATAGTGGAGGACAGATTGCAATGAAAGGTACAGGCATGGCCAGAAAACATCCTTGTCACCAACATTTACATGCAGCCCAGCCCCTTTTATCTCTTTGTGTTTCACCACCTGCATTCCTCCCCAAACTACTTTGATCCCTCCTTTTCCCCATCTTTGGTTTATCTTCTAAATCTCTCACAATAAGTCATATACAATCCCAGGATGACCTTCCCTTGCATCTCATAAAATATCCCACACTGCCAGGAAATGACCACCCTCATTTTGAAAAGAGACCCTGAGAGCTGCTCCCTTTGATTTGCCCTGTGAGTCACATTCCCAGCCCATGAGGAACTTCACTCCAAATGTGACTGACACACCAATTGCTGATTAGGTTTTGTGTTTCCTTGACCTGCTATTGTTCTTTTGCATATTTGTAGGATTGGGGGGGTTGTTCGGGTTTTTTGATGTTGTTGTTTATGTGTACAAATCTTCAATCACATAAACAAACAGAAATATTTTATTTTATGAACATAATTTTGAATAAGCATATTGAGGTAGTTTCCTTTGTAAACTATTAAAATCATACAATGAAAAGATTCAAAATAAGTAAAAGAATTTGAAATAATAACAAAAAACCTCTTTGGAAATGTATTATGGTTTCTTTTTTCTTAATTTTCATTGTCTAAAGAAGAATGCCAAAAAAACAAACATTGTAGATCTTGAGTCATTGAATAACACTCTTGCATAAAATACATTAAAATACTGACAAAGAATTTGGGCACACAAATAGTCACAAAAATTTCAGTTGTACTAATGTACTTAAGATATTAAGTTCATGTGTCTTCTAGTGAATTTTTCTACTGGCTTTTATCATCTTTACTAATGTTTTGCTGAAATGTATTATGTTTTTTTTCCCCTCAGGAGACCTACAACAATGTGTCAGAATTGCAAAATTTTACCTATAACCCTCTTTTTAGAAACAGTGAAGGGTCAAATCACCTTTTTTGAGAAGGAAACTGTTTAAAAGGAACACTGAGATACAATTTTCCTACAGCAACATGTACTTCAGAATCTCTTCTATAGAACACTACACAGAACAGAATTTTTTATTTTCTCATTGATCAGAATGCCACACGCAGCATTTCAAATGCAGTGGACCTCAGTGGTTCAAGAAACTTGAAGGTGGTGTTAAGTGGTTGAATTCAGTTTGAGACTAGGTCACTTCACTATTGACCTCAGTGTATTTCAGCTGTCCAATGGGGACGTTTGTGAGTGCTTTTCTATCCCAAAGGAACAAATGTGAAATCTAATTGACTACAAAAGCAAGTTGAAATATAATTCAGCAAAAAGTTTTAGAACATAAATATTATATACTGTTCAAAGGATGGCTTTTTTTTTTTAATTTCCATGTGGTTTAGTTTTCTTCCTTGTAGAAGACATAAAAAATTAAAAAATATTTGGTCTGATATTTCTGCAAAAAAGCAAATATAGCACAGCACTAGTATGCTTTAAAAACTGAAATGTGGGATAAAATAGAACATTAGTAGACATTACAGTCTAAAAAAAAAATAAAAAGCTTATACTTATTTATACCTTGAAATCTATTTGCTTTGCAAGACTCTGCCAAGAACTATTATTTTTATGTTTTGAATGATTGAAGTGTTTAATGATAAGGTGACATAGTTTTGTCAACACGGCTGTTGCTTTGTTTCTTTCATTTGCATAACTATTAGGATTGTAAGGAAAAAAAAAAAACTAGCATAGAAACAACAAATTGTTTATAACAGAATGTTGCTTGTAAGCATAAATAATTTCAGTTGACCAGTGTCATGCAATTCTTTCTTATAAAACATATAAAATGTATAAACGTATATAACGTATAAAGTGAAGACAGATGTGCTATAATGGGAAAAGCAAAACAAAACCACCCCGAAAGAAGCACAGAAAATAAATAAAAAATGTTTGAGCTGTACTCTGAGATGTAAACTGGCACACTAGGACCTGGAATTGCAGATCATACTCTACGAATCTTGAGCACTTTGTTTATCATACCAACATATTACATTAAAAGGATAATTACCATTATTCATTGTATTAATAGTCTACAAATATATAGAAAAGCATGACTACTAAAAGTGCTTAATGAATACTGATCACTTTGATGTAGCTTTCACATATCTCAGTACAGGTGACTTGGATGGACTTGCTTATCAGAAGAAATGAGGACACATTTTTGATGTTTAACTTATTAGCAAAAATGAGGCATTTGACAATATTGACCATTATGAGTACTTCAGAAGATACAGGATCAGTTAATCTGGGGGAACAAAAATAGATTTTATTTTTTTTACTATCCTAAATGTAACACAGACATAGCAACATTGTTCCAGACCATAAGTCTTTCAAGGATTTTTGTATAGCTTCTCTTTCATTCCTGCTTGTGTGTTCTTTGTTCTAAATTAAAGGCCATTTTTCCACTTCTTTGTAAGCTGCCTATTATGCCTACAATTTCTTTTCCAGTGTTTCTCTTTTATTAAAATAATATATAATCTACACTTTAATTTTTATCTTTGTTTTGTTTTTTTATTTGTAGGGCAATGAGACTGCACAAAGATAAATAATCAGGTTTTCCAATATCTGTAGGGAAGCTCTTTCAGATTGTTTTAATCACTACTCATTTGACTCTTGAATAATAGCTGCATTCTCTCAATAGTTTCTGCAGATTGTCAGATTTATTAACTCTATTACTGTATCTGAGACCCCTTCAAAACAGAAAAAAAAATATTTTCTGACTTTCAGAGCTTTTCACTGCTCTCTTGTTTATAACCTGTGTAGGTTCATACCTGGGGAAAACAGAAAATCTGAAAATAAGCTGTTAATGAAGTGTATGAAAGCTTATTTTTTTTTCAAAGAGATGCATCAGACTAATTTAAAATGGATTTTAAAACACTGTAGAGTTGAGCCACTAATTTGAGGGATAATGTGACCCCCATATTTCAGTATAGGTTAATTGGTTATAATTCTGAAACAATAAAAAATAAAACCTACTCAAAAGGAAAAATGTCTGCCTAGGGACCTGAAGTCAATGAACCAATCTATTTTTAGGCAGCTATAAATAAACATTAGACACTTCCTCCATACAAAAAAACAGGGAGAGGAGAAACTGTCATAACAGCTTTAATCACAGAATCACAGAAAGGTTTAGGTTGGAAGAGACATTCGGGATCATCTAGTTCCTTGTCAGGGGCAGGGATGCCACCCACTGGATCAGACTGATCAAGGCCACATAGAATCTGAACAGCTCTAGAGTTGGGGTCCACAACATCTCTAGGAAACCTTTCCTGTTGTCTACCACACTAACAGTAAAGAATTTCTTGCTAAAATATAGTCTATGCTATTTCTTCTGTCCTAAGTGACCACTATAATAGATGGAGCTCAAGTCATGGACTAAATTGACTTAATTTTTATGGACATTCATTCCATGGGGGCAGACCACAGAGAACGGTATCATATCAAAGACAGGGAAGATTCATGTATTAGACAGTGCAGGACCTGAAATTTATACAAATTATATGGAAAAAAAAAGGTGTGGAGTTTACTAGATCAGAGTAGTATTGTATTTCTTTTTAGCAGTCTGTACAGCACTGTGTTTTGTATTTGTTAGTAAAAGTGTTGACAATAAATGCTTTTTACTTTTCTTGCTGTGCTTGCCCTCTCATCCAATAATTAGGCTGAAAGAGCAACAAAGCAGCCTGGAGGTCAGCCAGGAGGACAGACAGTGCTCCTTGACTGACCAAGGAGTATTTCATAACATATGCTGTGCTCAGCAAAAACTTGACTAAGTGTGGACATTCATGGTTAACTATTATGCATGTGGAAAGCCTGGATTTCCAGGATGTGGCTCACATCTTTTTACTGGTGGAAGTGAGGAATAAATTCCTTTTTCAGACTGCTTGCACATGTAGTTTTTGTTTCACCTTTCAAACTGGTTTTTTGGTTTGTTTTTTTAACATTCTTGCCATTGTTTTTTCTAATTTCTGTTCACCTCAGAAGAGAGGGCAGTGGGCAAGTCACTCTGTGGATGCTCAGCTGCTGGGTGAGAAAAATCCACCTCATCACCTTACTAATAAAATAAGCAACTTTTAAAAATATAAGAATATAGGATTTTATTAATTACATTTTCTGTTATAGAGAGACCTGAGAAATGAGGGGCTTTGCATTTATTCATGAAGAGGTCCATTTAAATATTGCTGAACATTAGTCTTTTCAAGGACCTAATGAAGACAGTTAACTCCTCTGGGCACTTCTACAGCACTGATGATGCTAAGTCAATCAAACATAACTCTTGTCTAGAGCCCATGATACAGTTCTAGGATAAGGCAGGAAAGGAAATTACTTCAGGCAAATTTTTAATGAGTCAGATTTTGTAATTGTCTTCTGTTTTCAATAAAACTGGATGCTTTTTAGATTATTACTTGTTTTTTAGGTTGATTAGGTATTCTATTCAAAAATAACTTTTAGAGGCAAATTATGTTTTCAGGTTTCTGATAACAGACTGGATAAGACAGGATTGTACTATTCTAGTGAAGGACTGATCTTGTAAAAAAATCTCCTCTGGCAATCCTGAAAAACTGTGTGACCCATGTAAAAAAAAATTGAGACCTTATCTTCCCGTCCTCAGATTTAATTTTTTTTTAATATATTAATGGAGTTAATCAATGTGTCATTTTGCTACCAGTAATATTACATGATCTGGTCATATTTTGGTCTTGTAGCACAAAACTGAAAGAGAAGCTGACACACTTGTCAGAAAAAACAGTCTTCTTATTATGTTTTGAAACTCATTAATCCCTCTCATCTAACTGCAGCTGGTTTGGGGGCAGGGACTGAAACCATAGTAATGCAAAACTTTTTATGTAAGGCAAAACTTCAAACACTAAATCAAGAGAAACAAAATTTAACTCAACACACCAACATTTGCACAACTATCAGATATGGTGCTTAGTAGGGTTTTCATGTTTCACACTGCAATTGTAAATGCAATGAAGTTTAAAATACTGAAATTATATCCTATCATACAATGGTTTTAGGTTTTGGTTTTTTTTTAATATGAAGACATATATCCAGCAATCTAACATAAATCTGTTTTATTTTTTTTCTCTGAAATCTGTGAGAGCAAATTGTAAAGAACTAGAAACCCAAATTCAAAAGGAAGATAAAACTTAAAAGAATAAGTATTCAGGCATTCGTTTTTAAATTTAGTGCTCCTGGGCATAGAGGAAAACAGCAGTTACTTATAGGAGGCACGTTTGTTCATCTTACCAGCTCAAATAAATTAAAAAAATATTAGCAAAGCTTGGATATATAGAATTTTAAAAAACACATATAATAAAGTGAACTAATTTGATAAATTTTACATGTGATCTCTGTGCTGTAACATAAATTTGCATGAAATTAAGAATTTCAACATTATTTCACAAAATTATTATTTTAAATTAGTATTTCCTATAATTATGAAGCTCCTTTTGAAAACATTTTGAAATTATATAAAAATTCTATTGGTTATTCACTGTGGTAATGTTTCTTTATGCCCAGGCATTAGCAATCACTTTTGAGAGCAGTGGAATGCTTTTCGGCTTAGTCTGTTCAAGATCAAGTTGCCCATAAAATGTCTAATATATGCCAGTTGGAGATCATGAAATGGAAGAAAATGTTTGTAAGGACACAGAAGACAAGTTGTCTTCATGAGGCATGTTCACAAGAAAAAAACAGAATGAAAAATAAATATTCCATGTCCCTCTCAAATAGACAATATTTGAGCTTCTGCTTGAAGAGGAATTTCAATGCACTTGAGAGTGTTCAGTGGAGGAATGCCGGGGTGGTCCCAAGAGCCTTGATTTATTCATTCCAATAAAAAGGTTTAGAGTTCAAGAGCTACTCTGAAAGAGTGACCACAGAGTATGTGGGAGAAACATTTATCAGGGCCAAAAACAGCAAAAAAGAGAAGGGGCAAAAAATGTCAAAGTCACATCTAAATGGTCAGGGGCTTTCGGGCCATCACTTAGACCTAGAGACTGAGCCTGCTGGTCTCGATCAGTGAGAAGGAGATGCGGTTAAGGGGTGCACTGCTTACAGTTATGTAAGATCTCATGTTGAGCAATTCTATTAGAGGCTGGGTGCTGGATCATACAACTTCCAGAGATTTCTTCCAAACAATATGCTGCAACTCTGTGAAGGTAACCAAAACTAAAAGAAACAAAAAAAAGCCACAGATGGACAACTTAACTATAAATGAAAACAAAGGAAATGTCTCTCATTTTACTGACCTGACAGTGCGGGTTGTCAGGGTTAGTCTGGGCTTGCCTTGGTTTCAGCTGGTTTTATGTTACTTGGATTGGTGGTTGGTGGCCAAGTGATCAGTGAGGCCTCATCTGCCATAGTAAAGATTTTGATAACATTTGCCAGTCTGCCTGAGACATGATGATAAGTAAGCAGATTCATGAGAAAACATACGAAAAACTCTCAGGTGTACTCCAGGACTAAGGATGAAGAACCTGCTCCATAAACACCATCGTCCTCCCCCAGTGACAGATGAGAGATGATGGCAATTGGCTATAACTGGAAGATTGGCTGCTCTGCATGGGAAGCTGAGGAATCACACAAAAACAGTACAGAAAACTGTCCTTGCTTTCAAAGGATCCAGCAAGTCATTGGATCAGTAAGACAGGATCAAGATCAGATCTGGGAACAATACCCATACATTCCTTATTCTGCCTAAGGACAATGAAGTCTGCCATGATTGTATTTCTTATAGTTATAGGGGTGGAAGCCAGGGGGAAGAGGGCTGGTGTGTGTGTGTCATTGTTTATTTTTAATTGAATTTCATTTTAATAATTTATTGTTTAATTATGCATATGTGGTGGGTTGACCCTGGGTGGACCTCAGGGGCCCACCAAAGCTGTTCTGTCACTGCTCTCCTCAGCTGAGCAGGGTAAGAAGATGTAACGAAAGGATCATTGGTTGACATCCCTGGGCAGGGAGAGGTCAGTTATAGTCACAGCAAAATAGACTCAGGTTGGGAAATTAATTTAATTTATTGCAAACAAATTAGGGTAGGTTAATGAGAAATAAAAAAAAATCTTAAAACATGTTTTCTCCCATCCACCTCCTTTTCTTCCCAGCTAAACTTTCCTCCTGATTTTTCTACTTTTTCCCCCTCAGGTGGCTCAGAGGGGTAGGGACTAGGGGCTGTGGTCACTTCACCAGTCTCTCCTGCTGCTCCCTCCTCACATTCTTGCCCTGCTCCAGAGTGAGTTTTCTCTCACAGGATTCAGTTCTTCATGAATTTCTTCAATGTGAGTCCCTCCCATAGGAGACAGTTCTTAACAAACTGTCTCAGCATGGATTCAATCCACAGGGTGCACTCCTTCAGGAACAGACTGCTGCAGCATGGCTTCCCTGAAAGGTCCCAAGTCCTACCAGCAAATCTGCTCCTCTCTCCATGGGCCCACAGGTCCTGTTAGGACACTGCTCAAGTGTGGACTTCCCACAAGGTCACTGTCTCCTTCAGGTTTCCACAGTCTCCAGCATGGAGTCCTTCAGAGTGTGTAGAGGGATGTCTGGACACTGTGGTCCTCCATGGGCTGCAGGGGCACAGCTGCCTCACCATGGTCTTCCCCATGGGCAGCAGGGGAATCTTGGTTCCAGTGTCTGGACCACCTCCTCCCCTCCTGCTCCACTGATTTTGGTGTCTACAAATACATGTCCTCTCACATACACTCACTCTTCTTTCTGTCTGATATGGGGCAGCCCTTTTCCCCCTTAAGTCTGTTATCCCAGGGGCACTACCATCGTTGCTGATGGGCTCAGCCTTGGCCAGCATCAGGTTCATCTTAGAGCTGGCTGGAATTGGCTTTGACAGACATGGAGGAAGCTTCTGGCTGCCACCCTTGTAGTCTGCCCTGCTACCAAAACCTGTCCATACAGCATAGTATGAAAAGAGAAGGCAATATTCTAAACACAGAAAGACAGAATCATAACAAACTTATCCATGCAGCAGCACTCTGGAAAATCTCTTTATCATCTTCATTTTATTGGTTTTATGGATATTAAGAATCCACAAAACTACTGTGTGGAACAGTGAGTTAGTAAGAGTGACCTGATGAAATATCCGTATCCTAAAATTCTGTAGTACAGAGCCACAACTCTATAACATTCAGGTCTCCCTTTGTAATAATTGTATTTAGTTGGTCCTGTGGTTCTCAGTAATGCCAAGAATTCTTTGAAATAAAATAAATTCTGAAATGATGGTAACTTAATATTTTATTTGATCTTGCAAATTTAAAATTCTTTGTGGTAACTTTCTTATGAAAAGAAGGAAAAAAAATAGAAAAAATCAAATGACAGCATGTCGAGTTCTGCAGTTTCTTTATTTTCCACAGTATCTTAGTATTTAGCATTAACATTAGCTGCAAGTAATATTTTCTTTATTTTTAATTTGAAGAATTTATGTTCCATTTGCATATTTATAGAATTCCTAAGACCATTTAAGAATATATGAAGCTATTACTTCCAATATGGGAGATCAGCAATTCATGAGCCTGAGAGTTTCTTAACCTTCTTTGCAAATATGAAGCTACAATAAAATCTAAAATAGAATCTTCCCTGAGTCCATAGGACTAAGAAGTATCCTCACTGCAAATGAGATTCAGAATATCATGCTCCACTCATTGCTGCAGGAAATTTCTACTTTTAGAAATCCCAGACTTTAAGAGAGTTTTTTTAAAAAAGTTTTTAAGAAAAATATCTCTGACAAATGAACAAATATTTCCCTCTATCTTTTTACACATGAATCTCTGAATCAACTCATTGCTTTTTCTTTCCTATTATTTTTACTGTCATTTTCTCCCAATTCTTTTCCACTAATCAATAAATATTTTTAGCAGAATCAACTCTGCAAGGAGTGTAATCAGTCTTGATAACAGCATCATTTACTGCGCCAGTATCTAATAAAAACAAGCAGACATTGCAGTATTGGTATTCAAAACAATGTCTATAATTATTATATAATTTTATTTTTGAGGGATTTCAGCAAAGTTTTAATAATCATTTAGCTAGTAGTATGTTGTGTAGCACTTTGAAATGTCATGTTAAACTTTTTTTAACTGATATAGAAATGCTGTGAAAAATTCTGAAGAGCTAGGTCTACTGAATAGTCTACAGCTATCAGATCTTCATTTGACATACATATATCATATTCCAGTGGTTAAGTTTACTACAGAATGCTAACTCTCATGATCTATTATAAGAACAGCAACTGATAAGAGATTAGGAAACTGATGACTGGGAATAGGAAAAATTTAGAAAATTAAAACCTTTACAAAATGTAAAGTTTTCTCTGAAACAATGGGACCCTTTTAAATAGCATTATTTCCAAGAGATCCCTATTGATATTTACTGATTTATTGATTTAGAGCCTAAATATTGCAACCATTTTGGTGATCTCACAGTCTATATTGTTGGTAATGATATTAAAGAGCACCAGGCCAAAAACAGAGCCCAGGAGGACACCACCTGTCACCAGCCTCCACCTAGATATAAAACCATTGACCACAACTCACCGACCGTGTCCATCCAGTCAAGTTCTTACCCAACAAATAGACAACCTTACCAATATATGTCTCTCCAGCCTGGAGATAAGAATGTGAAGTGGGACCATGCTGAACGCCTTACAGAATTTTGGGTTGGTCTTCTCTTGTCAAACATTGCAGTCATTCATCATGGAAGGCACACTACTGGTCAGCACAATTTTCTCTTGATAAAGCCATGCAGGCTGTCTCAGACCACCTCCTTGTCTTGATGTGCCTTAACATTGTTTCCATAAGGATCTACTTCATGATCTTAACACACACAGAGGCGAGGCTTACCGATACGTAGTTCCTCGAATCTTCCTTTCTTCCTTTTTTAGGAATAGGAGGTATGTTACTCTTTTTCCAATCCTTGGGGACACCATCTTATTGCCATAACATTTTAAATATAATGTTTGGCAACAACATCAGCCAGTTCCATCAGAACCACTGGATATATGCATGCCATCAGGCCCCATAGAATTGTGGTTGTTCAATTTCATTAGTCTCAACTTACAGCAGTATATAGTATATATTAGTTCTTCACTTTCTGCAGTATATAGTACCAGTATGTGAGGCAAAAGTTTAGCTAAACACCAACATTTGCACAAATATCAAATACTATGTTGGTTAGTAGTGCTTTCATGTTTTGCCCTAGAATTCTAAATTAGAACATAGTAGCTACAGAAAGAGACCATTTCAATACCATGTATCCAAGCAGCATAAGTGTTCTGGTCTATATCCAAAATTTTCTAGTAAAATAGAGTTTAGATGTTTGGAGGTAATGATATTACAATAAAGATGCAATGTTTTACCTATAAAAGAGATCCTGCCTAGTTATTTTTTATTGGATTGTAAAATATGATTGTATTTCCTACCATTGCTTGAAAATATTCCATAAATTTTAAGTTATTTGATATCATGGCTTGATAATTATATCTTGCAAGTGGAAAAAAAGTAGATTTATTATAAGCTTTATGAGCTCACATAGGCAGAGAATAACAATTATAAATAAGCTGTCTTGCTACAACTGAAAAACATCTGCTAATCTCTTCAAGGAAAAAAGAAACATTAGTTGTTAAAGGTGTGATATAGTTGTCTTAGTTAATGAAAAAATAGAAGTTTATGCATAATTTTTCTACTATGCTGGTGTTGTCTAATTCAAATATACTTGAATATTAATAGAAACTAAAATTATTTCTTCTTGCTCAAAGCCTTCAGTTCTAGATGAAATTTTCATGTTTGTGCTGATTCCAGTGAAACATTTAGGACTTGATCTCGCTACCAATCCTAAGTCATGGGAAGAATCCCTTCAGGATCAAAAAGATTTGAGGTGAGTTTTCTTTTACTGAAACAGAGGTATTTCACTCAGATATGAAGGTTTTTGACAACTCTTATGCACACAAAATTTAGTCTAATGAACATTCTGAAAAAAAAAAATCTTTGGGAAAGTTGATTTTTTCTGAGTAAGGAACAGAATAATCCAAAATATTAACCTAAAAAGGAAATTATATCTTTAAAAAGCTTTTTTAACTCCACAATTTAGATTGTAATATTTAATTCTACTTCAACCTATGACAAAAACAAAAAAAAATTTGTAATATACTAATGACACCCTCAGGTGCTCCCCAAAGCTGGGAATTCCCTGCAGATGGAGATTTAGATAGCTGCATGTTTATTGGGAGTTCTCTCTGGGTTGCCATATTCCTTCTGAACGTGTTTTCCCCAGGTGAAAAAAAAAGCCAGGTCTGCTCTAGCTGGGTGGGTAATGAACACTAGTTGATCTTGCCTCTGGGGCTGGGAGGATGCTTGTCCCTCCTGTCAGAACTGCCACACCCCACCTTGGTTGCCTGCCGGGCTCACAGAGCTCCCAGGAGCCACTTAAATCTCAGCTAAATCTCTCATTGCCCCTGGCAATGTCCTCAGGACATCAGCCTCCCTTGCACTCCCAGCACTTCTGACACTTGGTGGGCTCTCCACTCAGGTTCCCCAAATTCCAGGAGCCCCATGCCCAGCTCATTTCATTGTTCACTCCCCAAAACTTACTGTAGTTGCTGCTGCTGGTGCTGCTCACCTCACTTTTTATATAGTCCATTCATCACTTAGTGTGATAGGTTCACAGGGTGCTTTTTTTCTGGTGACCTAGTGATCTTTTCCCATATGTATATTTTTACAATTGAGATATCTATAAGTATTTCATTATAAAATATAAATTACAATTTTTTGGTTGTTATTAATGTGTTTAATGAGCTTCCTTTTCCATGAAACCTGAATTCTGTGTGTGCAAAGCCATTACTGAACCTATTGAAAATGTATTTTACTTAACTTTAAATTTTGAAGTATGAGCAGCAGGAGAGAGAGAGTGCTGTCTATTGCTGAATATAGTATCTGAAGTCTTGGCTCCTAGTAAACAACTTTAATGAATAAAAAAATATGAAGAAAACAAGCCTCCTTGCTCCTACTCCCAAATGCTTTGGAGTGTTTTCAATAGATAATCGATGCATATGTCAAAGGTAGATAAAAATTATTTAATTGCTGTGTTTTTTCTCTCTTAAATTGTCGATGATTTTACAATTACTTTGGTTTATTTACACTAAAGGTAACCTTTATCACTCTAAGCTATACCTAGTGAAGCATGAAAACTCCAGGCACCCATCATCTTATTTATTCTTCAAATTCAAGATTATTAAATTGACCTTTTGCTTTCATTAAATATGGACTCTTGAAATAAGTTTAGAATAAAATTCAAACCGTTAAATTACAATTATTTCTAGGTAGGACTGTATTTTTTTAAAGCACAACTAAGATTAATCCTGTACATCTGGTCCAAACCAGTAAAATTTCAATGTTTATCTCATTTAAAATAGATAAGGATTTGACTAGACAGGTTGCTTTTCTTACTGTATCTCTAGAATAGCTAATTATGTATTTCATAGTCTGTGTGGTGTTTATTCTAATATATACTTCATTTTGATTATTCCCTACAGGCACCCAAACAAAGATATCTTCATCACTCATTTCTTTCTGACTTTACACAACATATTTAATTATTTTTCAGTTCTGTCACAGTTAAATGATAGGCAATTTCATAAATATCAGTTTCTAAGGAAAATGACAGCACTTTATAAGGTGTTTCTAAGACTCCATAAATAATTTGGACTTTGTTTTTTTTTATTATATCAAAGTATGATGACAGATCAATAAGAAATCTGCACCTAAAGAAATTTGTGCAGGCTCAAGACTATTTTATTTTGAATGAAATTTGACTTTCAGTGAGTTTTTACTTCAGTCTAGTTCTCTTATTGCAACTTCAAACAAAATGGATAAATCCAGTCTGAAATCAGAGCACGTATAACACCTATAATTCAGGCACTGATGAGAGAAATCTCCATCTGGGGAGACAATGAAAACCCAACTGAACTTGCTCCTCACCAGCTTGTGCTAGCTGACCATTCTTTGAGCTGGGAGTCTGAACTATAAGGTTTAGCTTTCTGTGTCAAAGAAGGTCCCTTTCCAAAGTCCCTATCTATCTCAAAAATTCTCTGATATCTTGATTCTATGATCCTGTAACATGAGCTAACATGATCATAATTAATTTTGATAGGTCAAAGTAATTTTGTATTAAATTTAATTTGCCAAAAATACTTTAAAATCTAATTTTTATCCTTAATAGCTATAATACTTTTTGAAGTGTTAAAACTTTGCATCAATTTTCAAGGATTTAAGGACATTTAATTAATAAATTTAACAGAACTTCTGTTGAACCTTCTTTCTGGGGAAAAATCTCAAAATATGAAAATATTTTTTATAATTCTGTATGGTTTTAAGAAATAAAATGTACTGATGCCATGCTTTGCATGCTGATATAAATTGAAATTGAGTAATTTGTATCAAGCCTCTAGTTATTACTTACTAAACAGGCATGTCTTTTTTTTCCCCCCATATTTTCTGCAATCTACTTTGAGCTTAAGGTAGGGCTCATATGTCATCCTAGAATCCTACAGAATATCTGAATGTGTACTGTACTAGCAGACTCTCTCTACAGTTCTAAAATCCTTCTAATTTCATTGTCATGCAAACTTTTGTTTGATATAATTTCACCCATCTAAGTGAATACCAAAGAACACCATATTTGGATAGTTTGGCCCCACCTCTAATTAGCACATAAAATGAAAGTTTCTATACAATGTATACATGTAGGACACTCACCTGACTCTCATGCTGTTACAGCAGTTGATCTGGATAGTTCCTGTAAATATATAGGTATAGCAGAGACACACACACATACACACACACACACACACACACACACACACACACACACACATATATATATATATATAACACATTCACTTTGTTGTCTGCTCTTCACTAATTGATGTACATCTGAAGTTGTAGATGTGACCCCAGTGCTGCATCCAAGTAAGCAAAGGTTGCAAAACCCTAGTGTTTTCTGCTGCTTTGAAAATCTGAAAACAAATGTCCTTAACTCCTTCAAATCATGAAAGAAAATTACTCTGCTAGAAAAATATTCTTTCATAAAAGTCACTTCCACAGTTTTGTAAAATATCCTTAAAAAGCATAAAAGGATGGGCTTTTAGGAACATACCCATCTAATTCATGCCTCTAATTATGGCCAAATTTATATTGAAATGCCTTTAAAAATTTGTTAAAATTAAGTTGATTTTGGCTTTGATGCTTGAGTGTTCTCAAACTTTTTACTTATATATTTTGTTTATCAATCTAACATACTTCTGTACATAAATGTTTCTTTTTGCAATATATTTATTCATTTCTCATTCAACTCAGGGTTCCTCACAGTGTTAATAAGTATTACTTAATAATTTCCATGTTCGCTAACACTGGCAATTGAGCTGTTAAGATGATCCACGCTTATCCTAGTTAAAAAAAAAAAAAAAAATCAGTGAGTGGCTTTGAATCTTCTGATAATGCTGCAGGAAGAATTCCAGCCCAGCATTTGCCCTCTTCCTCTTTCTCATCCCCTGTTATTTTGTGTCATAATGCATCATTACAGAATGGTGTTTGCTTCTGTACAAGTCAGCAAAAAACAAATTGCATATCCCATTTTGGCTTCTTTTCTTTGCATTTACTATGTCAGTTTTGATTTGTTATTTTTCAGAATGTTTCAAGCACTGCCAACTTGAAGTATTTTATCCCTATATAAAAAATATTTTTTTAATTTGGAAAGGCATATTGACATTTTTCTATTACTTCTGCACAAGAAAGAAAAACAGATTAATGCTGCAATATTTATAATTATTTAGAATGTTTTACACAAGATACTGTGAAAAAACATGTCTTTTGTTTGGGGTTTTTCATGAGCCTATATTTAGCTTTCCTTATAATTAATAGATCAGTTGAAGACCAGTTTGTTTATAAATAAATGTTGGAATTTAGTGACATGGAATGTTAGCTGAAAAAAAAGTGTATAGTAAAAAAATGCCTTAAAATGTATTGTATGACTGTATGACATATTTTATTTCAGTTATGCTAATAAAACTATCTGTGATAAATTTATTTGTAGTAGCTTGTGTAGATGTTTTTTTTTTTAATTATCTGTGCTTCAAATAGTGTTGGTAATGCAATGTTGTATGAAGTTTCTTGTCACTAAAGATGTACTACCTGAACACACCTCAAAAGACTTTTTCAAGGTTTTACCCTTTCTACATTGCAAATCATCACTCATACAAACTCTTCTGTTCATTTTGGACCTGCTAAATGATGGGAAAAATATTGGTGAAAGAAGAATCTTCCAACAGCAGATAGAAGAATTGAAAAATTTTGGTGAGAGAAGCCAAACAGCAGATAGAAGTGCTTTTATCTGTAAGTTGATCTAGATGTCTACTTGTGCTTTGATTTTGGGGAACCATAACAGTATTTGAGTAAGTTGTTCAATAAACTTGCTCACTGAATTTTACTCAGTTTTTCTGACAATCCCGTCTTTTTAATATAAATAGGAATGGTACCTCTATAACTGCGTAGGACTTTTCAGTCTTGCAATTTGGTGGCTTCTTACATCAAAAGGAATTCAATCACTTTATTATTCATAGCAGAAGTTGAATGGAAAATTTTATTTCTTGATGTCAGTTCGCTCATTTCATGCTTGAAGTACTCTATACTTTTATCTTTGAAATGAAGGTGACAGACTTGGAGGAAACAACACAAGCTGAGTGGTTTTAAACTCACTAGTTAAGACTTGTTTATGCACATACTTAAAATTGTTAGTTCTTACCTAATGCGGTACAAGAGAAGCCCATCTGGATGTAAATCAGATATAAATGCTGTTACAAGGTTTACTTTGTGTTTCCAGCCAGATGGACAGGCTTACACAGTCACTTTTCACCAACTGCTTCTGATAAGCTCCTTTTGAGACTGTCTGTTCATTCAAATGAACAATTTTGTAAGATAATAAGTTTGAACTGAGACTTAGTGTTTCCTGTATAAAGCCATTGACCCACGGGTGAACAGAGAACAAACGAGTTCCTCCATGTGTTAGAAAGGGAGTAGCAAGTGTAATTGTAACAATGCTTTTCTTACCTTTGTAATGATTAACCTGGTAAGCAAGAATCACTGCCAAAGGGATACAATGATTTGTGTCAAATTGCCAAGAAAAAGTGAAATTCATTAGAAATAAAAGAAAAATCGGTTGGATCTCACAGAAGTTAATCATTTTAATGATAGTGATACTCCACTGTGCATTCTGTAACTGCCTGTAAAAAAGACAGTCTGTCTGAAAATCAATGCCTACCACCCAGCAGAGATACAGAATAGATACTGCTGTTACTTGCTTTACTCCCTCACCTTTTTGGGATTTGAAAGAAATAGTCAAGGAACCTTAGAGGATTTTAGATAAAAATGCTGAAAATGCTGGCCTCACTGATCACTTGCCCACCAGCCACCAATCCAAACAACACAAAATTAGCTGAAACCAAGGCAAGCCCAGACTAACCCTGAAAACCTCCACTGTCAGGTCAGTAAAATGAGAGAGGTTTCCTTTGTTTTAATTTACAACTAAGTTATCTATCCATGGCTTTTGTTTGTTTGGTTTGGTTTTGATTACCTCCACAGAATCACAGCATATTGTTCGTAAGAAATTTCTGGAAGTTGTTTGATCCAACATCCAGCCTCTTTTTTGTCAACATAAGACTCTGTCACTGTGACTTTGGCTAGCTGAGTCTTAAAAACCTCAAAGACTGCAGATTCTACATTCCCCTGTGTCATCTGCTGTACTACTACCCCAGTAGAAATGCATCTTTTCCTTCGAGGTAACCTGAGCTCCCAAACTGTAACCTGTGGCTACTGCCCCTGGTTAAAACCATCTTGTGCCTGTAATTTCTCCTCACATAACTGTAAGCTGTGCATCCCTTATCCTCATCTCCTTCAGGCTGATCAAGGCTCACAGGCTCAGTCTCTAGTTCTACGTGATGGCCTAAAAGCCCCATATATGACCAGATATGCCCTTTGCATTTCTTTCTTCCTTTTTTTTTTTTTAGTTCCTTTTGTGGTCTTGGCAAAAGTTTCTCTCACATATATTGTGGTCACTGTTTCAAGCAGCTCTAGAACTCTTAACACTTTGAATGAGACCCGAGTGCTAGTGAGGAGTTTCTTCCCCCAGGGGCTTTCTAGCATAACTTGAAGTTATGACACTCAGAGCTCTAGTCTGTATTTTTCTCCAGGACATCTGCCCAGTCTGTCATATTGCCTATCAGTTTAGAGATTTTAGGCAAAGTAACTAAACAAAATATTATTTACTAAGTGCCTTAATAATTAAAAATACTCAAAATAGGTCTCAGACTATACGTATTCCTATTCCTGGTTTTCCAAATGGGATTTAACACTGAGGCTTTGAATGTTTGTACTTAATTCCCCATTTCACTATGGTGAATGGAGCATAACCTTACAATGGTTGTTCAGATCATTAAGAATCAAATTATACAAGCTGTAGGAGAGTATATTTTAAAAATAAAACCCAGTTTGCTTCACAAACATCAATTTTCTGCCTTTCAGAACCATTTCAAATATTTTTTCCTTTGAAGAGGCTACTCACACTGCATATCATTTTTGGCCAAATTTAAGAAATTTTGCAATCTGAAAAATATGTAATTAACTGTCACTCTCCAAATCTTTTCAGACTGAAAAAATTTAACTTGCTTTTTAAAAATAATGCATATTGAAAAATGATCCAGTAAAATTCAAATTATTTTTCAAATGTATGCTCAAGTGTTATAATAATTGTTTTGATATATGATAGATAAAATATTTTCAGATATATGATCTTTGTTGTAATGCAAATGGAAAAAATTGATTTTGTGTAACCCCTGTTAAAATAGCTTTTCTTACCTTGCTGCTATAACAGTATAGTTGTCAAAATAAATTACTTATCAAAGCCTTTCACTTCTGAGCATAGCTTTTTTTTTTTTTCTGTCTACAGAAAAGACAAAATAGAATAACATACCTTAATGAACTCTATCTTAAGTGACTGCCCTAGGCAAAGTGCAATTTAAGTACAAAGAACAAAATGAAACTCTAATATGTGCCCCTAATCAAAAATGTACAAATGAATCCTGATTTTTGACAAGAGCTGGTACAAACAGCCTGTTGCCTCAGGAAGATAGCACTCTAACCCAAATTATTATAGATAATTCTAGTATCAGCAACAGCGTGTATTTTATTTAGTATGTGTTTTCATTTTGAACTCTAGAGGCTCAGTTCAATAGTTATGGTCTTGTATTCTCTATTTCCCCCCTAGATTATGGGAGAAAAATAAAAAGGAAACTTTGTATTCAAGTAGCCTTACATGTGTTTATTACTTATATTAAACTACCTATTTGAAGTTCATTTTGGAATTACTCTCCATGTAAATTCCATGACCTCCAAAACTAGCCATGGATCCAGCTATGTATTCATTGATTGCCTTCACCTTAGAATAGAGGTCTATTTTGAAGTGAGGTAATTGCTTTATATTTTAATTCCCTTTCTTTCTCAATGAGTTTTCATGGAATCACAGAATGGTTCCAGTAGTAAGGGACCTCTGGAGAGGTCCAAACAAGTTCAAATCTGCCACCCAAAGGAAGATCAGCTAAACCTGTCTGCTAAAGACCAAGTTCAGTTGGGTTTTGAAAATCAGCACAGATGGAGACCCCATATCCTCTCTGGGATACTAGTTCCAGTGTTCAACCATTCCTAGAGTGAAAAAATTGTTCTCTATTTAAGTATGTTTGAATTTATATACATTGTCTCTTGCCCTGGCACTGAAATAGTCTGGCTCTATCTTTCTTACTCCCAGTCATCAGGGAGTTGATAATCAGAAATACTCTCATGTTGCTTACCAGTATAACAAAAATGATATAAAATATGAGTAGCAAAATATAGCTTAGAGAAAGCTATGTACTTATTATTTGATTATATTTTTTTTTGTTCCTGCAGATGTTTTATGCCTCCTTTTAAAGAATATTATAGCACATTTTATGTATTTTTCTTCTTCACTCCATTTTCTATATGTGGAAGAACTTTTGTAATTTCTTATTGTTGTAGTGGACTGCTGTACATTATTGTAGAGCATTGAAAATGTAAATAGCTCAAGCTATGCTCAGTCATGAACAGGCAATAGACTAATTACTATTTTAGATTATGTGGAGCCGTGCTTGGATTTTGCTAACTAACTTTTTCTTATTTTATATACATTCTAGATCTAAAAGTTTTTTAAGGCATGCTCTTACTCATAATTCTGTTACTTACTAATAATTCTATAAAAGTACTTACGTAGCTTAGCTGATGGTAAGACAAGAAATGCACAGGTCTAATGTCATAGACAGGTAGAAGAATTGTAAAAGAAAGGCCTTATGTGTTTCACACATTTTCGGCTTCAGCTGATACAATCTATAGGTACTGTATCTAATTACAAAATGCTGAAAATTAAACCCATGGTTAACCAGCGGTTAACCAGCATGGTTTTAAGACACACAAAGTAGCTTAAAGCTGACTGACCATTCAAGTTGTCAGTCCATTCTAAATATCCTTGTTAAACTTTCCAGAACTTCACTTTTGAAATGCACTTCTTCCAGAAATGTGGTCAGGAACTGTGTGTACATTGGGCTTGTCTGAGTATTCCTGAAAAGTGGAGTTGTTTGTGACAATACAGATAACAAAACAATAGCAATCAGAGGCCATTTAGTAATTTTGTGAATAATATTTCTGTTTGTTAACCAGAAAGTTTTGACAAGATTTTTTAGCTCTGTGTAAACATCACCTGAAGCAATCTGAAGAGGGCCCAAAATGGCAGATAATATTTTTCTTAGTTTTTCAAGGACAATTCTCATACTAATCTGCATTTCTGTATTTGACTCAAGAAGTGGGAAGATGAGATCTTCCTGTTGATCAGCTTTGTCTTTGCTCAGATGTTCCCCTGTTTGTGCTTGTGCCACTGCCTCTTTAGCCAACATACACCTTCCTTTATAGAACACTTTTACTCAGAGTTCTAGGAACTCTGTTTCTTTTAACTTTTCATAACTAGGCACAGGCATAACTATTCCACCTGAGCCTGTGAATGGTAAAGCTTCAAACTGTTTTCAGACTCCCCTACAGACACAGTGTTGAGATCATCAGCTCTATGTAAGTCATCTTCATCAAGTTCTTCAGTCTCCTGGTTGACAGATGCTATCCACTCTGATGCTATGCACTCTGATGCTATGTACTCTGATGAACACAAAGAAGTATAGTTTGGGTCATGGAGAAATTTTAAAGTTTTCTCAGTTCTCCCTTCCTTAAGTGTTGCCTAAGCAACTCTAGTAAACTGCCTTTGGAATTAACTGGATGCCTCAGTTCAGGGTTTTTATGTTCTGTTGAGTTAGCTAGTGTTATTTTAAGATGTTCTACTCCTCTTTTGCTCACACCTAGAAAAACTATCTGTGATCCACATGTATGTTCAAATATTTCTGAAGCACTTGATTTCCCAGGAGCACTATTGTCTGAAGGTGGTGCAGTTACTTCATGTTGAACAGAGCAAGCATGTCTTTCTTCCTGAGTGTCTACTTTATAAAGAGAGAGTTGTTCAGTGGATTCTACCACATCTATATCTTCAGTTTTAGGTCTGGTATGGACTTTCTGAGCATGCTTCTATTTGAGGATGCTTTTTCTGTGCAATTGCTGTGCAAAATTGGCTGGACTTGATTGACTGCCTGGTAGGACAGAAGAAATAAATCCTTGTTCAGTATCAGTACTGCTGTTACTGTCTGTGTCATAAGAACCAGATTCACATGGTTCTGAAGATATCCAAAAATTTTCAATGTCAAATTCTTTAATTACTTCAGCACGTAGTTTCACCTCTTCCCCAGACTGTTCACTCCGTCCTTCCTTCAGCAGCTCTATGTCTTGTGGTTTTACTTGTCTCCTCCACACTTGACTTTTGGAAATTTGAGCTTCAAAATATTTAGATGCTCTATAACAAAAGTTGCTGCAAAAGCACTTTCTTTCAAGGATATCATAAACTCTATTTTTGTTGAAATTCTGTACTTCTGCTTTGGCATATTTTCCATTTTATTCCAACATAGATGATAACCACACAGTTTAATGATAGACTGTTCATCAACAATGTCTTTATAGTGAGTAAATGGAGTAATGTATTTTCCACAATTTAGAAAGAACTCTTCAGCAATGTCATCTCCCAGGAGCTGCTCAGCAATAGATAATGCTTTTTTTTCATATTCAGTCTTGTTTCTCAGTGCAGCTTTCAGAGCTGCTTTCCTTTGAGCAGCCTCTTCATTTTTCTGAGCAGCTGAATTCTTATTTTCTGCATGCCACCAGTGGGGCTTGCCAGTCCCAGCTGCCATCATCGCCACACCGCCGCTCCACCTGACCCTGCCTTGGCCCATGGCTTTCCTCCCAAGATTATTTGTAGCAATTAATTTGAAATTCTTAACTAAGTCCTATAACCTTGAATTTTATCTGCAGCAGTTCTTTAAAGTTTAGAAATAATTAGCTAATGAAAAATATCTTACTGCTCAAGCAGACAAAGTCAGAATGCAATCTCACACCTTGTCGGTCAGGGTTTTGGTAGCAATCCAATTAAATGGTGGCTGCAGTCCTGCTGGAGTGACAGATGTGGTTCTGTTGCAGTAGTGATCCTACAGAAGGGTGTATTTTCCCTCTAAAGGTCCAGTGCTGGTGTAGAAGTGTCTGGTCTTCCTCTGGGAATCCAGTGGGAAAAAGCTGCTGTGGTGTTCCAAATCTTGGATTATATCCAGGTAGGAATGTTTGGTTCCTCCCCTGGAGCATCTCACAATGGGATGATGTAATTTTATCAGTCATGCAGGAGACTCAATGGCCCATTAACAGAAGATATCTCCTGGAGGGAGGATGGGTCATGGAAGAGATACAGAACACTGCCCCAACTGGTTTTAACAAATGTTGATAGAATACATCAACTGTCTCAGCCAAACTGAGACACTTTTTCTACGTTGTAAGATATGTAGTTGTTTTCTTTTAAGAGATAAGACAGCTCAGACTAAAACAGCTGTGATGAAACACTGATGAACACCTGTTTGTGGATAAAGAAGATACAGTATTGTGCACCCTTTATTTTGTTGAAGATTGTATTGCTCGTTAACAGCCTCTGTGATTTTATCTACCATAGATAACACAGAAGATTCATTGATGATTCATTATTGCTGTTGTTGACTGTAAGCTGGTTTAGTGTTTTACTTTGTTTCATTTTATTGTCATAGGTACATGACTATTTAGAAAGGTGTTATCTCAACTTCCTAAGATAGTTACCGCTGATACATTGATTACATGATGTGAATTTACTGATTTTATAATAGTCATTATTCATAAGATGTTATTACTGTATTGATAGCTGGCTTCTTATATGCTTTAATATCTCCTTGTGTAATTATCTAAAAGACACATGACATTTCGAGATCCTTCTTTTTTGTTCTCTAGTTGCTTATGCATCTCTTAGATCAGGTTAGCTCTCTGGTTAATCCCTGCACTGGCTCTATGGCTTGACCCAATGCTGTCTCATAATTTTAAATACTTTTCAGAGTTACAACAAAAGATATCTGAGCTTTGTTGAAAGCCTCCTCTGAAGTGCTTGACCAGTGGTTTTTCCTAGTTATTATTACAGAAGCACTCCAGCAGTTTGCTGGGTTTGAAGCATTTCTACCCTGAAGGAAACTTCGGAGGGATCCAACTACTAGATGGTTTGATTAATCTTTAACCCCAAGGCCTTTACTCATAACTGCTATTCTTAAGAGCCTTGTTTTAAAAGGTTCTTAGGGAATTCCCTCCCAGTTGGAGCTTGGACAGTGGCCAGACCTTGGCTTTACCTGGATGGATTGCCAATAAACCCAGATGTTTTCTGCATCAAAACTAGATTCAAGTCACTTTGATTTGGCAATTTGACCCTTTTTATATGACAGATGAACTTATTTTTAGAGTAAGCATGAGAATTATTATCCAGAAATAATTATCCAAGTCCTCATTAAATTGAGGTTTGTCAGCTGTTCTCAGACTTTGCTCAGACATCAGACAGCTCTGATGTCAATGAGAGTTCTGTTACAGTCTGGAGTAAGGTAATATGTCAAAAGTATTTGGAATGATAACTGCAACACACATTAAATGAGCTGTAATTTTTCTTAAATGTGATGGGATAATAGAGGTAAACCAAAACTATCTAAAAGCTGGTGTCCCTGATATAGGGTTTTCCCAAGATTTATCCAGACATATAAGCATAAATTTTTGAATAGACTGTTTTTAAACACATTTGAAGACTGATATACCACAGGGAAAGATCAAAAAGCTTGGTGAAAGTAATAAGAATATTGGGTTTAGAGAAGAATGTTTATATGCCCTGAAAAAAAAAATAGTGAGAGTAAAGAGGCCTGAGAGGCCTAAACTGGATTCTTGTTCAAGAGCCCTGTCTCTGCAGAAAAAGGCTTTAAAGAACTGAAATCTTATGTAACATCAAGATGCAAAGCCCAGCACTTGTAATTTTGTTCCTGGATTTTGTATAAGAAAAGCTATTTGAAGACACTGATGGCTGGCATTTGAAAACAAATCAGGGCTTTGGTTTTGAGAAAATATTGCTAATTTCATAGATTCCACCTTGCTGCTGGGAAGGGAAGGGAAGGGAAGGGAAGGGAAGGGAAGGGAAGGGAAGGGAAGGGAAGGGAAGGGAAGGGAAGGGAAGAATTCTTTTCCTAAGGGTACAGCAGAGAGGGAGATGCATTACTGTATTCAGCCATATTCATTGAAGTGATATTGCCACTACATTATTTAGCAAAAACAATATTGTTTTGTTATGTATATAATATTCATGATCCTCTTTAAACATTTCCTTGACACTACAGATTAGTTCTCATCCTGAATAAATACCCAAAAGGTCACAAATAATATGAGCATCTTATGCTTAATTAAAATATTGAAAACCCAAGAAAATTGTGTTGACACAGACCAAATACATCATGTTACATGTCAACAAGACCTACCAGTTAATTTTGTCTAAAAATATCTTTCTGCCAGTTCATCTAATGATTATTTCTTTCATGCTTGTTGATAGAGAGAAATCATCTGGAAGTGAGAATGAACATTTTTCCATTTCTACAAATAATATTTCTCAATCAGCATTTTTGGTTAAAAACATAATTATGGGCAAATCGCTGTCACATATTTGACTTTGGAACAGGAATATCTTTCAGGAATACCACAAAAAACATTATTTGTAACATAATCCCTTTAAAATACTTGCTTCCACACTTCAGTTTGATTGTTTTAAAGAAAAGTAGCATACAACACTACAAAAAGATCCACAAAATGTAGTTCAGAATCCTTTTTCCAGACAGAATATATCATTCTATGTAAATAATATATAGGACACATGCCTATGTTCTGGTAATGAATATATAGAATGGTACACACAAAAAACTGGGATGGACTAATCCTTTGAAAGGGTATAGGCATGGACATGGAAACCTAGATAGCTTTTGAAGAGAAATATCTGAATATTGTTGTGAACATAATGAATACAAATCATCAGGATACCCCTATAGACAGACAGGCCAATCATACAATAATCTATTTTGCAAAGAGTTCATCTTCTCACTCATTTGCAGTGTGCTGTGTCCAGTTTTGGCCTCGCTATAAGAAAGCTACAAACATCCTTGAGCAACTTTATTGAAGGACCATCAAAATCATCTTGGAACATGAGACAAACTGGGTAGATAAACAGAATGGAAGATAGTACTTTCATAACAATCAGACATGGGAACATGTTTCTTGAAGTGGTTGTTTTCTGAATCTCCAACCTTGGAAATTTTCAGAACTTGACATTGAGAATCCTGTTCTAACTGGATCTGCTTTATGTCAAAGGTAACTGCTAGTTACTAGCAGTTAGTTACTGCTGGATAACTGCTGGTTTTCCTTTCTAAAGGACATAAATCAGTGGTTTTGTATGGTAGGAATTAAACCTGGAAGGTAAGATTTATCCCTGTTACTGCACTTACAAAATCGTTAAAGTTAACCTGAGAAGTATTTCAGCACCTTGAAGGCTTAAACTAACTTTAAGTAGTTAGCAAGACACAACCTCCAAATGTGGCCTTATCAGGTAAGACTCCCCCACCCATGGGGACTTTAATTTCTTCCATTACTTACTTTATTGGTTCTCTTGCTTTCTTTAGAAGAGACAGATTGAGGGAAAAGTGTTTTGTAGGTATTGGATTTCCTAGTTCAGCGTGTTTAAAAAAACCCTGCAAAACTGGAAGACTTTAATAGCTAATTTAAACAATTTGTGGTAGGTGAAATGGATGAGAAAATCCTTATGCTAAAATGAAATAGTTTTCAGTATGCTGCAGGTAACTTCTAAAAAAAAAAAAAAATCTCCCAGCAGAATGATGTTTTCTTAGATCTAAAAAGAATAACATTCAAAGATCTTAGTAGCTTTAGGCACTGCAAAACTTAATCACCAGTTAGACTTCAAATTAATTTTCCTTAATACTTCACACAATAATTATCCTCTATTTTTTTCCGATCTTTTCACAAATACCTGTCTTGTGGGAGATTAGATTTTGCAATGGCCCTGTTAGAAGAGTGAAGAAATATATTAAGTTCAGTCAGTCAGGTCATACTCTGGACCAGTGCTCAGGTACAGCAAAGACTCATTAAATCACAGAATATGCTGAATTCAAAGGACCCACAAGGATAATTTGAGTCCAGCTCCTGTCTGTGCACAGGAGCAAGTAACCCCCAAGAATCACACCCTGTGACCTAGAATATTTCTAAAATATTTTACACAAGCCCCAAAAACATTAGGTCCTACTCTCCAGCAGGCAAAATGCATCTCACAGGGCTTTTACAGTTGCCATCAGACAGTATCCTTAACATATAGTGTTTGCAATGTTCCAGAGAGGGTAATTTACCTTGCAAAATAATGTATTTGTGGTGACTCTTGAATTACATAAGGAAAAGAAATAAAAATAATTAATCTGATATTTCAGTTTGCCTCAGCTTATTGAATCTACTCAGAAGCAAGACACTGTGAGTGATATTGGCCAGAGACTCTTGAAGTTATTGTCTTAAACTTACAAGGCTAATGACCCAAATGAATACACTCAATGCCTCTATTTAGGTGAAAACTAATTAAAAGTTTCTAATTAGAACCAGTTAGAGTATTAGATCTTATTTCCTTCAGTACCAGCTTGAAGAAAAGGAAATTAGTCACTTTGTGGGGATATCCAGTATTGTTGCCCTGATTTTTTAAGATTTTCTAAAGCCTTCTGAGTTTGCGTTCCTGTAGCAAACTTTCTCACACACTTTCTGTAAATAACTTATTGTTTTTGCATTCCTTCACAGAGGCAGAGAAATTTGATGGACTGGTACTTTGTCCAGTGTCATTAGAGAGGTGGCACTTTCACCCTCCAATCCACTGTGTCATGGTTTGACACTGGCACAATGCCAGTGCCCCCGTGAAAATGCAATCTCTCAATTGAATGCTGTGAAATGCAATTGAGAACAGAGCAAAGCAGGACCAAACTTAATAACAGAAAAAAACACAAAACTTTATTAAGCTACTACTATAAAAGGAAAAAAAAAGGAAAAAAACACACACAAAGATCAAAATGAAAACCCTGCAAAGCATTCCTCCTCCCACCACCCAACTCCAACAAACCACAGCAAGACACAACCTGGACCCCAATCAGGTTTTCACCCTCCAGACAATCGATACTCAGTCCATAGAGGGAGAGAGGAGTCTCTCCTGTGCCACAGACCCCCCAGGAAAACAAAGCTGCCACATCCTGTGTTTCCATGTCACACATGGCACCGCCCGGAGAAAAAGTTTGCCATGGTGACCCTTCTCCTTTCCATGCACAGTGCTCTCACCACTAATGCATGGATGGACAGACTGCTTTTAGGATTTTTCCTTTCAAGGATGCCCTGCCAAGAGGGGAAAAAACAACAGTTTTGTTTTTCATTTTTTGGGATCACAGCCCCCCTCCATTTTCCCCTGGGGCCAAGGGTCCAAGAACAGAGATCTTCTTCTCTTCTTTGAGGACAGGGGGCACTGCCACAAGCCCCCTACCTTTTCTCTGTTCACTCCACTTCTGTCTTTTCCCAGCTGAAGCAGGACTCTTTGGCTTATTGGCATCCTCCTAAAATACAGTCTCTCTTAGAGGAGAAGATTGGTTCAGTCTGTGGCTACCAAGGAAAAAAGTCCAGCCAAAGAGCCACTCCTTCACCCCCCCAACCCCATCTAGAATTTCTCCTTCTAACATCCCAGGGTCCAAGCTGTCTCTCTTGCTCTCTTTCAAACCGACGAGTGAAATTTCACAAAGCTTTCATTTCTCAGGAAGGGTTAAAAGCCCTGACTCCCAGGGATGGCTCGATGCCCAGGCTCCAGCTCCCACAGGCAGCTGGGTACCTTGCAGCTCCCCTCGCTCTTCTCCTTCCCAGCGGTGAACTGCTGATAAAAACTGCTGCTGGCTCTTTCTCTCTCTCTGTCTCTCTCTCGAGACTCTGGATGGGGAACGGAGACATCCCAGATTTCTCCACCCTTCCATCTGCAGGGGGTTCCAGTCCCTCCACCCTTGGGCCTTCCCCTCCCCACCCAGCCACAGCTGGGCAGGGGAGAGGCTGCACTGCGGCTGAGCAGAACCAAAGAGAGCGAGTTCTCCTGGGAATTCTGCTTTTAACCCCTCTGTGTTCTCAGAGGCATGTCCACCTTCAATTGATCAATATCCAAATTGACCTCTTCCTTCCGAGAAAATTCTTTTTCCGTGTCAAACCATGACACACTGTCACCTTTGGAAAACTATAAATGCCAGAGTCAGAAAATAAACTTCCCTTTTTTACCCTTACAATAGCAGCAGTAAGTGTCGTACTTTCTTGTGTCCTATAGTGACACAGTATATTTTCACTTGTATTTCTATCCTTTTGAAAGGTAGCAATATCTTTGTACTGGAATGCAAAATAACTGTGTTATGTACTACAATGGCTGAAGATTTAAAAATAATTAAAATTCTTACATTTAAATATTCTTTTTAACCAATTGAATTTAAGGACAGGATGAGAAAGTACTATGTCATTTTAATTCAGGAAGATTGTAATTAATTGTTTCTTAGAATAAAATACATAAAAATTACAGTTGCTATAATACATATTGCAAAACCAAATTTTGCTATAATGTACCTAGTATAGTGATTCTGAAAATATTTTTACAGGTTAAATAATGTCTCTGCCAAAAGGACAGCTGAAAGTGCCATAAATTACTTAAAATCCATGAGGATGAATTTGGGAGTGAAGGGAAAATAGGGCAGATACATGCAGGAAGTAGATTAGAAAAAAATCCCCTCCCTTAGCCTGCTGGCCGTGCTGCTCTTGATGCAGCCAAGGACAAGGTTGGCATTTGGGGCTGCAAGAACACATTGCTGGGTCATACTGAGCTTCTCATCAAAAAACACTCTCTCTTCTCAGGGCTGCCTTCAATCCATTCTTCACCCAGTCTGTGTTTGTGCTTTGGATTACCCCTACCCAGGTGCAAAACATTGCACTTGGCTTCAACAAGTACAAGAGAAGAAAATAAGAAAGGGAGAAAATGTGTCAAAATAAACATGGACCTCATTTATCAATTGCACCACAGGCTAAACAGACTCAGCCTGGGGAAAGTAAGTTTAATTTATTACCAATTAAAACCAACCTAGAATGGTGAGGTACAAAGGCAAAATCTTCAACACCTTTCCCCTAGGAAACCCTTATCAAACTCTACTTCTTCAGTCCTAACTCTTCTGTCTCCACTCCCTTTCTCAAGCAGCTCAGGGGAAAGGGTTGCAATCAGTGCAGAACAGTGGAAGCCAAACCTCTGCTGGGTTTCTAAGGCTGGAAAATGAGTGAGATGCATAACACTGTGCTGTAGCACCCTGAAGGTGCAGTGACATCTGATCCTCTTGTCATGGACTACAGCAGCAACATATAATCATGTGTTGTGTCTAACATATACATATATTGTATCTAAGACTTATGTGCTTCATAGGCAGCTACAAAATGATGTGAATGATATCAGGAAAAAAATAGAAAAAATCCTATTATGGGTATCACCGGTATTTAGTACTAGGAAGGGTATGAAATAACTGCAATAAAATAAAACAAAGAGGACTCAAATGCAGAAATGTCCATTTCTGTCTATGCCTTTTCTCAGTGTATGCTAAACTGGGAACTACACTAAATAAGTAGCACTGGCTTCTTGAGACTAAATATAGACTCTGCCATAGAAGACAAAAATAATTTTGATATAAGAAAAAATAAAAAAAGAAAGAAAAATAAATAATTTCAATCAAATATTTTGTATAAAATATCCACTAAAAAAACAGAAATCCTGCTATTGCTGTACTGACTACATAAGAAATCCTATCCATGGACAATCTGAGGTTTTAAATCATAATTGTTTTAAATTCATAATTGTTCCTGTGTCAGCAAGAGCTTGCCAGCCAAGGAAGAAAAATGACAAATTGAAGAGGTAACAGGTTTTCTACAATATTTCCTTCACAAAGCAAAAGAGAGAAAATTGATGAAGGTGTATTCTTTTTTCATGTAGGCTTCTTTTTTCTTTTGATTGTTCTATTTTGCTTGAACAAAACAAAATGTTGTTTTCTTTCTGAAAATTTGCCCATCCTGTATCTTAACAGCTACAATGAGCAAATTTTGTTTTTTTTAATCAAGTAGCTTGTTTCTTGTCACCCAAATCACTTTTTATGCATTTACATAAGGTGTTTCTGCCAGTACTGCTACATCAATGGAAAATGCAGATATTTAAAATCACCAGAGCTATGCTGCAGAATAAACCTCAGTGCATGTTCACTGTGTCACCTCTGATGAATGGGATTACAATTGTTTTGATAGATTGAGCTAACTACTTGTTTATGCATATACACAAAACCTGTCTTGCATTTTTTCTCATAAATTATGCAGGATTATCCTCTTGAAATGACTTTGCCTGTCTGACATACCCAACCTTTAATCTTCCTCAAATGCACGGCATTGACTCACACTTCATAGGTCTGACAGAGAAAGATCACCCTACTTTCCCATTCACAATTCCAATTTCTTATAATAGTAAACAGTGTATTTCTCAAAAACCCCTCAAACTCAAACTCAAAAAAAAAAAAAACAGACAAAAAAAACCCATAAAAAACAAATGTAAAAACCCACAACAAAACAAACAACAAACCAAACCAAACCAAACCAAACCAAAGAAACAAAAACAATAACACTGAAAAAAAAATCCAAAAAAATAAAAAACAAAACCAAACCAAAAATAAAAAAGAAAGAAGAAAAAAAAAATAACAACAAAACAAAACCACCCCAACCTCCCAAAAAAACCCCTAATGACAAAAGGAAGTAGAATGATGTATGGCTCCAGGCAACAGAATCTATACTTCTCTAAAAACACTGTAAATGAGTGGAGATACTCAGTTTTGGTCTGTAAAGTCCTCAAAAAAACCCAAAATTATCTGAAGGGACAAAATTAGTTAGGCTTGCAATCTTTTTTTCACTATCAGTAAAAGACAATTTATGTGATTTTTAGCTCTTGTAAAAATAAAAAAAAATCTGAGGAGTTAAGTTACAAAAGATTAGCTTTTTCAAAATTAATTATGCAGTCTATAGTCTTCATAAACAGCAAGTTACATCAATGAAACAAAGGCAGTTACCTGGTCCATATGTAGGAAATTTGGAAAAAGTAGAAAACCCCAAATCAATTATAAATACTTGCAAAAAAAACCCCCCAAAAAACACTAAAACCAAAAAAACATTGTAAATGGACACATATCACAAATGATGCTTAAGTGTGCAGCCTGAATGCATTTCAAATGGTACATTTTTCTTTGAAGAATTTTTTAGTGGACAATCCAAATTAAAGAAAGCATTGCAATGTATCTAGTTACCTTTTATACTTGTCTTGGAAGGAAATACTTTATAATTTTAACTGTGCAACATGTAATTTAGATGTTCTTCTTTAACAGGCAACAATGCGATTTGAGATTAAATATATTTTAGTGACAATACCTTTCTTAAAGTATTATTTTAAATCTCTGGTAAAGTTATTTGAGAGGATGGAGAGGTGGAGCCTTCTGATCCAATATGTCTAACCTGGCATGTTAAATTAATATAATCTTTTGTCAATTGCTAATGACCTTCAAGCAATGACATGTATGAAAAATAAATAGAAGTGTCTCAAAAACATTTAATCTGGAAACAGTCTTTTTTGTTTGTCTCTCCACAAAAAAAGGTATTTAAAAAAAAAATCTTTATTGTGAGGCATGTTCACTGCACTGTGCTTCCCATATCAGAGCTTGTGTCTATGATGATTACAGTCTTTGGAGCTCTTTGAATAATCTGCTGCCCAAACCTCCCTTGTTCTTGCTACTGACAATCAATGTGATAGCATATGATATTTGACCTTTCCACTGATGTCACCCACAATTGGCCTTACAGAATAATTATTAAAAAGAATCCCAAGCCCCACAGTGCAATATATTCATGTGGAAATGAAAGATATATCTCCAAATTCCTTTTGCTAGATGCAGATGTTTTAAAAGTCCATAAAAACTTAATTCTTTTGGTGTGGAAAGCTCTTGTACATATTTGCTCACTCAGCATGGAAGAACTGATGAAAGGAATTTATTGCATAGAATGCTTTCAGATGTGGAAAGCTCTTGTTGAAAAGGAAGGCAGTGCCCTGAATAACAGCTAGGTGACTAAATTACTCACAGTCTAGTCAGATCAGGATAGATGAGGATAATTCTGTTTTCAAGGTATTATTGTCCTAATGGCACTAGCAGAATGAAATGAGGTATATTAAGGTTTCCAAGCAGACAACTACATAAAGGTAGATCCTTGACATTCTTTCTCTAAATACTACCCAGAAATTTTCAAACAAACTGAGCATTCTGTCATTGAAATTATAAGAAAAAGAATCAGTAAGAAAACTCATTCTTTTTTTTGAATGAGCTTGGATAGAGTAAAACACTTTTACTGGTTTTAGAATTGTATATTGCTGTAAACAGTTTCCATGATATAATACTTAGTCTCTTTCCACTTTTCAGAGAACTAGATTTATAGATTTAATAAGCAGTAAACAAGTAAATATAAATAAAAATTAAAAAAAATTACCAGTGAAAACTACAAGAATAATTTCTCATTCAAGAGAATCAGAGTTAATATTACATAGACGAGATCAATAACCTGACAACAGTGGTTTCCAAAGCAAATTGATGCTTGAAAGTCACATTGTCCAGACAATCTACAATTTCTATCCTAAGGTGCCTAACTGTATACAGTTTGAAAATGTTTTAAACCCACAAAGCAGTAAAGTTTGGATACATTTCTAAACCACTCCAGTGTCCAAAGTAAATCCTTTTCCCCTAGCAGGCAATACCCTAAGGTTTTGTTGCTGTCTTGGGTTTGATTTTGTTTGGGTTTTGTTGTGTGTGTTTTTTTGTTGTTGTTGCTTTTGGTTGTTTTTCTAATCAAAAGAAAATTATAAGTATGCTATAATAACAAAGCATTTGTACTGTACCAATATCAGAAGACAAAAAGAATCTAAGTATTTCACCCTTTTTTCAAGTAAAGTAAAATTAACAGGACTTTTACATATGGCAAAAAAATTAGATCACAATATTATATATACAAATTCTATATTTTCCATTGTTATTTTACACTGTTTCTAGCTTTGAACGTCAGGTACTTCAGTCTATAATGATGTCATGAACTCTTGCAGAGATTATTTAGAAAATATTCATGGCATTCTTTGCTCATTGAACATCTCAAAGTAATAAATGTATATGGAAAATACTTTAACTGAAGTTCCTATCTGTTTTATCTATTTTACTATGGTCAGTGAAGTTTCACATAGTTATGTGTATGAAAACTTTAAGCTGCCTTGCTTTGTGTGGTTTCTATTTTTCTGAAAACCTGTAAAAATTATGGCATCTTTGTGCTTCACTGCTTCGTTTACTTTTTCTTTGCACTGTATTTTTTGTGTATTTCTCTTATGGATGTCTACTGACTGCAACAGTTTTCTACTACTCTGTTAAAGCTATTGGGAAGTAAGTTTAAATTAGCAGAATATATGGGTTTATGCATCCCTTTCTTGTTATCAGTTGATGACATTCTTCTAACTTTTACTTGCCATAGAATCTCACATGCATTTTAAATTGTGCAAAGATGAAGAAAAACAAAACAGAACCAACACAGTTTGCTCTTATGAGACTAGCAGCTAACATTGAATTTTTTTTCTGGCTTCCATGTCTGTGACATGCTGGATATTTTCTATGAACTGCTTGAAGAAACTTGTTACTTCTGAAACCCTTGTCTCTCTAGTTATACTTCCTTCTCCTCTTCCTTTTTTTGTTAGAAATTAGATGCAGAAAACTTATGTTCACTTGATATTTTTAGTTGATAATAGATAATATATAAAGTATCTATGCTGAAAAAACCCCAACCCTTGTTAAGTTGGAGAAAAAGAAATAGGAACTTACCCTTAAGTGAATGCACCCACAGTCACTTGGCATAAAAAAAGAATAAAAATGACATGACCTTTGGAGAGATTTTTATTATATTTTTAAACTAGCTACAAGAAAACAAATATTCATATATATATTTAAAGAATATAAATAGGATAGAACTTTTCCAATATTAAAAAATAATGTGCCTTCTGAATTGACAGTGGAACAGCTAACATATATATCACTGTATTAATTATAATTCTACCAATTCCTAAACATGAAAGAAGCTGTGCGTATAGTAGATGTTATTTCAAATTATATTTTAGTTGCAGATTCAGCTTTTCAAGTAAGATCTTTATCACAATGACATTGAGTGATATTTCTTCACCAACTTTAATCTTTAAAAGCCTTTTTTTTTTCTTCCCCTTTGGTATAAATAGTGGGGTTTAATAAGATAGAAATAAAATACTTTTAAATAATGCCAATACATCCTGGTACATGCAAAGAGTATAGAATTGAAATAATCTGAGACTTAAAAGTTTTCTTCCCATGTACTTTTCTGCAAAGCTGAAAGAGAATGGCTTTTCATATATTATCAGTAAGACTGACATGGGCTAAAAAGCTCTGTGACCCCCCAAAGAAGAGAACAGGTAAAATACTATTTCCATACGACATATTTCAAAGAGTCTGTTTCTCAGAGAAAATCTCTATGCCTGTTAAATACCATGGTTTTTGTTTTAAAATTTTTGATGATGAGTTAAGAACATGGTCTTGATGAAAGCTATAATAAATACCTGCATATCTTCTTAGTATGTACTCCAAAAAAATTCATAAATTGTTTTATATTTTATGAGATGAAACAAGGAGAGAATAATTCTTTGCTCATGTCATACTATGAGCAAATCACAATATAAAAACATTTAGAAGTATAGTTGAAAGAAAAAAAATACAAAGACATTCTGCTAGGCTCTAGAGATTAAATAAACCCTGTATTTTATGCTAATTTACAAAGGATAAGACTAAAACTTTACATCTCTAGATAAAGTACTATAGTTATCACTTAGCCTTGCAGAAAACCATAAACCAAACAGAACCATAAAATCCCCAAAAAGTTTATACCCAAAGTGTTCTACAGATGACTGGTGTTATTCAATACATAAGTTAAATTAACCTACATTTCAGGGTGTTGCAAACATATCCAATTTATTTTCCAGAAACTGTAATTTAGGGATAGTTGAAAAATGGGCAGAAAAAACACATATATATGGTTTTGTCTTTAGTTGAAAATCTTCCTTATTAGCTTTGCTGCAATATTGAGATCTCAATGTTTTCCAGATAGCTAGCATTTTTTTGAGGCAAATGTTAGTATAACTCAAGCCCTCCAATTAATATGGAAAACAAATTATCAAGATCTATTTTAGGCTGTCATTTCAAATATAACAAAAGTTGTTCCTTTTCTACAGCTTCTTTTTAAATTTCATTGTTTTTTCTTGAGTTTTTGCTATATTTTTACTCACTGATGTAGCTCTCTTTTGCTATACCTAAAACTATTTTTCTTCTCTATCTATTTAACAATGAAATAGTGCTATAAAAAGCAAGAAATTTTTCACATAAGGACATGCTGCCATCTGACAAAAAGGTAGTCAGCCTTTTCCTTTTAAAAAATATCTGAAGGCAAATTGATCAAAACAGCCTGATGTATGCTAACAATTACTTTGTAGACATCCTCAGGAGACAATTCTACGCTATGAATTCTAAATGGACAGGAGTTGGCTACCTTGGTGCTTCAGGGTACACCAGCACAATCTAACTGTGGGCAGTGCAACTTGAAGTTTACAATAACAAGCCCTACTGAGAGCCAGTGTAATTGCACAGACTTACTACCAGCTTTATATGCAGACACAGCTTACTTTGGAAGTCTAGACTGAGCTTTCTTCTCCCAGTAAAATAACTCATAGAGATTAAATGGAAAAACCTTAAATGGAAAAACCCCAATCTTCAGGAGCTGGCTTGACTTTACACTCATTATTGTGTAGGCACAGGCTGCCCACTGCCATGTGTACTGGGTGCTTTGTATTTCTGCCATGAATTGCTTAGCTCTCCCCAAATATAGTCCAAATAATCTTTCCTCCCACTCATTGAGCATTTTAAACAACATACACCTTCCTAGAATACAATACTGCCTCAAAAGTGTGGAAACTAGGTAGGGGGAGAGCAGAAGGGAGCCCTCTCCACAAGACTGAGGGTGGAAACAAAAGGAACTCAGAAGAATAAAATAAGTTATGAAAATAAATAAGTACAATAATTTTAAACCACCAAAACCTAGATCTACTTTTAGCAATTTTCATTAAAAATTAGCCTTGTTATTTTACCTGGTTCCTTGTGTACAGCATTCAGAAGCATTATGGTTCTCATGCTAAACCCATGTAAATAAAAATTTTATTTTAAAAATGGGTTTGGATTAATGTTTTCTCTATAAATAAAATTATTTATGCCATATTTTAATGCTATCAAGTTGCTAATCTTATTAACTAATTTACTAATAGCTTCTCAATACAATATTTGTTACAGCAAGAAGACAAAAATGTGTATAAATTTAAATGCTTGTTTCTTGTAGAAGAAAATATGGAAGCTTTCTTACATTTTTCATCTTCAGAACTTACTTTTTTCCATATTTTTTTTCTCTCCCCCAAAGCCACCTCTGCATTGTCACTTTATGAATACTGAAACACAACACTGAAGGAAGGAAACACAGTTTAGCAAATGCTCCCTAACCACAGAGCCTGTCAAACACTTCTGATCACAGTTCTTGCTGGCAGTAAGCCTTCAGCTGTTTTAAAGAAGTGTGACACACAATTTTCCACTCTTCTTTGTAAAATCACATCATTTTTTAAGGTTAAGTTTGTAAGAGAATTATAAAAATTATTTGAAGATGATCCAGTCAGTTTGTTTCATGTATCTAGCCCCCCATGGTCTTGCAAGACCAAAGCCTAAGAACAGTGCTCTCTAAAGATGAAATAACTGCTATATGTGCACCCAAGGAAAATTCAGAAGATACTGCCTCTTTTTAAGTAGATATGGTCACAGTTCTTTCTGATGAATAAATTAGTCAGATTTTTTTCTTCAGTATAAGGTTTAAATTATAGAACTTTTCTTTGGTAGAGAAATGAGACCTTCAAATCACATTTGATAATACAAGTCAATGTCTTCTTAATTACATTCTAAAAGAAGTTAAAAAATTAAGTATGCAAAAAAAACCCCAGATTTTTCAGCTATTATTTTAAGTTTGCTTACTGAATATTAACCACCTTCAGAAAATCAGTTCTTGGTATAAGAGAAGTATTTTTAAAAAATGCAAATTCCTTTAAAACTCATGTCTTTTAATATTAAAATATTTTTTAAAATGTGCTTCTTGCCCTTTTATGTGTCATCTCTGAATAACCAATGATTAAATTTTATTGAAAAGTTATTAAATGTTTTTCTTATTTCCAGTTTCACAGAGGAAAAATCTTTTTGTACTTTCAGTCTAATAACTTAATTTTTTCAAATAATGATGTTATTATTGAGAAATTAAACTGCAGTGACCATGAAAAATTAAGATTCTCTTTTATTCCTTGTTTCTTCTTTTAAAAAAAGGCTTTGCTTAAAACAAGGGATATCTAAGTACAGTCAAATTTGAATTAGCCTTAAATTGTAATGTTATATTTGTTCCTTACTATCTTTAATATTGGAATTATTTACATTGGTTTAAAAATTAATGTAGAATTATAGAAAAAATACATGTTGGTAATATTAATGTCTAATAATTTAATAATATTGCTTCCTCATAGTAGTTTCTTCTCCTTTCTACAAGTGTAGAAAAATTTGTGCTTTATGTATATTTTATTCTTTATGTACAATGATGGTTTTGTCCTCTTTTTCCATACTCCCTTAGAGAAATACATGTTGAGAGGTTTTTTTTTTTTTCTGTGTCCATATTACCAGGTCTGAAATCAAAGAGGGGCTTTAAGAGTAAAAAAGCAAATTTGATAAGCTGGTGAGCATTTATGCAAGATGTGAGAGGAAATATTTAATCACAGAACAACTTACATTAAAAAAGTCCTTCAAGACTGTTGAGTCCAGCCAGTATCTAACATTGCCAAGTCCACCACTGAACCATGTCCCTATAGCCACATCTACACACCTTTTAAATATCTCCAGGGATGGTAACTCAACCACTCCCCAGTCACTCTGTTCCAATGCTTTATAAACGTCTGGTGATGAAATTTTTTTCTACAATCTAATCTGATATTAAGAAGCCCATATATTAGCCTGAGTAATTGATATTTATGTCCACGTATGCTCCTCTGGAACATGCTGTAATACCCTGATGCCTAAAGATCCAAAGCCTTTTTTATATTTGTAACTTTATAGATTCTTAATATGCAGTAATATAACTTCCAGTACTTTTCCTACCCTTTTTCATAGTTTATCTAATAACTGACTAACACATTTATGAAATTCTGTTTAGTCTTATTTTCAAGAAGAGAACCTCTAATAAGGATGTTTTGTTTTGCAACCAGAATCTGAGAGGACATGGCAAGAAACAAGGCAAAGAAGACCCTGGAACTATTCCAAGGGGCAGACCCAAGGGTCTGAATATCCTCTTGAATGTACCTGCTAGATATAGTAATTAATTAACCTTATAAAAATGTTATTAATCTAATTTTGTGCATGTGCAATGCTATACTTTGTGCACAGAAATCTTTCATTAAAGAATTGCTTTTTTTATCCTACCACTTTAATTCTTCTTGTAAGGTTTTTTCCGTTTTGTTACTAGGCAACAACCCCATAGTGGATGGACTGCACTGCACTCTAGTGGATAGCATGAAAGAGAGAGCATTCCTGCCTGCCAGTAGAAGACACATGGTTTGGTTTGTTACACAAAATCACAGCACAGGAGAGACAAAGAACCTTTCCATGAATGGTGTATGTAGAGTGTATCATGGGAATTAATGTGGATTCTGTCTGATGCTGCGAAACAATGGGGCTCTCAGTAATTGATGACGTGATTTACTCACTATCTATATTTTTCTTATAGCTTCCAATTCTACTTCTCTATTTACTGCCCAGTTTTTCTTACTGCAGTCTGAAAAAGACCCTACACTCTGCACAACTCCCTGATGCAGCACACTTATCCACAGTCAAAAATCATTCCACCCATTTATTAAATCATTCATTAGAATGGGAACTCCCTTCCAACTATACTGGGATTTTAAACCTTCAAGGTACCCAAATCTATCTGAAATAGATAATTAAGCAGTAGGTTATTAACATGTTCCTGTGCATGTTAATTGCTCACACAACTGCTTAACAACTGAAGTAGAAGAATAAGAAAATCTGAATTCTAATTTCACTTTTGAACTGAAGTTTTAAAAACATAAATATTTTAACCTGAGTCATTCAGAGAAAAATGGAACACTGCTAACATATATCTTTATATGTGGCAATGTAGACAGGTATAAAAATTAGGCTTAATATATTTTTCAATGTCATCTTGTATTCTCTGTGTCAAAAGTACAATGTTAACTACCTTTTACTATTGCTAGAAATGGATATTTGAAATAGCATGTGTGTGGAATATCTAATATTACTGTAAATAATATTGTCATCTTAAAATATGTCAGTATAGGTATACTTGTATGTATTTGAATTTTAAAATATTAATTAAAATTTTTGATAAAAAGAAAAAATGGTGTTTGAGAAATGTAATAAGTTTAGTCTTTGAATAATTTGTCATTCTAGGATACTTCTGTCTTACATCAGAATCAAGTGTTCAGTATTATGGCAATGTTCTTGCAGGCTCAGCTCCGTTGCTCTGGACATCTGGCAAATATGATGAACAACATGAATGCCTTAAGCCTTTTCTTCATGCCCATTAAATGCATGGTGGATGGCTGACAGGTAGGCCACTGAAGTCTTGTAAGGACATGCTCAGGGCAAATCCTCCACTGTGGTACCAGCTCCACAAGATGAGAAGCTACAGCTAAAGACCATCTGTTATAAGAAGGATTGTGCACCATTGCCGCAAGAGTCTTTGAGAAAACCTGGAACAACAGTGACTCTGTGCTATACTACTGCTCTGTAGAAATAAAGGCACAGTGCACTTGGAAAAAAAACCCCACAGTGTGTGACTGCTAACATACAGTGGCAATCTGACTGATTTTTCATCAACCAAGCTACAAAACAGGAAAATTTCAGCTATTAAAAAATATATTCATTGTATATTTTTACAAATATTTTCCCATTCTAAGCAGATTAAATTGCTATCCTCTATGTTTAAATAGAATACTAAATAAGAATCTTGCAAGCCTATCTCTTAGGATTTCAAGTGAGTTCTACTAATCAAGCACCCTGAATACAAACTGAAAGAGCTGACGTTTAAATAACAGTGGTAAAGCATAAGGCTAAAGATCTTCAGCTAAGGATGTAGAGTGGTTTATATTTACTCTGGAATTCCATGGCAGTTTATATTTTAAAGTGTATTTTCACATAGAATTATTATTTTTACTGTTGATTTCACATATATAAGTTGCATTTCAAACAACTGACTATTTATTGACACTGCTTTAAAAATGTTTAAAATTTTGAACATCTTAAAACTAGATTTTATCTAAAGGAAGAGGTGCTGATTTATTTAATTTTATCTATGATTTCTGTTGCTCTTTCCTACATTAAATTTTTTCAGCAAAATCTAGAAGAGTGAGTTAAACATGGCAAAAGCAAAATTTTCTTTACATTTAGGTTTAAATTTTCAGTTCCAGTGAGTAAAATAGATGAAATTTACTCCTTATGAAGTCAATAATTGTAGTATGAAAACAAGAGAGAGGAAGGGAAAATGATAATTGCTGCCATTCAAAAGGGGATGTAAGTATATGGTGGAAAATGAATCTTTGAGCATTGATCTTAATGTGATTCCTTTTCAAAAAAAAAAATGTGAGGCTAGTTGAGAAAGGAGTGAATATTTTAGTGTAAAATTGCAGAAACCCTTTTTAATGTTGGTGTACTTTTCTGACAGAAATATTCCAAAAAAATATCTTTCCCACCTCATATCTCTTACTTAAAAATGGACATTTAAGATTGAAATTTGACAAGAAGGTCTGTAGGCTAAGTTCCTGTAATGTATTTCATTAGATTGCTAACACTGATTCTCAGACTCTAAATGCTTGGATTTGATTGAAGTGTTTTATTGCAATTAGACATTAACCATTAGACAGGTATCTTGCTTACAAACAATTTCTTGGGGCATTTTGGCAGCTGAGACTATATATATAAATTTTGAAAGAAGATAATAGAATTCAATTACTTGCTTAAGTAATTTAAATGTAGTATTTAGATTTTAAAAAGTTGATTTTTCTGTGAAAAGTGACATACTTACATCCCTGTAGCCACCCAAAAATAATTAAGTGTTGTCTCACTAATAGAAATGAACTTGTAGTAGCTGAGGACATAAAGAGGTAACAAGATTTTACAGGAAAATATTTACAAGAGAGTGGTTGGGTACTGGAACAGGCTCCCAGGTCACAGCACAAGCCTGGCAGAGCTCAAGAAGTGTTCAGACAATTCTCTCAGGCACATGCTGTAACTCTTGGGCATGGTGTTGTGCAGGACCAGGAGTTGGACTTGATCCCTGTGGGCCCCTTCCACCTCAGCTTATTTGGTGATTCTGTGATCTTGTGCTTGCAGCATCCTTTATGTGGGGTCTGCATGGCCTCTCTTTGTGAGCACGGGGTCTGCAGGTGTGGCTTTGAGATGCTTCCCCCATGTCTGGCAGAGCCAGCGCCAGCCAGCTCCAGGACAGATGTGCTGCTGGCTAAGGCTGAGCCAAGTGAAAATGGTGATAATGACTGTGTGATAGCATATTTAAGAAGGAAAAAAAATAAAGTTGTTGTGCAAATGAATTATGGCCAGAGAAGAGCAAGGGGAGTATATGTGAGAGGAACAACTCTGCAGACACCAAGGTCAATGGAAAAGGAAGGGAAGTAGGCATCCCAGGCCAAAAAGCTGAGATTGCCCTGCAGCCCCTAGTGCAGCCCATGGTGAGGCAGCTGTGATGCTGCAGCCCATGGAGGATCACACAGATGAGACCCATGCCAGAACAGATGGATACCTCAGAGGAGGCTGTGACACCCAAGGGAGACCTGTGCTAGAGCAGGCTCCTGGCAGGGACCTGCAGACCTGTGAAGAGAGGAGCCCACACTGGATCAGGTGTTCTGATAGGACTTGTGACTCCATGGGGGACCCACACTGGAACAGCCCATCCTTGAAGGACTGCTCCTGCAAGAAATTGTCCCACATTGCAGCAGTTTGTGGAGAACTGCTGCCCATGGGATGGACTCACACTGGAGAAGTTCATGGAGAACTGTCTCCCACAGGAGGAACCCACGTTGGAGTAAGGGAAGGACTCCTCTCCCTAAGCAGTGACAGAAACAACATGCAATGAGCTGACCATGACCCCCATTATCTGTCCTCCTATGCCTCTGGGGGAAGCGATGAAGGAAGGACAGGTAAGGGGAAGGTTTCTCTTTAAAGTCTTATTTTACTTCTCATTATCCTGCTCTGATTTTGTTAGTAATAAATTCAATTAATATCTCATAATTTGACCCTGCTTTATCCATGATGGCATTTGATGAGTGATGCCTCCTGGTGCTTATCTCGACCCATGAACCATTTGTTACATTTTTTTCTTCCCTGTCCAGCTGGGGAGGGGAGTGAGACAGAGGCTTTGGTGGGTGCCTGGCATCCATCCAGGGTCAACTCAGTACAACATCCATGAAGTGACATGGAATAGTTCACCAAGGATTATAATTTTGAGCTGTTTTGGAGTATTTTTCTATTATTTTTTATTTCCCTGTGAATTTTATGGCTTAAAGAAGGAAGCTTACCTCTGCTTACAAAACCACAGGTATTCTGGGTATGCCTATTTATTCCAAGTCAGTGTTAGACCAGGTAATTTCCACAGCACTTAATTTCTTTCAGCTTGTTTGTCACTATTCTCAAATTAGATTGATTTGTCTTTTAGAAAGCAAAGATTTTTAACATTGCAGATCTCATCCTCTGAGTTAAAGCTCAAATGTTTTCTTCAAAAGCAAAATGCCTTGGTAGGCTTCTTCTCCATAGAGCATCAGTGTGCTCCAAGAGTAGCACTCCAGACAAGTAATTTACTTATATAAACCTTATAAATGAAGCAAAAATAGAGGAAAATTGCTTAAAAATAAACCCTACAATGTCTTCCTTTACAGAACCCTAGTTGTTTTATTTTATTTCTTGCAGAAGATCTACAAGCTGTAGCAGTTGGAAGGTCCTCAAGATGTTTGCAAAAAAATTAGGTAAGGAAAATTACAGGTTTATTCCTCCCCTTCTCAGTGGTAGAGGTACAAGTTAAGATGCTTCCACAGATTTACTGAAACACCCCTGCATATTTTTAAAATAACTTTTGGTGAGTTTAGCTATTTTAAGTGGTCTTTCTCATAAGAACACAAAAAAGTTGTGATTTGGATTCACCTATCTATCCGTTAAGGCATATTAATTCATAAATATGTTTTCAGAAAAAGTAACATAAAAGTTACTGTTTTATAAACAGTAATAATATAAAAGTTTTTATTAAGAATAAACAAAATACAAAATAAGTATGTAGTTCTAATAGCAATCTGAACTATTCCATACTGCTGCTATTTGGTTGGTGTCAAATATATATCCTGATCCCATATGGCAGAAGAGGAGGCATTTTTGCTTATTTCCAGTTTAAGTACAGGAAAGAAAAGACAAAAGTTTGGGGGAAAAAAAAGTATAAATCATTACAATTACTTATCTCATTATTTGGATAATGAGAAACTGGTACAAAATTAATTTGATCAAAGCTTACATTGCATCCACATACTAGGTTGACAGTAATAAGTATAAATATACTAAGGATGCACCTGTGATAATCCTTGACAGATTCATTAAAATCTGCAGTTTAGTGATTTGAAAAACCCACATAAACCAGATTAATAGCAAGTTGACAGACTTAAAGTTAAGATAGTAATTAATATGGAATTACATCTAAATAGGATGCTTCAAACCGAGTTCTGAGTGAATCAATAGTTAAGAAGTATCTAGAAAAAATGTTTTTGATGTCATCCTACTTTACAATAGTATTTTGAATATCAGACCCCTAAAGACCCACAAAAAAATTACTTATCAGCCGTTAAAAATGTGTAAGAAGGACAAAAAATTATCTTAATGTAATTGATAATTGAAAAGAAATCAATTAATGCAGTAAAATAATGCTACATTAGATATGAATAGGGTCTTTAAATACCTTTTTCTTCTTAAAGAACCCTGTAACATGTCAACCACTGTATGGAGGGAGGATCCAACTAATTTTCACATAAAATGTGTCACAGGCTTTAAGTACTAAACAATGAAAATAAAGTTAACTGAAATGTTAATATACTAACACCTTAATTGCTCCATATATTCAAAGAAACATGAGCACTTTGCTAGGGCTTCACTGTCACAAAATATATTTTATTCAGCTCGGTACCAGTTGGAGAAATGCAATATCATGTGCTATGAGGTCTTCATATTGTGTGACCCAGTGCAATATTGTAGCTTTAAATTTATAATGAAAATAATGGCTTGGTTATAGAAGAACAGATAGTGATGCATGATATTTAAAAAAATGACAACAAACAAGCAAGCAAAAAATAAAACAAAAAGGAAACCCCACAACAAAAAACAAACCAACCCCCTAAAAAAGGATAGTACAAACTGACCATGTTCACCATGCATTTAGTGACATTACTTTTCAGTTGGTTTTCTTCACTGTTAGATATTCAGATTTGTTCAAGGCAGAAAAATACCATCAATTAATTTACTTTCTCATGAGTGAAAATGATGAGAATATATATCTCCATGAATATACCAAATAATTAGATATAAAATATTGTTCCTTAAAGATAAATAGTAAAATACTTTACTTTTCAAGAAAAAGAGCAAATTAATGAATTCACTTTGAACATGACCTTTAAACCTCAGAAATGTGCAAATAATCCTTTTGGACAAAGAATCTGATACATAAAGAAGCCTCTCTCAAATATCTGGTGCAAAATCAATATTTATCAATGTGCTAATAAAGAATTGATGTTGCTAACAGATTTAGTATTGTAAGTAATATTGTAGAATTGCATTTTTAATTTGCAATAGCTTCTTTGTCATAGAAAAGATGTAGAGCATTTCTCCATTTTTAAATTGCTGAAGATTTATTGTTAATATGTCAGGAAAGTGCTAATTTTTAATTAAAGGAAAAGTAATTGTTTTTTAATCTTTAATGGTTTAATAAGTTTGTATATCAGTGTCATTGGCTATAAAATGTTAGCCATATATTGGGCCATATGCACTCTGTCATTCATATCCCATCTAACTTTCAAATTAGATGCTGTTGATTGAAATCTTGCCTATACCACTCCAGTCATGCATTTATGAAGTCTGTGGAGAGAGATCATAAAGGCAGTTACACCTCCAGAATCCTGACATTTTTCAGACTGAGACAAAATAAATATTTGTATAAAATATTTTGATAAAAATACAGAAAAAATTATTTAAAGTAGAGTAGAATTATAGCTGATTTGCAATTTGGCGGCCTTATTCTGCTCAATATTTCAGCATAAATAATATTGACTTGTTTAGGAAACAGGCTAAAGTGTTCATCAGAGTATAGAAAAGAACTGTGTGAATTTTCTCATGGGGTTTTTTTGGTTGGTTTGTTCATTGTTTGGTTTTGTTTCAGTGCTTCGTGAATTGTTGTGGCTTTTTTTTGGTGTTTTTTGTGAGTTTTGGATGGGGGCTTTTTGGTTTTGTTTTGGTTTTGTGTTTGGTTTTTTTTCGTATTTTTTAAATTTTTATGAATTTGGATGCCCAAAGATCATTCTGAGATTTCATTCTCTCTCCTGATCAACCTGATGAACAACCTAATTCAAAATTCTAGGAACATGCCTCAAAGAACAAGTAATTTCTACTTCAACAGTTACAGTGTCTAATGGTTATCATGTTGTCTCAAGTTAAGAAAACCTCACAGTCAGAGAGATTTTAGACAGGTTTCAGCAAGGGACTTCCATTATCAAGTCAATATCTATCACTTTTGTACTAATTTGTTTTTAGTCTCCCTTTCCCCTTCTCCCAGGTTCAATTTGCCTTTTATTTCTACATATTTCCCTAAACAACTTTCTGTTGCTGATACAGCAATACATCTGAAATGGAGGGACTAAAATATAGATCATTCTCTTTAAAAAGTGAATTCTTCATATTACCCATTAAGTCAGAAGAAGAAAAACAGTATGGAACACAAGCACTTGAACTGAAAATGCTCGTTAGAAGGCAGCAATCCAGTCAGCCTTCAGCAAAACACAGGAGGTAGTAGTAGGATTAACTGTGCTTGACAGGGAGTTGGCTGATATATTCTGAGGCTGCTTTTGGCTATCTTTGAAAGATCATTCAAGTGTGAGACATGCCTGAGAACTGGACACATTGGGTTTGTGTCCAAGGCTTTTTCAGTGGAGGCTTGGGGAGCTACAGAGGTGGCTTCTGTGCCAGAAGCTTCCTCTGAGTCCAAAACAGCCAGTGCCAGACAGCAATTGTAGAGTGTCAAGAGGAAGGAGCAGCAGAGACAAAGATGGACTGACCACAGTACCCATTCCTCATCCCCCTGTTCCACAAGGTCAAGATGTATTAAGATTTGTCTTTTCTTCTCATTATCCTAGTCTGACATTCAAATGGCAATATATCAAATTGATATCCCCCAAACTGAGGCTGTTTTGCCCTTTACAACAATTGGTGAGTGATGTCTCTCTATCCTTATCTTGATTCAGGAGTCTTTCATTATACTTTCTCTTCCTGTTCAGCTGAGGAGCGGGAATGTTAGACTGGCTTAGTAGACACCTGGTGGCCAGCCAAGGTTAACCACAACCTAGAGGAATGCAAAAGCTTATATATCTTCGAGAAGAGCAAGAAGAAAGACCCATGGGAAATACAGATCAATCAGCCTCACCTCAGTCCCTGTAAAAGTGATGTATTAGCTAATCCTGGAAAACATTTCCATGCCAGTTGAAAGAGAAAAAGATAGTAGTTAGCATGGTTCCAAAAAGAGTCGTGCTTGACCAGCCTGGTAACATACAATGAATAATTGACTTGGTAGATGAGGGAGAGAAAAGAATATTGTTTACCTTGATTTCAGTAAAGTTTTCAGGACTGCATTTAATAATATTTTCATGGACAAACTGATAAATGATGGCCTGGGTGACCGAACAAGTGAGGTGTATTAAAAACTGGCTGGATGGCCAGGTAAGGATCAGTGATATGAAGTCTAGTTGGAGGCCAATAGCTATCAGCATACCTCAGAGTTAAACACTGGGTCCAATCCCATTCAGAAGGCCTTTGTTAATGGTCTGGATAATGAAGCAGAGTGTACCCTGATCAAGCTTCCTGAAGACAAAAAACTGCAATTAGTGGCTGATACACTAGAAGGTCGGGCTACCCTCCAGAGGCAGGTTGGAGAAATGGGCTGGCAGGAACCTCATGAAGTTATTGTGCATGGGAAGCTAAGTCCTGCTCTTATGGAGGAAAAACACTATGCACCAATATATGCTGGGGACGGATCAGCTGGAAAGCAGCTTTTTAGGAAAGGATAGGGAGATTCTAGTGAACACAAAGTTGAACACAGTCTAGCAGTGTCCCCTTGCTGCAAAGGTATCAAATGGTGTACTGAGCTGCATTAAAAAGTGTTGCAACAGGTCAAATGAGATACTCCTTCCCCTCTGCTCAGCACTAGTAACCACCTGGAGTGCTGTGCTCAGTCCTGAGCTCCCCAGAACAAGAGACACATGGCCATGCTGGAGTCCAGCAAAAGGCCACTACAATGATGAAGGGCCTGACGCTCTTGTGAAATGAGGAGAGGCTGTGGGAGCTGGGACCATTCAGTCTGGATAGGAGAAGGCTCAGAGTAGATCACATCAATGGATGCAAATCCCTGGCAGGAGGAAATAAAGGAGATGTAAATAAAGAAGTAAATAAAGAAGATGTATCTAGGCTCTTTTCAATGGTGCCCAGTGACAAAGCAAGAAGCAATGGGTTCAAACTGAAACACAGGAGGTTCCATTTGAATATCAGGAGACAGTCTTCTAGCATGAGAGTTACTGAACACTGGCACATGTTTCCAGAGAGGTTTTGGAGTCCCCCATGGCAACTATAAAATTGAAGGGAGTTATATTCAGTCAAATTACTAATTTCTACTTCTTTGTATTAGCTCACATATTTGAAGGAAAGTATTTAGTATTTAAAGTTTATAGATACAAATGTATCTATAAACTTTAACAGTAATTATAGAGGGTTTTTCTAGGCTTTTGCATAAAACATAAAATGTTTCTTTACCTGAAAATAGGTAATTTACTTTCATTTTTTGAAGCTTATTATTTACTTTCTGTTCTGCCTTTCTAGAAAGTACTTTCAACTCTTATCTTGCTGATTTATTAGAGGTTTGCTTTAGAGGCTTGCAGCAAACCTTGACAGAACATTCAATTTAAGCTCACTTGAACCTTGTCATACTTCCATGGCTTTTGATATTTCATCATTGTCAATGAATATGTGATTCATTTCAGAAAAGTTGTTTAGGTGCATTAGAAATTTTGAAAGCTTTTTTTCCAAAAATATTTTCTTTTGATACTTGGAAATGAAGGATTGAGCTCAATAAAACATAGTCAAAACAAGTAGAAAGTGACTTTTCTGTGATTTAAAAATTTTTAAAAATTAACAAAACCTGCAAATTAATACAAAAGAAAAAGAAAATAGAACAGAACTTAATGACAAACTTTTTAATCAACCAAATTTAATAGGTAAAATAGTTATTGAATAACACATTTTGTGGCCATTCACCATACTTATTCTTAATGTCAGGCAAGAGCTAACAATGAGCTATTCAGACTAGTAGTTAGTGTATTTTGGTGGTTTGGGAAGCACTGGATTTCCTCTCATTCTAACCTTTCATTCTCCTAGGCATGTCCTCTGATTATATTTACAAAGTGATTAAATTAATTCTACAGTTATTGGACATTGCTGAAGGTAATACATTTTAATAGCTTTTCAACCAGCTTTCTAAAATAATTATTACCTTTGTCTTGTTTTCTTTTCTAAAATGTCCTGGTAATTCCTTGTTATGAAGTCTCATTCCTGTTTTAGTTTTAATTTTTCATTTGGAGTCTTTCATCTAACAACAAAAAGAAGAACAACTTTTATTCCTCTGTAAAAGATTTTGACCTTTATTATTCTGTCTTGTCATCTAAGGATAAAGATTACTTCTTCTGTAACAGCTCAACACTTCAAGGTGCTGTTAAGGACTATTTTGTCAATGATTCACAAATTAAGGACTCTGCTAGAAGTCTTTGACATGATAAGATATAACAGGTATAATAGAGATATTATGGGCAATCATGTCAGTTAACAGCAGTGCTCCACTGGGATTCCACTGGGTAAAAAACCCAGAGTGAATCAAATGAAATCATGTATTTGATAAGGAGCAAATAAAATAAGTAGAACTCATTTCTAGCTTCACAGGGAGGATATGCTTGTCCTGATATCCTACAACTAAATAAAAAACACCTGAAATTTCATCATATAATTTTGTAATTTCTGCTCAGTGTGTGAATAGGTTTTAGGACTGGCTATGCAAAATCTCTCTGTTAAGAGTAACTGCAGATAGTAATAAATACGCCAGAAAATCTGTGTCCCAAATTGTCTATTTCTAAATCTGGACTTTTGCCCTTCATTTATATATTCTTATAGATAATCAGTTCACCCCAAAGTGAATTCTTTCCTTCATGAAGAAGGACAAAACTAAAACTTCTTTCTCATATGTAACTGAAATGCACAGCTCTTACCCACAGGGATGAGCAGCTTTTATTGAAGGATGTAAGTATTGGCTCTTTAGAATGACATAGACCATGAAACTGTTCTTTGCAACCCAGCCTAGGAAATACGAGTCAGTGTGTAAGCAGAACCTTTCTGCTTGCTTTATTATCAGCACATTCCAACAAAGTGCTCACATGCGCAGCTGGTCTTTGAAGTGTTAATCTTTTAAGATATTTATATTTGACCCGCACAAAAATGTCTCCTTTTAAGCATGTATGCAGAGGCTTCTGCTTATATACACACATTCATCACAACAAAGCCAATAATGTTCATCTCAGTATGTGGGAATTTTGAAAGCAATGTGTTTTCTTAATTTGTGGCAAGGAGGAGTAAAAGAGGCTGAGGAGGAAAGGAAAAGAGGTCCTTGAATAAACCATTTTTCAACATATGTTAGTCACATTAAGTAGTTAATTTTAAAAGCTCCCAGAAGAAACCAAGAATTTTATCACCTGCTGATAGTACTTGTAAGCATACGTGAAGAGTGAGGATATTGAAGGGTGGCTTATAGAAAAACAAGATTTTTGAATTCTGTAATTTTCCCAAAGTTTTTTGCTGTTTCATGGATCCAGACTTTTTTCAGTGGTGCCCAGAAACACAACTTCTTTTTATTCTACATAAAGAATTTTCTGTTCCACGAAAAGAAAAACTCAGAGTTTTTCTCATAACACTGATCAATGATATTCTTATTGTTAAAATAATTCCATGGGAAAGTTGAAAACTGATGGCCTTTTCTTTAGAAGGATTCAATAAGTGAATAATTTAGTTTGTTATATTGCCAATTTGCAATTGTTAGATCCTAGAGAATATTAGATATTAGATGTATATTAAAGTTTCGGTAAAACATTTTTAAATTACACCCATGTTTTAGGTAAATACCATAAGTACCTTTTTCGAAATAGTAACAATTTTTTGTTTTATCAAGTTATGAAACATGTGACAGTCCCTTTACTTTCTTTACTATCTTCTGTCTTTATTAATATTGTATTGGGTTTTCATGGCCTGGTTTTGGTAGTGGGGAACAAAAGGGGTGGAGTAGAAGACAACAGAAGCTTCTCCCATGTCCAGCAAAGCCCATGCCAGCCAGCTCCAGGATAGACACACTGCTGGCCAAGGTTGGCCAATATGACTATCATATGATAGCATATTTAAAAAGGAGGGAAGAAGTTACTGTGCACGTGTAATTGCTGCTAGGGAGCAGCAGAGTGAGAAAATGTAAGAGAAGCAACTCTAGAGACAGCCAGGTCAGTGGAGAAGGAGGAGCAGGAGGTGCTCCAGGCATTGGAGCTGAGATTCCCCTGCAGCTGTGAAGTGAGGCAGCTGAGCCCCTGCAGCCCATAGGGGAGCACAGGGATGCTGAGATCCACCTGCAGCCCTTGGAGGAGACTCACGCTGGAGTGGGTGGATGCCTGAGAAGAGGCTGTGACTCCATGGGAGGCCTGTCTGGAGCAGGGTCCTGCAGGTACCTGCAGACCCAAGGAGAAAGGAGCCCATGCTGGAGTGGGCTTGCTGGTAGGACCTGTGACCCCTTGGGGGACCCACATTGGAACAGCCTGTCCTTGAGGGACTGCACCCTATGGAAGAGTGACCCAAGAGTGTTCGAACAGTTCATGGAGACCTGTTGCCCATGGGATTGACTTACATAGGAGAAGTTCATGGAGAACTGTCTTGCATGGAAGGGGCCCCTTGTTTGAGCAGGGGAAGGACCATGGCCCTGAGCAGCAGCAGAAATGTCTTGTGTTGAGCAGACCATAACCTCCATTCCCTCTCTCCCTGTGCTGCTGGGGGAGAAGGTAGAGCTGTGAAAAAGGAAGGGGTGAGTGGAAGGTGTTTGAAAAGTCTTATTTTACTTCTCATTTTCCTTCTAGTTATAAATTCAGTTAATATTCCCAATTCAAGCCTGTTTTGCCTATGATGGTATTTGGTGAGCGATGTCTCCTGTTCTTTGTCTCAACTTGTGGACCCTTCATTATATTTTCTCCCCCCTGATAGTGGTAGAAGTGTCTTGGTAGATGTCATGTATTCAGCCAGGGTCAACACACTACAGAGATAAAAGGATTCCAAGACTTTTGGAGATGAATTCTACTGAAATATTTATAAATGAAATCTGGTTAGTATTTGGCCATTTGTATACTGAAAGAAGGCATCCTGCAACTTTTAACATTTTCCCTGGAGGGAAAAACCAACTGTTAGTAATGCAAATTAAACAAACCCAATAACTGATTACTTAATATAATTAATTATATAACTTAGAGAAGTAATTTAAACAAAAATAAGGTGAGCATTTAAGCTTGTGAAAAGTGGGACAACCCAGGATATCACAGGACTAGGAACTGTGACTACAATGTTTTTATGCAGGGACATAATTATTGAACACCAGAATATTATCCCCAAGGATCAAATATTTGAGTCCTGTTTTGCTATATAAAATTTCCTGCTGTGGAGTGACAGAAGAGACTACTTGAACATGGACTCATTTTCCACCAATACTGTGCATTATGAGGATCTGTACTTAAACAGGTGAGATTTTATCAAAGACTTACTCTAATTCAGTACAATTTTCATACTGTTGGACTTCCCTAATAACATTGTCAGAATAGATTATGGGTTTTTTTGTACTCTTAAAATTAATATTTATCAGTAAATGTAAATTAACATTTTCCCCTAGTCTATTTGAAGAAAAAAAATCTGAAATGTACCACCCCTATTTTTAATCTTCTTTAATTCCTAAGAATTTAGTTAGATGAAAATAGATCTGTTTCCAGTGGTCTACAACTTCAATGTATAATATACTTAATCCTGAATGTTAGGTGTGGATAAGTATTTTTGCATAGGTATATTAAGCTACTTAAAAAATCTGTATTATAAACTTCCATATCTGTGAAAAACTCATGAAATAGATAAATTTACTTTGGGAGTAAATGAGGCTTTCCTTTAAAGCCTTTTCCTATGGTCCTGTAGGCTCTAGTATGTTAAGAAGCAAAGCAAAAACAAAGCTGTTGTATATTTCTCAGTGCTCCAATTCAATAGCAATGAGTCCTTCTGCTTTATCCATTTTTTGTTTAATGTGCATCCTAACATCACAAAGCAAGAAGGTTCTTTGGGATTAAACCTTTCAAATAATACACACAGATGTTCAAATTGCCTTCTACGATAACACCAGGTTGCATATGCTACAAAATACTAATTACAGCCCAGAGGAATAATTCTTTAAAAATTGACCTCATAATTTTTTTTTCAAGGGTCTGAAACTAACAATCCTTTGTAGTTTATGATTAACTGTATGCATAAATGAATAGTAATAAAATGGTTACATATTTTCTGAGGCCTACTAACATTGCCATATGAAGAATAATGCATTATTCATCACTTCTATTCTGAAAACACGGAGAAACTTGGGATGAAAAGTTTTACTGCAGTATGTATATTTTAAAGGAATAACATGTATTGTTTAGAATTCTACAATTCACATAGAAAAATGTTGAGATTTTTTTATTCCTTTTGGAATCAATATACATTAGCAGAAAGAAGATGACATGACCATTATATTCAAATTTTAAATACTTTTCTGTTTAAAATTCCTGGTTTTGAGAGAAATGCAGATTCACAGCAATATATTTTTTAATAGCATTTATAATTTAAAAAAAATCCCAAACATGAAGTAGAACCTTTCTGGTATCAAACTTTTTTCCATAAAAGACTGAAAGATGTCATTTCTGGAGTCAGGAGAAAATTCTGCTAAGAAAATTATATACTTTTGGCAAAACTTAAAAGAAGCAATGATGTTATACAGAAAAAAGAAAGCTGATTTAACTAAATTCACAAAAAGCATAGCAAAATCCACATGAAATCTGTGCTTGAATCACCACTGGCCACTCTTGAAAAGAGGTGTTTTTTTCTATAGTACTCTATGAATCAACAAAAGTTCTTTTCAGCAATAGGAAAAGTTAACTTTTATCATACTTATCTAATAAAATAAAATTGCATTTTATAGTTTTAGATATTTATTAACCATTATTTATTTTATTGATTTTTATGTATTTTTTAGATAAAATAGGGGATATGGAAAGATGCTAAATGAACTTCAAGATGGGTAAACTTGCAAAGTAACATTTTGTATTTTTTCCACTGGTAATGTAATAATGTGACTATTCTAACAGGTAAAATAGTGACAGAAAAATCTATTTAAATATGAAAATAATTTTCAGCTTCATCCTAGAGCAATATTCTGAGACCATAGACAGCCAGACCCTGTACAGTTGGAAGAATAGTTTTCTTTCACAGTTTTCTTTCCTTCCACTAGCTTGATATAATTTGTGTAGTAAACTAATTTATTAAGGAGTACTTAGGTATAAAACAGTGAGGGAGTAGGAGGGAGAGAGACATTATTAAGAATGCTCAGGTTAAGTTCCTGCTTTGTTCAAATGACAAAGCTTGTTTGGAAACTTTTCTCCTAACTCAGGCATATAACTCAGGCATCTGGAATTATGTGGTATAAATATTAATGAATATATTCCTCATGTAAATATATCATCCTGCATATTTGTATTTTTTGAATAAATTACTTATAAACATTAAAGAAAACAAAATGGGTAATGTATTACGCTAATAGAAGTCTCAAAAAACACCCTGAGCTTTGTAACTTAAAGACAGTACATGCCCACTCATGAAAATTGTAACAGATCAGTAGCTTAATCAAGGGGTAAAAATACCCCTAAAAAAAAAAAAAAACAAAAAAAACCTCAACCATCTCTTGAAGAAAGAATGGAAATCAGAGTAAAGAAATACACAAAAGAAACATACTAAATATTAAATATATATATATAATGAAATATACTAAAGTGTAGAATGGTGGTAGAGAATTAATGCTCTTCTTCTTTTCTTGCACTCAAATAGAAAAAAAATTCTGTTCCTTTTAGTGCTTGCTGGCAGAGGAAAGAGCTTATTTTGTCTTGTATTTTAGAAGAAGGGGAAATGTCACTCTTTGTGTGTTCAATTGCTCTATTTCACTAAAATTGTGTAGTTCAACCAGTTTTGGCTAGTGTCAATTTCTATGCCTGTAGGAAAATTCTCCTGTGATAAAACTTGAGAGAACGGTACATTTTCTTTCACTTGTCTTTCCTGTACTCCTCACACATATTTCCAGTGAAACTTTTGCTACTACCTCTTTCTTATCTCATAATTTTTTTTAATATATGCAAGAAAACTTTTTGCAGTGAAAGAAGCACTTTGTGTTTCAGATTAAAACATCAAAGCAGATATCCTGATAAACATCTTTCTTTCCTCCAGGAAATTAGCTTTTATACTTGACCTAGCAACAGGACACCAAATTAATTGTTTTCCATAAGAGCTATTACTCACAATTGTGACAATTTCCCATAATGCGCTGCCACAGTAATTGAATATTGCCATTCACTTTGAATACAATTTTAGTCACAGAGCAAAGTTAAATGCTACAGACAGAAAAGTGTGTAAGCTTTTGAAAATGATCCATGCACTAATTGCTAAGCTATGATGGCATTTTCATTTATTATAGGCTGCTCAACCATTAATTGTGTATGGTGATACAGATCACTGGTTTTTCTCATTGAACAAGTTACAAAGGTTAACTGAACCTGAGTTAAAAGAAATCAAGAATAAATAATATGATATATTATGATACAAAATAATATGATTTTAACTCATTGACAAACTGTACTTTTAATAAAAAAAACCCAAAGATTACTAAGAATATACTAATATATTCTCTATAATTGGTTCAATTTTGTAAAATAGAGGTTCAGTGTATCAGGCCACAAGCAGGGAATAAATAAAGCTCATCCTTTGTATCTGATATATTTAAAACTTTTGGTGATAAAAATGATTTCTTTCACAAGGTAGTGCTCAGAACAAAGCCGCATCTAGTCTTGAAATTTCTTTTTAGTGAGCTATTGGATTTAAATGTACTACCTTGCTATATGGAATATATTTTCCTGATTAACATTTGTTATTAAACATAATAGCATAACAAAATCACATCCAGCTCCTGAATTTCAGATACTTGAGGTATCCCAATACATGGATATACTTTTAAATATTGGGCATCCTGTGATATGCCCAGCATTCTATTTATAAGAATGATTAGAGATAGCTGTTTTTCAAATACTTTAATCTGTTTAATATGGGACAACTTTTAATGCCAACATATGCTAATATTTGAAACTCATGATGTAATCTATTTGTCAGAATGAAACAAAATTTTGAAAGCAGAACCACTGATTTTATTTATGTATAGCTGAGTGAATACAATTTCAAAGAAATCAAATTCCAGAAGTGACCAGAAATACTGGCATATTACTGTTTTACTAAATGCAGTTATATAGATATTTTCATATTCTGAAATATGAATTTTGGAAGCTTCTTAAAACACAATCTTGAATATATTTTATTCTGAAACAAAATATGTTCATTTTTTTTAAAAAACTCCAAGGTGATCATGTATCTTCAAACCTATTTATTTTAAAGAAATGCACACATCTAGAGAATTTAAAAATGCAGAAATACAAAACAGAAAATAAATTATATGCTGAAGTGAATGTATCTGGAATTTAGACCAAAAGTAACAATGTGAAGACAAACATAACTGAAACAATATATATTTCAATTTCAGTCCCAGCTTTGCAAATATTTCTTTAATCTATCAACTCTACAAGTTTTGTATTTCCTTCCCATATTTATATAACCAGCATCAAAATGGCAGGATGATTTTTGAAAAAAATCTTTTAATAGCAAACATGTTTGGATTTTAATATGTGATACTTGCCTATATCCTTTATATTTCAGTTTTCCCTGTTATCCACAATAGCTTACTATATTGAACCTGTCTTTTGAATCCACTGACCTGAGCCATCGTGTCTCTACCTCCTCATCAGTGAAGCTGCCCTCTGCTCACCTTCATTTCAGTCCTAAGGGTTGTTATCTGAAAGCTCCTTGTAAAGCCTGCAGTGTACAACTGTACACTAGCTCATTCCACCAAGCAAAGCAAAAATCACAGAATGCCAGAAGCCATGGCTACGAAAACATGATCTCAGGAAAATCACAAAACTCAGGAATCTGGTGACAGCTGCTGTGACAAATTCATCCTGCTTGATGAGGAAGTTCTTTTTCACTTTTTTTTTTTTTTTGTTCTATTTACACATAGATAGCTTTGAGTCTGTTATATATAGTATCGGTCATGAACTTTTGTGGGATAGTAATAAAATTAATTCTTATCATCCTATATGTATATGTAGTACTGTGGTTGCTATTCAAACCTAATGTGCTCTTCACCAGTTGATTATGGGCTGTTTAATGTCTAGTAGTCACTTGTAGAAGATGCCTGCTTGGTACTTTAGCCCTGCCTATCCTAGCAACCTTAAATCCTAGATTACCTGCTTGCTGAGCAATGTATTTTGAAGATCTTGCCCATTACAGCAATACTTGAAAAAGGAGGCTGCTAACTACACAAAATGTATCATCACAGAAATGTCAGGTACTAAGCATGTGAAGAAATGGGTGTACAACTGGCAAATCTGTATTCAAAATAGGAATAAATCCCTTTTCTACTTCAATTTATATTACAAATTATCATCTGTTACTGTAAACATGCCTATGATTTGCAGGAGGTCAGGTTACCAAATCATAACAAATCTTCAGGTTTTATCAAATAAGCTATAAAACACATATATTTAGACACACCATTGTGAGGAATCTATTTTCATTGAGAAAACAAATAAAATGAAAAATAAATCCAAGAAAATAATTTACTGTAATCTGTAGGTACATAACATTTATTAACTGTTTGTTCCTAACCCTAAAGAAGTAATTTTACTTCATAATCTTGAAAGTATGCTTTGTGTGCTGTCATACACTGAAGCCACTTTACTGTTACAAAAAAAAAGTAAGATATTGTAGAGACATTTGCAACTCTTGTTGATTTCTGGGACAAATCCTAATAAAATTTGCCTTTTCTATGTGTGATTTATTCATTTTTGTTACATTGTTCTACAGGGTCTACTTTTGTCAGATGAAGTGCTTCTATATAAATGAATGGGAAGGGGAGTGGGGAGAATTGTGTTTGGTTTTACACAAATGCTTCATATTAGAATAAAACAAAACCATCCCAGCATTTATCCCCAGTGAAATCAAAGGAAGACATCCAGTTAAGTTTAGCATGAATAATATTTCACTAGAAGATCCTTAGCAATAATGGAATAATAGAATAATTCAGTTGAAAGGGAGTTGAGTTTGGAAGAGAATAGGATATCTTTTTTTTCCAATCTCTACCATAAAGTAGGATGAAGTCTAAGATAGCACAAGATTGCTCAATACTTGATCCAGCTGGCTCTCCAACATCCCCCAAGGATGGAGACTGAAGAACCTCTTTGGGCAGTATGGTTATCTGCTTGCTCATTCTCTTGAGGATAATGCTTTTCTTTCTATCCAGCTGGCCCATTTCCTTGTTTCAATTTATGCAAATTTCTCAAATCCTCTTGCCACCGCTGTGAAGGAGCCTGGTTCTGTCTTTTGAATGGCCCTTCCATAGGTGCTATCAGGTTTCTTTAGGGACCCCTGAAAGCTTTCTCTTTTCCAACTAAACAATCCTAACTTTCTCAGCTTCTCCTAAAAACCTTCTACTGCATTCACCCAGTCTATCAATATTATTATTGACTGGGGTGCCCAAAAACTGGGCACAGATGCAGCCTAAGGTTCTGTGAGGAAAGTGGGTAATTGCTTCTCTTAACCTGGCTGAGCTCCTAGCGACAGCCCAGGACCCTTCTGGCTTTGATGCCAAAGCACACCAGGTCCTTCCAACAGAGCTGCCGTCAGCTCTGGGAGCTGTGAGCCAGTCAGGCCCCAGCTTGTGACTTTACAAGGGAAATTCTGCTTACCAGTTTGTGTGACTTTCATGAGCTTACATACCAGCAGCCTGTTCTTTCAGCATCTCTAGATTCCCCTACATAGCAGCCTTGCAATAGAAAGTATTAACTAGTTCCCCTTCTTCTCTTTACCCCCTGCCTGCCAATTTGGTGTCATCTGGAAATTATGAGTACACACTGTTATCTTTTCCACCTCGTTGATAAAGACAAACCTCTCCAGTTTTTGGTGACCACAGTTTTTTGGTAGAAAAACACTCATTAACCATTATCCTCCAAGACAGGTCCTCCATGTTATGTTTTATCTATTCAGCTCATCCAGACCATAATTTTCTAACTTGGATACAAAATTATCCATCATATAAGAATAATAACTTCTTTAAGCTAAGTACTTATCAACTGAGGCTAGCTAAAACTGCAAAAAAGATTAGCACAACATAATCATGACAGGGAAGGAATGCTAGGAAAAAAAGATTAATTTCCTATCTGAAAATCTCAAATTATCCTAATAACTACCTAAAATCACACCTCATGGCTCCAAAGTGTTTCAGGTTATTAGTACAACCACATATATTGTATTATTTTTAATGGATATTTATTTTTATATTAGTAAACCATGGATTGTAATATGTATATTAAAACTTAATATTTATCAGACCAAGAAAAGTGTTCATTAATGAGGTATAGAGTAAGATGGTCACTTTCCTGTGTTTCCTGTATCCCAGTATCTGTCTAAATCATACTGGGCTTTAGAGATCTGCAGAAAATTACTTAGGAATCTGACATAGTTTTTTCCATGTTACTGGAAAGAAGAGAATATAACTGTTACTTCTCTAAGATCATTGGTATTCTAGCATCTCCTCTTTCTACTGGCATTGTGTATACAACTGACACCATATTCATTAGATATTAACTTTTTCTTTGCAGACATTTCATTACAAAAAATCTGTTTGCTGAATGTTTATTACATATTTCCTGAATCTGTGTTATTTCTACGGGGTTATTTTTTGAAGGACATGGCCTTTAAAGTGCCACTGAAAACATACAGAAATGCAAACTTTTGGAAACATAGTCTTAGATCAGTTTGCAGTAAGATATGCAATTTGGATTTATATACATAGGGATTTACTGAATCTCATTGTTACTTGGCATATAGTTACTTCCTGTTCTGAAATAAAGTGAGATGATCTGTAGTTGCAGAAAAACATCAGGCAAGCTTCACAATTTTGCCATGCAACCAAAAGAAACTCAATGATTTTGATTGATTTTCATTTTGCATTTTTTACTTTTCTCTGAATCAGAAACTCAAAGTGACCCTTGAAGAAATAGTGGGACAGGAGGTGCCAACTGACATGGATCAGACATGAAGAAAATATTCACACCAACATCTGTGAAAGAAAACTGTGAAGTTTCACATACAGCAGTCTGGAGAATACATTTGGTCAAGGCACTGAAGTATCAATTTTTTATTTTTTTTTTGTGGACCACATTTATCATCTCTGTATCATCTTTTTACATTTCCTCTAATCTGCTGCAGAAAGTCAGGCAGACTCAGAGGAACCTTGATGTAGTTTGCAAAATAATCTTTTATGAAAAGGAAAATAATTACATCTGATCAAGTTCACTCTACATCTTTTAATGAAAATTTGGGTAAAACCCAACAATTGCAATATATTTTTTGAAATTCAGATTATATAATTGTGGTTTTTGTTCACCAAAACCTTTCTCTAATATAGAAATATTGAAAAATCTTAAGTAATTAATATATAGCATTATGATATTTTCAAAAAAGCATATTTTTCTGAAGACTCTTCGAAGGTTGCAATTGAATGTATCATATGTATCATATATCGATTAAACAAGGACATTCTTATACCTAAGCAAGTAAATCTATTTAGAGATACTGCAGATAAAGCCAGTCATAGTGGTGGGGTGTCGGGAAAGGCAAAAAAAACCTTTTCACAGATTGAGTTCAGATGTAAGAAAGAAAGCCTGTGAACTAGAAATCACAGAGTTTTGGTAATAAAGAAGCTACAGGAAACTTACCTGCAAAACCTCTCATGATCTTAAAAATATTTGATTTCAAAAATGTTTGGATTTCAAAAAATAAAAATAGAAAGAAAACTAGTTTTGTCAAACAGTAACTGAGGTAATAGAAAATAAGTTAATTGCTTATCATTTGATAATTGTGAGCTTTAATTCATTGATGAACAAAGGCTCCAATAAGTAGTCTCTTACTTTTTGTCACTTGCTATTTGATTTGATCTCTTCAATAAAAGTTTATTTAGAGAATTTGTGATTGAAAAAAATGGAAGATTCTTGAGTTGAGAATCATTCTGTATTCTATAAGTGAATGAAGCATACATTTTCCTGTTTAGCAGTAAATTGAGATTGTTTCTTTAGTAATACAATAATTTATGCATTTTCTTTGTAATTATATTGCTTCCATTTTATTTATCAAAGTAACAGAACATAGATCCACTTTGAAATGATAAATATGTAAAAAACAAAGCTTTAATTGTTCCAGTGTTACTGTACTTCATGCATGACAAGAATGTGATGAGTTTCACAGATGTTGCACCTTGTTGCAGATACTTACAATAAATATTTTTAGCAGTCTCTTTTGTTCTTTCTCCTGTTTTAGCTTATTATATGCATATATACATATATATATATCATATATATATATATATATATATATATATATTTATCTTTCAGAACAGTACACAGATCTGAGTGAAGCCCTTAACAAGGCCTGATCAAAGCCCAGTGCCAAAGTTTGGACTTGAGAAACAAACAAGAGAAAACCCAACACACACTAAGACAAGATGTAGAAGCTCTCTTCATGTAAAAAGTAGTCATGTAAATATTTAGTTGCCTAAGTCTGCACTAGGAAGGCAATGTGAAACTGTGGTTAAATCTTTCTTCTACTCTTGTTTTAACCTGTCTGTAGGGGAAAGTTGCTACCATTTACTGATTATCATCAGAAGTTAAATAGAAAGAGGGAGTCTCTCAGGTAGATGAGACATGTACTGCTTTATTTCTGAAAGGACTATATCCACCACTTATCATCTGAAAACTGTTGACTTACAAAGAATTCTAGGTCAATTTGTTGAGATAAGTAAGCCTGTGAACAAAGATCATCTTCAGGCTTAGTAACTGGATCTTTGGTCAGTAGCATGAGAACAACAGTATTCTAATCCATAGACTTCTCTGCATTTTACTTTAAACAGCATAAAATTAATTGAATACAGGTATTCAGAGCTGGAATTGTCATTACCTTATCTTTCAGAGTAATTTTAAATGAATTTGACAGCTATCATTGCATTTTTAATAGGTCCACCTCATTAGGCTACCCTGAGAACTCATCACATCAAATGATTTAGAAAATAGAGAACTACTTGTTTCAAGAATTCAAGGAATATTTTACATGAATAAAGCACTATGTTTGCTGAAGTGTCTGTCAGAAAAGCATAAAAGAGCCCCTAGGCTCTGTGTCTATTTCTGTGAATAAGGCAATCACCATTTAAAAGTGGTAGTTCCTGCCTTTAGTCTACCAAGGACTGTAAAGAAAGAAAATCATTCAAGTTTGAAATCTACAAAGGTCACTAAATAAATTAAACCTAGGTTTTTCTCTTTGAGTAAACTAAGAGAGGAGCATTCAGATCACAGCTCTCTCCTAAAGCTAATGCTAATTTAGGTGAATTATCCCTGAGAGATTCAAAGGAAAGTGATTTCACAAACTTTAGAACTAATGGGATGCATTCTTAATGCTGATATAAATGTACCATCTTCCTGGTTCAGCTTTGTCCTTTTGCAATAGAAAGGTCCTTTTATCACCTTTTGGTCTCATAATCCCAAATCATGCTGAACACTTAAACTATTCCATTAATTCTTGATGTCCTTTAAAAAACCTAAAATTGCTGATTCTTAGTGTCCTTCAAACTCTTTACTAAAAAATTAAAAGGGAACTAGGATGATTTGACATTTTAAATGCTGGAAAATTTGGAGTTTTTCTTGTGTATGGCAGTTTTGCTTTGGTTGCTGTTGTTGATTATTAGTTGGCTATATTTTTTGCTTAAATTGTCTGACAGATAAAGTGGTAGATCCCCTTTAATTTTTTCAATTAAGAACATAAATTCTCAAAAAACATTGTTGTCTATTCAGCCAATAAAAATTAAAAACTAAATAGAGAAAACATTTTCACTGCAAAATAAGAATGAATAAAAATTATGAGATCTTGAAGTTACACCAATAACTTGGTGAAAAAAAAAAAATTATCATCTGTGTAAAGAAAAGTATTTCCTCACTGGATTAATAGAAAAGCAGACTCTGATTCTGTATCAAACCTTGTTAAATTGCCACTCATTAAACATATGGTTGATATAAACTGCTCTTTTCCAACCTTCATAATTTCTCACAAAATCAGTGTTTTCTAAATGAAATATTTCATTATTAATCCTTAGAAAATTGGGTAGAATTTTTTTGTTAATTTCAGAATTATTTCTTTTTAATGACTGAAATTTTTAAAAATTCAGTGAATACATGCTCATGCATAGGTTGAAACACTGTGGTAAATTTCAGCAAAATTGAAATTTTATGGAAGTATTATTAGTCCTCTCATGATAGAGTTTCATAATGGGAGTACTGTCAGATCCTGAATTATTATGGTGCTGTTTGTGTCATGATTAATGTGTTCTCGAAACTGAGTAATGACAAATGCACTAGGTAATGGAAGCTTCTATGGATACTGTAGAACTCATATAATGTGCAATGAACAGTTGTTATTACAGTGAAACTTAGATTACAAAAAGTACTTAATCACCCTTTATTACATTGAAATCTTATTGACCTGTGACCTCCTAAAACAAAAAAAAAATATTATCAAACCCAAATAACAAACCCATAATAAAAAATTACAGATCCCAACTATATATAGAACTAATGCAGTTTTTGGAGATTTCCATACTATTAACCATTAATTTAATGGTATCCTGTAACCCAGTTTTAGTGCTACTAGTTTCTGGTGGGGAGGGAGGTGCAGGGAATAAAAAAATGTTAGTTTTTTTTTTTTCATATCCCTGAGGCTGTTTAACTATAAAAAGAAAAATATAGAGAAATTTACCATAAGGACCACAGACCATAGAAGTTGACCACAAATAGAGTAAAGGTTTAAAACATTTAAACTGAGGTAATTCACTTATCACCTTTCTATTGTGCCTAAAGAGTGTGGTCAGATGTGCTTCAGTGAGTTCAGAAGTGAATGCTTGAAATGTCTCTGACTTGGTCTTAAACTTTTTTTCTTATAGGGGTTGTAAAATTGAAGACACATGTAAGATAATGAGCCAAAAACTGTTTTTCTCCATGCATACAGTTAGTTAATAGCAAGCATGAAGTTCTTTACACCAGACTGATGTATTCCTGAAACTCAATCATTACCTTTCATTACCATTTATTTATTCATTTATTTTATTAAGGGAAGTATGTTAGTACTTGCTTACCATTAAATTATCCTAAATTTCTTTAAAGAAGGATAAGAGGAACAGATGCATAAAATGGAATGGATTTTTCATGAACCTGTACAAACTAGGAGAACATTCAAAAGAATATGTATAGCCTGACATCCCACTTACATAGTCTAAGAAATTTTATTCAGAAATACAGTGTATGTATGGTAGACTTTGTAATAATACAGCTTGTCCAAATATTTTAGTTCCCACATGAGAAAAATGGAGTGGAGTTTACAAAAAAATCTTAGCAACCAACCACAGAACTAAGCACATTAAATATATGACATACAGTTTTTCAGAGATAACATCTGAGAGTACTGTAGCCAATGACCTAAGGATTTTCTGACCTTAAGGTTTCACAGTTGCTAAATGAGATATTGTCATTGATGATTTTATAATTATCTATGACAAGCAGTTCCCATTTCAGAATATTTCCTTATTTTAAAATTCATTTCCAACCTAATTTCTGATATCTTAACTGAACTGAAAAAATTTTAACTAGTTCAGGACAGATTTTTTTTATTCCCTTCCTTTGCATAGTTTTATGCTCTCTTGGTATATCTGGTTTTATTTATCCTTTACGCAATATGAAGAGTTCAAATTTACTTAGTTTCTCTGAATTTGGAAGCCATTCCTCTGGGAATACTTTACAGAAACATGTATTCTTTGTTGCATTGTTATTTGTTATTATTATTTCAGAATTTGCTGACTAAATCACACAAAGTAAAAATCATAGTGGATATTTATATATATTTTTCATTCCCACTTTTCTTAATAACGTTGTCTTCCAGATAATTATTTAAAAGTGTTCATTTTTTTACCCACTGTTTCCTCTGTTTTTTTGTTCATTTTCTGAATATCTCTTGCAGCATCAGTGGGGATACAATGGCTTCCACTTTCACACCTCATTCCCTAACACATTTCAGAATGGGAATTGAAAAGGCAAAGAAAGTATCTAATTCACTGAGTATACCAAATTAGAACTGAATCTTTATTTACAAGGAAACTTTTCCTAAGATGATCAAAAATATGAAAATAGTAATTTTGTTGTAGTAAAAATATCAGTGCATTAAATGAATGAAAATAATGCTGGAAAGATGATGCAAGCTGTTCAAACACAAAGCAAAAAAAAGAAAAAAAGAGCTAAATGCATAATGCTTCTTTCTTTATTCTCCTTTTGCATGGGCAGTTTACAAAGATGAAGTCATAATGCAAGGAGAATATTTATTTTTAGTTTAAATATACTTTCTAGAAACAATTTTTTAAATAGTAAAGTTAAATTAAAACAGAACAGATGCCAGAATGTTGCAATTAAATTAATAACTTTAAATTATGTTCATTAATCCACAGCCTTGATTTAGACTGGGATAATCCCAGGTTTTGTACTTAAACCCAAAGAGGCTTTGGAGATTCATATTAACCTTCTGAAGGGCATTTCACAAGGTCAGAGCTCTGTCACAAAATGAATATTAATGTAAGCAGAAGCTGTAGAATGAAACATCGCTCCGCATCGATTTCTTGAGAGCACCATTTAAAGGCAGACTTATGGGAAAAGATGGCAAACAGCTGTCAGCACACAGCAGGAGCTGTGGGCTCCCTGGGAACCACGGGGGATGCTCTTGAGGATGGCAGGGCCGTGCCTCACCAGCCAGGACTGGTCCCACAGCCTCAGCCAGGAGCAGCTCTGGCCTCCGTGGGCAGGGGTTTGTCCTGACCACATCTTAACACTGAACCTCTCCCCTCAGCAATCAGTAGAACGAGACTCTCCATGGACATGCTGGTACTGAGCTGGCTCCAGAAGAAGAGCTCTCAAGAACCTAATAATAATAAATTTTTGCACAAACTGCCTCATCCTATGTCATAGATGATGCATAGGAAAATTTGTCACAGAGGCTAAAAATAAGTTTTCTGTCCTCTCTACAGCTTCATGGATGTTAGTGGTCCTTTTATAGAACAACACCCTGCATATCAGAAGTACGAAAACATCAAAACCTGAGATCTCTGGCAAAAGTAAAACACACCTGTAATCATTACTCTGGCACTATTGCAGTATATGCAACATCCTCCTAGATAAATGTTGCTATTATTCCAACACTGGAAGTTTCCTGTCAAGAACTTGTCAAAAAAAATTGAGTTATGTAGGCATTTAAGTGAACGGGCAAACATTCAGAAAAACTGTTTATAAACTTGGGTGCTGAGAATTTAAAACCTCCTATCAGAAGATCTACTGAACACCTTTATACAGTCCTTGTGTCATCAGGTTTCTTATCACATGTGACAAAACACTTGCAAATATCTAGAAACTTGCAGAAAACAATTGTGCAAATTCACAAAGTTTGACAATAGTCTTAAAAATTGAGAGCACTGTGAACACACCCAAAAGCAAAATCTGGAGAGTGTATATGCATTTTAAGACGTGCTGCGGGGCTAGATGTCTTACAGAAAAGAAAGTACACGGAAGCAAAAGTAAAAAGACGAAGCATATTCTTCTACTAGTACCATGTTAAACTTTGATAATGTTTAATGGGCTGGGAACATCAGTACTTTTTAAGACTTTTGATCTTAACTTCTTTCCCAGTGTCCTGCCCTCCTGTAAAAGGGGAGTCGGGGAGGATTGTCCTCGATAGATTTCTTGGACAAAAATAAAGTGCAATATTGTATCTGAGAACTGTTTATTGAAAAGGAGGTAAGTGTTCCTACCAAGGTGTGCTAGAAAGTGGAGCAAAGCGGAGACCAGAGCGACAGAGACACACGCAGAACGGCCGGCCCCGCTGCGCGGGGCGCGCTGCCGGCGCCGCTCGGCGGGCGGAGCGCGCGCGCCGCGAGCTGCGCGGAGCCCGCGCGGCTGCCGGGGCGGGCCGGGCGCGGCTCCCGAGCGGCGGCGGCCGCGGGGCCCTCCCGCCCCCGGAGCAGCGGCCGCGGGGAAACAGCGGAGCGCCGCGGGGCCCTGCGGCCGAGCTGCCTCGGGGAAGCGGCGAACGGGGCGGGGCAGGGCCGGGCAGGGCCGGCAGCCAGGGAAGGAGCAGGACCGCGGGGAGGAAAAGGCCGGGGGAAGGAGGGGAGCGAGCCGAGCCCCGCTCCCGCAAGGAGCCCAAACAGAACGAGCCCGGGTCGCGGCGGCGCCTTCGCTGGGTTCGTGTGCTGAAGCTCCTGCCATAGCCCGATTTCCTGGGCATTTCCCCCGGGCACAGGGCCCTGCCCGCCGGCAAGGGGGGCCGCTGTCGGCCCGGGCGCGGCAGCTTTCTGTGCCCCGCTCGGCTGCCGGGCGGAGCCTCCCGGGGACAGCGCTGCCGGCACGGCACGGCCCGCGGGCAGCGCTCGCCGCGGGTGCGGCACGGGCTGCGGCGTGGGCAAAAACCGATTGGCCCCTCACATCCAGTTTCTGCTGTGAAATTTGGTTCTGGTGAAAATAAATGAGAGTACCGGGAAATATGAACAGGCTCTATCAGTTCTTTGTTTTTATTCTTCTCTACAGTAGAAAATAATAGTAGAAAATCAATTACAAATACCCCTATACTATCAGTAGTTCCATTTCTTTTCACCTCTAATTGGGTGAATCACTGGATATTTTGCCATACCCGTCCTATTAATTTGTGTCCCAAAGGAAAGTATTAATACTGGTGATTACAGCTTTGGCAACCTGTCCTTCACGTGCAAGCCAATATCAGTGTTTCATGGAAATACTGAATATAGATGCATTAAAAATCTCATTAATCTGCCAAATAAATATATTAAAGAAAGACTTTATTTCACATTATTAATTACAAGAAATATCTTGTGAATCCATTTTGAGACAACCTGCATGTTTTGAAGTGTTCATAGGTTCTGTGCCTTAAAAAGATCAGTGGCTTTTTCCTTTAAACAGCAGTTTCATACAGCATTATCAAAAGTATTATGATGCAGTAGTTTGGATGACATGTTGAGAGTGATGACAGAAGTGCACTAATAAGCACTCCTAGCTACAAAACAAGTATAGCTGCTATATCAGATAAAGATTTGACTTCTTTAACACATAATTAGTATTGTAAGTTAATACAGCAAAAAGCATTGACATCTCTGCATTTTTTTACGTCTCAAAAATGCTGAGGGAAAATACATATCATAATAATTATTCATAATAGATAAATGTTCCTTATACTATAATAAATCTGTTTTGAAAATGGAAACCTAGATTTATAATGAATATGTGCAAGATTACTTATTAAATAGTAGGAAAAGAACTTTGGTTTGAGCCATGTTTTGCACTCTTGCAAATAAATTTTTTCATTCATTTTTACTCTGTGTTCTGTATCAGATAAAAGCTCCAAAATAGCAGGAGAGATTCTAGTTCTCACTATATTTCTAGAGCATGAACTCTTAAAGATGCTCAAATATGGAAGCTTTATATATTTAATAATAAGATTTTTTAGTGCTCCTACATAATGCACTATTATTATTTCAGTCCCCAGGGAAAATAAACCACCTGTATTACAATGGGGGGAAAATGCTCAGCTTAAAAATTAGGCATATAGATTGATTGCTTTAAATTAAGTAATAATGTCCCTTTTTGTTATTTACTTTTCTTTTATTCTTCCTTATTCTTTCGTTCTGTGTTTTGATATTTTTCTTTTTTTGGACTTCAGGACATTAGTCAAAGGCATTATTGCTTGGGTTTCATCTTCACAAGTAAATGACCTTGTTTTATGAGTTCAGTTTCTTCCCTTCATTGATTCCTTAGCTAAGTCTGTAAGGCTAGATAAAAATAAGGAACCTTCAAGTTTTCATTGTGATTGGAATTTAAGTCACATTTAAGAATTGGCAACAATGCTGCGGAACTGCCTGTGCACCTGAGAGTCTATAATCATAAGAGGTTTTGACTGTAAAGTGACTTTAGCATTGGAAGTGCTGTCTTTTTTTGAAGTAATTTTGTCAGAGTAAGGCACCTTTAGATCTATATTTCATCTAAAGCCAACTAAGATTCATTGGTTTAAATAAAAATGAGGTCATGTCATGCCAAATGCTTGCTGCAAAATACATACCTCTGCTTCCAAGACGTGAATAGAAAGGATAGGAGCTATCTGACTATGCTAAATCAATAACTATTTACTCAACATCTTGAACTTTGAGATTCTTTTTGGTCTGAAATGATATCAGTGCACATCTCCTAAAAAAACAGTTAATCACAAATAGGCAAGGCTGAAGAAAAAAGCATTCTTTATAATTCTTGTTGAAGTTGTTTCACTGTGCATATAAAAAATGGTAAAATTTCTGTGACAGCTGGAAACCTAAGTGTCCATAACCAGCTTTGAGAATTTGCCGAGCCAAGCAGAGAATTAATCATTAGGAGACAGATCATCTTTATGCCTGACAGTCTTTGTGAACCTCATCTTATAGGCTTTCACAAAATCACTTACCTATCTTTATGTATTCAAGCCTGTCCTTTTGAAGAGAAAAAAAGATTGTGCACTGCATAAATGTAAGTCTGGAAGAAAAATCACAAAACTACTTAGGAGAGTGTTCTGTACTGAGTCAGCTCCAAATACTGAAGGTAAAACATCAATTACCTGATTCAACCCATGCTAGAATGGTATATTCTTTATTTTGGAAAGTTTTAGTTTTTAACGTTTTAATTTACAGTCTGTGTGGGCATTGTTTAAAATCATGTTTTGTTGGGCTTTGTATTTCAGCCTTGTTGACTCCTCCCTTAAATAATGTTGTGCTTGAACTTTTGTCTTCTTGTAGAGACTACAGACATGATAAGGAAACAGATTCCAAAAGTCCTTGGTAAGCATACACTGTGTATAGCTTATTCAGCTCTCTGCTGTGAGAGTCACAACATTTTATAGGAGGAAGCTCACCAGTCATTACAGATACATCCATAGAGACCTTTGTAGAACAGTCCTCTGAAACTATCCTTGGGGAGAAAGAAAATATATTTCCACACTGTCATTATCTTTACAGTTTGATTATAATGACTACAGCTATAGTTCTATTACTAGTGACACTACTATTACAAGTGTAATATACCACAGCAGAGTGTGACATTTCCTAGGCTATTGTAAAGCCTCTAGAAGCCATCAAGGATTTGCTTAGTGTACTGCAGAACATGTCAGAGCAATTAATTTTATGAGACAAGACACCACTGTGAATAAAACCATCTCCAGCTCCTAAAGTGAGTGCTTTGTACCCAGTCTGATAAAGCAAGAATTTAGCTTAAGCCAAAAGAATATCTGGGACACTTTATTTTCCCACATTTTATCACAATAGACAAGTACAAGCCAAATAAACTGATAATAAAAATTACCAGTATGTATTATGGCTATGCCAAGATTTTATGTCTGGAGAAAAGATTTGAGATAGGAAAAGAAACTCTGTTATGACATCCAGTTTTGTCTATGCATCTGCTGAGCTCACACTGGACTTTTATTAGTACTTGGTTCACATTTCTTTTAGAAGAATGTAAAAATATGTATTCTTTTAGAATAATTTCTAGAAAAAATATGTATTAAATGGAATTAGAAAATATTAGACTAAAAGTTATCAAAAAATAGAGAAGCAGAAAGGACAAAAATGTTCATAACAGAAAAACTGAGGCAAGGACAGAGAAACAGTGACGTAATCCACCTTATTCAAGCCTAGGCACACTTGCAGTTCTCTACAGTTTCTGGGCATTGTCTTTATACTTGCATATTTAAATTAAGATTGCAATAACATTTTAAAATTTTATCCTTATGTCTTTTTATTATCTTTCTTTTTGTGGTTTTTTTTTTCCCCTCTGAGTTTATGGATTCTATAACATAAAAAGTATGTTATGACATTTTGGTCTGATTTCCTGAATAATGTGGAGTAAAGGAATTTCATCTGAAAACATACTTCACACTGCTTTAAAAATATCACTATATTTCAGAAAGGTTTATGATTTAGAAATAAGGAAGGTATTTCTTAAAAAAATAATGGCAATACATCCCTTTTTCCCCACATTAAAATTTGCAATAAATGTGATATTTGAAAGCCTGTTTCCATTCCATGAAAGATAAACTGGAACATACTTACTTACATAATCAGAATTTTTTTTCTAATTTTCTTGAGAAATAGCACCCTTTATACCGTAATGAAAAGTAATTAGATTCTTTTAGCTACAGAAATTCTGGGGAGTGAAAATAAGGTCTTGTCATCCTTGGAAAGGGGATTCACAATCAAATTCACAATTTTTGCCCTGTGAAAAAGTTGCAAATCCTCTGAATGGATCATAGTTTATTTAAAAAACCCTAAAACCTTGTAATTGCTAAGATCAAATATGGTTGCCTTTCCATAGAGCATGCTCACACCAAAATGTAATGCAGTTTCTATAATTTTGCAAAAAGATTACTGTAGTTAGACGTTGTTGAGTTTGGGGTTTTTTTTGGGGGGGTTGTTTATTTGTTTCTGTTGTTTTACCTTGTTTACTCATTTGGTTTCTGTCTTGCATGGTTCCACATCTGTGCAAAGGAAGAACCAGTCTGGACTACTCACAGGCAATGGTTTCTCTCAGGGCTCTTCAAATGAAAGCACTGGGCTGTAGCTCAGTAACCAGAAAGAAAATTTTCATGCAACAATGAAAGGTTTAAATATGGTAAACCACGCGAACTTCTGTTCCTGTAAAGGGTTAAGAGTCAAACATAAAATGTGTCCAAGAGTATATCCAAATTTGGGGTATATACTTTAGTAGAGTATCCTTCAATAATACATATTGTAAAGATACATCTTTAAAGACCAGCATTCAACATCTGAATATGGAACTGTTCTCTTTTGTACAAATTCCTTTCAAATTTCTTGACATAATTTTTGTCTGGTAAATCCTTGCATATTATGTGTTTTCTGAAGTAATTATTTTTTCTTTTGAATGCTATCAATAAACAAACACATGGTAAAAAATCTCTGAAGTGGTTGAGATGAAATGAGTGTTTACTATTCTTAGGTGCTATTAAGAATAAAGTGTGTTTTCCACATTTTTACTTCTAAGACATCTCATATTCTGAAACAATTGATCCCACAGACTGTTTATCCAGGAATGTGTCTAGAATCCAGCAAATGGCACAGATACATGACTGGAAATTTGGATCAAGAATAACCTCTAACTAGAGCACCAAGACTTCTTTATTGTGAAATACTGGCTAAGGAACAGATGACTTTCTTGTCTGCACCAGGTGGCAGTTGAAGTTCCTTTCTTTTTGGAAGTTAGAAAAGAGATTTTTGCTTCAATTTATGTTTCTTATTCACAAGAAAAAAACACACAATCTCTCATAATATGTAGACTCTTCTTCAAAATGCACAGATGATAATCAAATGCAGACACATCGTTTGGAACCTACTATCCTCCTTGTTTAATTGAGCCTATTTATTTCCTAACTCTCTTGATATCACTGTGGATGACACTCTAATAGTTCCTGAAAACTGTGCATTAAGCAACACAAGGGTTTCTTCTTGATCTTTGGTACCTGCACTTAAAAAAATGTTTTCATAACTTTTTTGTGGTGAAGCCAAAAGCTCTAGAGAACAGAATATGGAAGTCTAGCATATCACTGTATTTGTGCACTAGTTTTCAGTTTAAAAAAACATATAACTGCAGTAGTGGTTCTAATCAAAGAAATGCAACAATTCTTAGTAGCACAGTTAGAAAAAAATGAAGGTAATTATAGCACATTCCAAAGAATATGAGAAAAGGGACTAAATAAATATGTATATTTCTTTTACTGAAGAGTAATAATTATTCAAAGCGAGTGTTTGAAATACATTAACATTTGATCTTTGTAGCAGTAATGCCCATATAAGATAAATTAACAATATTCTGCACAAATACACACAATGATTTTCCAGCAGCAAATGCTTTAATCGAGCCCTTATTAATAAATTTTTATTTCTATGATTTATATCTAAGCTATAAAAATCTGGGCCTGTTTTTGCCCATATCCTCCTAACAGACCAATTGTTTAAAACCTTTTCTGCAATAATTACATGAACCTGGCTCACGCGGTACAAAATGTCAGAACCATGGTATCTCTATTCCAGAAGTACATGATAGCTGTCCTACATTATTCTAACTACTGGCATTTGCTGATAAGTTATTTGACTAGCATTACTGCATAGATAAAATATTTTAATTGGCTAAATCATAAATAGCCATTTACAATCCATGTAGAGATTGATAGTTAAAACCTATAGTCTATAATATGCAGAAGTTTGGGATATATCGGAACATGAATCTGTTCTTCTCTGTTAAACTTCAGATTAATTACTCTGCAACAGTCTTTGACATAAGGATTGAAAATGCCAAAGGGAACAGATTGTTGGACACAGTGCTGATCTGAGACATAAAAAGATACTTTGGTTTAACTGTCAAAGTTAAGATCAGCATTACTGTTGTATCTTAAATACTGGAAAATTGATCAGATTTCAGTATGATGTCAAAAAATAAATGAGAAGTCAAAAGATACATGAACCAACTTAAAATTTTATGGCGGTAAATTTGTCTGGAAAACATAATATACACTAAATGGTAAGAAAAATAACAGAAGACACCAGTAGGACTCCATGGTTTACTAACCAATTTGATTTTCAGGGTAAGTACTCACCAAAAAACAAACTAGTAATGTAAATATACATTTGTTTATACAGTAGTGAACATGAAAGTAAGTGGAGAAATAATGACATGGGACTGCAAAAGTAAAATAAATACTTGTGTAAAAGAGAAAGGCTACAAATTAAACTATATGGAGATTTCTTTGGAAAGTTTTTCGTAACTGTAAATTCATGGTCTACATGTTAAAATTACATAACAAGCAACATGATTGAACAACTCATCTCACAAATTAACAAAGTCATTATCAGATCTTATTTGATGGCTACACAAAGATTAAAAAAACCCTTTATGATCAACCCTCAAGCTTGATCACATTTATGAACTTCTCAAGTAGTTAAATCTCTACCTGCAAGGTCAAAGCTACCTTAATTTTGTTTCTTGCACATTATTGGTTAGTTTACAAAATCTAACCTTCTAATCTGTTGCTAAATACTAGAACTGTTAAAACAGCTTCTGAAAGAAAATAAAAAACCAAAAAAAAAACAAAAAAAAGCTGCCATCTGTTAGGATTTTGGACTAAAAACCCCAGCGAACTTTGATTATCAGTTCTATTCTTACAAGTAGTCCTTTAATAAAGAAAAGCAGCTGAAATAATGTTACCATGCATTTTTAGAGGCCTTGTTTGTTTAAGAAAATCGAAAAGCAAATGATTAAGAGTCTTATCCTGACAAAACTATATTCCTCAACATCCTGTGAATATTATGTTATTTCTAGATGGGTACTATCTCAAGATAAATATTGCTGAGAAAATAAGTTTTTACCGTAATTTTGTCATGGGATTTTAATTGTAATTAGGCTTTGAGAATTCTTTCATGCTTTGTTTTTTTGGTATATTTAAACATATTATCTTTCAATGACATTTATTCTTCATTTTTTACCTTATATTTTACATACTTTATAACTGAAACAGTCAAATCATTAAAAAAATGTGATAAATTATGTAACAGATCTAAGTACCATTTTATCCTTTTCAGACTTTTACTCCTTCTCACTGCAAGGGAATTATAGTTTGCTCAGACTACTAATAGCAAAGTTAAGAAATAAAAGACTAAAAAATATTCCATCTCCTTTTTCAAAAAAATACTTATCCAGAATGCTATTCTGTAATATTCAATTAATTTTAAAAAAGGACTTATTTCAGTGAAAAAAAACCAAAACCCAAAAAACCAAAACTAATGTAGAATATGAAAATAAAATAAAATAAGAAGCTTTTCCTGAATTTCCAAAAGGTAAGTTCTTATATAATTCATTTGGTGGGTGAATTCCCATATTTTATTTTTAGAATGAAGTGTTTCTAGAATGACATATATAGTATATAAAGCTGCTCTTTTCATACACTTCCAATTCTGAATTTCTAATTTTAGGTTTAGATAGCTTTACACATAATGAGCATTATAACTATATCAGGTCTCAGATCAGAAAAATTATACTGCTCTTTTAGATCTATTTATTCAATATACAGTATAATTGTATATTGAATATATATATATATATATATATCTAATTGAATTATGGTCTTCCAGAAGAACCTTCTAATAATCTTCCTGCTAGTTACAGTTTAAAATATTTCTGTCTCGCTCATAGCTCTGTCATGGTTTACTCTTCTACCGCAAATGGATGCAAGAGTTGTGAAAGAAAATTAGTCAAGCAGCTGTAATCAGGAGAAATGGCTTCTGTGTCCCCTGTGAGGTCTTTTATCAGGTTCAAAGATTGTGATTACACTGAAGATTAATAACTCTATGAAGAACACTGATTTTTATAATAAGATTTCATGATAAATTGAAACAATGAGGAAATTGCACCTAACTGGAAGAGCAATCCTTTTATGTAATTTCCAGAAACAAGGCATGTAGTATAGCAGCAATTAGTTTGGAAAAAGAAAAGCACACAGCTGTATTTAGGTTTGTTTTGTTTTTCTCTTTGATATTATTCCACATTTTTTACCATTAATACCTTGTTACCATTAATACCTATTACACGTTTTTACCATTAATACCTTGTAAAAGACTCCAAACTTTTTCCTATCCAACTTTGCTATAAGTAGGAAAAACAAACAAAAGCTAAAAAACCCCAACCTCTCCAGTGCTCAGGCATATAGTAAATGAGATATTGCAGTTGCATTGAAATGTTAAATGCGTTACAGTAATAAATGAAATGGTTTCATCATCGAGCAATCTTTTCTAGCATTCAATTATACTGATTCAGATGGAAGTGCAACTTAGTGCATCTGAATGGTTTCAATTAAGTAAGAGATTGAGGTAATTCACTGAGGGACACAGAGAGAAAGAAAATTTGCTTTCAAAAGCATGAATTCATCCATTTGTGCAAGCTGGAAAAAAATATCCTCTTTGTGCTTTTTGATGGGGGGCAGGGGAGATTCTTTTTTGCATTTTAGATAACAAAACTTAAACAATAAATAGTGAAAAATGTGTTATAAACAAGAAGTTAATGTAACTGATTTGAAGGAATGCAGTATATAAAAATTAGATTGTATTACAGAGTATTAATAATAGTACATTTCCCTTATGTTACAATATGAGGGAAAGTGCAGTAACATCTTCATTTTAAAAGAACTAGAGAAACTGACTGTCAATGGGTTTATTAAAAGTAGGAGATTTTGTGAGGGCTTTTTTATTCTTTTTTTCCAAAAATTTTATAATACAGATGCCAAGGAAGAAAACAAATATTCCTTACTAATGCACCAGAAAAATTTTAATCCCTTACTTAAGCAATAGAAAGCATATGCAGAGCTATCAAAATGAATGTCATACATTCTTGTGTGCCATACTCTATGGCACAATCTGTGGAGAGAAAATTCAGCACAGTCGCTGAAGTAAGATGGAGAGCAGGACGTGAAAGTATATTTTTGAAGGGCACTATAGCATTTCAATTAGATATTTAGCTAGAAATGATGCAGAATAAAATCTCTGAACTCAATGTTGTCCCATTAGTATTTATTTAAAATACTAATGTTCATACGATATATATCATGTTCAGATTAATTACAGATATTAGAAAGAAAATAGCACTCTTCCTAAACTACATATTGATCTCCATAAGTAAAATTTTCAGTACATATTTTAGTCCTGATTCAGAGAATATGATCATCCCACAAGTGGTCTGCATTTATTTATATCACTGCCACATGAACATTACTCAGATCAGAGAAGAGAACTCATCAGACTACTCCATACCAGGAGCAAATGACAAGAGAGATGTTAAGATGTGTTCAAAATGAAGTTAAGTCTGGGCAAACAAGGCAAAGAAATTTATTGGTTTAAATTTGGGGCTGTGTCTTAGTGTCAAAATGTACCTGAATTTCTCTTTAATTCCTCAAGCTTTGTGTTTTGTCTGTAACAGTAAATAGTAAACCTTGTCTCCTTGTCTTCATCTTGAGCCATGAGCTTTTGTATCCTTGTGTTGTTGAGGAGGGTGAGTGAGTGTGGGTGCTGTCTGTAAACTGGTCAAGGTCATCCAAATCACAGGAACTGATGTACATTAATCAGTGGCAGAGGGAAGATGATGAAGGTATTCAAAACTGGAAATGTTGGGAAGATACATACTTGTGGCGTGGGAGTGGATACAGGGAATTGTAAATAACAGGCCAAGAGCATTTACATTCTTCCATTTAGAGAAGAAAAGTCTCCTTGGCAACCTTATAGAGGCCTTTGTATAAGTGAGGGGGGATTGAAGGAAGATGTAGAGAGATGCTTACGTAGGGCCTGTGGTGACAGGTCAAGGGTGAACAGTTTTAAACTGAAAGACTGGACAGATGATGAACATTTTTCCAATGAGGGTGATATGACACTGCAACAAGCTGCGCAGTTTTGTGTGCCCCATTCCTGGAAGTGTTTGAGGACAGGCTGGATGGGTTTTTAAGAAGCCCAGTCTAGTAAGAGGTGTCCAGCACGGAGGTTGGAACTAAATGATTTTTAATGTCCATTCCAACTCAAATCATTCTAGGATTCTATGAGTTACTTATAAAAAGGTCAGTCATGTTAACCAAGCAATAGAGAGGGAAAAAGCAAGAGTATGTATGTGTATATATAAATACAAATATATATTCATATCTATATATATACATTTATGCTTTATTTTTAGTCTATTTTCACAGACAAATCAGATTTAAAATATTTCAAACAAATGCATGTCAAAAAAAAAATGCACCATTACTACAACTTCTAATAGTTAACTTGAAGTCAACTTGTTTTCTCAGAATGCTTCAAATAGATGGTCTCAAGTGACTATGCAAAGTCGATAAAACCTCATGGAAAGCAATTTACTGGTACAGATGGTATTTCTTTCAAGTCTGAAACATGCAAAGTGTTTTCTTTATTAATAAATTCAGCAATTTATTCTGAGATCTGCTTGTAAAATCAACAGAACTCCACTGACTTGTTTTAGAGCACAGAAGAGCTCAACATTTTTAGTGCTGTGCTCAAATTTTTCAGATGTAAGATGTCCTCAAGCATTTGTATATAGTTAGACAGACTAGCTCTGGAGGTTTGTACACAGTATAATTAAACCTCAGAAAACTGCTGGAAGAATGAGAATCAGATATCTCAAAGGTTTATTGGAAATGTTTGCTTTGAAGGGAATTGTTTTCCCCACAACTGCAGACATCAAACATGAAAAAGGGAATTTTCTTTTTCACTCACCTTAAAAGTTCTTTCTTCATATGTTTTCCATTAAGAAGACTATAAATGCGGATGTTTCCTGACATTTTACAGTCTGTGACATATACTTTCTGAACTATCACAAATAAGAAAAAAATCAGGTTTGGGAGCAGTCAATATCAGAAAGAAGAAGCAAAAAATCTGATGGGACATAAAAACAATAACAGTGTTGTTATTGTAAATCGTAACAAGCAGTCTCTCAAAGACATATTGCAACAACAGCAAAACACACTAAAAACCCAAAGGCATTGAGAACTGTCTACTTTGAACACAGGTATACTGCATTTTCAGCCAAGAGAAAAAGAGAAACTACTTTTTATATAGTCTCTTTTAAATTCTATTTCTTCTCTACCCTAAATTGATAATTCAATATAACCATTACTGGAAAGTCAACTGAATATTGATTAAAGATTGGTTATCTTGCTTATGCTATGGTGCATAGGTTGTCACTGAACTGATATCATATGATTTGTTTGGAAATTCACATGTCATTTATGAGTTATAATAAAGGGAATCAGAATTAATAATAGATTTTGACACACATTTAACTACCGACTTTATCACTCATTTTTTTAGTAATCTAATACTTTGCCAAAGTAGAAAATTCATCAAAAATAACAAAAAACATGAATCAAAACATATATGGTTCATTGAAAAATATGGCTTAGGGATATATGAATGCTTTTTAGAATTACCTTTCACTTTCATTATGCAATGAAAATGCGATGAAAAAAATTTGGTAATGCATTCATTGAACAGCACTAAAGTACAAAACAGTGTAAAAGAACAATACAAGTTCCCCTTATATAAGACAAAATAAAATACTATTAATTAGAAATTGTGAATGTTGTAGAAACAAGAGAAATCAGTGCACAAAGACTGGAAAAGTGTCAAATAACTTATTGACAGTGAACACTGACACTTGGGAGAAAACTTATCAATTGTATATCCTTTCTATAGACCATGTGGCTAAACATTCACTGTTAGAGTCATTTCATTAGAGGCTGCAAAAGGATGCCTAGAGACTCTCCAGCAAAGATACAATTAGATTGAAGTTTCATTATTCTTAAACATGTTATGTTTCCCATTAGACAGTGATCAACAAAAAAAATACTAAAGGAGATCTGTAGGATGCAAGATTGATTACAGACTGATTCAGCAGTGCAATCACTGTTTGGTGCAATCTCAGCATGAATGGAGTCCCCAGAGAGCGTGTTGCTATCTGATAGCATTACAGTAAGGGAAAAATCAAACTACTTTTAGAAAGTAAATTGGTTGGGGTTGCATTACACAGGAAAGCATTACAGCTCAGATAGTCATTCTTCCTGGAATCCAAAAGCAGGTGCTCTAAAAACATTTCAGCTTTCAGCTGCACATAGAACGCAAACCCAGAACTGTTCAGTTACTCTAGTGGAGCTAGCAGGAACAAAACACTTCTAATGAGTTATTGCAATGGATGCAGTTAATAGTTCTTTTAATATGCAGTTTTCAGTCTCGATATGATATTTTTAAATCTACCATAAATTTTCTTTTCATGTAGTAGTTTCTTTCTTCTTCTTAATTCTCCATTACCCAATAGAGTTTCACATCTGGAAAACTCAGCAAAAACTGATGTTGTAAGGCACTAATATAAATTATCTAGTGTTATGAGTTAGCAAGTATCCACTGAATAAAATTTTACAGCACTTGTTGTCTGTCCCAAACACTGTTAAAACCACAGGAGGGGTTTGCCATGAGATAAGCTCAGAAGGGAGAGACAGAATGGAGATTAACACCAGGCCTGTCAGAGATCTGGTTAGCACATCCTGGCTAACACATCCAGTCAAAAATTCCTATTGTGTCAAGAAGCAACTGTGTGAAGAAGCAACTGCTCCTATACTTTTCACCTCCCAAAGATCAGCCCAAATTATGAGACAGATGACATGTGTGACCACAAATGACCACTGAAGCCCTGACAAATGCACCTCAGTAGATACCTGAAACTTGCTATAACAAGGATTTTGAGAAAATGTGTTTCCTTCAGAAAGTTCTAGATACCCAGAAAAAGAGAGAAGGAAAATTTTACTTAGATGTTACCATGTTTTACATACCAAAGGTCTGTGTTTCAGTATTGTTGTATACTTTTCAGTAGATTATGACACAAATTCTGTGTTTAATTGTTTAGGTCTTTACACATAATCCTCTAAGTGTTTTACATAATTACATAATTTCAGTTGTTTTGAATGCAGCTATATAAAAATCTGTGCTATAGCTTTATGCACTATTTTTCTGTATTCACCGTTACACTAGTTTTTAGAGGAATGAAAGCGGATGAGTGAGAAATGACAGCTGCCACAGAACTTCAGCCAGTGGACACTCCTCAACATCTTCACTATTCACAGAAAAGTCACAGGAAACCTGTGTTCTGTGTTGGGCTCTCAGAGGCGACGGGATGGAGGTTCCCTGGCTGTCCCGCTCGGCCGCAGGGCCACACGCAGCGGCCGCCCCGAGGCTGAGCCCAGCCGGGTGCGGGGGCCGGGGATCGCTGCGGGTGGGGAGCACAGCAGGGACAGAGCACGGGGAAACTGAGGCACGGGAATGAGGGAAGGACACTTGTCTGAGTGGGACAGAGCAAGTGACACCTCTGAACCTGAAGGGGCTGCTTTTAAAGGGTAGAGGGAACACAGGGAGGACAAAACCTGTGACCAACAGGAGGCATTAGGGGAGGGGTGCAGGGTAAGAGCTCCTCAATAGAAGCCAACACGGGAGGGAGCAAAGCCTACAATCCAATTCTGCTCCAAGGATGGGATGAAAGAGAGGGAACACTCCAGAAGCAAAGGAGTGTGATATCTTTGACAGACAGGGGTAAAACAAGGGAACAAGGGAGGTGTACAGGTGGATTGACAAGTGGATTGACACACATTTTGGCAGGGAAAACTGTGGTAAACAACTCAGGACTGAACCATTAGGGAAGCCAAATGGGCTACAGAGAACGAACCATTACAAACTTATAGCAAGGAATATTAAAACATACTACAGAAGAACAAACTAAAATACAGACTACCACAATTTTCTGCCTCTGTTTCCTTAGTAAGAGAGAAAAATAATGGCAAATGGTAAATATAACACATAAAAAAAATATGCATCTACTGCTCCTTAACAGAAATGCATAGAATGTATGTATTTGAAGAGCAATGCCATTAACAGGATTGAAGAATGAATTGAAAAAAATCCATCGAATTAGCAAAGTATTTTATTTCCAAGTGAAAAAAACACTTTATTTTTAAAATGAGTTTTTATTTCAATAAATAGATTACCTTTTAGTTGAGCACACTTAGTTTAAAATATTTTGTGGCATCAGGAATACTTTATTAACTTTGAAGTTTATGACCATTTTGATAAATAATCCTTCATATATAATTGTGTATAGCTCATAATCACTGTTCATCCTATTTTAATAATTAAATAATCAATTTATAGACTATTTTGTCTATTATTGATATTAATTTAATGTATTGTTTGACAGAAGTTACTTTTTATATATTACCATATCTATACTGATAAAAATATATTTTTATTATTATCATTTTTTGTACTTTATGTATATACATATATATTTTGGGCATGTTCAACCTCCAGAAGAGATGATTAAGAGGGCACCTCAACAATGTGTATGAGTATATGAAGGTACTGAAAGATTATGGAGGCAGGCTCTGCTCAGAGGTGCTAAGCAATAGGACAAGAGGCAATGGGCAGAAACTGATGCAAAGGAAGTTCCACCTGAACATGAGGAAGAACTTGTTTTCTGTGTAGGTGACTGAGCACTAGAACAGATTACCCAAAGAGGTTGTGGGGTCTCCCTCACTGGAGATAATCCATAATTGTTTGGGTACATTCAAGAATCATCTGGACACAATCCAGTGCATTGTGATTTAGGATGTCCTTGAGCAGGAAGGTTGGATGACATGTCCTACTATCATTCCACTTCTAACTTTACCCATTCTGTGGTTCTGTAATAGCATATACTATAGATATTAGAAAGAAAAAATATAAGTTACATATATTTGATAGGAAATTGTACATGCCAATTTTTTTTTTTTTTCATTACTCAAGAAAGAAAAGTGCCAGTGTTACAGAATTTCTGGTGAAATTGAACAATCTCTTTGAATTTCTACCAGCCAACATTTCCCCTATCACCTAGATAGCTGGAGAGTTAGACAAATGACAGGCCAGATACTCAACCAGACAGAAGTACAACTTTCCATCTTGAGAGAAAACAGACAAGGGGCAGTTGAGAAACAGAGAACTTTTTCCTACTTAGCAAGATAACTGGGTGACTAACAAGGAGGTCATACTACTCAGGATCCTGAACTGCAGCACAACTTAAGGAACTCTTTGGGCTGCTCAAAAAAGCTATCTGGGAAGGTGGTAACTTGAGGAGTTAGCCAGGTTTCACACCAGCCAAGGAGGACAGCTGGGTATGAGGCAAAATGAGAAGCCAAGTATTCTGCCTCATTTCTAGCCAACCCATCATCCTGGGGTCCAATTGGCAAGACAGTGGCTGAGCATAGTGGCAGAAAATCAGATTAACTAGCAGCTGGCTGCTTGGTCAGGCTATCAGCATTTCTGATTTTCATTGGTGTTGCTGAGAAAATGTACATGTTCCCAAACAACCATTCAATTCCATTCAGAAAGATATTTTCCTTGGTTAAAATCATTTGAAAAATAACCTCACCAGCTCTAGTTGAATATAGGTATATAGTATATAGAACAACTATATGATGAATAATATTGTTACACCTCAATGTAATCACATAGAACTATTTTATTGAAAACCTCAGGAATTCTTTCTTTGTGAGATTTACAGATAGCAAGAGTATGTGAATTACTTACCTGACAGAAAATGTCGGTTTAGGCTTGTTCTTCTGCAGTATCTTATCTTTTCAAATATAGTTGTTATATTCTGTCTGCTTTTGCTCCTCCTGACTTCCTTAATGCCTGCAGTTTTTCTCTAATACAGATTAAAAATCCTCCTTTACTTCTTTTTCCTCAGTGAAAATATTACTGAGACATGGATCTACCATATATCCATCCTTCCCGTATATCAATGCTTCCCGTATCTCTACTACAATCTCATGTCTTGTAGTCAAACATAAAGAAAAATTCTGCTCTTGTTCGAATTATTGAAAAAGTGGGCATTGTCTAGACTTAAAGGTGGTTGGGAAGTCTTTAAACCTTTAAAAGGTTTTCTAGATTTTCCCAGTTTCTCATATGTTGGCATGTCATTCTTTGATTAACAGTGGATCATATTCCCAATATAGGTAACTGTATATACCTATATATCCCATATAACTGGATTCAGGATTGTGGCCAAATATTATCAGCATTATAATTCATTGAGAAGGACAGCAATGATGTAATATTAATCCTGTGCATTCAGGGAATAAAAAAGGTTGCCATACCAATCAGATAATTTCTCTCCTGTAATTGAAAAAAATTTAGGGTCACACCTGGAGCTATTGCTTCCAATCCAAACATTTAAGATGATCAGAGGTCTGGAGCACCTCTCCTATGAAGACAAATGGAGACTGCTGGGGCTGTTCAGCCGGGAGAAGAGTCCAGGAAGTGGCCATCCAGTGCTTATAAGAAAAGGTACTTATAAAAAAGATGGAGAGATTTTTTACATGGACAGATATTGATAGACAAGAGATAATGGTTTTTAACTAGAAGAGGAGAGGTTTAGATTACATCTAGAAAGATGTTATTTACTGCGGGGGTGGTGGGGCACTGGAAGAAGTTGCTCAGAGAAGTTGTGCATGCCCCATCCCTGGAAATGTTTGAAGACAGGCTGCATGGGGCCCTGACCAACATGACCTAGTGGGTATCATCCGTGTCCATGGCAAGGGAGGCTAGATGATCTTTTAAGGTCCCTGCCAATCCAGGCTTCCCCATGATTCTATGAAATCTCCACATGGTTAAAACTAATTCAACTTGTCTATCAAGATAAAAATAACACATTTAAATATATATATATTAATATGTCTGTCTTCATGATCTGAATCACTTTCTTTAAAGCTTTACAAACTTTAAAACAAATTTCATGGATGAGATTATCCATTTGCTTGGAATGTTGTTTTTTGCAGTTTGTTGTAAGCTTTTTTTTCCCCAACAGAAACATATAAACATCTCTTAATAGAACAACAAAAGAAAGGATTTTAAAAGCTTAAGGAATGCATGCAAAGCACAATGTGCAAAACTCCTAAGTCTGTAGAGAATAAGACAAGGTGAAACAGGCAATTCTTCATATAGCCTACTGAAATTCAGTACTTTTCTCTTGTATTTTGCTATACTGTATACTCAGAAGAATTTCTGTTACCTATGCAACTAATACTATACTTTCATTACTGTCAATCTTAACATAAGTAACACAGGAAAATGCTCAATAGATGTAGGAAATAACACAATTTTTTTCTTAAACCAGGACAAATTCTGGAACCCCAATAAAACAAGTATTGGAGGTCCATGTCTGCATAACAAGGAAAACTTTATTTTTCATTCTAATGAAAACAAATTTTCATAAGGCCATGAAAAACATAAAGGAGAGGCAAGAGAAGATAAACAGGTGTCCATCATGAATGTAATGTTAGGTAAAAAAATAATCTTTTCATCAGTCTTGATGAAATTACATAAACCCAGCATTTTAAAACTAGACCAATTATTTTTTCAGTTCCACTCACTTTTAAAAATAACTATAACAAAATAACAATCCCACATTCAATGTTTAAGGCTTGGATTTAAAAAAATTATAAAATTTTTGATTGACATGAATACATTATTTCCTTTTTGTTGTCCCCCTCAGGCAATAAGTAACCTTTGATATCACCAGGACACATCAATAGAATAGAATAGAATAGAATAGAATAGAATAGAATAGAATAGAATAGAATAGAGAAAATACTATTTCAGTTGGAAGGGACATACCCTAATCCAGTCTAAATGCCTCACCACTTCAGATCCACATCCAAAGTGTTTACTTTAACTGTGCTCTAATTATATAAATTATTTTTAAAATATCTCAGTTTTTTGCCTGGCCAAGCATGTTGCTATTGTTCACAAAAGACAAACCTTCAATTTTTTAATGTTGTTTTCATTTCAGATATTATTATGCCAAGGTGAAACCTTACATATAAACAGTGAACAACAAACAATACTGTCCAAGCAGCTCTGGGGAAAAACTTAGTGCAGCTTTTTTAACTCTTGGAGCTATTTCTGATTCTGGTTTGTGACAACACTGAAAAATAACCAAAGGGTATATCACCCCCTGTGGCTCTATGAAGAGCAAACCTGCTAGAAATGTTGAAATGGGACAAAAAAGAGGGAAACAGTAAATCACATGTTATTACCTTCCTTGGGAATCACTGTGAGTTTCTCTAACAGAGTTTCACCAGGTCATCCCTCTATTGGATTAAGAGGCAGATGGAGGAAAAAAGGTAAAGGTAAGAAACAGATGCTCTGTACAGCTTGATCCCCTGCTGATCTCACAGATAGAACAGCAGGTGCTTGTGCTACTGGAAGCAGCTATATAGAACACACAGATCATCTCAGGCTACCTCTGTACCATTCTAGTGAAATTTTAAAACTGACTTTTTTCACCTACAAAACTTATTAAAATATTGCACAGCAGAATAAAATTTAATAAGATCTCTCTGTGTTTTATGGGCAATTACTTAAATGTGGGAAATCTCCACATCTCTGCTTTGCCATGACTCGAATGTTTACATTCAATCTTGCATTGTACTATTCGCCCTTCTTCTATAAGGCTGTATCACAGGATAGTCACTCCTGTATGTGATATGATTTTCCTGGTGAAAATTTTATCAGCATTCCTTTGAAAAACTAATTTTTTTACTAAATCTTCTTTTTTGACCAAAAAGCATAAGTCTTTGAAAATTCTTAGTCATCTCTAGTAGTCAAACTAAAGAATTTGTATAGCCTCTTGAATATATAGTTGTTTAATATAATTAACATTTGACTGTGCTACAGACTTGGTTTTTGATAAATTACTTCTTTTGTATGATTTAATTACATGATGCTAAACAGAGACAACAACTTATTCTTCTTTTATTCAACTCCATAATGAAAACCATCATTTCCTTCCTGAAGCTGCAGAAGTTGTCATTCCTCCAACTGTTAATAAGTTACTGTTTTCACTCAATAGAAATTATTATTCTTTCACAATTGCTAACTTATTTTTCTTTTGAGTGAAACTTTCTGAGATTAAATTAAAAAATAGTTACATGAGCTAAATTATTTTAGATAGTTTTTGCTGTCCTATGGAAGCATTTGACTGAAATAAGTTGAATAATCATGTAGCTGACCCAACAAATTAGAAACGCAATGTAGGTATGCAGTTCAACTCAGCCTGAGAATGTATTATGGACTCCTTCTCTGATGCATGCACTGCACAGTATTTTTACAACAGTGCTTAAAGCTGTGTATTTGTCATACACAAGCGGGTCCAAAGCAGAACCTTAATGTTTTATGAGGAAAACCTAGGATATTTCATAAGGTAAAATATTTTTCATATTTGAGATTATCTTTGAATAGTTTCTATTATCTATGTGAATAGATAAACACACATTGTTATTTTTAGAGTTACAGAGTAAGCAAGAAATCTGAGCATCCTCTTGCTCAAAATCTTCTGTGAGATCTTGGTCCCACTGAAAACTTGTGGAGCCAGAATCTATCTCCATTTCTGATACTGAGAACTTCCCGAGTTCCTCTCATGAGAAGTAAGATTAATAAAAATAGTGCCAAAAATACTATGTGGACACAGTTTTTAGCCTGAAAAGATGCATTGTTTCCAGGAACATTTAATTCAAATGGATTTAAATATGGCATTTTAGCATGTTCCTCTAAAGTAATGGTGTGTATCTTCTCACTGTTAACAGATTATGAACTTGACACAGGGAAATTTGGCAGTTCAGAAGTTTTAAGAGCAGAATGACAATAATTAGCCCTATGAAGTCTAAAATTTAGTTATTAAGTGGGATGTGCACAACATGAGGATATCAAGTTTTAGTTTACAATGTCTATTCAACAACACGGAGGTACTGCACAGAACACATATAAGTCAGGACATCTGCTGTAGTTGTGACCAGCACCAGCAGTTCAGGAGAAAAAGATGCTAACACTGAGACATCAGAGTGTCCACATCCATACATCTCACTTCCAGTTTAGATGGGTAAAAAACACAACCAACCTTTCACAGACAAGTCGATTTCTCCTTATTTAAGCTGATCAGTGGTCATTGTCTGGGGCAGTACCTGCTGGATCCTTCTTCAAATAAATAAAAGTAACATTATTAATAGGTCATTTGTGCTTCTTTGCTTCTTTTTCAAATACACTTAAACTATTAGAGAGGGCAGATGTAGTTTAGAGCTTTCAGAGAAGCCTCTCACACAATCATTATCTTTTTTTCTACTCGCTCTGCCAACCCATAACTGAATCATCTAATGAATCACAGCTGTGCAGGTGTTCTAAAAGTCTCATTTTATTTCCGAAATACTCTTGAGTAGGCTTCACCTCCAAAGTGTATGAGGTTTTATTTGGTCAAAATAAGAGTTCAGACTATTATTTTCCCCTTGGCCTCTCACTTCAGCAATATTTCAAACAGATATAGAAGATGAGATGAAGTCTGCATCACAACAGAGTAAAAAATTTGAAGAAAAGTGTTACAGGAATTTTTAAAAATGCTATCAGCATGTTTCCAAATTATTATGAAAGGATCAGTGCAAACAAATAAAAAAGCCCCCAAAATAAAGCACACCACAATTTTATTGTTATCTATGAATAAAAGAACACAGAAAGAGCAGAACTCCTTTTGCCCATGATTTTTGTATTTGTTGTATTATTTTCCTTGAAACAATAGGGAATTCTGTGTTAGTTTCAGATTGAAAATACTTTATTCACCTGTAACTTTGAGCCAGCAAAGTCAGCATATACTACTGTATTCTAGAATATAAAAATATTTATTTCTAGGAGTACAGCAATAAGGAAAGAATTGTTTCACTTTGTAATCCACAACTTTGCATATGTGCTTTTAGTACTTCTATCTAGAACCTTTTGTTTTGTAGTGATATGGGCAATGGAAAATTCCTTTGGGCCAGGGAACTTTATTAATATCTATGTATCAAACCATTCTTGGGAGAATGCACTGTAACTGCTGTGAAAAATTAATAATCTTTGCATGGGATCTGAAGCAAATAAATTAAGTAGTATAAAAAGCTTGCCTGTCAAGAAGTAAGCAAAGAACTTTGACGGAAACAGGACTGAGAGAATTCTTGTGCATAAATATAATTCTATAAACTAGAAAAACATTAATTTATTTTGATAAAATTTATTAATGTTTTAGCTTTATCTTCATAGTAACTTAACATATTGATTGAAATGTTACAATGGATTGTCATTGCTGAACTCTTGTATTCTAATATTTTTGTATCAGTGAGAGGGTTGAAACTAATTGATCTGTAAGTTTCTTCCAACCCAAACCATTCTATGATTGTGTGATATCAGTTTTAGCAGCAACTTAAACAACTTTCCTATTGAAAATGTGATACTGTGGGAAATAAAATGTCATTTACACTATTTGTCTTTAGTAACATAAAGCCGTAACAATCATATTCTTTCATGCATGTTATCTTTATGCATCAATCTTGAAACAGATATCCTCTTTTCTTTGCCATCAATTCTGACACTATCATAGTACTTCCAAGGTACAACATAGCAGTAAAAAGCTGAAGCAGAAAAAAAATAATAAAAATACATTACAGTACTTCACAAGATAATTGTGTGTATTTTCATTTTAGCATTGGATTCTTCATCCCTCTAGCTTCTTATTGCTGTGACAGTTACTGACACATGTCCTAACAGAAATGGAATTTTCTAGACAGCATGACTGAGCAGTTGAGCACTCAGCAGTTACTGAACTGAATGTTTCCTCTCTAAAATAAAGCCATGGGGGAAACAGTCATCATTCCTGTCAAGATCCAGCCTAAAAAGTTTACAAAAACAGCACATTATTGGCACGTAACTCTGTAATCTCAGATACTAGTTTGAGTAAAAATATTATGTTAATTGTTTAGACAATTAATTGTCCCTTATCACAACTTTGTGTCACATTTTTTATGGTAATATTAATTTAAGTCTCTTTATAACATTTTATAAACACTTTTTAAAAATCCATACTACTTTGTTTTTCACATTCTGCTGAAGGTGCTAAATTTTGGGAAATGGTGCAGAGAGCCAAAAATTAGTTTATTCCTGCACAGTTCTGGTATCCTGTTGATTAGTCAGCTTTGGAAAATCAATCAGTATCTTGAACATTTGTATATTCCATACCTATTCAGGACTATTCAGTTTATTCACTATAAACTGTGAAACGAGTAAAACTTGGCAACTTGTATTTGTGTGACCAACCAAATCCTAAACAATGGAAGAAGGCTCAGAATCACAGAATCATTTAGGTTAGAAAAGGCCTCAAAGATCGTTGACCGTCCTTTGACCAATCCCCACCTTGTCAAATATACTGTGGCATGAAGTGCCACATCCAGTCATATCTTGTACACTTCCAGGTGTGGCAGCTATGCCACATCTCTAGAGAGCCCACTCCAATGCTTTACAACCCTTCCTGTGAATAAAATGTTCTTAATATTTCATCTTAACTTCTCCTGACATAGTTTAAGGCCATTTTCTCTACTCCTTTCACTAGCTGCCTGGGACAAAGGCTGACCCCTACCTTGCTACAGCTCCCCTTCAGGTAATTGTAGAGTAATAAGGTCCCCCTGAGCCTCCTCTTCTCCAGGTTAAGCAGTGTGAGCTCCCTCAGCTGCTCCTCATATGATTTATACCTTGGAGCAGCTGAACACAAATGATATATCTTCGAAGCTCAAGGGAGAATGCAGGGGCTGACCACAACTGTTGTAAAGGTAGTCAAACATCACAGCATAAAGGGGACCAGGAGATGAGGGGTAGGATTTGATTGAGATACATAGATGTGTAAGCTGAGTGAATCAACTGGCTACATCACGAGTGGATGAATTACTTGTGTAAATAACCTTCTCTGAAGTACTTGGTGGGGAAGAAAAAAGTTAATGTCACTGACCAAGCCAAATCAGCATGAGGCAAATGTATATATCAGAGTCAAATAATGAGAATAGAAACTGAGCAAACAACAGTTAACTTTGAAGAGAGCAATTAATCTCTATTCAACCCATATATTCCTTCCCACTGGGGCCAACCAGTATCATAATGCTGAGCATATTTTAGACTGCTGATGAGAATCAGGTTGCTGCTGTGATCCAACTGCATGTGATTGTGTTGTGATTTATTACATTTCTATGTGACTCTGATAAAATGTTTTGTAATGTTAAATAAATTTAAATAAGTAAATTTAGTATTAAGACACTAAACCCTCCATGTGGACTACCTAAATAACTTGCTTGGACACTGACAGGATGTTGAGAGATTGTTGCTCTGAAAATTGCTAAACTAGATACTGCTGCATGTATTATAATGGGGTGTCATGATTTTGACAGACCAATAATAATAATTGATTGTTAAAAATAATGAGGCTAGTAGAATGGACCAGATCTATGTTAATGGCATTGCAAAGTCTATTCAACAGGCTTTCTTCTAAAATTTAGAGAAAAAAAATCTTAAACCCAGTCAATAGCTGTTCCAGAAACCTCAAAGCTTTAAAAAAAAACCAAAACAAACCCAACCCTAGAACCTTTTGTATCATCAGTGATCTAGTCCAATTAGAAGACTTACCAAAATTATAAAAAGAAAAGCTGTGAATGTCCTGATACCTTAAAGTAGTCAAATACCCCAAAACTTTGAAGAAAATGGAAACTAGGAAGAGACGTGTATCTCGTAATCTGTGCACTATCTCCAAAATAAAAGGTTAGAAATATTATTTTGATGTTTTCAGGGATTTGAAATTTAGGCAAATGCATCCAAGAAAACATTTGAAAACATCACTGCTCTGTTGTTGTTTCACTGATGGAGTAGTTTGTAGAGGATGTAGAATCCCAGAAACATTTAGATTATAAAAAGTCTTTTAGATAATAAAAGGTCTTTAAGGTCATTAAGACCAACTGCAAACCGAACACTACTAAGCCCATCACTAAACCATTAACCACTAAACTGCCACATCTTTTAAGTACTTCTGGGAATGGTGACTCAACCACTTCCTTGGGCAGCCTGTTCCAATGTTTGACACTCCTTTCAGTGAAGAACATTTTCCTAATGTCCAATCTAAAATTCCCCTGGTACAATCTGACACCACCTCCTCTCATCCTATTGTTTTTAATTTGGAAGAAGAAACCGACTCTTGCTTCATTACAACCTGTTTTCAGGTAGAGAGCAATAAGGCTCTGAGCCTTCTTTTGTTCAGGCTAAGCAGCCCCAGCTCCCTTGTCTGCTCCTGATAGGACTCCATCTCTAGACCCTTGCCCAGTTCCATGCCTTCTCTTGGACTTCTCTTTCTTGAAGTGAGGGACCCAGAACTGGACACAGCACTCCAGATACAGTGGGATCATCCCTTCCTTAGTCCTGCTGGTCAAACTATTTCTGATACGAAGACCAAGGACACCATTTGCTTTCTTGGCTACCTGGACACACACTGGCTCACTTTCAGCTGCTGTTCACCAGGTTCTTTTCCATCAGTCAGCTTTTCAGCTCCTCTTCGCAAAACCTGTAGTGCTACATGGGAACATTGTGACAGGCACTTGGCCTTGTTGAACCTCATACAACTGACCTTTGTCTATCAATCCAACCTGTCCAAATCCCTCTGCAGATGTATCAGTGTGGTGTTCCTAGCCACAGTCTGCATTTAGTAGCTGGATACCAAAGGATATTCTGCTAAAGCCATTCTTTCTGCTGGATTAAATCAACAATCTGATAGGAATGTAAGAGATGCAGAACCATAATGAAGCAAGGATGAGGGAATACATGTCAGTAAACCAATTCAGCTCTTTTCAACTATGCTGAAAGCCCTCCGTGAGACACTGAATGTCAAAGGAAGCATGAAATATCTCCAGTGCCAACTCGTATGAGTCACATAAGGGTGATTAATTGATTGAAATCCATATGCGTTCTTAACCTTTCTTGTCTCTCTGTTTAACTAATTGCTCTTTAACATTTCCTTCTTCACATATCCCTGGTGAATGTATTATGTAGAAAACTTCATCCAAGTTTCCCTTCTTCTTCTCTAACTGATTCTACTTTGTTTTCTGCCTATGATGTAGTGACTACAGATCATACCTTCTTTACTCTTATGCAATATTTTGTAGTTTAATTTTAATGGGCCAAGCTCCATCTCAGCTATCATTAGCAGTGTTAAAGCTAGTCACATTCATCCAATCAGTCATGCTGGCTTCCTGCCTTCACTGGTAAATGACACTGAGAAGGTGATACATTCCATCTCTTAAAGACATCCGTCTCACAGTAGGATGATTTGACATCTGAAATACTCTGTCTCCCCCTCTCTTTCTTTCTCTCTCTCTGCTATCTAGAGATAGGTTGTTTTTTAGGCTATACTCATCACTTGGCTTCCAAACATTTAATTTTAGGTGAACTGAATTATATGCCTTGGTTCTTAGACACCATGGATGTAGGTGAAGATACTCTGTGTTTACAAGACTCAAAACCGTTTTTTGAAGCAAGTATATAAATGTCAAAACCCCAATTTCTCTAATCAACATGTAGGAATTAATTGACTGATTTTTACCCTGTGATGCATTATTAATATTTATATATTCCTCCAAATGAACACTATACAGAAAACAAGGTACCTGAGAGAATTTTTTTTCTCCTGTCATTGCAATACATACTGATCATACAATAGCATGTTAGGACTGAAATTTTGGTTGAATAATTGATGATAACAGAATATTTTTAAAAGAAAAATTAATAGATTTGACAGCTTTACATGGAAGAATGTTTCAGGAAATAAAATGAAAGATTCCAATGAGGAATGGTCTAAGAAGCAAATAACATATTCATATCCGACCTCAAACATCATGTAAAAAAAAATGAGGGAAGAGAAAAAATTGGACTACTTGTAGAAAATCCTCTTAATTTCAGCTTTCTTATTGGAATCAGTCAAACATTATGCTTTTGTTTTATTTGTTTGTTTATGTGATATTTCTCCTTTTTTTCCATTAAATTGAAAGAATAATTTTCCAATTCATCTTCATTCAGCTTAACACTGAAATGTTAGAAAGATCTGAAATGGCAGAATGATATCAATATCAGCAGTGCAGCACCCTATAGTACAAAAAGCACAGATTGGTGGTTCATAGGTAGAGCTCTACCATCTGTGCCATTTAATATGGGAAGTTCCATTTCACCTCCTCACCTCTCCTCTCAGTGGCATTGATAGAAGTAACATGACAGGCTTTCTTCCTGTGAAGAAGGTATACAGACAATTCGGAACTTCACAGTCTCTCTTGTCTGTTTCCACCCCACTTCTCTTCATGCCAACCAGAGTCTACCATCTATGGAGAGGGTATTCTACAAGAATGTAAGTTCAGCAACAATTTTTTTATGGGGATCAGAATAAAATTTTTACATATATGAGGAGTATCTACTGCTATTGCAGACCTCTTTTCTGTGTTGCTGTATTTTTCTTTCCCCTTTTATAAATGAACAATAGTAACAAGAATAGTATTGATAAGCAATTACATTTTCCCCAAAATGTCATTAATAAGAATTAAGTATCTTAACATTCTGAGACCATACTAATTTTTATAATATATGTTTACAATGAAACAGATGCAGATGATTTAATTTTCAAATGTTATTACTTGCAAAGCAAAAGAGTAGCACAGACAGACTGGTTACCTTTATGCTTTATCAGCTCTTTTTCTATTTAATGAGGGAAAAATTAGATTAAATATTTTTATATATTACAAAAAAATATTTGCAATGTTTATTTTGACGTGATGTATGTGCTGGTGTTTTTTTGATAGGAAACAGCAATACTAAAAATCACAGAAATGCAGAATGATAAATTAAGACCAAGTAAAGCATGATAGCATTTAATCTGAAGTAAATGCTATTTTGTTTGTGATCATTGAGTGGTATATTCTGTGATACAACAGGGTGTACTGTTATGCCATTAATATGCAGTACCTCTTTTACTGAAGATTACAAACTATTTTTATTGTCTCTCATTGAAATACACTTTTAGGAAAAAGAAAATATTTAAATTATTTTAGAAATGCCTTTCAAAATTTCATAAATGCTTTCATCATACTTATATTTAAAAAGAAGAGACAATAAACCCAACAAATCACAATCGATATTACAGGATGACACAAGAGGACCTCTACTTTTACTTCTTAGATCTGTTTTTCTAGACATAGTCTTAATTTATAGTTTTCAGGAATAACTGGATTTCTATGGAAATGCACAGACAATAGATTTCCTACAATACCACATTCACATATTTTAAATTCTAGCTGACTCTAAGCATAAGCATAAAGCAAGAGCAGATATTTAAGTTAGCTTTTTAGGGTAATTCTTGCTAAAAGATAATTCAGGATATCAAACTTGCAGTGAAATGTTTCAAAATAATGTCTTTTTATGCGCTATAATATTCTGTGTTGTATCATACTCATTAGATAGGGAATGTAAAAAAACAAATGTAGTGAGTGTATTCTTAGCATCTTCTGTAATGCATCTTTTCACCACTATGGAAATGTACCTACTAATTGCTTAATAGATATTCTAATATGAAGGTAAACAAAAGCTAATTAAAATTTTTAGTTGCAGTCCTTAATACCAAAATTACACATTTTTCTTGAAGTATGGAAACTTTGTGACCCACTTCTGTAAATATAACTGCTTTCCATTCACTGGCTGCTCAGAAGAGTGAGCATCTTGGAGATCTCTAAAGCATATTGATGGAACACTCTCCTGAAGTGTAGCTTAAGATGCTGTATGTTTGTCTATACAGAAAAAAATAGAAAATATTAAAAAAAATCCAATCAAAAAATAAAAACTGATGTAGAAATCTATTTCAGATTTTTAAGCAGTTTTTAATTACACAGTACCTATCTATAATAGGTATTTATAGCATAGCACTAAATTGCTAACTAAATGTTGAAATTATTTTTATACAACATTAGTAATTATTTTAAAGTATTTCCTGGCAAAAATGTAAAACAGAACATACAATATGGACACTACACAGATCACTCACACATTTTAAAAAGCCATTGCAAAAACAATTCTTCCTACAACCTGATAGAGGAGTGCATCACTGTGTCTCAAGAAGCCTAATGTACCTGATTTTTCAGCTCTTTCCAGAAGTGATTTTAAATTATTTAGAAAGATGATATTTCTTAAAAGCATTAGTAAGCATATCCTACTTAAGCATATCCTGTGCATTTCACCTTATGAAAATTATTCAATCATCTCTCATACTGTGTCAATATCAGGCAAAAGCTAACACTTGCATTACAGTTTCTGCTAAATTCATATTGGCTTAAGACTGTACACAGTGAGGGCCATCAAAATGTTCCCAGCACTCAGGATTTTTCTGGAGACAAAAGGCCCCTCTAGACTTGTGAGAATATAGAATTAAATATTAATTTGATTCCTAAGTAGGGTGTTAGCAATTATATTATTGAAGGTACAGTGGAAAAATATGGATAGAGTGCAGGTAATGTGCTTATCAAAACCAAATTTTATAACATCTCTGGTAATATTATTGGCACTAACTTCCAGATATACTAGACTGTAGTGCTGTACTACACTCTTTCATAGCTGATTTCCCCAAACCAACCTATTATTTTTCCATGACGTTGAGATACACATAATCTACAAAAGGTTTAATTGGCTTTTTCCCATGAGGAAGCATTGTCTTGCTGAATGATTTTTGAGCATCTCCAATTACTTCTTTTGTAAGTAAGCATGTTATCTTGAAACTGTTGCACTTAAAATCTTGATACGGGCAAAGGAAATAGACCATACATGGCGTGAAGAACTCATTGTCAAACAATATCTATTCTTTTAAAAATCATTCTAATAGATCAAATTATTCAATTCAGATGAAGAGCTTCATTCACAGGAAAATGAAGTAGTAGTGCAACCTCCTTTTCTCCCTGGTATGTCTATAAGTCTTCTAGTGAAATGCTCACTCTTGAAGAGTTCCTCTGGCTCTCAGGGCTTACACTTCTGTGTATCTTAAGCAGATTGTTAAGGGGAAATAATGACATGGCAACTGTGCCCTGATATTGAATACCCAATATTGCTTACTTAATGATAAGTATTGTTCTGGAAATTATATTCTAAACTACTCTAACTTGATATTTAAAATGAGGAGATATCTTCAAATTGGAGGTGAAAACACACATTAAAAAAGTGTGGTAGAAATGAAGTCCTTCATATTAAGATATAAAATATGTAATAGTTTTTAAACACACAGCTATGTCTGTCTGCATATAAGTCATCAGACAGACAGCAACAGGACTGTATAAAGGAGTGAAGTCTTTAGGTTGCTTTTTTTATATACTTTTCATGGTTGTTTCATATTCTATTCCTTAATTGTTTCCTTTAAATATTGACTTCTCATTGTTAAGGCGAAAATTTTGCCTTTTTAGAAACTTATGCTGCATTTAACTGCTCATTTTTTAGACTGTGGTTTAGATCTATAATTTTTTACAGCTTTCCATGTGCACCAATTACATATTGCATACTCCTGGGTTCCTGATTCACTCATGAAATTTTCATTTTCCATATGTATACTAATGGTAATCTGCTCTATTTTACTTTAGAAGCCTCCATCCCTGAAGTACCCTTAGCCTTGCTGCTTTTAAATCAGCTGTGTCTGGATGTCATTCGATATTCTGCAAACAATCAGTAAGCAGGGAAAAAAAGAGTTTGGTTTGTTTGTGTGTCTCAAAAAGATGTTGTGGATACACTATCTTTGCTTGAGATACATTCTTTATTTAGAACAGTTTATGTGGTATGCTCCATGGCTTTGTTAAATGTTGAAAGTTCACTTTTCAAGGTCAATTTCATTGTACTGGGAATCATGAACTCAGTAACATTTCTGTTGCTCTTTTCTGTCCCATTAAGTGAGATATCTGCCTTACTAAGGAGTAAAAATATAATTTTGAGTTCAGTGTATTTAATATCCAATCCTATCTCTTCTTTTCATTATTGTAAGTTGACTGCAATCTGGCCATTCTTTCAAGAGCTAAACATTAAATATATTATTACTACACTGCTTAAAATTTGATGTTTTTCTTCATAATAGAAAAAAAAAATATGTTGGAAGGGTACTGCAGCAAGTTCCAGTTTCACAAGGTTTTACTATGAATTAATCCCTACAAGGGACAATCAAGCATAGGATTTTTATATGTTAAATATATTTTCTTTCCTGTCTTTGTGCATCTTACTTTTCCATCCATAAGAGTGGCATTAGACATTTTTAAGAATAGAGAGAATGTTAGCAATTAACCTGAGAAATCTTTCAGTATTAAGATGAAAGCTTAGTCTTTCATTCTAATAACAGGAAGACTTTCCTAATTATGAAAGGGCAATCAAAAGATCATGAGAGCAAAAGATTGATCATTTTGTTTCTGTCAAGGTTACACACAGCAAAAAAGGACTGGGTATCCAGTAAATTCTTTTTCACAGAATTTGTTCAACGCTTTGCTGTTGCTTCTGACAGTGATAGTGAGATACCTTTGGAACTGAAGTTCTGGAACCTGACTGGACTGGTGTGTGGAAAACTTCAAAGAATCAGTTTTGGATAGGGAGTTAGACTACCAAATACTGATCTCTTTAGGGCATGGAATGAGTCAGCCTTCCCACGAGAATCTGAGTGATGTGTAAATGTTCCAGGGAAAATTTCAGTTGAAAGGTATACTAACCAAAGGAGAAAAAAAAGTAAAAATACTGCTAATCTGGTGGTTTCAGTTAGAAGCACTCTTTCAGTTTTATTTCAGGTAGCTAAAAACTAGCTTTGGCAATTTGGCTTTTTCTGTGGTTTGTGGTTTTTTTTTGTGGTTTTTTTTTTTTTTTTTTTTTTTTTTTTTGATTTGTTGTTTTGGCCTGTTGTTGTTCTTGCAGGGTTTTTTTAAAATAAAGGTAATTTATCTTTTGCTTATACAAATGATAACAAACCTAGCTCACGCATTTGTATTCTTATAAGTGCTATGTAAATATAGTGAAAGGTGAAGGGTGACAAGTAACTGTAAATTAAATACAAGAAGCATAAACTAGCATAATTAACTTTTCAATATAACTTTCTTATTAAATAATAAAATAAGAATCATCTGTAAAAACTGATTATGTGAGTGACCAGACTTCAGTCTAGTTAGACTAATAGTGAAGATTCATGAGAACATTTCTTTATAACATGAGGAATCTCTGACAGAGATACTGCTGCTAGTGACTTAGTCAGAAGCTCATAAGGGTGTTGTATGTTTGTTTGGCTTTACATTTTTAATGGAAAAAATTGTAAAGGAGAGCAGGATTAAGGTTACCATTTGCTGTGACAGACAAAATAGACTATAAAAATATTTTATCACACAGGACTACTTGGGAAACATCAATACAGAGAAATTACTAAGGGAATTATCTGAAAACTGCTGCTAATGCACATTTTGATCATCCCATGCTCCATTTTTACACCTTAATAGACAACAGGAGGCTCATACTTGATCGTACAAACCAGAAAGCAATTGTTTTTTTCAGAACTAATTTTCAGTAATTACTTTTCCATAGTTTTACATTTACTTTCATAAAAGTTTATCTGCTAATTTCTCTGTCCCATTTCTGAATTATTATCATGTACTGCAGACTACAATTTGGAGACTAACAAAGATGTATTGCTAACATATTGCATTTCATAAATGGCAAATTAAAGATGGAAATACTAATGAAATATTATAGGCACTGCATTGATCAATATCTTAAATATAAGCTGAAAAAGGGTAAATTAGTGTGAAACCTGAAAACTTAGGATAATGCCAGTTATATTGGTATGATTACATGACATGATATTATTTCAGTGGCTTTTTTTAGCAGAGGATTACACTGAGCCAAAAGACACACTAGAGCACTATATTTGTTTCCAAAACATTATTTTTTCTTTAAATAATACATTGTTCAAAAAGATTCCCTACCCTTTTCTGTTGGAGACAATGATCTAGAGTTCATTTTTCCTGCTGTCAGTCTGTCATTAACTCTCAGTCTGTCATTAACTCATAGAGCTGAGAAGTTGGTACAAATACATCTGAGAGCTTCTGAGGGAGCCATAGCTCTTTCTGAATCCAAATTTTTAATACAGTGTTTTATCTGCAAATAAGGGACATTAAGACTCTATATACAACACTTTTGTATATTAAATTGCAGAGAAATTACTGTACTGCTGCTTTGAGATTTTAATAGAATTCTTGAAAACAAGGTGTATGATAACCAGAAACTGATGTATTGCATTATGTTATGGAAAAGGAAAATTAACTTCCTGGTACCCAGACAAAGCTCACATAATAAGCATCTAAGTAGTTAAAGATTAAATTTTCCACAGGACTGAAAACTTCAGGTTTATGGTTGTTTGCAGAGCCAACACATCCTGTTATACAAATGGTAAATATTATTTTTTCTGATCATATGTGCAGAGCTATTGGTGTTGTTTACTAGTAAGTGTTTTGGAAATAAAGGATAAAGAAGTGTGTAATGTACAAAAAAAACACCCCAAAACAAAATAACCCACAACATAAGTACATCTGCAAACCTTATAGACCACCACTCTAATAAAACTCTCTATTAAAACACTGAAAATTTATTAGCAAAAAATTTTCAGATTAAAATTAGCAACAATATTTAGAAATAATTTATAATGCTCAATAATAACATCTGATGTAAGGAGCTTTTTCCTAAATAGTTAAATATTCTACTTGGAGAAGAAAGTTTACTTCTGAGATTGAAATCCAGACAAGGATTAAGGAGAAAGACAGCATACAAGCAAACACACCAAGAGCAACAACTCATACAGTGATGGGAGACAAGCACTGAGTTGATAGTTACTTTTCCTTTCAATTTTGTATTTATTTATTCACGATATGTCAAAAAAAATATCAGTAACCTTTTTCTGCCACAGTGTTATTGCTGCTTCTTGCTTAACTAAAATCCAGGCCTCTGTACACAACAATACCTGATTCTGCCATCATCTGCCGTCTGCTGCCTTGAGCAACTGACAACATTGCTTTGCTTAAAAATGTTCCGTTCCTGCCTATTGTGGCAGAAAACTCTCTGCTACATAGATCTTTAAGAAAGCTTGTTCTGACTTCCTGACTTTTAATAAAAAAGGAGAGTAGAATTCTGTCTTTGTATCACAGAAAATTGATAATCTTTAACTTTCAAATAAAATAGTTGTTTTCCATAATGTGTGTGCTGCTCTACAATAATAAATTCCAACGTAGGCATGTCAAGAAACTGTTTCTACTTAAGTTGCTTCAGCAGTTCAGAATAGAGCAATGCTAAGATCAAATATTCCTTTCCCGTATGCTTAGTGACAGCATGGAAGAAATTATGAAAATATTATTAAAACCTGAAATTTTGTTAGCTTTGATCTATAAATGTTTTTACTTTCATTCCTTTAAGGCTTTTCTCCATAATAAGTTCTCTTGTAAACAACATATGGAAGTGGTATTCTGGTTCTGGCCACACAAGGTTAAGTTTTGCAGTTGCTAGACGGGGCCACAGCCAGGACTCAAAGGTTATTTTTTGCCGCTTCACATCATTGCTGGGGCAGGTGGAAGGGAGTCTGTTGTGGAGAGAAGGGGCTCCTTCCAGTCTAGTGAGCGTGACACTGCTCCTGAACTGAAGGGAGTGGTTGGGTGGTTCCAGTTCCAAGCCAGAAGGAGGAGTTGCCACATGCCAGTTCTCAGTTGGAGGGAGTGGTCAGGGTGGTGTGGCTCCAGTTGTGTTGAGCTCTGTGGTGAACACTTCTGCACGTGAATTATTCTCTTTTTTGTACACTTTTACTATTATTATTGTTGCTGTTCCTTTTCTTATCGCACTGATGTCTCCAGTAAATTTTTTATACTCAACCCATGATCTTTGTCTTTTGTTCCTCCACTTCTCCTCACCAGCCCACCACACTGGGGGAGGGCAATGGGGCAGCAAGCAGGTGGCACACAGTTTGGAGAGTCTCAGTAGGGGTACCATTCCTAGACCATGACAAGTGGGTTTTAACTGAGAATTTTGTTGTTTTGTTAGGTTTTTTGGGGGGGATTGTGTTTGGTGGGGGAGAGGAGTGTGTTTGTTTTTCATATATTGCATATTCTTTAAAGTATACATTATCCTTGAGGCTTTAAGTAGGAAAAAAGATCAGTCAAATACAATATCTGCCCTGCTACTTAGCCACAGGGGTCACTCTATGCCCCTCCTCATGTTCATAACTTCCCGGTGTTGTCAGATATATCTTGCTTCACCAGTTATTCCAATTACTTACAGATAGTTTGTTACATCTCTAGCATCATAAGAACATCTGTCACATTATGCTGCACAGAAGTCAACACTGACTTTGCTTCTAAAACTTGAAGTTCTCTGGCAAATTTTGTAGCAATTACAGGATGCTTGTACCTCAGTAAAATCCAAACTTTTATTTTAGTCTGTTAAAGAATTATCATAAAGAGGGTGTATTAGAGGCTAAACAATGTGATACACTCATGATTCTAATTAAATAAATATAGAAAAACCTTGGGGTTTATATCTGGAAAAATTACAAAGGAACATTACATCTAAAATTCTATCACTCCAATACAGTTTGGTATAGATTATTTCAGCTATCATTTTCTGTCATCTGAAGGTACCAGATAACCTTTTAATAGAAGAGATGAACATTTAATGCACTAATCATGTATATTGCACCACTGTTATGTTTGGGGAAAAGAGTGGAGGGCAGAGGGTTGCAGAATTCTCACAGCATATTTACATTCAGTTGTAATACGCTGTCTAACATATAGAAGCTGCAGTGTGCTTTCATAATCTGCAGACTTTGTTAGCATGACAGTAAGCATATGCCAGTCCTTTCAACCTTTAAGAAGAAATGGATTTTGTTAGCAGTAAAAGAAAGAAACCGTCAAGTCAGTAGTTATCACTATCTTCTCTAAGTTTTAACTCTTTTCTTGTTTTATACTTTATGACAGAGGGAAGAAAGTTCAGATAATTTTATACTCATGTTAATTGGTGGAGAAATAATGAAAAAGCTTTCATAATGCATATCAGAGTCAGAAAACTGTCATGCTGATGTGTAAGATCTACTCATATCTGTAACAAGTCTACCGTCTGTATATTTTTTAAATATTAAACCAAGTGATCAGTCACTAGAGGGCATCAAATCTGTGCCCTAAGAAATGATGAAAAAAAAGTTGCAGATGTTTTAATAGAACAAAGAGAATTTACATCTCTGTATGCCAAGTGCTGTTCTGCAGATGATAAACCAATTCATGAGTATTTTTTAAGTCAATTTATGGTAGCTGTTACCCATAAAACTGCATTAGAAAGCCCATTTTTATTAAAAAAAAAAAAAAAAGGACACCCTTCACCCCCCAAAATAATAGCAAATATCTGACTTGCAGACTCTAGAGGAAGAATTATGTAGAGGTAGAAGGTGGAAATATAGAGTATCTTCCATTGCTGTTTGCCATCAAGGTACTTGTGGAAAAGAAAGAGTAAACAAGAAATGGGCACAGAAGCACATAGTTTGCATATCTCCTTTGTGTCTTCTAAATATAGGTTTCTTTTCAAAGTCACTAAACCTACTTTTACAGTACCTTCTAACTGTGTATGCTTGTCCGTCTCACACATACATTTGTGTCCATTCTTTATTCACTGTGAGATGTCTTCTGCATTCTAGGATGTACTTCTCTTCTGGAACTGGACATCCTTTCTTGTACCACTTTTATTCATGTTCAAGGGTCTTAGCACCTAGGAAAAACGTTTGCAGACAAACTAATAACATTTTATTGCATATAAGACTAAGGAAAACTCTCAAACATGGAACAACTCTTGGGTTGTATGTAATGAAATTTCTGCAAAATAGCATCATATTTAACCCCAGCTGGTGACTAGCATCACACAACTAACTGCTTGCTCACTTTGCCCCAGTGGGAGAGGGAAGAGTGAAAATGAGAAAACACATGAAGTAAGATAAAGACAGTTTAACAGGTAAGGCAAAAGTGCACACACAAGCAAAGCAAAACAAGGATTTCATCCATGGGCAGGCAGGTGTTCAGCCACTCCTGAGAGAGGAGGCTCTATGACGTATAATGCTGACTTGGGAAGACACACATCATTATTCCAAATCCCTTCCTTCTTCTTCTCCTTCTTCTTCCCCTGCTTTATATGCTGAAGATTGCTATGTGATATGGAATGTCTCTTCAGACAGTTTTAGTCAGATATTTCACCTGTGTCCCTTCCCAGCTTCCTGTGCAGCCCAGGTGGGGAGGTATGAGAAGCAGAAAAGGTGTTGACTCTGTGTAAGCACTGCTCAGCAATAATGGAAAACTCCCTGTTTTATTAACAGTTGTCAGCACAAACCCAAATGTAGCCCCACACCTCCTAGTACAAAGAAAATTATCTATTATCCAAAACCAGCACAGATAGATATAAATCAAAGAGATTAATATCACATGTAAGTTTAGTATACTTTGATTTCTACAGATTAATATTAGACAGATTTTAATAAACAAATCTTAGCTACTTAACAAATAAAATTAAGTCATTCTTATACCCTTAAAACGTTTTTAGTAAAATTAAGGTAACATCAATCATATTGATTTGATTGTTAGGTAGTATTGCTTGTTAGTGCAGTAGACAGAGTTACTTGGACAGCTTCTTATTTATGAAATGCAGATAATATTTGTGTGTTCTGTTATTTGTTCACCTGCCATATTGAATTTTTAATGCTGTGTACACACAAATGAGTATTTTGATTTGAAGTTCCAAGACATTTAAGTATCCATAGATTTTTCCATCCAAAACAGCTCAAGATTCTCAAAACCTACCAGGAAATCATTAACATCAAACAGAACAAAAGAAAATAATATTAAAATCTCATAGGCAATATAAAATTCTTGAATATAGGAAAATGTAGCAAAACATATTATATAACTATTTCTTTTTCTGAATCTTTGGGAGATGGCAGTACATACATGAGGTGTAAATACAGATAACTCCTAGTTCGAAAATGTGACTTTTTATGATGCACAACCCACCTCTCATGATTTCATTCTTGTACCATATCTCTAACTGTCAATGCAACATAAGTATTTCAGAAATATTAAGGGAGGCTGTTATTCCTAGAAGTTTTAAAAATTATTATCCAGAAGAAAACAGATAAGTGAAATCTGTTTCTGCCTTATTGTTGCAATTGCTATATATCTGTCTCACTAAGGCACCTACAAGGGGACTAACCTTTGAAATAAACTTTCATTCCCAGTATTTTGCCTTGTTCTTTAAAGTTTAGAAGTCAATGTTTTGAATCAAGCAATACCATAAGGGTTTCATTTTTTTTCTTACTGCTGTTCTAAGTGTAGATATGAGATTGTATAGAAATGCTGTATTTTGTGTTATTTTTATAGCTGTTGTTGCATTTTTTACCTGTCAGTAACATCTGTATCAGATAGATCACAGGTGCTGATCACAAAATAATCCCTAATCATTCCCCTTATCTTTTCATAGAGAATTCTGTCATTCACTTATTTTCTAAGTAGATTTTGGCTAGAAGATTCTCTGAAAGCTTATAAATTAGTACCATCTCTTACTATTTAACACTGATAAGAGTAATTACTAGATGTAGAGTAAGGAATGACATCTTTATTTGAAACTTAGAAGAGCAGAAGACTACATAATATTCCACTTGTATATATAGTAATAAGAAGATATCATGTAACAGAGAAAATGGTTGGAAATTCTTTTTCTTAAATCCAAAGCAATTCCTCTTGATAGACTGCTTTATCACTTCTATTTCTGACTTTTCCATTTGAAAATATGTCCCCTCTTACAACAGAATAACATACAGAATACCCTTCAAAGAAAAAAAAAAATAAAGTAAACCCTAAATTCCAATGTTAGTATTTAGTTAAGTTTTGTGGGTGAAATTTGTGTATTTTTCCAAAGAAAATAACTTTTTTAGACTGTTGTACAGAAAAATGCCATAGTTCTATAAGTACAGTGAATTAAACAAATGTTGAATTGATTATCAGATTGAAAATCCAAGGGTTTCAAGCTCTTAAATACTTACTTTGGCTTTATGTTATTTTCTTCTATCTTCCTTTGTAAACAGTAGCATATAAACTATCTGACTAATATTATATCATACTCACAACTTTAATATGAATAGGAAGAAAAAGTCTCAAAGACAGCCCAAATGAATTGTTAAAACATATTATCTGGATATCTTTTTAATATCCAGAGTTAAATATTCTTTTATATTCTTCTCTAAATAGCAAAATTTAGATAGAGAATTTCAAGGTTACAGCACTGTACTGTAAATGAAACCTGTCTTTAAGACTAACAGTAGAACACACAGATGAAAGTGTGGTCACCCTCGCTAAATGGTTGCTCACATTTTTGCTGAGTCTATCTAGCTTTGCTAATTTTTTTGTAGACCCTTACACACTTATCCTAGTTAGCCCAGGAATTATCCTGGAATTAATCTAATTTTGCTGACATCAACACCAATCACCACAATCACTTTCTGGCCTCAGGTGTGGATAAACAAGTTCATACAACATCAAGAACTTTGAGCCTCACTCTAAGAAAAATCTTAAACATTTTTTAATCGGAGTTGGTTGATTCTATGTTACTGATTATTAAGATATGACAGGGTGGCTGCATGATTCAGTAATTGCCAATAAAGAAAACAATGGGAAAAGGTTGTTGCTCTTACAGGTTCTTGCTCTGACAATCTGTATTTATTTATTCATGTGTTGTCTCCTAATGTGATCCTGCCACTAGTACCCTAAAAATTAGCAAAAAAAAAAACAAAAAAAAAAACCATCCAAAAATAAGTAAGAAAAGCAATGCAGAGCAGTTACTGAAGTACAGTATTTATCCAGAGAAATACAGTGTTTATACTTCTCTGAGTATAAATTAAAGCTTGGAATTTAGGTGGATTTTAAAAGCCCTTTTTTTACAAAAAAATATTCTTTCCATAATTTCTCTTCTTTTCACTCAAAATGAACATCTTCTTTTAATGTTTACATTTGGGCATTTTTGCAATGTTTGGCTTCATTTATTTGAGTATTTTTGTTTCTATAAAAATTGTTATATATTTTTTTTTTTTTTGTATGTGTAATACATTGAACTACACTCATGAACTCACAAAGCTTTTCAGTTAAGTTCCTTATACTAGCTATTAAGGTCATCAGGTACCTGTGAGATTCAAAGTTCTTCCTTGCATTTGAAATTCTGAGGCAGATAGACAGAAAATAAAGTGCAAATATTTTTCTTTAGTCAAAGGTTATCAGAAAGGCATCTTGGGGTTTGTAATGGTACGTAATTTTTTAGTGCAAATTTATTACAATACCACCCAGCAGGCTATGGATAGGAATGTAAAAATGTCAGATAAAAGTAGGGTTTAGCTCCACTGCCAAAAATAGGATTATTTCGAAGAGTACAAAAATATTATTTCAAATAAAATAATTTATGGTGTTGGCTGGCTAGCATGTTGATAAATAAAGTCCAGAACAGAGAGACATAGTTTTCAGTTTAAGGTATTGCAATGTATAGCAGGAAATCTGCCTATGTACCTTATACCACCATAAAAGAGAAACAAACCACAACAAACAGTGACACCTAACTACCATGTGTGAACACTTGATGGTTTAATTAACAGGCAAGTGCTACAGTTAATTTCTACAGTCAGCCTCATAATTAAATTTGACAAAGAATTTATATATTTGCAAGTAGAATAAGAAATTGGGCTGATTTTGATCTGTTTAATTTTATTCTCAGCTTGAAAAATATTTTCCCATACATATCTATGATTTACATTGTTTATGTTTAGGATTAATAAATTTAATTTGTTAGTGATAAATTTTAGGCAAAAAACCCAAACAAACACACTAAACAGAACCAACAGCATCCCTAAACATGATTTTAATTACCTGTGTTTTAGATCAAGGATTGATTATTCTTCAAACTCTAATGAATTAACATAAACTCTTGGTTGCTCTCTATCATAAAATAGAGCTTTCAGTATTCAGTAATTCCCACAGTAATTTACTTTCTGTTTCATACTACCTCAACCCTCAAATAGATTTTCTTTGCAGTGTTGGACATATGGTCATGATGCTCTGATTTTCTTATGAACATACTACCTTGCAGAACATAAACACATTGATTCACAATAAAAACACTTACAATAACTGAAAGAGAAGGCAGAATTATTAATTTTCTTGATTATATCAGTGTCAATATGATATATCAATATATCAATATTGATATGTCACTATATCAATATATATTGATGTATATTAAAGAGAGAGATTGTTTAAAAAACCAAAATATTTAAATGTTCTTTTTGTTTGTCAAAGAGTGGAACTTTAAGGAAATTAAATTGTATTCTATTAAATCATGGTATTGTAAGAAGAATTATAAGAGAGAAAGAAACTGTAGTAGTATACAGATATGTTATAGCAAAATATAAGGATTATAGCTTTATTATCTATATTCAGTCTCATACCTCAATTTTAAGCAACACATTTAAACTGACTGGGAATTTTGAGCTGATATTAGATTTGATCAGCATCAAAGTCATAGAGATATGTCTGACTTTAAAATTTTGAGAAAACCTAAACCAAAAATGCATTGGCTGTGCTTGGTTTCACTTTGATTGAAATAGAAAAAACACCCAACAAAACAAACAAACAACAACTTTCTGTGTAGAACAAATATGAAACATTTCAAGTCAGTTTCAGTTTGCATCTCATCTCACAAGCATGCTCCATTACATCAAATCCTGGGTCCTTTTGCCCTTATTTTCCTCTTTGAGGGAAAAAAAATGGTGCAGTTGATTAAGCAATATATTTCATCATAGAAGGTGGCTCCTAGGTATGCGTTTTTTCCCCAGTTTTAAAAGCATCCATTTGTCAGCAGGTATTTAATACTTTAGTCTAAATCCAAAGTCCCTTATGCATTGTTGTGTCACTGGGAGATCGGACAGAATAGTTTGTGCAAAATACTTGTAATCTTTTAGTATTTTTCCTGTTGATATATATGGTTCTTGTGAAAAGCAAAAAGCATACTGTGTGTTTGATAAGACAATTTTTAGAGTGTTGTAAAACTCTTTAATATTTAGTTTTCAAGTAATTCCATTTCAATGACAATGAATGCACTGGTGCAAAGAAATATATCAACTCCACTGGAGTTATGCCAAAAAGAAAACCAAGCCCCACAGAGCAAAATTGGAAGGGATTGTAGTCCTTTCAGACTTCTTTGAAGAAAGTGATCTGTCATTAAAAATTCACTAGTAGCAGTAAAATATTAAAAACATCACTACACATTTTGAAGATTCAGAAGATGAGAATATGGGAATTCTTTATGAAGTGAATGGCATCCAACAGAAAGCTGACCAGAAAAAATGAAGATGTGCTGATTTCTTTCCTGAGGTTTCTTGCAGTAGATTCAATATGACTGTGTATTCATGTCAGCTTTTAAAAGGTAAAAAGTTTAAATTATGGTGATGGCATTTTTCCATTTAGTATACCCCTAAAAAATAGGATCTGTATATGTCAGGAATACAAATATATGTATCCCAAACTGGCTCCAATGCTTTAATATTATGCTTTATCTGCAATGCAGGTATAATATATATCACATGTTCATAGATACATATGTATTGCCATATATTAATGTGTATATCAATATATCTCTACTTCAATACTACAATAATAGTTATTAATTCCTGCAGTGTATCGGTATATAAAAGTGATTTACCAGGGATGGAGAACTAATAAACACATACATTTCAAACAGAAAAGAAAATTTTAAAAATTACAATTAACAAGATCAGAAACATAATTAAACTCAGTGCAGCCTCAAAAAATTGATACTACCTCAAAAATTAAGCAGTGATGCCAGAGAGGGGAGAAATGAGTTGTGAGGAGGGAAATGTAGAAAAAGTCTGAATTGACAGTATTAAAAAAATTAATGAAGACCCATAGCACCATATGGTATACATCTTGCATTTTGCTTGTACTTTTTAACTTTCAGTTTTGTAATAATGCACCCCTATTGTTTGGGATTTTTTTTTTTTTTTAGTAAAACCTGTATTGTTCTCATTGCTACACTTGCCTACAATTTATACAGCTTTACATATCTGATGAATTTACCTGACTCTTACATCCTGTGAACTAATAAATCAAATAATGTAACTAACAGTATAACAAAAAGCTGCCTAAGTCTGTCTTGAATACTTGGAATGCATTAGGCTCTATTAGCAAATACATTAGTATTTGTTAAGAGCAAATTTTGCCTATCAGTTTAAAGTCATACTGTCAATGACCTTGTCTTACGGAGAAATCTCTGAGTGTCCAAAAAGAAGAAAAAAATACCTTATTCCTAGAGCAGACTAATTTAATTCATGGAAGAAGAAGCCTGAACACAATGCAAGAAGTCAGTCCATAAATGAACAGGTATGTAATAGTTAAGTCAAACTTTTCCAGGGATTCCTGAGACTTGTATGAACATCAATGGCTACATTTTATATTAAGAACCTGCAGTTCTGTTCTAAGTTCTACAAATGTTGTGTAATTTGTTTGCTTTTTGTTTTTTAATGTCCTACTCTTTTAATCCTGTAATCATGTAGTAATGTCTTTTTCGCTTTGAAAAGTAGAAGCTTGGGTATTTTTCAAATCAGATACCTGAATATATGTAATGATAAAATGATCCAGAATATTCAGGTCATCCTTAATCTACATATCCATGGCCTCCTCTTGAATTTTTATTGATTTATTGATGCCCTCCAGGCCTTTTTGTTGTCTATTTATATTTCCCTCCATGAGGGCTAAAGCCAAGGGAAAAAATATCTCCTCCATTGCTATATATAAGAACACTTCCACTTATTTTGGTGCTTATCTTACTCCTAATGATCTTTCTTTTCTAATTTCTCAAGGAAATAGACTAATACTATCTTTAGAGAGCTGTTGCAGTAAGTGTTCCCTGGTTTAATGGTTTCAGGGTTTTATGGATATATATTAAAAAAAACCTTTTATATGTATGTATATATATATATATATATATTTCTACAATAGGGCATATTTCCTTGCCAGGGAGTGGGAATGTATGCATATATGTGTGTGTTTATTTCAATGTCTATATATAGACATTGGACCTGCTTTTATTCTTATAAGTTTATTGTTTTGAAATGACAGGTTTACATTTTACAAAGTACAAATCCTAAACTTGTTTCAAAAATCATGCTGGCTTGATGATTAAACTGTAACTTTTAAGAATTTTTAATCAGCTTTTCACAATATTTTTCCTTAAATACCTCAAGAAAACTGATTCCTAAAGTTTTATCTTGCTGTTCAACTCAGATTTACTTTGCCAAACTCTGACTCAGAACAACCAGTCAATTCCTCAAAATAGCTGAAACCATTTTAGAGCAAGGCAAGCCTGGGCTATGAGACCTTGCTCTTTCTTGTCCATACAAAGCCTTTGGCCTTTTACTAATAATGGCAAAATTTATATTCACTTTCCTACAGCAGAGACATTCCTGATCGTCCTAATCATATTATTTTTTTTTGTGACTTGCTAAAACTAAGCAGAGAACTCACGAGCTTCTAGAGAAGCAAGAGTTACAAAGAAATATATTCTTCATTTGGTAACAGACATTCTAACCTATTTATTAATGTGTTTATATATTGTGTTAAGTTTTCTGATCACAAAAAGAAAAAAAAAATCAGTTTGGTAATCTATTGCTTGAAACATTGATTTTAAACTGGCATCAACTCCTTAATGTATTAACCTAGTTTTAGATTACTTGCTTCATGTTACCACAAATCCTGGAAATATAACATGATCTCATCTTACTCTAATCAGAACCTTCCTTTGCACATGAGCGCAAAGGCTGATCTTTTTTGAGCTGTTCATAATTCATGCTTGCCATCTGTTTCTACAAAAACAAACTAACCAATTTGTTATTTAAAGATACATTTCTGGATAGAATAGTTATTAATAAAAAGATTGAAAACATGATTTTAAAAGGCTCAAGATTTCAAGTATTAAAAAATTACAAGCAACTGAAAAAACAATAAAAACCTTAATTTTATGTAGATTTTATTATCAATTTTTATTCCTGTATTTCACCAATTGTTCTGTATACACAGAAAATTTATAAAATTGCATTTTATTTTTCTCATTATACCCCTACTCTATTTGTTTAGGCACTTATCGTCACAGACATCAGTGGATTTTTTTGGGATTATGGAGAATCCCATAGTATTTAACAGCAATAAACAGATGAGTTAACTGTGCTTGTGGGTGGGTGAATGAATTTTAGCTTCTCCTTCTCACAGAAATAGCAACCTTAGGAAGAGTTGAAATTTTATGCTAGGAGAAAGGAACAGACCAGGAAAAAAAAAAACTCTAAATGTTAGGCAGAGTAAATTAGCTACTAATTGTTGAAAAAAGTAGGGGTTTTCTTTTCACACTTTTTAGTACTACATGCTAAAAAATAGCTCCAAGAAAGTTATTGCTTTCATGAAATTAATATTTTGTTTCAAATTCCAATTTTGTTTCCATTCCACATAGCAAATTATTGTAAGGGAGAACCTATCTCAGATCATAATTGTCATGGTGGTAAAAAAATGATTTGTCAATTTTTTCTTTGAGAGGAAAATTCTAAATAATAAGAATATAAGCAATCCCCTTGATCACCAAATATCCTTACTTTTCATATTATATATTGATGGTGAAATCTGAGATTGTAGATTCACAAACTAATTGTGATGCTACTGTGTAAGACATTCAGAACAATATCTCACAATATTCTTCAGAAGCAAAAAGTATTTATTTTATGGCCTGGATTTTGAAATAAAAATGACTGTAAAAAGCCATAACTTAAAAACCACATACAGGGAATGAAAAAATTTAATATTAATTTTCAGTCTTCATTGTTACAATTTTGTGCTCCAATCCTACTTGTTTCTCTAGATTAAAAATGAAAACTATTTGTTTATTTATCCCTTTCAAATGTCTTTCTAGTGGAAGGCAGAAGAAATGGTTTATTGAAGGAGTTTTCCCTATAAAAGCACAGAAATATAATGTAATAATTAGAAGAACTAACAGGAAATTTAGACTTGAATGGATTACTGTTATCTAGTTATAAGGTCCTCATTCAACCTCCAGTGCAGGGTCTGTCTTGTGCAACGCTTGTGTCTGACAAATAAGTATGGAAAGAACTTTTTAGCAAATGACATTTCAAGAATGAGCAGAAAAACTGAGTTTGTCAATTTCCTTTTTGTATTGCACTTGGTATGGTTTTTCACCTAGAGTAATATCATGGCATTTCAATATTTTTAAAATATTACTTTATATTTATGAATCTTTGTTTACATTCTCTACAGGCTTAGTTGTGAAATTTTGGTGCATTTTCTCCTCTCTTCTTCTTCACTGTGAGCATGGTAGAAAGAAAGGTAACAGAAAACTGTTATGGAGCTTGGGTATTGACTTGGTTGTTTGCTAAAAAATAACATTTTGCTATATCCCTGTAGTAGCTTGACTTGTGACATAGTATTCCAGCAAACAAAACACTTACCTGTTTCTTGCATACTATTTTTGTATTCATTCTAATTAATTACAGATACATCAGTGTTCCTGCTGTTAGCAAGCCTTTAATAACTGCTTCCATGCTAAACCCTGTTTTCAGTGATTTGTAACTCTGCCCATCCAGATATTCTTGAAAAATTTTTCGCAGCTTGATGCTGCTTGAAGTTAGGTATCTTTTGATAGTTTCCATTTAGAAAAACGTTGCTTTCTAAATCATTTCTAGAACATCCCTTTCCACATCCTAAAACAGAAATGACTGATAGCTTATACAATAAGCTTAAATTCTAGCAGGGAACAGACCATCACTGAGGAGAGGTCTGTTTTCTTTAAAGAAATCTATGTTTTCAGATATGCATCTTTGAAGTTAGATAACTGATTTCTTTTTGCTCAATGACAGTAGATACTACAAATCTTCTTGAACACCATAACACAATTGCTTGAACTACAGTTGTGAGTAAAGACTTGGAGTCATCTGCTTCTTTTGTCAAGGAGGTCATCAGGTAACTTTGGCAAAATTTGATAATATAATTTCCAGGATAGTGTATTGTTGTGTGTGTAATAGAAACAGATTACTAATATAATTTCTATTTAGAATTTCTATTTTATATAGATTAAACATAATGATAGATTATAAATATATGCAGACAAGTTGTGAGCAAGTAGTGTCCTGTCAGCACAATGGGCCAGGACCAGGCAATAAGTGACATAGACTTGCATTTTACAGAAGGCTGATAATTTCTTTATTAAGAAACCCATGCTTTTATACCCTAGTTTGCTACAGGTGGACCTGATTGGTCCTCCAATCCAAACACCATCACCATTGGCTGATTAAGAATCCACCCTTTGGTAAACAACTCTCCATAACACATTCCACATGTTCACAATACCAGGTGCAGCAAGAAGCAAGCATAATTGTTTCTCATTCTTTTCTCTGATCTTCTCACAGCCTTTCCCAGAATGATACCTGGGAAAGTTGTCTTTCTCTCTGTGGGCAGAGAGCTGCTGCCACCCTTAACAGGAAGGGAGAACCCAAGATTCATAGATGCTTGTGTTCAAAAGGAATTACATAAGTCAGAGTGCCTGCAAAAACTTAACAAATATTTGTTAGTGTGTAATATACCTGTCATGGAAACTGGTGTAAGTTAGTCCCTTATCTCCTACTAGAAGTGCATGGCAGTGGGTTTTGAACAAAGGGGTAGGGGAGGAAGGGAGATAGAAAGAGAGGGAGATAGAGAAAGGAGGACAGAGACACATTAATAGTCCTGGGCTGAGTGTCAATCCATCTAATAGGGTGTCCCTGGTTCTGGGGTGCCTTGGTGTTGTGTTCCCACGTGTTGTGAGGGTATCATTTTATAGACAATTTTCCCTGCTCTGGATATATGATTCTTGCTTCCTATGCAAATTAATTATTGTGCAGAGTCTGTTCTTCTAGACAGAAGTGGTTCAAAATGGCTCAGAGAACTCTGGGGGTCTTTAGTGGCCTGGATCTCCCCATGCAGCCCATGCCTTCTCCTTGACCTCACTCCTGTATCTCCTCTGTACTGTGCCTGGAGCAAGAACAAGGACATTTGTCCCAGAAAAGTGTTGTCCTACCTCTGTATGTCCCCATTCTCCAGCTGCATCCTGTTCTTTCTCACAGTGTGCTCTTACCAACAATCTTTGTCTGGCTTCAGAGCAGTCTGGCTCTTGGTATTTGACACATGCTCATCAGCCCCTGTACCTTCTAGGCTTCCACTGTGTGTCAAGAGGAAAACTGACACCTTTTACTGTAAGGTACAAGTTCAAAAACAGGCTCTGCCATTGAATTCTACTTCAGTTTGAATGGGATGCTTTGCCTTTATTCAAACATTGCTTATTTTTTTGTTTGTTTGTTTTTGCTCCCACTTAGTGTATTTTTAGATTATCTGTGAAGACTCTAATTCTCAGAGACATTAGATATTCAGAAGAGGCTGCCTCACTGGTTTTGTTAAAAATATTATGTCAAAGAGGAAAATCAAATCGTATTCCATATACCTTATTTATGGATTTTTTTTAATCCTGAGAACATTTTTTAAAAAAAATTAAATTTCGTCTGCAATTTAATTATTCACTAGGTTTTGCAGTGGACTAGATTTGATACATTCTTTTTAGAACTGTTCCCAGAAAGGAAAATTTAATTCACAGAAAGAAATATAGACAAATAAAAGATTTGAGGAAGTGTGACTTGAAGATGACAGATTTCCCAAAGAAAAAAGATTAGCATATATTCTTATTTTGGCTTCCTAGATATTTGAAATCCAACAGCAAAATAACTTTACAAGTTATTTAGCTGAAAAGTTAAACTTTTTTTTTTTTTTTCTGAGCGGTATGTGCTGAAAACTAAGAAGTGAATTTCACAAACTTTCAAGTTTTGAAATCTGTACTAGTCCAGAAAACAACAAAAATAAATATTTTGGTTGTGTTATGTTTCATGCATCTATACTAGGAAAAACTCTAATGTACAGGTGAGAAAGAAAGACAGGAAAAAGATAACCTCCAGTACATTTATCTTAGTGATGTCCACCTGCAGTTTGGCAAGTCAATGAACTGGACAAAGCAGAGACTTAGATACCCTGTGAATTTCTAAACACATGTTTATTGTCTATCTTGATGCTCTCTGTTTTGTAATTTTTCTACTCTACATGAACCATTATGTAAAGAGGTGAGGGTTTTCTTGGGTTTGGCTCTTTTTTCTTTTATTTTTTACAAAACTGCTTTTTTCCCAGTAAGTCCTTGTTCAGTATTTTCTGTCTAACTTTGAATTCTTTCCAATATTAATATGACTCCTGTTTTCCAACCATCTTCTACATTTCAAAGTAAGTTGCTATCCTTCCCACTAAGTGCAGAAAGACAGCACTTTCAAATAGTCTCCTGGGTTTTCTGGAAGGACAAAAGTTATGTCTGCTGACTTCACTTTCTTCTATGCCATCCAACTCACTATTTTTATGAAGTACTCTGACTTTAAAGCCTAAGTCTATTTCAGGCCTATTTGCTTTGGTTGTCTCCAGAACACACCTAGTATGTTTCCATTTTGTGTTTCCTTTTCTGTAAGTACTAATGGCCAAAGGCTGACTGTGGCTAGTTCTGGGCACTGTTCACTGAAGGACAGTGACAACTTAGTTCTTGCCCAGGTAATAACCTTTTTTTACTCAAAAAGTAAGAAATTCATTAGTGACCACACTCTTCTGAAAGGGTTTTGGTAGAGGGAATCTTAGAATTTTTAAATTTTCTCTTTTTACTGTGTGGACAATACATTATGATGTTACTGTTTCTACAATGTGGAAAACCCATCCATCCTACCCGTGGTTATGAACATACAGAATATATCTAGAAGTACACAGGACATATAAACCAAAATATTAGGTAAAATAATTGTTCTGCTAAGATATAGACATTTAATCTAGGTTCATCTGCTAGATCAAGTTCATATTTGTATTACTTTTCTCTAGATTACTTAGGAAACCATGGCCTCTAAAGGTTCCGTTTCAAAAAATAATTCATTTATTTCAATCCCAGACTGTTAAATATTGCTGAACTCTGAGTTGTAGGTGTGAATATAGCATTTTACTTCCAGTGGTCTAACTTGAAAAAGTAATAATGAGGCATGTGATAATGAGAGAAACCTCAGTCTTTTAGGCACAAAAGTTAAAATAAAAACTGTTGGACCTAAGTTCCCTGCCTTTTCTCTTTACTTCATTTTCTCCACCTGCCAATTTTTTTCTTAAGGATTCACTTGCTTTGAAGAAGTCTTTCAAATAATTAATTAGCTCCTATAGAATAACATACTTATCATCAAATATTAAAAGCTACCCACTGAAATCCCCAGTTAAAATGATAACTTAAAAAGTTTAAAGCAGCCTACTAAGTTCTTGAAAACCTAAACACATATCAAAGCTGCAAAGAGGCTTATACTGTAAGTAAAATTAAACAAAACAGAAAATTATCTGATTACCCGTAATGTTCATCCTAACTTTTTAATCATGTTTAGAAGAGAGTCTGGTGTGGTGTTTCCAAATCACTTCATTTATTGGCTTTGTCTCCTCAAAGCTTATGAGACACCTATATGTAGCTAATATATAAAATTCCCCTTGGGTTTGTGATCTAAATAATATTTGTAATGCCCTCTAATTAAGAAATTTACAGGGTCATAATTTTGAATTAGTTTACTGATGGAACAATAAGGTTTAAAAATTGTGCTCAAATTGTCAGTTAATAGTGTCCTACAGTAAGACTTATATTATCCATTAGCATCAACTGAGCATCTCATTCTTTAATATACTTGAATGTCCATTAGTTTGTAAAAATAGAGGGATCAATGTTCTAGAAATAATAGCTCTGTAGTGTGTTCAAAACACTTGAGATCATGTTTTCATTTTATAAAAAAATCAGAAAAAGTCAAGGACTTTTTAGATCTAAGATGCCTTAGGCTGGAAAACAAAATAGTTATAAGACATAATTTAAAGTCTGGTTTCCCAGTGCTTATTGACTCTTTTTAAAAAGGCATCAGAGAAAGTGAAAAAAGAATCCTAAGGCAATTTTTTCTCTTAATCTTTTGGTTTTTTTTTTTTTTTTTGCATTCTTGCTAAAATGTTTTCATAGTTTAAAAAAAAGTTAAAGTTTTGTTTTTTATTCATCATCATAATCAGATAAGATGAAGAAAAAATCATAACCACAGAATTTCTTATTTACTAAATTAAATGATTGGCTCCTTAAAAATCTGTAGTGGCGTTATATATTTAAAGAGAATGAAAGGCATTACAAGGCAATGGAAATTTCCCTGGAGGAATCAAAGTAGTTCCTCTGTTGTGTCTGTTCATGAAGAGCATGATGTTGGTCTATTCTGCATCCTTTAACTGCATAGGGCAGGGTATGGTACCGAGATCCCTCAAAGTCTCTGCTAAACAGACAACTGTCCTGAAGCATCTTCCAAACTTCCCAAGAGACACAACCCCTTCTGTATGTATGACATCAAACTTCTGCCCATAATAATCCACTGCAAAGTGGGAGTATTTTTGTTTGGGTTGTTTCTACTGTCCCGCCTCCTGCTCACTCCCCAGGGTTACAACAGCAAGCCCACGTGCTGCAGGAACCAAGGCTTAGTGAAGAGTGAATGACACCCTCGCTGACTTTGTTCACTTGGCCTTATACCACAGCGCTGAGGACTTCTTTGCAACTGAACAATTAATGATTATATCACAGAAAATATTAATATTGGCCAGCCAGTTTTTCTGTTTTTTGAATACCTTTCTGAATCCTACTTCTTGGCGTATTCAGCTTCCTATTTGACAAAGTTGTAATTAATGTTTTCTATCAACATGGGAATGGAAGAAGGGGAAAAAGGTCTCCTTTGAATATAACCTTGCTCAGTTATACATGAGCAGATGGCATCTTCACCCTTTTGCTGTGAACTTTCTAAAACTTTTCAGCAAAGTTTCTAAAAATTTCTGTGCACAAGGCACTGCCAAAATTAGTTTGGTCACTTGCAACTAAGCAATTCACAGCTTTGAATAAATAGTTTCGTAGTAAATCCTCAAGGGAAATACAAAACACCTCTCCCATCTACCCTCCCCAAAAAGAAATATACAAAAAAAACAACCAAACAAAAAACCAAACCAAAACCACTGATAAACCCTCTAAACCACAAAAAAACATTATTTGTCTCTTTTTTTTTTTTTTTGTTCTCTCTGTTAGGGTAAGTTTAGAAGAGGGAACTGACCCACTAAAGAGATATTAGAACATGCAGACTGTCCATTCTAAAAAACATTTTCCATTATTTTGCAACTAAGTTTCAGCTTAATTTATGCCTGTCATGGAAAAAGCTTCCTGATGTCAGGTCTGGCTGTGTGTGGGGCTGTGCAGGGGGATCAAGCTGTGCTACTGTTTAGGATTTCTGCCAAACAAGTGACATTTCCCGAGAACATAAACAGAATTTTAAAAAGTTGTCTTTGTCCTTCTTAAACAGTAGGTCTAAAGGGGACCTAAGGAAGAGAAGAAGAAGAAAGAAAGAAGACTTGCCCTGATAGGAGTACATGGTTGCTAAGAAGGAAAATAACAAAGCTATTCTGAGCAGGGAACAATGTTCCCTTTAAGAATAAACTATGGAAATTAATAGCTTTTCCTTTGTAAATTGCTTAATTTCCTATTGTAAAGTGTAAAGTAATTAGAATATTTTTGAAGACAAGTATTTAAATATTTAGCAGCATATTAAAATGGAAGAAAAGGGCATAACTGGATTTAGCGTTTGCCATATCTACAGCATGGAGTTCAGTGACTCACCAGGGAGAACACTAACAAGGATGACAGCATAATAAAGGACTTTAAACTGACCTGTAATTTACCTTTTGACTATTCGTTGCATAATTTAAGTTACTGAATTTTTGATTTTTTTCTATTAAAAAGTTTTTTTTAAAAATGTGTGTTTGAGAAAGACAATAACTGATTCCTTGATATTTTGAGGGTTGAAGTGAACATAACTCAAGTAAATTATTTCCCAAGCAAGGACAGGGCCTTCATGCTCCAGGATATGATCTAATCTTTGACAAAATGCTTTGATGGGCTTATTCCAACTTTGCTGACTTCAGCAATTTATAGAAATTTCCTCACCTTAGGAAATATATATACTATACTGAAAGCCAAAACTGATCACTACTTTATCTATCCTCAGTGCAGAATAGCATTATTGTGCTTTGATCCTTCATGAAACTTAAAGAACAAAGCATTTCAATTTATAGAAATCTAAACTGTGTGTTAGAATCAAAAACAGGTGAAAGAGAAAAAGGTTAAAAATGAAATTTTCCATTTGGTTGGAATAAAAAAAAGTCAAAGAGAATATTTATTCCATTCCAGATTGAAGAGATTACTCATCTCCCAGATTTTGAAAGGAAATTACAGAAGATAATAAAGTTTGAGAATATAAAAGATAGTTCATCTGGAAATATTCAAAATGTGCTTAAAACTGAATTTCTGGCCTCTGGTAAATCAACTTTGGTTCCCAGAATTTTTGTAGCTTATTTAGTATTAATACCAGAACAATGTTTTTTATGAGACACTTTTGAAAGGTGAGACCTTGTAAACAAAAGTTTGCATCCTCTAGGAGAGGAATCTGGAGAGCATTCCAGAGACTAAGAACACTACTTAAGAGTCTAAGACCTTTTAGAGACCTTAGAAGGTGTCAGATGAGTCTCTGGTTCATCAGAAGACCTAGATTTGTGTCTCCAAAGCCAGAATGTCTCCATCCTTGAATGTTTAGTTTTCATTTTAAAAACTCTAGGTTCAGTTTCTGTTTCTTATACTGCAGTTTTCATGATTTTTAGAATGTCCTTCAATGAGCCTTTTATGTTGTACATGAAATTCAGACTCTCTCTTACAAAGTAGAGACCTGAATCTTAACTGAAGTCAGAACTTCTGATTTCATAGCTCAGAAGTTTGGTCTTGTAAAAGAAAAAAGACTTTCACATTCCTCAGTGTCTCACTGTAACACGTATTTATTTACCACCTCAGATCTGGTATGACACTTTCTGAGATGAAGGTGAGACACAGTCTATTGTGCTTAGAACCCTCTGATCTGTACAAAGTCCTCTGTTCCTTGCCTTGTCAGATAGTCTCAGTCTCCCACATCTTGCTAGGAGTCCATATCCTACCTGGAAGGAAACATTTGGCCCATGGCTCACTCCCACTCCCCGCTGAGCTGAGATTGCTGCAGTCTTTCATGCTGAGCCTCAACCGCAGGGGCAATGTGTGCCCACAATAGCAGCATCGTTTTGGGGCATGGATCTATTCCTTTCTGCAGAAAGACAAGCTCTGCACTGTAAAGAAACTGCAATCTTTCTGCAATGAGGAAGCTCTCAGAAAAAGAAAAAAAGCACAAAACAAAATAATAATTAAAGATCTCTTTGTCTTTTGATAGGAAAAGATTGTTACACCTATTCATGATATCAAGATGATAAAATGCTGCAATTATATACTATTTTCAGTGATATTATTATGCTATTTTATTATCTGATTTACAGAATGTGCAATATGACAGGTGCACATAATTCTAATGTTAAAGATGGAAATCTGCTAAAAGAAAATGTCTTAAAAATTAAATGTTACAGTAACTAGAGACTGGTAACAGCAAATAAATATACTTTTAATGATACTGGGAATCCTATTTCAAGCAATTGAGTTCCCAAATCTTAATTGTTTTGGGTTTTACTGACAGTTTGCAGTAATGAGTCCTTTGAGGTTAGCCACCTGGACACTTCCATAATTTCTCAGAGGATGCAACTACAAGGAAAATAATCTAGACAAGTAAAGCAATTACCTTTATGGTCTGTGTAAAAAATGTAATCCCAAAAATAGTATATGGGAATTATTTCTGTCATTATCTATTTTTTTAATGTACATTTTTAAAGAAATCTTTAACAGACCAGACCCCAGGTTATAAAACACCACTGATTATGAAGCACCTTTTATGTGACTCTTCTAGATTAGTCAAGAACGGGGCTAAAATATTAAATGAATCATCTTTTCATGTATAATTTATAATCAAGTAGATTGCAAATGAAAAAAGTAATTGACTAGCTTATTCATTATTAATTGAAAATGAATTAAAGGTTTTGTAAGTAGACAATGTGAGAAATTTTCAGTGAGCCCTATAAAACAAAGAATATGTATTTTAAAGAGCTGTATTAAAAAAGAGAATTTAATCTACATTTGTACATTAATGTCAGATTATTAAAAGCCTCTATACATCTTTTGCTTTAATTTGTTTATTTCCTGAGCATTTTTTCTAGTATCCGACAGAAAAACTTCTGCTACTTTAAAGCGCAGTATTTCTCTTTCAAATAATTGAGCTACAGGAACAACCAAAATTTATAATTCTTACAAAGTGATACATTTTGATGAACTTCTTGCCACCATGTTGTAAGGATGATTTTAGGCTATGGAAGATAGCTGTGTATTGAATTCTTTGTTCCTTGTCTTCTTGCTCAAAAGAAAATAGATGAAATAAGATGAAAGTATTGGAAAGGACATCCATTGAAATTAGAAATGAGAAGAGAATGTTGCCTCTTGCTTCTCTAAGAACAATATAAAATATTCTCTTTCCATTTCATCACTATACATGTAGGACCCCTTTTTGGGAACTCTGGATAGATTTTTATTTCATGGATTTAATTAGTTGTTATCATCCCTTCACTGGTTCAACACTTTCATTGATGATATCAGGACATCTTAAGTTCATGAATTTTAATAGTTCTAATAAATATGCAATGAAGTGACAGCAGTCTATTCTACTCTGGATCAAAGACACAGTCAAGTTCAGGTTTAATTCTTGAGTTCTTGTCTTTCTGAGATATTCTACTCTTCAGAGCAGAAAACAGGGTTCTGTTTGTTTGTTTGTTTTTACTTATAAAATAATTCTTGTTCTGAACATCCCTTAGTGTTTAGTTTTCTTTTGCAAAACTTTGGGTTTAGACAATTCTTATTTTTACTAGATATTTTTTTCAAAAGTGTGCTTAACAGAAGTATCCTTTAGAACCTTTCTTAATTCTTTTAGACTATATATATATATATATATATATATATATATATATATATGGTATATTCCTGATGCTTCCTTTACTTGAGTTCAGAATATTTACCCTTTCCCAGGAATGGAAGACTGATGTCTTACAACTAAGGACTAAGGACACCAATCCTAACCTTTTCCTATAGTCCCAGCAGATACATCTGGATCATAATCATAATGAAGTATGATCATCTCGTCCCATAAAGCTGAGTATTTTCCTTTTGGAATATCAAATAAAGATTTGTTTAGTGAATTTAGCTTGACCTGTTCACTGGGAAGCAACCATAACCCTGTATATTGCTGCTTTGCTCAGGAAACTAATCCTGGTTTTGTAATGGAAAGATACTTTTTCCATATTTGGCTCCTATCTGAATATTTGTTGTCAACCATTCATCCAATTTCTAGACTCAACTCTACTGCCTATTTGAGGCATCTTCAAAGATCTTTAAACATTCCCTTTTTTCCTTTTATGTTTCTTCTATAACTTTCTCTGTTTTCTTTCCTTGTTACATTAAGTTGTTACAATGGCTTGAAAATTCTATTTCCTAATTGCTTTGGATGATAATACATTCCTCAATAAAAATTGTTTTGGATACAATCTTCCTAATCATATTTTGCTATAATTAATCTTCACAAAGTTGTATTTTCTCTCAAATATATCTTAAACTCAGAATGTTTGTTTCAAGAAATTTCTGTCTTGCAAAAATCCCATAAATTCAATTAAAATGGAATCAACTCCTAAAAAACTACCTTTTTTTTACTTTATCAAAGTATATTTCTACCTGCATCTTTTTGTCTTTATATTGAGATGTCTTGAATACATTATTTTGCATTATGGATGACTCCTCTGAAGCCTCTGAGGGAGAATAAGGTTATGGGGTTGGTAGCATGAAATCTAATCTCTCATAGCAAATTTTGCATTCTTACACTAAGTTGGAATGATTGGAATGATAGTAGATTGCTTTCACTCCATGTCCAAAAAATTCTGAAAAATTTGAGCACAGTAGAAAGATCAGGATATATATGTGAATGGAAGAGAAGACAGACATGCTACCTGAGAACAAAATCCATATTCAGAGCGGAAGGCTGTCCCACATCTTGGAGGCAGGCATCTCAACACCCTTTGGAATCCTCAGCCATTTTCTTTTATTTTTGCAGTGCCACATTTCATAGATTCTTGTAGTGATTGCAAAGTGGAACTGCAGTGGTCACAAATTGCTTCATTTAGTTCAGGGAAGAATCAGAAAAGTTAATTCCATATTACTCAGTTTAAAGAATAGGAGTAAATTTAGTTTTGGGATTATTTTTAAATAGTATAATATAATGAAAGTACCTTTTCTAATGACACCTAAGATTCGCAACTGTACTGCAGAGCTTCACTGTATTCCTTCTTGTACAAATTAAAGTATTTCACATTACTTTAAAAATGGTATTTTGAAAATGCTTATTTTATTGATCAGAGCTACAGCAGTTGAATCCAATTAAAGTAGAAAAAACAGGTCAACAAGGAAAAAAATAGAATATTTTATTTAACCTGCATTTGAAGTAATTATTTCTGTGACTTTAAAGAATACCAATAAATTTACTTTACAGTGCTCTAGGAAAATACATATATCTATTAACTGAAGGTTATTTTAAGAGAGAGGCAAAGTGGAAGATATTTTATAAGCAAAACTATTTTTCTAGGAATTTTTTGTCCTCTTCCATTCAGTGAGATGAGATTAGAAGGAAACTTCTATATTTATAAACTGTAATAATAATGAAATAGATTCCCTAATATGTATCAAATAATATATATATGGAACATAACCATTATATCTTTCAATTTCTTTCCACTTATATTTTTCTTTTCCTTCTTTCATGCCTTTCCTTAGTTATTATTACCAGAACATTGTCCTGCAGTGAAAGAGAAAGTTTAATATGGTTCAGAAATAATTAGTTGGATACTGAAATACTAGTAATATTCTAGCTCTTAATCTCACTTTCTAGAAAGTAAAAATTAAAGATACACTTTATCACATTAGGTTACCTTATTTGTTTGTATTAATCTAAATAGGTCACAGATTATATGGATACTTTCTTGAATTTCCTAAATTGTCTCTTGAATACAAAATGAGGAATTCAAATCTCAGAGACAGAGAACTGACTTTTAGATGCTAAGATGCCAAGAATGATAACAATGAGGCTCTTTGTGTTAAGACCTATTTTTTCTATTTTCTTACATCTGTTTCATTTTAAAAATACTTCTTTCCTTTTCATATATGTGAGTATCAATACTTCCACATAGCATGGTATTTGAGTGTCTCCCAGACATTAGGAGACTCCTGTGAGTTCCTTTCATTTTACATCAGTAGAAACGAGAAACCCATAACCGTATTAAGGCCTGAAATAACCTAGATAAAAATGTTGATATTCTGAATCTGAGATCTCTGACAAATAGTATATTAGAAATTGTCATTTGGTTGCATGTTGGTGTCTTTTCATAAATAGTTTAATATAGCGTGGAATATTCCATGTTCTCAGAAAGGTGAGGCTGCTGGTGTTCAAAGAGAGAATTTATAGGAACATCAAGCCTAAACGTCAAGTGTTATTAAAAACAGTATTTCAAAGTTTTCTTATCTCTGTGGTTATATTCCCAGTTGTTCCAGCCTTGTGAAAGAAGGAAAAGTGCAAGAAGAGTTTGTTTCCTTTACACTATACTATTTTTATTTATTTCACATCAAAATATAATTCTAGTATTACAGAATTACTCCATTACTGAATCCCCTTTGATTTGGTATTTTACGTTGATGTTAGACTTGTATGACCCTTTTGAACAAGACATTCTGGTTTTGGGTTTTTTTTAATTTCAAATTTCATACAATCAAATTTTTTGTTGAGGAATGTAAAATGACATGGAAGCAGACCAATGGGATAAAAGGCCCAAAAATCATGTTTGAATGCATAACCAGGTAACTGGTTATCCTGAAGTCATAGCAAATACAAATATTTTAATATATAAAAGTGTCATTATTAATAGACAACACATAACAATGTCTAAATGAATTTTAAATTCCTTTAAAAAACAATAAGGTTCCAGAATTTATTCATACCTTTTGTGAAATTATTTTAAAAGTGATAATTAAACTGCAATTAAATTAATGAAAAATCATTATTTTAAGTAATTAAATAATGTATTATTATGTTCAATGTATAATATCTAATATATATAATATAGCTAATATTATGTATTAGCTAGTGCAAATTATCACATAACTTCATTTGATGTTAGTATCTACTGGTTGACAGTGCAGTTCTATATGTTTACTATTTGTAAGAATAATGTTATTTGCTTTTTGATTACACAGTTTCTCTCTAGGAATATCTTTCTTGATTAGAAATATTCACTGAGTTTATATCCTTTCAATCATCTCCAGACTAAACAACCCCAGCTCCCTCAGCTTCTCTTCATAAGACATTTTCTAGACCCTTCCCCAGCTCTTCTCCCCTCCTCTGTCCACGCTCCAGCCCCTCAATGTCTTTCCTGCAGTGGGGAGGGCAGAACTGGACACAGGATTTGAGGTGTGCCCTCCCCAGTGCTGAGGACAATCACTGCCCTGGTCCTGCTGGCCACACTACTCCTGATACAGTCCAGGGTGACACTGGGCTTTTGGCCACCTGAACGCACCACTGGCCCATGTCCAGATAGCTGTTGATAAGCACCCCAAGGTTCCTTTTGTTTCTCTGCATTGTATAGCAGAAACAAGTGTTCTCTTACAGAACTGCTGTGAAGATAAGCATGATTGAATCATCATGAAGATTCTTTGTGCACAGATAAGTAAAACAAGATGAAAATAAAAATTTACCGAACCAGGTCTTATTTTTGACCAAAGTATGACTTTTTGCTACTTTCTTAGAAAGTAGGGGTAAAAGAAAAAATATTGCCTAACAAAATGAAAAGGCCATAATATTTTTTTTCACTACAAGTAACTTCTAGTTTAACATAACAAGTCAAATCATATCAAGAATAATAAAGAGACAGGAGAATAAAATGATTTTCACACCATACAGTAAATATTTCAAAAGATGTACTATTTTGGCAACAACAACAGCTTCTTTTTCTGCAGTAAGAAAGGAAATGTGACCTTGTAATACTTATTTCCTTCATTGTCAGGACATAAAACTGTGCATAAGGAATTTCTTTAGTAATTATGTTTGTTCACACCTAAAATACCAGCCAAGCACTATTTTGTTAGTTTATAATGTAGCAAGAGAATTTAAGGACTGAAAGAAGGAACTAGATATTCTGTAAGCATTCAAGTTTTAATTAATCCTTGTTCAGATTGTAAATGTTATTTGGAAGATTATAGATTGTTCTCAAGTACTTGAAAGTTATTTAAAGTGATCATTTAGTGGTGGACAGAGCAAAAAGATCCCAGACTATGAGCAAACTGGTAGCTCTGATTACTGCTTTGGAGGCCACAGAATTTTGTCAGTGAAAAGATTACAAGCAGGTCTTTAGAGCTGAGTAAAATTTACAAGGTATTATGATCATAGTCTTATGAGTTTCATAAAACTTTAAAGAATATGTAGTACACATTAAATCCCCAAAAGTGACTTGATTGTCTTGCTAATGCTAATCTGGACATGTACCACTTTAAAAATAATGTGCATATCACAAGAGTACTAACTGGCAATGAAGAAATACCTAAGTTATCTCAGGCATGGATACCTAACTAACACTGGCATAGATGTCAGTAAGAATAAAAGTAAATGAGCCTGCAGTAAGAGCTATGTATCTGGGGTTAGATTCTACTTGCAGATGAGATGCTTTTTAGATCTAGTTTGGATTGGTCTTCATAACACTACATTGCTCCAATTGTGCCGATAAATACTAAATGAGAAACTAATCGACTGCAATGTGTTACTCGTGTTTCTCAGTGGGGTGTTGTTTCAGTCTGTGAGCAAGATCCTGTCATAAAGAGGCAAGGGTTGAGAGAAGGTACAGGTAACATTTCAAGGGCTATCACAGACGTACATGGGAAGAGAAGCAGGAGAGTTATATATTAGGCAGAATCACACTGAGCAGTATTCCTCCCTAGATTGAAGAAATTCCTGGAGAAATTTTCTTTTTCCATGCCTTTAATCTATCTGGCAGACAATGCATCCATAGCAAATTTCAAAAGGTGTTCTGCTTGACTCATGAATATTCAGCTGCTTTCTTGACAATGAATTATGTAAGTTCTTAACTTTGCTCCTCTGTTTTTTAACATGAGGTGGGAAAACATGTAAAGCTACTATTCAATTACATTTTAAAACATTTTCTTTTTAAAAATCATAAGAAATATAAATCAAGACCTTTGATCCATAGAAGTTCAGATATTTAGAAGCAATAAAAGAGCCCTATAATTACATTGGCTCTACACAAAAGCCAAAATTCTGTGATAATAATGAATAGATCTAACACACAAATACAAAAGAACAGAAAAAATGAAACATAAAATAACACAATGAAAGACAACCCTCCACAAATAAGAGTGAATGCAGAAAAAATTACTAATTGTAAATGGATAAACCCTAACTATGGACTTTTCTGGTTCATATTCTGTTGCAATATTTATCTCTATTTTCACAACAAGAGAGAAAAAAGATCTGACACTTTCTTAACATTTCTCAGATATTTTTGTCTCTGTATTTTTAACTTTTTATGTTAAGCAGATTGTATGTTTTAATATTCAAATAGCTTTATCTAGAGGCCAGAAATTTCTTATCTTCAAATTTGGATCAGTCAAACCTGAGATTCGTAAAGATGCAGAGAAAGTAAAGTTCTATTATTTGATAGAGCCTGTTTTCAAAAGAATAACTGGGAGATTCAGGAAGTGAGTAGAAAAGAGCAGGCACATACAGCAGAAAGTTCCACCGCCCATGATGACGACATAGTCCTCCAAGAAATCTTTCTCTATGCATGAGTGAATATAGATTTTCCTTTCCATATTCTTTCTAATTCTATTGCCATGTATTTGGAAGAGATCCCTGCTTTTAAATTTTATTTTTATTTTAATCCTAATTAATTTGCTGCAGTAATCTTCACTATGCTGCAGCATCTTCACTAATGGAGTCGTAATTATTCAGTGAATTTTAAAAAAAAAAGAGAGACTATTACTTGGTCCTATTAAATTTCCAAATCTTCCTTCACTAAGTCAATTATAATTGATTTTTTTTTTTTTTTAATCTGAAGTACATCACAGAATCACACAATGGCTAAAGTTGGAACGGACCACAGTCAATCATCTGTTTCAACCCCCCTGCTAGACCACATGGCACAGGACTGTGTCCAGATGATTCTTGATTATCTCTAGTAAGGGAGAATCCACAGCATCTCTGGGCAACCTGTTCCAGTGCTTGGACCCTCGCACAATAAAGAAGTTCTTCCTCAAATTCAGGTGGAAGTTCCTGTGCATCAGTTTCTACCCATTACTTTGGGCCCTGTTGCTTAGCATCACCAAGAAGAGCCAGGCCCCATGCTCTTGACATCCCCCCTTTAGGTATTTATACACATTGTTGAAATCCCTTTTCAGTCATCCCTTGAGGCTGAGCTGGCCCAACTCTCTCAGCCTTTCCTTGTAACAGCGATATGCCAGTCGCCCAATCACCCTTGTTGCCTTCTGCTGGACCCGCCCCCGGAGCTGCATGTCTCTTTTGTCCTAAGGAGCCCAGAGCTGGACACAGCACTATGGATGTGGCCCTACCAGGGGTGAGCAGAGGGGCAGGATCACCTTCCTGGACCTGCTGGTGATGCTTTTCCTAATGCACCCCAGGGTACCACTGGCCTGCAAGGCCACAAGGACACTGCTGGCTCCTGGGCAGCTTGCTGTCCACCAGACTGCCAGATCCTCCTCCACAGAGCTGCTTCCCAGCAGATCTTTCCCCAGCCTGTACTGCTGCAGGGGATTGTTCTTCCTCAGGTAGTAGATCCTGTATTTGCCACTGTTGAATTTCAGAAAGTTCCTCCGTGCCCATCTCTCCAGTGTGTCCAGGTCCTTCTGAAGGGCTGTACAGCACTCTGAGGTCTTGGTCGTTTCTCCCAGTTTTATATAATTGGTGAATACACTGAATAAGCAAAGGAAAAACTGATGTTAACATCAAAAGATGGAAAACCATTTTCCCTTTGTGAGAAACAAATATTCCAAACTGAAAATGGTATAAAATTCTGCTCATATCAATGTGCCCATATATTTTCACAAATATGCAATATAGAAAGGTAGAATAATCAGGATATTAATTCCTATTTTATAACAGCTTTTTTTAATTCCTATTAATTATTTTTACATTTTTTAATAGGAACTTTTTAAAAATAAAAATCAGAAAAGTACACAATATAGTTGATAACTCCAGATGGTTCTTGTATGTTCATTTATTTTTAACACAACTGCAAAAATAAGGTATCTGATACAGGAACAAGAGGAATACAGCAGAGTAGACAGGATAATGAAGTATACTAGTTACAGGAATTGCAAACATTTTAAAAACAAGAAGGTAGGTAGCAATAGTCAACTAGTATATAAAAAAAGCACATTGTGTTTCACCATCTTAAGATCTGTGCTGCTGCTGGTAGTGAAATCTGCATTCATTTTGGTTCTTTTTTAATATTTTCCTGTTTAAAGCCATGCTTTAACTATCTTAGTCCTTATAACAATTGTTCTTTATATACAAAGTTGGTCTTGTAATAAAGTCCTGCTTTCTATGATTATGTGACTATTAATATTGACTTATTTTTAAGTATAAAACTGACACTACTTATATGATTTATATTATCTTTAGATAGATAATATCTTCTGGTTCAGCTTTCTGGAAAATATTCAGTTACTACTGTAACAGGAGTGTTGAACTCTCTTTTAGTGTTCTTTTATTGTTTTAGTCTTTTATACTTTAATAATTTCAAGAAGCAGAATTTTATTTGATGTAGTCCAAAATATTCAATTATTCATCTTAGCTTAATTTTAGTCAATTCCACACAAAAAAATATGAAAAGTTCTTGTCATCCACAAAATAATTCTTCGCTGTTGTTTGCTTGTGTTTTAATATACTGAAGTGCATGAATTCTGACTGTTCTTAAATGTTATAAACCTTGCTTCATAACCTTCTTTTGCTTACTAATTTGGTGTTTGAAACTATCACATTGTGATTCTCCACTGGTATCACTGTGAATTTGTACTGCTCATAGTGGTTGCTATTATAACCTGCTTGGCCTCTTGAGAGATTCATTGATTCATTTTCTTTTCCCAGACTGTTCTCAGATTGTCAGTATTGTTTCTTAATCTAGTTCATATGGACAGTGAAATTCTCTGCGGTTTAGCTTTCTCACACAAAGATATGTGCAGCCAGCCACATAGAAATCCAGGGAGAATTATCTGCTCAGAGCTATAAATCCTGTAATGTTCCAGTGTAACCTGGTATAATGGAGATGCTGAAACAACCTATATCTACCTTATTGTTTTATAGTCATTGATACTGGAGGTCCTTTTTCTTTCAATATCTTGATCAGTGCCCTCCATATGTAAGAAAGAGGAATTAAAAATGTGTTTTCACCAGAAACCAGCAATTATAATCATCCATGACATTTGATGACAAAAATTAAAACCCTATACATGCAATATAAGTAAATATTCTGGTTGTGGTTGTGTGCAATTTAGCAAAAGTATGAGAAAATAAATAGAAATCTGAGGATCAAAAGATTATAAGGATGTCACAACTAGTATGTGTGTGTTTTGGAGACTCTTTATTTAAGCTTAGATATTATAGCCCCATTGAAACTTCTTGGAACAATTATTTCAAATTATTCTAATCTAAATGAAATGTAATTTAATTTTCCCCACTTTAAATGGCTGCTTGAAATTTAAATTTACCTAGATTTTTCTTTGTTAAAATCCTTCTAAAAACAAAAAGGCAAAGGAATACTGTTGATTCTGGTATGTGGTATAGATGATTTCAAAGAATAAAAGACAAGTTTGGAACTGAAAACATAAGGTATCAACTTCAAAAATCAAATACATTCCTCTCAAGAAATTTCATTGAATCTCCTTTTTATCTGTTTGTGTCAGATGTAAAGGTGTCCAAAAATACTGAAGCTAGACATCAGAGGATGTGCAAGAAAATATGTTAAATTATTTTGTATTCTTTTTAAGGCTCAGTAAATCATGCCTGGATGATACACACTTGACTTTGGCTGGATATTTGACTACCACATGAATGAGAATAAATGTGTGAAACACTATAGTCAAGCTTAACCTGGTGCTTAACAAAGCATTCTGTGTTGACATTTTTCAGCTTTTTTTTTCTTATCTCAGTTTTACTTCTGGCATGAATCTCAACAGAGAAAAAAAATAGGGTAGCTTTTATTCCTATGAAGTTAAGACATAGCTGACATAGTATATAGTATTCCATCAGGTTCTATCTTTTCTACAAGAACAATCTTAAACCATCTGACTGGATTATTTAATAATTTTATAATTTGCAAATGTATCCAAGTATCTCTACTGTACAAGATTTCTCAATTATATAATAATAAATAATTATGACAAAATATTTCTGGTAATTAATTCAAGAAAATACAATATTACTATAAACTACAGGGCACATGAGAACATAGTAAAAGCCTGCTTGTATTTTGATTTGAAGAAATAGTTGGAAAATATTACACACACGTAATTATTTTCTTAGTGGACAATCTTCTCACTTAATTGTTGAGCTTCATCTTTAGATTTAGGTAAGAAATAAATAATGTTTCTGTAGGTAATAATCCTAAACTGCATCAGCACTGGAAGCTGAATATCCTGTGTGATTATCAAATTACAGTCCCCTGCTTCAGAGCAAGGAGATTCATTTGAGAATGCTGAAACATTTTCCCTGACTTCTTGGCAGAGACTCAAATAAAATAAAATAGGGTGATTGTGTCTCACCCCAAACACAGTTAAGAGTATTGTGACAATATTTACCCCGAGACGTTTCTGTGAACACAGAAGTGAAGATCTAACCATGGTTTTATAGGTTTATAGTAGATGTAGTAGGTTTATAGTAGATGTAAATAAAAGATCTCAACCAGTTTCTCAGACACTAACATGTACAAGTTCAGTGTTCTTCTTGGGAATTAGGAAGACCCAGAAAAGATTTGAATACTGGAAACTGTTGACTAGAGAATTCATAGGAACCTGATTACCCCTGGGAATACACAACTTCTGAGTTTCTTCAGCTACCTAATAATATACTCAAAGGAAGTGAATTAAAGGACAAGAAAAAGACAAGATTTAAGTAACAAGATCTGCTTCAGAGATATGATTGATATTTTAAACCAGCAAATAGTGGGTTTGCAGGCTGATAAGACTGAAAGAACTAATTCAAAGATGCAAAAACAACCAAAAAAAAGAATCTTATAATCAAAAATCGCATTACAATGCATAACAGAATTTATGTAAGGTTCATGTTTCTTTATGCTTTAGCCTGGAAATTTTAACATATTTTTATTATATTGGTACTCCATAGAAATATAAGAAAGAGATTTCTTATCTTTTTTTACTTAACAGAGTTTTAGGGGACAGCAGATTTTTGTTCATTCTTCTACACATTAACTGACCTCATTCTGGTAGAAATTGATGAAAAAGTGCTGTAAAACTCATTCTCAAAAAAAAAAAGAAAAACCAAAAAAAACAAAACATCAGCTGCATTAAATGTCTGATTATGGAGAAAGATACTCTTTGTGGAAAATCATTACTGTTAACAGCGGGGACACAGAGAGAAAATTTAAAGGTACTAAGCTGACACTGAGTCTACCAGTGTCCCTGAAATTTGATAAATTGCTTTATCTAGGGAAACTCTATAGTACTTGCTGTAACTATTCTTTAACTTCATAGATAATATATAGTTCTTTACATATGAAATAACAATAGGAAGTAATGAAGTTTATCAGATTTTGTAGATTTCTGTTCTCAGATGTTAAAATAACCCAACATAGCATCTCACAATCAGGTCAATATTTGCAAACTCTAGCAATTATCCTCCTTTATTCCCTAGAACCAGGCCAGCTAAAACCCATCTGTCCATCTTTGGATTGCCATTGTGCTCATCCAGTATAATTATAATTGTGACTTAAGAACAGATTACGCAAATCAGAAACCACATGTCCGACTATAAGTATGCACCTTTTGCATAGCTTGATGAAAGCTCTGTGCCTTCCTTCCCTTTGGCTGGCTGGAACACCATAATATGTATAATATGTATAATTGCCAAAACTGAAAGTAAAGAAGCTTTTGTGATGCTATTAGCAGCTTTTCTCACAGCATTGCAGAATCACATATGCCATTTGTTTTTGTACAATATGTTATACTATAGTCATAGCCTATCATGTAATAATATAATTCTGTAGAAATAAAGTTATTAATGTCACCATGAAAGTCAAAAAAGAAGTTCATATTAGGAATTGCCAGTGAAAACTGGAAAGTTTACTGCATATATTTTTTTCCTTAGCAGTACCTTACAGTACACATTAGTTGTGCAGTAAAATAATATGAAATAACTTATCTGATCCTGCAGGACATAAATCCTGCTGTAATAAATTTTCAGATTTTATTCAGTTTTGCAGAACATATTATTTATTCATATTTGCAGAACATTTTGAATAACAGATGCTTATCTGTTGAAAATGTTTCTTACTGATTTAATCAGATTCCAGTAAGTACAAATATACACCTTTTCTAAAAGCAGGGGCTCAACTGGACCATTGTGAAAAATTAATTGTGAGCTGAGAGTGAATACATGGTATGTGCTTTATCTAAATATAGGGGGGGTTTATTAAATTATTGTCAAACATGTATCAGGTAAGGAAGTTTGAGATGACTGATTGGATAGATAAATTTTCAAGGGAAAACACATCAAAATTTTGGTTGCTTAATCATCTCTTTTATTTGCTTAATTACTTAGTTAATATTAAAGCTTGACTTTCATGAAAGTCATAGAAGTTCAATTTCTCTTACTTTTTAAAGGAGAGCAATGTCAGCATAATAAAAGTGGAATAAAGGAGAGGAATAAAAGTGCTCAAGTTTCAGGAAGTAAAAATCAGATATTGTTGGAATGTGCTTTGTTTGATGCACTGAACTGCACTACGTGCAGGTGCCCAGGCGCCAGCAGCAGAGGCTGCAGGGATGGTCAGTGTCAGGAGAGTCTGGGGCTGCCCTGTGCTGAGCACAGCTGATTCCAGCTGGCTCCATCACAGACCCACCACAGGATACAGCTGAGCCCCTCAGACAAGCTGTTATCACCTCTGGGAAACATGTTTAAAACACAGAGAACAGTGAGGAATGAGGAAAAAAAAAGTCTTGGGAAAAAGCCCTGGTAACATAAAGGCCAAAGAATAAGGAAAGGGAGGAGATTCTCCTGATGCTGGAGCAGGTGTTTCCCCAGCAGTCTGTGGAGAAAACCATTCTTGAGCAATATGCCCACGCTGGAGGCCATGGGGGACTCCAAACCACAGCTTGTGAATATCTCCTGGAGGGACTGCAGTTATGTGAAAACCCCAAGATGGAAGAGGGTGAAAAAGTGATGAGGAAAAAGCCACAGACAGGCACTGTTAAGGACTGACCATAAGTCCCATTCCCTTTCTCCCTGCACTGCTTAGAGGGAGGAGCTGGGAATGAAAGAGTGAAGCTGAGCCTTGGAAGAAGGGGTGTGGTGAAGTTTCCCAAAGACAAAATTAAAATTCCACTCTATTTAGTTGACAATAAATGAAAAATTAAATTAATTTTTCCAAAGTCAAGTTTGTTTTGCGTATGACAGTTATTGTCTTTGTCCTGACCCATGAGATGTTTCATTTTCTCTCCCAGTCCTGCTGAGGTGGAGAAATGATACAGCCCAAAATTGCACACAATACTCAAGGTGAGGCCACACTAGCACAGAGCAGAGAGGGAAAATCCCCTCCCTTGCCCAGCGGGTGATGCTGTGCCTGATGCCCCCCAGGACACGGTTGGCCCTCCTGGCTGCCAGGGCACTGCTGATTCATCTTTAACTTTCTGTTGACCCAGATTCCCACATCCCTTTCCATGGCACTGTTTTCCAGCATCTCATCACCCAGTCTGTACATCCATGGTTGTCCCATCCCAGGTGCAGAATCCATCACTTTCCCTTGTTGAAGTTCATATGGTAGGTATTTATTACTATTATTATTATTACTGTTGTTGTTGTTATTTATATTGTTACTAATTATTCTATTAGTATTACTAATATTATTTGTAGAAGCATGTGGCTACAGTGACGATGGTGATCCAGGGAGGCCACTACCAGCAGCAGGGAAAAGAGGAGACAAGTCTCTGTTGTTTAGCAGGGCAGTCCATTTTATTCCCCCCCGTCCCTCTCTGTGCAGGGGAAGCAGAGGGGCAGAGGCCCAGGAGCCTGAGCAAAGCCCAGAGAGCCCAGAGCAGAGAGCAGAGCAGAGACAGAGAAAGCAGAGCAGACCCAGGGCTGTGGGGTTTTATCAGGTGTCCCATGGGAGGAGTTTAAGATCAGATTACAGCCTCCTCAGAAGGGAAGGCTCCATAGTTATTCCCATGAAATCAGAAATTTATCTAAGTTAAAGATACAAATGAATGAAGAATTAGAGGTGTTTAGATTTTATTTTGAAGTTCACCATTTCTAGGCATTAATCGGCAGTTTGATGACAAGTATTTGACATCAAAAATTCAAGACTGTTCATTAGCTCTAGTGCTAACTAGAGCCTTGATTCCAAAAAATACATGTACCCTGAAGCAAGCAATGTCTGTTTGTCCTTATTCTATCTCTCATACTCAAACAACAAAGAATTACCTCTGCATTTAGTAGAAGAGGGATGAGCATGCATTCTTCCATTGCTACTTTCTTTAACCAGTATGACAGAAGAAAATCATTAAGGAAAACAAAAGACAACATAAGTAAAACAAAAAACTAATTTAAAAGTTTCATGTATGCCTTCTGAAAAGACAGGAGGCTATTGACAACACTGTGGTATGAGATATAAGAAAAATTTGCTTCTCATGTGATCTGTGAACTGAGAAGCAAAAGGACATTATTCAAATCTTAGTTCACCTGTATAAAATTCTGAAAGCCGCATAGTATGAGGATTTGACCCTGAAATCCAGCTCTATTTTGTGCCTAATAATTATTTTGAAAGTGTTCCCAATCTTATACAAAATACCCAAGAGTTCAGAACTTTACTTGAAGGACTTCACTTTTGGGTCATTTCCAGCTTTAGATTTCTTTAACCTCTAGCATAAAATACAGTCTCTAAAAGGTTTGCTTAAAACATTCAGATGTTATCCTCCATTACTTTGAGACAATCTTAAAAGCTTCCTGATTATTGCTAGCCTTAGAAATACACTACCATGACTCTTAAAATATTAATCTTCAAACCTGTCTATGCAAATTCTGTGGGCTCTGCTCACCTGGCATGCAAAAAAAAGCAACAAACTTCACTATTCATCCATTCATCTAAAACATAACTCAGTAAGACAATCCTAAATCTAATGATTTAGACTACCAGTTACTTTATTGTATGAGCTGGGAAAGCAAAGCATAGAAAATTGTTATGGGAGTGTGTAATCCAAAGCTCCATCTTGTTGTTATGGTTTTGGTATTCCTAGGAAAAAAAAAAAACAAAGCTCAAATGAGTAACACACAAATTCCCCCATGACACACTCGTTAGCAGAAAAACTACTCCTCACAAAAAAAAAAAAAAAAAAAGTAGAAATTTAAGCCTTTTCCGTTAATAATTAAACTTCAAATGGCAACATTCAAAACATATCTCTGGAACACTAACAAGATGTAAATGGATGAAGCATGCAGTATAGGTCTTAAAATTTCTGTTCCTTGAATGCTACATTGTACTTTGTACTTTGAATGTACATTGTACATTGTTATTTATGGAATCCTCTGAAATTAGACAAATAAAAAAAAAGATAACATCTGGGTTCCAACAGAGTGAAATTTTAAAAGTAAATAAGTCTTAAATATGATAGAACTAGCAGTTAAATCATAAAACTGTTTACATTTGAAAGGAGTCTTAAGAGCACTGACTCCAACCACCAACCCAGCATTGCCAAGTCTGCCATTAAACCATGTCCCTAAGTGCTACATCTGCATGCCTCCAGGACAGCCTGTTCTAATGTTTGATAACCCTTTTGATGGAGACGTTTTTCAACCTAAACCTCTTCTGCCTTAACCTGACACCACTTCCTCTTGTCCAATCATTTGTTGCTTGGGATAAGAGGTTGACCCCCACCTCAATACAGCCTCCCTTCAGGTAGCTTAGAGAGAAATGGCACAGAGCTGGATCTACCCCATGACCTTCCTTGGCATCAGGGTGAGGCTGACAGGCCTGTAGTTTCTTGATTCTCCTTACGGAGGTTGGGTGGATCCCAACATGTGACACAGACTTCTGTGTGCCTAAGTAGTGTAGAAGATTGTTGGCCATTTCATTCTAGATTATAGCAGTTTCATTATTTTTATATATCTGTGTTCTAGCTCAGGGGACTGAGTACCCTGAGAAAACTGCTCTTACTCTTAAAGATCAAGGCAAAAAAAGCACTGAGTACTTCAGTCTTTAATTGTTTGTCACTGTTTCCCTCTGAATTCAAAAAACAATTGAGAAATTCCTTAGCCCTCTATTTGTTTCTGAAGTATTTATATAAATGTTTTATTGCCTTTTACAGCAGTTGCCATATTTGGACTTTGGCCCTTCTAGTTTTCTTCCTACCTAATCTCATGACATCCTTGTAGAACTTCTGAGTTGCTTGTACCTTCTTCCAAAGTTTGTAAAGTCTGAGTTTTCATTACTGAGTTCTAGTCGAAGCTCAAAGTTTAGCCAGACAGTTTTCTTCCCCACTGGCACATATTTCAGCAGATTGGTTCAGCCTTCTCCTTTGCCTTTAAAATTTCATCTTGAAGAATCTATGTCCAGCCTTCCTGAACTCTTTTATAATTCAGGGCTAATGCCCAAGGGACCCTCTCAGTAAAACTTCTATATGGGCCAAAGTCTACCATCTGGACATCCATGGCTTCAGTTTTGCCAACTCCCATACTTCTCAGAGAATTGAAAACTTTATAATTTCACAATCACTCTGCCCAGGGCAGCCTTCAATTATCAGATCCCCCGTAAGTTCTTCTCTGTTCACAGACAATAGGACCAGCAGGATGCCCTCCCTAGTTGGCTCATTCACCAACTGTATCAGGAAGTTATCTTCAACACAGTTCCAGGAGTCTCTTAGACTGCTTGTTCTCGACTGTGTTGTATTTCCAGCAGACATCTGTTAAGTTTAAGTCCCCCACAAGAACAAGGGTTAGTGATTGGGTGACTTCTTTCTGCTGCTTATACAATATTTCCTCTGCCTCTTCATTGTGATTTTATGGTCTATAACAGACTGCCACCAGGATATCTGCCTAGTTCTCCTTCCCCCTGGTTCTTACCCATAAGCAATCAACCCTATTAGCACCATCATTAAGCTGTAAACAATGAAAAATCTCCCTAATATGCAGGGCTGACCATCTCCTCTCCCTCCTTGCTTATGCCCCATGAAGAGTTAAAAGACCTTCACTGCAGCATTCCAGTTGTGAGAATTTTCTCAGTCTCTCTCTGTGATGATGTCTGTAATAGTTTTCCATTCTGTGCAGTGGCTTCTGGGTCTCTTATTTGTTGCTGTGTGCATTGTAGAAGATGCCCTTCTGTTGGGTTGCTGATCCCACCACGTTTTTGCAAGGAGAAAGCCTACTTCCTGTGTGATTATTATCAGTCGTTTTCATGGTTTCTTACATGTGAATAACCCTTTAATCTTCATGGCTGCCTTGATCCCCATCCCCTTCTTCCACTGAGATGGCACACTGCAGTACCTCTCTAGCACATTGCCTTGGCTTGCCTCTCCAGGCTTGTATGTAGAGCTTGGTTTTATTGCCTTTCCACTTCAACACTAGTTTAAAGCGTTTTTAATGAGGTCTGCTAACTCCTGTGCAAAGATCATTTTCCTTCTTTGAAACAGGTGTACTCCATCTGCTGCCAGCACACTCAGGGTTGTGCAAATCAAACCATGATCAAAACCCCAAATTCTGCTGGTTTGTTCAGCAAATGTTCATCTAAACAGAGACACAAATATTAATATGTAACACAAGAAAATATATTCCCAGTGTAGTAAACAGAATAAAGTTGGTGAGCTTAACAACTGATCTTCTCAAAGAGAATAGTAGGTATGTTTAACATACTAATAAAATTTTACAACCTCCTTGCCCTAGCATTCTTCACACTTAAAAATAAAGAGACTTAGACAAGTCCTCCTTGTCCCACATTTGCATGGCTCTTTCTTAGAGAAATTAGATTACACACTAGCTTGAAGTAAATTCATGCAGTTAATACATTTATCTTTAAAGAAACAGATGGTCAATTTAGTATTTAAAATACAGTTTAAAAATTTAAATCTTAAATGAGTTTCAGTCACTATTATTTGTGGGTTTGTGTCTTATAAATACTATTTTAAATATAAGATAAATGAAATTTTAGTTTACTATACATAATTGAAAACAAATAAACACATTCCTCCAACCCTCCCCCCCGTCCTGCCAAAATGTGTATTTTGTTCCATCCGTCATGCTTCTCTCTTCTTCCTCCATGTTATAAATTTCTGGAGTGTTTAAACACTGTGCCTTGCAGCAAATTAGTTAGCACCAGTTTTATTTCATTCATATTGCATCATTATTTTTTTGCCACAAGTCAATATCTCAGTATTTCATTTTTTTATTTCCTCAATTCTTTTAAAAGAAGGAAGAATGGAGAAGTGTTCATCAGCACTATTTTGTTTTCACCTTTTTTCTTATTAACCTGATTGAAATTGGTTTACTCCAAGTATGCCTCTCCAACCAAGGTGTGTATCTATTGAGAAGTTTTCAGAGCCTACGAGCAAACGGATAAGCTTAGCCATAGAAAAGGATGTTATGTGGCTACTGGGTACAAGACAGGATTTAAGCACTGTGTTTTTAAGGGTGTATTTTAGACTTCACAGAATAAAAACTCTTTAATGGGTATTATTATCTGTATACTAACATATATACTAATACATACTATACATACTAATGTATACTGCCACATACTTTTTTGCTTTTTGTTTATTTACCTTTCAAAATTTGGGTGTCTTCTTTGGTCTTCATTCCAAGTGACTGAACCAAATTTTCCTTGTTCTGGCAGCCGAATGAGTGGGATAGGGAGAGGAAGAAGAATTGTGTTCCAAATGGATCTACTTTTTCTAAAAGAGAGAAACAAAGAGCTCAAAACTATAAGAAAGGCTGAACACAAAACTAATTTGCTTTTTTCCCTAAAAGAAAAATGAAATAAATTAGAAATGCACTTTAAATAAATCTTTCTACTTCTGTCTCTTCCCTTGTAACACCCAGATACAGAGATCATTCATGTCTCTCTAAAATCTTGAGGGAACTTCTTTGCCACTTTTAGTCAGTTTATCACAGCTACAGTCCCTCAGGAAAAGCAAGATGAATTTCCTTCTGGAGAAGATGAGTGCCTCTGAGAGGCTCCACAATAACCCAGAGGGGCTTGACCCTTAGTGTTAGTGCTTGGCACTGCTTCTGCAATATTCCTAGGCTAGAGGCATTTTTAGCAGAACTGCCCACAAATTCTAAAAATTCTGGAAGGCCATTTTTGCAAGTAAATTCCCCTAAATAAAACAAGGGGTACCAATTACTAGATGAGAAAATAATAAATGTGATAGATTGCAAATGGTGTCAATGAAGCCAAATAGATAAATGCCTGATTTCTTGCTAATTCTGCACCATGGAAAGACTAATAAGGGAAGTGTATCAGTGATCACACTGAAACAAGTTTGAAGAAATAAAATAAAAAAGAGAAATATTTTATTAAACTAGTATGAGAAAATGATTGCTTTGAAAAAGACTATATATTAGTTATTTCCTTGTAGGGCAAAAAAAATGCACCACAATTGTTAGAAATATTGTTGTTCTCAGATTCAGTCTGTTGTTTTAAATTATTTTTGAGGAAAAAGCCTATTATTTAGTCTTCCTTTTTGTGCATTTTTCTTTCCTTGTTTATGAGTTAAAATAATAATTGTTTTTGTTTGTTATTCTTGTACTGAGTTTTTCTAGTCTATTGAAGCCACTGTTTATACCTGACATGCATTCCTTGCTCCCTGAATATCTCTCTGCATCAGATTCCAAATGAAGCTTGCTCCTGGAAACACTCCAAATTATTATGACTGTCAAACATAGCTGAAACAGGGTCCCAATTTTAAAAACTCACAGTGAGATTCTTATTTTAGTCTCTTATGTTTCTAAAAACCTATTATTCAGAATTGGTGTGCAGGTCTCCTTATATTCTTATTAAATCAAATAACTGGGTAAGCAGTTCAATATTGTAGGAAGGGTACTATGCTAGCAAATGTCAGTACTTGGAACGATTCATGATGCTATGCTCTTCATCATTTGCTCAGTAGCAATGTTTTCTTCTATATTTGTTCTGTGTGCAGACAGTGTAGGCACAGTAAATGACCTGCAAAATATAGATTTTCTTTTTTCTTGATTAGTTTCTAGAATGGAAGATTCCTTAAAAAGAAACTTCTAATACTGTACTTGTCAAAATTGTGTAAAAAATAAAAGACAAAGTTGAGAGAAAAATAAAACCCTGAGGGACCATAACGAAACTGAGAATGGATGAATGAGAACAGAAAATTATATTTTAAAGCACTACACATGTTAGAAGATAAAAAAATAAAAAAGAAAACCTCAAAGACTGAAAGCTAGAAAATTGAGTGAAAGAGAAAAATCATTATTTTTATTAAGACAGAAACACAAGGTGATGTGTGGGTCTTTGCAAGGTTTGTGGATGTAGAATCAATCTTTAGGCTAGATCATTGCAAACATTTCTTTGAACATGTATGCAACTAAGTTTGTTGTGATTCTGGGCAGATAAAAAGAGAGAAAGTGCTTTTGCCTGAAGAACTAGTGAACATAAGTCCAATAGTACATCTAGAACAAACGAGTTTAAATGTTATACTTTTTCTGGCCCAAGATGAAACTCGTCTTTCTGCGTGCGTATACCCTCAGAGTCTGAAGCAAAGATTCAGCTGAAGAAATGCACATAAAAAATTATCTTATAAACAAAGAGCAAACAAGTATTGCTAGAGATTCCCGATTTATCTAATAGCCAGGTGACTGCTGTTATGTCTGAGATATTCTCTACAAGCCTTGTGAACCTGAAAATTCCACCCCTGCACTTCCAAATATGACAATAATAATCTTCAGTAAGCCCCATAACATGGGAAACTGAAGCATGGAGACTTCTATTTCATAAATTGATGTTGGGTTAGAATTACTTCAGTGGTGAATTGAATGTATCAACCTAGCCGTTAAATTGAAAGACTATGCAATCTGCTTTAATCAATATTTATACATGCTATAGGTGGATATAATTTCCATCTTCAAACTGATTTTGACAGTGAATTGTATATGATGTTCATGCACACTTTGAACATTATCACAATGATATTATTTAGGGAGACACTCAAAATGAGTACAGAAACCCAATTTGAGTTATTGATGAACACACTAATAAAACTAGGGTGATCATCTGTTCCTACTTATTTCATGGAGGAATTTGGCTTAGGAAACATTTACTCTCCTAGAAAAGACAGCGCTGACCAGCAACTCTTCATTTGCCCCAGTAAGAAAACTCCTGACATCTACCCCCAGCTGGATTACAGATTGAGCCAAAATTGAATACTGGCTCTCTTTGAAGTAAGACCATCTGTTTTAGTTCTGAATTCAACAGGGTTTTCATGCTGTCACCAATCACAGGGCAGAAATTCACCTGATTGAGTGTCACTTGCCCATTTACATACTGAGTTTGGTAGGTGCTGGAAGGTATCCCCTTACAGGGAGGTGAACTCTACTTCGTATTTGTTGGATGAGCTGCCTCATCTGGAAACCAGGCCATGAAGGCAAGATGTCACTAGACATTAAATTCTAAGTGATATCTTACCTCTCTATTAAATGCAAACCCTTAAATACAAGAAACATATCTGTTTTCTGCACAGGTGGAAACATAGCTAGGATATTATTTTGAGACATATGGACAGATAGTCCTTCAGACAAAGAAATTTCACCTAGATTTTTTGCATTCTGCTTGACTTTTATAACCTTTGTGCAATAGATGTAAGCAAACACCAGCATATTTTTAAATAAGATTCATCTGGTGACATAGTTTTGTATGTACATGAGTTTATTTTGTTTGTGTGGTTTTTTTCGTTTTTCCTACTAGCCCTAGGAAACAAAATAATCAGTTCAGGTTAGTTTATTTCTATAAGAAAAAGTTATCTTATTAAAAAGAAAAAAAAAAAAACCAGGAATAAAAAAGGCATATCTTTTAATACATATTTTACCTTCTGTATGGTACTCAGAATGAAGCATCAATCATTATTGCATATATAAAAGAAACACCTGCCCTAGGCACTGTGTGGGGAAATCCTACCATACAATATCAAGGACAAAAGCACATATAGAAAAATGAACCACAGACAGGCATTCAACATGGAAAATGAGAGTACAATGACTAAAAGCTGGTGAAAATAAGCAGTCTCTTATAATAGTAACACCATGTCAATCTCTGTATCAACATTGTTTTAAGGAGTGTCCCAAAATTAAAATTTCAGTTAGAGAATGAATATAAAATGTACACTAATTTTCATACTCAAACATAATAAAAATACACATAATCATAGAATGGGTAATGTTGGAAGGGATCACTGAAAATAAATCCAACCTCCTTGCTAAAGCAGGGTCGCCTGAAGCACACTACTCAGGATTGTGTCCAGACAGTTTTTAAATATCTCCAGGGTGATAAAGTGTCAAAAGACTTGCCTAGAAGGTCTACTTCCTTCTTGCCTTCTTTGATGACAGGAGTGACATTTTTTTCTTCCAGTCGTCATGCAGTTCTGATCACCACAGCCTTTCAAAGATGATTAAATGTGGTCTAGCAAAGTTCCCTCAGCACTCTATGCATCTAGTTGGGGCCCATCAATTTGTGGATGTTAAGTTTGACTGAAAGGTTTCTACCCCAATCCTACTGAACAAAGAGCAAATCTTTCCTTTTTTCAGTTCTTCTCCCCTATCTCTTGGGTTAGGTATTCATGGGGCCTGGCTTTGGCAGTGAACACTAAGTTAAGAAGGTGTTCAGTATCTCAGCCTTCTCTGCAGTCTCTGTTGAAAAGGTCCCTGTTCTATCCAGTGGCACGTCTGCATTTTCCCTAGTATTCCTTTTGCTGTTGGTGCACTTGAAGAAGCATTTTTGTTATCCTTCACATGCTTAGCCAGATTAATTTCAAATGGGCCTTGGACTTCCTCATTCAAGCCTACTTGTTGATGGGACAGTGTGAGAAGTAGGAAATGCCTATGTAAACACCCTTCAGCAATGCACAAAACATTGGTGTGTTATCAGCATAATTTTTAGATTTTCGCAAGTGTAAAACATAGTACCACACAAGCTATTATGAAGAGAAGTAACTCTGTCCCAGCTGAAACCTATACAGATAAAAACTCAGGCTTGTGACACATTTTCCCTGCTTGTTTTCAGGGATATCTCTAATATACATTAGAACTTTATTTTGAGCCTGAGAAAATGTTAATTGAACTGATGTATCTCTACTGAACCATATTAGAGTACATAATCAGTGTTTTTTAAAGAAAGGATGTGGGCATGAAATGAAAAAAGGGTAGTCACAGGGGAAAGACATTTTGTCTACAGTGTGATGTACATCCTGGGTTTTTTACTGTGTACTGTAATCAGGTTGTTGAATAAGTGTATTTCTTGATTTTAAAATAAGACTCTAAAGTAAGTTTTAAATCAGCTGGGAGCCTTGTGAAACTTAATTCCTGGCTGGTTTGTATCCCTTCCTGTCAGATATTCACTCACCAAGGCAAACAGCTCTGGAGCAGGTGTGTTTTCTCAGCAGAGAAGGGCATAGCGGCACACAGATGGGGGTTTCCTGAGCCAGGGAAACCCCAGGGGAATGCTGAGATTTGCCAGGAGGCAGCAGCTTGCAAGGACACACCGGAGGAAGAGAATTCCCCTAAAGCCTGAGATGCCCTTTGAGAACTGCTTTACTGCTCTGCATACTGAAGAGAAAGACCCATTCCATCAGAAAAAAATTGGAGCTGAGTTAGGCAGTGCAATCTGCTCACCCTATAACAACCAGTGCAACTAAGAAAAGGCAATGGGTGAGAGGCAATATTTTTTGGAGAGGCATGGAAGCATCCATTTACTGACTTGATCTCCAGGGAGGTGTGCTTCCTATCGGGGTCTTGTATAAGGGATGTCACTGAGACACTACCAAGTCTTAGTCGGTTCACTGGCTATTATGCCCTGCTGTTTTTTCATGGTGCCAACACTAAAACAGACAGAAACAGTCTGAGGAGGGTCAAAAAGTATTACAGGGCCCTGGGTAGGGTAGTTTTTTTATCAATACACCTGGTCAAATGAATGAGATTTAAAAAGGCCAGTTGAATCTGGAAAATCAACAAATTGGTAGAGGATTGATGCCACTGTCAAGGGTTCAGCTGCTTAGAAAATGGGGCTTACTTTTGATGCCTGTTCTGCTGCAGGCTGATGGGATCTGTCTGTCTGTCAGAGAAGGGAAGAGGCATCTTCAGCCATAAGCCAAGCTTGCCAAGTTACTGAAGAGGGATTTAAACAAAATGTATGGGAAGGGAACTTCAATGCTAATCCTCTTTGATATAAATGCCCAAGCAAGAGATGTCCAAAGCCTGGAGAGGGATACAGGTCAGCAGAAGAGCACCTGAAGAGCATCACAAAGTGATTTCTTCTACTTCAGACAGTAAATTTGCTTCATTAGGGACCCAAATTAAATACCTCTATGCAAACGCATGTAGCATGGAGAATAAATGAGGAATTAGATATGTCCACATGCCTGCAAGCCTATGGTCTCACTGGTATCATGGATTTGTGGTGGGATGGGTCCTATGACTGGAATGGTCATGGACCATGGTAAAATGGAAGGATATAGGATATAGGCATTTGGAAAAGACAGGCAGGAAAGACAGGAGGAAGAGGGGTGTTGCTCTTTATGTCAGTGACCAGCTGGAATACATAGAGCTGTGCTGGGAGATGCATGAGGAGCTGACCAAGAGTTTATGGATCAGGATTAAAGAGATGACAGTTTCAGATAGTGGGGATCTACTACAGGACATGCGACCAGGAAGACTCTTCAAATGAGGTCCTCTACAGACATATGGGAGTAGCTCCATGCTCACAAACTTTGGCCCTAATGGGGGACTTAAAACATCCTGATATCTGTTGGAGGGACATAGCAATCCTGGAGGGTCCTGGGATGCATTGATGATAACTTCTTGCTCCAAGTAATAGAAGAGCTAACGAGGAGATGTGCTATGCTGGACCTTATTCTCGTAAACAAGAGGGAGCTGGTGGGGGAATGTGAGGCTGAAAGGAATCCTTGGCTTCAGTGACCATGAAGTGGTGTGATTCAAGGTCCTTAGGGCAATGAGTAGAGTAGAGTACAGAGCAAGCTTATTCAGAACACTTCATTACACTTCAGAATAACAAAATTTGGACTCTCCAGGGACCTGCTTAGTATAGAACCATGGGATAGAGTCCTGGAGGGAAGAGGGGTCCAAGAAACTTAGTTAATATTCAGAAATTACCTCCTCCAAGGTCAGGAGTGATACATCCCAACGAAGAAGAAGTCAAGCAGAAATGCCAAGGAGGCCTCACATAGCTGAGCAATGAGCTCCTGGACAAACTCACACACAGAAAGGAGGCCTACAGAAGCAAGGAGAAGTACCCTGGGAGGAATATGAGGAAGAAGAAATAGTTGAAACAGTCAGGAATCAGGTTAGGAATGCTGAAGATCTGTTAGAATTTAATTGTACCAGGGACATCGGGAGTGATAAGAAAAGCTTCTGCAGCTGAATCAGTGATAAAGGAAGACTATGGATACTTTGAGCCCTCCAGAAGGAAATGGGAGACCTGGTTTCTCAGGATATGGAGAGGGTAGAGGTACTCAATGACTTTGCATCAGTCTTCACTGGCAAGTATTCCAGCCACAGTTACTCAGTTGCAGAAGATGAAGTCAGAGACTGGGAGAATTAAGAACCTCCCACTGAAGGAGAATATCAGGTCTGAGACCAGCTAAGCAACCTGAAGGTGCACAAGACCATGAGACCTGATGAGATACAAATGCCATGGGAACTGCTAGAGGAAGTGGCACTGTCTATCTACATTTGAGAAGTTGTGGCAGTTCAGTAAAATTCCCACTGACTAAAAAAAGGGAAACATAACCCCTATTTTTAAAAATTAAAAAAAAAAAAATGGAAGAACTGAGTGACCACATGCCAGTTAGACTCATCTCAAACCACTCTTGAGGACTAGAAAGATATTAAATTGCTCTGTCCAAGAAACAACAGTCACACTAGGGAACATTTAATTTCTTCTTCTTTTGTGATAAGTATATATAGAGAAAGTCCAACAAAAGAGTAGGAAAGTCAAAACTCAGTCAAATTTTAAAAATGAAAAATACTGCTTGACTTTCCCTAATGCTGCTAACTTTCTTTAAGCAAGGATGACAAACACTGTGGACTGAGGTAATAAGCACATCTATCTTCTTTCGGTGTAATGGAAACTGAAAGTGTTCCCAGAAATTGGAAGGAAAATATCTCAGAAACACACAAAGAAAAATAAAAAAAAATAAATAAAACTAAAACCAGAGTAAAGACTAAACAGAGAACATATTTAAAATTACAATAGCAGCCTAACCCAGTTTACAAGATGTCATTCATTCATACAACATCTTAGGCTTATAAATGTGAATATAATTGCACCAAACATTTTTTTAAATGCTAACAGCAACCTGTATAAAAAATTATATCTAAATTTAAGTGCTGCATATCTGAAAGAATAAGTTAGCTCCTGCTTGAAAAATGTAGAATAGATTTCAGATTTGAGTGTTTATATATTTTTAAAAAGTCGTGTTCCTGTTTATAAGTATTCACAGGAGAGTCCCATAATTGCTGCCAGACTTTTCCAAACCCAAGAAAGAGCTGATTTGGCTCAGCATAGCCTGAAGGTTGGAAACCACTGCTCTAGGCAAAAGACATGATGGCTGTTCATCTCTTAGCTTAGCCTATGTGCGTGTGTGCATGCAGCAGTCTGCACCATTTTTAGCTGCAAGAAAAGAAAAAACATTAAATTTCCAGATATTTATTTTTAGTCCAATACTTGAGGGTTAGTTTTGAGGTATAAAATTATTCAAAATCATTCTTGTTTGTGAAAGAGGGAAAAATTGGGCTAGATATGTATAAATTTACCCTCATCTGAATTCCAGTTTCCAAGATTTTTATTTATTAATATAATGAAATAAATTGGTTTTTTTAAACTTCATGGTAAAATTTCCAATGCTCTTTATTTTCAGTGACCTGGTTTTAACTGTTTTAATTGGCCCATCAACATAATTGTAAAATTAAGATATGCAGAAATTTTAGAATTAACTCCTTGGGTGAAACCTCAGTAAAGGCTACTGTTTATAGATAGCAAGTTATAATAGTCAGCAATATGTTGAAGGAAGACTGTATCTGTTTCATTTCTGCATGGAAAAAGGTGTCCTTCCTGTAAATGCTTAGGAAAGTTTCCAGTAAAAGTTGTGAATTTATGCAAATATTCACAAGCCTGTGAGATAATTTGTGCACCTATTTATGTTTTCAGATTTCTGTCAAAAGGTGAAGAAAACATGTAAATGAAGACAGAATGACATTGGGAGAGAAAGGAAGCTGCTTGTAAGACCGAGACCTTTTTCCCTTGAACAAACCGAAGAGTCAAAGAAATCTGTAAAAGGAAGTTACGCAGTGGAGGGAAAGGTTGTGGTTCCTTTGCTTTGTTTTATTTTTCACTTTGATTTTTTTTCCTATATATCAGTTTAAATCAAATGAAGTTTTAGCTTAACTTAGCTTAACTACCAGCTTAACTTGAGTGGAAAAGGTCCCATTTTTGATAGAGCACACTGGCTCACATCAGTAAGAAATAAATGTCTTTTCACAGGAAAGAAAGAAAAGTTTCAACATAATTTTATAAATAGCCAGTGTTAAGAATTAATGATAACAACCCTTGATTACATACACATCTATCAAACATTTTTGTAAGACATCATCATGTAAAAATACTGGTATTAATTTGGATGTATTATTGAGGTTTGCATGCTTGTCCTTTCTATAAGAAATATGTTCAAGATGGAAAAATATGTTATTTCATTTGCAAGGTCTGGACTCTTAGAGTCAAAAGAAAATATTCTGTTTTAATTCTTAATAAACATTACCACTTTATGTATCTTTTTTTTTTCTTAATTAGGACTCTTATATGATAATATGTACAATAGTTAGATGCATTAAACTTCCCTTGGTGATCCTTGCTTCCTGTAAATTAGACGAAATGTATTGCTTTTTTATGCATTCATTTCACCCTCTGGAAAAAAAGAAATCAGTTTTAAAAGTGTTTTAAAAGGAATAAAGTTACACATATTCTTGATCATGACATACAACATTTCTTCTAGTGAAATTATTCTACTTTCAGAAAAAGAAATTGGAAAACACATTTCATCTCCTTTATACACAAATAATAGGCACGTTTGCATATTTGCTCACTAATATTTTCTTTCCTATTTTAGTCTATTTGTATTTTGTATATCTGATCCACACAACAGAGTAAGACTTCAGCAATTTCTTCCTCCAGACACATCTACTCAATCTGAACTTTTGCTGACGACCACACGGTAGTTTTGTATGTATCTTATAATTTTAAAAATGTGCCATTTCTTGATTTAGTGGGTTTTTTTTCAGCCAGTAGTTCTGTCACACATTCTTATTTTTGTAAACTGTTGTTTTGTAATAAAACTTTTCTTTGTAAGCTTAATTATTCTCAATAGTGTGTATGAAAATGCAGTTTCAGTCTAGTTTATGTATATATTCTGCATCACAAGTATTCAGCATTGTCTGGTAAGGAGAATAATGAGGTTTTTACTGTACCACAATTTAGTTAGACAGCTGTAAAATTTAAAGAACCTCCTAGAAGTTTTGAGTCTTCCCAGGGCTATGCAACACCTCAGGGAATATTTTGATTATCTAAGTTTTAAATGCAGTCTTCAAGACATTTTTTTATTCTAAGAGTTCAAGTAAACTTTTTAATTAAAAGAACATAAAATCCTTGCCTTACAGTTATTTCACAGGTTTTTATTCCATTTTACCCTGTGATAAATGAGCGCCCTTAGGATCATAGAATAGTTCAGTTTATGAGAGTCATCAGGATGTTGATAATCCAACTTCTTTTTCATGACAGGGTCATATCTGAGGCCAAACCAGGTTACTCAAATTTTTATCCAGCTGGTTCTTAAAAACACCAGAGATGGAAACTTCACATCTCTGCACAGCCTGTTTCATTGCTTGACTGTCCACTTGTAGATAAATTTTCTGTCATTTCACTTTATGTCTATTGTACCTTGTCCTACCACCATCAAGCACCATGAACAGCTCCATTGTCATGATGACCTAGGAGATCATAGTCTAGGAGATTAGAGTCACCTCTTCTCCAGTCTGACCATTCCAGCTCCTTCAGTCTCTTTCCACAATAAAAGTTCTCCAGCTCCTGACCACATTGCTGACTCTCTGCTTGAAATTGCTCCAATTAACCAATGACTTTGACTGACTGAGAGGTCCAAAGTTTTATACTGGACTCCACATATAATCTCACAAGTGCTGAAGGGAAAGGTAAAATCACCTCCCTTTGACTTCTTAGTATTATTTGGGAGGTTCTTGGTCTTCTTGTGCCACTTGCTGATTCCCAGCTTGCTGCCTAGCCGCGCCCCCAGATCTTTCTCAGATCTTCCTCTATCTTCCCTGCTAGTGGAGTCCCAGCCTCTAGTACTCAATGGAAGCTCTTTCAAGTGTGGAACTTTTCTTAATACTTGTGGAATTTCATGAGCAAAGATAACCAAATTTTAGTTGGATTATTTTATTGTTCTTTTAGTTTATGGTCTTTTGTGCGTCTCTCTAAAAGGGACCATTGGATTCACAGGATTCAGACAGGAAAATGACGCCAGTATTGCTGAGCTGTGACTGCAGAACTAAATTTAAGGAAAGGAGACCTGATGAGAGGAAATCCTTATATACATGGTAGTGTGGCATTTTTAAAGCAATCACAGAACTCTTCCACCCAAAATAGTAACTGTGCTCTGTACAACATATATTTGTTCTCCACTTCAGCTTCATGCTGAATCATTAAAGAGATTTATTAACATGGGAGAACATAGCGAAAGTCAAGAAGATGATTCCTAGGTAATTATTAGAGAAATTAAAGGAGACAAATGAAATTAATTTTAAATATTTTATGGGATCAGGCAATATCATGACCTTGTGGTCACACTTTCTAAAATTATTTGTTAAAAAAAAGGAAACTTACTATTCAGATCATAGAGGTTGTCACTATTTTTAAAGCAATTTTAGTGGAGTAGGAGCATTTTTCATCCTTAAATCAGACTTTCATGTTTCCTATAGTTTGTGCTTTGTGGTAACTTTTGCTACTAAACTTGGTTTTAGCAAAAAGTACAGCATATCCTGTTCTTGTAGCAATATCTTCTAATAGCGTTCTGTTTCTTGTGAATTACCAACTCAGATAGCTTACTAGAGTCCTTTATTTTCCTTCCCATTTTTCTGGTTTTGGTTTTTTTAGGACTATATTTTTTTAATTAATTTTACTCAGTTCAGTGTTAAGTTTTTTGACATAGTATTCAATATACCCTTCATCTCTGTTGTCCTTTATATACATATAATAAATAAATAAATTCATTAATGTGCATCTCTGTGTATAATTAAACATGCCTTAAAGCTGGAAGAAAATGAAACAGAAATGTAACATACAGACACCCTTTTCTCTCCCCCATAAAACTATGTGGTATTATCTAAACATATTATTTTTACAAGTTTATAATTAAAGCTTTATGATTCATCTTAATATCTCCAGATACCAGTAATAGTATCCCATAGAACTAGTTTTGATAATTTTATTCGTGTTTGTGTTACAGTGCTGGTATCTTCCTTAATAGGGGAATCTTTGACTCAATGAATTCAGGTTTCACTGAAATTTTGTAATGCAGTGTCACTATAATAGTTAACTAAACTAATTATATTTCTTACCTAAGAAATCATCAATTAAAACATATGATTATATTAAAATGCACATATTTTTCTGAGGTATTACTGAAAGATTTTATTTCTAGAACATAGTTAATCTTTATAAAAAACCAAAAATCTGAACTTCATTACCATATGTATAAAAGGTGACAAAAATGACCATATTTTCTATAAGTTAACTCTTCTTGCCACTTCATCATAGTTACTCTAACAACATCTGAACTTGCCACAAGGAAAGTAGTATACATTAGCATAGATATGTATATAGCTGGCACTCTTTGGTCTTAGTGTGTCAATTGTAATGACTCACTTTTCCTGAATTACAAATGAAGCATCGCCTTGTGCTTCCATAATAGTTCATTGCTATTTATGTTAAGAGGGAATTGGTTAGTTGCTTTGCACTGATGTCTGAAAAGATGGCAATATTTCTTAGTTAATATGTGTTTTTAAATACACTTACTGTTTTAAAATTAGTTTTTATCATCTTAAACAATGCTGTCAGATATGGATCTTGTTCAAATTCACTGAAGTAAATAGGAAGGTTCCATAGATTTCAAAATCTTTATGACTAGATTGCACCTGAAAATCAATCAAAATATGACTTCCAAAAGGTAAAAGTTTTTAGTGCAATCTGAGAACATTACTAAATCATCTTGAAAGCAATCCAAAATTCAATTAATTTTCTGTTTTTGATGTTGGCTTCCTATACTTTAGGCAGATAACAGAGGACTAGTACAGGCAGTTTGTACTTCCATTTGTGATATTTTGTACAGCTACCATACATTATTGAAAATGCCACCTCAAATAGAGTGTAATGCTGTATGTTGGCTTTTTCATTTACAGAAATTATTTTCAAAATGTTTTATAAAATGTGTATTTAACTCTGATATTTGATGGAGATGTATTATTACCTCATGCTGCTCCAGCTTTTCATGTACCCTTTTTTAACTAATGTAAGTCACAAAACAAAACAAAAAAAAAAAAAAAAAAAAACAAAAAAAAAAAAACATGGAAAATTACTGAACCACACAGAACCATAGAATATTCTGAGTGAACATTCTAGGGGAAGGGACCCACAAGGATCAATAAGTCCAGCTCTTAAGTGAATGGCCTGTACTGGGATCAAACCTGCAACCTTGGCATTATTTGCACCATATGTTAAACAAAATGCATGCATATATACATATTCTCATATAAACACACATGTGAATACGTGCATTCACACATCTGAAAATAATGAATTTTTTTTATCAGAACAATTGTTTCCCTGTACACAAAATGGACAATGTTTTATCATTCATTAAATAATGCATTTCAAATGAAAAGAAGCATGGTGGTCTTATCATAACATGAACATCAGCTCTGAAAATGACTAATTAAAATATACCTGCACACACATGCAGAAATTTTGTTATAATTATTTTTTATTTTATACTAATGCTGCTTGTTATTGGTCATGGGTATTATTTTTTAATTTTTTTCTAAGCAAATATTGCGTACTGACACCTTAAGTGAAAAATTTATTTTAAAAAGAATAATATATAAATAAAGCTAACAATAATATTACAATGTAATGCAATCTAATATAACATAATGCAACCTAACTTAAATATAATGTGATGTAACACAATATATAATATATTCTCAAGACTTTGCAGGTTTCAGGTCTGTGCAAGGAATGGTTTTCTTTGAATTACAACTGCTCTACATCAAACAAAGGAGTTAAATCTTGATTTCTAGTATCAAGACAAAGAAGACTTTTAGATAAGACTTTAAGGAGTAAAAAGTGGGAAACGGGCAATGGTATGCACTGCTTTTAACTGTAAAAAAAAAGATTATCATTAACAACTGGCATCATCTCTTCTTGACTATGGATTTTGCTGAAGCTCCTCAAATATGGTTTTAGGATCATAGTATTGCATTTATAACTGTTCATACAGTGATATGAATTTGATCTCTCAGTGTGTTGCAGTCACATAACTGTTGTATTAAAGCATCTGAAAGTTAAAACAATTTTAGACCAGCTTCAAGAAAACAGAAAATGCAAGGCAATGTCAGTAGGAGTATGCTGAATATTATCAGCATACTGATAATAGCTGATTCAACACCAAACATTCCTGTTAACAGATCACACTTTTTAAACAGCTTTGAATTGGCATGAGTTAGTTCATATTGAATTAGTTTTCTATGTAACCTAGCACTGGGATCCCAGTGTCAAATTTTGATTGTTTTTAAGCCACTCCCCAGTAGATTACATGGAACAATTTTAATTTTGGGCAAGAAAGTTGATCTGATATTCTGTTTCACACTCAATTTCTGCATTAGCGCTATTCCATCTGCTATAGAATGACTTCTGTATATGCAAAACCATCACAGATAATCAAATACCATTTTTAGTCACTGCCACTTAACATTATTTCAACCACACACTTCACATACCTGTATTTCACAAGTGTACTTCAAATATTTCAACTTATAGTTCAAGTAATATATCCAAGACTTCTAAATGTTTTGACATTTTAAATATCACAAATTTTTACCTCCTAACTTTTTTACCAAATGCGGGAGTTAATCAACTTTTGTACACTATGATTATGAGTGGGAAATTTTTATTGTAACATTGACAATGGGTGTTTTTTGATGACCTATGTTTTAAACTGTTTTTTTCATTCAGTATAAATTTTCAAAATTCAGCTGATTACCCATGACTATTTCTGTAGACAAGAAGATTTAAAATTTTTAATATTTATGTCTCTGATAAAAGTCTGCACCTGCTAATATAATTTTGTTTCTTTGATTAATCTCTTTTTGACTTCTGTAGGTACTCATCCCATCAGCTATAAAAAAAGAATAGGAAAGAAGCCTACATAGAAAGATTGTAAATCTAGGTAACAGGCTATTTTTTTTATGTGTTTGTGACAAGCTCCATTTGACTACAGAAAATTCAATCCTTCTGAAATAAATTAGAGTTTTTCTTTTGATCCTAATAAGGATAAAATAATCCACCCAGAAATATGGACCTGTACTTATTTTTTTCTGCGTTGCTCTTACTGCCTTATGTTATTGACTTTTGTTTTTCTTGCCACAAGAAAAGCAAAAGGCATAACCAAACACGCCTCTTCTCTTCATAGTCTAAATTCCACTTGCTTTTGTCACACATACTCAGTCCCACCTTGGTGATGTGGCAACAGATGGTGCAGGAGGCTGAGGCCATAGCACAAAGATTTCCTTCTGCTACTCCTTGCTTCTTATGTATTTTCCTCACCCGTTCCTTATTTCCTTCTTCTCCCCTGCTCCAATGAGGATCATCCATGGGCTGCAATCCCTCAGGAAAGGCCCTGATCCTGCATGCAGGGATGGCACCAGGTGGCTCATATCCTCCTTCCTTATAGAATGCCCTGCAGCCCTTGCTATTGAAATCCTTTATTTTATGTTGGATACAACATTGTCAGCTATTTTTAATCACTTAATAGCTGGTGCAACCCAATCACATCATTCTTTTGGGAAAAAAGGAAAAGGAAACCACAAGCTAGTTCTTTACTTCGTTATGGAACACTGATGCTTTGAAAACATAATTAATCAAACTTCTCATGCAAAATGTATTTGTTGGGTTGAGTTAAAAACTCTTTACATCATATGTTTTTTGACATAAAATATGATAGACAGTTTCTTAACATATATTTTACCTTCACACTATAGGCTACTGAAATTCTAGGAAAATATTTTTATATCTATCATCCTTAAACAACATGAAAAAATGCATAAAATATTTATATGTGTGAACACACACCTCTTCTTACAATCATCTTAATATTAGAGAAGACAAAATTATTTTTATGTTCTTTGAGGTCTATAAATACTTGTAAGGGAGCCATGCAGAAGCAGACATATATTTTGCTTAAGGTTTGGGGACTCTTAAAATCATGCAAGGAATGTGGTTAGACTAATTGAGACCACTGACAGGCATGGAGCAGTGGATTAAAATTGAGCAGCTAAAGCTGTTGCTGCCCTTAGCACTCCTCCATGCCCTCCTGACCAGTCTTGCATCCCCAGAGAGATGGATCCCTGATTTGCTTGTTAATAAATAGAACCACCACAGCCTACATTCTTGATCTTATGTTAAAATGACTCCAGTTTTGTTTAAATATGTATGGCATACTCAAAAATGAGGTGATACTGGACCTCACTTGAAAACATATAAAATATACTTACCTCAGGACAGCTCTGTTATCCATTGGGATGGGAAAGATGAGTGGAGGTGGTAGGAGCTGTAGCTCATCTATTGATTTAAGTCTGTTAAGAGCCCTTAGAGGAGGAATATTTTCTTTGATAGTGCTAGTTCCCTCCATCTTTCTTCCATGTTCTTAATTTTTCTATTTACCACACAGTACTGCCCTTATTTTATCTGGATCTTTGTGATTGGAATAATTTTTTGCTGCTGTTTGTGGGCACTTTGTTTAGCACTTTTTAGTTGATCAAAATATAAAACAATTGAAAGGGAAAGCAATTAGAAATTAATAAGGTTTCTGTGGTGGCAGACCTAAATTTAATTCACGATGTTAACAATAAATTATGAAGACAAGACTGAAATATAATTCAGTATATTGCTATGAACAAACAGGGATTTAATTTGTAAGAAAAATTAACTAATACACATCTTTATTTCATATAATGGCCCACACAAGTAATAATCACAGTTCCCTCATATGCACTTTGTACTTACAAGGACACTTTATCAGTTCACCATACACAGGACACTGAGCTTAGATTGCTGGGCTGTGTATAATATTAGTAACATTTCTAACGTAGAACTTTCCTTTGTTAAAACATGAACAGACAGAATAGAATTACCCTGGTTTTCAAAAGAAAGTACAGACTGCATTTATAAAATGCCGTGTAATTCCTACTCAGAGCCACTCATGAGCAGTAAGGGCAATTTAATTATCTAAATAGTAATTAGGAAATTAAATGGAGTTGAAAGCTTACAATCCTTTGAGACCTGGGGCTGGCAAATATGGAAAAAAAGTCAAAGGCTTCTGCCTGATCATATCTTAAGGGGTATGTGGTAACATAAAACTTCAGAAGAAAGGAATTTTTTTCTCCCTTAAGATAATTAAGGGTGAATATTTTACATCTACTGGGATGAAAAAAGCTTCTATGTTCCATATAAGCATAAAAAAACTTGGAGAGAGAAGCTAATAAAAGGAACTTCAGGTTTTATAATCATAAGCAAATGCCAAAATGGGGTTCAAAAATATCTTTAACTCCAGCTCCATAAAAACCAGTTACTTGTCTCATGTACATTGAACCATCTAAACTTGAATAATGTTTATTTGCATAAAAGGAAATAAAGAAGAATCTTACTTAAGAAGAATCTTAAAAAGGACAGAAGACTGTAAGGCAGCCAGATTCACAATAAATGTTACTATGAAAATGTTCAGAAGATAATGGCACAAAGGATGCCTTTAATTAATATGGAATACATTGTATGCAATATATAGAAACTTTTCTAATAGTGTAAGAAGGAAGAAGTGGCAGAAAGAAATTTTTATGGAGAGGCCATGAACCCCCAATCCTCCTTCCCTGCTTTTCAGCTCAGTTTGGGGGAGAAAGGAGAGGCATTGGGGGTGAAGGAATGATGTTAATTGCTAAGTTACCTCCTAGTTTTTGTCTAGATCTTTCTAGACTGTCTCTAGAAAGAAATGATAGAAATATAATGTATGGGACATATTATATATAGCATTTCCACTTCACTTGAGCTACTTGAATGGTCACTGAGGTAAATTGATAGACCTTGATCAATTTAATGAGATCAATTCTACAGCTCAGCCATTATTGTCTAAAAATCAGCTTTGAATGAAACGTAAGATTTGCCTACTCTTACTCTAGGAAAAAAAAGCAGTACTGAGTTTATGATCCATGTTCTAAAACTGCCAGTCCACCAAAAAACATGCACTTCAGATCATCAGAAATGCAATTGTGAAAACAAGAGTAATAAAACACACTAGAATAAACAACAGTTTTATACATGGACATGGAAGATATTATTCCTTTCTTGTAATTGCTGTCTATACAGAAAGGATTTACAATTAAAGTTTTTACAGCTTCCTCATGTCCTAGTTTTACAAACCTACCATTCTGCTTATTAATATCAACAGAGGAATTAGGTGTGAACAAAGTAGGTGTGATGAGAGTTTTTACATTATTCATAGAGAGGCTCAAGCACCCTAATGTCTTAAAGTGGCAATATTGATTAAACAACACATTGAACTCTGGCCCAGTACAGTTTTGAGTGGTTAAGCCTTCAGATCACAACCTCCAATTAATTTTACATAACATAAGTTATCATAAAATATGTACAAATCTATGTAAAAATCCTCATTTGCAGACTGTTAGAAGTAGTTCTTAATAAAAAAAAATATTTACTTGGGGTTATTCAAGGGTTTGCATTTGGAGAAGTGCACAAGGAAGACACTGTTTCATTCAGTGCCTAAATAGTGAAATAAAGAGTAGGATAATTAAGATTGCAGATGACAATAGTCTAGGGAGGAAAACAAACAAAAGCTGATGTCAAAGCCTCTCTGAATGATTTTTAAGCAGACTTGGCCTGGAGAGGTCCCAGTTGATTGGAAGGTGGTGAATATTGTCCCAGTTTTCAAAAAGGGCAAGGAAGAGGACCCTAGAAACTATAGGCCTGCCAGTCTCAGTTCAGTGCCTGGTAGAGTTATTGAGAAGATTTTTAGGGGGAGTTTTGAAAAACACCTGAAAGACAGCACAGGCATTGGCCAGAGCCAGCACAGCTTCCTGAGCCTTAATAAAATTCAGAAAAACTCTGTGCACTGCCTTCCCCGCACCCACTAGGCAGGTGGTCTTAACACAGAACGATATCAAGTTAGTTAAACAGGGCTTATCCTTGTTGTTTTATTGTTCTTTTAATATTTTTCAATAGTACTCAGTGCCATGTTCATCATAATTTTTCCAGGAACTGAGATCAGTCTACCAGGTCTGCAGCTCCCTGTTCCCTTTTTGTAGATTGAAATAACATTGACTAGCTTCCAGTCAGCAGGAACCTGCACAAACTCTCAGGACCTTTGGTAAGTGATCAGTATGGGTCCTGCTCTAACATTCTCTAGCTTCCTCAGTGCTCTGGGGTGAATCCCATCAGGCCTTGTTGAGTTGTGATCATTTAATTGATACAGATTGTTCCTTACAATTTCAGGGTCCACAAATGAAAAAACACTGTCTCACACTTGTGGTCCACATACGCAGGTGACTGAGAAGCCCAAGGGTGATCAATATTACTAAAGATTGAGCAAAAAAATTCACTTAATGCCTCCAATTCTTCTTCATCCCTATTAATCACATGTCCATCTTCAACATCTTTAAACCTCCTCCTGCTATCAGGAACTACTTTAAGAAACTCTTGTTATCTGAAACAACACTGGCCCATGTTACGAACTGGTTTAATCACAGAGGAGCAAAGAGAATTAACTCTGTGAATAAAACAGAATGAATTTAGAAGATACAAAATATTCCCCAAAAAAGATATAAAAAACAAATCAGATTAAATGTTGATGCCAAAAAAAGAAAAAAATTATTTAATAGTAAAAGAGTCAAAGAGAAAGAGAGAAGTAAAGTTAGAAAGATCTAAGGTTACTTTAAAAAGCATAGGATAGATCACCACCACACTGTGCTACCTTTGTTGCTGCTCACATGTTGGGGGGAAAGAGCAAAGCAGTTTATGCCTTTTTCCCTGCTGTTTGAAGCGTCTCATCTACCTTCTCCGATGTCCGGAGCGGTTTGGCTGGGAAGCAGCAGCCCATCCCTGGGATGCAGCAGCCCATCAGCCCATCCCTGGGATGCAGGCGTGGTGTGTGATGGCTGCGGCTGAAGCTCGGGGCACCCGTGGTGCTCTCGCTGCAGCCACAGGAGCAAGGGGGTTCCACAGCTCACTGTGACTCTGCTCCAGGGATGCAGGATTGAGGGGCTCTGCCCAAGACAGTGGTGTGGGCTCCCAGCTCCCAGGGTTTCTCACAGCAGGCGATGGTGGTGGGGAGAAGGCAAAATCCAGGGATTCTGCCCCTGGCTTTCCTCTCCAAACTTTGCACCAGTTTCACCTTCCTTTCTGTGGGCCTTGAGCCGGGCTACTCACAGTCCGTGCCGCGCAAAGTTTTCAGGTGTTCAAGAGTGATTATGAAAAGCATACATAATGATAAAGTACTTTTTGAAGCCACTCTCATTATCAGGTTTTTACAGCCAGTTTTAACTCCAACAGAGCTTTGGCCTTTCATGTCTTCTCCTTGCATATAAGAATCATGACACTGTAATCTTCCTAAAAAGCCTGATCTCTCTTCTAGAAATCATACAATTTCTTTTTCCTCTTGAGCTCCAGAGGGAGTTCCTTGTTTATCTCTGCTAGTCTTCTGCTTGCTGGATTTATAACACAATAACATTGTCTTCACTCTAATTTCTGAAAATAGAGCTAAATACTATCAAATTATCAAACCTATCCTGTACATACGGTGCAACACCATTGTTGAGGAGGTGTTGGAAATGAATCAACAAAAGGCTCCTGTTAGTTTATTGTTCACCTATTTTTCTGTTCTATTAGTCACTGGTAAGAAATCAATAGGTACCTTATTCCAAGTTCAAGACAGATGTAATATTTAAAGATCAGGAAAAAAACCCATGAGTGTCATTTATAAGAATTGGAGGTAAGGAAACCAGAGAGGTGATATGGTGAGGTATTTCCTAGGTTACTGCTTCCCTGAGTGTAAGTTATAGCCACTATAATCAAAGAGTGTGGAGGCAGAAGTAGAAATTAAAACTTTTTTTAGCTTTTTTTTTACCCCTCTTCATTTTCAGTGAACAAATGGGTGAAAATACTAAGTCTTTGGTTTGGTCACAGAAGATAATGTCTGCACTATTCTACAAGCAGAATAGAACATCACAAAATAATAGGCCACAATTAAACCATTAAATTGTAAATTCCTGAGACACAAGGAGGGAATGTGCCATATTTTGTCCCAATGTATTATAGTCATCTAAAAGTCAAAGTTAAAAAAATTATTAACTGATTCACCCTCCAGGCACAGCAGATGGAAACATTCCGATCCTGATTTGATGCCTAGAAGACAGTTGATGACTTTGTTAAATTTTCTCGACAAATTTTGGGGGTTTTTTTATTTTTTGTTTTTTATTACACACTGGCATGGTCAACTTTTGAAGTTTCATTTGTTCTATTCTAAAAAACTTCTTTGCTGAAAATAATATTTTATTTTTAGCAGTGTGCTAATTGAGGTTGACAGACATAGCTGTGGTTCTTCTTACACTTACAAACACCATAGCTTAACTATATTTATACTTACTCAGAAGTATAGAAATATCTATCATTAGGTCTGACACATTAGACTTTGCTTTAAAAAGTAATAGAACATTTAAGCTCAGATTCCAAATGAACACATCACTTACCTAATTGCTTTCTGTCTAGAGCTTTTTATTGACCAAGTGTGCATGGAGGCTCAAACTTCAAATGTTACTTTACTGAATCTTGGTTTCAGGTTTTCTATTGTTTTTAGTTGGTTGTTTTTTTTTTGTTTGTTTTTTTTTTTTTTAATCAGGAATAAAAGAAGGATAAAATCCCCAACCAATTAATCAAACCCAAAAGCCTAAACGCATTTTCTTTGCTTCAATTAATACTAACAAGATATGTAGATTAATGTGTTTTTCTCAAAAGAAATATTTTAAAATCTAGCTTTTATCTAACTTCCTGTATAACTCCTTTCATAGGTTAGCTTAGTCCTGTTATAAGTTCAGCATCCTCAGAAAAGCCAGGGTAACTGCTTTTTCCTCCCTGTTATCCATTTTAGAATATTTCTAGCATCTGCTTCTTTGGAAAAGTATATGGATTTTGAAAGCATTTAGCTCTATTTTCAGGTTATAAATGTGCTGGCAAGTCTGTCATCATTCAGTGAGCAGTGACTGTTGGCAACAATAAATGAAGGAGAGACAGTACAATATAATTGTGATACAAAGGACTGAAAAGGAATTAATGGCACCTAAAGCTTCAAATTAAATAGCTCAAAATGAGGTATTAAAATAAAATGCTGCCTCTGCAAATTTCTCAGAATAAGCTGCAATTGCAGCTGTTTTTAACTGACAGGTGGAAATGATACCATGTCTTTGTGGGAAGACTGCCTATTGCTCAGGCATGATGGTGTGTATCAGGAAAAATGGTCCTGGGTCTCCCAGGTCCAAAGGTAAGTTCTAAGTGTTCAAATTGTTAGTCTGAGTGTCAAAAATCTGATGAAGACAGGAACAAATGGGTGTGGAGTGGGGGTGAGGAAAAGTAGAACCTACTCAGCAGAATTTTAAACTTTTTTTTGACAGTATGAAATAGATATAATTCCAGGGTTGTCCGAGGATAAACCACAGAAATGTTTTTCTGGAAGGATCAAGGAAAGAGAAAACAAAGATTTTCAGTGAAAGTCAAAATAATTTTTTCATACAGAATCAGGCAGCTGATGTTACATTGGAAATCTTATGTGCAAAATGGAATATGTTGTGTATATGGAGTGAAGAATATAATGTGTAATTAAACTCTTAAAATCTAATCAAAATGCAGCAGTTTATCAGTTACAGCAATACTAATACTCATAGCCTAAATTAATATAGAAAAGCCACATAAGTAAAATTGTTATGCATTACCTTACCACTAACAGCCCTTTTTCTGTGCTCTTATGCTCACCTCCCCAGTGTTTCTTTCCATTTTTATCAAGTAGATTGGAAATGGAAGGTTTTTATGACAAGTCAAAATGTGTTCCTTCTTGTCATTGGTTTCCGAGATACTCAGGTTTTTTAATTTTGATCTCAACAGTGGGTTTATGTGGTGCTCAAGGTTAAGCTTTCTGGTAATGACCAGTGACAGATGGCAGAGATTTGGGTTTATAGTTTGAGATCTTTTTGCTGGTATCTGCACTCTTACACAGCACATTTTGTTATAGGATCACACCTACACTCTTCTACAGCACATTTTATTCTGAGATCACAGACAGTTCAATTCAGCCAGAACAATTACTTGCTTTTTCTACAAGGTAAACCTAAATTAAAATCTATTTTGCAGCTAGCTGAGAGTTAAAAGTAATTAAAATCAGCTGAGGACAAGACAAGCTAAAAGGAGTCCTGAACCTGTGCTGTCAGGTCAACATAAAGCCTATGAGCTTGATGGGGCTGCACGGGCAATTGTATTAACTTGTGTTGGAAGAAGCTTGGTATACTCAAAAATATGGAGCAAAATTATGTTTTCCAGTCTTCAATCAGTACAATTTGCCTGTGTTTCATGAGTAGGAGAAATAAGTGTCCAATGCAAAATGTCTGATAACACATTTAGGCTAGTAGCATCAAAATAATTTAGGAAATTAATTTCAGAATGTCACCTGAATCCAACTTGCAGCTCAAAACATGGTCAGATATGGGGTCAGACAAGGCCAGCTGGGATTTTATCCAGTTTAGAATCCAATATACAGAATGGGATATATAAAATCATACATCCATTAGAGTACAAGTTACCTAAAAATTTACAATGAATTACCCTTTCAAAATATCCGTCCTTCATGATTTTAGGAGAACCTTAGGTGTTAGCTGAGTCTAGGTGCCTAACTTTTTCACAGCTTAAGATAAGCACCAACTTCTGCAGATACATTTTTTGTCTTCTCGTTTAGCACTTTATTTATGTCTTCTGAAAAACAATTTGTTAAAGCAATATTTTCCCAAAATTATTTTCTCATTCTCACCAATATTACAAAAGTACAGATTCCCTTGTCATGCTCCCACATGCTCCATTATACATCAGGCTCATCATTGAATTGCTGCACAATTGGCTTAATCATTCACTACTGATTTTTAATCAGAATACAATAATCTTATCCATCCCTGGGCATCATCACACACATTTAATCTCAAAATTTCCCTTTATTTTCCCTTATCTAGGCTGTTTTTTGCATTATAACTAAAACCCAATATAAAAGATACTGTTCATGTGTAACATCGAAAAAATCCAAAAGTATGTTGAATTTTTCTCAAGTGAACCTTTCCAGAAAATCTTGAAGAAATGGCACCAAGCCTTTCTGGTGTGCAACAGATTTTCTTCTGTTGGGAGAATTATATATCTGAGGTTCTTAAATGAAAAAGAGCTTGCAGGACAGAAGCTCTGTAATTTTTTTTTTTTTTTTGTAGTCTTGCAAAAGAAGTTTGTTCATTTACCACTGAAATTCAAAAGCAGAAAAGAATTTTTAGTTTTAAAAAGGAAGTTAAAATGGTAACAGCAAAAGAGTGTTAGCACACAGTAGTTTACTTGTGCACACTAAATATCAACTGTGAGAAGCACAAACCCCAGATTTTTTAAACAATTTTCAAGAGTAGTAGACAACTCATCTTGACAGACTAAAAAGTATTAAGCACTATCTACAGTGTACTTACTGAAAAACATTATTGAAAGTTGAAGACTTAGTTTCACTGCTATTCCAGAAGAGACAAAATAACATTTAATGATTTCTCATGCTCCTGTGAAATATAACTTAACTATTGATTATTCTGGGACAAGCAGATTTCTTCATGGGATAGATCATGGTTCAGTGGTGTATCAGATAAATAGGAGAATAAACAATAATGCTTTGCTTATTTTTACAGTATTTTCTGCTTAATCAAGGTGATTTTTTAATTTTTAGCTTTCCTGAGTAAGTTGTTGAGACAATGAACACACAGTAACTACACACAGACTATTCCCCAGATGAATCTCATGACCTACATAACTTAGAGATGCATGATGGTTTGACCCTGAACAGTATCTAAATGCCTAACACACCTTTCACTCACTCGCTCACTCACACCCTTCCAGTCTTATCCATTTTGTGACTGTGTGTTTCTGTGATTGTGTCTTTCTTGTATCCTAAGGTCCATACCTAGATGGAGAACTGAGTTTCTGTGATCTCAGAACTGTTTAGCAGAGGGCAATAGTCACTCAACTCAGCTTTCTGGCTGTGATCCTATTAATGCTTTTAGCAGCATACTCTGCTAGTTTATGCCTAACTTTTCACAAACAAAAGGAAATAAGAAGAGAAATTATATTAATAAAACTTAGATTTTGTTTCTGTTTTTATTTAAAATTAAACAAATAAACAACATGCAAAACACAAACAAACAAAAGTCAAACAAACCAAAGCAGCTTATGACAACAGAGTTCAAGGTTTATTATATTTTCGGTAAAGCCAAAGTTTCAAAATCCTCAATAATTACCTAGGACCATCTATCTTAGCTGTTGAAGACACAGTAAGTTGGAAGTTGTCAACATGAATTTTCATTAAGATGATTGTTGTTCTTGATTGACTGTTTTGATTCACCAGTTTAAGAGAAACATTGAACAACTGGAGAGGGTCCAACAAAGGGCCACCAATATGATTAGATGGCTGAATGATTTGACACATGAAGAAAGATTGAAGAAATCAGGTTTACTCAGCTTAGCGAAGGCTCAGATGGGAACTCCTAATCACAGTCTCTGAGTAGCTAAAAGGGAGCTACAGAGAACTTGTAAAGGTTGTCTTCTCACTAGGCTGCAAGGTGACAGGACAAGAGGTGACAGGCACAAGTTGCTTCAGGGGAAATTCTGCCAAAATAAAAGCCAGAAATTCCTCATTATGAGAAGATTCAAATATCAGATAAGGTTGCAGACAGACAACAAAGCAAAATTTCTGTCACTGGAGAAGTTCAAGATTCAGCTTGACAGGGACCTAGACAGATGACTTAATTTTAGCTTTCGTATTTTCAAGATACTGTACTGCATTAGTATATAACTCTGAACTTCATATAAAGTGTTAGCAAGTTCTCCTCACAGTTTAGTTAGGCAAAACAATCCTTTTCCAACTTGAGAACCAAGGACAGCCTCAGGCCCAAAAAGTGTAAACAATAGTGAACTGAGGAGAGCAATATGGGAGGATGGGACTTCATAACCTGAAGCTATAATTGGACAATTAACCCCAATATATAAATGAACCAAAACTTATAAAAGTGTGAAAATTCGTGACCCATCATCCATCTTGGGTGTAGCCACATCTGGGCTCTTGTACTTCCCAAGGTGTATCCTTTTAATAAATATATACTTTATTCCTTTAACACTGTCTAGCCTCTGTTCTAGATAGCCTCTCAAGGCATCAAGATCAGTTTAGCTCTGCTTTTACAAGAGGTTTGGAACCAGAGGAACTGAAGAGCTCTCTGACAATCTATACTTTCTCATGACTGTGATGTATATATGATAAGAGTTTTATGCATGAACAGAAAACAGCTCTGCAAAAAATTTATAGATTAATGAAGTGTTTCAAAAATATTTTTCCCTCACTGCTTGAAAAATTAAGAATTTTTCTCCACATAACTTTTGATGCCAAAATACTGGTAATATAAATCACAGCAAAAGTAACTCAAACAATGTAGTGATAATGTTTTTATTTATTAAGATGGTCTAGCAGGAAAAAAGAAATATTTGTGAATAGCCTGGAGTTAGAGGGTAGAGAAGCCAAGCCACTGGGATGGCTTTCTAGGGAAAGGGGCATTGAAAAGGTGATTGGAAAAGGGACACAAGTACTTAGCCTCTGGAGCAAATCCCCTCTAGTGTGAAGGAAGATTTTATATGCCAGCCAGGCAAATGGACTGCAGTAGAGAAAGGTATCCAGTACCTGAGGGAATTAGCTGAAATATAAATATGGGAAGGCTTGGAAGATTGACTGTAATATACGCCAAAACACTCCACCAAGGAAAGTACCATGTGCTAATTGTGGAGTTGCGTTATGTATATGTTTTATTATCCCTGTATTATGTATTGGTTTATTCCTTTGTACCCCCGTGTGCAACTTGGTTTATCCCCAGTTTTCCCGCCTTGTCCGCCCTTCCCGCCTTCCCAGTATCTATCCATCACCCTGAAAGAGGCATTTTACCCCCCCCCGGGTGCCTTGTCTATCACTCGGTGCCCCTTCCCATCCATCCAGAAGCTTCTACTCAGGGCACCGGGTGATTGGGCGAGGACCTGGGGCTCCCCCCATATCCTTCCCCCATTGGACCCCACCATATCCCCCCATCCCGGAGCCACCCCCTATCCCTATCCCCATTGGTCGTTGGATACCCCTCCCTTACAGTTTATAAGCCAGTGCAAGCACCTTGTGCTTGTTCCTGTTGGCTGGCATCGTTCTAGGATATTTGGCCCCGTTGGGCTACAATAAACTCGGACTTAGCCCCCAGCAGGATCCGCTCTTCATTTACCACCGCGAGGCTTGCTAGCGCTGCCCAGAACCCACAAAGGCACTCTCCAAACCCCAGCTGGGAGCGGCGGAGGGTGCCTCCATCGCCCGCCCTCGCCCCAGGATGAGAGCTAGCCGGGGCTGAGACAAAGGGAACCGGGGCGGGAGCGCGGCAGCTAATAATGGTGTAAGGAATCACTGGGTGGTTGAAAACATATTCTCTGCTCTCTGTTAATGCCTGAAACATTATTCTGGGCCTTGAATAGAAAGTTTCATGGAGACATGGCATCCCAGAGAAATGAGCCAGGCAACAGAATTTCCAAAGCAACTTCATAAAAACATGGGCCAAAGATCGTGGCATTGGGTGGGTGTATCACATCTCCTCTAAATAGTCATAGATTTTAATTGGTTTGTGGACAGAGTCAATCAGCAGAAAACATAAGCAGACAGGAGTAAGTAACATCGTTCAGGACCTTTATCTGTTTTTCTGCATGCAGAATATAATGTTATTAAAACTTAAAGCACCTGGTAACAAATTTTTCATTTGTGAAGGTCATGCTCTCTTTTATTTAACATTTTTATTATTTATTTTTCTTTAGAGAAGGTTCCCATTATTCTCTCCTTTAGAGATCCCTATAGAGAGGAGACCCAATCTAAAGTGAAAGCTTCTGAAGAGATCAACCTTTACTTTTCAAAAACTATATCAACTAATGCCTGAGTTACAGGGCATAAGTACATTTCCCATGGAAAATTCTATTACAGGGAAACTCAGTTAATAGACAGAGATTTAATTAAATTAAAGAATTGTTTGGAAAAATGATTAATCAAATTAGCAAAGCTTATAGTAAGTTGTTTTCAGCTGAGGAGACAATGTCCTTCTAGGAACTTGAAACTTTGGGGCTTGGAACAAAAATAAACACTTCCACCCCATGTAATATGCAGCAGGTTTATACAGTTTAGTAGTTTATGCTGTCATGCCCTCCAGTCAAGTCTTTTGCAGATACTCTGTTTAGTTTATATGACAAGGTTTTGGCACTGGGGGAAGGCCAAGGTCTGCCCCTATGGAAGACACAGAAGGTTGTTATCTGACTCCACAACAGGACACAGCAGAGCCTGTCATCCAGGATGGTGATGAAAATAATCTGTGAAAACATAATTGCTAAAAAAATTTTTAAAAAGTTGAGGAGCAGGGAAAAACAGAAAGAGTGATAAACAGCAGAGGGAATGCCAAGGCCACAGAAGCAGAAATAGGAGGTGCTCCAGGGGATGGAGAACGTATCCACTGTAAGCTGTAGAAAGTCCATGCTGGAACAGAATTTTTGTGAAGGACTTCAGTCCATGGAGAACCCATGCTGGCGCAGAGGGCAAGCATGAGGAGGAAGAAGCAACAGACAGAAACTATGAAGTGCTGACTGGAGCTTTACATCCTCCAGAGGAAATGAAAGAATCAATCTGGCCTTGGAGGAGTTGAAAGTAAAGGCGTTAAATAAGGCATGGGAAAAGGTGGGAGAGGAAGGATACTATTTGTGTCTACCAGAATCTATTTTAAGTGGAAAAAAATTAATTTTACACAAGTTGCATTTGTTCAACATCTAACAGTAACTATTAAGTGACCTACATGTCTCCACCTAACCGATGAGATTCCTCATTCTATCTTCTCCCCTTGCCCTGCTGAGGAGAGGACAAAAGAGCAAGCAGCTGGGCAGGCACCTTAGCCAAGGCCCTGTCCCTTAGCCAAGGCAATCCCATGCAAATGTGGGAGCGTTACACGCCAAGGAGGTGAGTGTAACACAAAATTATGTTCACATCTGTCTCTGAGAGGAGGAGTTCTGAACGCAACAACGCAACCAAGGCATGATTTCATTTCAGCGTCACTTTGGGAATTGTTGGCTGAAGGTTTTAATTTTTTTTCTCCTTAATTAAAAAGAAAATACATATTATTATATATATATATATTATTTTAAGTGAAAAAAAACCAATTTCTTGATGAAATGTGCTACAGAATTTGAAATAAAATAAAATAAATTCACATAAGGTAATGTCAGGTATAATAGTCATAACACTGCTTAGCCTTCACAACAACTAAGATTATTTCACATCTTCAAACAAGATCTTTACAGTCAGTATGGAATAAAATTTTTTAATAAATTATAAGACTGAGGTAAAAATAGGTATTTTGAAATAAATACCTGTGAACTGGGGAAAAGTAGGGAAAATTAAGAGTGGGAAAGAGAAAAGGAAGAAAGAAAAAAGTAAGCCAATTCACACATTTTGTCAATAAAAATCCATTATAATCTACCAACCATAGAGGTGTTATCTTCAAGGAAGCCTCTAATGGTAAATAAATTGTTCCGGAAAATATATATAGAGAGCATCAGTAAGTTTGCCCTGTTCTGATTTTGGTTTGGTGAAGGTCAAACCTTCACTTTTAGCAAACGTACATCTGCTATGTTGCTATATTGTTGGCTTTTGCATTTGGTACAGCTAAAACACATTCGGTTAAATCACAGGATTTAATAAGGGGTGGTTTTAATTTTTTTTAAAATTATTGTGCAGCAGATATAATTTTCTAGTCACCAGATCTTATGTGTTTGTCTAGTTCATGAGCTTTTTTTATTAGAAGTAATTTTTCTTCTCTAGGAATTTCTACACAATTATGAAGTTATAAACTTCTTCTACATAAATAAAATAGGCTGAGCTCATTTAGTTGTGCTAATCAGGAAGAATTATAAATTTATTTAAAATCAGTAAATCAAATTTACTAAAGAGTTTAAACTTGTTTGTTTGTTTGTTTGTGGAAAGATTATACATCTGAAACACATGTACACTAAAAATGGGTATTATTTCATGCTTGGGAAAAAAGACACTGCTTTGTAATTACACTAACAAAGTGAAAAAGATTTGCCAGCAACCATTCATTTGAACAGCTATGTGCAAAACCTAAAATACTTAGAAAGGAATATTTTGCTAAATGTTAGCCATGTGTCAAAGGATAACAGATGAGGTCCACAATCTGAGAAATACATGTTACTTGTCATTTACAAAAGCAGCCAGCAGAACCTTTGAATAATTAAGCTAATAGCAAAAAGATCTGAAAGAAAAAACCACAGAAATCATGCCTTGTTTTCTCATTGAAATCCATCTCTTTACTGAACTTTTTGCTGCTCTTTAAAAAAAAAATGAAGATCATCAGCAAATGCTTATCTTTTCCAATTACTGTGCTCTTTCAACTTTCTTTCTTGAATGGAAAGTAGAGATTTATTCTGGATTCTTAGTGTCATTATAGTATTCAGCAGTAAAATTCCAATTAAAAACTTGTTCTTTCTTAAGTCTTAATCTCTTTCGAAGCCACTGTATGGAACTGGCAACTAGAATTTAGGTTTAACATTTTTCCTTTTACTTCCTTGTTTCTGTCCCCTATAAAATTTAATTTAGTTCTACTAATTCTTCATAGATATACAACTGGACATACAACAAGTGTGGACCATTGCATGTGTATTTTTGAGAAAGAAAATACTTCAGTGAACTTACTGATTTTTTTTCTACAAATAATAATAGGTCTGCAGTCATTTCCAAACATAGAAATACAGTTCCAGTCCCCATCCTGCAGATATTTATGGCTGGCATTATTTATCATGTATTTTTCTTTTCAGAAATGAAGGATATAATCTATAGCTTCTCTCTATATTTAATCAAATCCCTCATAATTATACTTGATCTAAATTACAGTAAGTTCTTTCAAAGTTAAAGTTATAGCAAAAGTATCAATTTTAATCTAACATTCTAGAAAAAATCCCCTAACTCAACCAAAACCCATCCCACCACAAAAGACAATTTATCTGCAGTCTGCATATAATTCCATTTAATTCTGTCATACAGAAATTCTCATATAACAAGCCAAAATGTAGCAGCCTCATGAGACTGTAGCCCAGCAAATTCAACTCTGCCAATACTAGTCAGTGCTGTAGGCTTTATAAGGTCCCAGAACTGACCAGGGCTTCCCTTACTCTGAGTTGGGTTTGACCATTTGCCTTCGCCACAGTGGGCTACAGACAGAAAACACTGAAATAAAGATATATATATATATATTTCAATCAGAATTTAGGCAGGGTGTAATTATAGGTCTTGATTGCAGAGATTCATGTGCCACCATGTGTACATTTGAGTTCGTTTCTTTCACATGGAGATATGTACAAACATACTTCTCTCTGTGAACTCCACTGCCGCTCAGACAAATTCAGAGCGCTGTAATAGAGAAAGTCTGTTCTTGGTTCCTGCTCAGTATGTGCAGATGACACCGTCTATAGCCCTTGCTTTATCTTGAGATTAAGCAGTTTATCTGCAGGTGACATTCTGTTACCTGAGAGTAGAAATGAAGAACAGAGTTGTTTATATTGCAACAAAATCCTTCAGGAGCCCTAAAGACCACAGTGCCAAATAACCTCACAACAGCTATGTGTTTTAGACACAATTTCCCCAGAAATCTAAGCTAAGGGATAACATGAAGTTTTAAATAACTTCCACCTCTAGGCCTGTATGGGCACTACATGTTGTACTGCCACCATCTAGCTTTATTCATGTGCTTTAACTGCTGTGTCAGTGAGCAACATTTGAAATACTGCAGTTATTTTCTAAAACCTTCTTGCATCCTGTACCAGATTAATGTGATTCCTACCAGAAGTATGAAATACGCATACTTATTTCTATCCTACCCATAGCTTCATTCATTCATTCATTCATTCATTCATTCATTCATTCATTCATTCATTCATTCATTCATCTCTGGAGATAGTCAGAATCAGTAATTCACAGTTAATCTCATTTTCTTCAAACAATATCAGAGAATCAACAAGAAACACGTGCAGAATTGTAGAGAGACAAAATAGATGTCTTATCCTGGAACAGTACTCCATCATGCCTTAGGCTCTTTCAAACCAAGAGGTCCTACTGAAGGATAAAAATGACTTTTGTTTCAAGAGTTGTAAGGACTTCAGGATAAAGCAGATTAATAGAAAATTTCATTAAATAGAAAAGAAACTAGTGGTCTTCCTCCCTGTTTGCAAACTATAACTGAAGTTGTAAAGTACGAAAATGCAACTGTGTAAGACAGATAAATAACAGAAGCCAAAAAGTTTTCATAGTGTGTTGGGAAAAAGTCTTTCTTGTATAAAAACTGGAAAATTTGATAAGCATAACCATAGTAATTATTAAATATAACCAAAATATATTTTTTCATGTCTTGGCAGGATTATAGGAGTTGAATTTGAATTTGTCCTTTTGGCACATATAAAATAGAGTCAAGTGCAGTATGAAAATGGGCCCACCACATCAAGAATGTATGTCATATAGTACTTAATATTTGTAGAAGCAATTTCAGCTTAAAGTCTGACATTGGGTTAATGATCAACAATTTTTTCTGGTACTTCAAGACCATTTTGGAGCAGAAATATCATTAAATTGAAAGTATTTCTAGGTAAAATTGAAAACACTGTTGTTTTTGTGTATTTTTAAGTTAGAGCCACACAAAAATTACCCACAAAAAACCCCAAAAAATCCTCACACTCAAAAAAAAAAAAAAAAAAGAAAATTCACTTTCTTGACAGGAATTTTCACTTGCTATTTCGGGCTTTGAAACTGATTTTTATTTTTTTTAACAAAACATGCTGAAATAATATAATTATGAAGAACAACTTTCTCTGCTTTTTGACATTTTACCTTAGTTCATTGTTTATCCTAACACTATAAATCTTTTCACCCTAGTCATTTGGATCATAGATAACATTTTGCTTTTCTTTTGTCTCTGAAAGCTTTAGTTTTGGATTTTCCATGAATGCAATTTGAAGTGCCTGAAAAAAATTATATTAATAAGTAGCAATAAGTAGTCTGACATTAAATACTTCAAATTTAAACCTTCTTTTCAGAAAAACATTTTATTATCTATCTTCTGTTTTTCAGCAGATTTCCCTTTCAGATGAGACACGTATAAATGAATCCAACAAAAAAGACTTTTTTTGCAGAGTCCACAAATATAATTTGTTACAGTAATAGTTTGATGGCAAATTGAGAATACCTTAGAGAGCTTCAAAGTAAGTTCATTTACTGCCTTTGATTGCATTCCCCTAGAGTTTCAATGTGGAATAGATTAGGGGAACTGTTTGGAAGAAATCCATGTGGACTCACAATAGGTAATTATTACCCAATGTTTCTGTTCATATTCCTAGATAAATTCAAGGGCATCATAAAATGACCAAAGACACTAAAAAGCCTCAGACTATTACATTATTTAATTTTATGACTTAGCCAAGGTAAGATCTCTCAGCTATGCCTAAATATTTTGTTTCTTTTTCCTTTTAAAGAGACTTTTTATTTTCATTTCCTCTCTTCAGCTCTCTTCAATGATTTTTAATGTTAAGTGAATTAAATGACAATAATTTTGTGGATATTTCACACTTCTGTAATGCAGATCAACTGACATTATAAGCAGCTATAAGCAGAATATCCATGGTGTATGGGACTTCAGGTTATATCTCCTTTACTTAAGAGATAGAAAAATGAACTTATTGAAACTGCTGCAGAGGTTTTAATATCCTTAGGGATTGTGACTATACAGTGAAATTCTCTCAAAGGTGCAGTTCATTTCCTTCCAGCATTGTACTATGGAAGAGCTGCTGCAAAGCAGCTGAACTGAGTCCCAGATTTGTATCTCCTTAACTTCAAAGGAGAAGCCATTATAACACAACCATTTCCTTTTGCAATGATGCTTCAAATGCATATTAAAAGGAAATTATACTTGCCCCAAGCCCCACTTCAATCTCATTTTAATTGATAGTCATTGTTTGTATTAGAGAAATGTACGCAGATAATGAAGTTACAGACATGAATGTCCCTTATGGAGATATGTTAAGACATAAAATGGGACTTCATTTAACCGTCAGGGTCTTTTAATTTGTCTGAAGAACTAATAAATATTGTCTTCAGAGGTGAATTGAATGCATCTCAGATAAAATTGCACAGGGATTTGGCATGTGTTGAAATGTGTATCAGAGAAATATTCTGAGCGCTGAGACAGAAGAGACAGGCAAGGAATAAAAAGATTTTGGGTTTATTATTGTGATTTTAGGCAAGAATGGGATGCAGATTTCTAGCTGTAAATCTCAGTATTTGGATTGAGCAATAACAAAAGTGCAACCAAGCACAAGCACAGGCAAAAAAATCTCTATGTACTTTAGTCACTCATTTCCTATCTCTGTCTTCATGCTTTTCTTCTCAAGCTTTTTTGATGGGTATACATCAGTGTCATTTTTAAACAACCCTTTTGTTCTTCAAACAGTTTTGAGTTCCAAGCGGCTGACATTAACAAAATTAAAAATTGCAGTGGTGACTGAAATATTTTCAATTTGTCTTTGTTTTTATACATCTGCTTAGTATGGTACAGCTTTAAAGAAAATAGCTATGAGTTGTTTTCACAGACAACCTTAATTGACACATTGGATATTTTTCTTTGAAAACTTACCACTTGAAATCACGGGTTATTGTACCCATATTAAAGAACAATGTTTAAAAAAATATAATACACATTATTTTCTTTGTTCAAAACACCACTAAACAAAACCTTAGTGCAAAGAAACCATAAAACCACAATCATTTTTGTCCATGTAATTTTAGAGTCAAGATAATCAAATATTCACAATCTTCAAGAAAAAGGCAGAGACTACTATTATCCATAACAATTTTCTGTAATGCAGATGCTTTTGGTTTCTTGGGATATCTTTTCTGTTTACTGACACTAAAGGATTTTGGAACTCAGCAGTGAGTAAGTGGAATGAAAGTTGTGCAAAGACATGTTTTAGAATGATTAGGAAATATAAACAATTAGACATTTCAGAGTATTTGAAGATCTTTTTGTCAAAGAACATTTTTGTATTCCCTTTTGTTTTATTTGAGAGAAAATTTCTAAGTTGCTTATCTTTAGTTTCAAGACTGCTTTAGTTTCAAGACTGCTTTACTTTCAATTTCTTACACATTCTATTAACTGCATATCACTATTTTAAATCCAAACAAACAGAAAATAATATATTATCAATAATAATAATAGTAATAGTAAATTAAAATATAAATAATGGTAGTAGTAATTGTTCTGTAAAATTCCAGACAGATATCTAAGAGTTCTGGGTCACATTTTTCTTTCTGTAGGAACAGCACTAACATAACTGGATGCAACACTGCATAGGGTGTCCCATGGCAAGGCACGGAGGGTTGCAGAGTTGACTTCAGTGAGAAGAGACCAGTGCTGCCCCATGCCAGAAAGAAGTATCATTACAGAACATCAAGCCAGAGAAGAAGCAGGGGAAGTTAAAAATACAGGTGTCAGAACAGATATTCCCTTCAATCCATGGTGGAGCAGTTGGATATTACCTGACAGGGATCATGACCCACAGAGATCCTATCTGGATGAGACCTTTTTCCTGAAGACATCAAATATAGGGGGGAAGGATCCATCCTGCAGCAGTTATCCTTACCCCTCACCTTTCCACCTACCATCCTCCCTGCGCCATTCTTGGCAGATGCTGTGACCAGGGAGGAGTAGAAAAGTTAGGAATGAAGGAGTAAAGCTGAATGTTGGCAAAATGGAGGGGAGTTGGGGACCTGTTTCATTGTTTTTTAACAGTCTTGCTCTGGTTTTATTTGGTAATAAATTTTTCTTCATAAAATTACAGAATGATTGAGGTTGGAAGGAGCCTCTGGAGATTATTTGGTCTACATCCACCTACACAAGCAGGGCCAGCTACAGAAGGTAGAATGATTTGGTTGGAAGGGTTCAAAAATCATCTACTCCAAGCCCAGTGCAATAGGCCGAGATGGATCTGCCACAGTTATTCCATTGCATTCTCCTATTTATGTGTTGATATTAGTTGTGCCTTTTCTTCAGTGACAATTTTTTTTGAAACAAAAAAGCTCCGGTTTTGATTGATATCATCATATAATAATTTATATTGGAAAAGACCTCTAAGATAATCAAATCTAATTCTTAACCTAGCACCACCAATGATGAAACCAAGATCTTAATCCATGTCTAGGAATCCTATAAATTGGCTTTTAGTCTTTGGACTTGAGGGCTTATACAGTCCCATCTTCATGTCCATCTATCAAAATTGCACTTAATTGCCATTTTTCTTTACCCTGATATCCTAAATAAGATAGACAAATATTATCAGCCTGCAGATCTCTGGAAGCACTGACCAGAGAAAAGGCCAAGAAGCAAACCTACTAATGTTTTTGAGTATATTTTTGTTAACATACTCTCAAATAAAGTTGTAAATTGAGCTTAGCATTCCTTGTTACTGAGCTTAGAGAAAGGAAGAGTAAAATGTCTACTAACTTCTCCAGTCAATTTGCACTAGCAAGTTGTTCCAATGGTAATCAAGCTGCAGAACCACAGCAAGAGGTGTATTAATTTAAAACTATACTATACACACTTTTTTTGGCACAGTTAGTTCAAATGGTTCATGAAACTATATTTCTGTTCCAAATGACACCATAAATAAGACAATGCCTTGCTTTTCTCACATTTTCACCTTTTATTTTGTGGAAAAAGTCCACACTTTTAGAACAACTGACCAATTATTAATGAGACCAACTGCATTTTCTTTAAGGAATGTACTTTTATACTATGTTTAATACAAAAAGCTTTGAAAAATTATTTACATATAAATTGAAAGGAATTTGATACAAAGAGGGGAAGTCTTTTGAGAAGTAGCTTGGTTTGTTCAGCTTAAAGAAGAGGAGACTCAGGAAAGACCTCATTTCAGTCTAGTTTCCTCATGAGGGGAAGTGGGGATGCAGATACTGAACTTTTCTCTCTGGTGACCAATTTTAGGACCTGAGGGAAGAACATGAAGCTGTTTTAGGGGAGACTTAGGTTGAAGATTAGGATTGGCCACTTGAACAGGCTCCCCAGGGAAGAGGTCACCAAGCCTGCGGAGTAAGAATGCACTATGAGGCATATATAACTTTGTTTGGACAGGCTGGTTGAGTCCTGCATCTATCACTTCCCCATAACCAGGGACTACTGTCTTAAACAAAGTGTTTTCATTCCAGATAAGGGAAAAGGCTGATAAGAAGCAGAGCCTGAAGAGATGGGGTAATGCTTTTTATCATGCTAATCTCCTCCCTTCAGAGAAGACACAACTGCATCTGACAGTGTAAACTCCCCCCCAAGTGGAGATATCAGGGTGTTCCCACACAAAATCAAATGTATGTAGCTTGACAAACTGTTGCACTGCCATATTCCAAATGGATTAAGTTGCAACCAATACTCTGCACAAAGACATTAAAACAGAAAAGATCACCAGTGGAGCCACAGGAGGTATTATCTTTCTATTCTACTATCTTCTCTTTCTATCCTTATATATTTTCCCCATGATATTTTTATAGTAAAGGACAAAACCAGATACATACCTGCTTTCTGCTGCAACCAGATTGTTTTAAAATAAACCTTCCTCATATATACACTCATCATTAAGTGTTATTTCACCTTAATTCAACCCAAGGGATCTATTAACACCAACCTCAGTTACTCTGCCTAAGAGGCAGGTCATAACAACATGGTGTGGCTCTTGGGATTGTCCTCAGCAGGGCCAGGAGTTGCTCTCAATGATCCTTCTGATCTAATAATTATCTTAAAAACGAGGCCAGTTTATAGTACATTTAAAATTTGCTTTACAGAACTGGTATATTTAGTCCTTATCTTTATTCATGTGGAGGTTAATGAGAATCTGGCATCAATTTAAGAATTAATACCTAATCAAGCAAGACACCTGAGGCTGAGTAACTAGCAGGTGTTTCTTGAATTGGAACCTTAATGGCTCACCAATCAATAGAGTGCCATAAGTGTATTTCTTCTGCAATTCCAGTTAGAGCAGATGTGTTTAAACAGAAACATAAGTGTGCAATAATTAGCTTATTCAGTGTGACTAGCAACAGTTATCAGTTCAAAGGACAGAGGATACAAAAGTAAGGAAGCTTTAATAGAATACATGGATCCTAATCATTAGTCTCAAATTAAATGTTTTCTCTCCTACAGAAAATAGCTCTAAATATGTGCAAAGGATTTACACATTTAAACTATTTATTAATTTTAACTATTTGCTAATTTTAACTATTTGCTATGTATAGTGTATTCAATTAATTTTCTCAGTGATAAAAATTAATAACTACCCTGCAGTTTAAACTTTATACTCAGAAGGATCTCTGTTGGAAGGGGCCTTAAAGATCATCTTTTTCAAGCCCCCTGCCATGGGCAAGTGGCTCAAAGTGACCGTATGTCACATTGTAGGATCTGCCTCTTCAATGCAGTCAAAAAGGTTCTAAAGGCTAGGGGGCAGGAGGCTGAATAACAGCATTGGGGTTAAAAAGTCATTCTTGTTTTCAGGAATTCTCAAGTAATTCTTATTAGGATGGGAGAGGGTGGTCAAACATTGGAACAGGTTACCTAAAAAGATTGTCAATGCCCCAGGCTTGCCAGTGTTTAAGAGGCATTTGGGCAACTTTTGGCCTGGCCTGAAATGGACAGGCAGTTCAACCAGTGTAAGAGAAAGCCTGAACAAATGTTAATACTTCTTATCCAGACTGCTGTTAGACAAGAGAGTTCATAGAATTAGTATTTTAGGACTAGAAGAATAAGAAAAAGAATATCCTTTCTAAACCAAACAACTACCATAAACAATAACATATTTAGTTTAGAAAGAAAAGAGGTATATCTTTAAGGGAATTACATGGATAAAAATTACTTATATTTCTAAATACTTCAGAAACAAGAACTGGAATTCTGAGTACCCCATATATTATAATAAGTGACTAAAAATACATAAAATACTGAATAAAATAATTCTGTTGCTTAAAGAAAAGCTTTGAGTTTCAGCTGAGGTGCCTAGAGATTTTAGCCATCCTCAGTGTTCCTTAGACATGACACAGGACCTGTGTAAAACCCATATGCTTCTAGAACGGCACCTGATGGCAAGTTGAAATAACATTTTTTCATTTTTTTGGGGACCAAAGCCCACCTATTCTGACAGAAGTGATGGCTTTATAGACTGAGCAATTTAATAAAGTGTTTGGGGTTTTTTTTAAGTTAAAAATTACATTAAAAATACCTTTTTCTAATGTAATTGCAAAAATTGAAATTTGCTTTGGTCTCTCATCTTCAAACAAATTGATTCAACATAAATTATTCTTTTGCCTAAAATAGCTATCCAGTTATTCTATTTAAAACTGGGAAATCAGAAATCTTTCTCTATGGAGCTTTCAAAATTCAGACTTTGTGAAGTGTTTTTATTTAGTGAGCAACATACTGACTCAAACATTCTATTTATTCTGGGTAAGACTGCATTAAGAATTATCTAAACTGAAAATATGTTAAATTTAAGAGCTAGAAGCAAGCAAAGAGTAACTGTAGTAACACCAGCCATTATGAGCCTGCTTAATTTGTAGTAATTATCTTTAATGAAAGAGTACGCTTGTTTTCTTCTTTTACACTACTAGCATAAGACAAACAAAAAGAAAACAAAAATTATTGATTCAGAGAAGACATTAGGGTATTTTAATGGATAAACTTAGAAGTAATTAAGTGAGAAATTAATACTTAAAACCTCAGAGAAGTTAATTTTTATGGACTATATGGCTCCTAATAGAGAAAAATGTATACTGCCATAGACTAAAAATTTAAACATTAGAATGTACTTTACTGATATTTGGCAAACTTTTTTTCTGCAGTCTGGCCACATTTGTCAGCCATACCAGGTAAGGTTCACAAAGACAGAGGTTTTCAGCACCTAAACTGCTCTACTTTCCAGGGAACTTAAGGTACCAATTTCCAATGGATGTAAAGCAGGAATTAGACACTTAAAAGTGGATGGAGCACCTCTGCTATGAAGAAAGGCTGAGAGAGTTGGAGTTGTTCATCCTGGAGAAGAGAAGGATCCAGAAAGGCCTCATAGAGTTCTTCCAGTACCTGATGGGGTCCTATGAGAAAGCTGGAGTGGAAATTTTTTGCAGGGGTATGTAGAGATAAGACAAGGGGTAATGTCTTTAACTGAATAAGAGTGGGTTTGGATAAAATAACATGAAGAAATTCTTTACTGTGAGGGTGGTGAGACACTAGAAGAGTTTGCCCCGAAAAGCTGTGTATGTTCCATCCCTGCAGTTATTACCATGTACCATTCTTCTCTGAATAAAATATACTCTACTAAGGAAAGCAGATCAAATTACATAATGGGAGTGAAGTTGAAATAACATGTAATAAAAACTGAACTAATCTTCATGAAGCTAGAATATCAACCTAAAATTTGATTAGAACTAATTAGATAATTTCATGTGTCACTTGAAAATTTTCTTGATATATGCATACTTGAGGTCAGCAAAACCTACCCATTGGTTTAATTACAAAATAAAGTGCATTTCTTGGCAAAGTAAATGATCATGTATAACAGAAATAATAAATTAGACTGCTAGAGTTAGTTAGTAAAGTGTTTGTGATAAAGACACTGGTACTTCTTAATTAGAAGCCACTAAGTCTGAACAAAAATATTCTGCAGTGCTGATGGCATTTCATCACTGAGTTTTAAATGCTTTAAAAAAAACCCATATTTAGTGTATTTGGCAAGTGAATAAAGGTCAATTCAAAAGAATAAAAGACCAATTTTCACATTATTTTCATTTAGAGGAATTTGTTTTATTTGTTTAGGACAAAAAAAAAAAGGGATTAACATTCTCCTAATATAAAATATTTTGACTTATTTCTAGTTTTCAAAATATATGTACACAGAATTTTAAGAGAGAAGAGCTGTGAAACACATCTGTGTCTCAAATCTCATTAACATCAGTCAAAATTTTCCTCCTCAATTTTGATACAAAATTTAATTCACTTAAAAAATTAATTATAATTTTATTGAAATAATGATCAAGTCTTTCTATTTGCACAGGCAATTTGCTTCCATTAATCACTCAGTTATTAAAAAATAAACAAATTGAGATTTAGCATTTGTTAAGCATTTAAACAAATCAGTGCTCTAAGTTCATTTTCCATAATTCTATTAGATATTAAACTAATGACTTTGTATTTCTTGGTAAAGGTATGGGGTATTTAGGTTTTGAAACTTTTTAGCAATATGGTGGCCATTTTAATAAATCTTTAGACTCTATTGAGCACCTTTGAATATTGAAAAGTCCTCCCCCTCAAAAATGTTAATAATTTTGGTTTTTATTTATTTAGTCACATATAAAGAGTAATTTGAGGAGACATACAAAAACTATATGAAAGGAGTGTTTTAAGATCCATTAAAAATTTGGTATTTTGTCTTTCATACTGTCTGGTTCTTTTTTGAGAATTTTTAGAAGAATTATGTCATGGAAGAATATAACATAGAGACTATCCACCAGAGCCTTTCAATTTTTGATTGCTCTGTCACAGAATACAACAGATGAAAGAGGAAGAGACCAGAGGGACTGAAATACACTGAAAAAATATTTTCGAGACCTTGTTTCTGAAAAATCCTTTTATAATGTAGGACTTTGAATAGTAAAAGGAAAAAAATCAACTGTTTCAATACACTGAATGAATTGTAAGCATTCTTGAAGGACAAAAATAATGAAGGTCAAATCATGCTGCACTTCTGTCAATTCAAAGCCCATCTGTGATATTTCTTGTCTCTATTACATATATGTTCCACAGCTGTACCTCGAGTACTTTGTCCTGCTGTAACTTCTGAATTGTCCTTTGTTACAATTGTTTTGGAAAGGAAACTAATTCTATTACAATGTCCTATGAATTACACAAAACTGAAAAGAAATAAGAGATTATTGCAGAATTAATTTGATCACTAATTTTCACTTTCTGAAGGTAAGACTTAATAATAATATATTTATTTTTAAAATAGTGAAAAAGTCTTTTCACTTAAAATAGTGAAAAGACTCAAATTTATTATTTTATATCCTTACTTTATTTAAATTATTTTGAAATATGCAGTTTCAACTTTTTGTTTTGTTGTAATAGATTATTGCATCAAAACAATGCATTTCCACCTTAATCTCATATGAGCGAAACATCAAATTAAGACAGAATTGGCAAGCATTTTCTTCTGATTTCAAAAGGAACTATTAGAATATGCCTAATATTATTTCTTAATAGAAACTTTGAGTCTGAAAAGAAAAAAGAAAAAAATATATCATTTTCTTACAATTTAGGATTTAAAATGTCAAATTTATTACTCCATCACTGCAGAAAAATATTGAAAAATATGGGGGTTTTGGGATGAATTTCTAAACTATCTCACTAATGACATAGATCTGGAGATTCAGCAAAGATGAAGCACTGCCATTAGGTTGTTTCCAGCTCTTCTCATATTTGTTATAACATCAACATTAACATGTCCAGTCTACTATACCCATAATGCATTGCAGCTGTTATATAATCTTTAGTGGTATAACTGGTCCTTGTTATTCAACAGAAAATCATAGTTTTGGTTTTTGGGTATGCAGGGTAATGTTTCTGTAAAAACAAACAAACCCCAAACAAATAATGAACAAAACAAAAAAAAAATCCCCACCAAAAATCTTAATATAAGATTAATTTTTCCTTTTGTACTTTTTACCTTTGTGCTAGTTTTAAAACTCATCAAGAAAATTAAACCCACTCAAACCACACCGTTTCAATAGGAGAGGAAAAATACTAGGAGCGATTATAAATTTGCAATAATAAATTTACAATTTATGACTGAAGAAATCACAAAAATCACACCACTATTAAAAAAATATTGTGAAAAAGATTGAACGATTTAAGCACAAAAAGGTTATTCACCACCAAAAGATAATGCCTTGTCCCCTAGAACAAAGACAGGATGGTGGTCATTCCTGCCACATGGGCCCCTTGGGAGCAAAGCCAAAATGGCAGGGCGTTCACATGGCTCAAGAAAAAAAAGCAAACAGTTTGATGAAAGAGTTTCTGTGGTTAAAGCCCTCACCCAGCAGAAGACAATGGAAAATGGGCACAGTAGACCTGGAAGGCTGTTTTGTTCAGAGGGAGCTCTGTTACTAAGCTGCTCAGTCCATGCCGCCTGGCAGGGGCTTTCCCTGGCAATGTGAAGTCAGGCAGAGGCTGGAGACTGTGGGACACTCCCTCTCCATAGCGAGCCCAGAGTTTCCACCTTCAAATTTTACAGGGCACAACACCAATCCTTGTTGTGGCGCGGTACGCGCTCCTCGCCGCGGCACTCCGAGCCGTGCCGTGCTGGGCGGTGAGGGAAGAGAACGGGCGGCCGCTTCCCCCTGCAAGCTCTGCAGTTCAGTTCGTGGCGCGCGGGGACAGACGAAGGCGACACGGGACTTGGGGGGGAACGAGATGGTTTTATTCCATGAGCCCCAAGACCCCGGCGGGCGGGGGGGCAAAGGTTTTATACAGAACTCAGGAGGAGGGGTGTAGGAACAGCAACCAATGAGGGAATAGCAGGGGAGGAGTTTAGGGCAGAACTAACATCTGGAAGCTGAGGAGGGGGCTAGAATGAATGACAGGGAAGGTTCTAGGGAAAGGGGCAGGGAAAGGGAGGATTGACCACTTGGAGATGGGGAGGGGGGGAAACAGATATTAAACAAATATCAAATGAAAGAAAAACACACCACCGCAAATCCTTTCTTGAGGGGGTAAGACAAAAATTCCCTCTTCTGGAGCTCGGCGTTCCCCAACGAAGACTGAAGCCACCATGGGGAAGTGTGTGGTGTGGAATTAACAGCTTTAAACCTCCGCCAGGTATCCCTGCACCTGGGGGAGCTTTAGAAGAAGTCCTTTTTCATATAGAGTACCTAAAGCTCTGGTACGATCAGTTCTTACAAAAGGAAAAGCCGTCCTACCAAAACCTCCAAACTTCCTCTAAATGCACACACGTGTATTAAATATCAATAGTTAGAATGTGTTTATTCACAAATGTACCAAACAGGAAAATGCTGAGTGAGAAGAAAAACCACAAATTAAAATACAATAACATTTATTAACAAAAAATGGAGCGGCAGTAATTGTGTGACACCAACTTTCATAAAAAGAAAAGCATTGCCTCTATAAGTCAGCTGCAAAAATTCACAATTAAGAAAAAATAAATTCATTATGACTTTAAAAACTTCCGTTTTATTTCTCTAGTGAACACAATATTCTCTTATATTTCAATTTTATAATGGCTATGTTTGTACTTAATAAATCATTATATGAAGCCTATGTATGGATTCTTTACAGAGTATCTTTAAAAATTGCTTAAAATTAGTCAAAATATGGATCTCAAACTGGTACATTTCCAATATCCCTGATATTGGAACAGCAATAATTTTTACCTTATTAGTAATATTCCTAATGATTCATTGTACGATATTTTTTATGAGAAAAAGGATGACCTTCTCATTTCTGAATAATACCATTGTCCCATTTCAACAGTTGAATAAGGCAGCTCAAAATGCAAATTACGTTTCTTTATTCCTTTAGATTTATGCCAAATATTACCATTAAAAGTCAGATAATTTTGCTACAAAAAGTTATAAAGAAGAGCCAGTGTAACCAGTTATCAGATTTTGCATGTTCTTAACTGGTTTTCTTATTATGAAAGTACAGGAAAGTCACATTGTTTTTGTGCCTTATGTGCTATATATTTTGTTCCTATTTGATTTGCTATTTGTCAAATCTATTATTAAATAAATAATGTATCAAAACCATGGTACTTTAAAAAGCTATTTTACACTCTCAGGAAGTTTTTTTCTTAATAAATTAACATTATTTTATGCAGTTGTAACTGCATATACCTAATATGTGATATAGCTTGTTCTTAATGTCTTTAAATTCAGCGTCTTTTTATAGTATTTTTTTATATGGGGGACACAAAACTTTGATCTGTATGGGAATGAAAAAACTGCTAGAATCTTGGATTAGGTTGACAACAAAAGAAAAATATTTCAATTTAGGTTTTAAAGCTGTATTTATATTGCTTGAAAATAGCATGATATTAGACTACTTGGTAGGTAGTGTCAGTATGTTTTTCTTAAAGAGTTTTTGAATCACGTTCATCATATCCACAATCTTGGCTGAAATATGCAAAAAAAAAGAAAAAGAAAAAGGAAAAAAATGTCTTAGAGGAGCAGATAATATTAATCTATTTTGGCTATGGAAGTATGTGTGCCCTATGGTGCTTTTTTTCATAACCCTTCAGGAGTAGTCATTTTCTACTTTCTGTTCTCTGTGGAATGACATTAGTGTGATTCATTCCAGAATCACCACAGAATATCCTTTCTGCTGCTTCATAGAGAAAGCAGCAAGTAAGCACAATATGGTAATTATAATAAGAATTGTCAAGAATATTACAATGATTTATGTCTGTGAAGAACAATTTAGCTTTCTTTCCACAAAGATCTTATGATTGTCTCTTGTTCAGAAAACACTTTACTATCTTGCTCATTTTGCAAATCCTTTTGACCCCCCCCCAAAATAATATTTCATATCTTAAAAAGCTTTCAAGGCTCTGCCTCCTTGACCTTCATTGTCCTTCCTTGACCTGGATTAACATGATACTCAGAAACACTTCCTTCATGCATGCTGAATGCCTAATGACATACATCTTTCAATAATTTATTCCAATGCAACACTCTCTTTTACAATATGCCTTCGCAAAACATATCAGACAGTATAATTTAATCATCAGTAAAACATAGCAGAATATATTGAAATTATTAAAAAAGATTATGCTTATTCAGCTTCTGTCTTCTATCTAGTGTGACTACCATGTCATAAGGGAATTCAAATGACTTAATTAAAAAAGTTTTACATAAATGATTTTTATTAATAGCTTGTAATTTCAACAAATAAGAGAACAGGTGGATATTTCCTTAGAATACCAATTGTGAAATAAAATCATAGTGTCTTTGTCATACAGGAGTATTTTAGGCATTTGTAATAGATGTGAGGATGAAATACTATTTCTGCTAAGGGATGTTATGATGTCTCTGACTCTGGCAGACTCTGGGGCCCAGGTGTTTCTCTGTACTGGCTGCTGGAGCTCAGCCTGGTGCCCTGGAGGCCTGGGAGGTTTTTTCCCAAGCTGATGCATGCAGCTGCTGCTTTCTCATTTGGAGGCAGTGAGTCTGAGCATGTATTCCAGAGATCCACTCCTGCAAGCACTGGGAACACTGTCATGGCTGACTGCAGGGATGACTCTGGACAGGGCACTGTCTTTAACAATCCCCAAATATGGCACCACCAGGACTCACAGAAAACACAAGTACAGATAAAGAAGTCCCTAAAACATAAGTACAAATAGCCAAGTACTTTTCTTCAGTTGATGAGTACTGGGGTTCACTAATGAAAATGCAGACACACACACTCATTCTCTAGGTTTGCAAGCATGTTCACATGCTCATGTATATCTAAAGTAGCACAACAATTCCTCTGTCCAATACCTCTGCCTGTATCTTGAGCCCTCTTACCCACTCCATAGGTCTCCTACTCACTGGCTCATCTAGCCTGATGTTTACTAGCAAACCCCTGCACACTCATTTCAAAGATACCCCACATTTGTGCATCTTTATATGAGCCCCTTCCCTGTCTGATATCTCGGCCTGGACCTGGGTTCTCCTGTGCTGAGACAGCTTGAAGCTTGCTAGTATGTTAGATGCACTCCCACCTCACACCTCCCAAGTTTGAGAAAAATGCACATCCCTCTCCTCACAGCTGCTGTCACCCAGGCAGACAGGCTCTGAGAGCCACTGTCCTATCCAGTGGCTCACACCGTGGACACACAGACCCTGTCAGACCTGTCACTCCTGGTGCAAGCTCTGAATTCACCAACCATCTCTCCAGTTTCAGTCTGAGCACTCACACATGGGACTAATGGTGAGACTACAAAGATAGTTTAGAAAATATCTTGTAAGAAGACAGGATAGACAGCAATGGTAGGCATAGGGCTTGGTCAGGCCAATTTACTGATGGCACACATACACAGAACTGGCTCCTCCTATTCCCCCTCTTATCATGCTCCCTCCTTTTCCAAGTCTCTGGTCCCTTCTTTTTCTCTCCCTTTGGGCTTTCCTAAACATCCCTTAGTAAGTCTTGCAGAGTGCCACAGCCTGCCTCGAATATCCCTATACTTTCATTTGCTTCCCTCCCTGGTCTTGACAGCGGCAGACTCCAGATTGACAGTTTCCAAAGTTAAGCCTGGAGTTTTTAATGGGCCATCAATTACCATTTCAAGAGCTTTAGTCTTCAGTCCCCCTGTCACTTGTCTGTCAGATTGGTGTCTCTGTCTGTTTCATTCATCACTTTGACTCCTGTTGAACTGGAAAGGAACCTTGTTCTGATAACCTAAATGAAGCAGATCTCTCACATTCCACATTCCATCACAGTCTATTAATGGGAAATTTAGTACATAGTTTTAATAACACCTGTTAATAAGTATGTCTGCAAAAGTATGTGCTTGCATTTACAGTGAGTTACTGAATTCGCTGAACAGATGTCTATTAAAACAACTTTGAAATTTCCAGTAAAACTGAAGGAATAACAAAAAAGCCCAAATTTATCAAAAAATGAAATTTCAGATGCACAATGATAAACATTGTTACATCTTAAAAATATTATGTACTGTGTTCTTTTAAAAGGCCAGAATATTCTCATAATATTAAGGGAAATAAAATGTGTATGTGGTCTTTGAAATGAATGCAATAAAAACCTTAACATTTTCTAATATCTAATGTAATTTTACATCACAGCCACAAGATGTGCTTCATAGTTATTAGCTTACTGTCCTTTTCTTCACACATGTTTCTTAAAGGAGGATGAGTTATGACAAGCACAAAAAAAAGCCTAAATGGAACCATGTGTGAGTCCTCATTTAAAGTTTTTTCACTTATATGTAACAGTATATGGATGATGGTGGTTTTGGTGTTTTTTTTTGTGCTGTGGGTTGGGACTTTATTTTCAGGTTTTGAATCTTCTTAAACCATCAGAATTCAGGAAGCAAGATTAATGCTTCATATTTTGTTGAATACAATACAACATTTTTAACCTAAAGCTTTATGAAAGGCTTCTGTTAAAAAAAAAAAGGGCAGATTATATTGAGTACTAAATGAGAAATTAAAAACAAACAAATAAAATAACCCACAAAAAGAAAAAAAGTCCAAATAAATCAACCTAGATGCAATATAAAATTGTCTTCAATAAAATAATATTATACAATGACATTTAGTCATACTGTAAAGATAAACTATTGATGGCAAAGCTGAAGAGAGGTATCTGACAAACCATTCAGTAACTTCCTGAATGTATGTTTGTCAGGATGTATTCAAATACTACAGCAAATTTTGAACACTTTCTCTATGGGAGATACAGTCCAGTTAAGCAAGCTGAAGAGAAGACTTCACCACTGTCTTTCAGTTAGGATTTTATGAAAGTACTGTTAATTTTCTTTTTAAAACAAGCCTTCAAATAAAATGTGCAACTTTCTACTTCACCTTGGATATAAACCAAAATGTCAGTTTGATTGTTACTATAAGGTAAATCTTGAAACCACAAGAAATATTTCACTAGGTGATTTAAGGAAAAAACTGGGTGATCATTATGATTTTTATCTATTTTTCTCAGACAAATTTGAATCACTTATTTACATTAGTATCAGAGAAATTTTTCATAACAAAAGTGACCACCAAAAAAATTTTTTAAAAAGTTCAGATATGACATTATAGCAGTGAATTTAACTAGTAAAAAATATATTTTGTGTCCTGAAGAAAGATACAGGAATAAGAACTAGTGAAATGATCCACTTTCATGATTTAAAGAAAATACTTTTTATGTAAACCGTACTTGATGTTTGCATCTTACTGTAAATATGAAGTGAGATATAGTAGGATAGTTATTAAAAGGTGTTTAAGAATAAACTCAAATAATCTTAGAATAATTTGGAGTGTGTATGTCAAGGTGATTTTACATATTTTCTTACTGAATTTCTCATTACCTAATAATTACTATAAATTTTCATTAATAATTTTATTGTTCCATTTGGGAAAAATATTATCATTTTATAGATAAAGAGCTAAAACTTTTCATTAGTCTCTTCAAAATATCTCTCTGATCTTGTAAATCCATGCTGGACAAATATTGTTCCTCTTGATAAATAATGGTGTTGGTTGAGCACAAAACAAAACAAACAAAAACCCCCAAAAGAAACTAAACTGAAAAATGAGACACATCTACCTCTACTTTAGTCATGTAAAAGTTCAGGCTGGACCTTCATACAAGAATCATCTTTCCTATTCTAGGTCATTCATTATTAGAGGGACTGTTGCCTCCTGCATCTTATGTCCATTGTGTCCATTGATTGAATTTACTAGTCTAAAGTTAACTGAGATAAACCTTATCTCAAGAAAATTACTGAAAATCACAAAGTATGTCTGTAGGTAATGAGAACACATGTCTAGCTCAGGGTCTTACCCCTTATCCTCCATACAGGATAGAATAGTAAAAAGATTTAAGTTAAAGATTTTTAAAGAGAAATAAGTACAAATGAATCAAATTAAATATGTCTTTCAGACAGTGAGGTGAATGCAAAGGAGACTGGTGTTTCCCAATATGTTATTAATTAGCAACTTGAATAAAAACAAACCAAAAGTTATGATCATAGACTATTTTTCTCTCAGATACAATGGGACAAAACTATGAACCTGCAATTTCTTTAGAGAGAAGAGGGTGTTAGTAAAAAATTATTGTAAATACTAGTAAATATTTTCAAAACAAAGAAAGCTTTCCTCCATAGTCACTTCTGAAGAATTTTACAAAAACATCTTGTGTGTAGGAATATGTTTATTCATAAAGGAAAGAGAAAAATATTGTCTTACATCCTGTAAAGTAGGATTTTAAGCCTCTGAATACAGAATTTGGGAATCTAGATGTCTGTCATTTGTAGTACACCATTTGAAAGGCTATCACTCATAGGTATTACTTACACATTATGGAACACGTGGTACCAGTTATAAAATGTCAATCTCTCTATGCATGAGCAGGTTTTTTATTAAAGAAAACCTTAACAATGAGAAAGTATCTTGGACTATTCAGATGTAGTATCATCTAGATACCATATTCAGATCTAGTATCATCTAATACCATAGAGTTGGCATTACATTACTCATGGAGCAGCTAGGAGGAACACCATGAATCTTGGGTACATCTTTTGTAGTCCTGCTATGTCAGTTGAGTGGGCTTTTTGATAATCAAGCATCACTGTTTCCTTAGTACAAAGAAGAAGTTTAGTATTGTCTTAAATTTTTAATTCTTGTGTTGCAGGGACATAAGCAGAGTTCTGTGAATCTTATTCTCTCTGACCTACATTTATAATAATGTTCTTATAGTCATATACCTGAAAATGCCATAATTGACTTTTAGCTCCTCACTGCTAATTTATGATGATGCTACATTTAATGTCTTCTCTTTTAGAGAGAGAGTTACAGATAAATTAGACTTTGTAATAGACCATATGCTTTTAATCCTTTTTTCTGATGGTAAACCATTAAGACTTCATATATACACTTCACACAAATATCCCTCATTAGAGAAGAAGTTAGCAAAGATTTTATTTCTCTAGAAGAAAATATAGAAAATATAGTCAAAATGAAGTAAATCATCCTTTTCTGCAGGAAATATTCTACTTCAGTAGAGATTAAACTACAGTAAAAAACAATCTAAGCTATCTAATTTGTATTCTCAGAAGACAGCATAAAAGGTCATGTTGATTCTTCCTTGCATTAAAAAGGAACAGCTTTAGAAAAGGTTAGTATAATTTGGGTTCTCTAGGTTTTATTGCTGTTGTGTTTAGCAGTGCTCAAAAAAAAACCCTTCCATTTGGAAGGGAAGACTAACATTTGGACAAAAGAAAAATCACTTACATTATTGAACTAATAGGTAATATCAACTCATAACTGCCCACCTTGTTAAATTGATAGTATAAAAATATATTACTTATCACAGTGTAAACTTGAATTAAACATGTTTGTTTTCATTTTGTTTTTTTTTTAATTGTATTGCATTGGTTAAAAATACATTATCATTTAGACTGGGAAATTATTTGTAGAATAATTACCTGCAATGTACTATCAATATTACTGAGGAATAGAATATTGATATATAATAACCAAACATGGCCAGGCAGCCTGATGGAGAGCCTGCTAAGGAGAAGAGAATGAATTATCACACTGAACATAATAATAATAGTTCCTTGGATTTAATAATGAATATAATATGTTTTCATATGCGTGTATACGTGACTGCATATATATATATATCCATGTGTCTAGACATATGTATGTAGATTGGTATCAGTATTTGTTTATTCATTCATTCATACACATCAAATCTATGTTCTTAGATTCGTCTTACCTTAAAAATATGCATTTAAAAAAAATTTGAGTCACAGCAAAGACAAGAAAATTACTCAGTCATTCAATGATTCCATAGAAGTAAAAAAGAAGGAGCATTCAGTTAGTTGCTAACTTTGTGGCCAGCATAGCTAGATACTGTCGTCTCTAGCAACAGAAGAAGAGGATGGAACTGCTATGTATGTGTTAAACATTAAGAAAAAGGATAAAAAAAGTCGGTCTAAAAACATTTTCATCTTCCCTTTCCAAAATCACCAAAGCCAGAAATTGAATTAAAAATGCTGGTGAACAGCTGTTGTAGTGAGGGATGTGTTGAAGGAGCTGTCAGACAGCTAAAGGAAAGGGAGCAAACTGCTTTCTCCTTACAGTACTCCCAAAGGTACAATAGTCAGAATATGCAAGCAGAAAAAAATTAAAAATTGAAAGGAGCTACTGTAAGATCATGACTATTTTAGTTACATGTGATTTTCATCTAAAGGATTTCTGACCTTTGATATACCCCTGTTTAACAGCAAATATTTCTCAACTGACTGAAACACTACCTCTTATGGTTCAGTTCATTGATTTTGACCTACTCTGTGTGGGATTTTTTTTTTCCATATTCTTGTTTGTCCAGGTAAAAAAAAAGACTAATAATACAGAGGTCAGAAAGAAAATGATGAAGGGTTAGAGGGAAAGCAATGAGGGACCAGTGACAGTGAAGTAAATCTGCATTGACATGGCCTGACACGAGAGAGTAATCCAGATGTTTAGTCCATCATTTTTCTTTTTTTTCTCCCTTTAAGAAACATTTTCTTTGTAACAGAGGAAAAATCTTCACTGACTTCCTCTTCCCTTTAAAGTATATAAAATTTGAATAACATATGAACATTACAAACTGTGAATGTTTTAATTGCATAAGCAAATGAATCTTGCAGGTGTAAAGAAGAATTCCATCCCTTTTCTGCAACTGTGTATTTTGAAGAATGCTTTGTAAATAGGAACATTCAAAAACATTGTCTTGAAGGACATTACAGTACAAGCAAACTTACTTTATCTTCTTAGGCTTTTCAAAACAGAATTTTCTAAGCAAGAAATAATTCTCCATGTGCACTGAAAAGATTTAATGAGGCTCCTATGGGGGAAAAAAGCCTCAGGCTCTCAGCCAACAAGTATTCCACCATTTGAATAGTTCCAGTAATATGAGAGAAATATGTGCAGATAGTTAAAACCCTGACCGAACAATGATTTCAATTCATCAAAGTTTAAGACTAGTGAGAACCACTAAATCTGCCTGGCTTATATTTTACAAGCCATTGCCTTTCTCCTAGTTATTTCTGTAATCAGACCAATATCTTAATTTTGATGTCATCATAGCTAATTCATTTAGGTTTTTCCTGAAGTAAATCTCCATGTTTGTTTTTGTCATGTTTTGCTTCACTAGATAAAACTAATGCCTCTAGAAATTGACATGTTCTCCTTTGAACTGTACTTTTCACTGTAGCATTTCACAATATTCTGTTTTGAATAGCTTGCCACGATTTGCTACTCATCCCAATCCAAAAGAAACTAAACTGTCTCAAAAATATAAGGATATTTTCACTATATATTAAATACCACAATTTCTCTCTATTTGACAGTACTGATGACATCTCTGTCCTCATAATTACATTTATCTCAGAAAGTTCTGAATCAGTGCACATCATTTGTCACAAGGTGGAACCTGTCCAAGAGCATTTCCCAGACAAATTCTAGCTCTGGCTGGATTAAGCAGGTATGAGCTGGAAAGCAGAGTAACATTTAGCTACTATAACTTTATGTCCCCACTCTTCTGAAATAAATGTTGGACTAGAGATAGAGTCATGACAGACATCCTGGTTACCATAGTCTTAACTTTGAATTTTTCAAAAATGTGAAGATAGCCAAAGATAATTTTATGAGACTATGTGATTTTTGAGGATTTATGGTAGCAAGCAAATATAGGAAGGGCCATGGATACATACATCCAAAAGGTGAAGTGCTGGGTTATGCACATGGATTACTAGAATCCAAAGCATCACTACAGGTTTAAGGAAGAGTGGTGGAAGGCTTCTTGTTGGAAAAAGATCTGGTGGTGCGGGTCAACAACCACCATGAGCCAGCATGTGCCCAGGTGACCAATGTCAATGTCAGCCTGTATCAGAAGTGGTGTGGTCAGCAGGACCAGGGGAACCATCATCCCCCTGTAAACAGCAGTGATGGGACTACACCTCACTGTGTTCAGTTTGGGGCTTTTCAGTACAAGAAATACAATGAGGTGATGGACCAAATCTAAAACAGAGCAAAGGAGATAGTGGAGGGTCTGGAACACAAGTCCTATGAGGAACTGCTGGATTTGCTTATCCTTGAGAGAAAAAAGCTCAGTGAATACCCTACAACCACCTGAAAGAAGGCCATAACAAGATGGGGTCAGCCTCTTCTCCCAGCTAGCTAGCAACAGGACAAGGGTAAATGACCTTAAGTTGCATCAGGGGAGGCTCAGGTCAAATACTACGAAAAACATTTTCACTGAGTGGTAAGAACTGGAAGAGGCTCCCCAGGGAAGTAATAGAGCCAGCATCCCTGGAAATCTAAGTAAACAAACGTGGCACTTCAAAAAATCATTTAGTGGGCATGGTGATATTAATTTTCCAACCTTAATGATTCTATTATATAAATATGCTTTCCATTTACTATTTTTATTTAGTTGTACTTATCAAAATTATTTAGACATGTATCTTCTCAAAACATGGAAGCATTAATTTTGCTGTTCTCAAGATGGCTAAATTTTCCTTCTAAAATATTCCAGCACTAAAACAGAGCTTGAAATGTGAAACCTTGAAAAAATTTAAAATTCTCTTTTTTCTAGATGAACATTTATGGACAGAATTTGCACCATAAAATATAATTGACACAATTATATTTATAGTAAAGAAAATCAATATTTCTTCCTCTGACAATAGTTTACAGAGATAATTCAACCCTTATCTGGGAAATGCAGTACACAAAACTTTACATAAACACTCATATGCAAATTTAATAATTTATTTTCTGGTTCTGAATAAAAAACCCCATACTTTATGTTGCCTTTTCTTCACTGCTGTCTTATTGTCTAAGTGATTCTCTTGCTGAATGTACTTAAAAGTCTCTTCTGTTGCTTTAGTCTTGACTGAAAGTTCAGTCAAGGGTTTATGGACAGCTAGCTAAAAATCATAAAAGATTTATTAAAGCTGTTTTGCTGGTGCCTAAGAGTTTTACATATTGCTTTCTGGTTCTTAGAAATCTCTTTACAAACATTTTTTTTCTCATTTCAATTTTTCTCATTTTAATTTTTTCTTACAGACCCTACTGATCGATGTCAAACTTGCTGCCTCTATATTTTTGTATTAAAATCAACCAAACAAGCAAAATAGAAATATACTTTTGTGATACCTACTTTAAAATAGTAATCTATATATGTAAGAAATGTGCCAACAGTTTATCTTAAGCAGCCATGAAAGGTGTGAGAAAAGTATGGCAAAGATGCTGAAATTTTCAAAGGCAGTAAAGCAAATTAAGAATAAATAAACATACTCACAAATGCAAGCACTAAGCATCACTTTGTCTTTTTAATTATTGTCTTTGTCAGAATAATACAGTACTGATTTTTTGACTGTTTTCTTCTTTTTCCTCCTAGGACAAATTTTTTAAAAGTGTAAGAAATATAGGATATTGTGTATGGCTTTTCCTCGTATTGTTATTGATTAATCATAGCAGCCTCCTCACTATCATCATTTAATACCTCACTTGTTCTAAAGTTGTTTTTCTGATTTTATGGTATCAATTACACAAGAATATGATAACAATTTTACTATAACATATTCATATTAGGAATTTGGTTTGCGTCTTCTTATACAGATAATCTAATCTAAAGATGCCCATGCAGAGTTAATTGCATTGCCATTTCAAATATATAGTCTTTTCTAGAGCCTACTAAAGAATAGATTATTGAAATATTCATACAGCTGTTCCCTAACAAATAAACAATTTATCTTTCAGTTTAGCATTTATATTCAGTAATGTCAGGGACAGTCTAAGTTTTACTCATCTCATATAGACATTTCATAGAAACAAACATAATGAAATACAGGTATTTTATGCGTGCTGTGCATCAATGTGCATTTCAGATTAAACTATTCCCAAGTCTGCTGCATTATAATTGTTATTATCTTGGGAGCTATTTAATCAAAATTGTTCTATTTAATTGGGCCACAAGAGGAAACATTAAAAAAATCTTCAGTTGTTCAGAGAGACTACATAGTAGGCATTTATTCTTACATAGAGAAATGAAAGAGGTATTTGCAATTTCTTCCAGTATGACATTTTTTCAAATTTAGGTGGAATACCATAGAATAAAATTATTTTCTATTTTCAAAAAAGGGTTATTAGAGAATGACAAAATAATCTTTTGTGCCATTTCTAATAAATTTGCCATTTTCAATACACACATTTTTTATAAGAGCTATTAAGACAGATAAAATAACACTGGTGCTTGGTAGAAAGAAGTGGTCCTTTTATGGTTGAAAGTTATTGATTGTGAATATCCAGAAATAAATTTATGCTTGATTTCTCTCTAATCTAATGAAACCAGGAAAGGGTAACTACCTGAGAAAAATCCTTACATTCTTCATTACCTACCATACCTACTGCTGCCCACTCATAGATTTGAAGGCAAGGCACAGTAATCTTTATCTCTCAGCCAGTCTCCGAGTAATAAATCTTTTATTTTCAGTACTAAGAAAAATAAAATTTCAAAATCATCATCTTATTTTTGAAACAAGTTCCAAAACCTGTCTCTTCACAGCCCTGTCCAAACAAACTGAGTACATTTGATTAATATCTATTGTACTAATATTTGAATTGGTATTTAATTATTTTTATGACATGTAAGATCAATGTGTGTCTATTGACCAAATATTTTTATTCTATTTTGAAAATCCCTTTGCAAGACTTGCACCTACTTTTTTACATCACTATGGTGGTAAACTAAAAACTGAGAGAGAAGACAACTAAAAAGTACCATTAATATTGAGTAAAATACAAATCCTCAAATAGTGTGAATCTTGGAAGAACACAAAACTCTTGTTCCTTAGTTTACCAAAAGGTTTTCCAAAAATGAACATAAAATAAACATTATTTAGACAAAATTATAATTAGTAATAAAATCATAATTAATAATTTAAAAATATTTGTGGAAAAATCTTCAGTGACCTCACAAGTTTTCCAAGATAACAGAGGCTAGGTATAGTGTACTATAAAACCAAACAAGTACTTTTAAATTATTTTATTTATATTGAACTGGTAGCTGTAATTGAAAGTCTTGGCTACTTTCTCTTGCAATAAATAATGTGAGTCTTAAAGTATTTTTTTTCTCTTTTTTAAAACCTATGTCTCTCAGACTTTCCTCCTATAGTCTACATTCTATGACTGATGCATAAGTTAGTTCTGCCTAAAAGTACTGTACTCAGTAGGATATTGATATCTGGAAAAGGACTGAAGGATGCATGTGCTTTCTTTTTCCTGACACTATGTGTATAAAAGTACTTGATGTTGTACATAAAATAAATGGAGTAGATTATTGAAGATATTAAGATTGTAATATCAAAGCACTCAATAAAAATATTGATGTTAGCAACTTGAATGAACACAGCCCCAAAAATATTTGAAAAAAATAGCTTGGCCATGACAAGTAAGTGCCACATAGCTGTCTGAGCTGACATAACTCTTTCCCATGAAAACAAACTGAAAAACAAAAGTTTATTTTAGGATCATGTGACCACAGAATCATAGAATACCTCAGGATGGAAGGTACCATAAATATTATCTAATTCCAAGTTCTACTACCATCAGCCACCTACCCATGGGTAGGGACACCTACCACTAGACCAGGTTGCTCAAAGCCCCATCCAACCTGGCCTTAAACATTTCCAGGCCTGGAGCATTCACAGTTTCTCTGGGCAATTCAGTCCAGTGTTTGGGCACCCTCACAGGAAAAAACTTCTTCCTAATATTCAGTCTAAACCTACTCTCAGTTCGAAGCCATTCCCCTTTGTCCTATCACTATATGTAAAGTATATTTGTAGAAAATCCCTTTCCTTATTACTTGTAGGTCCCCTTTGAGTCCTAAACACTTCAGTTAGGTCTCCCTGCAGCCTTCTCCAGGCTGAACAGTATGAGCTCTCTCAGTTTGTATGAGTAGAAGTGTTCCATTCCCCTCACAATCTGTGTGGCCTCCTCTGGCCCCGCTCCAGCAGGTGCGTGTCCTTTTGACGCTGGCTGTCCCAGAGCTGCGTGCAGCGCTCCGGGTCAGCTCCCATGAGAGCACTGTCAAGGGGGAGAATCCCCTTCCTGCACTTGCTGGTCACACTTCTTTTGATGCAAGCCAGCATACATTTGACTTTCTGGGCTGTAAGTGCACATTGCAGGGCCTTGTCAATCACTTGTCAGTCTCCTTGTGGAGATACATTGATAGAAAGCACAACCTTCCTGTGAACAATGTGAATTCCCTAAGAAATAGAAAATGTAAAGATTTAAATCTCTTTATGTCCCTGTCCCAAAATACTTATGTAAAGCAGATATAAGGGTTACTGCTGTGAAGTGGTTATTATAAATGCAGATTGTATAGTACACTACTCTGGCTATAATATAATATCTTTGATTAAGAAAAACTCTATTTTGTGTTTCATACAGAGATTAATATTGTCACTGATAGAAATATAAATAAGTACTTAATGATTTCACTATAGTTTGTCATTAATGACTCACCTCATGCCACTCCTGTGGATCCTGAAAACTGTTTTCTTCTTAATATTATAATTACCTCTTAAAAATTATACAGTTTTTCAGTTGAATATACTTTGTTAATTTAGGGTAACTTTTGTACAAATTCAAAGCAGCTGAAATCACTGCTTCCCCACAATCAACTTAGTCATCTATGCAAAAGATTTTTTATGCAGAAATCTCATGAAAGGGAACATTTTTAATACTGGAGAATCTTTCTTTAGAAACTTAGAGAAGGGAAGATTGTATCCATGTAAAATATTTGCTTTCAGGATAAATTCTTATCTGCCTATTCACACAGAGTGAGAATATTACTGTTTATACCAGATTTGCTTTTGATCCTTCACAGAAAGTTGCTTACTGTTCTTTTTTACTCTTCAATTTTTGTGCATGTTTTGAAATAAAATTGCACCATTTTAATAATTTTACCTTTACCAGCGTCAGGTGTCATAGTGAATGTAATCAATTGGGACCCAGTAGTTACCATCCTTAGAGCAATTCTAGTTCTCTACTCTATAACTCTAAGTATTTAAGGATAAACACATGCTATTTAAAATAAAAACAAAAAACAAAAAACAAAAAACAACAACAAAAAAAAACCCAAATAAAAAAAAAACAAGACAAAATCAGCAGTGATTCTATGTTACATGTACTTTCTAATTTTTTTATGTTTGTCTTCTGTATGTTTGCTGTAGGGTTCTGTGAGCCTGAAAATTTCTAGACATCCAATGGAGTGCAATGATATGTTTTACCTTTTTTTCTGTGAGGTCATGGAATCATAGGCTGATTTGCATTTGAAAGGGTATTAATGATCATCTAGTTTCATCCCCCTTTCGCTAGACTGGGTTGCTCAAAGCCAGCCTGGCCTTGAACACTTCCAGTAATGAGGTACCCACACCTTCGTCAGTGTTTCACCACTCTCACAATGAAAATTTTTATCATAATATCTCATCTAAATCTACAACCATCTATCACTACGTGCCCTTGTACAAGGTCATTCGCCTTTCTTGTAGGCCCTGTTTAGGTCCTTCTCTTCACTGCATGGATTATCTCTCTTGTCTAGATAATTTACATTATGAAAAAATAAAACCAAAAGATACATGTAAGAAGAACTTCAACTTAATGTTGAAATTGGGCATGCCTGTTTATCTAAAAAGAACACTATTTTACATTTTAAAATAAACTTTATGTCTTTAAATTTAACTTTTATTCTATGAAATTTATTCATCTACATTTTGGTGCCAGAATAATTTTTCTTTCCGGATAAATTAATTTTGTTTCAATAAACAATATAGCTTTGCTGTCAGCTTTTAGGTGATAGCAGAGTTTTGCTTTGTGAACTGCTGACTGACTGCTTGTATCTCCCCAGTAACAAGAAAAAATAAAATACCAATTCAGTACAACCAAAAAAGACAGTCTATATTTACTCAGATAACAGATGCTTCATAAAATGGGGAGCTGCCTTGCAGGTTAATTTCCACCCACTCTTTCACTGATTTCTGAGAATCTCCTCTTATATCTGTAGGTAACCATGGGTTTCATAGAGAATACATTTTTAAATTTTTGCTAAAAATCAAGGAGAAGTTAAATGTAATTTCATATGGTAATGATAGAAAGAGTGGATTCTGTAAGTATATGTGGAGAGTGATAATATTTATTTCATTAAGATTACCTGATGAGGTCCTTGTTGAAATGGGATGCTATGAGAGGGGGGAAGACAATTAAAAAAAAAAAATGCAGAAATGTAGACCTGAAAAACGGCAATGGATAGAATGACAAGAAACCAGTACAATCAATGACAAAAACTGTTGGTCTGTCAAGAAACTGCAAACCTTGAAAAAGTGCCTTAGAAAGTGATGGGGATGTGGATCTGAGAGTCACAGGTATGGGGGCATGTGGACTATTTTGGAGCTACATAAACTGATGGCACAAGGTGTAATGGAAGGGGATTGGGAAGAAGCAATATAAGAATAGAAAGAAAGGGGCATAAAAGGAGATGATCATGTGTAAAATAAGGCTAGTTAGTTCAACTGAGCCATGTGCCTGATTTCATCCTGTCTTCTTATCCTTAACTATCTGCCTGTGTAATCTCAGTGCCTGTCTCCTTTGTGTGTGGAGGGGGGCTGCAGGGACTAAGTGGTAGCTACTGAGAGGAACAGTGTGGGTAAAGTTGAGGCCAACAGCTGAAGTGAGGCCAGGGGTGTGGAGACCACTATTAGCTAACTACTCAAAAGTGCTAAATTCATAAATAAAATTTTACATTAATTCAAACTGAAGTTGTATATTCTATAATGGAAACCAAGATTACCTCATTGATTTCCCTATTTTTTTTTAGGGCTGGCAGCCCTAATAAATATAAAAAATAATATAAATAAGTATATATAAAAAATTGCATGCAATTGGCACAGCAGCTTGAGCACACAGAGTGCAATCAAACAATCAACACTTCAAAAATTTTCTGTCTGCTGTTGACAATCAATGATCCTTTTTCCTCTAAATTGCTGCACCTCATCAATAATAAAAATCTGTGTAAACTTATGTGAAAGAAGGGAAAGGGTATCAAGTGTCTGTTTAAAAGAAAGTATACAGATAAGTTTTTTCTGTATTTGGATCTGAGATGCAGGAAACTGATAATTTTTCAGATTAAAATACAGGTGAAAAAGAAAGACCATTAAACCTAATAAGAGTATATTTAGAATGTTAAAACAGTACAGTTTGCAGGCATCATTTGCAAATTAGAGTATTAAAATTCTAGTCAAAGGTTTCAGTGCCAATTATCTTAATGAGAAATGAAAGTGACAGAACTGGAGACCCTCTAGTGACAATATTCTTAAATGAAGGGAAAAAGTTGAAAATTTAACCTGATCTCATGAGTATATCTCTTGGCCATATTTTTTGGGGTTTATTTTCCTGTATGGTCTCCTCATAACTGAATCTTGAGTCACATATGTATTTTTTACTCATCATGTATTTTTATACATTAAAGCTGACCTGTATTCATTCACATTACACCAGTGTCTCCTAGCTCTATAATCTTAACAGTCTAGATATGTGCCCACAGTAGTACTGAATATACTATCCTTGTTTTCCAGACAGCTTAGTATTTAACATGAAATGTTCGTGCCAGCAAAACTCTCTGCTTGATTTCTTTCAGTGTGACATGCTTTCAGGGCTTGGAACCATTTTGCACAGTTGAATGATACTCTAACTAAAAATTTCTTCAGGTTCAGTAGATAATGGATTACAACAGTGTGCCTTAGGTATATTATCCATTTCCATAAGACACAAGACTTGCAGGCATAAACTGACTTGATTGTTAAAGCACAGTCCTTCTAAGAGTATTCTATTAAAACGATATTAAAACTTGCAGCAGTTAAAGCCTACACAATATGCACACAGACATAGACAAACTAATGTTTCCATATCAGTCAAACTAAGGTGGAATTCACACAGTGAGAGATATTTAGAAGCAGCTAGGCTTTGGCTAGTAATAAATATTTACAATAATTGTGGATAAAGACTAAAAACTCTGCACTTTTAGGTTATGTAGAACAAAAGTCTCATTTCAATGTGAGGAAAAAGTACATAATTTTCTACAGAAATGTCTGACTACCTACTCAGTCTCCTTATATATACCTATATATACCTACTTATGGCACTGTTCTTGATGGCTGTAGAACACTCTTCCTAGGAGCAGCTGTTTACCTGCCAGCAGCTGACTAAAGGTATGTGCATACACATTATTAGGTTCCATAATGTAAATCAATTTTTTCTGTGCTAGAAACAGTGGAGAAAGGAAGGGTTGTCTGATGCCAGTGACAGTCACTTCCCAGGAGAGCTCACAATAATAAAAGTAATGGTTTGCAGGTCCAAGGCCATGAAAATAAGGCAAAAAATGCTGCCACAGTGGATGTGGAAAATAAAGTGCCAGAGAAGTAATGATGCAAGTGAAAGGCAGGCTACTGAGGTATAAATGAAGGTCTCTCAGCAACATAAAAATCTAATGACACTTAAGGCACTGTGCAATATTCTTGCACAGAACTATTAAATATTTATTAAATAGTTTCTACTATTTGTATGGACCTTTTTTTCCCTGGTATTTTCAATTTCTATCAAATATTGAAGTTTATCCAATGGGATATTAATAGGATCATAGCTGAAATCCTGCTTTTAGGAATTACTAGTGAAAGAGAAATCATTTATATAAACATGCCGTACTGTTTTTTCTTTGACATTCTAATACAGTCTTCACAGGAACAAATATTGTATCAAATATTGTGTTCTTCAAGCATTCAATATTTCATTATGATTTTTTAATAAAATACTTTCCACAAAACTGTTCTTTTTATAAAGACTGATATCAGCCTAGTGCATTAGCTTATGCAAGAGATAATTTCCTTTAACAAACTTGATGTCAATATTAGGGTAAAGTATAAGATTATTTATTATATTTTCTTGGGTTCTATCTAGTTTGAGAATGTTTGATATTTCATATGAGAACTTTACCATGTCAGTGTTTAAAATTTACCTGTCAGTGTTTAAAATTCAATATTTCACAAAATATTTTTTTATTGTTTATTTTAATTCTCAGCTTGTTTTTGTAATATTGTAGTCCTCCTCAAGGAATTAATCAAACCCTTGCATAACAAAATAGATCATATATATATTCTATACAAACTGAAAAATAAAGTAAACCAAATACATATAAATTAAAATTTTCCTTTCCAAATGCTGATTTCTGGAAAATAATCATTTAATCCATAGAAAATTCCTGACCAATTCTTTTCAGGCTTTTGAAAATCTAACAATTTTGAGATGTGAATAGACTTGTCCTGAAAATGTGATAGGAATTACCTAGTCTATATTAGTTGTTATAAAATTCTGATTTTAATGAGTAGGGGTAGAATAAGCCTATTTTTACAATTGAATTAAGAGACAGAGTTTTTGACTGAGTATCCTTTCCTACTTCCCAGTACATTTGTTTTCATTCATTGAATATGTAGCATACAGATGCAGTTATATATTATTGCATAAGGTGCTATGTGACAAAATTTAAGTATCACTTTGGAGTTTTTTAAACATACAGGTCTGTTTTCAAAACCTGAACTTTGTGGTAACTTTTTCCACTTGTTTTCCACTTCCATTTGTTTGGACAAATGTTTAAGGCAGCATACCTTTTGCCTTCTATCAAATGTGGGGTATTTGCTTCATACCTCTCCTGGAAGACCTTATGCATTAAAAGAAAAATCATATTGAGAGGCAAATATAGAAGATTGATTAGATATAATATACCCCATCCAACTTAAAGCTTGTTTGCATGCTATATTTCACCTTCTGTATTTTTAAAAACACTTTACTTTCAATTGTTTTTATCAATACAAAATTTCCAATTAATGGAGGACCTGGGTTACGCACAACAAGCTCTGATAATGCTAATGCAGTTATTTATGAGCCATTATAGCAATTGAAGTTCTCTGTAGGGTGAAATAATTTTGTGAAGGTCAGATGGAGAATATATTTTGGGGGAGTGGTGCTTAAATCAGTATCAGTAAAGCTTACCTGACTTTGAAACAAATGTGCAAAGATCACTAGTTTTGAGTCTGAAAAGCTTCCCCTTCCAACACTGAAGAGGCCGTTCTGTAGGTGATAGATTATATATACATTTATTTTTCTCAATAAAATAATTAACGCCATCTTTACTATTATTATCTATAGAATTGCTAAGCAGTATTCTTATCACAAAGAAAAGTTTCTGGAAATTCCACACTAGCTTATTGTTGTTTGTGTTTTTATTATAATGTGTTTAAACAGCAAATGACATCTATAAAGCTCTAAGGTAGGTAGGAAAGACAGACAATATTAATCTTGGTTATTTTTTCCTTTATATCAATCAATTGTATTTATTTGATAGGTAATAAGGCAATTAAATGTGTAGTGAATTTAGTTTCTGTTAAGAGTATCTCTGTAGTCATTTGATTCTATTAAATAAAAATTATTCATCTGGTAAAATACTAAATATATACCAGGCAAAGAACCCCCAAAAATAGCAAATTAAAGAAAAATTATTATGTGGATGAAGCACTCAACATATAGAAGAGACAAAATAGAAAATAGCAAATAGGGAGGGTGAGAGCTTTTAGTCCCTTATAACCACCAGGCAAAATTTCAAAGTATATAGCTACAGCATTTTGAAACTTGTATTCAAGCAATATTTTGTTCCACATCCAATATCTAATCAGGTTTTAAATTACCATTGTGCTTTAATGCACTACATTTTGTCTTTCACTTTATGACACACTTGCTGGAAAACCCCAGTCCACCACAGATAAATGTTCTGTAACTTAAGCTCATTTGGGAAGCTATTAAAGACTATGCAGAGATGCAGTCTTTTTCCATATTCCTTCTACATCTTTCATCCACAAATAGTTTTTCTACAGATAAAAATGGTCCACTGAATTTTTTGTACATATCCTTTACTGATGTTTTGCACTATAAAGTCATATATTTTTGTGAATGATGGTTCAGCATTTCTCTACACTGTGTAATTTTTTCTCATAAACCAAATGTTCTTATATCTGTGAACTTCCTCTCTGTATTTTTATTTAGAAAATAGCCTTTTGAAGGCCTGTGACTTAATATTTTAAAAGAAATTAGGCCAAAAACTCTTGCTTAGTTTTAGCTAATTTATCAATTGTTGTAATTTGTTATCTTATATATACATAGAGAAATACACTTTCTTAGAATCTCTTTTACCCTATTTAAACCAAGTAGTTGAAATTATGTTACATTTTTGCTAGTTTAATAATACCCACAGTCAAATATGTCATATATCACAGCCACAATAAACTTCTCTAAAATATAGAGTTAATTTAAAATCTCAGCATAAAATTTTTATTACTGTGGTTTTCCATCATTGATAGATTAATAAGTGATAGCAACACATAACAGTTTATAACTATGTCTCCTCTAAATTCCAGATCATGTTAGTTTGTTCTTAACCCTTCCTGAAAATTGTTTCAATCTGTAATTCTAAGCAATTTAAGATTTTTTTTTTTAATCACATTTGAACTGTAAAATTTGTGATAAATTTTGAATTACAAGTTGCAATAAACTGGAAATCCAAGAAGAATAATTCTTTCAGATCTTGTGTAAACCAGCAGTACAAGGTAAATTGTAAGTTTGAAGGCGTTTGGTTTTATTAATGACTATTAGATGCTTTTGCAGGCAGCTGACATCTTGTAACAGTAAGACAAGCTTGTTTTGAAATAAGAGAGAGTCACCAGTATTGACAAGGTAGTTTCCATTACAAAGTGTTGTAGCTTTCTATATCTGATACATGCATCCATTTTAGTAGTCCCAGTTTTCACTCCTGGGTTCAAATGTTTTGCTTATATCACACAGGTGAAGAAAGGCAGGCCTTTGGGCATGGTGACAATCTGCAGGTTTTTGGAAATAAACCTACTGTGAATAAATATGTGGTACACGAGGTCTGCAGACTACTAGCTACTACAAACTGTAGCTATATGCTATATGCTCTAAGGAAAAATGGAATTCAGACATATCTGTGGATGACATAGTTACGAAAGAAAAAAATTGAAGACCAAATGCAGATACTTTAGGAAATTAATGATTTTTAGTGAAGATTGTGCAATCTGGGGAGAAAATAAAGATGCAACTGGAGTCTCTCTGATGGCACTTAAAGCATTCCCTTGAGTCTCTCTGCGACATAGCTTTGCCCAAATAGTGACAGCAGCAGACTTTTCTAATGTAAACATCTCTGAAGTAAACAGAATAATTGCCTTTGAATATGGTAACAGAATCTCTCTCTGTTGTCCAAAGGAAAAAATAACCCAAACCCCAAACATAATAAATATTCATCAAAATCCTAAAAAATTAAGATGCCCACTACCATCCCATGAACATGGATGTCTTTTCAATATTGTTGTGAAACAGAAACCACAATATATTAAAATATTTCCATAAGCAATATATTCAACAGAAAATTATAACAACATTCCAGAAAAAAAATGACATAGCTGACAAGCAAATAGAATTAAGTGTATTTCTGTCTCTAGAAAGAGTGGCTAAGGGTAGATATCAACAGCAGCAAAGTATCATTCTCCAGCCTCTCTTGAGGGATAACACTCTTGGATAACAAGAAATATGGTCTTCTACCAGACTTTTGGAAGCATGAAGGTTCAGTATGCTATGCTTAAAACCTCGTTTACAAGCAAAGATTAAATATGATATGTAAATCAAACCTTACTCTTATTATAATTAAAGTCTTACCAGTCTAATCTAAAAATCATTAATAATGCAGATCTAATTATTACAGGAAAAGAAGGAATAAGAACATACTGATACAAGTTTCAGTATGACTGAAATTACCAGTGTAGCAGTTAAAAATATTATACAAGGACTTATTTACTACTCTGCTCTTTTGCTTACACTTTACTTCTCTGGATCCTAAAAATTTTGGCTTCATTCTGTTGTTATGATGATTATTTAGCACCTGAAGGAAGAGCTGAAGTTATGATGAGAATGATGTATATGTTGATGGCTTATTCCTCACTGTATGGTCCACCTGGTGTAATTTCTATGTCTGATAAGATGATTTTATACTTTCTTGTTTTTACATTTTTTTTCTGCAATACCATTTTATATACAAATTCATTTTACATGGTGATTTTAACAATATGTAGATAGCACTTTTGTTTTGTGTTGCCTCTAAAAGCAGATCTTTCTTTAACCTATCATGTGTGCGAGTTGTGGAATTTTCAGTGCCAGCCTCATTCCCTATCTTTCATCATCCCAGTACAGAAGTCCTCCAAAATGCATCCTGCATCACCACTTCTCAGACCCTCTGTTGTCATATCAGATCTGCTTTTCCTGTTTTATGACAGTCTATTAGAGATGCAAAGCCATAAAAGGTGAACAAGAGTAAAAAATAAATCAATGTAGAGACCTGCTTGATTAGAAAATTCTGTGATCCTGTGAAGTTTATTTGCCATGTTACTGTTTAGGAGTGCTGTTTTACATTTCCTGAATGTCACCTCACTTTATGTCAGTCTTACCTAAAAAACTGAATTAGGCCTAGTTGTCCTCAGTGGGTTAAGGAGGAAAGACAGCTTGTTTCAGAGGTTGATTCACTTGAAACCTTTTTCATGGAGAACTTCTGGAGCAGACTGTGCTCTGGGCATTGTTGAGTTTTGGGTGGTTCATCCATGTGTCTTAGCTAATCACAAATATTGTTCTTAGCAAAGCATAACCCCATCCCAGCAGGATTCTGTTATTTTTTCATGCAAATGATCAAAAAAGAAATTACTCCTCTTCATTTTCAGGGGATGTTCTGTTCTGTCATTGCTCATCCCCACCAAGAATCATCACTGGAGCTCTGAGCAAGTTTTACTAGCAAGTGTCGCTGTCTGTGGCAGGGGAGTTGGAAACAGATAACCTTTAAGGTCCCTTCTAACTCAAGCCATTCTTTGAAATGTTGCTGCTACAACTAAACTAAGTAAAAGAAATGTATGGACAGGTCAGAAAGTATCAGAGAGAACAAGCTTTAGCTTTAGCCTTTATCCTGAGACCTTGTCAACTCAGTACAAAGCTAATGATGTGTTGCTAGAAACTACAATACTGTATTACAGAGCTACTCAGCGACAAGTATTGGTCTGTGTGCTCGGGAAAGAGAGGGGCAAACCAACAATAAAGCAAAATCCATCTGAAATGCAGGGCATTTGAAAAGGGGAATCTATATGTGCTGGTATCACACTGCAAATATTTGGAAAATGTAAAAGTATCCAAATGATTTTTACAGATACATTATTCACATCAGGGGTCTATACTGAGGAAAGTGTTAATTTCTGTGAGAACATTTAGCATGGATTGAATAGGAAAAGGGGACTTCTAGTGATTATTAAACACCAGCTATGAAGGGGTGATATGTGTTAATTGAGCAATTATGAAGAGTTGATATAGATGGAAAACACAGGTTATTATGCAATTTACATTTTCTACAATGGAGTCATATCTTTTGGAGCTCTGTCATCAGCACAACAGATAAAACGTTGTATTTTTCTTGCCCTACAAAAAATCCAAGCCACTGGAAAACGCTAATCCTTGCAGATTATGTATTTTTGAGACTTTAACAGGAATATACTTGAAAATTTCCTTGTCTTATACAGTCAAGGCTTCTCAAAATTTTTCATGTTTCTCCTATTTTCTACTTCCTTTCAAAAAATAATGCCTCTATCAACCATTCAAAATATTATTTGGAACACTAGACAGGCTATTACAAATTATATAAACTGTCAATGGCATATGAAGTATCAGAATACACTTTCTTTCAAAACAAATTAAATTGAATACACCAGAATTAAATTGCTTTTAATGTATTCTGAACTTTGACTGAAAGTGATGTTCTGGTATTTGTTGCTGGACAAAAGATGCATGAAACAATTTCAGGAAAATAAGTGGTTATTTTTTCACAAATTTGTGACCTATCCATATATCTCTTAACTTCAAAATTCAAAACTATGTCAGGAAACATGTTTTAATATACATCTACATCTTATTTCAGTAGTCCTGCATATATTCTTGAATATTGTGATTTTCAGTGATACCCATCTAAAACTTCTGGCACTTATGAAACAAAAAGAAATAAAACCTCTGTTAAAAAAATAACATTCCATTCTTTAAATAAAGGCTTCACCTTTCAGCACAGCCAGAGATCTGGTACATTTTGCTTTGTCTATATGTTTAAGTGCCCTGAGAGCTATTTACAAAAGAATACATTAGGACTAAAGAGATACTTAGATCTTTAGTAGCTAATTGCTTTTACAGAGGGTTCCTCTCCTGAAAATGTGGCAATCAGAAACTGAAAAACAGCTGATTTGAAACAAAGATGTGAATCATTATGTTCAAGGTTAATGCAGCTGCCCTTTGCTCTCTTTCTGAATAAATGTTCACACTCAGAGTCCTTTCCTCGCTTTACAGACACCAAGATATGAATTAGTCAGGAGACTTCATAAAAGTCTGCTCGTGCCCAGAGCTGCCGATCTTCACTTTCTGCAGTTCAGTGGCATTTAATTTTAATTGCTCCCCAAGCTTAGGCCAATTCTGGATGGCAAAAGCAGGGCAAGAATCATTCACTACTCCTTTGAAGTCTGGAAAGCCTGTATTCAGATTGCCTCAGGCTCTCATTCTTACATTTATGTGAAAATGTAAGCTGCTGAGTACTGCTGTTGAACATCTACAACACTGAGTTAACAGGAAATGTCTTGTAAAGTGCAGCTTGATTTTTTTTTCCTGTGGATTTTGTGTCAAAGATCTTAAAAATAACTGAAAAGGTGTAATGAAAATTCAGGAAAATCCATGCTAATGAGTTTGGGTAGATGTAGTTTTTAGATCATATTGCATAATCCCTTCATTAAACTCATTTGAAGGATTCTGACATTTGTGTAGAGCTCCAAGTGCATACTACAACTAAATCACAACTATACATTCTCAGTATGCTAAAATTTGTCACAAAGCAAAAGAAATAAATATTGCCCTGATGATGGCTTTGTAAAAAGATGGGAGAAATAATTTTTGTCCTGTCTTTTGATCCCTCTTTCTTTCCTTGACAACAGCAAAATTCAGGCCTCATGGAGGAAATTACTTCAAGCGCTGAGAAAATTGAAAGAGTGAGTCACTAGAGGAGATAAGCTGAAGTTGATGATAGTACAGAGAATAACAGATTGCCTTGTGGGTGTTTCTTCATATGGAATTCTTTGCAATAGGAAAAAAGAAGTAGGCATCACTACCAAAAGGTGTGGCCATTTGAAAGAAGAAGAAAGGAATACATTAAAATATATTTTTCTCCATCCATTGGCACTAGATTAAAAGTGGATGAGAGAGTAAGTCTAGAGGTGTGACAATACTAACCTAAATCTTCAGTGAAATTAATATAATTATGTACCTTAAAGACAAAATTACATTTTCAAATGAAATGTGACAATGTGGGTAATGTGGTTTTTCTTCACATGTAATTTTATGGCATCTGTGCTAAGCTGACTAAACAAAAGTACAAATAAAAGAAAAGTGTTGGAGAGAGAGAGCAGAAAATTATTTGTAAAATTTTGTGGGCCTTAAAGATTGTTTACCAGAGTTATTGCGAAAACTTAAAAAAAAAAAAAAAAACCAAGCCAAGAAACACCCCCAAACCAACCCTGAACAATCAGAGAATACAAACACTAGGTTCCAAGAAACCATTTTCTAATACAACACACTTACATTGTTCTGATTCCACATTTCTTCAGACAGAAACCTTTCACAAAATTTCTGTTCAGGTTCTCTCCTCACACTGTGACTAAAAGGAGAAAGTCCCCTTATCAGAAGTGCTTTATGTTTGGGAGGGTACTCATCTGCTCTTTTGAAGTTTGTCTCTCTAGTTGTTTTCCCAGCATGACATTCTCCAAAATAAGCCTTTTAAAATGATAGCTGCAGCTGCAAATTGCCCCTTAACATTAGATTTAAAAAAAGCAAATACAACAACGGGAATGTCTTGCCCTGGGTTTCTTTTGTTTACTCCTGAAAATCAGCATTTCTGTGATTGTCTTCAAAATAAAAATAACAAATATATTCAGGGACTGCCACTAACAGAGTACAAAAATTCTGTGTTAATTGAACTGCTTGATTTCATGCTTATCTTCAGCATTATTCTTGTCTTAAAGTTATAATATTTAACAAAAATAGAAGTTATTGCTTTTAAAATTATTTCATTTTACTATTAAGTTATATATAGTCTAGTAGTTATAAATTCAAACCCAGAATTTTTTTGCTGGTTTTGAGCCAGTTTTTATTCTATTTTAATTATTTTAAAGATAACAGCTATTTATTAAAAAAACCCTTCAGTATTACCTAACTTGAAAACTCATTAGCAACACAAATCTACAGTTTTTAAAGAGTGAATATTACACCAATCCTTTCTGCTTTATGTGTAGACTGTTCTGGAATATAGGAGGCACCCTAATTCTTTTTCTAAGAGCTACCTGGCATCTTAAGTTCCTATTCTATAGAAGTACTTAACTATTTATGTTTTAGCATAGGCTGAAATATAAACTTAAGCAGACAGTCACCAACTCCTAAAATAACCTGAAATTTCACAATGAAATATAAATTTGTATTAAATAATCTGAAACTCAGGTTATGAATATTTGTAAACTGATTAAGTTTATATTTGAAATTAAAATCCAGTTACTGTATTTTTGAATGCCTGCAGGCAGAAGAAATGAACCCCTGAAAACATTCCATGTTATTCAAAAAGCATTTATTTTTTCAAGAAAAACCTTTCTTATCATTATCTGAGAGACATAAGTTCAGCACTTACACATAACACTCTTAGAAATCATGCAAATAAGTGATCCAATATAAAAGTAAGGAAAAATTAGATAGGGTTCTGTAGGGGCAAGTTATTCTGATTTGGGGTTAGAATTTCTTTTCTCATTTAAATAATAACTAAATTATTACATATTTGTTCCTCAAGTAGGCTTAAAAGTATTTCTGAGGCTTAGGAAAGTGTGGCTTAGGCCAAAGTGTTTCTCAAGGTTTATTCTGCTGCTGAAAAAAAATTTGGGTGTTTATAATTTTGGGTTATTTTTTCAGTAGGAGTAGAATCATGTCTTCACTTTCATAAGAAAACAGCTATATTGTATTTAGAATTCTGGATTAGAATTGGGAGAGTTCTATTAGTAGGTGGCACATTTTTTATTTCTTCCTCATTTATCCCTCTGAATTTATTAGTGAAGTTTAGCAGTCTTCAAGGAAAGGAGTATCTGCTTTCCCTATTTCCCTCCTTTTTTTATTTAAAAAATAAAAGAAAAAATACTTCTGACTATATTATATTATGTTGTGTGTTTAATTGTTTGCCACCTGCTGAGACTTCACTTCAAATTATGCTGAGACTTGGTCATTAGTCCATGCAGTTATTTCACGCATGAGAATTATCATTTTTAATTTGGCAGAAGTGAACTAGTACCCCAGCATGTGTCCACAACATCCACCTCAAAAGAGCAGTAAAATGAGTCAACTAAGTTGATTAAGACAATAAAGCTATATCAGGATAGCTTTGGGGCTAACAAAAATGCTTACTTAATCCCATTTAGTGTTTATAACTGTTTGTGTTTTTTTTTCTTTTTTTTCCTAATGTCTCTAATGTGGACTACTAATTCAAGTAGTAAATTAAAATGTCCATAAAGTGGTAATGCATCCTATAAATTTACAAAATCACTTGCTAGAATTCTAATTATGGATATATTTCAGTGTAGAATGTAATATATGGGACTGTATTTATTGAAGTAAAATCAACATTTTATCTATATAGAAAGACTTCCCAAGTCCTACAGGAATGAAAGTCTAATTAGGTTACCCACAAAATACAAACAAATTTGTAACAGATTCTTTGTTTTCCATTCATAGCTTCCATGGAATATTAAAACCTAGAAATATTCTCTTTAAAGTATAAAATACTGGCTCACTGGAAATTGATTTTTTTTTTTTTCTCTTTGCACTCTGTAACCTTGAGACAGTGAAATGGAGACTCATAGGATTAAAATTTTTTATGGAACTGCTAAGATCTTATTCTTTTCCACCATAACCACTATGGACTACATTATAGATCTATTATATTTTTGTCACTAATTCTCAGTTTTTCATGTATGTTATAAAGTCTGAGAGCCATTAAAAGTAAGTTGACAGAAATTTATGTAGTAGTAAAGATCACAAATAGTTCATCTTTATCTGGAAAACATTGTGCAAGTAAAATATTAAGAAGCTTCTGTAGAAGAAATTCTGAAACTTAAATAGGCAAACAGTTAAAAAATAAAATGCCTAGCATCTAACGTTACTGTTTCAAAGTGTACAAATTTTCTTTCCCTTCCTCTCAGTGAAGATGATGCACAAATAATGACAGTTAGTTTTAGGATGACATGATCTTTTGTTCCCTTAAATTCTTTCTTTCCTTCAGTGGTCATGTTTTCTGACCTCATACTGAGCCTTTCCTCCATTTCTCTATGTATTATTTTTAGACAGATGCCAAATGTAGGACACAGTACTCACTGAGGCCTTACAAATATAATTACTGAAAAACTCTTGTGCAGAACTTCTATTATTAAATCACAAATGAGAATCTCCTTTTTACTTCAGTGGCACTATACTGAACTGGTGTGGTATGGTGACCTTGTCTGGCTGCCAGGTGCCCACCAAGCCACTCTGTCACTCTTCCTCCATCAGGAGGAGCTTAGAAAAGGCTTCTAGGCAGAAACAGAAGCACCAAGATCTTTCAATTACCATTAAGGGCTAAGCAGAATCTACTTGGGGCAATTAATTTATTGCCAATTAAACAAATAAAAAAATTTAAAAATTTAAACAAAAAAATTAAAAAATTATTGCCATTTCCCAAAATGGGAAATGAAGTTAACAGTTCCACTCCTGCTCTCCTTTTTCCTCACTTTTTCTCTATTGCAGTGTGTGGTCCCTGCCACAGGAGACAGTACTCCACAGAATCCTGCAGTGTGGGTCCTTCCCATGGGCTGCAGTTCTTCAAGAGCTGCTCCAGCACGTGTCTTTTACACGGGGTGAGTTCTATCAGGAACAGACAGCTCCAGCATGGGTCCCTATGGCATCACATATTCTCTCAGAATACCTATTCTGATAAGGCTTCCTTTCTCCCTAGAGCCACAGATCCTGACAGGAGCCAGCTCTACTGAGGAGATTCCACAGGGGCACAGCTTCTTTTGGGACACATCTATCTTCTCTGGCACTGGATCCTTCACAGCCAGCAGAGTGGATATCTACTCTACCATGGATCTGCATTGACTGCATGGAGCCAACTTGCTTCACCGTGATCTTCTTCACAGGGTGCAGTATCCCTGATTGACTCAGTTTCACAGGTCCATCTGGGATTCAACTGGAACTGGTTCTGTGTGACTTTGGGGCAGCTTTTGGTGGCTTCTCACAAAAGCCACCCCTGCAGCCCCCTTGACTATTGAAACCTTACCATGTAACTCAAATACAGCTGGAATTTGATTATTAATTCATTAGCTTTCCTGCCTTTTTTTAAACACAGTTTTGATATGACACCATCAATTCTACACTTCATATAACCATAATTTTGCCTTTCATAAATGTAATATCTTATTGTTTGTTATAGAATTCTGCATTCTCAGGTTTGTAATATTTGTCCAATTTAAATATGGTTGGAAATGTTTAATTCTATTCTGTAAAAGTTTGGGCAACTCCTTACAGCTCAGTGGCACTTTAAACTTAAAAATGTCTATATTTATATGCATATAATGTTATAATTGGAATGGTTACATACATATTTATGGTCTGTCTGCATCACCACATTAGAATGCAGAGGACTTGTGACTTTTCTTCTTTTGGAAGAAAACCTCTTATTTTGCCAGAGAACTTTTGCATGTGTGAAGTGCTTTTTCAACCATGATAACCAAAGATCATGGTTTTATATACAAACATATTTTCCTGTATATCAAGGGAGTAAGGAAATCTTACAAGTCTTTTTATACAAAATCTGCAGTTCCCCCTTGTTTTCCCAGATATTATGGTTCAATCCTAAAATGAAACTAACTTCTTCTCTCCTTCCCCTTCACTCTTGTAACCAGTCTTGAAGGTGCAAAACTTATTTCTGGGCTTAGCAGATGAATGGGGATACAATTCAGCCTCGTGGATGAAGGCCAGCAGTGAATGTAGCTTTTCTAGGTTTTAGTAAGGCTTTTGATACTGTCACTCACAGCATCCATCTGGACAAACTGTCCAGCTGTGGGATGAGGTTCCTGCACTGGGCCAAGCTGAAGGGCAGAGCTCAAAGGGTTGTGGGAATGGGGCTAAATCTATCAAGTGACCAGTCACAAGTGACTTTCCTCTTGTTTTAGTTCCAGGGCCAGCTCTGTTTGATATATTTATCAATGATGTGGGTGCAAGAATTGAATATACTCTTAGCAAGTTTGCTGATCATACCAAACTGGGAAGGGATGCTGACTTGCCTCACAGAAGGATCTAGACAGTTTAGAGCACTAGACAATGATTAATGTGATTAAATTCAGCAAGTCTAAATTCTGGATTCTGCACCAAGGACAGAATAAGACTAGGCAGAAGTACAAACTGGCAGAGGACTGCTTAGAGAGCAGCCCTGCAGAAAGGGATCTGGGGCTCTTGGTCAGCAGCAGCTCAGTGTGAGCCAGCAGTGTGCCCTGGCAGCCCAGAGAGCAAGCCCATCCTGGGGAGCATCAAGTACAGCATCACCAGCTGGTCAGAAGAAGTGATTATCCCACTGCATCCTGCATTGGTGCAGCCTCATCACAAGCAGAGTCCACTCTAAGTGGACATCATGTCAACTTAAACTATTGACCATGCTATTTTTAAAATCACTTGGATCATGAGTAAGATATATCTAGAGTATTCTACTATTCTAGTTTTAATTAAACCCAGGAAAAGTTATTCTGATTTTAGTGAGTGGCCCTAAAGTTGCAGCCCTTGCCAAGCAGAAAGTAAATTCCTCCTAACGAAATCTGAAATGAGTGGCACAGTTCCAAGGGCATATACATGCATACAAAGGTATATGAGCACATAGAAATTATACCAATGGTGTATATCTGGCACTTAATTTGCTGCAAAATTTTCTCAGACATATTGTTAGACATTTCACAACTACCAGTTTAAACATGCAATCCTACATCTTCAGTTTGCCTTCTCAGAATAGAAATTAGCATTGTAAATCTAGTCATTCCTGTTCCTTGGAAACTATTCATATGCAAAACTCTCCTCAGTTTTTAACTCCATTAGGAAAAGACCTGGACTCCCTTTCACTGGACCACAGAGCCATCCCTCCAAGTTTAATATTGTGACAAAATTTTTTGAATATTAAAACTGGAAATCTTGGTGCATAATTTAATGGAATACCAAACTTGAATTAAATTACTGCTGTACATGCAGTTTAGGAAAGCGTATCAATGGAAAAAGGGAGGAGAGACAAATCAAGGATTTACTGTGTTACAAAATAATAAGATTGTGACTGGGCCAAGTAGAAAAGAGAAAAGAATAAAAATACTGCCCTCAAGAGTCACAAAGACTATACATGAACATCATATCATGAGGTTATTTCTAAAGGGGAATTTAAGAACTGGAGGATTTATTTGAGGAAAAAAAATACATGAAGTCATAAACATAGACTAAAATTCAATGCCATATGATGCTGAAGCAAAGGATTTCTGAACTGGAAAATTGAAATTACTTCATAGAAAAACAGTTGATTTAAAATGTGACAAATAAACAACTAAGAAAAAAGGTAAGAAGGAAGGTGTCTGTAGGCCAAGAGTTAATTAAGATCTATAACTGTATTATGGTAAGATGAGAGCCTGTTGATGGTAATACAAGTATAACATTCAGAAATATATAAAATGAACTGCATTCCTAGTGTCTCCTATTGATTAAAGAGCATTCATATTTGTGCTACAGGTAAGATATCTGCAATTCAAACTGAAGCAACAGATTTACTGTAATTAGTAGAAAAGTGCATAGTGTCTAGAAAACCAGTTAAAGTAGTGTAAAAGAAAAAGATCACCAGAATTCTTTGAACCTGGATTTCTGTAAGCTGTTTAAGAGCAAGCAATGTGTGCTAGGAATTATTCTCTCATGATAAAATAAGTAAATTACTAACCCAAATTATGGTTGTGATCAGCTTGTCCCTAGAATGCCCACCATGAGAGTAGTGATGTTTTGTGAAGAGAATTGCAGTACACAGTGCAGAACAGGTGCTTCAGTCAGTTGGGATCAGGAAGTTGCACAGTCAGTTGAAGTTTATGAACTACAAGATGTGCCTCTGTTAGTAAAGAGAGACACATATTCAGATACAGAAATCTGTAAGAGATCATCAAGCAATCTCTTGGAGTCTGTTGGAGCCAACATTTGGATACACAAGTTGAAGACAAATCTAAACCTTTTTATCATCGTTTCTGATGAACAAGTGCAAAATGAGAACATGAAATTAAAATGTGAATTGGGTAAGAAAGATAATTGCAAATGTTGAAATTTATTTATTAATATAGAAAAATATGCATATTAAAATTCATAGATTCAAATAAGCAGATCTGATTTTTTTCCTTAAAGGAAACAATAATGAGTTCACACAATGAAAGGATAGTTTCATAAAAGAACATTGCTGCTAATACAAGCACAAACTAATGGAAGAAACATATAGGTATTGCAGAGATACCCACTTGGAAAAATCAGTTCAGCAATGAACTGAAAGGAAACAGGTAAAAGCCCCACAAAACAAAAGGAATAGAAAACTTATCAAATTGCTAATTGGTATATAAATTTAAAAAGTAAACTTAAAAGTAACAAAACAAACAAACAAAAAAACCCAATAAACTAGCAAGAATTATAGATAGTTAAAAGAAGTAATAATAATAAAAAAAATAATAATAACATTTAGTAGAAATTGTCGGAGTAGAAGTATTTACTTTTTACTGTCTAGGGACAAAAATACATAAATATTTTACATTCTTATTCTTACCTCACTGTGGCTTGATAAAGTGTATGTCCCCACTCTAGCCACAGTTTTTCCCTCTGTAGTTGTTTTTTTGCTAGATTGACAATAAAAAGAACATATGTAGAAAGCATATGACTGGTCAAAGAGAAGTCACATGACTAAACTTTTAATTCAGAATCTAAGTACTTGAAACAATATGGAATGAAGTGGGGACATAGTAGCAGCTTTTCAAAAAAACAAAAAAAGAAAGTCCCCAGGAATCATGACCCACTTTGCACTCAGGTGTCCTCAACTCCAGAACTCCAGAAAATAATTAAATAATTTGTAAGTGCTTAGGAGAAAAAATATTGATAAAGAGCTCTTCCCTTCAGGCTAGGGAAGAAAGAACATAAAAAGCTTAATATATATTTTTTTTCTTTCTGCTTTTTCACATTTAGAAATAGTTTTGCCCTAAACACCACTTTGAAACACAGCTGTATAAATAAAATGCATCAAAGTATAAACTTAGTGAAAAGTCATAGAAAGCTATTCTGCTGAGATGTGTGGACCTTTTCTGAAAGAGAACTGATCTAATTTGGCATTAAAAAAATCAGAAAATTGTTTTACAATGCAGTTCTTAGAGTCTAAATCTAGAAGCTGCATATATGTTCTATTTATTTTACTGATTAATTGCTTGAAAGTTTTACTGCTTGTTATTGACTTTAGAAAGGATGTTATTGAATTTAGAAAGGATGCCAACAAAAAGGAAACATTTAAAATGTAATAGTTACAAAGAAAATGTCATATAACAGTTGGATGTCCACTAAATATTGCTTTAGAAGAAAAATTAAGAAAGAAACAATATAGAAGAAAAAATAGCAGATAATATGCACATATATATATATATATATATATATAGATGTTACATTGCTTTTTGTAGTTAATAATATTTACATATATTTCTGTTGCTTGCAAACATCTCCATATATTGAAAAATATTTGCTTTTCTATGATTTTTCTCCAGATAAACAAATGTGATTATGTGTATTGTGTGAGCACACATGTGCACAGGTAGGGTATATGGAGATCTGTATAACTACAATAATATTGATTGATGTGTGTCTAGTGAATAATTACGTCCAGAAACATACCTGATTACTTACTTGAAATTTATTGTCTCCCTACACGCATGTGCAGAATATAAAGCTGAAATCAATAGCTGAGTTTACAGTACAGAGTTAGCATGCATTTAACTAAAAAATGAAAAGAGAAAGTATTTTCATATCTGAGAATTGGATTCAGACTATAATACAGAAAAAAAGCTAGAAAACAAAAGATATAAGAGCAGAGTTATTTGAAATGCTATTGTCTTCCAAGACAGAGTTACCTATCTGAAAACTTAATTAATTATCCCTTTGAGGCTAGAATTGTGATTTGCAACTGATTCCTGCACTTCAGTACATGTTTTATATGGGAAGCAGTCAGAATTTTAATCTGTTTCCTTGTCTGTATGCTTTGTTTTATTACTTATTTATCTTAGAAAAAGAAAGAAAAGCTGCAAAAGCAGTAGAGAAATTAATTCCCTGCTTTTCTGGAAAGCATCTCTAGAAAGCTGAAATACAATAATCTGTTCTGATATCTGATGTTGTTAAACTTTTAAGTTTCAAATGTAGCAAGGTCAAAAAGAGAACAAAAAATTAAATTACAACATAAACTAGTAAGAGGAAAAAGGTAATCTGGTGTAGGAACACTGTGGGGAAAGAAGGTGTCCACATAAACCCCACTCTCTGGTAGTGTAGTATCTGGATTCTTTATGTTTATGAAAAATTATGTCTACTTAAAAAAAAAGAAAAAAATAAGTCTCTTAGTGTTTATGAGATGCACGATTCTACACTGGGTTTAGAAAGAAGTGCTCTAGCAGAACTTCTGTGGATTTCTTTATGGATAAAAATATCTTTTTTCTTCCCTTGGCCACCTGTTCTCGCCTGAAGATAGCTTGGCTACATCATGATTCCATATTGCTGCAGTGAAGACAATGGAGTTGGGTTGACTCCACTTTATTGTATGCTTAGGACATTGCCTTGATTTAATCCAATAATTGCACAAGATATGATTTGGCCATATTTTGAATAAGCAAGTAAACTCAGGGTTGCCAATGTGACATTTTTAGACATGATAAACCTAATACTATTCTTAATAATATTATTTTCTCTTTATTGCTGAAGTTAAGATTTCAAACATGTTAATTAATTCTGACAGCTGCTGTTAATGCTTGCATCATACAGTATATACTGATCCTGACATTCAATTTCAAGTCTACCAATATTTTCCATATTTTCATTTGAAGTACTCTTTTCAATATAGATGTTTTTCAATAAATAAAAGGACTGTAATCAAATTTCTAAACTTCTACCTGTTAAGTAGATCTCAGTATCAATTGTATGTCTCATTCATTATTTAATGGAGATACTTAGCATTTTATAGTGTTATGATAATGAACAAGGTAGCACAGAGTGGTATAACCATGCTAGACTTGTTTGTGGGTTTTTTTTCTTGGGGGGTTGCTTGTTTGTTTGGTTTTGTTTTGGAGGTTTTGTTTGGTTTGGGGAGGGTTGTTTGTTTTGGGTTTTTTGTTTTGGTTTGGTTTTTAATTTTTGTGGGGTGTGTGTTTATCTGTTCCTTTTGTACAAATTAATAGATTTCTGTAGATGCACATTCATGGGTCTTAGAAGAGGAATGTGCATTTTCCAGAGTTATAGAGTTAAACATTTATAACCTGGAGTGTAAAAGATAGTAAGAAGCAACTTAAATAGAGGTCTTAGAGAAAAAATTTTCTGTGTTTTACATTTCAAGCAGTAATCTTTCATGATAAACTTCAAACTTGAAATAGAAGCAGGAACATTTTTAATTACTAAGTTGGCCAAGAATTTCTGCTTTTCTAGGAGTTTATACTCATCTGGGAGGTTTTCAAAAGCATATTTTCTTGTGGTTTTAGTGAGATCAGTTGCTTTCTTAGAAATATACTAGAATGAGTAGAACTTGGAGTGCAATATATAGCTCTATTTTCCTAAATCATATAGTGAGAGTTCATGGTCAGTTCACACCCAGTTCACACCCTGCTCTGCCTTACCCAAGGTCTTGATTCAGTGTCTTTCATGTCAGGAATACACAGGATATTGATCCTTCTGCTATTGACCTCTTCTTCACTTAACACTGCAAGGGGAAGGAAACAAAGCTAAAACCCCAAACTGAACAACAAATTTAAAAAGAATTCAAGTAGTCCTGACATGAAACACAAATAATTTTAAAATGTTGCTTTGTTTTCGTAAGATTTTATTTCAACATTTGCTGAATATCAAGGGTTTTTTTCATAGTTACCCCCAACACTGACATGCGAAAAGATATTTGGAAAAAAAATGTAAAACACCACTCATCAACATTTTGACTACATTTATTATGTCAAGCATGACAGGCTGCCTATTAATTTCAGTGAGAATAAAACTGAATTTTTAATATTAGAATGATAAGCAGAATTACAGAGAACTAAATAGTACACAAAGAGAATATATAATTATTCAAATAGGATCTTTAGAATTGTGTACAACTTACTCAGAACATATAATTTACTTTTATAACAAATATCACCGTGAGGAGAAAAATTATTTGCTCCTTCTAAATATTGTGTTCCTTTCTTTGTTCATGCTTTATACTGATCCTCTGTACATTTGATATCACCTCCTTACTATCACTGAATATTGCTTTTGATTTGAAATTATTCTAAATTCTCTGATGATGTGAGGTTTTATTTGGTTTAGTTTGCTTTTTTAGGATTTGTGAAGTTTTTATTTCTTGGAAAATTACAGTAAATTTCAAAGTCATGTAGCTTGTTAAGTGTTTCAGAAGTGATTTATTAATATGATACTGACATTCATAGATCAGGCTGTGAGCTCTACATGTGACCACATTAGGGAGATTTTACTCCCATAAGCAGTGCCATTGATTACTTGTCAGAACAATGGGTAAGAACCATCTAACCTTAGATGATCTGAATACTTTTAAAATTAAAAATGAATTTAAAAGAAAGGTCCTGCTCTTGTATGCTTATAGGCAAAGAGAAACTTTCTGTGTTGCATAGTCACTGGTAAAGATAAAACCTTATTCATTTGTGCACTCCTTTGAAAAGACTGACATAAGTTCTAGATATTTATTAGACCTAGGGAGATAGATGCTGTCTAGATGAAATTTGGATTACACTGTGATAAAGATGTGTGAGACAGTGATAAAAATGACAACAACTAAAATGTTAACAACAGAGTCTCAAAAGTAGTCTTTGGACAAGACTGCTCAGTTGCATTCGCAACTTGCATTTAAAAATAATTTCAACAGTCTATATTTATTCCCATGCCTCCAATTTTTTCAATTTAGCAACAGAAAAATTAGCTTTCATTTCTTCAGTATCTGTGGGCTGTCAGTAGAAGTGTGTTATAAAATGAAAATATTACCAGTAGTTTTGGACATTGATAAAAATTTAGGTATGTATATAGTAGGTGATAGAAAAGTATTGTATGCTGCTAATTAAGTTATATATTTTGAAAAGTGGCAGTGTACAGTTCAGTAATACATTCCCACTGTTCTAATTATGTCATTTCTATATCTGTGTGTTTAGTGGGTTTTTTTTCTGTTTTAAAGAAAACACTGGATTAGATGCTGGTAAGTTTGAATCAGCTCAGGAGGCACTATGTAGTTAACTAGCTCTTGTGAAAAACCACAACTAAAGAAGTAAAGGATAAGCTGTAGGTGTGTTGATGCAGCAGCATTAGAAGACATAATGGAATTCAGACAGTGTGACTGAACAGCAGGGAAAAAAAACAAATATAAACAAACAAGAAGAAAGTTTTGGACATTTTTCTAGGAATAAAAACAGTAGTATTGCTATGAATATTTGATCAAATAATGAATTAAATACTATAAAAGCCTTAGCTATGACTTCAAATAGAAAACAGGAATGTGTAACCACAGAAACCTCACCAACAAGTTACTGGACCCTTATGTTTTTGTTAAGAAAATTATGCTGCCTGGAAACCCACTACCCTTCCCATCTTGCTTTTAATAACAAGGATTCCAATCAGTAGACCTCAATAGCAGTAGCCAATTATTGTTTTAGGATAAGAATTTTGATGAAGTAATGAATTATTGGAACCAGTCAATGTAAAGGTTAAATTAAAAAGCTTGCATAGTGTGCATAAGATGTAAAAGAATTTCTGTAACAATGGCTTAGCAGGAAAAGTATATAAAAGGGGTGAGTTTTGTTTGTTGGGAACACAGTTTCTGAGGAATTGTCCTCTGTGTTCCCAGCATCCTGAATAAAGAATGTCTGCTGATTCACATCAAACTGCTGTTGTATAAGTTTATTTCATCCCATTTGATTACAGTATCAGAAGATTAATAGTTTAATAAGAGCAGTATAAATCATATCAATACAATTAGTATTAAAGAGAATAAAGCCATTCAGAAAAGCAAAAGGTATGCTCTACCTTTCAGATTGCCAGAGCTGCCTCAACTCTTAAAGGAAATAAACATAACTACATTGATTCTATACTTTCTGGAAAATCCAACCATGCTTTCCTCATTTGAGGACCTGATGGTTCCTGGGAAATAATGAAACAAAATTTTAAGTCTGAATAGTTAGAGGAAGCAAACAGCCAAAATATTTCATCCATTTCCCTCATTTTCCTACTGCACAGATAGAGTCTTAGCATGTTTGGGGAATCAAGTACCTCAAAGAGGATTGTTCTCTGACAGCCTAAGGAAGGTATTTAAATGGGATCAGATAAGACCTCATCCAGCCTTTGTTTTGGTGAATACAACTGATGCATGACTACTCCTGCATATACAGAACCTATCTCTATGGCTGATCTGAAAACACATGCAAAACATCACCCATCTATGTAAATTATGTATACAGGACTGTCTTACATGACTATGTTTCCATTTCCAGGAACAGCTTCTACCCTATTAACACCCTATCCACATATGGTATGATCAATTATGCAGCAAAAACCATGTGAGAAATTGTTGAAAGCACCAGATTTTTTTTCTCCCTGAGTGGTTAACACACGGAAAACAACAAATCTGTGTAGGCACAGCTGAGATTATTGGAATCTTCAGGACTCTAAAATGCCTTCTCAAAGAGCTCCTTCATCAATGAATCAAATATTTAATTGAGCAGGTGGATATAATTTTAATTACAATGTTTCAATTCCTTTCACTAAGATCAGTCCATTAATTCATCTGTGCGGATGACTAGATGTGGAGTAATTAATTAGTTGGCCCATCCAACTAATTAATTACTCATACATGAATGTATAGATTGGCCCTGGTCTGATACTCAGTTACATTACAGTTATAACTGTAGGACAAACTTGAGTTACACATATTTTTCCATGCCTACAGTGAGAGGACTAGAGGATATGGCCTTAAGCTAAGACAGAGGAAATTCAAATTTGATATTAGAAGCATTTTTTCCTCTGTTAGGGTGAGTAGGTATTGGAATAGGTTGCCCAGAGTGGTGGTGGAATCACCATCACTGGTGGTCTTAAAGAGGCATCTGGATCTAATATTGGATGATGTGGTTTTTTCAGTAGTTTAGGGGTTAAAGTGGAAGTGCTGCATTGACAATTGGCCTTGATGATGCAAAACGTCTGTAGCAACCTTGATGATTCCATACCTATAAATGAAGTTGCCTTGCCACAATCCATGAGCTAAGAAGGCGTGAGATAGAGATCTTTTTTTCAGTCTTTCATTAATGGAAAAATCTGTTATTTTCACCATGTAGTAATTGTACTGTTATTTAATCATTCAGTACCTCAAACACACTTACAAATTTTTCTATTTCTTCCCAATATTTTTATAGTCCAAAATGAGGTACAGTGAAGAAAAAAAGTTAACTGAGAATTGTTTCCATAAAAAAATTTCTCAGAAGGGAACTCTCCACAACAAAAAATGTGTTCTATACTGGCTATGTAGTGTAAAAATAATCTATGTGTTTGTGTTTTCTAAATTCACAGCTTTAAATCTCTTCTGAAGTTGGAAACAGAATTTTTCTTATCAGAACTTGAAAGAAGCTATTTTCTTGCGTGAGGCACTGGGACTAGAAAGTCTTGCAATCTGAGGACTAAGCATTAGCATTAGAATACATTATGGAAATTATTTAGCATCAGTTCTTGGTGTTTGCTGTTCATGAAGTATCACTGCTAGGCATGAAGTCTGCATGGCAAAGAGCAGGGTGGCTAGTTAATATCTCAGGATAGCTATAACTTATGCTACTGTGCAGTCTTGCCCTTTTTTTTTTCCTCTCAGCTGAGAGAAACCTAACATTGCTATAATACTTTTTATTCTAGAATTATCTTATTAAAAAAAAAATCTCTACTAGTTCGGGTTCTAGACATATCTTGCTCAGAGCTAGTGACAGTATCTGTGATTTGTGAATCACTGAATTATGTATACATTGCTGATGAAAAGCATTTGCAAACTAAATAATTGTACTGTTCTTCAGCTCCCTATCTGTAAGTGGGAGAAAGCAGCGTTCCTTTTGTCTTTCTCATTTAAACAGTTCTAAGACTACAAGACTTTTTTATTATTGTTTGTTCAGTGGTTAAATCAATATTATAATTGCATTGAAACAAATAGTTGCTAAAAATGGATGGAAATACTTAGCCAGGTAAAGACACAAATATAATTTGTATTTACAATTGAAATTACAGGTAAGTTACAGGAGGTAGCCTGTGTGATACAAATTTATCCCTGGTGGATCATTCTTAATCTCTGTATTGCAATATAGGAAGAAATCAAATTTTTCACAGCAAATACTTCACTTTAGTTAGACTGTTAGGAGAAAATATGCCCCAAGTGTTTTGGTGCAGAGATATTTACAACTGGCCGATAAAGCTTATGCTGAGTTCATCAGAGTTACTCCCCTCCAAACCTCAGGCTAAGCTCCAACTGTGGATTCTGACAAGAGCAGAGAGCCTTTTAACATTTCCTCAACAATTTGCAGACGTGAATTCTGAAAAATATCAACTTCAGGGATTCATAATCTAGCAGCTTTGCTTTCAATAACAGAATGCACATTTCTCATCTGGCCTTGAACCCTCATATTTTTTGTATGACTTTTTCTTTGTGTTTTAACTTCCTAACTTGTAAAAAAAGTAAGATTTTATTGGTGTGCTGATCATGCATCCTCTACACTGTATTTTCTGCTCAAGGGGAAAAATGTTCACTTACAAAACTGGAACTTGATTTCACGCTTCTTGGAGAAATTCCACATACTTCAATTTACAGCTAACACAGTAAAGTTTGATGTGTGAGACACTGTGCTCTGGATGTAAGGAAGATTGAGAAGGATCCAAATACGTTCCTGCCAAGAAATCACTTTACAGAGGATGGATTTTTACAATGAATAACATGATAGCATAACAAATTAAATAGACTAGGGATCACCAAAATACAATCAATTATTATGAATACATTGTTGTTTTCAACATTTTTACCATTTATGTGGAAGAAAAGGTTTTGAAAGGTCAAAGATATTTTTAATACTGTAGATTAATTAATGGACTTGAATTTTCAAATCAGAAATAGCCAGAATTTGTTCTCAAGGTCTGAATTTCTTGTATTTTTCTTGTATATTTGAAAATACTGCTTTCTGATAACAATCTTGCATTTAATTCCAGTTTTAATTCATATATCATATCCATTATCACAGCACCTGTTATCATCTACTAATGTACAGAGGACCTTAACATTAATATAAGTGTTTCAGTATTTAACAAGTTGCCTTCTTTTGATAGATATCAGTTCACAGATGAAAACACTCTTGCATTGTACCCACTGTGATTAAACTTTCTGTTATCAAAGACACAACGTTAAAGGGGAAAGTCAGGATAGGAGGAAGTGCCTGCTTTAAACAACTAAGCAACTAAAAGTCCAGACAAAAGGCCATATAAAAACCAACTGTGTGGCTGATAAGTCAACAAGTTTGTCTAATTTTTTTCAAAAATACTGAAAGGAATTAATGGTTATTCACATACTTTGTCTCTTTTTCCATTGAATATCAGACCAAAAAGAAAAAAATCTAATGAATTTTGAGATATTTAAGTGAAGGAATTAACTATATATTACAATATTCATTCTAGGCTGCACGAGGGAAAGCATAGTGGTAGGTCAAAGACAGTAATTATTCCACTCTACTTGACACTTTTTCAATTTAATCTGGAATATGGTGTCCAAAGCTAGACTATTCCATACAAGAGACTCACAAACTACAGGAAATATAGCAGTAGTCCATCACAGTGGTCATAAAATACAAGATACATGAAAAGTAAGACAAATTTGGGTTTATTCATCCTAAAGAGAAGACAAAGGATGTCTAATGAAAGTTTAAATTGAAGGGACACACTTCTCACACATGCACAGTTGAAAGACAGTGAACAGTACTCATACCAGATAAGATATAAGGGAAAACACTGCAAGATAAGAATGGTGGACAAGATTGCTCAGAGAAGTTGTGGAATATTCACCTGAGGAGATATTCCTGATTGTCTAGGTGTTGTAGTTTGACACGGAAAAAGAATTTTTCCGGAAGGAAGAGGTCAATTTGGATATTGACCAATTGAAGGTGGACATGCCTCTGAGAACACAGAGGGGTTAAAAGCAGAATTCCCAGGAGAACTCTCTCTCTTTGGTTCCGCTCAGCCGCAGTGCAGCCTCTCCCCTGCCCGGCCGTGGCTGGGTGGGGAGGGGAAGGCCCATGGCCTGACTAAGGTGGGCCCAAGGGTGCAGGGACTGGAACTGGGCTGGCCCCCTCCAGATGGAAGTGTGCAGAAATCTGCGATGTCTCCGTTCCTCCCCCTAGAGTCTCTCTCCCAAGAGGGAGAGGGAAAGAGACAGCAGCAGTCTTGTCAGCAATTTCACCACGGGGAAGGAGGAGCTGGGGAGGGGGCCGCAAGGTGCCCAATGCGTGGGAGCTGCCGAAGTCTGGGCATCGAGCCATCCAGGGAGTTCGGATTTTTAACCCTTCCTTGAGAAAATGAAAGCTTTGTGAATTTTTTTTCCCCTCCTCAGTTTGAAAGGGAGGAAGAGGGACACCTTGGACCCTGGGATGTTAGAAGGAAGAATTCTAGATGGGAGGGGAACAAGGAGTGGCTTTTGGCTGGACTTTTCCATGTTGGCCACAAACTGAACCAATCTTCTCCTTCAAGAAAGACTATATTTTAGGAGGATGCCAGAGCAAAGTCGAGAGACCTGCTTCAGCTGGGAAAAGACAGAAGTGGAGTGAACAGAGAAAATGTTAGGGGGTTTGTGGTAGTGCCCCCTCTTCTCAAAAGAAGAAGAGAAGAAGATCTCTGTTCTTAGACCCTCGGTCCCAGGGGAAAATGGAAAAAATGGGGGGGGACTGTGGTCCCAAAAAATGAAAAACTGAATTGTTGTTTTCTCCGCTCTTGGCAGGGCATCCTTGAAAGGAAAAATCCTAAAAGCAGTCTGTCCATCCATGCATTGGTGGTGAGAGAACTGTGCATGGAAAGGAGAAGGGTCACCATGGCAAACTTTTTCTCTGGGCAGTGCCATGTGTGACATGGAAGCACAGGAAGTGGCAGCTTTGTTTTCTTGGGGGGTCTGTGGCACAGGAGAGACTCCTGTTCCCTTGATGGGCTGAATATCAATTGTCTGGAGGGTGGAAACCTGATTGGGGTCCAGATTGTGTCTCACTGTGATTTCTTAGAGTTGGGTGGTGGGAGGAAGAATGCTTTGTGAGGTTTTCATTTTGATTTTTGTGTGCTTTTTTTCCCTTTTTCCTTTCTTTCTTTCTTTTGTAGTAGTAGCCTAATAAAGTTTTTTTCTTGTTATTAAGCTTAAGCCTGCTTTGCTCTGTTCTCAGTTCCATTTCACAGCATTCAATTGAGAAATTACATTTTCATAGAGGCACTGGCATTGTACCAGTATCAAACCATGACACTAGGAAAAATCTTGAGCAGCCTGATGTATCTCCAAAGATTATTGACAACTAAAATGTTTGCATGTTTTCATAATTCTAACCCAGAAGGCAGCCCCAATATAAATAAGCTAACAGGTTGACTAACAGTCACCTGAATTTCAATAAAAGTGTACTGAAACAGTGCAACTAACAGCAATTTATAAGGATTTTGTAGCACTGTGATGTCATAATCAAACACAGTTTTACATATTTATATATGCAATGTGATCACCAAAGAACCTGGGTGTAGCTCCATGTAGGAAGTGGAAGTAAGAAGTTGCTGGAGAACAAGAAAAAGGAAGTCTAACATTACAAAATGATAGCTCCTCAAACATACAGAAAGTAGAAAATAACAGAAAAAGAGAACAGTTTCAGAAGCAGAGGATGGAGGCAAAGGCATAAAAACCATCAGGCAAAACTAAACTAAACAAATGAAAGCTGGAAAGAAAGAATAATCCTACCTATCTCTGAAGAGGAGCTTTCAAGTTGGAGCCCCTACATCCACATCTTGGTCACTAAAAACTAGAAAGAACTGCAGATAGACCCACCACACTGCATCACCCCTATTGTATGTTAAATTTACAGCCAGTTTAGAAGTTTTATGAACTAATATTTTTGCATTTGTTATGAAAATAGTTAATCCTGTGCAAGAAATTACCATAATTTAACCTGCTCAATGAATGTAATCAGTAAAGTTCAGTTTTAAAGTTTAAAACTGGCCTGACTGAGCAGTCTTCTAAACACTTTATCATAGTAATTTCTAGCTCTCTGATGTGTGTGTATAAATATTAAAAAGCCCTTCTGTGAATATATATATAAGTGTGTGTATATACAGATCTCTGTTTTCAGTTGCTACAACTGAAAAGGAAAGACCCTTTTGACAGTGACTGATTCAGGGATTTCAGTTTCAAATTAGAATTGCATCTATTTTAAAGAAAAAGGATGTCCTTTTATAACAAATAAGACAGTATGTTAACATTTTTTTCTCTCAAAATAGGCTATTTCAGCTTGTTTTCTTTTCACTTTATCTATAACTACTTGCCATTTTGTGTCTTTTTATGATCTTCTGCTCTGATTGTAGTAAGAAGCAGTTACAGATCAACATCCAACACTTAAAAATACGTATTCACATTAGTGCACACATATGAAAAGAACAAAATATTAATGACAATAATAACAACATAATAATAACTGACACTGTTTAACCTTTAGCTAAAGAAAACAAAGCACTTTGAAAAGTTTAAAAGTGTGTTATATCTTCTTGACTAAAGCATCAGCTCATCTATCACTGAAAGTCAGATAGTTCTTAGCTGGAAGTAACAGCCTTTTCAAATTTACCATGTCCTTACAGGAAATTTGAGATTAAAGATAAATCCCGTTCAAATTATATTACCTCCTTGTGAAGAAAACAATTGAAAATTGCCAAGAAAAAGCATGCTTCTTTTCTTTCTTCTAAGTCTTATGGTGTTACAATGACCTGGTGGGAAAAGGATGTGCAAGAGGAAACTAGCATTCAATAAAATTAGAGATGATTTATATTGATACAGACTAAATTATCCTTGAACCATCTACAGTAGCTCTTTCAAAACAGAAGACATACAGTTATGAAAAACTTAATACAGGAAAATCATAAAAGAGGGAGTGACTTTTGAAATACTGAACAAGAATAATGTAAAACAATTTGTATACAATTTCTGTAATTTAATAAAAAGGCTATTAAGTTTCTGCTTTCTGAATTCTTGAGCTGAAGTTCAAAATTTTTTTTTTCATCCTTTTTCTGTGTTCATTTTTCCTCTCTGTTTTCTGTGGAATTTGAAAGTTGACATGGTTCTATTTAATTAGTGGTAGAATCCTACCCACAGATCTGCTTAGTGTCCATGGCCTTACTGATGCAGAAATGACATTAGTTGATTTCCCTTATGACTCTCGAAACATAAAATGTGTAGGACTTCAAAAGCTCTTTTAAATATTTCTTTCTCAAAATAACACTAGAAAGTGATGTACAAACTTGTACAAAACATATCAAATGAAAATCTAGACAAAATGGACTTTGGAATGTAGAGCAGGTTCTGACAATTCAGGTGGAGTTTAATACTGGCACCATATAGGTTTATCAGCAGCAGTTTTTATGTTTTTCATATAGTAATATCAAAAATACATAAAATCATTATTTTCTTGATTCTTGGATTGTATGTGCATTTTACATGGTTTCATTTAAATGAGTTATACATGATGGAATTACCTAATGACCCTTAATAATAATCATTACATTTTAATGCAGAGTGGGAGAAGTAGATATTCAAAATAGCTTTGTCCCTGTTAATCAGAGTATGTACCTCTAAAAAATTCCCATCAATTTAAAGATGCTAAAATTTGCTGAAAATTAACATACTGGTTTTTCAGGAAGATCACAAGAGAGATTGATTTCAGACTACATAGAATTGAATAAAGTTATGGTACAAATCAGACACAATAGAATTTCTAGGGGAAAAAAGGAAACAAGCTGCACCTGGCATTTGAAATTAAGTTCTACATATCATACATATGTATTTTTTGTCTCTGCAGCTAGCCTAGGGCATTAGTTGTTGTCCACCTACTATAACAAAAACTATTAAGTTTTTGAAAAAAGAGAAAGATTTTTCCAGGGTAAAGAAAATTGAATGGGATTGGTGAAGATGTTTAAAAGTGTTAAAAAAAAAAAAAAAGAAAAAAAGAAGGAAAAAAGCTGCTTTTGGAGTATAAAAATTAAGAGATTATCTATGTGTAAAGTCCATGATTAAAATAAACTACTGAGAAAGAGACATGACATTCAGTGATAACCAGGAAACTGATCTCTTTAACAGTAACAAGAAACAGTTAAGTTTCATCTGATTAATTTATTTTTTAAATTCTTTCTGAAAGGGAAATACTAACAAACTTGAGGTCTATCTATTACTATGCCAGCAGCTATATTATCAGAGGATATGCAATGAAGGGGCAAGCTTCTAAAAACAGAGTGGCTATACACAAAATTTACTCTCAAGACCATTTAGACTGATCTCTTGAGCTAAATATAATCTACAATTTCAGTCAAGTTAGTTAAACATGATAGTAGTGTGTTGTGAGTTTGAATTTCAATTCATGTTAAAAACAAGATTTCAATGACCTCTTATTTTTACTCATTTGAATAAATGCTAAAAATGCAGATGTCTAAATAACATTTTGACATTTTCTCAAAATTCTATTCTAAGCCCTCTAGATAAAAGTGCCACACCTTATTACTCTCAGACCTATTAACAGGCAGAAAGGAAAAACATTCACTATAAAGAACAAAAAGTAGTGTTAGCATTCTACATTGCCCTTACATGGGGAACTTCTGGCTGCAGAGAGGTTAGGAGCTCTGCAGGGATGGCCTCTGGAATAGGAAATCAGGAGCTGTCACCATTGTAGAGAGAGACAGTTCAGGATGGTTCCAAGATGAACCTGTTACTGGACAAAACTAAGCCCATCAGAGATGCTGTGGTGGAATAATTGCTATAGTACTGCAGCCTGTGGGAAGGACCCATGTTGGAAACTTTCGTGGACTACATCCTAGCAGAGGACCTCAAGCTTGATCAGAGGTACAGTGGGAGGAATAAGGAACAGCAGGACATCAAGTGTTTCATAATATAACCACAATCACATTCCCCCATCTTATTCTTCCCACAGTCAGCATAGCTGGTAACAGAAGAAGTAAAGATGAACCTGAGATTTGGGTGCTGGGAGGAGAAGGTGTTCTTATTGTTTCTGCTTTTTACTGTCTTAATCTGGAAAAGCTATCTTCTTGTACCACAAAAAAAAAATAAGTGCACAAAATTTGTAGTACCTACCCCTTTTGCTGGTGTTATGCTTATCCTTATCTTTCCATTGCACTTTTGACTCTAGAAGTCCATGTAATCAGTCTGATGGTGATTTCAGGGTGACAACATTCAACACTCAAAAGGAAGAATATGATATTTATTTTATTTTCCTTCTTCAGTCTAGGGTCTGCTTGGGGTTATTTTAATATATTTGCTTTTATACTTCTGGGTATTTTTAATTAACCTGCAACTTATATCTGATATTACCATGTAAGTACTTTCTGTGTGTGTTAAATGACATGTTTGTGTTCTGCTTCTTACCCCTAAAGAGTTTAGTCCACCTTTGACAGACCATTTTAGAGGTGTTCATAGATGTCAAGTATCTTTATCCACTACACAGTGTAAAAATCACTTGATCATAGCTGAAGAATAATTAAAAAATCAAAGTGAATTTTAAATTAAATTTTAATCAGAAGTTATGCAACTGTTGAGGACCAGAGATTTTAGCACTATGGCATAGAAACCTAAAATATTTGTGAGTTTTTCTCTCAGTTTACTTGTACTTATACTTCTGCAGTGTTCAAAAATATCCTCAGGAAGGTCTGTCAGGTATAAACAGGTGACAACATTTGTACTGCAATAAATGTGCTTTGCTTCATTCTATCTAATTTTACTGTCACACATTAGCAACAGCTGACAAAATCAGAATGGGGAAATAGAATGAAGAAACTCACCAGAATACAGCTCAGCCTGACTCATCAAACATACAAAAAAAGCAGTTATTTCTAGACTGATATGTACTATAAATTGTGATGGCAAACATGTGATCCAGGTTTAGTAAAACAGAAAACTGTAGGTGAAGAAAAAGGATCCTAGTTGCTAGGATCCCTACCAACAAGGGGATATCACTTTTTCTCAGGCAGATATGCATTTGACATATCACTAAATACTTTTGGGGTATAGGAGGGACAGTGATAAAAAGAAACAAAATGCCAAAGCCCCCTAAAGACATGCAAAGGAATTTTTTATCTTTTTTAAACTGTCTCTCAGGGAAAGGAAATCCATACACAGTAAGAGTTAAGAAGAGGAAAACCTACAAACAATATAGTTCTAAAAGTCAAGCCTCTTATCCCATCCTAATAGGAAAAATTCATCCAATTAACTATTTAAGTGAGTTTAACAAGACTGTTTGTAGTTAATCCTAAATGCACTAATAGGAAACCTAGGGCCTACATTCAATGTTTTTTTGCTCCCTTTGGATGTTGCTCATAATTACAGTTTACTCTTTAATTATTATTCTTCATGCATTCAATTTATGATTAATACCAAAAGCTTGCCCTGGAGGCTGAAAGTGCTGAGGTGGACACTGGTGATTCAGTGGAGAACAGCTCCTTCAGCAATGTGCATCTACTCAGAAGTAGGCAAAAATCAGCTTTCCACTCAAATCATGGCATTCAGAGCTCAAGACAAGGGAATATACTCCAGCAGGAAAACAACCTCTGATAACTCTCTAGGGAAAAGATATTAAAGAAATAAATCTATAACTCTCAAACACTTTTATTGAAGAAAAGCGTGTTGTGTTGGTAATTAGAACAGTTTTATCTATCTATTGCATATATTATGCAGTCACACAGTACCCAATTTTTGTTTCTTCTCTTCTGCTATGTTTTCCCCTACTTAGATGTATTGTACAATACTGCAAATCTGAATGCCCTTTCTTTTTAGCTCCTATGAAAAGTGAATTAAAAATGAAAATTATTTGAAAATGTGCTCAGGGTACAAGATTAGAGTGTTACTAACCTCTTCTGCATTTTGATGAAGAATATGAAGGAACTATGTATGGCATATATTTCTGCTACAAAAACACGTTGTTTCTGCACAGCATTGCCTTTGATATCAAGAACTACAAAGGTAATGTAGTTCTTGTTATCAATCAGATCAAGACTGATCACACCTGCTGTTTTGGATTTTTTCTTTAAAACATTCCTATAACATTCCTAATGGTCTTCTGAGGTGGGAATATGGACAAACAGTTCTAGGAGTACTAGTGTTAGAAAGGATCTATTAAGGACAAAACAGAGTAGTGCAAGGCAATACAGCTGAGCAGCTCAAAATTAGCCAGGTCTTAACAGCAGACTATCCTAGAGAAAATTACGTATCCATGCTCATCCAAAAATAAATAATTTTGAAATGTATGAAATCTCATTTCTTGCTGAAAGTTACTGAAAAGGACCTTTGTCCATTTGGAATTCATGGGCTGATATTCATTGAATGGTATGCGCAGGCATTAGCCACAAGCAAGCTTCACATAACTTTTCCATATATCTTTACATCACAAGTTGTAAAAAATACTGGGGGCACAATTCTGAAGGCTCCAAAGTCTCACCCTCCCTCTTATGTTTCTCATCATTAGCCTAACCATTTTTCCTATATAACACTCAATTTTCTGAAAATTGACGTATCTTGTCTTTATCCTCAGGAAATAAAATGCTAACAGGAATTAGCTAGGGTAGAGAGATAAAAATTGTTTAAAAAATGATGATTTTTTTTTTTTTCACTTAGACAGTCCTGGGATATTCCAAAGGTACATGTAATACTGGATATTGTCCTGTAAAAATATTGATTCTGGATTTTTAATCTTTTTCATACATTTGTAAAATATCCTTAAAAGATCATCTGCATAGTTCCCTATAAATTTATAAGGATCCATGTTACTTCACATTAGATTCCAAACATTGATTGAAATACCCTAAGTAAAATTTTGAAGGTGCTTATATGAATGAGCTTTGTGATTTGTTTTGAGAGGCCCTTTTGACACTAATGGAATGTCTATAAGCAGCATATATAAACATATATGCATTAAATTTTATTTCAAATGCTGAGATGAAATTAATATTATTTGATTTCAACAGCTGAGATGAAATGTGCAACAGGCAGATAAGGCTGATGATGCATGGTAGATAGAAAGGTAGATATGTAGATAGATAGATAGATCGATAGATAGATAGATAGATAGATAGACAGATAGAATTACTCCTATGAGACTTTCCATGCAGCAATCTACAGCAGAACTACTTTACACTTGTCACAGAACTCTGAACACTGTACTTTCTGAGCACTTAAGGAGAGCCATAACCTGATGAAATTATTTGTGACAACATTCCCAGCATGTAGGAAAACCTAAATCCACAATTATTGCATGACATGAAACCAGTTAATTCTGACAGATTAAGAGTTTACGTTGATACCACGTGTAAGTCACCTCTTAATTCATCAGAATCATCTACCTCTAAGCCTTCAAAGAGATAAAATCTAAGAATAATTCTCTTGGTAGAACTGGATGTGAAACTGCGTATATTGGGTGACAAATAATATAATAATGCTTTTAAAAATAGATGCACATTGCATATGTAAAGTAGAGTAAAATATAATTATTTCTTCCCCCATATATTTTCTTCATTTTTAGGATTTGTGTGTGAATTCAGTAATTTATTACTTCCTCAAGAATTCTTTCAAACCAAATGTCTGCCACTGCTGAAACAGGGAAACTCAAAGTGCGGCCACTAAGCCACAAGAACCAATTTTCATAGAGAACTATTTAAGTATTCTAGAGGAGCATTTTTGTATCAGACAGACTGTAGGGTGTTTGTGATTTGTATAGTTTTAAATGGAAGGGGGGGGAAATGTAATTGATAACACAGATATTTCTCATTGTTATCAGAACTATGATACTTGTCATCCAGTACTGGATATGTTTTAGGGAGGAACTCTCTTTTCTTTAGTTCACACTGAGCTACCAGTTAAAGGAATCCATATAAAACTGCTCCCAAGGCAAGAATATTTTTCAGAGGGAATGGTTATGAAATGTAGCTTTTCATAAAGTGCTATGAAATTTAACTTCAGCTGTGGCTCCCCTTTGTCCTGTTTGTCAATATTGAACTCAAACAGTGAATCAATTTCTTTTCTATGCTAATTAACTAATATTTTTCAGTACTCAGTAAGTTCTTTCCTTTTTTTTTTTTCCCTTTGCATTATTATCCTATGGGGAAGGTGAGCCTCCAAATCATTTTCTCATACTAAATATTTCTACTGCTACCAAAAGGTAATATATTATGAAACATCTCTCTGTAACAGATGAAGTAAAAGCATGGGAAAATCTGTGTCCCCAGCATTATTTCTCAGTCCTGATTTGGTGAGACATATTCCATGAAATTAGGAAATAGAGACTTTTTAGGCAAGCATTTGGGCCAGTTGGATCATGACATTCCATACGAACTTGTACTGGCTTGTAAGGCAGATTTTAAGACTCACTGGGACACTGAAGGATTTTCTATCTGTGGCCCAAAAATTAGCTTTAAGAATAACATATGGATCATATGCATCTATAAAATACTTATAACGTAATATACTGTTTTAAGAATGGCATATAGAATTGTGTTGTAGCAATGCTAAAGGGGGAATATAACAAAAATTCTGGGAAATAAATAAGCATTGCAAGATAAGGAACCCTTTTTGCAGTTATATTTTCACTATTCTTCCTGCTATTATAAATTATTTTCAAAATTGGGAAAAACTTTTAAAATATATTTTGATATAAATAAAATTGATGTCTCTCAGAAGCACAGATACCTAAAAATCTCAGGTAATATATAATGTCATACATTATGCTAAATAATCAGTATTAAGAAAGGAATTTGTAAGCATTCTTTCAATGTATTTGTTTGATTCATAGTTTGTTTTTTTTTTTTTTCCACTAAATTACCAGTATCAGAGTTATGTTCTCAGACATGAAAATTTCATAGTAGGGAAAATCAGCCTAAAAGCAAACTGGGGAAAGTTAAGGTCAAAAAAATGAGAGCCCTCTATGCTTAGAATATTCCAGCATGTCCAGGAAAGAATGACATGTAATGATTTAAGTGCTTCAATAATTATTTCTTATTTTGTAGGGGGTTTCATTTGTCTTTTCTATACAGAATAAAACTTTCAGGTATTTGAATAGGAAATTGGTATAGTTTTGAAGGGAATATAGGTATTTGTATTTTCAGCCAGAATAAAATCATTGGTTGTGACTGTCTGTGTTCTGAAATAGAACAGAAGAAAAGACCAGAAGAGGCATGAAAGACTTCAGATTTTGTTTCTCTTTAATTATTTCAGGTGTTTGCATTATGTTTATTCACCAGGCAAAATTTATATTTCTCTTCTTTGCAAATTTTATTTAAAAAGATTTGCTGTATTGCAATATTTTTTATTAACAAGGTGAAATTTCTCAGTCTTTTCTTCCTTAATGATTCAGCTTTGCCTCAATCTCTTCTACATAGAATTTAAAAAGTTAAAATACGGGAATTGGCATAAAACATAAATACATATAGTAGAATAAAAAGAAAAAATTCAAAACATACTATACATATCCCATCTTTGCAACATAAGCAATTAAGCATTCATTAGGATTAAAAAAGATAGCTAATAGAATATGTCTGTTCTTTTAATCTTTTAATACACTTGAAAAATTTGCAAATGAACATATTAGGAAAAAAATGAAAAATTTAAAGGCAAAATTCACATGTCAGAAGGATAAAAGCCTATCAACAGGGTTCTGTTAGTAACATGGAGAAGTCTAGAAGTCATAATAGAAGTCCAATAATTACCTTATTGATGGTGCACAAAAATTTTCAACATGTAAGATTTCAATTTGTAAATTGTACATGTCCTTTTTAGTACAGAAATCTCCTGAAATTCATTTGTTGCTAACATTGCTTACAGTACAAAGAACATATTAACCTAGACATCTAAACATACTAGTAAAAATATTAAGCACTTGTAATTTTCTTCTCTACAGCAACATTTTGGGAGGGTTTATGAAGTGGCACAGTATTTCTTAATGGTGAGGAATCAGTATTTATGGGTGCAGTTATAATGGTCATGTGAGAACTGTTTCTTCAAATTCTACACAGCAAATCTGGAAACTTGAGTCTTGTGTTTGGGAAAGAAAAGGCAATTTTGCAGTAGAAGGAGGCCAATGATGAAGTCAGGCTGAGAGAGCTGGAGTTGTTTAGCAGGAAGAAGAGGCAGCTCCTGGGAGACCTTAGGTGAGCCTTCTAGTAACCAAAGTAGGGTGAGGAGGGACTGTGTCACCAGGTCTGTACTTATAAGATAAGGGGTAATGGCATTAAATGGAAGGAGGACAGGTTTAGGTGAGATTTTAGAAGGAAATTCTTCACTTTTGAGGATAATGAGGCACTGGAACAGGTTGTCCAGAAAATCTGTGGATACCCCACCCCTGGAGATGTTCAAGGCCTGATTTGATGGCATTTTGAACCACCTGGTCTGGTGGAAGGTGTCCTGTCCATGGCAGGGGGTTGGAACTAAATGACCTTTTAGTTCACTGCGAAGTCAACACATTTATAATTTTATGACTCTATGATTGCCACTGCTTCACAATTAAATGAAAGGTATAGAGGAATTTTCTTTAAGGATTTTGTTATCTCATTTATTTGTTTTGATCACTTTGAAATAAAGTAATTGTTTCAAGAAATAAAGTATTTAACTATTAAACTAATATATAATCTTTACTTTTCCCTTCAAGTAAGAAGATATTTTTATTCCTTCAAGGCTTATGCATTCATTTAATTTAAAAAAAAATATATTTGCTTTAAATTTCTTAAGAATTTCAGAAATCCTGGTGAAACTTAGGCATTTCTTGTGCAAAATTTATGAAGTGATAGAAATTACCTGACACAATCCTTACAAATTTAGACTGGACAATTTTGCTAGGAAAAAAAATCTTCTAATATATTAAACTGGTATTATCTTCCAGCCAACAACAACAAAAAAGAAAAAAGAGAAACCCAGAAAACAAAGAAAAGCAATAAAACATTTTAAAGTTTTCATCTGGAGAGATAATGTATTATGCCATGCATAAAAAAGACTTCCATTTTTAATATAGTGGATACTTATTGAAAATTACTGGGCATAAAATAGAATGGATGTAATGGTTTATACCACTTCTAGTTTCCTTGTTTTACTGAGTTTACTAATTTTTCAGAAGTGAAGACTTTTCTGAAAAGGAAGCAAAGCTTTTGAAGATTGTTATAATGTGATAATTTTTCAGAAATAAGTAATATAAAATTAAAACATCATAAGAGTTAGGAAATCATATATTGTAGCTTGACTATCTGAATTATGAGCAAGTTTATTACAAAAAATAATATAACATATTAGGTAGGAACATGAAATTTTTTTATTTTAATTAAGGAACAATTAAATTTTGAGAATTTTTTAGTCCTAAAATATGGACAGGGAGGGGAGTGAGATTCTAAAATGTAGAATTTTTAAGTATATACTATAAAGATGAATACCAATAATAAAAATGGTTAAAGGAAATATAATTATTGCAAGCAAAATGAGTGCTATAAAGTTCCTTCCTCCAAATTGCATAAACCTTTACATTTTTACAATGAAACTTCTAAAACTGGTGACTACATGTTCAATTCAGGCTAAAAATTATGCACTTTCATTTTCTCTGGAAGATGCTAGGGGCATTCTACTGGAACTGAAGGAGAATCAGTTGGGATGGAGTGACATGAGACCAGATGCAGCTGCTGAGCTGTTAGATGTGGCCTGAATATTTTCTTGGAAACAAAGGGAATGGAGTTTATATTTGGCAACTGGTTGGCTAGTTATATGTGCTTCTAGTTAAAGTCCTTAAACTTTTCTTTAAGAAAAAACATCTTTGCCTGTGGGTGTTGGTTTTATATAATCCAAACTGGAAAGTTGCAGATAAATTTTAAACTTGATACTGAGTGTGTATGTTCATTATATAATATAAAATCTGCTTCATCTGACCATGAACTTTCACAAAAAAGTCCTTCTGTTGCATTGAGTATTTTATGTAGGGAATGAAAGGAAAACCCAAATCACCCTAGTGTTTGTGGTCAAAACAGGTAGCAAGGCAGAAGCTAGACCATACCATGCTACTGGAATAGAGGGTTAGAAATTTTTTTTATGATTTCAGGAATTGTGAAATTATTCTAAGTTTGACAAAGGAAGAAAGTGGTGTCCTAGGAACTCCTTTCCTTCAGAAATCTGTTCCTTAGAAAATGGAACAGTGGGTGAAGAATGGCTTTACAGAGTCAAAAAAAAATTATATCAGATATTGAAGTTCTGATCAAATAGATGAGATTTTTCAAGACAGGAAAATAAAATTCTTAATATAATTCTACAGAACCAAAGAGGAATCCGAAAATACAATGGCATTCCATATACCTGCCTTGTCTTTTATATTATTTCTGTTAAAACAACTGAACAACATAAAACAAGAAAAAAAGTTATTGTGAATTTTAACTAAATATTAAATTTGCTTTTAGTATTTTTAATCACATTGTGATCATTTTCAGCTTCTCAAATTATTTCCTTGACTCCTTCCAGAAGTGGAAGGTAAAGTGAAAGCTAATTTTAGGTTTGTTCACATCCCAAGGTAAATGTGGTGATTAACAATGCACTGATTGCTCAGTAATAACTGTTTGAGTATACTCTTCTCTTTTACCGTCCTTAAGAATGAAATGCAGATGATCAAAGAGGTTTTCTTTCCTTTTTTTTTTTAACTGCCTGAATACAATGAATCAAAACAATGTAGTCCATGATTATGAAGCTGGCTAAATATCAGTCAGTTTAATAAGTGGTGTAATTCAAACTATAATCATTCTATTTAAATGAAAATCTTACAAAGCACCTATGTTTCATGATAAATGCACAGAAAATGTTCATTAAGAGTTATGTCTATTTTAGGACAGGAAATAAATCCAGGAGGTAATTTTTGGATTGTTTCTCCCCTTACCTTTTCTTATTAACTTGCAGGTATAATTATTGTATTACACAGAATGGTTACCACTGCTTTCATATTAAGCAACTAAAAAATTCCTATAAATAATTTTTTCTAGACTACATGATTTCAAATTTTTCGAAAAAAAAGAAACCATATCCTCTGTGCAGTTAAAGTTGTGGAGTTTTTTTGGTTTATTTCTGTTTTTGTTTTTTTTTTAATTTTATTTTTTATCTGAAAGGGTAAAGATTTTACATTTTGTTGAAAGTTTTAAGAAGCAGTATCCTGATGATGTATTAGTTTGATTATTAAATCCCCTATGATTCTTCTATTTTATTATATATGACTTCTTAATGCATTGACAAGTCATCTTGAGAGTTCATAAGTGTTATTAACCTATTTAACATGCATATACAATACACAGATAGACACTGTCCACCTGGGCAAACAGAGCAATCAGGCAACATTTTAATTTCAAATCCCTTTATTCTATTAATGTATTTAAATGTTATTTTAATAACATGAAAAGTGGGAACATGGACAGTAGACTAAAAATCTCTGAAGGGAAGCAGCAGAAATGAAATTTCTAAAAAACTTCATCCTTTTGGGAAAAAATTATGAACACTTCATGGAAATCTTAATAAGTTATCATTGTAGCCTGATTCAAAGATTAATGATTCCCTGATGAATTAAATCCATAAAATTTATCCCCGAAAAAAAACGTAAGCTTGAGGATTTTTTTTTGTTTGTTCTTGTTTTTTTCAGGCATGAAACAACTGTACTTTTGTCAAACTATAGTTATATTTACACATGAAAATCACAAGAATGTTTTCACTATAAAGAACCATATCTTATTTTGCTCTTCGCAAGGGAGATAGTACAGATTTCAACAAAAGAGTTCCCAGCAACAAAAGAGTAAATTTAATCCTGATTTACTTATGTTTTAATCGACATTTAATCATGTTTTCATAATGATCTAAATGGTGAAAGTTTCCTGTATGCTGCATGTGACTGTAGGCATGTGACTACTAATGGCTTCTGAGACCTTAAAGAAATAATTAGACTTTTAGATTTGGAATTTTTTAATGCTGGAGAATTTTTTTGATGCTGTTTTTAAATTAAATAACTGAAACAGCTAGATTGCTCTTCAAAGTATACATAAGGAAACTGAAAAATGACTTTTCTGTCCCTAGGCAAACTCCCAAAGGCTATTCTATTCATTGAGTATTCAATTTGAAAGACTATTGTAACAGAAATATTCTTGTATTGCATATGAACTTTATAACAATTTTCTGGTTACTGCAAAGGTCTTCATTTTAACATTTTAAACCAAAACATAGTCAAGAAAATGCTATTCAATGCCACAATTTTACCAGGACACATATTTTGAAATGCTATATTTCAAGTATTATTAGGCTATTAAAATACAAATAAACTTAATGTCTGCATATTTTTAGGTGTTTCAAGAAACTTGTTTAGTATTTCTGTCCGTAAGCAAAAAAAAAAATAAACCTGCACCACCCAATAAATAGATTCAATCATATTTTCAAATGATTATATTTTTACTCAGAATCATACACAGGAGGAAGTGGGTGTTGACCAAAACCATAAGAAAACACACAGACAAGCCAAAACCAGTGTTTATTGTGATGCTTTCTTCCAAAAGGAGCTATTAACACTACTTCAAGTTTTAAATGGGGATAAAATGAAACCAAACAAAAAAAAAAAAAATTACAAAATACCACAATCACAAATAAAAAGTATTCTACTTGATAGCAGCCTGAAAGTTAAATAACCCTGCCTCAAGTTCGGTTGGGAAATTTAGGATATGAAGAAAGATTGGTATTAAAATAATTAGTCTTAATCATCATTGTAGATTATCACAACAATACCCATATTATTTTAAAATAATAACTTCATTGGTTTCTTCCCATTACCCAAGTATTTTCTAAACACTTCATTGATTTCTACTAAAAATGTGTTTTCCTGGCCTCTCTTGAAGAATAGAAACAGGAAAATGTGTTTGCTAACATAATTAAGAAAAACAGAGTCAACTAGGAAAGGAAAAAATTTAATATTTTAAAAACATATCTTTTACTTGGGCTCAATGCTAAAACTCTTGGGAAAGTATCGTTTAGAACATCTCCAAACATTGTCACATTTGAATATAAGGTTAAACTATTAACCTTAGACAGTCAGGCATACTTCTCATGAAAACAAATAGCAAGTGTGGTAGAGTAGTCTTCTTGTGCCCATTCAGAGAACAAAGAAATGGAGGAAAGAAGTGCACAGCATTAAATAAAAAACAGCTGCAGAATTAGCAGTGGCTCAAGAAGTTGCAAATGTTGTTTTGTCTCTGGGAGCAGCAGGTTTTCTGGTGACAGACTAAATCCTGAAATCTTTAAATATAGTACAAATGTAAATTAAGAATTTAATAAATATCATTCAGAAATCAGGAGATTTGATACTTCTTTTGCCCTTTCAATCTGAAAAAGGATATTCTGAAACATGTTGTTCAGGTGCTAAACCTTAAACCTGGGATTCACCCTTTATGACTAAAATGATTCCCTATTGAAAACGAAGTAAATAATAATAATTATAAGAATGCAAAATAAAACCTCAAAACCTTTTCCCATGAAACAAAGAAAGCTGGTATGGGAAATAAGGTAGGATAAACCATTCCAGAATGTTCTGATGAAATGATTTATCATTACTTTATTAAGATGGATGCTTTTCTTCCTGAAAACATTTCTCACATTGAGAATACAATTTCTAGTGAAGCACACAGAGAGAGAGTTCTAGAGAAGAAAAGAGAAGATAACAGAGATGCAAAGTGAAAGAAGAATGACTAAAATAATAATGGTAGTAATAATGATAATAATAATCCTGATTTAGGCCATGGTCTTGAACACAGATTGCTAAAAGCCAAATAAAGTAATGTAAGATTATTCTGGATGTGAATCTAAATTTTGTGAACATTTTCATGTCTAGGATTCATGCCAGTTCAGAACAGGAGCTCCTGTCATGTCTGCAAGATGAGATTATTTTCTTGCCCAGGTTTAAGCTAGAGAATAGGAGATGTGAGCCAAACTAAATTTACTGAATTCTCCAAGACAGAAAATATTTACTTTCTGTCCTGATTCACCACAAGTAAGGCTTCTTGATTCTGAAAATACTGATAATTTGTTTCAATTATCTTTTGCATGCTACTGGTATATGGAATGCAACTTAGGCAAATATTAAGAAATTATTTTCAAAGTTTATGCTATAAAAATTAGGACAACTGCAGGAAAAAAAAGACATTTTGTTAACTATGTCCTTTGAAAAAAGTAACTGCTTTAGTCAGTTCAAGTCTACAACAGATTGAAATAAGATACAGAAAAATAAATTCTTGTCTCTTAAACTGTGCTTTATCTGAAATGTTAGCTCACTTAATCTTTGCTATATCTAATTTCATTGTAAAATGTTTATTCATCTTAAAAAATCAGTTTGAAAAGGAGATGTTAAATAGCTGAGAAAGTTTTCTCCCTCTTTTCTCCTAGACCCTGTAGGGCAAATAAAAGGTTAAACCCAAGCAAAATCTTATTTAGTGGTAAGTATTGGCCTGTAATCTTGTAAAACCTGAACATTTTTAGTGTTAGTTCTCTCTCTTCTGCATATCAAACCTAACTAGTGTAAATGTCAAATTTTGTGTTCTCAAATATAAAACATATTGATGTAACACTTCATGTAATCTTGTTTCAATTTCCACTTTTAAAGAAACATTTTCTTCAAATGCCAGTAATGACAGAGGCACAGTTGCATTCTCACTGCTGCTTATATGAAAAAAAAAAGCATTTTGGAAAGAGAACTTATTTAGAAGGGTTTACTCAAGATATGTCATTTTTGTCAGTATTTTGAAATGTCAACTGTCATGCAAACAAGCCTGAAGCTGTATTTTAGCACTTATTTATTCAATGAGCAGTAAAAGAGACACATTGGTTGTTAAAAAAGTAGACATTGCTGCATGCCTACAGATATGATAGCGTTACGTGATTCAACATGTCATATATGAAGAAATTACCTTACCTGCCACTCCAGCATCCAATATTTTTGAATATTTACTTCAGTTGCACCTGCACACTCCTGAATACAATCTTCATTAGCAGACACCTTATTGGCCATGAACATTGGCAATAGGAACTAAATCTTGAAGCCAAATGTATGCTTTTTACCAAACTAATGAAGCACAAACTGAGAAAGGTTTATTTTAGGCTTGTATTTTGCATTTGCCTAATGCACTCTGAATATCACATCAAACTCAAATGTCAGATCACTACTGAAAAATCATTGGAAAAAAATAAAACTTTGTAAGTTTTTTCATTACCTATGACTTCAATGGCAGTGAAAAAATGCAGAGTCTAAAATCAAAATACTCTGTCCTACACAGATTGAGTTAGAAAAACTTCTTTAAGGAAAGTCTTACCTCTAAAGACTTCAATAAGGTCAGAAAGTACTGCCAAGGTCAAACAGGGAAATGTGATCTTTGGGCTCAGAAGGGGAACATAGAGTACATGAAGGGTGTGATTTTTCTCCTTGTACATTACATCACCATATCAAATGGTTGGTTTTGCTTTTAGAATTTGTCAAGATTGCAGAACACTGAACAAAGGACACTTACATGATCCAAAGCACAGAAAACAAGAGTCACGCTGGGAGACTAGATAAACTCAGTCTAATCAGTTTATTGAAGAGAACTTTGACAGAGGACCTGATTATTTGATTCAGAGATATAAAAAAAATGTGAAGCCTATAAAAAATAGGTTCAGATTCTACCTTGTATGTAGTTGTATTCCTTAACATCAGGGTAATTTCTCTATTACCTTAATAATAAGGGTAATTAAGCACTAAAAGATTATACCAGTAAAATCTAGTAGACACAGTGTCCAAAAAAAACAGATTAGATATCTTTTTACCTATCTCATACTTCTAAAGGAAACATAAATATGATGAGCAGTGTGTTTTACATTTGACCACTACTATGCATAACTATTCTAAATTAAATGAATAAGTGAAAAATATTATAGTTCCCAAGACCTTGAATGTATTTTCTTATTGTCTATGCCTGTCACTAGAACACAAGTGAAAAATAGTAATAATATATAATTGTTCAGTCTGAGTCACAACAGAGCATATGGCATTATCAATTACCATTCTATGCAGTGGTAGCAGCATATCTGCACCTTCTTATTGTTCTTTTTTTATACATATCTCACATTAACAGAATATAAAGAAAAGATCTGAAAAGAAATATTTAGTACCATTTAGATGTTTATAGTGATTTTGAAGGCCCAATGAACAATCTGGAAGATATGTATGACTTATGTCTTGAAATCACCAGGTGATAGATTTTAGAGAGGAGATCTAAAAAAGTACAGGTACTTTCAGCTACCTACTTATCTGTTCCCAAAATTAGGTGCTAAAGAAAGACACTGCACCAGCTTCATAATAGTAGCATTAGTTCAATAATCAGTTTTCACCAAAAAAAACACCCAAAACCAAATCAACTTGAATAATTGTTGCTAAGGAAAAAGCAAGATAAAACCAGAAGTCCTTCCAGTTTTTAAACTACACTACATCTACACACAGAATTTGGCATAATTCATATGTAATAATGACAAAAGCAGTCAGTTCACTAATAGTCATAAAACCACAGAACAGATCTGGTTAGAAGAGACCAGAATGATCATCTAGTTCCAATCCCATTGCAACAGGCAGGGACAATGACATGTTTCAAACTAGGAAAAAAAAAAGGAAAATAGCATCACAGCACAGGTCACAGTCACAACGGCCGCAATACACAGAGTATCACCATACACTATGAGCAGGCTTTTAAGCATTCACCCATACATGATAACAGCACACCACTTCAGAAGGCTGTAAGCATCTGCCTTTCTTGCTCTGTAGCCCAACTTTTTATACCCCTCACGTTCATGCATTGCACTTGTGTGCCTCTGTTCCCTTTGGTGATGCTCAGTGCCCCTGGGCACTCCCTGGCTCCTTGCTGCCAGTGCTGCTCACCTGCTTCTCAAGCTGCGCCCACTGCAGCACAGCCCCACTCCCAGTTACCACAAACTGAACCTACAAAATAGTGTAGAGATAACGTTCTTTTGAGGACATCAGTCAAAATAGCTATTTCTTGTTGCTGCATTATCAAAATAACTGTTTGCTTCTGTGAACAATAGAACTTTGCAGAAGTTAGACATAAATTATTTTTTTAAAACAGGACAAAGTAATCTAGGGGTACACTGCTAAATATGACACCAGGAAAACCCTGTAGCAGATAATGCTGTTTCTTCTGTACTTTTTCAGGCAGTAAATCCAGTCTTGTTCACAAAATACAATGAAAAAACTGTATCTTTTAAAAAGTCTGTCACTTCCCGTGCTTACCCTTTTACTTGCATTAATATTCGGTCTCATATAACTGATATCTAATAACATCGAGACTTGAAATATTTTTGGTGTATTTTAGGATATCAATGAAAATTTGAAGCCAATAGCAATTAAAAAATCCAAGTCTAGCCTCCATGAATTGTTCTGCTTTTGGTAATAACACATGAAAATATTTAAATAACTCTGCTAGAGACACTGCTTTTGTTTTTAAAGTAATGCTTTTTGGCTCAGTTCATACTAGGTTCTTCTCAGCCAGCTCCTAAATGATTTCAGCTTAAATAATTGGCAATGCCATTCCTTTTCTATAGTGATAATGAAGGTTTCATGCAAAATTCTTCAAGCCAAATAATAATGGAAAACACAAGAGCAAAATCATAATCTTGACTGAAGTGAAGGAATTTCTGCTTCTGAAAGTGAGTAATGTTTAAACTTGGTCCTACATAGATTCACTGATACTTCTTCACTGCTGTATTCATTTTAGGGTATCAGCAAAGGGTTTAGTGGCTCCTTAAATCAATTTTGCATTTAAAAAGTTTAAAATCAGGCAAGTACATTAGATCTAGGTTTAATTAAGGGTTAATTAATTATGTATAGCTATGAAAGGAAAAAGCAAATGCATGAATGAACAGACAAACAGATTTTGATGTTTTCATAAATGTTGGTGTTTCTTTACACATATATCCTGTAATGAGCATAAATAAAAATCATTCATTAAGATTTTCAGATGAGGGTGAGTAGTTAAGATATTTCTAAATGTCACCACAGGAGCCAATCCACAGTGGGCTGGACACTGACATATCTGGTGTCATTTTATCATTTAGGTAAGACATAACATTGACTTCCACACTATTTGAAATTATTATGACAGTGACACACTGCAAGACAGTATTAGTCTCTTCAGGTTCTCTGCTATCTGTTGAGTATGAATGGAGCTCTCAAATGAGACCAAAAATGAGAATAGAAGCTGTGACTAAGCCAGCTATGGAACAAAAAGTATGATAGCTGAATAAACAAAGTGAGGAAGGATTTGAAATCTCAGGTATGACATCATGCTTGAATAGCAAAAGTCTGTCTCTGTTATGAACTTTATACTTCATAGGAGCTGAAATGCTGGCCTAAAAAGTAGAAGTCAGAGTTAAGTCTGTAGTCTATGCAATGAAAAGGTGTAATTTGAAATAAGTTGTGTAAGGTTTCAGGTGAAAGAGTATGAGAATGCTGGATTCTTTACATGCTATTTTGAGTATTGGCCATGAGATAATTAGACAGATGAGAACTCTCATGCTAATTGATCCCTTTGGTTCCCTAAAAAAGTATTTGTCAGAAAGCACTAGAAACAGGCCACAATTTACAAGTAATGCTGAAACTAGTGCAGTAGTAACTACTTAACTACTAAATTAGTAGTAGTAAACCAATTTTTTTTGCTTTCTCAAAGCCATAAGAATGAATTTTATAGCAAAACTAGTGATGCGAAAATATGCTTGACTCAGATTGCTGCATGTATTATATGCTCATTGAAGGACATCAATATTCCCAGAAATCAAAGCTAGCCTAGGCCTACATACATGCTGCAAGTGAAAAATAGCAAAATGGTGTAAGTCTCCATGCAGTAGAACAGTATGGAGAAGACAGGAAATTTAACTTTGAACTAATTCTACTTTGGCAACTTGAACATGATAACCAATGGCAATCAGAGAACCTTCAGTGCGACTCTGGAGAACATCTTTCTAAATAATTTCATTCAAAAGGAAGAAAGCGAGTAATAATGATTTGAAAGCATAACAGGAGTCAGAGCAGAAACAAGAAGTCAATTCAAAAGCACATTTCTCAATAAAACAAAGCTGAAACACTAATGTAGAGGGTCCTGGCTGCCTCAAGGCTGTGTCTGCGTCTGGTTCCCCTCCCCAGCTTGACTCTGATCCTCACTCACAGGGTGATGTCCTGAGCCAGCTTTAGCTGTGCCCCAGCTCTAGCCCATCCCTGGAGAGGTGCCCCATGGTGCCCAAGGCTGCCCCAGGCCTGCCCTGGTCCCTGACTGCACGGGCAGGGTGGGCTCTGCCCTGGTGGATTGCCCATCTCTCCCCACATCTGGTACCCAGGGGGCCATGGCCCCCACTGTGCCCTAGCACTGGGGATATGCCATTGCTGCCCTACCATTTCTGCCCTTTCATGTACATGCTTTATATGTGCAAAAAGTGTAAGCATAAAGACCTGGTCTTTAATTTTAGTTAAAGTGGAGGTCAAATTCTTGACTATAACTCTGAGAGTTTTGGAAAAAGACAATTGTAAACAACCATAGGCTTCCTCAGTGATAAAGCCTCCCTAATCTTGCAGCAATTGCTGCTTGTAATACCTGTCAGAAAGATTACTAAATAATCTATGTCAGAAATCTCTGGGATTGGAGAGCATTGAAATCTCCATAAAGATATTATCAAATAGCAGATGAATTATGTATATCCCAAGCTTTTACTAAAGAAAATACTAAAGAGGTCATATTAAAGTGTGGCTTTAAAGCCTATTACGTTTTGTAAAACATTTTTCTGAATAGACTTCTCTTTTTTTACTCACAATTTAAAAGTTTACCCCAACTAAAAATCCACAAATTTTCACTGTACTAACATTGTGTTGGTAATCTCTACTGGCTACCCATGCAGTAACTGCAGTTTCCATGTTTCATCACTGTCAACACAGCACTCTGGGCTCTGTCAGCGTGACTGTGTCATGACATTGCTTTCTGATCCCATGCATGTTTTGGCAAAAAAAAAAAAAAAAAAAAAAATAAAAGGTCTAAACCATCTGGAAAATCTACCTGTACTTTTTTTAAAAAAAAGTTAAGTAAATCAGGAAAACTCCCACAAATTAAAATTATCTTCCCACTAAAAGGAATAGTGCTGTTACAATGCAGCAATTGAATGAATCCAGAGATTAGGGAGAGATATGTATTTGCTGCCTAACAATATGTCTGCACTATCTGAAAACCCTTATCTGAAAAGATGGAAATTTTAGAAGAATTAGAAAGAAGTTGCTTATTAAGCAAAAGTTTAAAATTCACACCACACTATTGATAAATATATGTAAGTAAAATTAGCACACATTTGGTAATTTCTGGTGAGAGATTATTTGTTTACTGATGAGCATTGCTTATCTGTAGGCTTGATTATTCTTTAATTGATACTGCGCAATCAGGAGGTAACTCCTTATGCCTCACTTAACATAGAATAAAAGTCCAGCCCATTGGAAAACACAATACAAACCTGTGAGTATTTGATAGTATTCATAAGCTCCCTGTGATAAGAGCCTTCAAGTTTAGGCAAATAAAACCACTTGTAAACTATTTTCCTTTCCATTTGCAAGCTGTTTCCATTCATCTTCGTGCATGAAACAGCATTTTATGTCTTGCCTAGGGATGAGAAAGGGAAAAAAAAAATAAACTGTATTGGCTCTTTACCATGCTAAGTAGCTTCTTTTGGAGAATAAGCTCTTATTTTTGCTTCATTGACTTTAGTCTGGAAACAGGGTCTTTAAAGTAAAGAAAGTGAAGACAAAACTAGAGCATACACTGACTGTATAAAACTCTCACACACACTTTTAAAGTCTTGCATTGCATGGCTATTCTTCAGTCCACAATATGAATATTGTGCACCTGAATGTCTTCAGGTCATAGCAAACAGCACAGCAGTATAACCAGCAGGGCTGTTTCATTTCATATATCATTCACAGCTTGCTGCTGTGATTCTAAATCTGTCCATAACTTTCTCATAATGTAAGAAGGACAAGAAGGTGTAATTGGCTTCTAATCCTAAGTTTTCCAGGTTTTTTACCATTGCTTTTTCTTTCTCAATTTGGAGGATGGATTTTCGAAGTTTGATAATCTAATAAGAAAGATAAGAAAATATAAAGTTGGGGTCTAGAAACATTTTAACATTTAAATGTTTTCATTTCCATAAGAAGTGGTCAAACATTTATGAATTAACTGCAGACACAATTTAAAATTAACAACTGGAGTTTATGAGCATGAGACTGAAACTACACACAAGCAGTAGCATAATCTCTCCACCATTCTTAGTATTTGCATGCACTTCCTTGCTGAAAAAACTAATTAGGTATTTACTGGCATCTTGGAAAATTAAATTAGATGGCAAGGTAGCAAGCTTCCAGAAAAAAAGAAAAACAAAACAAAACAAACAAACAAAAAAAAAAACAAACAAAAAAAAACAAACCAAAACAAAACAAACCAAACCAAAACAAACAAACAAAAAAAAACAAAATAAAAAAGCAAAAAACCCAACCCAACCCAAACGAAACCAAACCAAAAAAAACCCAAAACAAAACAAACCAACTTAAAAAACACCTGACAGTGCAAACAAAATTATGCTAAAGTTGCTATTTTAAGTCAAACATAAGTTTTGTAGTTTTTAGATGAACATTTGCCAAATACAAGTGCTGTTTGATCTTCAAAGTCAACCTCCTCAAGTCACAAGAATAGTCTGGTTTTGTCAGGCAAGACTGGGAAAAGGTCAACATAGATGAAGACTGAGGTCCTGATGGAGCTCAACTCCAAAAAGGAAGTATATAGATGACAGAAGTGGGGACAGGTTACATGGGACAAATGCAAAGGCATTTTCTTTCTTGTAGGAATGGATGGAGAAAAGCCAAAACTCAGTTTGAGTTTAAACTAGCAAGGGAGGTGAAGGGTGAGAAGACAGCTTTCTGTAAGTATATTATCAGGACAGAATGGATAGAGCTGTTGTGCAGTGGGACAAGGGATCTAATGATATGGGTCATGGAAAAGGCTGACTACTTTGTGTCTTTTTTAGCACTCAAATAGCAATCAGTTTATAAAACACATTCAGATAGGGGTCACCATATTTGTATATAAATTAACTGGTGCTACCCAGGCATGATTAAGGTCTTTACACAAGAGAGATTTAATTTGGTTTTGGTCATCTAGTTGCCCAAGGCTTTCAAATTCTATCCATGGCTCAAAGTTGAACTTTTGGTTTCTAGAAATCTACAGATAATTTCAGGATTTTGTTAAATTAGGATTAGTCCTGTTTCTGTCTTAGAAGTAAGCAAAAATATTTCCTGGGAATTTGGACCTGGAAAGTACACATTCTTGTAACTCTAATCCTAGGTGACTTTGCAAAACTCTTTGGATTCCTAGAAATCTATAAAGTCATAGGCCTAATGTTTGGTTAAAGGAGAGCTGTGATAAATAAAGGAATGGTTTATTTAATTTTTCTAACCTTTTTGTATATTTCAGAATTTAGTTTAGCATTTCATTTTGAAATATGCACAGTTAACCTTCCAGAAGAGGGCTTCACTTTCTGGTGTGAAAAGTGGAAAGATGTACTATTTTATTATTGTATTTCAACTATTTTTTCTCTGTATTTACATATTTTTACAGTAGCACAAAGAACAGTAATAACAGTACCATCACATCATGCCTACTGTTGTTTGCATGAGAAGAGATGAAGGAAATAGCTACCTTACTTAGGAACTATTATTGTTAACTCAGGATATGCCACTTTGCCATTGTGTTGAAATGGTAGCTTTCTGATGTAAAGCAGCCTGGAGCAGAATTCAGCACTGATGTTACTTATTAGATAAGTAATAACATAGAGGACATGGGGTTTTGAAGAGTAAGCCCTGCTGTGTGCCTAAGGGCACTCTAGAATTATGGAATTCAAGATGGCATATGTGGCAGGGGTGGTGACTCCATTTAATTATGTGTGCTTTTGGATCAAGGCATCACACAGAACCCTTAGTGATAGAAACTAGAGCATAAACCTTCAGTCGCACAATAGACTAGGAATTCTGTTAACTAATCAGGATGTTGAATAATCTACTGTAGGTCTACAATAGAAAATAATAAAACCTAAAGACATTTCTGCTAGTGTTAATAAGTATGTTTTAAATTACTTCTAACATCACAATAAAATATCTTTCTTTTAGAAACCACTAAATGTAATTTCCCATCTGGACAACAGAGTCAAACCAGTGCCTTCTAACACCTGGATGTTTTAAGCTATCCCAATTAAAATATTAATTATTTATTTAATGTTGACAATTATGTGCTGATAGTTTTGAAGACTCCATTTTCTTGGACCTTGTGTGTTCTGATCAATGAAAACAATATATATGGCATGCAAACCATAAAGTGTATATAGTGTATGGATAGTAGGTCAACAAATAAGGCAAAAGGGATATTAAAAAATTGCAACAAAAAATACATTTTTCTGAATTGAAGGTGGAATCCACCAGAATAGTACAAACTGCTACTACAAGGAATATAGAAATGATCACCTATGTGAGAATTTTTAAAAATTATATCAGGTATAAAAAGTTGACATTAAAACAGGTGTGGGAAGAAATTTTACACTTTAACAGATTTATATGTAAGTAATTTCTATGCTAGTATGCATCAGCCATAGAAACTTATGCTTATACTGGGAAAGTTATAGTACATTAAATTCTTTATATACTTCAATTTTTAGTATGTTCTTAATAAAAATATTGATACATTTGAGCCATTTTTTTAAAAGAAAAAAAATTATTGTGATAAAATTCTTCATTCTCTATGTTATATGAATTGACTTCTGGAAAAGGTAACATTTTTTTGAATAAAATAAAGCCAAAAGCATGTTCTTTCACATTGTTCTTCTGCTACCAATAAATCTCAGTAATGTTTGAAACTGAAATTTCAAATGCCCCCCAACCCCTCCAGTAAACAAAAAACTATTTCAAATATTTGAATGTTTTCTTTGTTGCTTTGTGATTATGAGTTCTGCCTTACTCGTTAATCAGATGTACATCAAGAAGTTGTAATGTAAGACAGAATGCCAATTTGCAAAGAAGGACAGCAGTGCTGAGATTGGACTTCTGTCTCTTAATATTTAAGAAGATTACAAAAATTAGATATCCAATCTTTGAAACCACAGTTAATGAATTACTTAATCTCTCTTTCAGCGGCTTCAGTATACTCCCTTATTTTCTTCCAAAGATCTAATCATCTGCTAAAATTTAAAGTCACTGTAAGGAAAGAGTATAAAACCTGCTGTGGTTTATATACAGGCTCACACTTTGTTCTGAGATGGGAAAAGATAAGGACAAATTCTGTTTTTGTTTTTGCAAAAGATGTGAATAAACAGGACTTTATATTTAAACTCCATATTGTTATAGTGATAAATAAATTGTGAATTTTTTCCTACTTATTTTGTCATTTGAAAAATGAAACTGGTTTAAATATCCTGTTCTTATATTTTAGAAATGTATAAACATGGTAGCTATGGTAAAATAAATGAAAAATAGTGAAGTAATAGTTTGTATGTAGAAACTGTTTACAAAATGTCACTGAAATGCAACAGACTTTCTATAGCATGTTTAAATGTGTACATGTGTGTATGCACTTACACTTTTTTTCTATTTAGAACTTAATGACTAAAAATAACTTACAGAAATCTGTCTCCTTGTAAAATACTAATATTAACAATTTGCAGATACTTCTGACTTAACATCTTGTGTTGTTCTGCATACTACCATAAACCAATCTATTTTGTAAACTTTTTGTTAATTTCTTGCCAAATTGTATGGCAAAATTTGCAATAAACCACTGCTAGAAATGATCTTCTTCCTAGATATATTTCTAACATAGATTAATAAGCACAGTTAGGGGAATTTTTGAGATTTATGGTTCTAAAGTCCTTATGTTGGATTTTTTGTGTGTGTGTAATGTTAACATCTCAATAATCTTTCAACTCTTCTACTATTTTATGGGCTTTTGGTCAAATTAAATTGAAAAGAAGAAATAAAATAAATTCCAAAACCTCAAACTTTATCAAGCTAGTATCAAAGATGAACCTTAAAGATCTTCTATTCTGTGCATATAGGGAACTGCATTTTAAACCAGGATTGATAAAATTCTTAACTACTGCCTACCCTCAGAAGAGCAGTAGCCATCTCGGCATACATAGTAGGGTGAACAGTAAGATAACAGTAGAGGACTGGTATAAATGGATAATTTTTCAGTTTAAGGCAATTTTCTGAATACCCAAAAGTTGGTAATGTCTCCTTCCAGGTACTTATATCAAGAAGACAGCAGTCAGCCCATTTATCTTTGTCCAAGTTTGTTAGTATTTTTGTATTTTGTTTTATAATCACACATTTTCTCCCAGGTGAAATTTCCCCTTCTTTTAGACACCTCAGACTATTTCTAGACTTTCTCCTAGATATCAAACAATACAATCCAGTTCCTAACTGAAAATCAAATGAAAGGAAAAGAGTATGTTTGAAATCATGTGTAGGTGGGACTGCTGTCAGTACCCATGTTAACACTAAACTGCCAACCAGTGTTTTATTGATAAAATTTTAAATTTCCATCATTCTTATTTAACTATAGTTCAAAATCATAAAACTCATCTTTTACATGTTCTTAGGGATCACTATATTCCTGAGAGCACTCACAAGCATAAACCATCCCAGTCATTAATATTATGGAACCTTTAATATCCTTCAGTATTAAACAGAAAAGCAATATGCTGTTATTGTGTATCTGTGACAATCTAAACAAGAAGTCTATTCTTTACTTCTCAGAACAGTAAAGAAGGCACAGGGTGCAAACATACTTTTTCATCTGTTTCATTCTGTCCTACAAAATTTTGATATTCTAGTAGAAGCTATTTAAGCAATCTGTTTTCAGTTTAATTTTTTTTTCATAATTTCTGGAAAATCGAGAGTTTGTCTACTGAGGACTTCTAGTTTAAATGTCCTCTGCACCTTGAGGCCTGTCCCCATTTTATGAAATAATGCACATAAAAGCAGTTGTTTTCATCCCTTTGCCAGAAAGTATTCCTCTATTTGGATCTAGGGGTTTAATGTCTCTTTGCACTTAGCAATCAAATAGAAAAGAAATTAAATACATCTTGGCAGGCTGAGCCAATTTCAGGATTCTAAATACTGCAAAATAATGTCATTTTGACCTTAAAGGACTTGTCATCCTTGTTGGAATGGAACAATTCCATTCTGCTGTAGTATCAAAATACTGTCTTGAGTTGAGTCTGTAAAGAAATACAGGGGGCAGAGGTATTTGTAGCCAAAGCAGGCATTTGACACATGAACTCCTTTTATTGCTTAGGATGTGGGTGGCAGCTGGGAGGAGCTGATCTGTGTAGTAACAGAAGCAGAAAGCATTGATCTGTAGAATCATAACCTTTACTGAAATATTTAGAATAGTTGGCACTTTTTCAACTAGTGAAATACGCATTAGTTTAAACATAAAAGTATCTTTGTGGAAGATATATTATCCCTATATTTGTTTCATTTCAAAAGGCATCATAGAGGTTTTTCAAAATATTAGGACTTGGTATAGGTATGAGAAAACAACCAGCTCAAATGTATTTCCAAGTAGAAATTGTATATGAATGGTAAAATAAGACAGAGGTATTTTTAGAGCTTGAGAAGGCAACCATTGACACCTACATTTTGCTACATTTTGCACCATACTGACATAAGACAATATATCATTATGTTTGTATCCTTGTCTAAGGTTTGGGTCCATGGAAGAGACTCTGATGAAATTCTGCAGATGAGACGAGAGACCTGTGAGCATAACAAACATGGTACAATCTCACAAAAATTACAGAGCACCACAAGGGATGGTTGCATTTCAGAAGTGTTTAATAGAGAATAAAGTTACTTCTGAAATGATATCCCAGCCCATCCTTATCTCCACAGTCCAACTTGGACATTCCAAGGCCATGTCTGACCCCAGCTCCCTGCATTGAGACTGATCCCCACCATCAGCAGATATCCTCAGCCCTGCACTGGAGGATACAATGGCATTCTGCTTCTGGCCCCTGTAGAACTACTGTATCTATTAAATTCTGTGGGATCATCTCTTTGAAAGTCTCAATCTAAGGATTACTTCAGCCCCAAACAAAAAGATTGAAGTAAAGTTAGAAGTATTTCAATATTCAATTAATATGCAGCATAATTTTGCTTTATAATTTGTTACATTTTTGATAAGTGTTGTTCTTAATTCTGTGTAATAAATGATATAATTTTGTTGTGTAGATAATCAATGTAATTTATTATGAAATATCAAAACATGTATAAAAAGCACAGTCACTAGTGTCACAAAAGAGCCTTCCTAAAGTGGATCACTATATGTCTTTTATGATCACTGATTATAAAATATCCCCACAAAGCTAAACCTACACCGTCTAAGCATTTATTGCTTTATACTTCTGAGAACATCTAAAAATAGAACATTCTGGTAGTAGATCTATTCTTATTCTTGAAAGAAATAAAATGACTGTAAAAAGTTTCCAATAGCAACTTAAAAAAAAATTGTACTATTGTGGAGATCCTGCAGCATTTATTGTTGCACTAGCAAAGCTATGGATGCAAGAAGTTTCTTCCTAGAATTGTTACAAATAAATAACTTCTTGTTCACTTATGCATATAAAGAAAAATATATAAAAAATTTTGTTGATTTTTTTTCCATTCTTAAAATTATTCTTTTCTTTTCTTATAACCTGTCTGTTACTTTTTTGACAATGAAAGGCTACGGGTTACCCTAAGGTTGGTTTTTTGAATATGTACCTTTGAATTTTCCAGTCTATAATCACTCTGATCCAGTCATGGGAAAAATAAAATAATATTCTATCTTTATATAAAGGAAATTTTTGACATTTAAATTTACCTGTGTAGCTCAGAAGCAGAAAATCCAACCTTTTTGTCATGAAAATTTTCTGTCAGGTAAGTTAATAGCAATGTTTGGTTAATGATTCAAGGAAACGAAAGAAACCAAAAGGAGCATGCTGATTTCTTTTATCCTATTCTAATACTTTACAGCATGCACTTTTATTTATGAGACCACTTATTATTAAGTATTAATTTGTAATAATAATAATAATAATAATAACAACACATACTGGTTTTGTTGATATCAACTTCTAATGGTCATCATGCACTTGCTTTTAAAAGTAGTGTTTTCAGAAAATGTAGGGTAAAATCTATTCAAATACATAAAAAATAAGAATATATTACTCACATCCATGGGATTTAATGTCTAAATTCTGCTCTAGGTTATATTATTATTACTTTGGGTGTAGTCTAGAGTAACTGGAAAGTATAATTGGCTCTTTTCAGTTTCCACATTGTAAAACATTGTGAAAATTTCATTTAGTGCTTTAGAGAAAATTACTAAATCAACAAGCAGAAAAAAAATTAACATTGTTTCTGAAAGAAGAAATAAAAACCTCTCAAATTCTCACAAGAGACTCAACATCTTTGTGATTCATAGCAATTTGCTCTTTAATATTAGTTATTAAGCAAGTACAATACTACAAATTTTTTTTCAGTTGACTTTTGTTTTCTGCCTGTATTATAGATATTTACTGGTTTTAGAATGGTGCATTCAGTTCAGCAGTCAGTTAACTTTTGATTTTCTTAATTCTATTGTACAAGTATGTGTTGCTGATTGGTGAATTTTGATGAGAAAAATATGGTATCAAATTCAAATGGAAGGATGACATGAGTTTATATTGTATAACATACAATATACCTTTGGAATTGGTTTGTTTTATTAAATGAGAGAGTAGAGTGATTCACCTTCTGAGTCGTGTACTATGAGTCTCATGAACACTGAACTCCCTTCTGGTTTGTCATCTTCAATTTTTGTGAGCCTACATTCTCAATCCAGCTTTGAGAAAGATTAGATCTTTTCCTTCTTCTGCTGGCAAAGGACATTGGGAGAACAGAGCTTCAATTTGGCAGACATTCAAAAGTTTCAGGGTTTAAAAATGCTAGATTAATAGGGCAACAATCAAACAAGTTTTACAGTCCAATGAGAAAACAAATGCAGAAATGGATAATCAGCATGGGGTAGAAGCAAAAATATGCTGCTGATTTGAAACATATGCAATAATTGCACTGAAACAAGATTAGAATAAATTCTGCATCTCAGATGAGACTTGGTGAATATTTTAAATCAGTTCCTTTTTCAAAATTGCATGATTAAGGTCCTACTAGTACCTCTGCCTCAAACCCAGTATTATCTGAGACATTTTTCATATTACCCGAGTCTAGTTAAGAAGACAGACTGGGAGTAATTTATAATGGGTTGTCTCTCAGCTAGCACAATGAATTTGAACAATAACTAAATATATTCTGCTTATAATCAGAGACAGAAAAGCATTTTGTCTGAAAATCTTTGTACTCAAATCTCAAGATTACTAGGCAAAGGGAATTTTAGAATAAAAAATAATAAAGCTGTCTATTGGTGAATATCAATAGACTTCCTGGAAAATTGTTGGAGGATGACATAAATATTCAATACACATGCTGAAAGTTAAATTTATCTATATTAAGTGGATATTGAGATTGTACTAGCTGTTTCTCAGTCCCTTTCTGAGCTGAGAAATGCTAAAGAAGAAGCTAGTAGCTCTCACAGGTAACTTTTCATTGGAATTTTCTAAGAAATAGAATTATATTTAACCTACAATGACACAAAACAGAAATGAAAATAGAAAGAGGTTTGAAATGTAGTATTTTATTGAACTTGCCCTAAGATCCTGAAAAAAAACTAATAGTGTTAATTATGGAAACAAGTCCAGAGAATCACTTACATTGGTAGCAAAATAAATTTTTCAAGTGTGTTAATATTTGCTTTTGAATAAACTCCTTCATTTATAACACCAGTGTCACCAGAACATTACTCTTACTAATTAATTGTCTTCAAAGTACTTTAGGCATGAAATAAACATTAATCATAACATTATTAATTTTCTCTATTTTATTTTTTTAATATAAAATGTAGAAATTTTCATTTCTAAGAAGCAAATTTTTTTTTGTATTTCTGCATGGAACTGTGAAACAATTCTTAATGTTAGTTAGAAATATTTAAGAAAGTCTGCCAAGTGCTTTTCCTGAAGATTAAGGTACTAACCATGACTTGGGAGATCTAGTTGCTTGAGGCAGAGCTCTTTAGAAATTACATTGGGTAGGACTTTGATTTATATATTTTTTTTATTTAATTCATCCACACAGTGAACTCATATTTTCCCTGGGAGAAGCTGGAATGGGTAGTATTCCTATATTGGGTATTCATGGAATATTTAGGGCAAGCAGAGTAGTATTAAAAAGTTTTGTTTTAATCCTTAATATTCTGTATGGAATTGAAGTCCTAATATATTATCTTCCTAGTATTTTCCTGACAGAACATCTATAACACATTTAATAATGCCAAGATAGAATATTTAGAATGAATATGCTGAGCAATGTAACAAGCTTAAATAGAGTGGATTTTTTGACAAAATCACACATATCATTTTAGAAGATGTCAAAAGATTAACAATTACATTGGCTGTTTTAACAAAATTAGAAACCAGTTACTGAAACAGTCCAAAATAATTGTGACAGCAGATTTCCTGCATAGCAGTAGAGTGTCACTCAGATATTCAGAGGTGAAGTAACACAGGAAATGGTACTCAGCAGGAGATAAAAAATATTTATATTTTCATTTTTATCTGTAACCTGCAAATTTCAGTTTTGCAGAAGCTAAAAGAATCTGTTGAATGAGATCAGGTTTATTTGCCTTCTAAATACTATTTAAAAAGCAAAAAGAAAGCAATCATAGTTTAATTAAAATATAACACAGAAATAAGGCAAGTTGTTTTCATTATAGACTGCATTAATGAATATGAAATTTTTAATGCAAAGTTTTTACTACCCATTGTACTTGCCCAATGATCATGTATAATAATTCTAGATTATGGCCCTTGTCTAGTCAATCCCCAGATATTTTTAGAATTGATCTGTATATAGTCTTAGGAAAAGCTTAGAAACTGTCAGAAGTGACTAATTTTCATAACTTTGTGGGAGAAAAAGGAACCTAAAATTACAAAGGCATCTTTATTTACTTCTTTGAGAGGTAACGATTTTGCTGTTTACTACAGCTAGTTGACTGTGTCATTAGGAAATGTTCCTTTTGCTTATCTGGAATATTTGAATAAGATTCTTAGGTTAATGAACCATCCAAAAGTTTACTTCAAACCATTGTCAAAAATAAAACTAAAAATAAAACTAATCACAAAAATAAAACTGTTTTGGTGTTCAGAACACAAGACAGAACACAAGACAGTATCTATCCTATTGGAAAAATTCTACAGAGTTTTTAATGGATGAAATTAGTAGGAGACTTTAGATATTGGGAGGGGGCAATGTAAATGTGCAGGAATTACTCTAAGACCCATCAGAAAATAAGTGAAAATATCAGTTGCTCTTTGGAAACCTCATATGTTAGTCACACTAATTGAGTGATATAAGCTAACAAAGATCAACCACCAACTGGGTTGGTAATGTGTTTTCAGAACCCAGTACTATTGTATAGGAACTGGTTAAGTACTCAGAAGATGAGAGCAGAAAATGAAATTTACCACTTCTTTCACAGACTAAATTAAATTAAATCCTGCATTTACCATTCACTTACTTTATAAACTTCTGTTTCCTTATTTTCCTAGAAAAGAAATGAGAAACTACTTTTTTTTGTTGTCTTTCTCGTGATAATTTAAGTCAGCATGCATTTGACCTTTGATTGATATTACTTAGAATATAATCAATTTATTTAGGCATTTTCTACAAAGAGACACTGGATAAACCAGTATCCCATGGGCACAAAAATTTAATTTTGCTAGTAAAACCACACCTGTGAAGAGCCGTTGCTTCAGCTGAAAAGTGTATCAGAAAAAAAGAATCATTCCCTCTTGAAGGAAATTCATCACCTCTTGAGGAAAATATTCCACAGCGAACAACCATTTCACTGACATAGTCACATGTAGCAATGTGGCAAGAAAAGGGTAGAGGGAAATGATTAAATAAGGACAAGAAAGATGTTGAATCCACAAAGGTATAGTAATCAGAGTTTAATTAAACAACATTGGAATTAATAAGACTTTTCATGTCGCTGGACTCTAGTCCAAGTCCCTGGGCTTCAGTAAGAATAAGGAGAATAGGGAATGTATATAATAATTACCAAAAAGATAGAGTAAGATATTGGATGGTGAATGTCCTTTTGTAGTCGTAAGTCAGACATCCATTTAGACCCTTTTGTGTCTATAAGCAGAGTGGCTACTAAAGGAATAAGAGAAAGAAAAGGAGTGGTTATTAATTTACATCATACTGAGTTAGAGAGAATGAAGAAAATCAAGGGACATTACAAGAAAAGAAATAATTTAAATACTGTCATAGTCATCAAAAACTACACAGTGAAAAAATATTTTATTATATGCCACTTGATTTCCATTCCTAAATTTGGCTTGTACATTTTCTTTTTTTCTTATTATGGATTAAGAAGGCCATTATTAGATTTTATTGATTTCTTTTTAATGGTGTTTATCATAACTTTTCATTTCTGGAACAATTCTCAAATTTCCTCTTCATCAGGTTTAATATCACATGTAATTTGATTTTTTGAATGAGCACTTCACCTGAGTTTGAACTGGTCTTTTGTGATCTGGGATTGAAAATTCTTCAGGGCAGATTTTCAACACTGCTCACAACAACAAGTTATGTAGTGTTTGTACCTGATGAGTGCTGAGTGCTCCAGGCTCTGACAATCGGGCTCTGAGCCTTTTTTCCTGTTTTTGTTGTTGTCACGCTTCTTCATCTGGAAAATGCAAAAGAGATACTGCAATAGCTATCACTGAACCTTGTAAAACACACTCATTTTCCTGACGAGAGTAAAGCTTTGTCAAAAGTAATTTCCTGTAGACTCTGTCAATGTGTTTCCTTAGAGTTTGCACAAATCAATTTTAGTAGAGTTGTGTGAGCAGGAGATTGGAGACAGCAAAAAGTATATTGGTATAAAAGTAATGTTCATGTTTTCTGCTTTTTTTGTTACTTCTTGTCTTTCCCTTCCAGGACATCTCACACCATAAGGATTCTCTTATAAGGACTCAACTTCTCAACTTTGTTTAGTGATCCTAGGTTTGCCATTGGTTAAATCAGGCTACAGATTTCACAACAGGTTTTCATGTGGTGCTATTACTTGTTTTTCAACAAAAACTCAGGTTGTGCAGAAAACTACTGCTTTCTTGTGTTTTAATGTTTTCAGTGAAAAACATTTTTGCAGCTGTTTGAATTTTATTTAAATAGTGGTGACTTTGATTCTTCTCTTTCTTTCAGTTATGATCCAGTTATTTATGCAAAAATGACAAAATAATCAGCTTTAATCCTAGTGGCATCCCAAACTTATACTACCTTATAATATACTTGACGTCACTCTGTTAGACAGCTGCATTAAAAATAAAATGTCCTTGATTTGCACAATACAAGTTAGCAGCTATAAAAGTGAATGGTAACATCTCAAAAGAAAATTTAAAAAGAGGTCAAAGACAATCAGGATAATCAAAAGAAAAGATAATTAAATTAAAAAAATAACCAATAAAAATAGCTATTGAACTAAACAAAGTTTCTTGCGCTCTTTTTTGTTCTTATATGTATTGTGAGTCACCCAGAAAATTATTTTCAAATTCACTGTAAAAATTATGTTTGCTTTTTCATGGGTACCTGCAATAAGCTAATTTAATACAATGTGCATTTAAAAGGTAACAAATGAAATTTCACAGCTGGAATGGAATGAGGCAACCGAAAGGAGGAAGAGGAAGAGGCATAAAGGTAACAGATAATATAAAAAATATGCATTCAAAATATCTTTTCCAGCCTATACCAACCACACTAATGGAGCAGCACTAGGCATATGTCAGTGCAGTATCAAAAGTAATAGGCTAAACTGCAAAGACAGACATTTTGAATTTATCTGCACGTGTTTCACCAAATATAAATAAAGATGCATATCCTTGTTTAGAAGGTAGGTTTCATGTAGACAGACAAGTAAAAAAAAATCCCTGGAGTGGATGTTTATATCGATGATATCTTATTTGCACCTACCTATTTGCTTGACTTTATATTTATACATTCCTCAAAACTCAAAAAAAAGGAATTACCTATTTAAAAAACTATGCTTAACTATGGTTATTACATTTTCTAATATTTTGCTTGGTTTTCCAGTGGGATTTTTTTTTCTTATTTGTTTGTTTTTACTTTTTGAGATAGAATTTAGGCAGCTGTCTGTCTAAACCTGAGATGTAATATAAATCTAGTCTGAAGAACAAGCTACTTAGGAAGCACATGGTGCACAGTAACCTTGGAAACTAGAAATCTAAAAGAACTGCCTAATGAATTTGGAAGTTGAGAATTCTGCAAAATAAAACTGATATTTTTCTTTGGACTTGCAATTAGGTTCAGATGTCTACATCCTTATTAAGTGAACAATAACCAGTTTATATTTTCTAGAATGCCCTAAACATTTAATATCAGTTACCGTGATGGCTCACTAATACAAACAAGAGACTTCTTTTAAAGTGATTTTCTCCAAGAGACTTTCTTCCACCTTTTTGTGAATTTTAGATATTTGTTTTCATTTCAGTGCTGCTTTGAAGTAATCCTAATTGAAGCTGGCCTGGCTAAGTTCTAATTCACATCAATATAATTTATTTTAATTGCTTTGATTAAGCCTATGTTGGGGGTCATCTGTGCTTGAGTATACCATCTCAGTATTTCTCAAAACAATATTTCAACATCTTTCCAGTTTCCTAAATCCAGCACACAATATTTTGGAATATAAACAATGTTGAACTGTAGTGCTACATGTCTATCTATACCCATAGTAGTGACCAACAATACTGGGGGGCTTGGGGGGTGAGGAGGCAAATCTCTTTTCACACTCTGCATTTTGCACAGCACATGAATATGGCAATGCATGCATGCACACAGTGATGTTCACTGCTGTGAGATGTAGGACAAACATTGGATTGATCAGGCATTTGCAGATCTGCTAGAAACAGAGGATGAGGAAGAATAACTCACTTGGAATATTTAACTTAGAAACAAAACCAATACAATACCAGGGTAAGGTAAAGAAAGAGAAAGAACACACTGCACATTATGGTGAATCTAACAGTAAAACAGAGAGAATGATGACTGGATGAAAAGGCAGGTGGAACATGAGGCTGCCCTGCAGGCTGCCCTGAGACTTCATGCTGATTCAGATCTTGCCAGGAAATGTTAGTTTTTAGTTGAATCAGTAACTGGACAAGGCTGTTATGTTGGCTTCTGATTTTGGTTCAGCAAGAAATACAAAATAACTTCCCTTGTGATTCAAGAGAAAAGCATTATTCAAGCAGATTTACAGATGATACACGTTATTTCAAACCAATTTTCCTTCTAAAAGTATTGCTTTTAACATCCTTTCTAACTTCTGACCTGGGAGAGATGCTGCAAAAAGACAGAAAGGACTTAGATCAACCTGCAAATACCATCAAAACTGTTTAAAAGTTAAGTTAGCTTCCTTTTTTAAAATATCATTTCTACATTTTTCTTTTGGTAAATTTCTTCCCATGCAAGAAAGGCTGGTGCTGTGAGTAACCCAAATGTGTCTCACCTTAGACAGATAATGTTTCCAAACACTTTCAGAGATTTCCATAAAAAAGTTACGTCAGAGGTAAAATAGTTTGTGGGCAGGTCTGGTTTTTTTTTTTGTTTGTTTGTTTTTGTGGTTTTTTTGTGGTTTTTTTGTGAGGTTTTTTTGTTTTGTTTTTTTTTTTTTGGTGGTGGTGTTGTTTTGTTTGGTTGGTTCTGGTTTTGTTTTTAATTTGTTTTTGTTTAGTTATAAGCTGCTATATTCTGTACCATAGGATGAATTCTAAAAATACCAGAACTCTCTTGAAGGAAAATAGCAGAAATTCTCTTGAAGGAAAATTCAAAGAATATTTCCCATTGGCCTTCTAGAAATGTTGTTATTTTTTCATTACAATGAATTTGCCACAGCAAGTGTCTTCAGCTGGGAGGTACTTTGATTATATTACTGATTACCATCTCATATTACATGACTGTAGTGTACTCACACTATAATATTAGTGTGCCAACACTCACTGTTTTTGCAAAATAATAAATAAAATATTTTATGGCATACTTTATGAATTACATGTAAATGTTTTCATTATTGTAGGTATGCTGTTTTCTAGAATTTTAGACTTTAAAAATGTAAATATGTCTTTAATTATAGTGCATATTTTAATATTCAATGATTCATTGTAAATGCTGATATTTCATTCATATCAAAAAGAATTAAAAGGACACCAATATATGTTATCAGATTTTATTCAAAAGATTTTTTTTCTCAAAACAGTAACAACAATATTTCAACAGTCTCAGAAAAATTGATCTGAGAAACAAGAAACTACAATGTTAACTGCAGCGTATAGAGGAATTTTCTCAAGTGAATTAAAATATATTTTACCATCTTTGAAGTTATTTTTAGCAACTTGAAATGTAGATTTTTACATGAATATATATAGTTGTTCTTTTTGTCCCTACTTTATGCTCTTCTTCATTTAAATCTTAGAGTTCTGAACAAGTTTTGCCTTCTTCACAGAAAGGCAGGATATCTAATGAATTGAATGACACAACTCACTGCCACTGAAAATAAGTAATGGGTAAGTTTTTGATATCCTGACTAGAAAGCCTCAAAGGTTAGAATCTGCAGTTCTCAAGGTATAAATTAAGCAATTCTTAGTGAAAATCATATACCTATGATAATTGAGTAGAATTAAATTTCCCAGACATCAGCAAAAAGGTCATTTAAATGCATCTTTGATGAAAAGAACAAAGGTAAGAGATTTCACTGGTAAATGTGAAAGAAATAAAAATTTAAAAAATATGTTTAACCAGTTGCTGAGAATATTTCAGATGCAGTATTAGATTTAACTTTAACATCCCAGACTTCATGTTGGTTGAATTAATATCTCTAGCTGAATTAGCAGTATCTCTTCCATTGTCTTGTCTCTAGCATGGATATTTGCCCTTCACCAAATTCCTCTTTCACATATACAGTGTGACAGTATGTGCAGTCTTGTCAACTAGATACTTCAGCATTTATGTCATAATGTGCATAATGCTTTTAATACATTAAGCATTTTAAGATATTGGAAAGTAAAAGACTTTATACCCATAAAACTATTACCTTCCTTGCTACTAGATGGCTGGGAATCTTTAAAACAGAAAGACCTTTTCTAAATATATTAAAGATTTGCAAGGGAATTTTCCAGCTACTATATCACTTATTGCTTAGAGCAATAGTACCTTGAACATCTTACAATTTCTCTTTCATAATCAAAGTTAAAAATGCATGTTAGACCAGTACTATCAATTAATCTGAATATAGGGTCTGGATATAAGCAAAATTAATTTGGAAGCAGTGAGATACAGTGGTTTCAGTGACTGACAGAAGGCCTAGTTTATATGCTGTTTGCAGACCTTAGAAACAATTAAGTATTTAAAATGCACGTTGGTAACAGGAACCTAAGTGAATTCCTTCCCTAACACACTGAGAACACTGGACAGTCTTTTCATAAATAAAATTCTCAGATCTCAGAAAGTAAAGCATGTATCCTGAAACATTGTTGTAAATAGCTTAGGATGTACCAAAATGCAAGACTGGTATAACAGCAACAGCAATGCCTGATGGAAAAGCTAAAGCACAGGTCCTGTCAGGAGAAGCCAAGGGGGCTGGGGTTGTCTAGACTGGAGAAAAGGGGCCACCTTTCTGCTCGCTACAGCTGTCTGGGGTTGGACAGTCCTCCAACAAGCAAAAGGACAAGAGGAGATGACCTCAAGTTGCACCAAAGGAAGTTTAGATGGGATATTAGGAAAAATTTCTTCATCACAGGGTTTGCCAAGCATCAAAACAGACTGCCTAGGGAAGTGGCTGAGTCACCATCCCTAGAGGTATTTAAAAGACAGAAACATGTCCCCAAGTGCCATAAAACTATTCTGGTGGTGAACTTGGCAGTGCTAGTTTACAGCTAGTTTACAGCTCAATGATATTACAGACCTTTTCCAACATAAATAATTCTATGATTCTATAACCACATTGGTATAATTTCCAGGGGTGATAAAACCAAAATCCATTATGTTCTTGTTTCAACTACAAATTTAACTTATAAGTTAAAAAAATCCACAACTTGTTAATGTATCTGGCCAAAGGTAGTCTTCTACACATTTTCGTCAAAAAGTGTAGCTGATTAATAAACTTAATTTTGAAACTATGCAATTAAAGCAGTACACATAAAATTATCTTGTTACCTAAAGTATTGAAAAGGTATTTTAAGTAGCTGAACAGATATTTTTTGCTGTTCATGTTTGCTTATAGTGAAAGTGTAATAGTAGCAGCAAAAAACTAGTATGTATTTTTCTGTGTCAGACAGAACCCTCAGATGAATAGTGATGCTAAATTCTATTAACTAATCTCACCAATTTTTTTCCTTCTTTTATGTGCAGAATTCTTACACAGTCCTATGAATTTGACAGTGACAGTGGGTTTTCTTTTTCCCTTGAGCCTCTTAAATGTGAACATCTTTTTCAGCTTATGACACATTTGAGAATTCTTTTCCTTCCATAGTTTTTCTCCTTCTTACTCACAATATCCCTTTTTAAGTGTGTCAGCTGAGCCAATTTTTCACCTATTGTCAGTCTATATCTTATCAGTTTAATGCTTTGCTAAAATCAAGATGATGTAGATGACATCCACAGCTCTACTGTTTCACATTTTTATGTTACAAATTGCTACTTCCTAAGAAAGTATCAGGTTGGTCAAACCCAATTTATTATGATGTATTTTCAGACACTTTCTAGTCCTTCAGATACTGCTAAGATCTTTCATAATTTTATCCAGGGGCTGAAATTATCCTTGTGCAGGTTTTTTTTAAATACCATAAAATGGACAGTTCAATGGGCAAATGTGTAAATGGAGAGACAACATTGCTCGAGCTAGGGAAGCAAGAACAGTGCTCAATATCCAGGACAAGCAGTAATTTTTCCTTTCTAGGAAAACAGCAGAATCTTCAGGGGAGAAATCTACTTTCATAGCAAATTAAATATTTAGAAAAAAATCCTGACTAAAACTGTGTAACTACAAAAATCTTCATTCCATGTTTTCAGCAGATGTGACTTGGGATGAAGATTATGCATGGGATCATAGAAATTCTGAATTTGTATATGAGCAAAACAAGCTGAAACTAATGTAAAGCAAACCTGTGGAACTATTTAATTTTATATTCCATGAACATCGACAAGATTTTTTAATATGATGAAAAATAAAAAAGGCAAGGGAAAAGACTTGCCCCTCAGTACTCTTTTTTGGCCATATATTTTGCAAAAGAGTGTCTGTGCAAAATCATCACCAAAATGTATTTGATCCAAGTACTAATTTATCTTTTATTGCTGAAAACAATTCCTGATTAAATGAAAAGAATATCTGAATTCAACTTGCTGTTGACCTCAGCTGTTAACAAAGGCTGCATTTTATTAAAAGACTAAAATGTCTCCTTTTAATTAATGCAAAAAAAATTAGTCAAAGATTTTGTGAGCCTGCTTTTTTGAACCAAGTGAAATGCTCATTCTTGCAGTCATAAAGAAAACCAACCAAACACAGAATTGTTAAGAGTTTCAACCAAGCAAAGTCATGTAAGTACCACAGTGATAATTATCTTATTAAGCCATAACATCATTTTGCTAATACTTTTCACCTATACTTTTAAATATTTTAGTCCAAAAAAATGCCTATTCTAACAGCTAAACAACTCTATTTTTTTTATGGGGTCAGATTGATTAACAAAGCATAGAGCTCTAAAATGAGTTATCAGAGCAATCTTTTGATTCTGTTAGAGCCAGATTGTTAACAAGTATGTTTGTAGACCACATTTGCATTTTTGAGTAGCCACATAAAACAAGTGCAAATGTAAAAATTTACCTGTGTCTTGAAATGAAAGTCAAGAAGATATAATATACGTCAAAGGATTGCACTTGATTCTTTGTCATCTAGAACTTTAGTTTCTTTTTCCATTTTCTAAGCTGGCTGGTGTGTTCATTTTACCTAAACTTGAATTCATACACTGCATCTGATTATAATAATATTACCTTTGCTTTCATCAAAATGCATTGTACAAATTTATAATATATTTAAACATTTTAATGCCTGTAATTAAAAAAAAAAAAGAGTTAAGTATTACTTATACAGTTAATCTTGTTCTTTAAAATAATTGCAGGCTATTTCACTGCAGTCGTGAAAATGGTACTTAAGAAAAGTATATATAACCTATGAGAACAAGAAAATTAGGGAAGCCCGTGAAGTATGTTGCTCTTTCCAGTGATCACAGAATCCTTTGATCTCTAATTTGAAAAATACAGTACAACTTGAGAAATTAAAGTCAACGTAAGAGATTAGAAGAGGAAATGAAGAAAAAAAATAATTTTCTAAATCACTATATGAAGAAAAATAAATGTGCAAAAGTCCACTATGCAGTTTTACACACTTCAGAAGGACAAATTTTTTGGAACACAACAGAAAATGAATACGTTCTTGGATTTAGTTCAGAGAGAATCATGAGAGCCATTTACTTCTGATGCAGTTCCAGTAAAACGGCTATTATGCTGATTGGCATAAAGTTCATCAGTTTAAAAAATATGTAACTTTTATTCCTATAAATGAGTCATCATTTAGGTAAGAATTCTCTATAACAAAAAATGCCCTAAATAAATGAAAAAATATTTTAAGATCTACCTGCCAATTTTTCTCTTATATCATCCAAGTAAAGGAAGTGCAACAAAGCTCACAACATTCTTAAAATAAGAATTAGTTCAGGATTTCAGTACTTTACTGCAAACAGTCAATCAAACTCTATCTCATTTCATAAATATAACTGGGTCTACTTTAATATTCTTCAACATTATCTCCACCTCTTCTCTTTAAGACTTTCTCTGATGCTATTTCTTGTCATTCAGGTGGTGAGCAATTGATGAATTTGATGAATTATAATTTTAAATCTTGAGACAACTCTTTCATTATCCAAATCATGATCTTCAGAAAATATTGGGAGTTATGGAATCCCTCTCTCAATCTGCTTCTGATAAAAATACAGTCTTAAGCAAACCCCCTCAAGACATAAAAATGAATCTCTAAAAAATCATTATGAGATTTCCAGTTGATTGCTATCAGATACCAAGGACAATCCACGATGCAGTGGGGCATATATAATACACAGTGAGTCACTAGGTAGCACCATACAGAGTATAGGACATTATCTGGATAACCGCCAGTCCAGGCAGAGATGGAGTAATTAATGTCTTTTGGAAAAGTCTTTATGGAAATCATCCAACATTATTTTGTTGGAATACTTCCAGCAGTCTGATACTTGCTTTCTAATGATGCTACTGACTGACCATAGCAGCACGATGGAGCTGTAGATGACCTATTTATTGACCTTAGAATAGCATGCAATTCAAACATCTCACTAGAGCTTTGTATTAGGAAATTGTGCATCATAACCAGGTGGATTAAAATGATAATTTGGTGTTGCAAAGCCTTAAGGTATCCAAATGTCAGTAATACCTATGATCTACATAGGATTTGTTTCTGAAATGCAAAAAATACCTAGAAAAATAGCAAACAAACTCCCTGATGTTGCTATTCTTCTGTAAATTTATTTTAATATCAAGAATTTCAACAACATCAACTACAAGGTCTTGCACATAGATTGAGGCAATCCCTGATATCAATACAGACTGGGAGATGAATAGATTGAAAGGCGCTTTGCCAAGGAGGACTTGGGGATACCTGTGGATGAAAAGTTGGATATGGGACAGCAATGTGCATTTTCACCCCTGAAAGCCAAGGAGGACACACCCTGGTGATGTAAAACAAAGAGAAGGTGCAATTACTGAATGCTTTATTTGCTTCAGTCCCTGCTGCTGAGGTCGGACTTCAGGAAGCATGGACGCTGAGGCTAAGAGAGGAAGGTTGAAGAAATGAAGACTGCTTGGTGGTTAGAGATAGGCTAGAGAGATCCAACATCCATAAATCCTCGGGCCCTGATGGGATGCATTCATGGGTCTCAGGGAGATGGCAGATGTTGCTAATTTTACTCCCATCTTCAAAAAGGGAAAAGAGGAGGACCTGGGAAACTTCTCGTCAGTCATTCTGACCTCCATCCCTGGAAAAGTGATGGAACAGATCATTTTTGAGGTCAGTACCAAACATGTAAAAGCGAAGAAGGTAATTGGGAGTAGTCAGCATGGATTTACTGAGAGGAAATTTTGCCTAATATGATATCCTTCTATTATGGCATGGCAGTATGGGTTGGTACGAGAGTGGATGTTGTCTACCTTTATTTCAGCAAGGCTTTTGTTACTCTCTCCATAACATCTCCCACAAGTAAGCTCAGGAATTGTGATTTAGATGAATAGTGAGGTAGATCAACCAGTGGAATAGAATTGGAGGCCTATAGTCAGTGGTGTTGCCCAGGGATCAGTACTGTGTCCAGTCTTATTCAACTTGTTTATCAGCAACCTGGACCAAGAGATAGACCACAACATAAGCAAGGTTGCTGACAGTTCAAAACTGGGGGGAGTAGCTGATACACCTGAAGGCTGAGTTGCTGTTCAGCAGGACCTTGAAAGGCTGGAGAACTGTGTGGAGAGAAACCTATTGAAGTGCAACAAAAGCAGGTTGAGAGAGTTGGGGTTGCGTCAGCTAGATGTTGATACCAGGGCCAACTCCATCTCCATTGGTCCTGCTTTTGGCCAAGGCATTGGTGCTGTGGCTCTGTAATACAAACAGGTAATAATCTTCCTTTAGCAGTTTATCACACCACCAAGCCAGGTGGGACAATAAGACTTTTATATATTGGAAAATAAATTCCAAATTATGGAAGATTGTGATTTTTTTTAAGACTTCCATTCTTCTATTAAATGTATTTGAAACCGTTGAAACAAATGATGGTATTGTCTAAATAGTAATGAATATTAATAGCATAAATTTAGTGAATCATATCTAAATTGCTCTTTATTTCTATACAAGTTTTTCTGCAATTATTAAGAAAATGTTACATTTATCACATACAGTAGAACATCCAAGATACAGAAAACAGAAAAGGAAACCTATAATGATTCCTGTCAGTATTGATATTTTCTTTAAAACTTTTAATCTTGGATTTTTTCTCTACATCGCTATCACTGACAGCCATCAAATAAACTATTTTTTTTACCTGGGTTTTTTTTTTTCTTAACAAGATTTGCATACATAATTAAATAAACACAGATTCATACTGCTATAAAAAATGCCTAACTGTGAAAGATTAAAATGTTACAGAAAGTTATCTTTATAATAGGTTTTGATTTACCATAAACAAAAAGAAGCATTCAAGGTTCACAAAGCCATGAATTTGGTTCAGTTTTGAATACTAATATATTGCCAAATCTTAGTCATTAAATACTCAACAATATCTCAGACATACCTTGAGCAAGTGCAATCTGTTTTATTAAAAAAGAGAATTGTATTAGGACACCTCACTTCAAGAAGTTCCCTGGAATTTGGATGATCTTCTAATAATCACTACCAGAAAAGAAACAACCTGTGATAGTTCAGTGTCTTTCAATTGCACTGCAGTGTCAGCACTGGAACTGTGCCCAGGTCTCAGTAGCTGTTCTCTAAAATGTACTATAAATTGCACCTGAGTTTAAAGTATGCACTTTCAGTGTTATTGAAGTGTTATTATGCTCAGCTGTAGCCACTGAGGGTTTTGGGTAAGGGAAAAAAAAAGGTGGCAGAATGAAAAGACAAATTCTGTCTACTTTTTTATAGTCTGTAATTTTATTCATGTCTTTGCATTGAAAGTGTCAGGGCAGTATTTGTCAGTGTGTCCTTAAATGTATGGAGAAAAACTGATATTTCAAACTACAGAGATCATTTTAGAAATTATATCATACTCCTTCATCTGTTCTTTTTCTCATTTGACCTATTTAGGTAGATATAGAGTTCTCTGTTTATTCCCCACTTTGTATCTTTCATATTACTTCAGAAGGCCCTGCCACAGTCAAAACCAATAGACTGAAGCAATATATTAAAAAGAATAACTTCACACTTCAAAGGATTCTTCTGTATCAGATGCAATGGATAAAATCGCTTTTAAATTATATTGACAATGTCATAGAAGTTTGGCTGACTTTTTAAGTATTTACTCCATTTAGATGATGCAATCAAGATCCTATGTCATTAACATCCTAATCTTTTTCCTTCTTTTCTTACATTCATATTACATTAGCTTATTTTTTGTAAAAACCCAAGACTTAAATGTGGAATGTAGAAACAGGTACCACATTGTAGCACAGTATATCAGATGCATCAAGTAATTGTATCATAGACAAAAACCAACAATAAAACCAAATCCATCATTCTTGTCATCCCTGTTTGACTGAAGAAATTTGGTATAATACCATAAAAATATTTTCAAATAAAAGTAATCATTGTCTGATGTAGAAATGCTATCATTTTTCATTGCTTCTATATGTGTAGAAGAAGGAATGGATGAAGAATGGTGCATAAAAGTTTGGTAGGTAAAAATATATCATTCTATGAACATATTTTCTGCTGTCCTGTGATAGATGTGAAAATTTAATAGTAATTTATAGCAATTTTAATTTGGTTGGTTGGTTATTGAAAAGTTTCAAAGTATAAGGGTTAGAATCAGTTGAAAAGACAAAATCAAAGTATATTACCTGGGAAGATCTACTGTAAGCTCTTGAGCATTTTTACTAGGCAAGTTTACATCTAATAATTGAAAAGAATTTAAATGCATTTTTCAGCTACTAAAGTGGCTTGATCAAGGAGGAGGAGGAGAAGATAAAAAACACTAACCAATGTCTGTATGGATGAAATGTTATCTTATGAGAAAAAGAATGTAATAATTAAAGAGCTATTTTGAATATTGCAACATAATAATCTAAATAGTTCAGGCCCACTTAGACTGTTATTAGTCGACAGCGTAAGGTTTGTAGCATCCTCCTTCTAAGTTAAAAAGTCACCAGATAACTTACCTTCCAAAGAATCAGAAAGAAAAATCCAATACATTCTGCCATAACATCCCAAATCCATCTGGATGATTACAGCACTTTTTTCAGGCATCTTTCACTTCATTATCTTTGGTATTTTTCATCCAAATCTCACCAAAGCAATTTGTGCCATACTACAGTGCTGAAGAATTGTGATTCCTGCAATATATAATAGAAGATTTTCCATTTCCATCTGCCAGCTATATCCTATAGCTACTGTCATGCTTTTTAAATTCAGATATCTTTACAGATAATTTTGTGTGTATGTGCATATGCATGGCCCTACTCATCTCAAGATACCTGCAATATATCCTCCTCACCTGTGCCTTATAATTAAAGTAGGACTGTGTTTATTTAGAGTTTAGCTCTTCCATTTATTGTAATGATTTTCAATTCCATGTTTAAATTTTACTAATGTTGCCTAAATGTTTACTATGTTATCTAAAATTTTACTAAGAAGATTTCTAAAACAACTTCTTTTAATCAACAGTTTTAAGTGATGAGTGAGGAGGATGGAACAATGGGCTTGTAGACTACTTGTTTCCATTGCCACTTGTGAATTCTTCACTACCAAGTGAAGAAATTAAAATAAATTTTAATTAAATAAATTAAAAGTGAAGATATTAAAGCTACATTAAATAGTTGTTTTCATGTATTATTGCCAATCTGTAATACATTATAGTTTAATTATATAATTATTTTAAAATTACTTAGATATGTAATATTCACATTTATTTATATACATTTGTGTTGATTTGGGAAATCAATTATGTGATTCAAAGAAGCAAATTAAGTAAGCTTTGACCCTTACCAATATGAAATCTAGGAATGAATAGGTCTATGCCAATTCACATGTAGGCCATTCCAAAAAGCTCATAGGAAACCTCAAAATAAAATAAAGAATCTTAGACTCTGATATAATTTGCTTACCTCTGAAAATTTTGCAGGTAGAAAAACTGCATAAAAAATGAAGAATTATTAAAAATAATGTCCAAAATATCTGCAATATGGATATTTTAAGGTGCTAGAAATTAAATTTCCTTAATGTACGATAATTTTATATGTTGGTGTCGACATCCAAAAATAATAAAATCATCCATTGGAATTGTATCATTTCTCACTCAAACAAATACTCCAGTTTTTACAACTCCATCATAATCCTTTCTAAAAAAATTAATAATTTACAAGGAGTTGTTACAAACAATAATTAGAAGAACAAAAGATTATTCTAAATGTTTCAAATAGATGTTTAAAAGAAAAGGTATATGTTTTAATAGGTGTTTAAAATATATGTTTAAAAGTCTGCAATGTTTATTGAGTCTGATTGTCACTGAATAATTGCTTGGATTTTACGGAGAGCATATATTATGAAAAAGCAAAAGAGAACAGATTAAAAAAAGACAAAACCAAAATAAGCACATACAAACTATGGAAGAGCATTGTCTCATAAATAAGAACTTACAAATATAAGTTCTCATAAATGAGAACAACAAAATTAATGAGGGTGAGGGGATGGAGAGCATTGGGTCATAAAGGCCTAAAATTGTTTCTGACAGTTATTTTTCTACCTCATTCTCTAAATCCCTATTTTAATATGCAGAGACATTATTAAAAACAATTACATATTATGTTAATATGATTTCAATTTAATAATGCTATTCACCAAACAAATTATTCACGTGAACTATAACATATGTATTAATATTACTCCTATGATTTTGAAAAAAAACTTTAAAATATTATCTGTTTGGTTTATTTTTGCTTTTCTCTTTTTTTTTTCTTTTTTTTTTTTTAATTTCCTAATGCTGTTAAAAAACTCTCAACACCTGACAGCCTGTGTTTGTAGGAAGTCATGGAAAGACTTTTTTGTAGTCGGTACCTTTTTCTATAAATACAAAATGAATGTTGAAGTGAATGAAATAAAGATGTTTCTTAAAATTTTTTTGCAATCAATACATGAAATAAAAAAGAAGTTCCCCATTAAATTTATTGAACAATATTGGTTATATTACCCATGTTCAGTACTTGAAAAAGTTTTCTATTTATTTCTTAAAATATAGTTTCCTTTGATTTTTTTTGAACCCGAAGACATGGATATATATATTTCATCATATATAAAACCAAATTTTAGAGCATATGAAAAAGGTTTCTTTGAATAAGACTTACTATTGTTCCTTAACAAGTAGCCTTACCTTAAATGAATCCATATGTATTTATAAGATATTTTCATAATGCATATGATCTAGTTTGTATAGAGACTCACTTATTTGTTGTATATGAAAAAAAGCTCCAAAATTATTATTCTTTCAATACTTGAACTGAGAGAAAATTGTTTTCCTCATATACCATTGAAAAAACAATATGTACAATAAATTTTCAAACTAATTAAGAGGATATATTATATTTACACTAAAAGAGTGTCTAGTCCTGCTTGTATACCTTTGAGAAGTAGAAAATGGAGATGTGAAAACTGAAGAAAAAAGGATAAGTGGTCTGTGAAACAATGAATATGATTTGCTGTAGTTTTTGTGAATAATTCAATAGATAGAGAAAAGAAGAAATGGGACAAAATGGAAAATTCTACTTTATTCTGCACTTTTAGAAGAGACAGTGTATCAACCATAAACAGAACACACGACTCGAGATGTGAGCATCATAACATCACCCTAGGACAGTATACTATTGAAATAAAAACATACACATAAAGAATTAAGGAACCCTTCCATAAAGGGAAGAAATAAAAAATCAATCTTTTGAATATATGAAAACTAGTTTCAATGGTATATTTTTCATTCCTCTAAAACAATATAACTAATTATATTTTGTTGCTAAAAATCATTAAGTTTGTTTTAGTTTTTATTGATTATAATGATTCACAGACATTATAGACCAAGGCTGAAGATGTCATTATTAAAAACAACAGTGCTCTTCAATGCTAAGGAAAAAAAACATCTTGTATTTTATTATTATCCGTGATTCTAGATTTTTGCCCTTCAAAACCAGCAGAAGTAAATGAGTTTTCTAAAATCAGTTATCCCTATTTAAAATAAATAATTTGAAATATTCAAAGCACTACCAAAAAAATTGGAACTCACCATTAAAGGCTCTCCAAGTATGGCCATTTACTGCTTAAAATATCTCCTACAACATCTTGAATTCTAATTGTTTAATATCACTTCTTTAAAAGCCTATAATTTTTTTCTAATATTTTTAATATACTAAGGACATGTCGGCACTGCTGGCAAATGAGTTTTGATCAGCTTAAGGAAATATTGCTTTTAAGCTTAAGGGCAGAATTTTGTCTGCCTACAACAATAGAAAGTATTAGAGCTCATATCCATTGTGCCATTCAGCATTTTGAATATCCTTGTTAATATTAACTGCTTTATTAAGTTTGTCTTTTCTGGAAGTGTGGGAGTTGGATACAATTTCATTTGTAGCACAGGTTTATTCAGAAGAATATAGGTCTATTTGTTGCTGGTCAGGTGGCTAGACAAAGTATTAGATTACAAGTTACTATTAATAAAGCAGCAGAATTATTACCCAAATAGAGAGCTCATGAGAAAAGATGAAGAATTAATACTCTTTCATGAATTTCAAAATCTTCAATTTCATAGCTGGAATCGTGCCATCAGAGTGGATATTTTTACAGCTATCAAGTTCCTTCTTCTTCAATTTATTATCAAAATCTCATTAAAACCAAAAAGTGATACTGAGTTCTGTGCAAATCTTCAGTTAGTGCAGTAGCCTTTCATTCAATGGAAAAGATGAGATGCTAGATTCAGACTTGGTGACTGACAGACTGGGGATTATGCAGGCTTACAGGAGACAAAAATTAAACTGTGAAGATCATTCCTGTCTCCATGGCAGGTACTACTTGAAGAAATAAAGATGAATATCCAAAACAGTTACTGCATTGAAATATATCTGAATGTGCAGAGAGATTTCGACAGCTGTTATGTGAGACCAGGAATGAAACTCTTAATAATTTGACGCCAAAATGTGTGTGACAGTCATTATTGAGAAGATAAGATATATTCACTGGATTGCTAATTTTAGAAGGAAAATATTTAAGTAGGCTTTTGAAATTTAATGGTCAGTAATGCAAAGTAAAACAAAAAAAATAAAGGCTTGAGATCTCTGAATCTCAAGGAGAAGAAAAAAAAACCCTTGTATATAAAAAGATGACTTAATAGAGTGTTTTGCAGAAAAAAAACATAGAAAGCCACCTACTGATGCAGTTCCTTGTCTGTATCTCAGTATTTCTTCCTCAACATTTGATATTATCTCAGAGTCAGACATGGCAATGTCACAGAATTTGTATTTCTGAGTCATTTCTGATGTTCTAAATGGGAACTCATTCAAGATGGGTAATGGTGACATTTGACTAAATTCCAATGTTCCTGCTAGAAGTATAGATTACAATCTTAGTATATAGAAGGAAGCTATTGGCCTTTCCTTCACTGTCATAAGTAGCACAGGAAAAGAAAACAGTTGTTGATATACAGACAGGGTTGTGGCCATGGAATAAATCCAAATCTGGTGCAAATTGAAGTTGAGTGGGCATGGTTGTGAGCAAGAACTGTCATCAGAGCTAAAATGGATCTGACTTGATGCTCTGGGAAAACACCTTTCAAGGTTTAAAGCTGAGGGTGACTGTTGAAGAGAATTGAATTTGAAACAGGGAAAGATCCAAGAATATGCCGCTTGATATTACAAGCACATATGTATTTCTGCCTGAAAAATAATCAGTCTTGTGAAAGGGTTCACTTAATCATCAATGTACAGAAAATTTAAATCAGATCCAAAATCTGTCCTTAAGATTATAATCTATTGCAGTAGATGTTATAGCTGGCAACATTTACAATGCAAGAAGAAGAATGAGTTATAGGAAGTGGGAGAGTTACTAATTATCCACAAAATTATTATACTGAGTAATGAGGTTTTTTCACTTACTCAAGTGGGAAATATAATATTTCAGACAGCCCAATGGATAACTTTCTGGAAAGCTGGCAAGTATCCAAGTTTACTGAAGATTGTTCTTTCTGGGAACAGATGTTTTGGGAAAGATTTCATCCTGTGAGAATGAGCACAAGCCTGAGCAATGCTGAAAAGTGAATTGTCATTGAAAATATTACTTAAAGACACTGAGAAATAGGAAAGCAGCTGTTGAGAACACAAACTTCTTCTATTTGGGCATAGTGATGGGCTACTAGTAAAAATGAGTTTTGAAGAAAAGGAAGGAAAAACTTATTGGACAGCCCCACCAAACTGACTGTATAACAGTAATTAATACTAATGTGTACTATATCAAATATTGGTAGATAATTTTCAATGTGATATTTGTGTAAGGTCTTTCCACTCTTCCAATATCTCTATTACTTTTTGAATCAGCTTTTCTTTTTCTTTCCTTTCCTATTTTCTTTCCTATCGTTTCCTATTTTTTCTTTTTCTTTTTCCTTTCCTTTCCTTTCCTTTCCTTTCCTTTCCTTTCCTTTCCTTTCCTTTCCTTTCCTTTCCTTTCCTTTCCTTTCCTTTCCTTTCCTTTCCTTTCCTATTTCCTTTCCTTTGCTATTTCCTTCCCTATTTCCTTTCCTTCCCTATTTCCTTCCCTATTTCCTTCCCTATTTCCTTCCCTTCCCTTCCCTTCCCTTCCCTTCCCTTCCCTTCCCTTCCCTTCCCTTCCCTTCCCTTCCCCTTCCTCATCGGAGGGCTGCAACTCTCTCTGCACCCCCATCCTGAGAAGTCTCAGTTGAGACACCCTCCCCTACATCTCCACATTCCTCAAGATGCAGCCCTTGCCTGCTGGGAAGCACAGAGGATTTGTTGCATTCCACTGAACCCAAAGTGAATTTTTCATAGGTACCCTTACACACAAGAAATAGGTGTATACATTGTCTTACTCATGTGGCAGGGTTACCCAGATGTGCCTCACCACACCTGGAAGCAGTATCTTGCTGGTTTCGTCGTCTGTGCTTATCTCAGTGGAGATTTATGTGGTGGCTTATCTTACCCAAAGTTCCTTCTGTGGCTTTGGCAGTGCTTTGAGTCACGCAAGTACATTCTTTAAAACCTCACAGAGGCAAACACCAAATTCCTAGCATGAACCCCAACTAGAACAGAAACTCTACCTTATTGATAAATCCTTTCCACTCACTTCATTTTCTTTATACTCTGTGAGACTTACCAGGTACACATAAGTTAATAATCATCACTGTTATTTCCTCATGCTGCTCTGCATATCTGTCTGCACCCATTTACAGTAATTTAAAAGTTTTGAACAAAATGCACTTTTTGCAATTTGCGAGAGTTTATATTTCATTACCCCAACAATGTAAAGGAAAAATGCTGTTTTTACTTAAAATCACTGTTATATTGAGCAGGTTTCTAGCTTGCATATAGTTGTGGAAATATCAACTTAATTTTTTAGTATTGGCATAAAATAAATTCATGAGTGTACTCATTAAAGATTCAAGGACAAGATATATATAGATATATATATCAATACAATATATATATATATATAAATCAGTCACTGGACTGCCAAAATTTTAATTGAAGAAAGAAATAGGATGTTTTTCTAGACATGTACAGAGAAAGAATGTGAGTCATGGCTTGTCCAGCATTTTACTACAATAAAGAGATAAAAGTATTAACACATCAATATTTTAGCTTTTCTTGAACAGTGAGTGCACAGTGTCAAGCTGATCTTTCTCACACTACCCAGCCAGTGGGTAGATTGGGAGTGCTGGGAAGGGAGATAGTCAACAGAGCTGACCCAAACTGACTAAAGAGGTATTCCATATTATATGAAGTCAGGATCAGCATTAAGATCTGGGGGAAAGAAAGAGGAAGAAGAGGAGGACTGTTGAACAAAGACATTTCAAATTAGAGCACCTGTCTTCCCAAGTAACTGTTGTGCATGATGAAGGTCTGCTTTTCTGCAAATGGCTAAGCAGTTGCCTAGTGATGGGAAGCAGTGAATGAATTCTTATTTTGTTTTGCGTATGCATACAGCATTTGGTTTACATACTTAATTGTCTAGATCAACCCATGAACACATTTATCATTTAAATACTCTTCCCCATACCACTGAGGGTGAATGAGTGATCAGTTCTGTTTGGATAAGCTTCCTGCTGGGGTTTAACCCCAACATCAGTAAAGGAAGACTTACAGTAGATTAAGGTATTTGTGCATAGCTCCTGGATTCAGACCTTTACTTTGGTGGATTTTTTCCCCACCATTCCTATAGCAGAACACATTTGGGAGAACAAATAACCATGAGAGACTGAAAACTCTTTCATTCATTCTCAGGCCATACTACTGACAAAAACAAACTCTTATATTTTATTGTTGTTTTCAGTTCAGAGAAAACTATTAGAACAGTGCATGAGTTCTTGTGGCTTTTTAATAATAGTCACTGTAATTTCTCAGAACTGGTATCCAGCACATCCTGAATTTCTGGTTCTGTTTGCCACATTTTTTCATGCTTATTTTCAAATTAAATATTCTGGTATTTTCCTTGATAAGTTTTTGTTTCTTAAGTGAATATGAAATACCAGACAGAATGTAAATTCTATTTTCTATTCTGTCACATGTGGAATTTGTGATTTTTTGCAAGGAAGCTATAAACAGTTTGGGCACAACAGACTAAAATATGACATTTATTCTCTGTCTGATATATGCTACTGTAACACAGCTACACTGTCTTTATAGATTTATAATGAGATCTTGTTTAAAAATCAGTGCAACTCAGTCATGGTTTACTTCCTCCCTGGAGGACCAATTGCTTATCTCATCAAAAGAATGATAATTCCCTCTGTCTGTCAGTTGATATGATCTTTATGTGGACACAAACTACATCAGCAGACTGAGCTGAGCTCCCAGCCTTGCTGGTGGTAAGGGATTCAAATTCATGTTTATCCCATGTACAAGATAGATGCTCTAGCTAGCTTGAGGCACTGCATTAGTGCTAAAGTCCATTAATTCAAATTCTGTTTTGCATATAGAGAATATTAAAATGTTTAAATTAATAAAGGAGAAGGGCCATCCCCTTGGCACAGTTTCTGCATATTAATTCAGTTTTCTATGCAGGAGGTGATCTGTACATGCAAGGAATATTCCTCAGGCTATTAGAAATTGAGCACATGAAGCTATTTAGGGGACATGTGCCAAACACAGCCATCTCATAGCACCTCTCTTCATTAGTGAATGGAGTTTTATTTTTATTTACTTTGGATAAGAATGAGATCATTAGCTTAAATGTAGGTAGGATTGGAGTCGTCCAGCTCATCTGTGCATGTCATATATATGGATGTGCATAGGAATTTTGCATAAAACACATGCTATCCTTCCTTATTGTCTTCCATTGAATGAAAATAGTCTTACAATGGTAGTTCAGTTCTTGCATAAAAACAGGGGCCAGCATGATTATAGAAAATTCCTTGACTGAACACTTTCCTTTCAGTAGAGCATTTTTTATGAGTTGTTTCTGAGCATTTCTTTATCTTGGTTTCCATTAAATATTTTTTGTTTAAATTATGACAAGATATAATCTTGTTTTGAACTAATAAAACCATCCTTGTAACCTTTTCCTGTATGTTATTGAGTATATTAATTTGAGCTTTTATTGAGTATATTAATTTAGCTTCCATTTCTACAAAGTATCAATTCTCTACTCTCATAATTTATTATTTAATTAAATAATACAAATATGTAAGTTTAATGGTCTTATTATTATTATTATTATTATTATTATTATTATTATTATTATTAACAACAACAAAGACAACAACAACAAAACAACAAAACAACACCAACAACACTAATAATAATAATAATAATAATAATAATAATAATAATAATAATAATAATAAATCACTTCCCTTTTATAACCTGACAACAGTATCAAGGAAGAAGTAAGAGAAATCCAAATAGCTAACACTGAAACCTAAAATTCAGCCTTAATAACCTTAAAAATACCTAATAGATGATCAAAAAAAAGATACAGAACTTTTTAATTATATTCTTAAACACTGAGAAAATAAAGAATGTTACACTAATACTAGTATTTATAATAATGATGAGAAATATGGTTTTAAAACCCTGTGAGGAAGTCCTAAACCCACGTAGCAAATCTTTATTAATGTATCCAGCTCATTTTAAAGCAAATGAGCTAAGATATTTGATATCTGGCTTGAACTTTGTATGAAAGCAGTGACCTGTTATTGCCAAAACTTAATGGCAGATTTCCATGGTAAAAAGTCTGAATGGATCATTTAACCTGGAAATTTCAAACAATGCTCAGATCCCTTCATAAATTTTGGGGATTTATTGTTTTGGTTTTTTTTTTTTTCAATCTGTTGTGTGTATGTTCAGGTGGTTTTCTGAAAGGCAAATGAAGCTTATTCTGCCTTGCTTTTGCTGGATGGAGAACTGCATAGCTCTCCTTGGTGTGTTATACATGAATCCAGTAATCCCTGAAGGGAGACAAGTATAGCACTTGCATTATGTATTGTGATAACACAGCAGTTACTCTGTTCTGCTGGGAGTTTAGGTCAAGCTGGAGTGTGGGCAAAGGGAACCAGTTTCTGCATTCAAAAGACTTTTTAGGTCTGTCTAAATGCTCTGAATGCCCTGTGATACACTGATAAGTTAGAAGCTCATCATTCCAATATTATTTTTCCAGCTTCTTTATCTTTTTAAGGTCTTCTGTATGAATATGATTTTCTTCCTGTGTACAATGAACAATAGAGGTTAATTAGTCTACAACCTTCCATCACATATTTGTTGCCAGCCAGGGCTCCTCAGAGGATCTATGTCTCCACATAACTTTCTACACCTGGCTGCTCTTAATGAAGATAAATAATGAGATACAATGTTCACCGAAAATTTTATACATTTTTTGGTTTTTGGATTTTTTTCCTGAGCAAAATGTGCTGGAGCTTTCTGTTTCTCCATCAAGAGCTTGGACAATTTACAGTTACCTCTGGTGCTGTTTTTCATATAGATTTCTTGCCTGGTTTGTGCTGAAAGATTGGGTTAGGACTTGATGCACAAAAAGTCTACGATGAATATTTTGTTTGGCCTTTTTTGTACTGTATCTGTCAAATTATAGCACTTTGTCCTTAGAGGATATGGCTTCATTCTCATGTTAAACAGATTCTTTATTTTCTTATTTTTTAAAAAGGGTCTACTTTTCAAAATTAATTCTTTTTGCCCTCTTTTCCCCAGTCTGCTGTATCTCTTCTAACTCTTACCAGCCTCTCTCTCCCTGCAGTACCTTTTTTTGTCAGCCTGTAGGCTAGGTTTTTCTTGGACAAACAGGGGGAGTTCAGTGTGGTATACCTGAGAATAAATATGGGAATACTAAACTAGAAATACTATTGGGTATTGGAGCCTATTGCATAATGTTTAATAATAACATTAAATGAGTGCATTTCTTGTTTTAGCTTTATGTTTGGGAATATAATGCACTAAAGAAACAAACTCAGTACTTCCTACTTATCTTGTCAAAAATTGGCAGATATTACTCTGTCCTAACACCATAACCCTAGAGAGAAAGTATTAGGAGATATCATATCATACCAAGGACTGATTAAAAATTTTAAAAAGATTTAACTTCATTACAGTAAGAATGGCATGTATCATGGTAAATATTGCATGCCTTAGATCAAAACAAACCCTGCATTGCAAAATAACTAAAGCAGACATTTTACAGAGTTTGAAAGCTGTTTCCCTAAGGTGTATATCCAAACCAAGTTTTGGACTGCATGTCTTCTATTTTCTTTCTTTAAGCAGTGGAAATGCACATATAAACTCTTCCCTTTGGTTTAATTTTTTTCTTAGCAAAAATGAACAAGTTATTTTTGGCTTGTTTCATTCAAAGGTACCCTAGAGGAAAATGTTATGGCAGACATACAGTTCATTTGCATGTTTGACTAGAATGTTGGCACAGAATTTTAAGAACTGCTATGCATACTAACAAAAAATGCCAACATTAAAGAAGCTAAAGATGGGGTAAATCAAGTAAAAACAACATGACATGATGTAATTCAACAGGATAATGATACTTACAGAGTAATTATGCTTGAGTATGATGTAAAAATAGCACAAGTTTTTTTTTCTTTTCTTTTTCCCCTCATATTTTAGATGTTACAATTCCTAATACCCAACACAATTAAATATTTTTATATTTTTATTTAAAAATTTTGGGGCATGTCAAGTAAATGCAGAAAGATTGAAACCCTTTTTTTCCAGATAAAAAAATAGTAACAGGAAATAAGATGTCACTCTCTCTAGTAGCAGTGGTTGAAAAATGAGGCTTCCAGCTGTTAAGTAGCTTGCAGAAGCATTACACTGCATCATTTCATTTATATAAGTAGTTACCTTTTTCAGGGTTTTTAAAAGCATGTAGCATTACAGTGTCAGCCTCACAATGGAAAAATGCAAATTTTGACTAATGGGGGAGCTTAAACACTGACTGCATTCTGACAGATATTCTACCTATAAATCTTCAAAACTATTAATAACAAGATGAGGGTGGTGGAGAGGAAAGATATAATCCAGATATTTTACACAGTTTATCACAGGACCTTGCTGTCTAGGGAGTTGAAACCAAAGGATGGATAAATAATACAAGAAACAGAACAATGTTGATTTACAAGAGACTTGACAAAGATCCTTAAACCTTTTTCATTTTCTTCCATGTCTTACAGAATAACAGTTTACTGAAAGAAAAATGATTAGATGGATAGGCCACCTCTCCTAAGAGGAAAGCCTGGAAAAGAGGTGGCTTTGGAATTATCTATTTGTGGCTTTCCAGTACCTTAAATGAGCCTACAAGAAAGATGGAGAGGGAATTTTTATAAGTGCATGTAGTGACAGGAAAAGGAGTGCTGATTCAAACTGAGATTATGTTCAGATTAGATATAGGGAAAAAAAAATTGTTACTGTGAGAGTGGAGAGGTAGTGCAATAGGTTGCCCAGAGAAGCTGTTGGATGTGCAGATCCTGGAGTTGTCCATGGCCAGATTGGATGAGGTTCTGAGCAACCAGGTCTAGTGGAAGATGTCCCTGCCCATGGCAGGGGTGTTTAAACTAAATGATCTTTAAGAACCCTTCCAGCCCAAACCATTCCACGATTTAATGTTTTTGAAGGAATACAGCATACTTTATATATGCTAAGTAAGTTTAATTATGCCTTCTGTAGTCTAAATTAATGCAAATGACACCATTTATTTTAAATTATTCAAAACAAGTGCTTCACTAATTATTCTAGAGTAAGTAGTTGGCCAGAGATTTTCTTCAGTTCATGTCTTTATATTAGTAGCTTATGCTATACACAGAAGCTGTAAAAATAACCATTTTCCACATTTTCATTTCAAAACAGGCCATAAAAACACATTTTCAGGAACAGAGCTACGTCTGTACCTATCCTTCTGATAACAGATATTTGTTATCTGTTTCATAAGATAATAGCACCTTTTTAAAAAATATTTTTATAAACACATACACATTCATGTAATGTTTGGTCATTTTTGAGGAAGAATCTGCTGTTTGAAGCCTTCAGGATAAAATTGACGTTGTGTTGCATCTACAGTCTCAGGACTGGACTATTTGTGTCCATTTTCTTAAACCCACCCTTTCATCAATGTGAAATTTTACATGGTAATATGCTCAGATTCTTTTCTAAAACAGCTAGATTTCTTTAGCAAGGAGAAAAGCACATCACTGCAGTCCCCAAGACGTGCCTATTTACCTTCACTAATCTGTGGGTTTTCAGTATTTCTGACAACACAATTTGTGCACAGGAGTTCAAGTTTATTTCTTTTGTTCAATATATTTTCATGAAGGTACTATATTCATATCTTCTCCAACAAATAATTCACCTTTATAAACTTTATACACATTCTGTTGTGCTGTTCTCTATATGAGATGGAGTGGCAAGTTGGGCAGTTTTTAAATCTTTTGACTACTTGTCTATCTAGGTGTTAATAGGGAATGCCATCTGTGATGGGTTGGGTACATAGTTAACATAAGTGATAGATAAATACCCAAATAATTCTTATGCAATGAAATAGGATACAGAAAAAAACCACAGCACATCTGCCCATAAAGACACTTTGAGGATGCTATTGATCATGATTGGTTTAGGGACATAGCTTTTGATATTCTACCATGAGGTAAAAAAGACTGAAATGCCATAATACCATTTTAAACAGCATTCTGCAAACAGTTATTCATTCAAGATAGGGCAAGGAGGTGGCTTCAGACTAGCTCCCTGTACTGTGTACTGAAACTGTATAAGACTAAAGAATGTGAATCAACCAAGTTTAACTCGGCAATCAGAGATTCCCATTTTTGATATGACTAGAAAGAACATCATCCCATTCTGTTTCTTTTTGGAGCTTCTTACAATAAATATTATTTATTTACATTGTCACAGCTTTTTCTATGTATTACAGATAATCTACTTACTAACATAATGTGAAAAGCTTTTTGTATGTGATCTAAAGGATTTTTAGTTTCCTTACCTTTATCTCTCGGCTCTCTATTCTCAGTCCTGTTCTCTGTGTCAGATTATTTTTACTTTTTCATGAGATTCTCTCTGGACCAGATGACCTCTTCTTGGGAAGTTTTAAGTGCTTCATCACAGGTCAATTTCTGTGATCTCATACAGAGTTTTCTGTTTCATGTCATGTCCCTTCTTTTACAGATTTGATCCCTAATGTTCCAAAATTTATTATCAGTTCAAATCAAACATAATCTCTTCTATGATGCTAACTTCTCTGTAATAGAGTTCTGATACTTTAACAGCTGATATCACAAGTCAAGTCCCCTTGTCATCCTCAGTTTTCAAGGACCTAGATTGTAAATTCCCTACTCACTACTGAAGAACATAATCTAATGGTCAGATTCAATATTAGAGAAATATTTTCCATTTCTTCAGCTACATTTTCAGAGGAAGAGTGGTTATGGCTGTTGTGTTTTATATTGTATCATGGATGTTGATTATGCATGCTCCAGCATTCTATGAGAGATGTTAATCTGTTTTGTGAGTAGCTTTATTGTATGAACTGAGGTTGTTTTACTGTATGGCTGAGTTTGATTTGTATAGCAGCAATGCACTGTATTGTAAGAATCATAATGCAAGAGGAGGAAATTTTTTCCCTGAAAGTAACTGAGCATGTTCAGTTAGGGAAATATATATACTGTGAGAAGTAAGGGCGGCCAGTAAGAAGACACAGCATTCAGAGAAACTGTAATATGCCCAGAAACCAAAATGCCCCACTGATGATGCATTTCTGTTGAAAGATTGAATGTAGCAACTGTGTATGTAACAAACCGTAAGGACAGCCTTCAGCATAATCAGGGTGTATTTGCTCTCAGTATGATTGTTATTTTAGCTCATTGTTAAGTTAGTTCACGCTGCTAATGCTCAGAAATTCACAGAGAGCTATGCAGATCACTTGAATGGAGCATACAGTCTTTCATTATTCAGATCTTTAGGCTATTTTAAAGATTCCTCCTGGAACCTAGTGAGAGTTGTGTGAAGTTTATTCCAACCCAACAGTGACTCAAAGTTTCTTGATGATGAATAAGTCAGAATGAACTACCCATAATATAAAGAAATGTTGGACAGGAGAAAGACTGAGTTATGAGTCCTTTATTTTAACTTGCGTTACCTGACACATACATCTTCTCTATTTCAAAGGTACCTTGCTTCTGTGTCTTAATATATCCTAATTGTTTTTTTTAATGTGAGCTTTTTATGAAATAGTTGTTTGTGGCTTCATTTCAATATATCATGAGAGACCTCTTCTCATTTACAATCAGAAGTTGTATTCTGTTCAGTCTTTTGGATTGTCAAAAAACTTGCCCATATATTGGTTCCTTTCCTACATGACTGGGCATCCTTCCTCTCTAAATAATTATGTATGAACATCAAATTAATGTAAAAGCCTAATGGCTTTACCAATGCAGGGATAAGAGTTTTCTAGCTTTTTTTTTTTTTCTCCATTGCCTGGATCAGTTCAGTAAATTCATTAAAAGACTTGAAGACCACTTTTGGAATGTCATTGTTAATGATGTTATTTAAGATAAACTTTTCTTTTACTACCAGCAGGACTTGATATTATTAAAATATAGATTAATACATGTACTTAAACATAGTGAAAAACATTCAGTTTTTCACTTGGATGATCTGATAATGTAAAGGTTATTGGGCATCTGGACATCTGTATGCCAGTAGAATCTCCCTTTTCCTTTGCTCTTATGAACTGATTCTATAAACCTCTACCCATTTCTAGTCTAGAGTATTCCCATTCTCCCATTTCTTTAAAATTAATCTTCTATAAAATTGTATATGGTTAGAAACCAAATTCTAAAATTTAATATGCAGCTAGTTCTACCTTTCAAGTCATAGTTTAGTTAGAATTGCTGAGGTAGTCAATGTACAGGAATATTTTTTTAACCTCTCCAACAGAGGTTAAAAGAGAAATTTGAAATTTTAAATTTTCATCTTCCTTCTTGGATATTTCACTCATTCACCGAAATGTTGCTTTTGAGTAAAAAAAATTTAAAAACTATAGGGAAGAAAAGGTGTAATTTCCTAAACAATGGATTTTGCTGTGACAAGTTACCTTGTAGAAAAAAAAATCAGAATGAGGAGTTTATCACTTCTAATGGAGGCACATGGTGACTACTGTACAAACTGCTATTAAACTAAATATCTCATCATTCACTACATTTAAAAAAAGCAAAAATTTTGGTAGCAATAATCTATGCAGATCATAATCTTAAATGATATTTTTATTATTATTATTTAAAGAAAGGCAATGTTCTCCTGTCACCTTTATATTTTGATATGGAAAAATCAAGTTTCATTTTTTTAAAAATTATAATAATGGAAATAATAAGAATTCCTCTAAAGGAAGCTATATATTTTTCAGCTTTTTAATGAGATATTTTGTGTACTATTGAAGAGTTAATGTGGTTGATCTTTTGCATGATGTATCCAAAAATAATAAAAGCATCTTTGAAAAGTATATTTAGGTGCTATTATCCAAACAAATACATTTATTGAGAAAAATTTCTGCTTGACATTTTGTGTTTTGACTGGCATTTGTTAGTTGCCAGCTGTCATAAGGAAAGGACTGCAATACATGCCGTTAGCAGCATATGCCTTTTTGGGCGCCGAATAGTGTTTTCATACAAAAAATCAAATGATCCATAACATATTATGCTGTCATTTAAAAACTGCATTAGAACTGTAACATTTTTCATGCTCATAATAAATTTTGTTCCCCAAGGCTTAATCTACCATTTTCTTACTGTGTTTGAGGACATAATGAAGAAAACATTTATTCTATTAATTGACATCATGTTTTTTCAATATGTAAACAATTCGCTCATTTCTTGAAACAGTTTATAGAAGACTTTGATTTCTGTGCTTTGCTACTCTCTGTCAAATCTATCAGTTTTTTCCTACTACAGCATTTTCTCCATCATTCATAACACTGACAAGTACTTATCAGAAGAGATAAAGATTTGAGAGTCATCCCATTTTTTTCTTTCCTAAAGAATGTTTTTTTGTCTTTCTACAAAACTGTTTCAGAGATATTTAAGAAAGTGTGAGTAAATAAGATATTCATTTGTCATTTTATAATAAAAATGCATGTTTATTCTACTAATTATAGTGCCTTTTAATTTTATTTTGCTAAGGAAACAATCACCCTGTTTTACCACAAAGAATTAGAAGACCATTTACTTCCTGGAAAGAGAAATTGTAATTTCTTATTTAGGTAAAAAGTCATTGATCTTCAGATTTCTTTACCAAAATTTGTCAACTATTATGTTTCAAACAAGAGAAAATATGTTCTAAATTCCCTAAACAATCAAAAGGAAAGAATTATTTTTTCCCTGATGGAAATACATTTTTCTTTCTCCAAGGACTATCAGAAGAGCTATTCAAGCTGTGATACTAACTTTAACAGATATTTAAATTAATAAGTTTAATTTATTATTCAACATTTAAGAGCAATGCAACATTGTTTCTAAGAAATATCTTACAATTTTTAAGGTAATATTACTGAATATTACTGAATATTACTGAAATTCCCCTAAAGCACAAGAATTTACTATTTTTCCCCTTGAATTTTATTAAGAGACTACTCTTTTGATTTTGTTAAAGATTAATTTTTACCTTCTGCTTTGGTCTGGCTTATCTGTGTTCATTATTTATTGACCCTAAAAAGGCCAAAAATATTCATCAGAAACCTAAGAAATTTAATTTAATATCACACCAATGCTTTATGCAGTATATCCTGCTTGTGGCTGCACTGATCTTAATCTTTGCTCTGTTCATGGTTTCAATTACAGAAAGATTATTTTCCAGAGCATAGGTGATATAGTTCAGAAGTTTGTGTTGATCTTTGATTATCCACACTTTCATATAAGTATGTTACAGACAGAGGAAGAGCAAAAGTAATAAAATTATATATTTTAAAAACAGCAATTAAAAATATCTTAAGAATTCTTTATCTTAAAACAGTACCTAGAGTTTTAAATCTACCATTGTAATTGAAATTAATGACATTCAAAAACAAAGCCCAAACTTTGACTTTAAACTAGTGATAGCTCTGAACTTGAGAACAAAGGAAAACAAATACCATTTAATTAGAAATTTGACAAAAAAACAATAGATATTATCTTGGCCAAACATTGTTATTGAAATAAGGCAGCAAGACTTAAAACAATGCACAGTAAAAAAATAAATACATATTTTTTCTTTATATCATGATGAAAAAATTAATGCTAATAAAATGTTTCTATATGAAAAAATTCGTATACATTCATGTATACTAATAATGCATATACCAAGAAAGTATCTATCTGGAAGTCCAAGTCAGAAAAAAATTGTGTGTTATTCAGAAGGATGTAGGTTAAATTACTGACATCTGACTACTCTTCCTGTAAGATAGAATTTCAAGGGAGAAATATGTAAGGAATCGGCTATGGAAGTCACATTTCAAAGTTCATTTTCCTAACCTGCTGCTCACTAAAGATATAAATATAACTGCACAGAAGTATAGCTTACAGAAGGAATATTTTCAGTGTTCCAGGTCATCTCTGTATCCAAAGTGATCAAGAAGTAACAAATGAGAGGTGCAGTCATTTGGTAGAAATCAAAATTCTATGTGGATTTTATTAGTGGGTTTATTAGTATTTATTTAATACACTGATAGCAATTTGTCACATGTATTAAACTCTATATTTCTTCTGCTTCACTGAGCAGCTTTAAATATAATAGGTTGATAATAGTGTGTTGAATCTACATATCAGCTATATAATGCAAAAGGTGAATATTCTGTGCTTAGCTCATTTTAGGAATTTAGAGACATGTCCTTTTCCACTTTATATTCTTTCCTGCACATTTTATTTATGAAAACAATATTATGATGTTAAATACTTTTGTATAGTCTTTCCTTTGTGAAATTATAATTTAAAAATTCTACACATATATAAAGTAACAAATATATAGAGACATATATAAATTGACATGAGTCAGAATAAAGGAGCATTAAACAATAAGTTTTCTCAGCCAGCTTTATTTTTCTTTCTAGAAATATGGTGTTATTTTTTCCTATGAGCAGCTTGATTTTTCAAAGCAGAAGTTCCTTACAGGTTTTTAATTCTCTCTGTATCTGTTTCGGTGGAAATTTCTTGCATATAGCACTGAGTTCCTAGTGTAAAGAATGAAATAAAATATTCATCAATTTATACAATGTTGAGTATAGCAGAGATAATAATTCTTTATTATTATACATATCCGTTTGAATTTTTTCAAGATGCCATTTTAGTTCCAGAAAAAAAACATATGTTGAACAACTAATATTTTCTAAACAATTTTAGTAAAATATGTACTATGCAATGAAAAATATTATTTTTAAAGCTTATTATATGAAAATAAAAGCTTTTTTTATTTAACAAAATGGACTTTCATTTGAAATAGATTTCTTTAGTATTTACATTGTCGGTATTATTGTCATTAAAAGCAAAAATTCCACATTACTTACAAGAGTGATCTTACTAGGGCTTAAAAACTTATCTTTTAACATGAATTTTATGGAATATAATATAAAAACTTAATAGAGATGCACTATATACCAAATTTAACCTTTCAGTTGGGAGATGCAAGTTCTGTCTAGAAACTCCCTAGAATGAGAAATATGACTGCTTTTTAGCCAGTTAAAAATGCTGTTACTACACTGCCTGTCATCTTGAATCTCCTACAAATATCCTTGGGAGGGTATTTGCTCCTGAGATAAGAAATCAGAATCAAGAGAGACTTCTTAAACATGATGGCTATCACCATGAACAGCTGAACATACAACTCTTATTTGAATTCATTTCCACATAATAAATATGTGTAAAGATCTACAGTTCATTAAACGATCTTTGTCAGTTTGAAACATAATATGAGGAAAAGACCAGAAATTAGGCAATGAACTTCTCATGAATCATACTGACAGTCACACAAGAAGCCATGTTTTTCTGAAATGTGGAAGTTTGTCTTATCTGATAAAGTCAGAAAGACTCGTTGGAGCATAATAACCACATGCATGCAAGATTTAAACTCTGCTTGACAACTTGATCACTACTAAGTTAGTAGTCATTGCAGCAGTTGTGTAGAAATGTTCACACTTTTATTAGAAAACCATTTCTATGACCTTAAAAATAGGTTATTTCATGCTATATAAAAAAATAATGTTATTTTTTATTCACAAATGAGGGACACAGAGCTTAAGGGTTTTTTTTCTCTTGTCATATTTAAAAAATAATAACAAAAAGTAAAATTAATGTGAAAATCTCTCTCAGAATACCATATGCCTTTTAATGGTTTCCCTTTTAAGATACTTCAACCAATTAAAAATCTCTTTTCTTCATAAGAATGGAGGGGAAATAATATTTAATGTAATATAATTTTAATAAGTATTCTTAATAATTAATAATAGTGTCTCATGTATAAATATGTCTAGGGAATAATCAAAATTAAGAACGTGGAACCTTTAGGGTAACATTTAAAAAACACTAAAAATACAATAAAAAATTATGGAATGATTTCCATTAAAAATTAATATTCACAGAATCACAAAATTCACAGAAAGTTTTTGATCCCAAACCATCTGCTCAAGTATTGTCAGCTAGAGAAAGTAATTCTTTTGAGTATCTCCAGACTGGGGACTCTGTCTCTTTTGGAAACCAGTTCCATAGTTTCACCACCCTCACTGCAGAAAAGTGTGTTCTTGTATTCAGGGTCTGTCCCACTGAAAACAGCCTTGTTCCAGCTTCTTTACACCCTTGCTTCAGCTAATTTTTATATATTAATAAGATACTCCCTAACCTTTCTCTTCTCCAGGCTAAAGAACCTCAGCTTTCTGCACCTCTCCACAAAGAAAATATGTTCCCAGCCTCCCTGTGGCCCTGTGCCAGACTCACTTCAGTGAGTCTATATCTCCTTTGTATTGGAATGCGCAGAATTGGGCACACACTGTGATTTTTTATCAGTGCTGAATAGAGGTTAAGGATCGCCTCCATCGACCTGCTGTCAACACTCCTCCTAATGCAGCCCAGGCTGCTAAGCTTCCTTGTCACACAGACACATGGTTGGTTGTTCCTAGCTGGTCAGTCACCACCACATACAGGTGCACGGGATTCTTCCTCCCCAGCTTTGGGACTTGGTGTTCCCTTTGTTGTTTAGACATACATAGTCCCTCTGTAATAATTTATCCAGGCTTTTCATGTCCCTCTGTCAATCTGATATATCAGCCAATACTTCTTGTTGTCAAGGAAGGATGGGAATGAAGAAGACTCTGATTTAGAAGGCTGTGACAGTAAAACTCTGTTTATTCAAAATGCACCGCCCTTTTATACAGAGCTTTGCAAGGATCAAATCCATTGGTTTTGAAGTGAAAACAACCCACCACCATTGGTGCACCACTGTGCATTGACTCACAGTGATAGAACTTAACTATAAACAATGTGAAAAACAAGAGAGATAAAGGATTATTTACATTCTTTCCCAGCTGTTTCCCAGGCCTCTGCCTGGCTAGAAAACTTTCAGTTTCTTCCTTTGACTGAATCTGAGTTCCACAATTACTCACAGTTTTCCATCATCTGCAAACTTGCTGAGCATGCACTTTGTCCCATCATTCAGGTTATTAGTGACCTCAGCATTTTCTGTGGTTCTTTGCCACCAGACTCCCTACCTTATTCAGTCCAGGGCTCTTGTCTTCTCTCTCTCTCTCTTTTCACTTGTGAAATACTTTACAAGCTTTGGCAAGTTTATCTCCAGGTTTTGGCCTTTCTAACTCCACAAATCTGCATGATTGGTCAGAAACTCTAAGTTCTTTCCTAGTCCACTTCCCCTGTTTCTCTCTGTTGTACACCTCCTTTACGTCTCAATTTAGATAAGAGGTCTCATCCATACAGATTTTTGCCATCTCTGTTCGACTTCCTACTTTTTAAACTAAACTGTTCCTCACCTTAGCGGAGATTACCTTTTAATATCAACTAGTTCTCCTGGACCCCTCTTCTCTCCAGGCTTTAATCCAATATGACTTTCAAACAAATATCTGAAGTGGTTGAAATCCAGGGCTGTTATCCTGTTGTCAGTCAAGTCTTGAGCACTGCTGTATTATACTTCCAAAAGACATCAGGGTGCTTAAAATCACAGTGAGGAAAAAGAATTTGCAGCTTCCTTTGGTTGTGTGAAGAAAAGCTCCTATTTATATCCTAGATCCATAAAAGAAAATGATCCTGTTGTCTTCAACTGATGGCTTTACATTAATTACTTCCTGTAATTCAGAAGTACATCCTAAATATGCAATATTCCATTATTCAGTAAGAAAACAACTAATTCCGCAAAACACATATCGACTCATCCGTGCCTAACTTTTAAAATGAAAGTATATTTAGTTTTCAAGGGAAACCACAAACGAAGGAAGTTCTTGAATATATAATAAATATTTTAATTTTTTGAATCTCTCAGATAAATAATATATGTCTATATATTAAATATCTCTAAATCAAAGACATCTACAATCAAAGACTTTGTAGAAGAAGCACTAGTTCACACAGTCACCATAAAATATTTTTATTGACAACTGTCAATGTTGGTATACTGGACTAAGAACTCCTTTTTTATACATTAGAATGACAGTTTTTAAACACACATATGCAGTACCCACAACTTTGTCTCAAAGAGACTGTGCTCTCCCTGACAAAACTGTTAATAAATTTGAATATATTTAATCTTTAGATCTGGAGATGATATATAAAAGTGTCATACCACAATTATAATATATAGGTCATTACAACAATTTCAATGTCTATGTTAAGTGTCAAATAGCTATTTCATTTGGAAGAATGATTAATTTGGTCATCTATCTGACAGGGTGACAAGAAAAAACAGAGAGTTATTCTGCATTTACTTTTTTTATAATATGTAATCCACAGTTTTCATGAACTCAGAAGTTATGCTGCTTCTTTATGAGGCAGTCAGAGGAATGACCTATGCCTCTAGTAATTTGCACTTCTAATAAAAAGTGCAAAAAAACCTATGTCTAGATCTTCCCCATTTACTGCTTTTTGTAATTTTTGTTTTTTCCAAGAAATATTGTTTGCCAGGGGCTCGTTGGTATACAAAATGCCTGGACTTTGATCTTGATATCCCATATGGTCTTCCTTGGTTTCCCAAATGCTTACCACAGTGAAATCGATTTTCCTGGCAGCCACAGAAGCCTTTAACAGCCATACTACCCATTTCCCATTGTTCAGAGATAGCTCAATTTTTTTTCTTGTTATTTTGGCATATAACTATGAACAGGTGTCAATAGGTGCAAGGAAGCATGTGATGTCAGTATAGTGGGGCTGTCACAGAAGATGGACTCCTATTCTCTTTTCCTGGAGAACAGATGTCCTTTGCAGTGTTCTGCAGGTCTTCCTGTCTCAATCCTATTGATATCTGGCATCTCTGCCTAATGGCAAAAGCTCCACCAACTTCTGAATGGGCATCCTGCCATCAAAACAGATGGTCCTAGAGTCAGGCAGCCCAAAAAAATTAATGTGGATATATTTTTAAAGGCCATAATCCCAACTAGTCACATGGACATGGTTGCCCTTTCTGTGCTCCTGTTACTATTATTCAGACAATATGTTACTGATACTTTGCCTTTGATCTGAGTTAATATTTCAAATTACATTGCATAAATTTCATTAAATATTAACTTTTCTCATATATACATAGATGTATGGATATATATGTACACAATCAAATGGAATTAATTTGCAGCATTTAGCAAGTGAGTGACTTATAACTTATTTACGTCATAATACTTAGCAGTTATGCAATCATTTAATATTCCAAATCCTTCATATATTCAACTCACATATTCATTAATTCATATTCAACATCTATATAATCAATCAAGGTCAAGGTAATCAATGTAAACACACACACTAGAATAAATAAACTTAATATATGTCAAAATATGTGAAAATTTTCATGCCTTTATTTGCTGAAAGCTTATTTGAATTATTATCGCATTTGATGTCTCTTTCATATTCTGAATCATCACACAAAAGTAATGAAGTGAGATTCTATATAACCCTTTCTAAGGAAGGTAGAATTAAATTAGACTTTGAATATTTTCCTTCTTTTGAGACTATAAAATTTCTAAAGAAACATTAATTTAAATCCATTCAACTCTTTAGGAATTTTTCATTAGGTAGCATTTACATATTTGTGCTATATCATCCTACATTAACCAATTATACATGCAATCACTTATGCAATTGGCTGCTTCAGTTTTAAATTTATATTAAGTGCATTTAAATTTATATTAAGCATGCAACGACTTAAGCAATTATATACAGAGGACACTGAAGTGAACTGGGAAACTTACAAAGAATTTCAAAAGTTATTTTTCAAAGAATACTCATGATTGCAGACATCCAGGAATCATATTCTAGGCAACTGCAGAAAAAAGAAACCTCTAGAATGATCTGTTCTGACATTTTTTATTTTTTCCATCAACTAAGTTAATATTTTTTATTATTGTACACAAAGTCTCAGCCATCTTTCTTTCAAGAATCTAGCACCAGATCATGTTTACTACACTATTAGTTGCAAATATGAAGTATGTCTTTATTGTCATGTTATACTGCAACAAGATTTCAAATGCATTCTCTTGTAATATACACTTTTCAGAATGGCTGTTACAAGTTCTCTTTCATGTGAATAGGTAGTAGCAGATGCAGAAGTGATTTGAACTGGGTAAATATTTCAAAATATGAAAATTTCCCATGTGGTTTCATTAGCATAGACATAGTATTTAAGTTCCAGTATACAGATTTATTGTTGCTAAAAATTTCCAATTGAAAAGAGGTGGATTTCTAGAAAAGGACATGACCTATTCCACCATTTTATTTCTTTAGCATAACTGATAACAGCTGTCATTTTTATCTGAGAGCATAGCATGTCCTCAGGCACAAGTAACAAGAAAAAAGACTGCATAATAAAATTGTATCTATGGTGTTGTAATTGCCATAAAAAGAAAGATAATACTGAAATAAATATGAGCTATAGGAAAATACAATAATGAACTATAATAAGGTAAATGAAAGACTACCAGGGGAATAAAAGATGGAAAAGAAGACGTGCAGCTGTCAGACAACCCTACCAATCACTTGATTATATCATGGTATCAACAGAAACTCCATTTGCAGAGAAATCAATCTATCCAGCTTTATTTCATAGCAGTCTCACTGCTGTATTCTTATCTATGATTTATCCCCAATAAACATCAGAAAAAGCCAGGATATGTCAGTTGATATAATAACATGTACTCCACCAGAACATTTTTGGCATCCTTAAGTGGATCCAAAGAGAATCAGTTGTTTCTTACAATCCAAAAATAACAACCTGTCTGAAAACAAGAGAAATAGCTGGAGACTATAGATATTAGTAGATATATTTAAAGTCTGGGTTTTTTTTCCAGATAGGTTAATAACATACATAGAGTAAAAATTTGCTGTTGAGAATATTATGAAGGTTATGGTACCATGGATACCAGACAGAGCAGCACTTGCAGACCTTTAAGGCTTGAGGCAGTTTGTGACTTATGGAAGATACAGTGAATGTGCTGTTAGCCTAAAAATATTGACATGATACTGAATTCAGCTCCTTTATAGAGCTTTACAAATCTTTTTGCTGTTACTGTTAGTCCAATGAAAGTTGTAAAATAATTAAAAGTGGTAAAAAATAATGAGGGAATGGAAAAAAGAATCTATTAGATAATTTACAATCAGAGTTAACATACTACAAGGTGTTTTGCTAAAGGACATAAACAGGGCAATATTTTTGAAAAATGTCCTGGCATTCAGAAGAGAGTTCTTCAGAATGGATGGTAGTATATTATTTCTGTCTGCTTCCAGGGAAGCCTTGTCTTCAGTGGGATTCTGTTGCGGTCTGTGGTGGTGGTGGGCACAACTTTTCCCCAGAGTGTCTTGTGCGAACAGGTAGGAGCCACAAGAGCACCAGCACACACACAGACAGACACACAGACATACACACACACACACACACACACACACACACACACACACACACACACACACACAGCTGCTTGGCAGTGAAGACACAGGAGGGTCCAGGCATGGTGTTCCAACGTCTTTTATTCCAGGCGACGTTGAAGAGCTCCAGGGGCCAAAGACGAAGACAAAGGAGGATCAAGGCTATAAATGCTGTGAAGGAGAGGGTGGAGGAGAGTGTCAGGGAGCCAGTGGTCTGAGGGCTCAGGGGTGGTACACTGGGAAGGAACCAATAAGGAATGCCAGGGTGGATAGGTGGGGTTACATAAACCAATGGGGCAACGAGGAAGGGAGAACTTACTAGAACTTGAACATATTAGGGTAAAAGGGGTAGGACAGAACTGGGACAAATTAACATAGTGCTGCAGAGCACCATGGGAGCACAATGAGGGTCTTTCCTCACCCTAAGCTGTGGGGAATGCCCGGAGCCTACAGCACATCCCGCAAGGGCATTACCACTGCCCGCTTCCCCGTAGGCTCACGGGCCTCCACAAGGTTCAGATACCCACATAGCTTTCTTACTTCCAGCAGAAATTTGGCTGTCTGTAATTATATTTACATCTATATGTCTTACTTGAAAGTTGATAAATTGTTTCATTGAGAAGCAGTGGAGAGCAGATCATATCATACTGGAGACAGCAATTCAACCCTGCCCTTTTCACGTCTTTCTTTCCCGAGAAGATATTTATACCCTTTAATAAAATCAGCTTTCAAACTTCTAATTAAGACAATCTAGATTAACAGCATGATACAATAAGAGGACTCTGCAGGTGGAGTTATAAGGCACATATAGAACTTCCACTGCTATTTTCTGAAAGTTGTCCCGGCATTAATTTCCCTCCAATCATTAAAGAATGCAGAGTAAACACATGCTTTACCCTTATAATTTTATTAATGACTATTGACTTATTTGAATAGATTTCTGAATTATATGTTCCATATAGTCACCATAACAGTGACTTGATGTATTCCAGCATATAGACACATTTTTATTTAAAAAACAGTAAAAAATGGTCTTTATAAATTTTTTCTCTCAAGGTCTTCAGGTCATTTATTGCACAGTGCCTCTTTCTCTCAATAAAGAGCTCAGGTATAGCAAAGATTGTTCTGTCAGTGATAGCAGGCTGCCCAGGTACAGTAATGAGCTCACAGCACAAGGTTTTTCAGAGTAACATGGCTTCACATGGTCCTCTGGGAAGGATAACTTGTTCTTACTGGGGGTTTTATTTGCTCTGCTGATTATTATTTCACAGTAGCTACTGCATTTCTGAAAAGCAAACTGTTTTGCTTTCATTCCATTTCATTTTGCTTTGTTATAAATTCCCAAACAGATAAGGTTAATTATTTGTCTGTGACTCTAGATTTACTGAAGTGAAAAGAAGAAATCCTATTTTAATTCCAGTGTTCCACGAAACAAGTAAACTTAGAGAAGTTTGCATTAGCACCATGACCTTCTGCTGTGAAAGTGATTCTTAACAGGAGTCATGCCAGCCATTACATGACAGGGAGCTTGGTGTCCTTGTGGTTTTAATAATGAGATGTAATTTAGTAAATTATGCTACATGTGTATGCAAAATCAATGCTAAGGGTTTTTTTAATACTTGTGCATTTGAAAAGACTGAGATGTAATAGAAATCCACAGTATCATTACCTATATCTTAGAGTACTGATTATGAAGTTATGTATAGAGGGGTCACCACCTCAGGAAAACATTTCCCTGAATTTGCTGTGGTAATGTTAGCTGAGAAATATATTCAGTGCTGAGAAGCCAGAAAAAAACATGCATGATTGTACAGGTGAAAAATATAGCACAGAAAATAAAATGGATTTTGGATATCATCATTCTACTTCTGAGTTAATAAAAATAACTTTAATAAAAAGAACTAGGAGCCCTGTGTATCAAGCTATACCGTTTCTTTTTCATAATCTCTATCCAAACATTCCTAAATATAGGAACCCCTATGCAAGGCTAAAAAGAGGTCTCCTTAAATATCAGCTTTCAAACATTGCCAGTATGTTACAATTCCTTTTAGCCCAAAGCTTGTTACAAAAGCAATATTTGATTTGCATTATTTAACTTAATTTTGAAATGTTCACTTATAATTCACTTCCCTCTATTTTTTGAATGACGAAAGAAAAGGAGTTTTTTTGCAATCTGTTTGGTTGTTCTTTATACTTAGGAAAGGCACTGCTAGGGACAACTGAATTTATGGGAAAATGACCATTTCTGTTGCCATGAGATATGTGAATTTCAGTGAGAAGTATACAGGATTGAATACACCTTTCTTGTAGTAAAGAAACAACAAAAAAATACCTCATATCCTAACAAAAGAAAGAGAAAACCCACCTCAGATCAGCTCCAGTCCATTCGACTTTAGCTCTGAAAGATCATGAGAAAAAACTAGAAATAAACATCTCAAGAGTAACAGACCCTGAATAATTAAAAAAAAAAAAAAATCAGATTTTTTATTTTCCAAAACAGATATGAAGATAAGGCTGGATTTAGGTTACCAGTGTAAGTCTCAATGCAAGAAAGAAGATGTAAGACTCTGGGAAACCAGTTTAATCATGCATGAGAAACAGCCATTCTGGGAAAATGACAGTCCTTTGGAAACACATGGACATAACACAAAATTGTGCTGGAGTATTTCAACCTATATGCAGAAACTCGCCTACCTTCTGTTTTTTGGGGGTTTTTTATGTTATGTAATTGTCATAATGAGGTGAAGCCAAGTAGGTTGTGTTTTAAGGCTTCAGCAGATAAAATAGAAAAAATGAACATATCTGTCTAGTATGCATGAAGTTGCCCACAAAACTATAATTTCAAGAAAAGTTCCTGAAAATACTTATAAAAATATTTTCCTATATATTAAATTATTATAATTATGTCAATGCTTTACATTATGCTATAGAAATGGAAAGAAAAATGCATTTCTCTTATAGCAAATTGTAATATTTTACTTTCAATTCAATCAATATTTACTTTCAATTAAGACATAGCAGAATTGCTATACAAAGCATAAAACATTTTGAACTACTTCTAGATTGGAGTATTGTGTCCTGTTCTCCCACTGAATGGTTGCTTGGCCCTGAGCTCTGATATTAAGTCTTGAATGAAAGTTTCTTTAATTGAATTTTCAGGAAAATTGTCTATTTTTCTTTAGAAATTTACAAAGAATTATAATTACCTGCAGTGTATCAGACCAGCAACAAAGACATCCAACTAGTTACTATATAGTGACAGAAAGGTCTTGGATTTTGATATAGAATGGTCTAATTTGAAAAGAGTAGCACCAAAAAAACAAAAAAAAAAAGTTGAGTGATTATGCAGTCTGCACTAGAAACTTGTCGATGTATCCTGTGAAAGGAATTGATTGTTTCATAAAATTAAAGCAGCATTACTATGTTACCAATTTCAATATTTTGTTGCAGTTTCAGGTAAATTTCATCAAAACTTTTTATTAAAATAGCTGACAATTATTTTGGTACACATTTTTAATCAAAAAATAAATACAATATAAAAGATTCATTTTGAGGATCTCATATATAAGGTCTCTGAATAACTTGGTTTACTATTCCTTTTAAAATATTGTTCATCTTTTAAGTCATGATAGAATTGCTGTTTTATAAATTTTTGATTGAGTTGAATTGTAAGGAATAGTCTTCCATTCATAACTAATCCAAACCTCCAGAGGAATTATAGCTGCCACCTAGAATGAAAAGAGGTTTCCTTGCTATTATTTAACCATCCAATCTCTTATCTATTATCTACAGTAATAAGAGCAAAGTTCAAAAGTTGTAAGTCCTTCTTCAAATTAAATACCATTAACTTTAGCCTCACATCAGATTTTCTTGAGATGTCTAAAAATAAATACTTTCTTTGGATATCTTCAATAGGCAATTCATCCTCACTTTCAAGTAGAGAGTCTGAAATAAAGCACTGTGCATGAAACATTGAAAACTTTACAGTATAGTAATGTAGAAATACTGCATTCATTTGCAAGAGAAATAAAATATTTTCACATTGTATTTGGGGAATTTGCTTGTTAATGGAGGTTTTTGACCTTTCAGGTATCAATGCTAACATTCCTTCCAACCTGGTTAAATCCTATCCATTCTTGATTTATCATCAGTAGAAAATTCTGTCTCAGAGTCTTGAAGTGCTTGCCATCCCAAGCTGCTTTATAAAGGAGTACCTGTAATTCTAGAAGCAAAAACAAAGACACAAGAATTCCCTCTTTTCTGTCTCCTTGTGTCAAGTCCTATATGCTATTAAGTTCATCATTATTAACTGAATTTCTCAAATTAATTTTAAAGTTTTTTTTTCAGGTTTTGGGCCAATTTATGATTAGCCTTCGTGCATAAATTAATGGGATATTAAAACTTGACAGTGTCTTACAGAAAGGAAAAAGCTGTGATCCACCTAATGGTTCTTAGGAACACATTGCAAAAGCAGTCAGAAAGTGCCTCCAACAGGATTATCTAACACTGATGGACTGCTGGAGATGGAATTTGGTTATGACTCATCTCACCTCTGAGCACTGGCAAAGATCTCCTGAACTATCTCCATGCAGCAGTAATGCTGCCCAGCTTATGCTTTAATATAATACGTTCTGAAAGTATAACATCTCTGGTCACTGTTATTTAGATTGTTTTATGTGACCTTTCCTTCATGGTAAAATCTCTGACTTCTATGGACCAAGGCAGATGTTACAATTTTGTCGAGTTTTAAACCTCATTGAAAAACAATATAAAAAAGATGGGGAAATAAAAAACCTCTTATCATGATAATTATTGTTATTATTTAAAAACAAACAAAGACACCTTTCCAAAAAAGGGGAAAATTACTATTTTTTAAAGGAAATTTAAACAAGCAATTCCTTCATATTTTAAAATATTCTCATTCATCAATATTCTGTGTATGCTTAATTACAAATGCAATAAATTGTTGATTACATTTCCTACCAAGGAACAAAATTCTGATAAAAAAATAGCCCTGAGTAGCTTGAAAAAATCTTTACTGAAATTGCCATTTAGTTCCAGGAACAGAGATTCTAACATTTTGTCTGTGTGCTTGCTTGAAACAGTTTCTCTGAGACTGTTAAAGCCTGAAGTATTTGAATTAGATCTCTTCAGTTTGTTTGACCTTAACTGCTGTACAGTTCCTTTTTTTGTCTTAGCTTCAGATACCTGTACTTAGAGATCTTTATGTGCCTAGTTTGCAGAGTGAGCCTACTTTTATCTTTTCTGGGATGTCTCATTGTTCCGTATGAAATTCAGTTCCCAAAATAGTCATGTAAATTAGCTGGACAAAACACATCCTTACAGCAATAAATCCTTAAACTTTATGTGTAGTTGTGATTTGTTTGGAGGACTCCAAAAGCTCCAAGGAACATTTCAACAAGGAAACTGAATGTGATTAGTACATCAAACTCCTATAAAAACTTTTCAATTTTTAATTCCTACATTTTCCAATTTTCCATTTTTAATTCCTAAGAAACAGCTGTTACAACATAGTTTAAATACTTTTAAAATTATTTGAAACAGAAAAAATATTTTCTGAGGTAAATTTTGACAATAATTCTGACTTTTTGGATTGTTAGTAATTGCTCTTGCTGCCGTTTTACACAACAGAAAGATGTGTTTGAATCTGAATCTGCTAGTCAAGAATAGTAAATAGCAATTCTTGAAGCATGGGAAATACAGCTAGTAAGAAGATTACTTTGTATATAGAAAATGTTCAGCACAGGGGAATTAGTGAAAAATCAAACAGACAGTTTGTGTGAGAATTTTGACAGTGGTTCAGCAAGATTCCCTAAATGGATAAAATCAAAGTGAACCACATGGAAAAATAATTTTGTACAGAAATTTCTGAAGGCATTATGTCAGTTTCTGAGTCCCAAATCTCTGTGATGAAGAAATTCACCTTCTAAACTTTCTGTGCACCCACTTACACATTAATTTTCTTAAAGATCTGCTAGCCATATCAGGGGGCATTTGAAACACAGATGGTAAATGACAAAGTGTCGAAGTTCAGTGAGGAAATACTGTATTACTCTCACACCCATACCTGAATGTTTAAATATCACATTAGCAAGAATTATTGATACACTTACTCTAAGAGGATTTGTGCACCACCACACAATGCTTGCAAAGCTAGCAAATCAGAACAAATGCATAATAATTTTATTCCTATTTAAGATGTAGTACAGAGTTCAACTACACAGGCAGACACAAACTGACACTACAGAATTTTATTGATAAAGGATTTCCCTGAATCTTTCCATTCAAGTTAAAATAAATGTATTTTATTTTGCAAGGTTGATATATCATAACAATTAAATAATTTATTTCCAACATTCTTTGTGGTCATACTAAACCTAAGAAAATGAAATAAAATTAAAAACAAACAAACAAACAAATTCAAAATTTTTTAGGCTGTCCCACCTGCCATGACTCTGCTGACTTTGCTGCTAAGGTCCTGTAACTCTGAAAATAAATTTTATCTCAACACACTTCTAATGTTCTCCCTCTGAAGTTAAAATGTATCAAGTTACCAGTAGAAAGAAATATTCATAATTAAAAATTTAATTAATGTTAACAATTTATAAAAACAGATTTTCAAGACTAACAGTCACATGCATAAGGTTTTTAACTCCATAACTTTATGCCTGTTGAAATGCTCAACTTTGTGGGAGGGAAATCTCAGACTCTTGTTACATCTCTCTCAAGAGTGGAGGGGGGGAAAAAAAAGGAAAAGGTTATCATTACTATGCTAAGGGAATAAGAACAACAACACAAAGCAACCACAGACTGTTCATTCATTGAGAGATTATGAAAACTTTACTTCATACATTAAGAGATAATGAAAACGTATTTCTACCGCAGGAATTTACACCACCATACTTTGCTCAATTTTTTTTCTTTCTTCAAACAAGGGGGTCTGTCAAGAAGTTTTTTAGCCATGTTTGTAATCAATTTCCTAAAATACATTACACTGTGCATTGGAAAGTTACAAATATTTAAAACACTGAGACACTAAGATCAAATTCTACTTTCAATGTGAATTGTACCAGTGACCAATTAACCAGGTTAATTACTGGTTATCCGAGTAATTAACAGGTAATACAGTAGAATTTTACTCCTGTGGTATATCAGCTGATGTCCCTGATATAACCTGGCATAATGTCCTCAGACTACAAATGATAGGACTGAAAGTTTGTTGTCATTATGTCTTTTAGGCAAATTATAAGTGGAGATGTTTGAGGGAGCTGAGTTTAAAGACACTGAAGCAGAAATATTTTAGTAAGTCTGTAGTGATGTTAGGATCAAGAGCAAAGTTGCTGTACTTCCTGTATGAAAGAGTCACAGTCAAATGTACATCAATACTGTTTTTTAAGGTAGAATTAAAACCACTGAAGATGCAGTGGCTAGGATCAACTGATAAGAAGGAAGGATCAGTAATGGAGAGAAGAAAAGAGTTCAAAATATGTTAAAAGTAGTGTAACCAGGGGTAATTTGGTTGGAAAGAAGAAATTCAGCATTCATGAAGAGGCAGGTTTGACATGGGCGGATCAAAACAAGAAGTATATAAAAACACTCATAACTGACAGAAAAGGCTGCAAACGTTAAGGCCTGGAGTTGGGAAAGAGGACTGTATTGGTCATGGCTCCATGTAGCAATTTTGTGTTATGCAACTAATGAAAAAAAAAGTAATACAAAGTGACCAAGTCATAAAGAGATCTCCAAATTGCAGTGTATAGCGTTTCTATTTTTTTTTTTTTAAACAGTATCAAGCTAATATTCTTTGTAATTCTGAGCTTCACTATTTGCTTCATAAGTATCTATGTTAATGATTTATCTGATCACATAGTTTTAACTGGCAAAAGAAGCCTATAAATTCCTTTATGTAACTCCCTAGGCCCTGTGATAGTCTCTTACTTTTTTAAACAAGGTGTGTTTGTATATGTGTAGGGATAGAGTTATATTTTGAAGAGAATTTATCTCATCAGGTTTTAATGTACTTGATACACTTTGAAAAGCAAGAATTGAGAAGTATCATTATGTATGCTGAAGCAGTGGGTTTACGTCTTTTACATTTCAGAGTTTATATTTCACACATTAGGTACATTGTAGAACAACACTGAAAAATACTGCTGTGAATTGGAAAGATTCAGAGTATAAATGTAAGGAAAATATTGCTAGAATCAGGTATAATTTAATAAATAGGGAAATATACTAGTAAAATAATTCAAGATAATACAGAATAGTGTTTGGTCTGCATCAAGCACTCTTTCCTCTAAAACTGATTTCTGGGTTTGAAATAATATTATTGGATTTTTATATCTATAATATATCAAGCCAAAATTCTTATTTTAAAAGTGGGCATCAGAGTAAGTTTAATTTGTTATTCAGGAAACAACATCCTTGAGTATGTGAAATAAACAATCAAACTCCCAAAATATCTAATTTCTTTAAGCTGGTGGTACAATGTAGCAAATACAACTGTCTGTATGAGGTCATGTTGCCCAAAGCTATGAAATTCAAAACCTGTTTTTGAACACTTACTGCCAGTGGGTTCTTACCTACAAGCAGTGAGTCTTTTACTGTTACCCATTGGAAGAAGTCAGTGGCAGGTGTTCTGCTGCTGGCATAGCTCTGCTTTAGAATTTATGGGATTCTTTCTTTTTCCAAGGAAGATTTCATTAAATGCTGTTACAGCTCTCTATGCATAGTCAACAACCCTAGACTGAAACAAAAAAGAAGAAAAGAATTCCTTCTCCCTGCAGATTCAGAACAAAAGGAATATATTATCCTAATGCTTATTGCAGAGAAGAATGATGCCTTGTATGGTACCATTTATTGTTATAATAAAGAACAGGTTGCTGGTAAGACAAGCTGTTCATTAGAATGCCATTGGCAATAACAGTAAGAAGTATGTAACTAGATGTTCCTGCCAGCCCTAAAGACATTTTGTGCTCATGAACAACCCTTAGGATATTCTTTCAACAAACTACAAACTTTTACTTGCCTCAAAAATATATAGGTGTCCTGTAGACTGAATTTATGATGCAAAGAAATTTATCTCAGGAACACCCCATACACAGAAATAAAAAGGTAATTATTCTGGTGTGTATCTTTCAGAATCCATGAATTTCAGGTCCAGCCATAGCAATTTATCTAAAACTAGGAAAAAACTGTATGGGTTTGCTTTGTTTGCCTTTTTTTTTTCTTGCTTTTTGTTTTGTTTTGTTTTGTTTTGTTTTCCATTCCATCTGCAGAACTTAGTTCCACTTTTAAGACCTGTGTATGGTATATTAAATTTTTTCTAACTGAATTACATGAATAGCATCCTCTTATTCCATCACAGCAATAAAATTAAATTCATTATCACGTGTGAAATCTATACTTTTTAGGTTAACAGTTAAGAATAAGTAGAAAATTTAATTAAGAGAATGAACTGATGTCATGAGAATGGAAAATAAATTTAAGAAAATTATGTACTTATGGAATTTTGTTATAATATAATTTCTGTAATGGATGCTTATTTGCCTTATAGATTTGGTAAATGTTTAAAAAAAGTTAATTTTTGTAATGTAGTGGGTTGACTTTTTTGGCTTCCAAAGCTGCTCTATCACTTCCCTCCACAGCTGGACTGGGGAGAACAGTCCAGAAACCTCTTGTTTAAGGATATGGAAGTGGAGTAGAATAGTTTAGGAAAACAATTGTTCTTAGATGTGAGCTGCTGCTTCTCTTTTGCACTAGACAGCACCTCAGCATGACAATTTACATTTACATTTACACCAAGTTATAGACACGAAACTCTCATACTCTGAGAACTCTCAATATTTTCAGGGAATGTCTCATATTGAAATTCATGGAAAGAATTAAAATCCAAAAGCTGCCTATGTGAAGTTACTAAGCAGTGTTAGAGGAAAAAAATAGTCAATTTTTTTAGTCATGATGACAGAAAAGTCCATCCAAGTATTAATAAAGGCACAATCCTAGGAAGGAGTGGTTGGAAAAACAATGTCGTATGACCAAGCTTATGTGTGCCTAAATTTAAATCTAACCCATTCAATTAATGAATGGGTTAATGGTTCATTTTCTATTTTCTTGTTGTAGTGTTTAGGAACTAAACCACAGAATCACAGAATAAGCTGAGTTGAAAGGCACCCACAAGGATCATCAAATCCAAGTCCTGGCCCTGCACAGCACCATTCCCCAGATCATTGCCTGAGATCATTGTACAAACACTTGAGCTCTGTCAGGCTTGGTGCTGTGACCACTTCTCTGGAGAGCCTGCTCAGTTCCAAACCTCCCTCTGTGTGAAAAACGTTTTCCTAATATCCAGCCCAAACTACCTTTGACATAACTTCAGGCCACTTCCTCTGGTTGTGTCACTGACGACCACAGAGCAGAGATCAGTGCCTGCCCCTCCTTTGCAGTTGGAGACCACAACAGTCTCCCCTGTCTCCTCCAGGATGAACAGACCAAGTGATCTCAGCTGCTCCTCATACGGCTTCTTCTAAAGGCCCTTCATCATCTTCATTGCCCTCCTGCTATGTCAAGTTGTTAAGTACAGACATTTCAAGAGAAACAAATTAAACAAATTTATTAACTTATCCATGCTGAGTATATTTAAATATTGTTTAGCTCAGCTGTTTGTCATAGAAGGGGAATAACTCTTTATGACATATTTTTCCAGCTTTATCCACAAATCTATAAACTGGCTTATATTTGTTATTAATATTGACTTAAATAAGGTATGCAAAAACCTTTTTGTTTTTGTAAAATAGCACCTTATTAGTGCTATTTTATCACCTTAGGCCATCCAATTATACTAAAAAAACTTTTTGTTTTAAGTAGTTCACTTGTGACCTAAAATTACTTTATCATTAACAGCATTGTATTTTATTTTGAAAGTGAGTATCTTAACTAAAGCCAAGCTTTTTTTCTCATGAATTTAAACTACTCATATTTTGCATATGTAAACTCCTTAAACTTTATTTGAACAGCGTACACTCTATAATATTTAATGAAATAGCTTGTATTTTAAGCAGGAGTTCTTTAGGCTTATGCTGGTCCTGAGTATACATTTCACAATCTTAAAATTTCCCTTATAGAGGTTCTGTCTTGTGCATAAATGAAATTCACCTGTATTGAAAGAGGTTGGAGGAGGAAAGCTGTCCATTTCAGATAAGATGTTCCCCTTAAACATTTTTATAATATACATTAACAATACAGACTCTCATAGCCTAATGCATAGCTGTGCATAAAACAACTTTCTGACTCATTATAGTACAACCACAAAACTTCTCAATTGCAATAAAGACCATAAATACACCTCTAAAGTTTATGTTTAAATTCTGCTTAATTGTTGCTTTTGCATTCTTAAAAAATTCCACTAAAGTAGTTATTCATTCCTTCACCTCCACTACAGATGTGTTAGAAATGCAACACAATTTATATATCTCATAGATTTTTATCTGATGAATTGCTGTTATTATTAAAACATGATTCACAGCACTGTAAAGAGGAAAGATTAAGGTGAAAACACAGGGAAATCAAATACTATAATGAGTTGAAAAATTTTATCTAGAGTAATGTAGTCTTTCTTATCTATTAAAAGAGAATAGACACTATACAGGCCTGTATCCAAAAAAGGGAAGAATAAGGAAACTATAATTTGCTTAAAGAGAAGATCATGCTCAAGTATCCATGATGTGTCATGTTACTACTGATATCAAGATGGTTAAAAACATTTCCTCTAGTTTTTGCCAAGTTCCTAGTGAGGACTTTGATCTAGGAGACTTCAATAACCGTTTTATGGCAAGTGGTTTTATGGTGAAGAGGTGAAGGAAATCAATAAGAGTACCTATTAAATTCCCAAAGCATGCAAAGGTAAACTGAACTTCCTGTTGAGCAAAAAGTCTTTTACAATAACCTTTCACCTTTACTTTGAACTTACTTCTTCATATGTGAACAATTTACCTTGAAGTTAATTTCATACAGAATTCAAGGACAGCCAATTGCAAATGTGTGAACTGCAAAATTACTTGTAGAAACGTGGCTTTATATTTATTATAAATGGAAAAATATTCCCCAGAATGATGGAGGTAAAGAAAGAGGAAGAAAAAAAAAGAAAAAATGGAAAGGAAATAAAAAAGAAAAAGGAAAGGGGGAAAACTAGAATAAAATTCTAAGCAAGAGAAATATTCCTGAAGTTTACCTGATTCTTTGCTAACCAAATATAAAAAGAGATACATTTTTGAACACTGGTTTTTCAAGAGAGAAATAATTGGTTTAATCAGAATTATGGTTTTGGATCAACAAGAAATCACAGTTCATATTTTTAGCCTTGCTTTTTTATCTTCACTGCTGGAATAATTCTGCTTTCATGTTTTTGACACCTTTAGAAGGATTATCTAAAAAAATTGCTAAAAGCAATTATAATTTAAATAATTACATATATGTATGTGTACATAGTTATATCTGTCTTCATTATATATAAACGCTAATCACTAAGTTCTCTTATGCCACTACAAAAATATCCTTACATATTAACTATTTTTGATAGAATACTCAAAATGTTACTTCATTGCTTCAAAAAAAAAAAAAATCAGTGAACAACAGAAAAAAAAAAAACTAACATAAGAAACAATGCCAAATGCACATTTCTTGATATACAAAATTTCTGAAGGCACATAACAGCAGCTATAAATTTGCTTATTTGCATGCTGCATGGGACATTACATTTTAATCAGTCCTAAAAATATTTTGCAAATCACTAAGTTGGAGAAAAGCTCTTCAATGTCATACATGTTCTCTTACCAAATTATGAACAGTGTTTGCAAAATAAACTTGAACCTTATGTGAGCTACAGACTCTTACATGCTTCTATTAATGAATTTAAACATATCCAGTTAATATATTATGGTAGAACATAGAACACAATTTCATTAACAATTGGTATGACTATTTGTCCCAATCTATTTTATATTCCCCCATACAGGATATATCAAGACTTGGTTAAAATGATATGTGAACAACTTCCAGTTGACAATTTGCAGGAAGATATGATGTTTTTAACATGAAAACACTTTAATGAGCGTGGCTTTGGACATTTTAAGAGTGCTTTTGGACATGTTTCATCTTTTATTGTATGTTTACTCATAAAGTCATAAGGGTTCACAAGACTAATAGATCTGTACTGTGTATGTTGCCTTTATCTGCAGGAAATGCTCATCAGACTTCTCTGAGAGATGAAACAGTTATTATTTTTCCAGAAAAAATAAAGGGAAATGAAAACTATTTCTGGCTTCAGTTCAGTAAAATAATTTAATTATCTTAATCATATTTCATTGTCGTAACGCGGCAGGCACTCCCCTCGCCACGATACCCCGAGCGGTGCCGTGCTGGGCGGTGAGAGGGAAGAGAACGGGCGGCCGCTCCCCCGGGAAGCTCTGCTGTCCCAGTTGTTGGTACGGGGACAGACGGAGGCCAAACGGGACTTGGGGGGTGAACAGGATGGTTTTATTCAGCGAGCCCCAAGACCCTGCGGGGAAGGTGAACAAAGGTTTTATACAAGAACTCAAGAGGAGGGGTTTAGGAACAGCAACCAATGAGGGTAGGGCTGGGGAGGATGTTAGGGTGGGACTAACATATCATAAACCTATCAGGGGAAGCAGGGGAGTAGAGGAACACAAAGTAAGCAATAGGGTGTTGAGCCTCACTAAATAGACAGGGAATACTCCAGAAGCAGGGGAGGGAGCCTGGGAGGAGTGACAGGGAATGTTCTGGGGAAAGGGGCAGGGAAAGGGAGGACTGACAACTTGGAGATGAGGGAGTTAGGGAAGAGCTAGGGAAGATTGACAACTGGGGAGAGGAGGAGATTAGGGATGGGGGGGTGAACAGATATTGAACAAATATCAAATTAAAGAAAAACACACCACCACATTTTATTGTCTTTCACAATAAAAAGGTACTCATAATTTATATATTTTTGCATTTTATTTTCGATAATTTAGATGCCTTTGTTTTTTGTATTAAATCAAACTATCCAAGTAAAATTACTCTTGTTTGTTTTCTTGCTGTTTTCTTGTTGTTTCTTTTCTTGCTTTTAATTGGAGAGTAAACAATATTTAGTGAAGAGACACAGTATCATTAGTGAAGATATTACTCATATAGTATAGACTCTGCTTTCCTGCAGTTCTGTTTTGCAGATCATAGCTGTTGGCTTCCTAATAGCCATTTGAAAACACAAGAAACAAAACAATAAAATTATTCTCAAAGGGTATACATAGCAGCTATTGCTTAAGAAAATCATGCTCCCTTGACAGCAAAAAATCCATTAGATAAAATTTATTTTAAATTTGCATTAATGTTGACACGTTTAATATCTATAAACTCTTGCTAAAGAGATGTGTTTTAGTTCACCATTTCTCTCAAATGTAAGATTTTGGGGTCTTTGATGGTATATTGTTTGGTTTTGGGTTTTTGATGTTTTTTTGTTCTTTGAGTTTCCCTCCTGTTACCAGGCAGCATTTTTTCATTGCTGCTGAAGGTGATGGTTCTTGTTGTATAATGTTTATATGAAGAAACATATACCAAGAAAGATAATCAGTATCATGCTTAACTTTGCTCTCTCAAGTCTCTAGTTTAGAATAGGTTTTTTTCCTATTGCCCATGTTTTCAGCAGCACAGCTTAAATATCTAGCTGAGAGCACCCATAATAATATACATCAAAACAGTGTGACCTGTATGTCTACACTCTGTAGCCTGCCTGAGTTCTATTCAGAGTTTGTGCCCAAAGCTACACTCTCTGTCATCCTCTGCATACTCATCACTTGCCCATTCATCTTTTTCATTTTGTTGTTTCCTTCTTCTCAGGTTAGTAGAGCACCATGATGTTGCTGCAGCATTTCTTCCCACTGTGCTTGCTATGTGATTGCACAATTTTGTCCCACTCTGTTAAAAAGAGTTTCTTGTATGATCTTTAGACAGAATTTTAATATGCTTTCTTTAGTCTCAGGACAGGTGACATATTTCTGAAGGATCTGGTGTCATCCAGAGGAACCTGAACAAACTGAAAAAGTGCATCTATGGGAACCTCATGAAGTTCACAAAGCCAAGTGCAAGGTGCTGCCCCTGGGCTGGGGCAAACCCCAGTGTCACTGCAGGCAGGACTGATCTTTTTGTGTGTCTCTTGCTTTTTCCATAAACATATGTGCACTTAATAAACTGGGCAAGTAAAAAACTTTCTTTAGATTCTCCATGACATCACATTAATCTTTAATCTCTCCCCTCCTATCATCCACAGTGTGGATTGCTGAGGAGCATAAAGTGTGCTACAGCAGATGTTGAAACCACTTTGTTCAGTGCACTTGCACTACATAACTTCCTCTGACATTGCTTTAACATTCTTGTAAGATTTTATTCCACAACATCATGCGTCTTCGTACTACTTTTTTCCTCCATATCTGGAAAAAACAAACAAAAAACCAAAAAGAATGGTTACTGGACTTTTCTACTTCCTAGACCATTTTTTAATTAGATGAAGTTCTTATCCCATGAGGAAAGGAGCTTGAAACTGAGAGCAGGGGATGAAGATCAGGTAGGGTGATGTGTGTCTGTTTTCTTCCTGTCATCAGATCACACTGTTGCACACCACATTTAGTAGCATAACCATCTGCTTCTTTCCCCACTTCTGAATATTCTCTGAAATATAAAAGACCTTTAATTGTCTGGAATTTTTGTTTCTTCATAAATAGTGCTGTTTTGAGCAGATCCTGTAATGGTAAAGCAGTGCCATTTTGTAGGCAAAGCCTACCTCTTAACACCATTTCCATGGGAAGTTCAAAGACAATAAATTATTTATTACATTCAAGACTGGGCAAAATGTTCATTAAATATATATAGAGACCTAGATTCTAGCTGGAGATGAATTTAGCAATGAACTTGAGGTGTGCCAGTTATAAATATCTGACATGACTTGCTCCCATATAGTGTATTTTTTACATGTCATTGGCTTTATCTCTATTTTTTTTTTATTTTAACTTAAGGGAATCTATTAAGCAACAACAACAACAACAAAACCCAAAAAAAAAAAAAAGAAAAAAACAAAACAAAACAAAAAAAACCCAAACAAACAAAACAAACTTACCCCACAGTTAAGCAGCATTCATTTTGATATTCAAGAAATTTGAAGAAAAGTGAAGCTTAATTCTTTTAAATTAATAACTGTAATTTAACAACACAAAATCTAAGGTGACACACCAAAGTTATTTGCTGCAATGAGAATTTGTGTAGATCAAGTACAAGAATGGTTGTGTTGGCATCTTATGAAGCTGTTTACTTCAAAACTTGGACTGAATGTCTTGATGCCTATTTCTGGTTGAAAAATACAGCTTTGTCATAAAGAAAAGGAATAGTAAAGGAGAAAATTGGCTGTGGTGTGTACTTAATTTCAGACTACCTGAGTTCTATTGCATAATAATTCTATTTAAGGTTCATCTGTTCAGTTAATTCAAATTCTGCAGGCATTACAGAGAATGGTTGAGAAGTGTGAAGAATTCATAGTAGGAATAGGAGAAAAGTGAATATTGATACTGAATAAATAATCACAGAAAATTATATGGAGTGATGCAGTCAAGAGATGGTGATCAAATAATTTATATTAAAACGTATCAACTTCTCTGCATATAAGGCATTATTAGACGTTTTTCTCACTACTAAGGCTGAAGGGCCAGGCAAGGGGGAGTGTTTGTGTATGACAGGTGATAGTGGTATCAGAAAAAAAACCTGGGGTCCTGCAATAGAAAAATTGAATTTGAAGATAACTTTTCTCTTACTAAAAATTCTGTCTCCTCACAGATTTATTTTCCATGCTTCATAGGATGCTACATTTAAAGGCAATACCGTCCCCACAGCACTCGTCCCACAAAAAAAAGGTACAATCAAAGTGATCAATAATAATTTTTTGATTATTAAAGCAAAAATAATGTGTAGAACAGAGCATATTTACAAAACAATTACTCCTTCAATTACAATCCTTTCTTCATATTCCTCTGTGGAGAGCTTTTGAGAAATATCTTTGAGATTTGCTCTAAAAACAGTGATGCTTAAAATATTTTATTCATACACAACAAAAAACCGTGTTCTCTTTATCTTTCATATACAAATGAATACACAGCAGTTAATTGTGCAGTATTTATCACTGGTACTTTCACAAGCTTATGAAAGGTAATGCAGTCCATTCAATACTGGCAGATGGGGAGCAGCCAGCCCTGCCTGCTGCAGCAGGGAATAGCAAGTCCAAGCTCAGGAGCTGGAAGAAGCTGAAGGTTCAGGTAAAGAGGTACAGAAGTGACAGCTGTGAAAAACAGCAGTGCTTAGGGCAGGTAGGAATGGCAAGGAATGAAATGTGGTTCAAGACCCTGTTGATACAGCCTTGGCAAAATTGAGTATGACCAGTAGAGAAGCAAAGAGCAAACTGAGAAGCTGAGGAGAGCTGTGAGCTAGTTAGTAAAATAAATGGGATTTGCTTTTCAAAAAGTTATCATCCTTTTTCCTCCAACTTCATTGAAACCATTTACCTGAAGAGAATGTATTTTAAATGTTGCTGTTGTCTTCTCACTTCTTCGGGATCATCATGAGCTTTGTTTTAACAGTTTCAGTCCATGAATGGCAATAAAAGGTAGCATTATATTTTTCTGTATTAGTTTTGTTGTTGTGATTAAAAGTTCCCTAAATATTTAAAAGTGTGAATCCTTTCTTTTATGACTTTTAAAGACTTATTTCTTCACTTTTATCAAGGGCTGATAGATCGTGAAATTCTCTTTCAAAATTGACCACATTTTGTACTCTACAACACATTTGCGAAGATTACAAAATAAACTTTTATAATTAACTACATCCTTAAAAGTGTATTTAAGTGCTTAATCTATTATTAAGGGTACTATCATAGTTTTATTCCTATACTTCTAATCAGTTGTAATGAAATGAATTCACATACTGAACAGAATCTAATTCCCTTGAGGATTAAGTATTACTGGGAATTCAGTAGGCTTCCGATTACAAGCATGCAATTAGAGTTATAATTAGGGTTTTCTGACCTGAATATTCTGCTTTATTGTCACTGCTCTCAAATCATTTAGCATTCTTGCTTCTACATAGAATTTAGAATGGCTTGTGTTGGAAGGTAACAACCTTCTAACCTAACTCCAACCCCTTTGTCATGAGAAGAGATGTCTTCCACTAAACCAGGTTCCTCAAAAACACATACAATTTTTTCACTTCTGTGAAAAATTCAGCTGAAATGAAAACTAAAATAAAGAGAGACATTTCTGCCCTATACGCAGAAAAGTCAAATTTAAGATATCTGGAATGGAATATTTTGTACTCAAGTATACAGTTCTTTGCACTGAAATTGATTCATGCAAAGATTTATTTTAATCTTAATTTAGGAAATTATCAAGGAAACCTGAGTCACGCTGAAATAACTAATATTTTCCATAAAGCGCTTTCTAGATTTTGATCTTTTAGTTAATGGTTGAAAGCCTTTAAGTTCTGATTAAAGCAACATAAATTAATTTCATAACCTCTTTTTTTTCTGATTTGAAGGGATACTTCATTTCAGAAGAAGAAGGAAATTTGCTTTGACAGTTCTACCTTATGGTCTCTGATAAAATCTCTTGTGTAGGATCTTCTGTTTAAAGTAATATGAACAGGGCCTCTTCCATTTTTTGTCAGGACTGTTCTGTAATATAAATATCTTATAAAAATAAAAGTTTTCCACACCATCATCCTTGCAGAAGTAAGGTCATATTAAAATCAAATCGTATTTATGCAAGATGTGTCTTGCTTTTTAGTAAAACTATTGTTTGTTATTCTGCAGGGGGGTAGAATATCTTTGAAATCACAACATACTGCTCAGAGTATATTTGTATCTCGCTACAAAGAATGTAAAAAAGGAATTTTAGAAGATATTGCTTAGACAATTTTTTCCCCAAAATATGGCATAAAAGAATATTCTTTTAAAAGGTTCAGACCAGATTAATACTAAAAAATGAGCCTGTGAGAAACAGGAAATAAAGAACACCATTTTAGAAAGGAAGAAATGTTATCCTTCCTAGTGTTTAGTTGGTATCCAGATAATAAGCTTTTGAAATCAACAACTCATCAACAAATGCTACTCATTCTTTCATTCATACTCCACAGGTTTATGCTATCCAAGCCAAAGTTACACTAACTGTAGCAAACAGATCTAGCAGACATGCCTTTACCGTGCCTGCCTTCCCTATGTTTCTACTTTCTGCTACACCATGATCACGATGCTACGTGTGACTTAAAAGTGATGATGAACTCTATTAAAAGATCAAGATATATGCCAAGGCATATTGTTTTTCTCTTCAGTGACAAAATGGGTTCTAATCACCTTTACAGAGCACTCTGTGTTAGTGAAAATTAGTGACATTTGCATGTTGATGAGAATTAAATAACTTAGTATTTACATAGGACAGAGATATTAATGTTTTTCACTCCAACAGTACAGTTGGTTTGAAACATAGCTGAGTGAAATCAATCATCTTGCAAACATCAATTCCTCTCCTTTTGCAAAGTAGGGTACAAGATATCTCAAATAAAAGGCACTGAGCACTAACCTCTCTTCCTTGACCATAAGGCTTTGTCACAAGATACCAAGAATACAATTTTGGCTGTTTTTCTTCACTCAAAACAGCATGAGAGGCCTAAAGTAAATTACATTTCATCATTGCCAAAGCAAATAAAGGAGCCAGCCTAAAGTGGAAGTCTTTCATAATAGCAGATTTCTATTTCTTCCAAGTATTCCCCCAGGAGTTAATATATGCAATTGATTCAGTCTGCTGGAATTTTGAATCTATCTGAGGTTAGCAAGGCCTGTCAATACCAAAAATGTCAGAAGGTGAATTAATTATTGTTTTGTCCTTGTATATATATAATTTACTTAAAAAAACATCAGTATCTCATTTGCATGTATTATATTCAAGGTCAGCAAGTTTGCAAATAATCATCTCATATAGGAGACATTTTATTAAATAGCAACTAATAGTAATTTTTGTGACACAGATTTGAGTTATTGTGTCTGAGCAAATATCTTTAAAAGCCTATTATAATTGATTTCTAAAAATAGTAGGAGTAAAAATTAGGTTTGCTAACTATGAAATTATGAATCTATTATACAATTCACTATAATAAGTAAAACAACATTACTGTGTTTTTTTACAAAAATATTCATTTAAAAATATAGTTTCTGTTTGTTTTAATATTTGCAGATACACATCTGGAGTGTCATTGTGTCAATTATCACCATGTCTTACTCTCTGTGAAAAAATAATACTGTTCAATACAGAAATAGTTGATACTTGCACCATATCATTAATTGATTTTATTTATTTTACATTTTTAAGATGTAAATATTACTTGTAACTTTTGTTGGGTTTTGCTTTCAAATCAAATTTTTTAAAGTTACTGTAAATGGTTTTCTTAATCATAGAAATAAAAGCTAAGCAGTTTTTAAAGCACATTTACAAACGTAATAAAGTTTAGCATCTCATCACTTTACAGCTCTGTGTATTACTTAATTCAGATTTTTTAAGTGCAAAACTGAATGATACAGAATCTTTATTAGGTTTTTTCAGCTTCATATTCTTCTAGTTATGCTTAAGAATGCAAGATATGTGTTTTTTCGGTTGGCAAACAAAATTGCCACTCCTAATGTAAAAACTGGAGCAACAGAAACAGTTTATTGAGGAACAAAACTTAAATTCTTTGAAAGATTGTTTCAGAATATATTGCTTGATAGTTGCCATTCAACTGCTGTACTCAAGATGAAAAAGAGGATTTGAAACTTACTGTTTTAAAGCGCAAAGAGAGAGAAACAAATTGTTTAAACTAGGAGTGCAACCAGACAAGCAAGTAAAGAAAGATGCTTAAAACCCATCTCAAAACTTGCTCATTCATTCCAGATCAGTTTGCAGGTATGCAGCACCTTAACTCTTCTGGGGAGAAAAACGTAGTAATGGTAATTCTTCCCAGGAAAGCCAGCATTTTCTGTTTTACTGAACACACACATTTTCTGGTTTGTTGCACACACATATGAGTACCCTCTCCTGCCAATTTCTTTTATCATTTTGTTCATTGATTTTTGTCAAGATTACATTCTCAGGAAGGATGAGAAACATTCTCTCAGTCACAGTGATTTCTATTAAGACTTTCAGAATCTCTCTGTTTCTATATCTATCTTTCTCTCTCTCCCTTCCTTCCAGTCTTTTCTCTTTCTGTCCCTTAACTTAAACAGTTTTAAGATTTCTCTCCTGAAGTTCTCCAAAACTACATATTTCTTGTGTCGGAAGGAAACAAAAAAAGGGGAAAAAATCAGCAAAAGCAACAATTTATGCTAAGTTTCTGGGGGCTTTATTAGTTACATTAGAAAATACAAGAATATTACAAGGGATGAAAATATTAAAAGCAAACAGACCAATTTTTTACTATGATGCTATACCTCCATTACATTAAACTCACAATTAAAAGGAATATACTTTCATAAATAGGTCCATTCCTACAACAAATATACATCTGAGTTGAAACCTCCAGAATAACCTACTGCATGCAGGTCTCCCACTGTACATCAATTACTCAATTTAGGTTTTCTGGTCACATCTTTAAGAATGTGTCAACATATATGTTATACACATCTGTTATGAGAGTTGTAGCTTGAAGGTCAATTGCCTGTGTACAAAAAAAGAGAAATTATCTGGAAAAGCTCATTCCTGAAGGTGGTTAACCCTCATTTGGTTAATAAATTCTGAAATTACCACTGTTCTGTAGGTACTTAACCTGAGCTACTACATTACAAGGAACAGTAAGTGCTATAGTAAGATACATAATTTAAACTCTCTTGAGGTATTGAAATAATCTAGACATATGCTTAATCTTTTCTGAAGTTGGAAGAACTTGGTATTTTACCACTATTTAAACACATGATAGTCATGCACATCTTGCAAAGTTCTACCACACTTATCAGGAACCCTTATAGTAAAATACAGCCAAATGGAAGAGTATCACCTCTATGCCTTACTTTTTCATTATTCTTCCACTTATTTAAATATGTTTCTTATCCCTTTGTACACAATGACACTCACTATTCTTTTGATATCTGATTTCAAAATTGATATTTTTGTCTTGGCCTTTGAAAATTCTCTCCAAATTCCAAATAATATTCTATTTTAATATTACCTTATTTGCTATTTGTCATGACTTTTGATAGTGAATTTTTTTATTCTTTGCTGCCTTCTCATATTGTACAGGTTACACTGTATATATTTACTATATTTTTCATATGATACAAACATGCATTCAAACTTTAATAAAATAAAATTTTACAACTTTTGAATTTCTTCTCATAAAGTATATAATAATGGCTTGTTATTTTGCTTTTGCCTGGAAAAGAGAAATAAATAAAGATAAATAAAGACATATAGTGTAAAGATAGTAATAAAAATAAATTTAATTTAAATGTAATTTTAGATAAACCTGATTGGTGATGTTAGAGCTAGAACATTTACAGATTTTTCTACACATCTTCTAGAAAAATATTTGGATTTTTTGAAGACATTTACTTGTTTGTGAAAAAATAAATGAGTACTGTATCTACTTCTTTATTTAAAACAACTCAAGATAATTAACATTTTAGTCCAACACTATGTTTTCAGTCTAAATGAAAGAGTACACTATATATTCTACAATATTTCTTCTGTCTAGAATAAACACTATTCTTTTAGTTATTTGACAATCTTTCTTTGAATAACTAAAGGAGAAGGGGTGGTGAAAAAGAACACCAGCTTGAAACATCTGAATCCTGGATAACTAAGAATATCTGTGAGTAGGAAGGTGAAACAAATAGAGTGTTGATGCTTCAGTGCCATCTACAACTGATATTTATCATTCTTGTTGTGGTAAGGCAAGAAAAATTAAGGACCCTTGAGAGAATGGAGCAAGATATTGATCAGAGTTTACTAAGCTCTAAAATCTTGTGCTTGAATTTGGAGTAAGTAATTTAAAAGAGCTGTGTCAGCTCAAAACTTGGCTTTCATGGAACATGTCAATAAAAATTAACATGACTGCAAGATGGTTTTCTGGTGAAAAAAAAAAGGTGCTATACAGGGATACTTGAATTACAGTTACAAATCTGATATTACAGAGTGAACAAAATTATTCAACTTTTCTCTTTTCATTTTAGCATAAATTTCAATCTCATATGCTATGAAGCACCCATTGTTATAGATCTGTTCATTGTCTATTGATGTCAGATAGCCTATTCATTGTGGTTATAGATGAGATATAGAGTTAAGGAACTTACAGTTTTACCCTTCAATATGATCCATCAGACAAAAGAATTACACAAAATTGTTGGTGGGGGGTGGAGGAGTATGTGCATTTACAAATTAGTGTTGGGAAAAAACCTTTCATCTGTCAACACCTTTTATAAGGCAAATAATCATATTTAAACAAAGGACAAATCCTCAAAGAAACAAACATTCACAGAAGGGATTATATACCACTTAAATATTTATCTCTAATATTTCTTAATAGTTGTCTTTAGAAAAATTGCTTAGTCATGAACTGCAAAATGTTTTTCAAAGGAACTCAGATACAATTTAGGCCATATGAATATTCTTTTTCAAAACCAAATGCTAGACCCCTCGTTTCTGTTTATTTTCATATGCGAATTGTTGTGTTGCTTTTATTAAGAACTTACAGACAACAAATGGAGAAAGTATTTGCATTTCCATTGCTTTTATCAGCAGTAGGAGTTTTATTATTTATCTTTGTGACTCAAATACAACCTGGTGTGTTTGTTTTTAATTTAAGGTGTTAAAAGGGTTTGAGATGTTTTCTGAAATTAGTTAAGTTTTTCAAAGAGATGCCTTTGAGATATTATGAGAAACTACTTAAAAAAATAAAAAGTATTTCTCTAGATAGACAGAAATTATAGCTGTAAGGGATAAATAGTAGATCTCTATTTTGTTATGAAATAATATATTAATATATTTGCTTTATTATTAGTCTTTATCTATATAATATCTAACGTTCCACTTATTTGAATGTCCAAGGTATGGAAAACACAGTAAATGGGTAATTAATATCAGAAAGTTTTATATATTTCTGTTCTCAGAAAGGCATCAAGAACCTAGACCAGCTACCAGTTATATGAACATAATCAGCATGTTATATCAGGATGAGACCAGGGAAACGGCTGCTAATCAGAGTTAACCAGTAAAAGAGCCTTGAGGAGAGCACAGGATGCAAAATTCTCCCCTTTGTAAACTTAGACTTTTTCACTGAAATTTTGACAATGCAATTGTCATACTCTCATCATGTGCAGTGTTATTCTGAGTGCATGCATTTAAACTTAGTGAAAAGAGCTCATTGTCAAAACATTAATATAAAATTCTAGCAATTAGATCACCACTTATGGGCTTTTCCAGTTGAGAAGAGAATTTACAAATAAAACCCAATAGCTATGTGCTCAGGAATAGTCTGAATCTGAACTCTACTCTTTCAAGAGGTTTTGGTGAAAGAATGAATGATTTTTGTGTCCAGAGGAAGTTTATGTCTGGATTAATTTTGAACTAATTGGACTCTGAATGTCTGGATACGTGCACAGGCACAAGCGTAGCTTACTAGAGAACCTAAAACTGAAGCTGGGCATTATCTAGGTAGCCTGCATGTCCCAGGCTCAATGACAGCTGGAAGGATAGTGTTTTGGAGGTTTTGTTTTTAAGATCTCAGTGACAGTTCACATCCAAAATACACCTGTTTTAGGTAGCTATGTACTAAATTTAAGAATCTAGTTCTGAAGTAATGAGACTTGTTTCAAGTCATCTAAATGCCTTCTATACAAAGAACAAACAATCAAAAAAGAGCAGAAAATAAAATATATAGTTACTGATTAAAAAAACCCATGTTGTTTTTAAAGAAACATACTGAGTATCTGAAGGAAAATGAATTAACATTTTAAAAATAAATGCAATATTTTTCTACTTTGCTCAATTCCAGACATCTATAATTAAAAAGCAAACAATAAAAAGCCCCAAGAAACAATAGAACCCCCACACCAAACTACATACACACAAACAACAACAAAAAAACCAAACCAAAACAAAAACAAAAAAAACAAAAAACCACAAAACCCAAATCCCAAACAAAATCCCTCAAAATAAAGTAATTAACATTTGAATGTCATAAAATTGTGAATAATTAAAATAATTAAAAGATATGTTCTGTTCCAGATATACCTTATAAATATTTTCTTAAATCAAATTGATAGCCAAATCATATATGTTACTTGAGATCTTTGGAGAATTACTTTAAGGGTTTTCCAAAAGGTGTCCTGATGAACAATCACTTGGTCTGTGGAAAGGATTGTGAAAATATGTGGTATACATCAAAGTCAGTCCTAAACAAAGAAAAATGAAATCTAAAATATAAGATTGATTAATCGGTGACTTAGAGGGCTTACCAGCCAATTCACACACAGGAAATTTTTTTCATGCTGTTGAATGACTTTCTGCATTTTCATGCCATATTCCTAAAAAACATAAAATATCAAAAATGCTCAAACTCATTTAGATAAAAAAAAAAATTGCCAGGCTGGTAATGTTCTGAGCTACTTCACTTTGTCTGTAACAAAACGTTTTGTGAATATATCTATGTTTTCTGGTCTGTATAGAATTTTAATTAACTTAGAAAGCTGTAGAGATAAAAAATAAAAATCATTGGAAGTGTACTAAAAAGACCTTATCTTTGCTGTCTTGGAACACACTTAAAATTATTAGGATTCATTTAGGGACCAAAACTGTATATTCCTGATTTAGTTTGTCTCAGCTGGGGTGCAGATACTTGGGAGGAACCAAATGCATCACCACCAGAGCCCTTTTCTTTCACTGACTTCCAGCATCTCCCTGAATCCTGCTGCAGCTCATATGGTCTTTGCCTCCCAGAAAGTTCAGGATAGTTGGTCACCAACTGGTATTTCCTGAACTGAGATGCAGGATCCAGGAGAGGCACCCTTCAATTATTTCTTTGAGTGCTTCACACTAACAGCTTCCTATCTGATATTTTTATGCAAGTGATACTTTTGTGTAAGGTCTGGGAAACAGGCTGTCCAGCCCTCCTGCTCTCCTGGCTAGACAGGGAGGACAACTTGTAGGAAGATGTAGAAAGAGTTTATCTACCTCTGTTGGGACCTAATCCAGCATAGGAACTCTGCCAGCTACTCTGGTCCCCCTCCTCTGCTTGTGGTTTGTTTTCTCTTTTTATCCCTCTGTACTCCACTTTCAATAACTCTTTTCACTTTTCTGTTTGCATACTGTGCAAGTTGAAGCTTATTTCTGTGTCTGTGATCTCTAAATGTGCAGGAAATTTAGCTGCCAAGACCTGTATGTCTACAATAAATAAAAGGCTAAAGAACTCAGACTGTCACAGCTTGAAAAGCTGGGATATAAAAACCCTGCAAGGCTTGGGCTGACAAGGTTGCAAAGCAGAGTAGAAAGGACTTTTGTACTGGGCTTGTAATGGTTGTGGAGTCTGAAAACATTAGATGCCAAGGCACATGAAGCTGGGATAGATGAAACAGGGTGAAAGCAGAAGTCAGGAACCAAGACAAAGCTGCATTGTTTCTTTTCTCTTTTGAATAACAGATATACACAACAGGTAGTGTACTCATTCAAGCTTAGTTTCCTTGCAGAAAAATGACTGAGCATCACCCCTGTGTTTGTGTTAGTGCTAGTACCAGCATTTAGGGTGCCATACTCCCAGACTCCCTCAGTTTTTCTGAACATTGCATAGGAGCACAACAAGCAAACACAACCAGATAGGACTGGCAATAGCATGGCAAGAGGCAACTCTCACCAATTTTCAAAGAATAAGGACAATCTACTTTTCAGAAATCCATGGCACTCGTTAGTTACATAAGCACAATGCAATTTTTTTGTTTGGTTGTTATTTTATGATTATCAATTCCTCTCCATCAGTTCTTTCTGACCTAACATCAGTTACTATCTGCAGTAATATCCTGACCAGCATTCACATGAAGTAACATATAATGTGGAATGATGGGCAAGTATTCACACAGAGGCTGAAAAGATACTTTGTTTTTATATAACAAGTATTTACCATCAATATTTTTATATAACAGGTATTTTTATAATGACCTTTTATAACTGAAAACACAATAGAGTTGCCAGGAAACTTGCATAGTTTCTCTGGCATGCCAAATGCAGGAAAAACTACAGCAACAGAGAGCACATAATTTGTTTCTGCCTTATGCTTTGTTCTAAGCCATGGCATTTTTCCTGCCTTGAAATAACACTTCAGATCCTCTCAGTGGTGAAGCTCAAGAAATATACCTTATTTTACACTCAGTTTCAGCACAGTAAGTATCACTGTAGAAAAATTCATCATGCCAAACATTTTGGTCATCAACTACAGATAATCAGGCATATGGATCTATCCTTCTATCTCCTTCCTTCTGAAATATGTGTATTTGACAAAACAAGTGTTCTAAGTAACTTTGATTAGCTGAAAGACATAACAACCAGGTCTCCACTTTCTTAGCCTAGTGGTTGGAGAGGAGAGCCATGTTTTAAAACTAATGTTGCAATCACATTAAGAAAAAAATTTGAAAATTTGTCCTAAAAAGGAGCAATTTTTCTGGGCAGTTTTTTTTAATAGGAGAAAAAGAAAAAAATTACCTAAAAACCAAACCAAACCAAACTGAAACAAAAAAAACAACAAAAAACACACCTCTCGCAAAAATAAACAAAAAACCCCCCCAACCAAACAAACAAAACCAAAAAACACAACTGCCAAAACAACAACCAAATCCCCCCCTCGCCAAACTAGTTGCATTTTTTTTTTTTATCTATTATCTTCAAATGTTCCTTGTGATCTTCAGGATGAATATTTTAATGCTTTACTTTAATGAATCTTGCAATTACACAAAGCTCAGATGCCTCCCGAATAAATAGTAGAACAGCTGTACTAGATAAAAAGAGAATAACCAATAAAATAGCTATCAGGTAATAAAGTGTTTGAGATAACAAAGAAGTCTAACCGAAAGTTGAGAAAATTAATTCCTAACACTTGGATTCAGTTATTAAAAACATTTAAAAGGATAAATAAAAAAATATAATAAACTTAACACTGTTGTTACAAATGCTCATAAATAAGAAAATTACCATAACTGCTGCTATAACATTTCATAAAGCAATATCTAAAAAGATCAGTAAATATTTATAATGGAAAGGACTTGAAATACTCTTTACAAATCTCATTGTTATTGTCTGTTAGTTTGTGAGAAGATAATGAGTCCTTAGAGATTAATACAAGGTTAACCAGGGAGAAGGGGCTGCTTCAGAGATCAAATCACTCTTTCCTGTTGACCTAGTTAGAGTTTACTTCTCAAAAATAGGTTTGTTCTCTAACCCTGTCACATAACCCTCAATGCAAAGTAAAATAGGAACAAATTCAATAAGATGGGGAAAGAAATTCACTTCATGTTATGCTGTGTTCTTTATAATCTACATGGAAAAAGAAACTTAGAATTCCCTTATTTCAGATAAGAAAGAAGAGAAATTGCAATATTACTTTCATACAGTCTTCATAATACAAAACAATCTATTTTTCAAGTGAAGTGCATAAAACATTGAGGAATTTGAAATTTTTAAAAATACTTGAAGAACCATAGATTAAGTTTCTCAAAGCTTCAACTAAATTTGTTTTGATATAAGAGTCTCAGTTCAGTCTTGTCTTTCTCTACCAGTGCAAAATGTAAGTGGATATAAAATGCAATAAAATCAGACATGACCCTTAATACCTACTGTACACTCATTTTGTTTTAGCTCAGCTAACAACAAGGCACCTTCCTGTCTTCTATGCAGAGATATAGAGAAAACAATTATTGTCTTGATAATTTGTTTTCATTTTTGATGTCTTTAAAGCACTCATCGTGAGGCCTTATGGAAAATAGACTTTATGTAGGAAGACAGATTTCTTCAGAGAAATCTACATCATTTTATATTGTACTGTGTTTTGTTCTGCTTGTGACCTGCCAGAAAGCCCTTACAGATAAAGGAGAAATGTCAATTATGCTAAGTGGAGAATTAGTTGGATAATAAAAGTGCAAAAGCCCAAATAAAATTAAAAGTTGACCAAAAAGACAGTTAGAGGATCTCTTCAGGATTAATTTGGTATAGACTTTTACCCTGCTGGCACAGACAAGAGAAGTGAAGTCATTCCCTAACAGAAAGTTAGCCATGAGCTGGTGACCCCAGCACAGGCCATGCTCCACAGGTTCTGACCAAAGCCAGCTTCTGGAAAGTGGGCCAGCAACTACTCCAGACTAGGGAAAATGAAAAAAGCAGATTTGGAGTCCAATTCATGGGGTCCAGTCAGGACCAGCAAGAGTCCAAAGACAAGCTTGGAACCAAGTCACAGCTTGACAAGTCACCTCAGGAGATGGTGCCTGCACGTTGGGCATGAAGTCACACAGCGAGGAGAGACGAGGCTGGGGACAGGCACACCTTGGGCACAGCTCACCAAGAAGTGGCTGCCCAGACCTGAACTCAGCTGGGCACCCTGGGGCACAGGCCAGCGTGTGGATGGACAGCCCTGCAGTTCCTTATTGAAGTCATTAAGGCCTACTATTGTTCTTATGGCTCTGAGAGATGAAAGGGATGAAAAGACAGAGTCTAAATGCTTGGGTTTAATAGAATAAAACAAAAACCAACAACAACAACAGAACAATGAACTCTCACAATAATCCAAACCCTATAATATTTTCATTTAATCCTATTTGGTACACTAAATCATACTTGATCAACAAATGAATTCAGTAATAAATTTTGTATCATCAGGACTGTTTCAGTGAGTACAAATTCTTCAAGGCTTTTCATGCTATAGGGGAACAACCTAAAAATATTTTCTAACTGCAACCACATTTGAACATCTTAAAATATTTTTGATCAACCAAAACAATGATATGTCAAATTTACACCAATTTATATCTAATAACATCTTGGTGTTTTTAATAAGAGACATTTCTTTGCTGGATTTGTATTATTAGTAAAAAGCCAGTGAAATATCTGTACTACTTTTTGAACATAGAAAACCCATGCTGGGAAATATGCTTGTCTTATATCCCACAATCACCTGCTCTGAGATTCAGTGATTGGTGTGTGGAATGAAGTTCATTCTCAGCAAGTTTATGTGCAATGAGAAGAGCAAGTAATTTGCTGGAGGCTGTTCTTCACAGGGACCTGTTCACACTAGAAGCATGATCTGACAGGAACCTCCTGAAGATAAATAAAAACACATGCAACATTCTTCATCCAGGTTGGAATAACCCCAGGGAAGCAGTAAAGACTGGGTGAGAGTTGCCTAGAAGGCAGTTCTTCAGAAAGAAATCTAGGATCCAGGTGAAAAATAAGTGGAAAATGTCCCAGAGATGTGCTTTTGCTGTGAGTGAAGTCCAAAGCATCCCAGATTGTATTATTTAGAGTGTAGTCAATAGGATAAAGAAAGAGATTTTCCCCCTTTATTCAGCACTTCTGAGACTCCATTTGGAATCCTGTGTCCAGTTTTGAGCTCCTCAGTGTGAAAAGTATACTGGCATAGTAGAACAAGTCCATCCTGCCAAGGGACTTAAATTCTGGAGCACAGAGTACATAAGGACTCTGTAAGGACACTGTGAGAACTGGCTCTGTTTAACTTGAAGAAGAAAAAGCTCAGGAGGTCAGATGTGTATTTATGTATATACAGCTATCTGATCAGAGAATAAAGAGAAAATGGGGCTATACTCCCCTTAAAGGTAAAAATACTGATTAGATAGTAAGGTGGTTTTGTGGTTTTCATTTTTAATTTTGTTTGGGTGTGTGGTTTTGGTTGGGTTTTTTTGGGTTTTTTTTTTTTTTAGAAAGCTAGTCAAACTCTCAGGTTCTGAAATCTCTATCTTTGGACAAAGCAATGAGCAAGAAACTGAATAAAAACTTCTCTGAGTAGGGGTCTGGATTAGAGAGGTCTGATACAAAAATTAATGGTTGTATGATTCTATATACATTCTTTTGAATTCAACTATGTTGAAAAAAAGATGATCTAAAGACATAAAATCTGAGGACATAAGAATAAAAATTATAATGTATAACATACTATTCTTAGTATATAACTATTTACCCTTAAGAAATCTTAGACAATGTCATATCTGATGTGACATTCATAATGTAGTTGAAATTTTGAGTTATGATTTGTGAACCTAACAAGAGAGGAAAGAATCATCATAAAGCATGAGTATATGTACAGTTACATGGATATATATACACTAATTATTTTACAGAAATAAGCATACAGATTAAAAAGAGAAATCTCAATCCTTATGTACGTAGATAGGCACTACTGATATTGTAAATATGAAAGTCTATATATAGCCACAGCAGTCTTTAATACTATGTGATTAAGACTTAATGCACATACAGGCAAAAAGGACAATTGGAGAATATTAAGAAAAGAACAGGCCAGATTCTAACACTGATAGAGTAAGAAGGATATTAAAAATGTACTGTACTGAAACACAGATAACAGGACACTAACATTATGTTGAAGTATTGAACTGACTTGTAATAATTTTAAAATTATAATGTATCTTGGAATAAAATGACAAAAATATTAATTTCACATCTTCTCTGGATTTAAGGAATTTTCTATTGATGGCTTCTAGATTAACATATTTCTGAGCCTAAAAATAATATATTTTCACATTAATCAAAGTAATCAAATTTTACAAATAATAGTGTTTGTGTTGCATTGCTAATATATTAGCTTAGATCATAAAACCCCTGAAAACAACTATGTGCCCACAAAAGTTGCTTATTCTAACATCACCACCTAAAATACTCAAAGTGACACCCAGAATGTGTAACAAGAAATGTGTCCCAGAACTAAATAAGAAACAGAACTATTAATGACAATTTTACATTCTTATTAATCATGAGCATTTGAGTACTCCCAGATCTCATATAAAATGAAGACAATAAAAAGTAGCAGGATGAGTCTATCACTGAATTATTCTAAGGTGGAAAAAAAAATCTCAAATGCATGTATATCTGGTGTATCCAATACGGTTTGCAAAAACATACCCAAACTGATAGGTGCAAACTGAATTGAAGAATATTTTGGGAGCCAGGGGCTTTTGCAGCTTTAAAAAGGTCAAAGAAAGCCCTCTTCATGCTTTTGGTGCAGTGAGATCACCAAATCAACTTCCATATCTAGTCTAAATTAGGAAATAAGATTTCCCTAGGTGGCTCAATAGATATATACATTAATGTACATGTTATATTTTCCATTTAATAAACATATATTAGATCATTTATCAAAAAGTACTCTGTATATTATACTGATATGTTTTTAGCAAAACATTAAACATCATGACAAGAAGCTTAACCCGAATTATTTCATACTTTTCAATATTCCCCAAAATTAAATTTCTTGTCTAAAAACCCCAAACCAAAACAGAAAAAAACCAAAAAAAACCAAAAAAAACCCACCCCAAACCTGAAAATTCTCAGACTCTCCCTTTAAAAATATGCTTGCAATAATTAGGGCAAAGCTGAACAAATTATGCCTTCCATGAAGTTTTATGTTAGTTTCGCCAAATTCACTTTTACCTGTCTTTTCTAAAAAAATATTATGATACTGTAATTCTTCATAGAAATAATACTGTATTCTGCATTTTTAAAAATTTTTATGTAATTAGAAAGTTTTTCCTCAAAAACTTAGTTCAAGTTCAGTTAGCAGAAGAGTCCTTAAATTCAGCTGTAAGATGCCCCAGCAGAATTACTAACACTCTTTGCCTCAGCAAGGTCAAGTAGGGATCTTCATTCATATTTAAATTCCAGCTAATATTCAGAGAGACCGTTTTGCATCATATTTTCCAGATCTAATTAATAACATCTGGACAGTTGGAAACAGATTGGGAAGTGCAAAATGTGCAACAGCTAAGAAACTCATATGCCAGATAAGAGAAATAAGAAATGGAAAACTCAAAAAGAATAGATTTTTCATTAAAGAACTTCTTTCTTTGTCTCATCCCAAAACTATAAGGAAGCAGAAAAGGGAAATACAGTAAAGGAAAGGGGAGATTTAGGTCGCGATCCTCCTCTGACACCTGGCAACCAGGCCAAGTATTTTTAGCAGAGCATACTTGGAAGAAGTAGCAAAATACACAACTGCAAAGTAAGGGAACAAAAATGTTAGGTAAGAAGACCAAAATTTCTGATCAATAAGAAAAATTAGAGCTATTCATAACATCAACTAATGGGTTATCTTGAAGGGACAAATGTGAGTGGGGTGAGGAAAAACAAATTCTGTGAAATAGAAAAAAAAGAGGAAAACTTGAGGTGAATCCCATCTCCTGCTTTCATATATCCATGGCACCCCTTTATTGATTTATCCAGTCTCCTTACAGAGTCAAAGCTGTCTCATTTTCCTCTGTTAACCAACCTACTCACAGTTTACCTTGCAGGTCAAACAAGTGATTCAAACCTTATGGAGTTCAAACCTTATGCTCTGACCACTTATCACATGGATTAATTCATTTTGAAAATGGTGCTGATAACATCGTAAATTCACAGAGAAAATTAAGGCTTGCTGTGCTTTTATAGATTCTATGAAAACAAGTAAGCTTATCTTAGGCTGCATTTAAAAACCTTAGCTAGGAACTTTGAGCAAATAAACAAAACAAAACCAAAAATTAAGGCTTAAAGTTTGAATCAAATATAAAAGACTGTGATGTGTCTTATTTCAAACTTATATATTTTAATTACTGACTAGCTACATGTAAAAGCAAGAACTGTAAAAGTTATGTGAAACTCAATAATTTACATACATACACCACAGACATATAAAGGAACTGGTTCTGCATCTCAAAAGAAAAGCCACTGTCAAACAAATACTCATTACATTTTCAAAATTGACAAAGAGGCTCATCTGTTTTAATATTCTGTGACTTAGAGCTATATTTGTCCAAAATAAAAATGGCAGTATTTCCCTTTGCACATACCCAATAAAATTTTTGGAAACTGATAAGAAGCAAAATTGTGCAGGCTTTAGGTGTCTGCATATGTAAGTAATGAAAGAGTTAACCTGCCAGGATTAGTTTGTATATAAACAGGATAAATTCAATCATGCAGAGGAATGGAATCCATACAAAATGGAAAAGAATTACTAAAGGGAGAAATTCCATCACCAGACAGGACTGCAAAGAATGGGAAGTCAAAAAAGAAGTGAATAATAACGGTCTAAATGAAAACTGTCATAGGACATGCAGGACTTGCACAGGATAAGATAAATGATGGTACATTTTCTCAAATAAAATGAACCTGTAAATGGTCTACTGAACATCACACAAATGTTAAAAGGAAATATTCAGCCCATTGCTGGAGGATTTGTCTGTACAACTAACACAACGGAAGGCTGGATCTCTAGTAATTCAATGATGACAGGTGTTTTCATAATAGCTTCAATACTGTGATCCAATCTTAAACCACTATAAAATGCAATGCATTTTATTATTTTGGTGTAAATAATCCCTGGATTTGACCTGAAGTCACATCTTATGCCATCTAAAAGTTCCTCTGTATAAATATCAATGTCTTTTGTGTGGAGAGTAGAAGCAAAGAAACAAAAGTCAATCATTCATTACAGGGAAAAGCAACCCCACCCCCAAAGAAAATTACTAACTCCATATTCATCAAAGTTACAGCTGAACAGACCAAATGCTGTAGAAACTTGTGATTAGGCATGATATTTTTTCTAAATTATATTACACCAGAAAATACATATTTAAATACAAGAAATATAGCAGGTGTACTGAAAGTACAATGCAAGAAATAAAGTCTATTGAAACTCAAGAAGCTATAGATGTCAGTAAAATGTCAGAAATAATGTTTTGAACAGAGGGGGACAGGATGATGAAATAAAATAATCCAATGGCATCAGTTAATTGAAGATAACAAAAGATTTGTTGTCACAGCATTATCTCAGTGTTGTCTATTTAAGAAGATGATGAAGAGATCGCTTGAGTGGAAAATAAAGTCTTCTTTTATTGCCTACAGGTGTGTTTGATAAGGGGTGAAAGAAAGTATTTTCTTTCACTACAGCACTCATTCTGTTTCTCAATAGAACATGGTATAATACTTTATAAAAATCTTTCCTTCACCTAGTTTTCCTATGAAGTCTGTGCCTTACATAATATTAACACTGTAGGCTGAAACAAGAATGTTTCCTGATTTTTAAATGTCTTGTTAATACTAAAATGGCCTATAAGTTTGCTTTTGTACAATAGATTTTAAAATATAATTATGTGTATTAATCTGATCACATGAGAAAGAGTTCTAGCTTTTCTAAAGGTCTTTTTCCAGCTTCAAATTCCAGCAGAATTTTAGAAGATGAAATACATAATTGCAGACGCTTTCCTAGTTTTAGTCAAATGGATGTGTAAGTTAATATGTATGTTAAACAACATGAACATTGTTTAACTTACATATTACTGCTATTTTTAATGTACTATAAAATAAAATTAAAATCTTAGATTTTAGAGATAAACACAGGAGAAAAACAGTTCTTTTGGATATCATAAGTTCATGGTGGTGCAAAACTGTTTTTTCTTACTCTTCTAGCTCACTAAACCAGTTTTTCAAAAGGAATTCATAATTCCATACACACTTAAAGAAAGCCCTCCCTCTGAGACATGCAGGTTTTTACTCCCTGTGCTCCATTATATTCTACTCATTTTTTTTTTCCTCAGAGTAGAAATAATTTTTCTGTCTGTGGTGGTTTCGTTTGCAGCTTTTCCTCAGGTCTTCTTAATGAAAATTTGCAAAGACACAAGTGAGAGATCAGGGAAGGAGTAGGACAGATCATTCTATTGGTTGCTGTTTGATTGGTGGTGTTTTACAGTACCTTAAAATGTATGGGAGTCACTTCCTTAGGTGTATAATCATACTGAATGAATATGTTAGAATTGTGTAAGACTTGCAAAAGTAAAGACATGCTGTTTTGCACCATGAACAACAAGTGCAAAGAGCCAAAATTTGAGGGTAGAGTATTTCAGTTTAAAACAAGTGTTGTGCTGCAAACTTGAAAAGTGCCATAGTCTTCTGAAAGGTACTGAAGACTAGAAATACCCTTTTAAATTATAAGAGGAGCCTTTAAGAATCACTCCACACCATTCTACTCTGAACTTATGCCTTTACAAAGTGTCAAAAGCCTACTGCAGTGGGCCTGTGAGTAAGAGGACTTTTTATTTCTTCTTCCTTTTCCCCACATCCAGGGACTCTAAGATTATATGATGTGGTACATATCACAGAATTGTCTTCTAAATAAAGGAAGACAGGTCCTTAATATCTAGTCTTCCAGATATTACTGAGTCCAGACACTGTGGAATTTTGATTATATTAATATATCATTTGCAGAACTTTAGATTGTGTGCCATTCTAATAAAAAGGGAAAAAGTGAACTAAGAAGGGTAGTAGAAAAGATAAATGAGCCAAGGTCATGAAGCAGCTTATGCTGGGTCAGAGGACTGAATGATAGAATAAAAAACTGGATTGGACAAGGCAATATGAACATGAAGCTAAAGGTAATTCATCAGATTAAAAAGTATTTGTAGAAAATTATTTGTAGAACACTATTAGACACTACTATGTTTAGTAGTACCAATTACAGACAGAGCAAAAAATATAAATAAATACTACCTGTGAGAGTGAGGTCAAAGAATGATTTTTTGGAGACACCTTCATCCTTATGGCACAATTTGTGCTTTCTTAGGAGCAAGTTCTGATCTACAGCCTCAGCCATTGTGCATTTAAGAGATGAAGAAGCACAGATCAATTTGACCCTTTTTGTTTTCATTTCTGTAAAATGAAAATACATTAGCTCTGAAAACTGTTTAAATCTGGTGTTGCAATTGCTTAATCAGAAAAGCTTTTCCTCTGATGAACTAGTTGTTAGAAGCAATACTTCCAAACAGTCAATAGAAAAATTGAGCCAAATGCTTATGTAGTGATGTTAGTCCTTGGCTCCCATACTATGTCCCTACAGTAAAGTGCTCTGCAATTAATTACAGTGTGCAACCCCCACAGCAGAGCAGAGGCACTAGGCATGATTAGAATTGAGTGCTGGAGCTCTCCTTAGCTGATATGATTATACTGCATGCATCACCACCACCCTGCAGTGGCTATTTGAAAGCAACAGCCTTGTCACTGTACTTGCACAGTGCAAAGGTGTGTACTATTGAGCAAAATACAGAACTATTATATAATTCTGCATAGGTGTGGCACAAATGCTTGTCTATAAGAGCATTGGAAAAATATTATACTACTAAGAAAAAAAAAACATAAAAAAGTATGTCTAGACAGCATTCTGCTAGGCTCTTTCTTAAATGTAGGAAGACACGATCAACCATATTCTCTTAATTTACAGCACCCTAAAATTCCCAGTGTGGATGGCTTAGGAATTTGTACTCATGACCTGTGGCAGAGGCAGCTCTAACTCTACCTGTTTTTCTCCTTTGCTTTTGTTAACGTTAACACCACAGATTTTTAAAGGAAATTAAAAATACTTCTACTTAGGTAGTGCTGAACAAATGTACAGAGAGAGGGGAGGGGTAGGTGACAGTTAATTGCTTCTCCTTAAAATTTGAATTCCTCCTCAGGAGAACAACACATTTTGTTTTAAAGAAACAAAGATTCTTTCCTCCTAATATTAATAATTAAACCCAAAAAATATGCCATTTCTGTCTACATACTGGGTTAGAAGCAAAGCTAAATTAACTTTATAATTTCTATTGTGTTGTGGGCTGCCCCACAGGCAGTGTCACAAGCCAACACCCCACTGTGATAGGCATCACAAACAATGAACAAAAAAAATTGTCTTGGTGCCAAAGAAACATTTCAGCTGAATATTTTAGTTCAGAGAAAAAGAAGCAGGAACCAAATGTAAAGTTCAAATATAACAGTGTGCACTATCTCAGCTAGTTGCCATGCCCATCTGTGTGTCCTGTTTTATCTTTCTTCTTGTTTTCAGCCTTGTCATTTCACAGGAAAGCCACAATGATCCAAGGAAATGTGTATACAAGCAGAAAAAAAATCCTTAGAAATGTCTGGTTTTGTCAAATTAATTTTTTTTCCCAAATCAACCAGAAGAGAAAAAATAAAGTTTAAAGAACGAAAAAGGTCCTCACAAAAAATGGTGCCTTTAGTGATTTCCCACATATCTGGCAACAATTAGAAAGTTATGCTAATTAAACAGGAGATGCCATGATGCTCAGCCCTGTCTCTGTTTTTTAAGTATGAAAGCTCCAGTACTCTGCACCACTGGTCTGAAATATGTTTGCTTATACATTATCTTATGTCAATGACACCATCACAGAAGAATCGAAATGGCCCTGGAACTACACTGACCAAACATATCATGATTCAGAGTAGAGGATGGACTATGAAAGATAGAGTGAGAGAGACTGGAGAAAATTATTACAGGGTAAAAACAATTCAGGTGTGTGGGTGAGACGGCAGCAAGAGAAGTTCTGTGAAAAGTGAGAGGTGCACTCCTCCACAGCCCTGGAGCCTCTAGCCCAGCATAGCTTGGCTAGAGCCAGTCGGATGGGTTAGAGTTTTGCTAAGTTAATGCTTCATTAAAAGTTGTATTTTGATTGAATGACTTCTTTTAATTTTGCTGAGCTCCTGATTGTGGTGGGTTGACCAGCGGGTGCCTGCCCACTAAGCTGCTCTATAACTCCCTTTCCTGGCTGGACAGGGGAGAGAAAATAAGACGGCAACAAGGTCTTAGGTTGAGATAAGGTTAGATTGAAACAAAAATGAAAGTTTGCACATGTATAAGCAAAGAGGAAAAAAAAAATTTCTCCACTTCCTATTCTTGAGTCATGTTCAGCCACTTCTTGGGAACCAGAGCTGCAAAACGTGTAGTAGTTGCTTTGGAAGGCAAACACTGTAAGTAATGAATGCTTGTGCAATGGAGGAATGCCTGTCCTCCATTGCTTTTTCTTCTCTTAGCTTTTATATCTGATCTGACATCACATGGTATGGAATATCCCTTTGATGATTTTGGGCCAGCTGCCCTGGCTGTGTCCCTCCCAGGCTCTTGCCCACTCCCAGCCCTGTGATGGGGGAAATGCTGAGAGACAGCGCTGCTGCTGTGCCAGCCCTGCCCAGCAGCACCCAAACCACTGCTGTGCTGGCAGCACCTTTCCAGATACCAGTGCACAGCACAGCACTTTGATGGCTCCTATGAGGAAATTCTATGCTAATACACTGTTCTTCTAAAGCTTACAAGCTTGTTTTTTAATCTTCTGAGAACAATATCACATTTCTCCTATGCCCTTAACTCAGGGAAAAGTAATACCTTAAGCCACTTTTAAAACTCACCAAGCGGGGACTGGGGCTTTATAGAGGGTGGTGCTCTGCATCCTTCAGCAGGATACCAAGTCTCTAAAACTTAGAAAAAATGATGAACAAGGACAATGTAAAGAATAAAGTATATTTATCCATATTGATGGACTGTGTATATTTTTAAGGCAACCATGAGATTTATCTATCATTTGAAGTGTAATATGCAGTATACTCACATTGATAAAATTTCTTCTCATTGAAGTAGCTATGATACGCGACGGTTTTTGTGAAGTGAAAATGCTTTTAAAGTGATGTAAAAATTGCCTTCCTAGGCAGGTAAGATCAATCTGTGGAGAAAGAATCAAGCCATCTACTATATGGCTATATAGTAACTATATGTTCACCATTCTAGTTTTGAGGCAGAAAGGTAAGGAATTATTTGGTTGTTTGTTTTTTTTTTACGTGTTTTTAAGATGCACACATAATTGTCAGTATTAGTAATCACTACATAGGTCACCGTCTCTAATTTTCTGAGTAAGAAAACAATGTGAATAAAACTTTCATAAACGAGGCTTAGGGATGAGTTAGCTACCACTAGGACTTCTGGTTTTCTTTCTCAGATTTCCAATGAACACTCTTCCTGCTCATTGTTAGCCATGCCATTAGCTTGACCTCCACTGCACCACTTCAGAGAACTGAACTGAGAGAAAGCAATCCCAGATTTAAAGAAGACCTGGCAGCAGGGAGGAATAGGACTGCACCTGGGATTTGTAGGTAAATCTATGTTCATACACACAGTGTCAGGGAACAGTGACCTGGACTACTCCCTGGACATGCAGGAAGAGAAGGGGGAACAAAACAAGAGAGGACAGAGCTGATGAGAACAGAAACAACTCCTGTCAGAGTCCAGTGCTCATCAGATAAAAGCAAGATAACAGCTTGAGGAAACCAAGATAGCAGTTCAGGAAAGGGGCAGCCCTATGGCATGACAGGAGTGGGGACTGCTGGACTTGGTCTGGGATGCAATGGGATTCTAGGCCATGGGCAGAGCTGTGGAAAGCTCTGGGGAGACTGATTAGGTATAGTCAGACTTGGTAATGCCTTAACATATGTAAACAGAGAATTTTTCAAATGTGAGGTTTAGGAAAGGTACAGTTCACAACCTTTTTATAGTGATGAATGAGAGGGAAAAAAAAGAGCAATTAATGTGGCTTTTCAGTAACAATATTTAATTTGTTAATCTCAACCCTAATTAATTTGTTGACTTTGGAGAATTACTTGTATCTTGATTTGAAACACAATATGCCCAAACACTGATATTGCATCCCCAGTTAGACATCTACACTTAAAGTGTTTCACATACAGACCTTTCTGGACCAGTGAATTGCTTGAATTCATGCTCTTCTTCCTCTCATTTATGTTTGAAGCTGTTTAGTACACGTGACTGCATCACAAATTCACTTTTTGGACTATCTGGAAAATATAGAATTATTTCCTTTGGAGAATAAGTAATAGTTCACACTACAGGCCCGATTCTAAAGACAACATTTTGTGTTTAAAAACAAATGCAGGTATTTTAAACAGCTTTTCAATGACACTTTTTTGGTATTCCAGTACTGAAAATTCAATTGTGATTTCCTGTGGCTATTGCCTGAAGGAACAATCCAGTGTTGTCTGGGAGATAAGGTTCAAATTCAAATAAAATGGAGACACTGAAGCCATTTTGCAGATAATGTCTTGATTTGTGGGTTTGCTACTCTGAAAGATGTCACCCATTATATATTTTTTGATGTAATATTTAAAGTCTGTCTTCATTTTAATAGGTTCACTTTGCAACTTCATTTTCACTCTATCCAAACTCATAGTCAAATCAAACAAATATTCTTATTTGCACTAAAATTCCCTCCTGTAATCCAATTTATGGTGGTATAAAGCATATACGTAAAAATGTGGCGAAATATTTTTTATTATCAAAGAAAGTTTGAGTTAACAGATAAAATTTAAGTTGAAGAAAAATAACAGATTGTTTAGCAATGAACAGAGAGATAAATTAGTTGCATATTGTGTGACATTATTTTTACTCAGTTTAAAGGTGAATAAAAAAAATATGGAAATAATAAGCAATGGAAAATAAAATTGGAGAGTTCTAAATGCAGATTTTCTTTGTTATTTACTGGCTTCTATTTTCTATGCAATTGGCCTGAACTAATTAAAAAAAAAAAAAGCATTAAAATCTAGTGAGTTTATAATAATTGAATCTAGTAAAATGAAACCTATTAAATAATTTTATTAAGTTACAAGCCATATAGGGCATATTGTAAATGTCAGTCTAAATGACAACAGCAATGTGAACCCAAGAAAACAAAGTATTAGTAGGAACCATTAGCACACTTTAATCAAAAAGGACATATTTGTTGCCAGATAACTTGGGACACATTCAGACATATTTTTTAAACTCACATTATATGAAGCAATGAATCAAACTGACCACATATTGTATAGAATATAGAATATATATTGTATGTTATATAGAATATTTCTGTATTGCAGAAGTATGTAGATAAACCTTATACAAAATGTATTTTATGCTTTACAGTTACAGAATATCAAGAAGAAATAACTCATATATTAGTGAGTGTATTAAGTTAAGGTTTAAAAATTAAAACAAGAATGAAAAGTGTAGCAATTTTATTCAATTTTTTCAAGGTCTCTGAGGAATGAGTAATGAATTTTTAACACAGATAACATCTATCCAGCTATTTTGCAATTTTTATGTGCACTTAATAGTTTGGAACAGAAAAACAAAAATATTCCACCAGGATATCAGATAGGATTTTCTGAAAGAGAAGGATCTGGATTTACCTGCAGGCATCAGAAAGGATGCTGAGGCAAGAAAATCTGTGTCTGGGAATATTTTTCAGACTATAAAGACACATATACAGCCATTCATGTTCCCCTTCACATATATTCAGACTGTACCTTTAGTGAAAAACAGGACACCAGGTAAATAAATAAATAAAATAGCATCTGTAAGATGTTGGAAGGTCAAAGGTTTTGGGAACTCTTTGAAAATGTGAAAGAAGAAATGAATCCATTTTAATTTAAGCATTATTAAAAAAATTAAATTTTTTTCCCACCCTATTTAAGAAATATGCAAACTTGCTTTGTTCTCCTGTATGCCATTATATTCACTATGTTTCATAACAGCTTCCCACTTATATGCTCTGAATCTCCAGTGCACCTCTGGGTGATATTTGAGGCACATCCAAAATATTGCCTTTACACCATTTTTATTTTTTTCCTCTCATGTGGCATAGGAAATATAGTGGAAGTTTACCTTCTGTTATAATCTAATGCAACAAATCACGGGGTAGTTTAAATGTTTTTTAGTACAACATGCAGCATAACTGCTGCAGTGCATCCTGTATGTTCCTTTACTTTGCTTCTATAAAAAGTAAATAGCCCACATAACTCCGTAGTGCAGCAGCTAGAATGCCTCTGGAGTCCAAGCTAACTACATCTGCTCAGCAGCACTCTGGCACTTGTCAGGGTCTTCCTAAAAGTATTTTCAAGTCTAGAGAAATTTTCATCTCAGGTTCCTGAAATGTTTGATCTATCCTGTTAAGCTTTAGCAAGGGCATACCAGCCAGAACTAAGATATTATGTTCTCTTTTTTTTTAATTCATCCATTTATCTGACACAATAGAAGAAGACCCATTTGCAAGATTCTGCTCTCAGTATTGTTGACTCTTGCTCTTCACAAATATTGTAGTATTAGAGATTTGTCACATAGCCCAGTGCTTGCAGAAAATCAACAGTATCAGAATCTCAGTTTTCACTAGAAAAAGTCTATTTCTAGTTCTTATAAAGATCTGTAAGACACAAAGAAAATGAAGAATAATAATTCAGGAGCCAGAAGGAAAATAAAAAATAATTATGCAAATAAAATTGTTCTGCCTTTCAAATTTATAAACAGTGTCATGGCTCAGTATGAAGATATATAATTTTAAAAACCTAAATAAATGTAATATAGACAAGGGTGTTGCTAACTATTATAACTACAAAAGCTCACCAGAAGTAGTAGCAAGGTTAAAAAAGATGAGTTAAATACTTGGATAAAGTCATATTCTCATTATATTATATCTTTTATACCTATACTTTGCAACTAGTTAACTTTTTTCTTTCCAATAAATGTCTTTGTAGAAAATGAATACTTACGATTTAGTTTCTGGCTGTATCAATCATTATTATAATTTATTTCTTATGTTTTGGGGGGTTTGAAGCATTGCAAAGATAGGACTTTTGTTATTAGGATCCTACCAAAAATGAGATCAAGATCTATTGAAAGCTATGGTAAGAGAATATTTCCAGTCTGAGCCACCTTTCCCATCACCAGCCTTTTTGTTTACCTAAGTTTTTCTGCCATAAAACTATGCTATTTCAGTGTTTCATTTTTGCCTTCAATGGAGTTCTGAGCTTATTCAGAAAATATCTTCCTGTCTCTGACATAAGTTCAAGGATAAAGATTTTTTCCTCCCATCAAGAACTTTATTTGGACAAAACTAGATAATGAATAACCGCATGCCATCTTCATGAGGCACTCTGAAAGGGAACGAGGTCAATAAAACAGAGTGAGCAATTTTTCTCTATTTAATCTTTTGACTTTTTTTTCGATAACCATAAGAGGCTGAAAATTTCCCTATCAGTTGGTTTGTTAATAACTCTGTGAATGCTGTTTCTAGAAGCATAGATACTACAATGCCATAAAACAAGAATTAAATACAGACTCAGAAATTAGATTATAAATTATTTGCAATCATGTCATATTTGAGTAGACACAATGCAAAACACACATATATAGACTAAAAGATGACCAAGCCATTGTCATATTTATGAGGAGATAGATTTTAAAATAAGTCCTAATGATTAATCACCAAAATATAATGTGCATTTTATTAGAAGTATAACCTTTTATATAGTGCATATTACTGAAAACTTCAGGACTTTCACAATTCAAATAGTAATAAGTGTGTTTGTGGGGGTTTTTGTTATTAAGGAATACTGTATACATAGAGCTGTATCCATGCCTATTGCCACCAGATAAGTATGATATTCAATGTTTTGAAATCTAACCTACCAGCAAGACTGACAGCAATAGAAAAAAAATTTGGACACATACAATTTCAACTTAGAATTAAAATTTTTAGTTTATTCATTCAGTTACTCATTTTCAAGGGAAAAAAACAACCTTATAATTTGGGAATGGAACTTTTGAGGAGAAAATAGGAGAAAATTTTTATTGTAGAAGTTTAGCTTGACAGTGATAAGAAATCTTATTATATCACTTAAATTGCATTTGAATTTGTCCTTCTTATACTGTCATTTTACTCTGAAACACAAAATTATGAAATATTGAAATTATTGATGTATTTTAGTACCTACTGTAATGCTTTATGACACCCTATCTAATTCTCTAATAGCATGTGAATTAAAAAATACCAAAACCAAAAAAAAAAAAAAAACAAACAATTATCTTTCAGATGAGGGAGCATTTATTTATTTTAGTTAAAGACAAACCAACTGCAAATAAATTTTGTCATTATATTTTTTTGACCATCAAGAGCTCTTCCAAATAAAATATAGGCATAGTGCTGGAACATCAAGTTAGTAACAATTGTAATAGTTCAAGATTTCATAATATTCATAATATTAAATGCTACCCTGACTTTTTCAATACTCTATACTTTTTAAAACTCCTTCATAGTAGTGGGAAGTCTAGATTATTATTTTAAATTTCAAATCAGATGTAGACAGCTTAATATCTCATATTTTTTGTATACAATGATAAGCAAACATAAGACAGTATTTTAAACAATACTTCAGTATTTGAATACAAAATTAAACTCAAACTATTCTGAGAGTATTGAATTTTCTATTTCTTCGCCGCTTGTTAAATATATTCTAATTAATTTTCCTTGGGATTAATGCAATTTATTTGACATCTACAAAACAAACTCTATTGTACCAAATTGAGGGAAATTCTAATTGCAAAGAAGATAGCACATATTGGAAGTTATTGACACAAAACTTTCAGTCACCACCCATTATAGTCAGTGTAGATATCAGCATATAAAAGAATATAATTCAGATTATTTTTGATGAATGTGTGCAGATTCCTTACACTTGGTAAAGACTATTGGGATCTTTTCCTTACCCCCAGTTTTTGTTGTTTTTTTTTGTTTTTTTTTTTTGCCTGTGTGCTTTCACTAAATAGAATATGTGCAGGTCATGAAATGACTACTAAAATTTTTTCAGACTTTCTCATAAAAAATGAAGTTGAACTTACCAAGAGAAGGCACAGAGGTCCTTATCAAACTATTCCCCTGTCACCCAGATTAATAAGATTTTCTGCCTCCTTAAAAACTAAGAAATCATTGACGACATCAAAATTTCTCAGTACACCTCACAGACTAGCATTATAGGGACATCTGTAAAACTCAGAACAGTTGATCCCAGTTCTACTACTTCCTGTTTGGAAATCCTCATCTGCACTTCATTTATTCCCATTATTATACACATCTCAGAAAATGCCTAGTAGAATTCAAAAAAATTCCTTATCACTTTTAAATCAGAAAAGAAATTCTGCATTGTACATAGACCAACTCTTTTCAGATTTCCTAATTTTCCTTTATTGTGTTATCAAAAAATTTCTAAATCCAGATGATTAGGTAACCTGTGATAATTAGGGCTAACTTCCTGACTTCAACTATATTACAGTGTAGATTTTCAAGGGGCCAAAGCTTCCCCCTGGGAATCTTTAGTTTCTCATCTTCTCCTCATGTTCATATTTATGGTCCTTAAGGATTTGGCAGTACAAGGCCTTCCTCCTTAGTTGTGGAGAAAAATAAGATATTAACCTACTGATCATAGCTTCTTCCTCTGAATATTGTATGGCAGTTATATGATACCCTATAACTTGATCAAATTGTTTTCTGTATGTGCTGTGACTGGATTAATACAGGCTAACATTTAAAATCTGAAGTCTCTAATTGAAGTTCTGTCCTTGAAAATATAACTCCCAGACTGCTTTATTAATTCCTTTTTGTTGTGGTTTGGTACCATGAAGTTCAACACTTGCTCATTATTCACTGAATTCAGCACAGGGATATTGAAAATCAGGAATGAAAGAGAAATTCTTGTCCTATGCTACCTTTCTCATTTCAGTTATTTGTCTGTTGCACCTACCATTCTGGAAAACATGACAGTTCTTTTGTACTTTTCATAGATCTTCTGCTCAAAAGACATTTACAGAATCACTAAGTTGGAAAAGACCTTCAAGAGCACCAAGTCCAATCCAGCTCAAACACCTGAACTAAACCATGGCACTGAGTCCCACATCCAGTCTTTTTTTAAATACATCCAGGGATGGTGACTCCACCACCTCCCCGGGTAGAAAATTCCAGTACCTGATCGCTCTTTCCATGAAAAACTTTTTCCTACTATCCAACCTAATCTTCCTTTGGTGCAGCTTGAGACTGTGTCCTCTGGTTCTGTCAGTTGTTGCCTGGAGAAAGAGACCAACCCCCACCTGACTACAGCCACCTTTCAGGGAGTTGTAGAGAGTGATAAGGTCACCCCTGAGTCTCCTTTTCTCCAGGCTGAACACCCCCAGCTCCCTCAGTCGTTTCTCACAGCGTTTGTGTTCCCAGCCCCTCTCCAGCCTCGTTGCCTCCTCTGGACATGCTCAAGCGTCTCAACGTCCTTCCCAAACTGAGGGCCCAGAACTGGACACAGCACTCAAGGTGTGGCCTCACCAGTGCCAAGTTCAGGGGGAGAATGACCTCCCTGCTCCTGCTGGCCACACCATTCCTGACACAGGCCAGGATGCCCTCGGCCTTCTTGGCCACCAGGGCTCACTGCTGGCTCATGTTCAGCTGCTGTCAGCCGGTACCCCCAGGTCCCTTTCTGCCTGGGCACTGTCCAGCCACACCGGCCCCAGCCTGTAACATTGCAGGGGGTTATTGTGGCCAAAATACACGACTTGACACTTGGACTTACTCAACGTCATCCTATTGGATTCTGCCCATCCATCCAACCATTCCAGCCAGGTCTCTCTGCAGAGCCCTCCTTCCGTCCAACAGATTGACACACGCTCCCAGCTTAGTGTCATCTGCAAATTTACAATTAAAGACTCAAACCCCTCATTCACGTCATCAATAAAAATATTGAACAGAACTGGCCCCAGCACAGAGCCCTGAGGGACACCACTGGTGACTGTCCCCAGCTGGATGCAGCACCGTTCACCAGCACTCTCTGGGCCCGGCCATCCAGCCAGTTCCTAACCCAGCACTGAGTGCTCCTGTCCAGGCCATGGGCTGCAGCTTTTCCAGGAGAGTGCTGTGGGACACAGTGTCAAAGGCCTTGCTGAAGTCCAAACAGACAACATCCACAGCCTCTCCTGCATCCACGAGCCAGGTCACCTGGTCATAAAAGGAGATTAGGTTGGTCAAACATGACCTACCCCTCCTAAACCTGTACTGGCTGGGTCTGATACCCTGGCCATCCTGTAATTGCTGTGTGATGACACTTAATATAAACTATTCAATTAATTGTTCCATATTCTTTCTAATGATATCTAGAAATTTAAAAAAAAAAGAGAAAAAAATGAAAATTAATTTTTTTTAAAGATGTCAAATTGTAGATGGCAGATTACATTTTGTATATCTATATTGCATTTTGTATATCTACAAAATAATTACTTGTATGCAAGCATAGCACAGTCACCACTAATTAGTTTGCTAACAATGTCTTGGTAGTGTCCTGGCAACTCTGTCAGAGCTGAATAAACTTAACCAGCAGGATGAAGAAAAGGGCTAACCCACATTGGACTGACATACCCATAACATTTACAAATGAACTGAGTACTTGGAAAAACTATATCATGCTGAGTGGAGGTAGATTTATTGCACATGACATTCAGTGATTAATGAAAGAATTGCTTCTGGCCTTTCTTGAACAGATGCTCAAGGAGAATACATAGAGACTACTCTTATTTTGTGAACAAACACAATTACTATTCTTGCAGTTGAGCATTATCTACTCTTTGTGACTTTCCATAGATGCTATAAAGAGGTGAAAAAAAGATATTCAATTGCCTTCTTATGCTGGTCATGCATAGAAGTAAAGCTTATTATTCAGAGTAGTTTATAATTTTCTGACATCTTTGAGTGCAGATGGGTAGTCCAGTGGAAAAGTTCATTTTTGCTGACTTCCTGGAAACTACAGCTATCTTCTCATCCCAAAACTAAAAAATAATGTATAAGGATAATTTATGTTTTTTCTATATGCAACAATCTATATCAAAACTCAGTGGGAGATCCTGGATTAACATCTTCAACTTTAAGAGGCTGCACCAACATCTTTTGTTTTAGCTTTTCCATTCCCCAGTAGTAACATCTGCCAAACACCATGCTGTTTCAGTCTAGTTATTGAGCTTCACAATTCGCTGAGAAAGTTCTAAAATCCTAATTCTCTCATTCTTTGTTTGCTCAAACTAGAGAAACATAGCATTTAAAAATAATATAGTTGTTTGGACATTCATTATTTCCTTCTTGTTTAACACAGTGTAGCTTACAAAAGGAATATTTTTGTTGCTTCAGTTTTGGTTGATTGATTGATATATCATTTACAGGCTTCCTTTTAATAAGTACTTTTTAATTATTATCACTTATATCTGCAAGAAAAAAGTTTTCTTTATTCTGTTTTATTTTTTAATGAAGACTGATTTCTTCAGGATTTTGGTGGCCCAGTTTCAGCCAGCAAATCATTCACATTTACCAATTAAGAAATTAGCAAGGTTTAAAATAAGAGTTAAATCAGCCAGTCTTGTCATTATAATTAAAATGGATGTGTTTAGTAAACTCAGTTCTATCTCTTACCTTCTTTCTTCATTCTGGCATAATATACCATAAACATGGAATCTGTTTTGATTTAATAAATACCAATGGCAAAAATCTGATCAACAAATCCTTGTTAGCTGAGGACAAAATTCCTGACACAAGACTGAGACAATATTTGATGGTGCTATGATCTGATTGTAAGAGATACCTCTGCCTGAATTGAGTTGTGAATGAGGCTGTATGTCAAAGTCAATACTATGGATTTTATTAAACAGAAAATGTGACATAGAGAGAAAGAAATAGGAGGAGGGAAGAGAAGTGAGAGAGAGAGAGAGAGTGCTTAAGTAGAAAGATATCACCACCACAAGGTTCCTGTGGCATCCCGTTAGTCCTTCTTTCACCCTGCACTGGGGTGTGTCTAGAGGAAACCAATGGAGCTGGAGAAGAGTCTGGAGCACAAGTCTTATATGGAGCACTGAGGGAACTGGGATTTTTCAGCCCAGAGAAAAGGAGGCTCAGGAGAGACAAGACTGTAGCCAGGTGGAGTCATTCCCTTCTCACAAGCAACTAGTGACAGAACAAGTGGACATGGCCTCAAGTTAGCCCAGAGAAGGTTGAGAATGGACATGAGGAAAAATGTCTTCACTGAAAAGGAAGGCCTTGGAAGAGGCTGCCCAGGGAAGTGGTGAAATCATCCATGGAAGTGTTCAAAAGGCATGTGGATGTGGCACCTGGGGACATGGTTTAGTGGTGAACATGGCAGCACAAGGCTATCCGTTGTACCCAATCTTACAGCCTTTTCCAGCCTCAACAATTCTCTAATTTCATCATTCCCAACAAGCTAGTTTTAGATTCACTATTAATGCTCTGCAATTCACTAAATTGATGCAACAAGAGAGACACTTATTTAACATTCAATTTAACTTTCTCTAATATGATTACTTTCTATTCTACAATTAGCAACAGTCATCCATTGGGCAACATTAATTACATGTTAGGGGGAAAATAAATAAAGAGGCAAAATGCATGCAAAGAAGAGAAAAAAACCATTTCTACTAGTATGTATGAGACCTTCTCAAGGGGAAAATGATTTTCATGGAGGGGATAGAGTTAGGGTTTTATCAGTGATCATACTTGTCATTTGAGAAAACAAATATTTGAGGGCCAAAATCCATAAAAAATTCACATCAGTAATATCCCTTTTAATTTCATGACATAGTTTCACATATTTATTCTCTCCAGTAACCCAAATATTTATTAATAATACTCATTTTTCTGGTGATAACTCTACATAAAAATAACATCAAAAAAAAATCCAGTTTTTACCCTCTATTCTCAGTACTTAAATCTGTGAAATATGATAGTGTTTGCATGTACTCATGTTATAAAATACAGTGTGACTGCAAATATATTGGCATTTTAAATTCCCAGGAAATTGTTCCGAACAGGGCTATTCTTTATAAAATTGAAGGATTATCTCTCCCCAGGGATCAACTTAGATGGGACTAGTCCTTTATTTATAATTTTAATATTAAAAAGCAGTACAAGAAACAGTGATAGCTCAAATGTACAATGTGCCAACCAGTCAAAATATTTTTATCCCCCTCCATGACAACAATCATAAAGACAATATTGCAGCAAAGTATCAAAATTCAGATGATATCATCAGTCTGACAATATATTGAAAAACAATTCTGTTGCCTATAGCAACAAATAGCTTTATTGAGTCCTATGTTGCCTTGGGATGCACAAAGGCAAAAATTAAAGAACTATAAATTACAAGTGAACTAACTAGTAAAAATGAAAATAAACTAAAAGCTAAATATAATTTAGGATATAGTAGGTGAATACCTACCTAAATCCCAAGTATCTTGCCACCAAGAAAGTTCCAAAAATGCCAGATAAGTATATACATTTCAGGAACATCCCACAGAGTGCCTTAGAAAGTTAAACTATAAAATACAATGAATGTGCATAAAACAGGTCAGGAAACACTAAGCATATGGATCTGAGTTTTGCTGTGTATATATAGAACATGAAATTAGGGCCAAAGAAAAACAAGTCCATGCACAGTTTCAGAAATACACCACTCTTACTAAGGTTAGCTTACTGACTATCATTAATACTTCATTCACTCACACATGGAGAAGAGAAAAAATATTCTGTTTCTAGAGTAAAGAACTTAGTACCCTCAAATTTCATATACATTTCTTGAAAAGTAAGTCACATGCAACTTACAGTAGAGGCTCTTTCAATGTTTTTACAAGAGTTGAAAGAGTTTTTGTCCATTTTGACAGAAAGACAAAAGGAATAATATCAAATTAAAACATAATAACTAACTTTAGTATGCATTTGAGAACTGGAAATCTTTACTCCTTAAAATAAATTGGTGCACTGTTAAGTGTTCTTAGAAAATAGAGATTAATAATAATACTGGCTGTAATCAGGTATTTTTTCTTTTCTTTTTCTTTCAGACAAACTTTTCTCAGTCATACATTTATTTTGTGATGTGACGGTATCCCTGAGAAGTATTAGCTAAGGTGGTTTAAGAATTTCTCAATCTTTCTTCTGTACAACTACAGAATTTGGGAGCGAGATATTTATTGATTAGATAAGCTAGAACAATCTGGAAAGTGCTGAAACACTGCACATTTTCAGATCAACAAATGAACCATATTGTGAGATATTCAAGATATGGCAGATGCTCAGGAGTACCTTTATAAATAGTAATTTAGAAGGTGGACATCTAAAGCCATCTAAGTTTATCAGATCATACCAGGGAGAAAATGAAAATATAATAACTTTTTATTTTAGAAAGACCACCACTTGCTGAAAAAGTTGCAAACAACTAGCTTCTTTATTTCATACATTCTGGACAATAATCAGAGTTTCAGTCCTCCTCTTGGAACACATTTAAGAATAAGTAGGAATTTTTTGACTCATACAACATGATTGTCAGCACATATTTTGTAAAAGATTTTCCAGAAAACAATCATAAATTAACAGGAATGCAGACTTACCTGAAATTGTTTCCTTCTCCTACAGATGGAATTTCTGCCATTACCTCTAGACTCACTTGGATAACATGACAGTAAAAGTCCAGGAACTTTCAAGCTGAAGAGATACATCAATCAGTTAGAATAAGCATGCTTCAGTTAAAGAAGATAAGTCAGATCCTGGTCTAGCAAATATTTAATAACTTCAAAACCATGTTCTTTAATTAATTATCCATTCTATAGAAATTCTGTATCTCTATGAAGAATATAGTAGATTAATTTAATATGGGAGTTATCAAAGAAGTGTCCCTTCATAAGTAGGTGTTTAACTATATTCATATTTCTAAACAGTTGGAAAGCTAGAAAATATTTTTTTCTGAGAGTTTGCATATAGTGTCATTTTTTGTTGTACACTTTATGACTTTTAGAGACCATGGACCCAAATTCCAATTCACAAGTTAAATCTCATTTCAAGCTTACAAAATTTCAGCTGCTTTTTAAAAAATAATTTAATGAACAAAAGTAATTACAGTTATAAAAGAGAAGATAACTGTTATGGAGTGAATGAACTATACATAGATCCTGTCAGGATGTCCTTTAACATTCTTTGCAGACAGATATCTCTACAGCAGATGCCAAAATTATAAAAGAAATGTCACTTGAGGCTTGAGCTGTCTGCACTTCAACAGCCCAATTAAAGACTTGAGATTCAACCAGGGGCATTAATGATTACATGTGACTGTGAATTGCTAGGAAATACCAGTCTGTAGGAGGAGGATGGCATATCACAGCAGCAGAGAAATTTGAAGCTAAGTTTTTTGGTAATTATTTTTGTAATTCTACACTGAACCACTTAAACTACACTGCAGTCAGCAGTACTGTGTTGCATGCAAAGAAAGAGCTTCACCCACTGGATCCCAGTGGGATCCCAGGTGAAAACTTGTGGGACTCCTCACACTTCCTCAATATAAGCCAGTGGCTAAGTATGTTGTTGATGTTAGAGGTTGTGTCTTGGAAGGAGGAGGAAGAAAAGGAGGGTATATGAGTCTTGAAACAACAACTAGGTAACTGCTTATCTCAGTTCTGTATGTTCAGCCGTGCACAGGGGAGTCCAGTCAGAGAAGGGAAGGTGGCATTATAGTGGCTGGGTTATTGTAAGTACTTGCAATGGCAAAAAAGGGAATTCTGTAGAAGAAAACTGATCTATTTATGAGTTGTTGCAGATGTAATTCTATGAAAGACAGCACATATATTTGTCTTTTTATAGATATGCAGGATCTTATCCTATAGAATGGATGAGGTACGTTAGGGATAAAAAGTGTGGATTTGGACTGCAGATGATTGACTCATAGCAAATACTTTCCTGACAAATAAAAGTCATGACAGGGAGATGGGAACTCTACTTTTCCTTGAAAAAAACATGCTTGTAGGGACTTACAACATAAAGGAACTGAAACAAAATTTTTACTTGATATTTAAAATCCAAGTAAGGTATCTGTGGAAAAAGCCAAGCTGAGATTTCCTCAGTCTCTGTAGAACTTTATGAAATCAAGCTTAAAATAACTTTTAAAACAACTTAGTATAAAATAAACTATCTTATATACAAGAGAGCATAGCACTGTACTTTTGTTTTAAATGTAAATATGACTTGAATGTTTTTACACCTTTACTTCAACATTTCACATTTTAAAATAATCTGTTCTTCAGGTTGGAAGTTTCAGTTTCTTTCCTGTGTTCTGCAAAAGGACTTTTTCCTTAGAATTATGTAAACAAGATTCTCTATTATTCCATGCATAACAGGTACTACACAAAACCTCAAGTGTAAGAAGTTAAAATACACATAAAATATTCTTTTCAAACAGGATTTCTACTTCTTCATTTCTGGCCCCAGCTTTAACTCAACTAACTTTTTATGCTTGACATCCTTTAAAAATACTTATAACGTTATGTCTCTCATTGGTGGCAGGGGAATATCTTGTTATCTAACTTCTTGTCTGGAATTCTATGACTTTACTGTAAGTTAACTTCATCCTCCTTTGTTTTTATTTCTTGTCAGAAGCTCAGTTAAACCGCACATGTAAATTATTTATATATAACTTGCTTAGACTTTTTTCTTCATTTATCTGTTACATTTTATACTCAAATGCGAGAGTTCACTGTGAGCCTGTATGCTCAATACTGATCTACAAAGAAGTTCTAGCCACATTAATTTCTTTTTCTTGGTCTCATCTGTTCTCTGCATTATTTTTTGGCAGGTGTGTTGTTATGAGATCATTTGAAGTTTATGTTGGTCATTATATGTCTGCTCTGGAGTGTACATGTATATATTTAAAACTATTTTCTTTGAAACAAAACAATTTTAAATAGAGCTAGTTTGACTTGATTACTTATCAAGCAGTAGGAAATGGAGAAGGAAAAATATCTAATAGACTGCAATAAAGTCAGCTTTTTTAGTTTATGTGTTTTCTTTCAAATTTCCTGTGATTATCCATTTAAAAATGCTTCTTTTATATAAAGGTCCTTTTTACTTTGCTGATTAAACTTTTTGTGGCTCTGTTGTTGTTTGCTTTGTGTTTTATTCAAATTCTGCTTGCCATCATTAAACTAGAGAGCTCCTTCTTCCAGGAATTACAAGATTTATGTACATTATTTCCTTTGTTTTCAAGATCAAGTTAAAACTAAGATTATAAAACAGATGTCCACTATTAAGGTACGCTGTTTATTGAAGGTAGTGCCTATTTGTTTGTATAGTTTTTAATATATATTTATGCAAGTACTTCTTTTGCACAAAGCCAAATCAATTGTGCTTTTTTATTTGAGCAAACTAAACCCCCATCATTCAGCAGAGATGAAAACCTTAAAAGAGCATTACGAAATACATGTCAGGAATATAGATTTATATGCACAATGTGTGCTAATTTACACATTGGTACTAAGAGTTATATAAATCAACATTTTTCACACTTTACTCTGAAGAATTTCAGCTACATCTGTAGCACTGGATTTGCATTTATCTAAATTATAATGTTAATTCAGAATCAGACAATAATGGGAGAAGGATTCTATGTTATTTTGCTCTTAGTGTATTTATATGTCATGCAGCTGTTTCTTTCTTCTTAGTGATGTGATCTGCAGCACAACGTTAAAAAAATGATGACTTTAAGACAAAGGGTGTATGAAAATCTGCTACGCCATTTTCTGGTTGTATCACAAAATCTGAAGATATGCATGTCAGAACAGAAAAAAAAGAACACAAAAAAAAGGAGAAATATGCTATTTCTGTGTGAATAACCTCAACAGACTGCACTTTGATTTCCCATGTTAGATTTGAATTATTAATATATTTATTTTTCATTTTAGAAAAGCAATATTAAGTTTCTCTGTGTATTATGAATGAAAAGCTTTTAGTTTTTTTCTGCTGCACTGAGTAAACATGAGGCTAGACTGGAGTTACAAGACTGGCAAACAGCATTTGCTATTAAAACCCTTTTACTGTGTTACTAATTCAAAATTGCAAGTGAATGTGTTGAAATTGAAATTTTTGCTTCTTGAAGCAAACTTGATATTCACTTTGTATCCAAATTAACCCCTGGGTAACAGAAGGCCTCAAGACAAACTTTGACACCAAACTACTTTTTAACTTTTTACAGTTAATCATCTGATTGAAAATATTCTATATTTAAAATAGCCTTGACTATAATCCTTCAAATAGTACCAACTATAATTACTTAGCCTGTTTCACACATAGGCTCTTGCTCTCTCTCCAAGGTACTTATTCAGTTTTATTGTTCTCTGTATCTCATACAATATACAGATCTAAAAGAATAAAGCAAGCCATGTGGGGATTAGCAGTGGGTTTAAGTGTTAATGCTTCATAACACTCCATATACTCAGAAATTCACATTAAAATTCTGAGAGTGGCATAAGCAGTGTGCAGAATCTTTGAAGAAAGATACTGTTAAAGTAGGGGGCTGGGGAGGTTATCTAGAGGTGAAAAGTGCAACAAAGAAAGTATGTTCTGAGCAGAACTTTTGTAATATGATGGAAAAAAAATCCCATATAATGAATTCAGCTTCAATAACTAGATGCACACTAAGGCTGTGTCTGCTAATTGTGTAAAGTATGTTTTACTATTTCTGCTATGTTTCTGATTTTTTTTTTTCTTGTATTGCTAGCAAGTATACTGTTGCCAGTTATGGCCTACAGATTTTACTTTAATTATAGGTTTATATTTGTGTAATGGCATTAGTCATATTTTCATTAATTTTTGATTTTTGTGTTTGTAACTGATCACAGCAGAGTCATTACTAATTTATGAAGTTGTAAGAATGCCTAAAATGGGGGTTTCTCCACTTTTGGTTGTGTTTACCTCAATTACTTTCATCCTTCCTTCACAAAATCTGCTGTTAATTTTACCAATAATTATAACAGAAATCGTATAATGTAAACATAAAAACCCAGATTGAGATTTAAAAACTGTCATCTTTCCTTCATAAAGAGTCATGAAAAGGAAGATATCTTACTATCCAAATTAATACTTGCTGTGTTATTCTCTGTTGCTGCTGCCAGAAGTTACTGACCTCTATGCTAACTTTGGAGTTCTCTTTTAGGCAAATGAAAGGAAAGAGGCCAGAGCTAACTGGTTTTTTTTCACCCCATTAAAAAAATTACTTTATCAAAAACTGTGTGACAGCAGTCAGCAAGATAACTCACAGATGGTAAAGCCAAAAGCTGATATCCATTACAGGAATCAAAGAAAAACAAGATCAGGAAAGCCTAGCTGTTTGACTCCTCTATTTTTGTTCCAGTCCAGGCTTTTTGGTTGACTTTCTGATGTGCTAATCCTCAGTGCTGAATTTTTCAGGACTGAAGGGAGTCAAGACTACCTTTTCTCTTGGCTCTTCAAGGAACACTACCTCAATACAGCGCTGATAACATGCAGGCAAGTATAATTCTGTTAGCTGATTTAGAAGCCCCAGATTTCTCACTTCCGGTAACACTTTAACCAGATCAAAGATCTAAACTCATCTTTCATTTTTATTTCACTGTCAGACTTATATTTTACTGTCCCTGTAAGATTATATTGTGTCAGAAATGAATTTTTTATTTTTCTATGGCAATCCTAAAGCAAGCAGACTGTCTATTCTTTTCCATATCACCTGCAGTATGATCAACAGATTGTTAAAAAATATTATTCCTTTGCTGAAATGTAGGAACTAATCTTCCTTAGCTGTATGTGAAAGTCACTAAACACACCTATTGTCAAGTAAAATAGAGCAAACAGCACAAATGTAATCAGGTAACATTGCTCTGCTCTGGCCTGGCAGCTTGTTAAAAGAAAACTGGTTTTTTTCACTGCATCAAATCATTTGGGCTCACTCAAGTCATCAGTAAAATTATTTCTTGGTGGACTAGAATAAATGTGACATCAGTAAGTACAGGAGGTAATTGTTATTCTGCAACAGTTATATATAAAATATACATAAATATAAGGACTACTGGATACTGTAATTAATAAAAAATAGGTAGCATAATTTTGTAGAAGTCTTGGAGCAGTAAATACACCAGAACACATATCAGTAACTGAAGGGGGGATTATTGGAAGATGGTGTACAGTTTTTACTGGTTTGGTAGAATGGTTGCTGGGATTCAAAACTGTATCCAAAGTTCTGTACTCCATTATAAGGAGTGCTCTGGACAGTATTTACAGGTATTTTGACATTTTCCCTCAGCAGTGTCTGACTTAATAATGAATTTAAATGTTTATAATTTAAAAATATGAAAGTTACCCATATTTATGATTGCATAGCACTGATATTTTCCATGTTTTGTGTTATTCTTGACAACTTGTGTGATCTTCCTTTTGACAGTTTGTGATCTAACTATGCATGCAGGTGGTATCAGCCACTGAAATTTTAACTCTAGTATTATCCTACTTTTTGAAGCAATTCATGTCGTTAGTACTTTTCAGTCTGTTTTAATAAGGAGCACAAATTAAAGAAATAAAAGTATTCATTAAAATTGAGGTTTTTTTTCACAAAGACCAAAGAAATAATAAATATATTGGTTTTCTTGTTAAAAAAAAAAAAAAAAAGAAAAAAAAAAGAAAAAAAGAAAAAGTATGTATCATTCTCTGAAGAAGCCCCCAGTATTAAAAAGCAAAGTGGAAAGGCAGGTCTTTACAAAAAATACAAGTTTAAATTTTGGAATGTTGCATAAGGAACTTTTTCCAATACACTTACAATATAAAGTCACAGAATCATAGCTTGGTTTGGGTTGGAAAGGACCTTGAAAATAATCTATCTCCAACCACCCTACCATGGGCAGAGGCTACATGAAGTTGCTCAAAGCCCCATCCAGTCTGGCCTTGAACATTGCCAGGGATGGGGCATTCACAACTTCTCTGGGCAACCTATTCCAGTGTCTCATCACTTTGAGAGTGAATAATTTTTCCCATACATCTAAACTGAATTTCACCTCTTTCAGTTTGCACCTATTACTCCTTGACCTAACACTGCAGTTCCTGATAAGGAGCTGCTCTCCACCTTCACTGTAGGCTCCCTTCAGATACTGGAATGTTGTTATGAGGCAACCATTGCTCTTCTCCAGAACAGCCCCAACTTTCTCAGCCTGCCTTCATAGGGGAGGTGCTCCCCTTCTCAACTTCATGGTTCCCCTCTTGCTCCAAGTTCTATGTCCTTTTGATGTTGGAGCACCAGAACTGTATGCAGTATTCCAGGTGGGGTCTCATGAAAGCTGAGTAGAGGGGGAATCACAGGGATCCTATCCCTGTTTAATTTATTATGGAAGGAAAAACAGTTTCAGAGTTTACCTAAACAGATCAGACTATTTTTATTACACTCTTCCATAAAACCTTTTACCGCTATCTAAAAGATCAGTAATAAAAAGCAGACCACACTTTAACTAGATTTTGCATATCTAGAATTTATTTGATGCCTGATTTTCCTGCTTATTTAGCCTTTTAAAGGTAAAAAGTCTTTAGGACCTTTCTCCTTTGGGACATCTCCAAGATTTGTTCATTAATTTTAACCTAGTTCATTTTACTAAATATTGGTGACAAATATCCACTAATGCTAACATGCCTGTTCCAAAACTGCTTTTAACAAATGAAAACATACAAGCCTTAAAAAACCTGGTTAGAAATCTCATTAACAATTTGTTTGACAAAACAAAAAAGGAGCAGATGGAAAACATGATAGCACTGCAGTACTCCTCCAACTTTAATTCCATTATGTGCCTCTGCACATATTTTTTCACATTGTTTTTGTCAGACATCCTCTTTCAGAAAAAAAAATTACATGAATGCCTTAGCTCATTTAATCAGCAGCTTTGTGAAGAACAGATTTGCAAACTAGTTTGAATTGACATAGCAAGGTAGGTAGGTGCTTCCATGTTGGGAGCTACTGAACTTCCCTGAACCTAGTCAGTTCATTCCTGAAATGTATTTTAATACTTTTTATAGATATTTAAGCTGAACAGGATCTATATAAGTCATCTCTCTTTGCCAATATGAATAGCTATCTGTACAATAAATATAACTTATCAAGCCTAGATTTTAAAAATACAGGTCATTAATGTTTCACTTTCTATTGAGAGAGTACTCTTCAGCTCAGTTATTCCTTGGAGTTTGTGTTAGATATTATGTAGAATGCAAATGTTTTCTTCTCTTACATTAATGGTACTTTCTCTGACTACTGCACCTTTTCTCCAGATTTGAAAAAGACTGAAATGCTAAACTCAATGCCAAGAGTCTCCTTGAGATAAAAATGACCAAGAATTACATGTCAATTTAGTCTGTAAAGTGACTACTTCCTCTTACTCATTGCATTAAGTCACACATTCAGAGAAAATACTTTTCTTGACTGCTGGAATAGTAAATAGGTCCTCCCACCAAAAAAATAGTCTAGTATTGGGGATAGGTCTCTTTGTCCTACCCAATATATTCTCATGCAAAGATCCCAAATTGCCCCAAGACTGATGATGGTTTCCACTCAATAGTGATTAATGGACTGCACATCAAATAATGCCATTTGAGATATGACAGCCACTCTACAGCCTAACTAAAGAGTCAATATTAAAATAAGATGATAACTTATTTGCATTACATATACTTAAAGACAAAAGAAATTTGTTTTTCTTTCTATCAATGATAATGGCTCTACAAGGGGACAAGAACAAAACTAGTTCTATTAAATTGTACTAAATTTGCAAAATAATTAAATTTTAATAGTTTGTATATAAAATATACTACAATTTTTCACAGAATTATACCTTCTCTTCACACTTATTTTTTCCTATTTTTTTTGCAAGTTTCTCTCATAAGGCAAGAATCTTTGAATCTTTTTTTCTTTCTATAAATTTTATTAATTTTTGGGGGGTTATTTTCCTTTCTTTCATAGTAGCAAAGCCACTATTACCTCATGTAGCCTGAAGAAGTATTTTCTTACAGCACTTCTCAGTTTTGTGCAGGGAATATATTTTTATCTTTCTGATAATACTAGTATGTCAGCTACCTTTGATATCCCTAAAAAGGGAGGTAAATTCATTAATAAATTGTTCAAAACACATTTTAAGCCATGTGGTTTTCAATGACAATGATAGTGTTCAACCTAGAATTCTTTAGAACAGCATTTTTCACACATCATCTAAATTCTAGTAAGAACAGTTTCTGTTTATTAAAAACTTTTTTTTTCAAATAATACACTCTTTAGGGAGAGGGGGGAAAAAAGCATTAGTTAACTTTAGAAAGTTTTATTTTCAGATATATGAAATAATAATTATTTGTTTCTGTAGTGCATATTATTTCAAAGGAGGAGAGTTTAGTGGCTTTTTATTTTGATTTGGGTTTGTTTTGTTTTCTTTTTTCAGGGGAGGAAGCAGGTGTGGTAGTGTTTGTTTGTATGGGGTTTTTCCTGGATTTCTTTTCTAGGTTGTACAGGTAGAAGCATGTGGACAAATCAGAAGAGGAACTGATCCTTGAAAAAAAATAATTGTACATATGTTATTGCTCAATGTATCTATATAAAATATAGATACAAAATATGCTTTATTACACACACGTACATATATGTACACATACATATATATAAATGTGTGTGTATATCTATCTATATATATATATGTGTATGTTTATATGTATATTTTGAAATTTTTTCCTCCAGTTAAATAAGTTGGTATTATCTGAACATCCAGACAGACTGCAAGTATGTAGCCATTTACAAAAATGTTGTCATAGCTGTTAAAAAAATAAAACACCTTTGAAAACTGTCCCTGAAGGGATTAAACTTTGAAGTTTTGTGTCATAAGGACATCCAAAGGAAGCTGAGGTAGATTATAAAAATCATTAGGTATCCACCCATTGACTCACAAGTACAAGTTTATAGTCAGTATTTGTTTATAGTAAGGTGAAGAATTCAATTATATTTGAAAATTCCTGTTAACATGTAGGCAAATAGACAAAAGAAACCCAGCACATCACTTTTATGGGCAGATATTAACCTTCACAGATCACTGAGTATATCCAGACTCTATAATTGTGTTTGTTAAAAACCAAGACTCCTAAGCTTCTTTCAGATGACTCAGCAGAAATGTATTTTTTTAATGATGCAATATTGATCTTAATTGTATATCCTTCAAGTAAAACTATGTGTCAGGAAACTTTGACCTGAATTTTCAAAGACAGCAGAAAAAACTATATTTTTTTTTCCCCTGGATTTAGAAAGAGATTTAGCAGTGTGTCTAGCGATTAAAAGAAAAATAATAAAGCCCGTGATAAAGCACTATTTCAAATGTTGCTGCAATGACTGAAAAATGCATTCCAAGCTCCTGGAGAGCACCTTAAAATTTTGTGAAATTTATGAGATAGTGATGCATTTTCTAAACACATATATGATGGGAAATAATAGAAAAAATAAGAGAGAAATGCAAGCTAGGAATTTTGTTTTGGTTTTATTTTGGTTTTAGGTAGTTGTGGGGAGAAGGGGTTGGTTTATTTGTGGTGGTTCTTAGTTTCTTTTTACTAGAAAACATTTATCTATATTTTCCAGACACTGGTTTGCAGAATACTTTCAGACTTGGCATTTGTCCCCATCTTAACTTAATCCTGAATATCAGACCCTATATCCATTAATTCATAGAATTTTTTCTACTTGGATTCAGAATTTATGTCAAAGAGAAGTCACACAAACTAAGTCCCCTGTTATTCGATTTTCCAAAGATGCATCTGATATATAAAACCTGCCTATCAAACACCAACTATTGAACTCATCCTAAAACACAGCAGTCACTGCCACTTTCAGGTTCTCTAATCCTACATTTTACAGTGTATCTACTGAGAAAGTAGTTTCCAGTTCCCTCAGAACTTCAAGGTTTTAAAAGTACAGCTAAAAAGTACTGCTACCAATTAGACTAAGTGGAAACCACTGTCCTTACTGAATTTTCAGCAAGGTTAATAGAATCATAGAATCACAGATGTTGGAAAAAAACTCCAGGATCATCAAATCAAATCATAAGCATGGCATTGCCAAGTCCATCACTAAACCACACCTAAGTGTCAGAGCTACTTGCCTTTTAAATACTTCTAAGGACAGTGACTCAACCACTTCCCTGAAAAATCCTTCCCATCCTTAAAAACCCTCTCAGGGAAAGCATTTTTCCTAATATCTAATATAAACTTTCCCTGGTACTACTTGAAACCATATCCTCTTGACCTATTACTTGTTACCTGGAAAAGAGACCGAGTTCCTTCATTTAAAGAAAAGGGGAAAAAAAAAACCCAAAACAACCAAAGCCTTACAACATATAAAATCTCTCACATGTTCATGCATGGAATCCTATCCCAAAAATCATAAAACATATTATTTTAATAAATTCAAAACTGATTGTTGTGATTGACACTGAGAGATATGATGTGTGGAAGCCAGAGAGGTCTGACTAAGCTTACCATAACTCTTCACTCAGGTTACTGCTGCTAGCCAGAATTGGAAGAATGACTTCAGTGTTTCTCCTTGATCCTGTCTCTCTGTGCCATGTGTTTTTTGTTGTATCCTGGTACCTATCATCTGGACACTGCTTTAATTGAAGTCCATAGTTAAGATTTAGGTAAACTAGAAATGCAAAGAAAATTAATAAATAGCTGCAGTCCTGCATGCAAAATTCCAAGCATCAATCCAGAAATATTCAATGGAAAATATCACTAGAGATTTTCAAGGTAGGCTACATTTTTATTTGTGACAAAAAACATTAATATCTTTCTTATTTCTTTCAGAAAACTGGAATACCAGTATACCAGTTAGATAAATCCTGCAGAAAAAAGCATTTCCCTTACCAGCAACACCTAATGAAACTAACAATCATATTAAACTTGAGAAAACTTTTCTTCATGGGTTTTAAATAGAACACATTGTTATGGCATGATGTGTAAGACTGAACTCTGTACAGAGGAATGATTCATTAAAGCCTATGAAGCTTTAATGCTGTCTTCCTCAGAAAGGTATGTGTCCTTGCAGTCTCTTTCTTTGTATTTACTGCTTAAATTTAAATAATATTACCAAAGACGATACCAATTGGTTTCACCCTTTTGTGAGTACTTGATTGCTTATGCAATACTATTTGCATGTCAACATTCAGAAGTGCATCAGAATGTACATTAACTAAATTAAACTTGCAAATTTAATTTAGCTGCATATTAAAAAATATCTATCAAATCTATCAATACAAAACTAATAAAATGGTGATATGTCAGGGGCACAGAAAAAATAACACATAACCCAAATAATAAAGCTGAAGCACCTAGAAATTCAGAAGCAGTATGTGCATTTCACAGGAATCATCCCCATTTGTGGACATGTACTTTACCAGGATCAGCCAATTTAATTTTATGAGGAATTTAATATTTTACTTCTGTGAAACATATTTACCAGAAACAATAGCAAAACTGCCATTTGCAGTAATAAATTCCAATTATTTTATCCACTATTAATAGATTTTTCCATTGACCAGCTTTTAATTTTTTTCATAGTGTCCTGGGTAACCCAAAATGTTATTGTGTTCCTCAACTATCAGTGCCCAAGGTTGTTATTGTCTCTTCAAGAACCAGTGGCATGGCTGAAAATGGAACTGCAGGGTAAGGAGGTGTAGCAGTGAGGTGAAACTTTAGAAAAAAAGTCATCAAATTATTTGTTCTAATGCAAATCAGAACATGAAAATTACAAGAAAAGCAAATAATTATGTCTTCCTGACTGAGAATAGACTTCTCTATTTAAGACTGATTTGAAGACCCATATGTTATGTTAACCATAAGATTTTGTTTGTCCTGTATTATAAGTAGTGTTCACATAATTTTACTGAGTCTTCCTACGCACTCAAGGGCAGGAACTCTATTAAAAAACATGTCCAGAAATTTGTTATGAAAGTGCAAGATAATTACTGAAATAGTAATTATTCAAGAAACATTACTCGGGAAGATTTAAAATTAAAATGACCTTAGTAAGAGGCCAAATGTTTGCTCATATTAATAAGTCACAAGTATGTATTTCTGAATAACCCTTCATTGTGGTAGGATGCTTTTTCCCTCTTTAAACACTCTTACTTAAATCAAAGTGAATAAAATAAAAAGAAAATCCCTCAAAAGAATGCGGCTATTATCAGTCATTGAGCTCATCAGAGTTCATTGGGGACAACAAATAATGCTATCTAATTAATTAGGTTGACAGCAAACTGTGTGACATATTTCATATGGCTGGCTGGTTTAACATTCTAAACCCTCTTGTTTATTAGAGCTTGCATGTTTCAAATAGAAAAGGATGTTAGACATCCCATCTGCTGTGTAACAGACCTTCAGAAAAAAAAATACACTGAAGTCTTGATAAGTTCACATCACAGTAACAAGACAAATGCAACATCTTATCTGATAAGCAATGACACAATTCCAATTGTTTCTTAAATTCTACTACTTTAATAAGGCTTCATGGAAATAAATATCCCACTGTCAACATGATTCCTTGATCAAAATCTAACGTCAGGTTAGTCAATAAAATGGCTCTGTTTGAAATAGTTCTTATCTCTGAGTGAGCACCAGTAAGATTTTGAAATGGAATGCACATCCTGAGATGGCACATCTTGTTTACAAAGTGGTGGTTGGCAAATAGTGATATAATACCGAGTGACTACTATGCAGAGCTGTGACTCTAATTATGTGCATATTCTGAAATAAATTTGTTAGAAAGCAATTTACTTAAAAATGCATGATTCTATTTCACGCCTGAATACACTTATGTGGAAGTACTGTACTTCTAGTATACTTCAAAAAGATTTAGCAAACATAGGCAGGGGCAGAAGTCCAAGTATGCTATAATCAAACTATTTTTTTCATTTTTCTTTTCAATAAAATATTTTGTAAGTAACACTTTTTTAGCATAGATATCCATATCATACATGGCTACATAAAACTGTATGCAGTTATATGTTCTTGAATTCTGATAGAATCAAATACAGAAATTAGGTAACAGGACTACCTAAAATTAAAACACACAACTGAGAGCATTGTTCAGATGCTTCCTGAACTCTGACAGGCTGGATAATATGACTGCTTCAGTGACAGACATATTCCAGTGACTGACTGCCCTCTCAGTAAAGAAACTTTTCCTAATGGCCAATGTGAGCTTTCCTTGATGCAGCTAGCTGCCATTTGCTTGTGTCCTGTTGCTGGTTACCAGAGGAAGGAGATCAATGGCTACCCTCTGCTGACACCCTTAAAGAAGATATAGATTGCAATGAGGTCATGCCTCAGCCTTCTCCTCTCTGTGCTGAGCAAATCAAGTGACCTCAGATACTCCTTGTAAGTCTTGCCCTTGAGACCTTTTACCATCTCGGTCATCCTCCTTCACGCTTAACTTCTAATATGTCCTTCTTACAGTGAAGTACTTAAAACTGAACACTGAATTTGGGCACTACAACTGCAGTGTAGAGTGGAACAATCACCTCACTTGACCAGCTGGCAATGCCCTTCTTGATGCACTCCAGGACACAGTTGACCCTTTTTGCCTTTCATTTTTCTATTCAAAATTCTTTTTTTTTCTGTATTACAGTTAGTTTGTTAGTTTCTTGCCAAATCTTGTTGATTTACCATTCAAAATATAGGGAAAAAATTCTCAAACTAGAATGTTTCCCATTACATATTCTCATATCTACAAGTCTAGGTAAGTTCTAGACATATTATGCATTAAGTTTATGTGCCAAATGCTTGCGCAAAATTGCTGTAGCAGATCTCCAAGTTAAATGGTATTTCAACTTTACATAGAGTGTTTTCCAGAAGGCATTCATGTCAGGTTTCTTTCTTTTGCTCTTTAATTTTTTTTTTCATGTTACATCATAAACAAGAACTGATTTATTCTTAATAAGCCCTTTTATTCAGGAACATTTTGAATGAGTATAGCAAATTTGAATTAAAGTTTGTTTTATTGTTGATACTGTGTGAGTAAGAATTATTGTTACCATGCAAATAGACATGGGCAATATTAAACTTGGAATAATAAAGTCTAATATTAGACTGTGTCAAAGAGATTAATTTTGTATGAGATGAATGACAAGGCAGAGTACTCTGTAATTAGCATCTTAATAATAAACAGAAGTCCATTCTATTTTTTATGGACAAAAAATCTAAGACTATATTCTAAACACACATTTAAGTCTGTTATTAATGACAGTTAAGAAATCTTTAAGATTCAAAGATCTTAGCAAAATCATAATATAGACTGGGACTCCAGTTGATCATGCAAAACTCACAATAAACCATAAGGCTAGAGAAGTTTAATTTTCATTATGGGTAAACAAGAAAAACGCTACTCCAACTTGAGAAAAAAATCTGTCTAGAAAAAATAAAGAACACAGAATAGTCCTTATCCATACTATTGAGTTCTCTTACCCTCTAAAACAAGATTATCACAACTGACCTGCCTTGGGAACAATCTCTAGCCTGAACCATGTTGAGAATTATATGGTACTAAATGGTTTTTCCTTTTGCTGAGCTGTTTAAATTCTCTTGTGTGCAGTTTTTAGCTTAGACATCAATTTCTTTTCTGTGGAGTCTTGCCATGTGTAAGTAAAATTTCAGTGGAGAAATCAGCTCCTTGGAAATCTCTGTACATGTTCAAACTTATATCAGCACAGAAATTTTTCCTTTGCAATTAACTTCATCTTGGTCTCTCTTTATCAGGTCTCATGGAACCTTTGAAACAATTATTGAATTACTGAATTGCTATATATCATGTATCCAACCTGACAGATTCAGTAAACGTTTTGCCCCTGATAGCATGAGAAACTGTATTTTGTGTAAAAACACTAGAATATGCAGAGACTTGCAAACACAAGGTAAATGGTTTTCTACTGTTAACTGAGGAGAGGAGGGGTGAGTAGAGAACTCAATAATTTCTTTCCAGTCTGTCAATGTCAATATTTTCTTAAAAAAAAAAAAAAAAAAAAAAGAAAAAGAAAAAAAAAGTGCAAATAAAAAAAGATAATTGCTCCAAAACCAGAGTTAAAACCATACTCGGTCTATTTCAAACAGAGATGTTCCAAAAATACATGGACTGAGATAGAAAGATTATTCCTGAATCAACTGTTGTACTGACTGTGCTCAGAGAGGAGATATACTTCTGCTACACTGATATTTCCTTTTGTATAAACCTATTTTGTAAGGAAATGGAAAACAAAACTTTAATTCTTCCTGCTATAGCTTCTCTGAGTGCCGAAGTTCTTTGAAGTGCTCCCAGCTTTCTCCCAATTTTCTTTCCAATTGTAATGTAACTGTTTGTCAGCTCCTGAAATAAATATAAATACTGGGGATATCTTCAAGGTTTTTTTTTCAGATTTGTAACGACTAATGTATTTGCTAGCTCATTACTTCCATCATGATAGCACTTGATATATCTAAAGGGGGTAGTTTATGTCTCTTCTCTCTCCTTACCCAGTTTTCTGAATGATGCAGAGAAATATCTGGATTAATTTTGATAGTACACTTCGTAGTTTTTAAATACAACAGTCTTCAAAAAAAATCTTGCAGATGGAAACAGCAGGAATACAACAGCATTACAGAAGAGAGATATGTGATTTAATGGATATGCAGATGCAAACCCTCAGTATATCAATATTTTCAACCATAGGAGAAATCTTTTTAGCTCCCAAAAAACCTCTTTGTCTGAGTGAAGGAATCCAAACTTTCCCTCTTAATGAAAATCAGAAGAAAAATCAAGTAGGAATGAACTATCAAAAAAGAGATAATGAGAAAATATTATTAGCCCATTTTTCAGATGTTTGTCGCACACAAACATACCTCCTGGTGCAAATCAATTTAGTAGTATTTTAAGCTAGTCTGTTTGCTTTACTCAAAATTGTGTTTATGGGCAAGGGAAAACTAACTTTTCATATCAAGCCAAGAATTTATTGCTAAAATAATTGAATATTCACAGTCTTAGCTGTCAAACAAGAATAAATCCTAGGAAAGAAAATGAGCACTTATTAGGTAACTTTATTTATATGTTGAAAAACTGAGACTTAATTTATTGACATTCTTGTTTGTTGACATGGGAATCAGTGTTCAAAAGAAGATTCGTCTTACATCTGACATATCAAAGAGTTGTCAAACAATTAGAACTGTATCTTATGTGCCCACTGGCTTTACTTCAGAGGAAGAAGATGCATTAGGAAGAGAAAGTTAAATCACGCCCACTAAATTGTTGCCATGCATAGGTGACATTTCAGAAATTTGAATATATTTATTCAATGTAAATAACTGTATACTAAATGGCAGATAATTTTATCTATTTGATTTAAGGCCTCAGAGAAATGGAGCAATTAGAAACCTGTAGTTGACCTGACAGGAAGATGTGTTCAAGTAAGGGAAGCTTAGAGGTAATAACACCACTGTAAAATTAAAATAAAATTAAGAAACCCTTCAAATTTATGAAAACAAACAAAAATTACAAAAATGGCATTAAAATATTACATTTGTGTACAGCAAATATGTAAAGGTTTGGTTACTGTGGTGGGTTGAAACCTGTGGACTATGTACCAACCAGTCTAGTATGACAGAGGGTGAGAATCAAAAGGGCAAAAATCAAGAAAAAAAAATGGATTAAGACAGTTTTATAAGTCAAGAAAAAAAAAAAAAAAGAGATGTAAAGGCAACCACTTACCACTTGCCACCCACAGACTGATACCCAGCCAGTGTCTGAGCAAAGGTTATCTAGGAAAAGCGTAACCTCAGTGTGGAGCCAAAGGATGTTAATTTTCCCTTTGGTCAAATGGGGTCAGTCTTCACAGCTGTGTCCCTCCCAGTTTCTTGCCCCCTCAGCCTACTCACGGGAGAGAGGCAAGGGAAGAAAGCAAGACACAGTAAGAAATGGAAACCCTTGGTGCTGTGAAAACAATTCAGCAACAGAAAAAAACACCGGTTTGTTTTCAACACCATTTTGTCATAAACACAGCACTACACAAGCTACTGTGAAGAAAATTAACTCCATCCCAGACAGACCTAGAAAATTAAAAAACAAACAAACAGGTCTGCTGCTTTTTTCTATTTTATAATAATGTAATAAATAAATATAATGGAAAACAAAGGGTTTCCTCATATGTGAAGCAGTCATGCTTGATAACCTTAGTCAAATATCTGCATTTTCATGACTAGATGGATTCTTTGAGCTCTCTAGTAAAGGCAAGATGTAAATAGATATATCTATTATGTCCATTCATTTATTTAACATTGTGGGTTTTATCCTAAATATAATGAAACTAAAATATTAACTTGATGTCCCAAAGAAAAATATTTTATTCTAGCCAATGTAGAACATGGCCAAATGTTGCATTAGATACCATCTGTATCAACATATTGTCAGCCAGGTGCAAATGCTTAGCTGGCAAACCTGGCAGTCCACCTTCTAGTTTTGTTTAAACAAATGGGTTTCTGTTCCTCTGGGATCCTTCCTCTGCTTAATGAAACTCTTGGCATTTAATCTTTCCAAAACTTATTAAATGGTATTTCTTTGCTTCTATGCATTCATACACTGGTGCATTTCCTGAAGGTGCTCAAATAATATTAAAAGACTCACCCAACTCACAAACACATCTAGTCAGAGTTAGCAAGTTTTATGGAGCAATCCTTACAAATGGCAAGGAATAGCTAAAATTCAACACATATTTTATAAAGAAAACAGCAGAAGAAAGTATACTATTTTTATTTTATAATGTACCTCAATTGAACATATTTACTCTGTAATCTGAGGACAATAATTATGTCCTTCTGTTTATGTAAATTTTTAAACTCAAAAGTCTTGCTACAAACAAAAGAGAAAATGCCTCATACGAAACCTATAATTACTGTTAGTACAATTAAAGTTGTACCAGTCTGACTCATCAGTATAGTTACCAATATTGTATATTCACAGTCCAAACCAACACAGATGAGCCTCGATAAACCAGTTTAAAATATTGCACAAAGGCTTTCCAAGTATCTGCTCCCCTTCTGGGTGGTGATATGCAAACACTGCCCATGTACAACTCCTGAGACTGTGTTTGCTGGGCAGGCTTGAGAAGGTTTTGCTGCACTACCCTGAAATCTTTCCAGAAGAGTTGTGACATCACTAATAAGGAGAATTTCTTCCTTCCTTTAGAGCAAGGTGGAGAGCTAGGTACTTTATTCCTTTTCAGTCTTGGACTCTATTCACATTAATTTTCCCAAATTTTCTTAACACAGTCTGCCTATATATTCTTTCCTTTCATTGACTTCCAATTATTTTGTGTTTCTATTCTCTGTGTAGTAGCAAAATTTAGTGAAAGTGGAGAAGGTTATTTCTAGAGCATTGAAATATATTCCTGAAATATCAGTCTCATATTCCTGAAAGCAGTCTTTGAACTAATTAATAAACTCACCAAAAAATTTCATGTGTCTTTTAATATACAATATTATATGTTGTCTATATTAAAAATTATGTAGTTCTAAAACTACATATTCTGTTGTTAAGATAAATAATATTTTTAAGGATAATTAATATGTTACAATTTTTAATGTGTAAATATTTATATATAAATAGAAAAACAGAATACCCTGAATAAAGAAAATTATCCTTATTGCAATGTGTATACATATACATATTTGTTTATACTTTTTAAAAAACTATACCTGACAAATGTTATGTACTATGCAGAGATTTTCCAGCTTCTCAACCATTCACTGTTCCTCTGGAAATTTCTGGAAAACATAATTTTGACTTTGTATCCAAACACTAAAATTGGTTTAGACATGACAGCAATGAAAAAGAATGTAAATAAATATATAAACATTTCAGAGGCTCAAACAGGGTCTTAAAAAATGACTCTTCTAGTCCCTTAGTTCACATGCATGGCAAAAATAAAGTGTAAATAAGGACTATCAGAGAATTCACAAATAAACTAATCAACCAATGGTTTACAATTGGATGTCTGATAAAGTGTTAGGTTTTAGTATGGTTTGCACCCAGCCAGTGAAATATGAGGAAGATTGTATTTCAATAATAATCATTGCTATATATCTACCTTACTGTTTAACAAACCTAAAAGCTAATTTTTTAAAAATAAATTTCAAATCTTTCTCAAGCACACACACCATTTTCAAGATTTAATTTCAGCAATTTGGCTTAGATTCAGCTCTGTGTTTTGCTACATTGTGAAAATTTTTTATTGATTTTAAATTATATTTTAGATAGCATACTAATTTTTATACTAAATAGACTTTATATTCTATGCAATTTCAAGAGATACATACTTTATGCATCAAATAGTTTTTCTTATATGCATTTATGTATATATATGTGTATATGTATATGTGTGTGTTTATATATATATAAGTATATATATATATATGTAAAATTTTAACCAAGAATATTTCTGTAAAATGAGGGGTTTTTCGAAAGGAACTGTATAGTCACACTGATTTGAGAAAAAACTCAGTAGAACTGTGTGTTATTGTGTGTTCTCTTCATTCTTACAATTACAGGAAAAAAATCATAGGTTTGTGTAAGGGTTTTTTATTGCTGGCTTAGTTACCAAATTTTATTTGTTTCTTGGAAGATCCTACCATAGTTCAGGAGATAATTGCATCCTAGTTTGCCCCTTCTAAGATCACAAATTATATTTATGATTGAAAGTTTTTCTTGGAGAGAAAGACATAGAAATCTATGAACAAAGATTTCATTTTTATGTAAAAAAGTCACATTCAGCCGCTTGCTTGTTACCCCACTAGTAGTAGGATTATGGAGAGAATCAGAAAGGTAAAAGATAAAGAACTTGTGGGTTGAGATAGGGAGAGTTTAATAGAGAAAGCAAAGCTGCACACACAGGTAAAACAGAGTAAAAAATTCATTCACCACTTCCTGTGGTAGTCTGTTATTTTACAGTTTGTTCATCTGTAATATGTTTTAATATTCCTTGTTATAAGTTTGTAATGGTTTGTTCTCTGTACCCCATTTGGCTTCCCTAATGGTTCAGTCCTCAGTTGTTTCCCACAGTTTTCCCCACCAAAGTGTGTGTCAATCCACTTGTCAATCCACCTGTACACCTCCCTTGTCTTACCCATGTCTGCCTTTGCTCCTGGAGTGTTCCCTGTCCTTCATCCCTTCCTTGGAGCAGAATTGGATTGAAGGCTTTGCTCCCTCCCGTGTTGGCTTCTATTGGGGAGCTCTTACCCTGCTCCCCTCCCCTAATGCCTCCTGTTGGTCACAGGTTGTGTCCTCCCTTCATGTTCAGAGGTGTCACTTGCTCTGTCCCACTCAGACAAGTGTCCTTCCCTCATTCCCGTGCCTCAGTTTCCCCGTGCTCTGTCCCTGCTGTGCTCCCCACCCGCAGCGATCCCCGGCCCCCGCACCCGGCTGGGCACAGCCTCGGGGCGGCCGCTGCGTGTGGCCCTGCGGCCGAGCGGGACAGCCAGGGAACCTCCATCCCGTGGCCTCTGAGGGCTGGGCACAACTTCCCATGGGCAGGCAGGAGTCCAGCCATCCCCAAAGTGTGGGGAGCCATCACAGCTAGCTGTGACGTGGGAAGACCAACCCCTCACTCTAACTGGGTACTGTCCCTTCTTCCTCCTACTTTATACACTGAGCATGATCTCACAGGGTCTGGAATATCCCTTCGGTCAGTTTGGGTCACCTGTCCTGGCTGTGTCTCCTCCCAGACTCCCATGCACACCCAACTTCTTTGCCAGCACAGCAGTACAAAAAGAAGAAAAGGCCTTGTCTCTGTGTAAGCCCTGCTCAGCAAGAATAAAAACATCTCTATATTATCAACACTGTGTTCAGCACAAATCGAAAACGCAGTGAACAAGCCACTGTGAACAAAATTACCTCTACCAGAGCTGAAACCAACACAATTTCATTCAGAAGAAAGGAAAAAAATAAAAACAAACATACAAAACCAAAAAAGTCCCCCACCTTGTCAAATAAACAAGGTCAACTAAAATATGATTTAGCTTTCTTTTCAAAAGTAATGATATATATTTCTCTTGCTAACATAATCAAACTGAAAAAGATAAGAAGAGTGAAAAAAGATAATAGCATGCAAAGGATGAAAAACTGGTATCTTGTACTGACTCCAGCATAAAAAGAAAGATTTCACATCTCTTCATCATCAGGGAAGAAAAACAGCAAAATGCACAATTTTATGTTGTGTGGGTTTTGTCCATGCAAACAAGAACAGACAAAAGTTTTCTGCTGCAAAGGTAGTACTAATCACATCAAAAATATGGCTTCATAAGATAAAACAAAGAGTGTAAAACATATTCATACATAATGGCATTCTATCAATACATTAAACAGTAATTCTACACTCTAATAATCCTTGACAAGAGACAAATATTTTAATGGACCCCACTTTGCATCTCCATACAAACTTTATGTTGTTTCTATTTGAAATCTTATAGTAGGACAAGATAGAAGTGCTGACAATTGGAAACAAATTTGGAGTACTGAAAGCTGTCACTGGAAAAGACACAGGAAATGCTACCACAGATTTGGGTATGCACAAAATAAATGAATGTAAGATTCTAATGTAAGTTTTAGAAAAATATAGCTCAGAACTAAAACTTATGTGTGTTCAAATATCACTGAACCCGAGGTAAGCTAAATTATCTGTGAATGAAAACTCAATGGAATTGGCAGAATTAACTAATTCACAGAATTCGTGTTCTAATTCATCTTCTGTGAATGCCAGATGGGAGTAATTGCCATTGACCTCATACAAGTATCAAGTCTTCTTCTAAACCATATATCCTGCTGCCACTATTCAAAACAGGCTGGTGGACCCATAAGATTTCTCTGGTAGACACAAATCACCTGAAAAAATCAAAAGGCAGCCACAGTCACAGTGATGGATGTGAAATTATCTGACTTTTCTTTTCTGAATTTTTTTTCTGAAATTCTGGTTTTAATGCTGTAAGAACAGTCTCTTCTAGAGGACTTGTATTTTCTTACATACCTGTTTTTCAAGCAGCACTTACACAAGTGCATAGTTAAAATCTGTGTAGTTACACAGCATTCAGTTATTTGAGATTAGAGAGATTTGTTGCTGTTATTGTTTTAAACAAGGAAATGTGAATTCATTGAAATCAAGATGCTTTAAGCTAACATGGCAATTCCCAGAAAACCATTATATGGATGTAATAGATGTTATTTTCCTTTCAAAATCAAGGAAAAATTCACTGTATCAGGCTCAAAATGTCTGTGATAAGGATGTTTATACTTAGTATGATATTCCAATATTCAAGTAAGTTTAACAAAAGTAAGCTACTTCATTTGAGGATATAAAAATTCAGTCTGTTTCTGCTTATAATTAAAATGTAGTTTTTCTTCACTGATGTAAGATACAGTTCTCTAAAACCTTCAAGGAGATTTCAACTCCCTTTGAAAAAGAACAGTTTGAGAACTGCTAACTATTGTATTTTTAATCTGGAAGCAATTTTCTGATTGTGAAGGTATCTCATTGCTGTACAATGTCAGCAACACAAAAATACTGCTTACCAAAGAATTTCATAATTTCTGCTTCTCATTTCACAGGAATCCAGAAACCACAAAGAATGGGTAAAAAAAAGCCAGGCTATTTTAAATTACTTCTATGAACTAGAATTAATTTTGTCTGAGCTATCTGAACATTAAATAGTATGACTGCTATTAAGCACACAAGTAGGGAATAGAGTCTGTATCAGTAAAAAGCTTGCCCCATCAACTCCTGCCCCACCTGGACATGCACTATCATGCACTACCTTCCCAGTGACCATGAGGGCATGCTCTGACCAGGTTCCACATCTGGCCCTGGCAGCCCCTGCCTCTGACACCCAGTGGGTCTGTCTGCCTTCCTCGTGCCACTTTCCACACCCACATAACCACATTCCTTCAGCCTCTTTCAAAGAAGGTCTTTCAAACCAGGTGTTAGCCCAAACCACCAACCAGGCTGGTTCTTAATGATTCTGTGATTTACCTTTCCAGCAGTTTCAATTTTAACTCTTCGGTTAATTCTTGACCTGTGGTTCACACAATGGTACTTTATTCTCTATTCTTGTTTGCATTTTCCTGCTCACCCTGATTCTCCATACTTAGCCCATTTGCACTGAGCTCAGCTCCTGGCCAAAGTGATGCCATCATCTTCTGGGTCAATTGCTGATTTATCAGTCTGATATCAAGGAATTCTATCTTACTTCAAAAATTTAGGATGAGACCAAATTTGTTCCTCCTTCATATCTCACTATTTGTCCATAGTCACCAAGTAGTATTGAACTGTAAATAAATGCTTAAAAATTAGGTAAACAGAATAATCTATTTGTTTCAAGTATAATTTTTTACCCAGAGACACTTTTTAACAGAAGTTTCACTTCCAAGAATGGTACAACAAAAGAGGAATAAACACATGGCTATATTTATCAATTCAGAATTATTTCCAAATCAGACATAATATATACACAAAGATAAGGGAATCTTCACTTGCAGTTCTGCACTTAGTCTGAGGGCTGACAATGCATATGTATTGTTCTTTTTTTTGCCTACTGTTTTCACTAGCAAAAGATGAAAGTCAATAGAGCCTCTCAGTTGTCTATTCCCAATATGCTGCTGCAGCTTGTTTTCTGCCAAAGTTTTTGATTACAAGTAAACAGAACAGAGCTCCTTATCTCTCTTTCCTGTGGTATGGCATGCCAGCCAATAAAAAATGGTTTAGCTTCTTATTTAAGTGGCAGAAAATTATAGTTGATCCTGAATGCATGAATGCATTCATGGGGACTGATTCTCAACTGCACCCAGAGAATACAAGGTGACTGAACATGCCAGGTGTAGGCCTAATTTCTGAACAAGAAAAGGAATGTTTCAGTATTTCTCCAGCTTACTGCAATTATTTGTAAACAGGTAAAAATACAATTTGGAAGTGGATACTGTCCACCTGTACATTGAACAGATGCTCTTCAGCTCCATGACGTTGAAATCTGTGTTTTTACTAAAGCATTGTTTCTAAAGAATATCCTCTGGAAGGACATTGTCCTAAAGGACAGATCTCAAAAGTGACACAGCCAGTGCTGTCCACAGACCTGTCTGCCTACAAACAGTTTTCTGGCTGCACTCCAATCACGAGCCACAAAGAACAGAATTGCTTGGAGACAAAAAAAATATTTTGCATATGCTTGTTTTCCAGATGAGGATGAATAAGACTGACTAAGTGGACACAGAAAGAAAAGTACATTAAAACTATATTCTGTACTACAGCTCTTATGGCCTGAAGGATTGTAGAATTTAATGGTTATATGCTAAATGCTTTTTTGTATACACAGAAACTGACACCAAAGCATGTCACCAAACTATTAGGTTTTATATCAAGGAGAGGACGTTCCCCTTTCTTTTATAGGTGCAAACATAATGCATTTTCAGTAGTTTCTATCCTTGAAAGCAGAGTGGCTTCCCTCATATGCAGTCCAGAAACTTTGGAATTTCTTGTTGCCTGAAAAACATTTTACACTATGTTTTATTCAATAGAACTCACTTTACAGAATGGGAAATAGCATGCAAATAATCATTTGTCTGAGTCTGTATCATGGTTTTATCATTATGAGGCATGGTGTGCTCCCACAGAATTTTTGTTTTGATTCACAGCCTAAGTAAGATGAGTGTGCTCTTTTTACTGCATATCGTTGTGTAGAGTTTCAAGATCTTTTCTGAAATGAACAATGTTACATATAGTAAATATGGATTATAACTTATTCAATATAATTTCTTATTTATATTAAAATACCCTGTTTTCTTAGGAGCAGAAATAACTTTTTGTTAGGTTAAGTCTGGTGGTTTTCCTATGCAGCAAATCCAATAACAATCCAAATCTTTTGGTGTCAGACCACTTTCCAGTCTGGATTTCATGCATACATTTTTATGATCGAGTTTTTTTTTTGTTTGACCTGGGTTTTGGTGATACTGAATACTCTCAAAGGATGATGAAAACACCAAAGAAAATGGAACCTAGAGTAAAAATAAAGCATACCATTTTTTTCTTGAGTGCCATCACTTGGTGTTCTGGGATTTAAGAACTGATTTTGTGGAAAAGGAACAAGAAATGAGGTGAAGCTTATTCTTTGTACCTACTCACATACAGGGCAAAAAAACTAATAACATAATTACATGTTTTTACTACAATTTATTGTATACTGTCTTTTTTAAGCAGAGAAGCATTTTCACCTGCAGATGGGATTTGTAGATGCCGTTTGGTTGCCAGATGTCTCAGATTACCAAATTATTCTCACGTACAGTTAATAAAATATTCCAGGATTGGAAGAGGTCTTCTTAACTTCTATAGGTTGTTTGAATTCATAGTTTGGAAATTTTTCCAACATTGGCTCTTGTAGGACACTAGAAAACAGTGAAGACTTTTTCTAATTTTATCTTCTATGTAAGTATTAAAAATGTAATTTCTGTCACACCAGACCCATATAGATTTTTCTCCCTCTCACTGTTTCACAGCATAATTAATGGGGCTACACTGACTCATGATATTAAACTATTGTAAAGCACATTTTCCAGAAGATATTTACAGATAGAATATAATGATTTAGTCTCTAGGAACTTTTTGTGAGATTTTTAATTTTGTTTTTAGATAGGATAGTTAGGTATTAATTAGATCATACTGCTTGTATCCTCCATGTTTTTCTCAGATCCAAATCTAATTCTATGCAAGTTATGAGTTATTCACTAGCTTTTGCAAGAACAAAATCAGAAGTTTAATGCCAAATGTTAATCTTAATGGACTAGTTTTTCTCATTTATTATTGTAGGATATTTTAACACTGAAGAAATCAATGGGAATTTAGTAATTTATTTCACTGGGACTAGGTATCATCTGAAACTCTTGATCAAACAGCTGATGGGGTTTTGAATTTATTTCACTATTTTGAGAAGAAAATGTATGGCTACCCTTCACTAATTCGTTTAACAAAGTTCATGAGACTATAGTGTGTCACTTTAATTATAGTTTGTTAAGTGTCAAAGCTAAGTATTTTTGTCATTTCAATAGAAATGCTCTGTTTAGGCATTGGTCCATTAAAAAGTGAAACAGAGCCAAAAGAAGAGTAATGGGTACTTTAAACAGGCATAAAAGCCTCATGCAGTGAATACAAAGTTCTGAATAAAATCTGAATGACAATATAAGAATACAGAAGCACCTAGGTACACTATTAATTATTATTCCAATTTGTTTACCTGAGATTTGGAAAATTAAAGTTTCATAAAAGGAAAAAAAAGGCCTATTGTTCAAATAGATCAATCAGCAAAATGGAAAGGGTAAAAGTACAAGCTGTCTGTTGACTTTCCATAAATTACTCAGCATATTATTTTAACTATAATTTGCTTCTTATGTATGTAATAGAATTCTAGAATAAAATTCTGGACAAGAAATATGAAATGCAGAAGTACAAATTCCTTAAGTGAAGTAAAATCCAGACCTATTCTTCTAAATATTCACCTATTTGGAAATCTTACCCTACCCTGAGTTCAGGTTTAAGAAAGTAAAAGCATGAGGAGAGAGGGGAAGCAACTAATTCTACACAAAAAACCACTAATTTGAGGTCAAACATTTGTCAGACTTCTGTTAAATTAAATTTTGTCCAATTTAATGGGGAAAACTGAATTTTTTCATTTGAGTCATATTTATTGTCATAAAAATGAAAGTAATTTCTACACATACCAAGAGAAAATGGTAATTTCAATTATATAAATGCTATAATAAAATATAGAAACCTCATTCAGTGGTGTGTGGGTGTACTGATCCCAGTGACTGATATTTTTTTAGTTCTTCAGTTAAAATTTTTACTGCCTCTTAATGCCAAATTTCCTCACTCAGGGTTTGCCCTTCTTTACTTGGTCCCAGATATTTCCCAGATGGAATTTCAATTTCTGCTTTATTTACTGCTTGCCATATTAGTGCTGCCTCTCCCCCCACCTTCTCAGGGGAAGTTTCTCCAATCAGAATATCATCCATACATTTTGTTACAGTTTCACATCTTGGGGGAGTGAGTCTCTCTGCAAAAGTTCAGCAGGTGTGGCATGAACAATTATAGGTGAATATTTATATCTCTGTGGGAGTCTGCTAAAGGTGTATTGTATTCCCTCCCAAGTGAAAGGAAACGTCTCTCTATCCTCCTCCTTCAAGGGAACCATAAATAACATATTATTTTATATCTAGCACCACCATCAATGGGTGTGCAGCTGCTTTCAGAGTAGCAGTTATATTTGCAATGTTTAGTACAGCAGCTGTTAACATGGCTGTACTAGCACTCAGATACTAATAATCAATTTTTAAATACCACCTCCTGTCTGCTTTCCCAGCTGGCCTGACAGCTGAGTTATATGGGGAGTGAGTTCTGGAGATTATTTGTTGTTTCCCACTCTTGACTTCAGAAATGCCATTTTGTGCTACCGCAGAAATAATTAGTAATTTTTCAATGAGGGAGTGCGTTGCTTACAGTAATTGATATGCTTTAAGTTTTAGCTTTCATATTTTTCAGATTCTGTACTGCCTTGGTGTGTAATTCTAAACGTCATATAAAGTCCTAGCAAGTTCTCTTCACAGTTTAGTTAGATAAAACAATCCTTTTCCAGCTTGAGAACCAAGGACACCATTGCAGCTTAAAAAGTGTAAACAACAGCGAATTGAAGACAGCAAACTGGGAGGATGGGACTTCATAACCTAAAGCTGTAACTGGACAATTACCCCCAGTATATAAATGAACCAAAACTTAAAAAAGTATAAAAACTCATGACCAGTTGTCCATCTTGCATCCATCTTGGGCAGAGCCCCACCTGGGCTCTTGCACTGCCCAAGGTGTATCCTTTTAAAGCCTTTTAATAAATACCGACTTTATTCCTTTAACTCTCTCTAGCCTCTGTTCAGATCAGCCTCTCAAGGCATCATGGTTAGTACACATATTGTAGACTCTTGCATTTCTGTCAAAGTTGGGATTGATGTCTGAACCTAAGGACCAAACATCAGCATATGGCAGCGACATCCATTTAAAACATTGAAACATAAAATATATTCATGACCTTTTATTGAAATGTTTGGGCTACCATCACCACTCAATAAGCCTCCACTTGCCAATTCCTTCCACGTAGTTTGTTTTTTTGTTTTTTTTCTTTATGCTCTGTAATTCCTCCTTAAGGGGAGGAAGGGAGTTTATCCCTTTTTGGAGACTGATGCCAGAGGATTTGAAATATGCTTATTCCTTTCTCTGTTATCTCATTTCTGGAGCATCTATTACATCATCCAATCTGAACAAGAACATTTCCAGTCACAGGACATATGCCACATCTCTGCAACTTGTTCCAGCATTTTACCACCCTCACTATAAAAAAAAAAGTCATCCTTATATCTAATCTAAATCTACACTCTTTTAAACTGTTCTCACCAGCTCCCTTCAAATAACATTTTCACAGATCTTTCTCTTCTCAGGCTCTGATGGTCCCATCCAGCAGCCCTCTTCCCTAACAAATCCATTTCTTTCCTGTACTAAGAAGTCTAGAGCTGCAATCAGCTTTCCAGGTGGGGTCTCACCAGAACAGAGCAGAGTGGAGGAATCACCTCCCTCACCCTGCTGGTCAAGGTTCTTTTGATGCAGACCAGGATGCAGTTGCCTTTCTGAGCTGCAAGTGCACATTGCTCATACTCTGCCTTTCACCCACCAGCACCCCCAGTTCTTTCTTGGCAGAGCTGATAGCAATGCCTTGATCCCCCAGCCAGTATTAATATCATGGATTGCCAACCAGCTGAAGGACCTTGCACTTGGCTTTGTTGAACCTCATGGGGTTCACACTGGTCGACTTCTTGACCTTGTGAAGTGCATTTTCCGCAGCGAGCTCTTACACTCCTAAGGGAAAGGTTATTTGAATTTCTTCATGTGGTAAGAGAGTTAAATCTACATTAGGTGCTATTTGACAACTAGAAATTTCAGTCTCTAACAACAAAAAAAAAAAAAAAAAGAAAGTGAAGCATAGTGATAATGTCTTTACAAATTAGATTTCAAACAGTGAATTTTAATAAACAGACATTTTCTTCCAGCATCATCATCTCTGTATTTTCTTTTCTACAAATACACAAAGAATAATTCTTGAAAAAAGTAGATGATATGTTGATTAGAATTCAGTGACTTGTTCCTTTCCCTTTTATGATCCTCAAATATTTGTCAGCATAGTCACTGTAAGGTCTCAGGAATAATGGCTTTGAAGAAGTCAGTGTTTCCTATTTTTTATAGTCTAAGGTTTTTTAAAGCTACCAGGACTCAGAAATATGCTTTTTGTGTGTAACATGAAAACTAGATGAAGTACAAACCTGGATCTAGAGGCTTTCAGACCTGCTAATGTTGTAAAATGAATTTGTCAGCCCAGGCAGTTGCCATTACTGGGATAAAATGTATAATTATTTTAACAGAGATCAAGAATTTCTTAGCATTATGCATATTATTAAAAGAGTTAGTTTTAAGCTGATTTGAATTATTTTTTGAGAACATGCATTTAAGAAAAATTGAGATATCTGTCAAGAAAGCAGGACTGTGAAATAAGAATCTAAGTTCTACTAGTTGAAAGAAATTCCTCTGTTATAAAAATCTATATGAATATGTCTTGTATCTTATTATCACTTCTTTAGACTATGTCATGTTGTGAAATACAAGTATATATGTATAAAATGTACATGCTATCACTGAAATGCTAGCGCTTTTTGCACTCAGATGCTATGGCAATGACCACAGTATGTTCAGAGAATGAATGAGATCTGTTGTCAAAGATGCTAGAGGTCATCTTGTCCAATCCACTGTTCAAAGAGGGGACTAATTTAGGTCAGGCTGTCTATCACCCCAAGGCCATGGTTTCCACAGCGTTGCTGGGCAGCTGGTGTCTGACAGTTCTAATTGTGGTAGGCGTTCTTTCTTTAAGGTCTGATCGGAAACTCTGTTAGAACTGAGGGTTTTGCCTCTCATGCTTTTGATGGACACCTGTTTCCATGTTCAACAGGAAACATCTTGAGTGTAACATTTTAAAGAAAGTAATAAATAACACTTTTTTGTTTGGACAGATGAAGCATTAATTAAGAAAACAAAATTTTTTGTCCATGAAGAGATTAATATGTCATCATACTGTCTTTTATTTCTTCTAAAATGGAGATTAACCAGAAGTGTGTGGGTGGAGTGCTTGGAGGCCATTATCTCCTTGGAGTGAGGGAGTGTTTTCTGCATCTATCATTAGGCGCACGGTCAGTATTAGTATAGCAAATGCCAACGTCAGACAGTCAGACTCTCCATAACAGGAATTCTGAATATCATGCCCAAGCGCTGGCCCTGACAGCCAATGATATGGCATGTGCAAGGGAAGAGCCCTCCATGGAGAAGTATAATTTTGTGTTGCAAAGAGAAGAAATATTTCTCATTCGTTGAAGATTGCTCTACTACTCTCCCATTATAAGGACATACATTTATAAATTATGTATTTTCCATTTTAAAGGTAGATGTGTTTAATAAAGTATGTTTTAAAAATACATGAACCAAGACAGAAATAACATTCATTGCCCACTTAGCATCATCTGGAATATGTAAACTCAAATGCCTTGTCAAACTAATTTCTCAGAAACAAAGTGCTGAGCCTACTAAACGGGAAATAAAAAAAGTATTGTAAGGATTTTTGTTTACTTGTAAAGAGAGCAATGAGGGATGTTTTTCTGTATATGTAATTTCCATATTTCAATATCTCTGGTACAATGTCTCTAACTGATGAACATTTCTCTCATAATGTATCACACCAGTATTGGCATGTCCTTCATATATAATCCTTTTAACCATTTTCTATGGCAAAATCCTCGGTCCAATGCAAGTTCTTAATAAAAAGAAATTTTAAAGACAAATGGATTGTAGCAATATAGTACTGATGGGTTATAACTTGGTCAAAGGCAAATTATAACTTCATAATAGACTGAAATGTCTGAGAAAAGCTAAAGAAAAAAGGTCAAAACCCTCTGCAAATAAAAAAAAGCACATGCACCTGCTGTAAGGAAGTAGTAGCGAGGTAGGGTCAGTCTATTCTCTCATGTAACAAGTAATAGGATGAGAGGAAATGGCCTCAAGTTGCCCCAAGACAGATTTAGAATAGATATAAGGGAAGATGTCTTCCCTGAAAAGGTTGTCAACACTAGGAGGATTTCTCAGGTTGAGTCACAAGCCCTAGAAGTATTTAAAAGACATGCTGAGAGACATTGCTTAGCAGTAGACTTTGAAGTACAGGCTGGACCTAAGGGTCGTGACCTAAATGATTATGAACAGGCTGCCGTGGCCACGGGCGCGGCTCCCGAGCGGCGGCGGCCGCGGGGCCCTCCCGCCCCCGGAGCAGCGGCCGCGGGGAAACAGCGGAGCGCCGCGGGGCCCTGCGGCCGAGCTGCCTCGGGGAAGCGGCGAACGGGGCGGGGCAGGGCCGGGCAGGGCCGGCAGCCAGGGAAGGAGCAGGACCGCGGGGAGGAAAAGGCCGGGGGAAGGAGGGGAGCGAGCCGAGCCCCGCTCCCGCAAGGAGCCCAAACAGAACGAGCCCGGGTCGCGGCGGCGCCTTCGCTGGGTTCGTGTGCTGAAGCTCCTGCCATAGCCCGATTTCCTGGGCATTTCCCCCGGGCACAGGGCCCTGCCCGCCGGCAAGGGGGGCCGCTGTCGGCCCGGGCGCGGCAGCTTTCTGTGCCCCGCTCGGCTGCCGGGCGGAGCCTCCCGGGGACAGCGCTGCCGGCACGGCACGGCCCGCGGGCAGCGCTCGCCGCGGGTGCGGCACGGGCTGCGGCGTGGGCAAAAACCGATTGGCCCCTCTCACTGTCTTGGAAAAATGTTAATATGTAGAGAAAAAAAAAAAAAAAATCAGCATTTTAAAGTGTTTTGATGTGCTGTAACTGTTGTTCACAGGAATGGGCTGAGATAGGAAAGGCAGGTTGTTTTCTTCCCCATACATTCCTGAAGGAGCCTAGGCCTTCTAAATTAAGAGTAAACAGCAAGTGTTCTTTGGTCTGTATGAGTGCAGGTTTCACAGCATCAGAACAAGTCAGTCAAACAAGTCAGTGGCAATACCTGGAAAACCTGAAAGTTTTATTTTGGTTAGCCTGTTTGTTGACAGAAAGAAGATTTAAGTTTTACATCTAAAAGCAGTCTTGCCACAACCTTTCAATAAATAAATTTACTGCAGACAGCTTTCTTTCAGACACAGCTGATTTTACAGATGATCATAAAATGGCTATGAGAGACTGCAGTAATGGGAAATAGAACTGCCTGACAGAACTCAAATGCTATAGTTGTTCATAAATAAAGAGTACATTATTAAGATGCTGTGGGGAAAATGACCACCATTACATTCAACTAGGAGAGTATTACCAGAACTCATCTGTATCATTCATTTCTCACATGCATCTTCTGTTTTTATTCCTTCTAACAATCTTGGATTCTTTCACTTCAGCTTCTAAGTGTGCTCTGTTTTTTCTAAATGAAAGGATTCACAGTTCATATATTTTCAAAATCATATAATAACATGAAGGAAAAATGAGTAACTTGTAAATATTTGAAAAAAGAGACATTTCTGTTATTTTATTGCAGTACATATGTACATATTTACTGAATAATATGATTTTTTTGTGCTTTACACTGTCTAATAATAGAAGATATTGGAAGTAAATTATTTGATCTGATGCTTGCTAAAATATTTTCTTACTATATATTCAGCAACATTAAAAAAATCACAAAATTAACTATTTACCATCCTGAGATACATGAAAGAGGCAATTTCCTTCATTTTCATATTAATTTTTTATCTATTATAATTTTTTTTAAAGCATACTGAAACAGTGTAGTGCAAAAGTTATGCTGGACATTCATTCAAACAAATGACAGATGAAACAAAATATTTACTATGCATATACTACTGCGAAGCTTAATTTTAACTGCCATATTCAATAATAGTTATAAAATAAATAACAATTTTATATATGATAATAGAAAGTATTATATTTATATATAAATATTCAATAAATATAGATATATCAGAGATATGCAATGTCTATGATATCTCTTTTGAAAAATAGCTATAAATGTGAAGAAAGAAAATAAAACATCTGAAAGTATTGTTGCAAGTGTGCCACTTCCTATTAATTTTTGGTGTATTTTAATTTAAGTTTTTAAATTACAAAATTCAAAATACTTAGGGGCTTAAAAAAATAATTTCTCCTTTAGGAAGAAAAATGGTCATTTAATCTCTATCTTTTTTATTAATCAGCAGAAAAAAAGGAAATGGGAAAAACTGTATTGGAGTAAGACAGGACAAAAGTGATCATAGAGGATGATTTTGTTTTGGTTTTTTGGGGATGGTTTTTTGGGTGTGGGGTTTTTCTTTGTTTGTTTGTTTGATTAGGTTTTTTTTTGTTTGTTTGTTTTTGATAGATAGATGTCCAGTAAAATTCTTGTATTATATTAATGACTAGATTTTTTTTCTGATTGAAATATCTTTTCTCATTCCACATTTTCAGTATATATGACAACCTGGATGATAAAGACACCTGCTTTTATTTTCCTTGTAAACAGCTGTTATTAATGTCAGTGGGAAATGGATCCTCCTTAAGAGCAAGTGAAGGAACAAATGATTATTGATCTCTCAGTTCCATTGTGGATTAGTGCTTGGTTTTTAAATGATAATAATTCATTTAACCAAAAAGAAATGGTATTGAGTTTGTGTTTTGTGTTTTATGTTTCAATTTTGTCTAACATTGAACTTCTTAAAACAAAAACATCATAAAAAATACTGGTATTAAACTGCTTAGTGTTTTTCTGAAGACTACATCCATACTGTTGCTAAATTGCACTGTCAGCTTGGGGGAAACCTGGTCTGCTTGTCTTGAAAACAGGGAACTAGTAGCTCTCCAAGTTTGCAGGCAATAGAACTCTTATAGAATGCAGTTGTAGAAACCCAAGCTTGAGAGGTATTGGTGTGATATTCCCTGTACTTACTATTGATTCATTTCTACTCAACATGAATTTTCAAATGCATAGAGTGAATGTTCAAGCTAATTTTGACCAAAGTCTTGATAGTGTCTTGATAGTGTTTCACCAAGACATACTCAGATATTCCTTTATTCTGTTTATTCATCTGCTTCAAGTTCTTCCAGAGAGTGGTAGAGGGTATTCTTTTATTTTCTCCAGTTTTTAAATATCTTCAGATACTAGAAGGATGAACTTCACCTGTGCAAGACTAATTACACAAAAACTCCCCTTCTTTGACAGACTTTCCTTTCAATGTCCTTATGATTCATATGTTGTCCTTACATCTTTCTAGTAGATACCTAAAAAGCAAAAGATATACCTTAGCAATTTTTAACCGCTGTAATATCTTGTTACCATATCCATAAATATATTTCTAAAACCACTACATATGGTACCTTTCTTTGAAACTACTCCAGGTAATTTTACATAAAGTGTATTGTTTTGTTTAATTGGATTATCTTAGTGTGCATATTTTAAGGTAACATAAAAATGTATTAGAAAGTAACTTTTCTATATGTATTTCAATCAGAAACACTGCTGCATTTTGTTTTTGCAGCTTTCGAATGCTGTTTAGTCATAACAAGGGGTGTCTTCTGCAAAAATGCAGGTTAAAAAGTCAGGGGAGCAGGGAAGAAAAAGAGAAAACATATTCCACAAATATTTGGAACGACCACAAATTAACTGAAAAACAATACATATTCTAAAGTGAAGGTCTCGTATGTGTCCTGTACTAATTAATACTGATAATCATGTAATTGAATCTTTTCCTAACAGAATTAGGAAGTAATTTATTTCCTTATCAACATTTTTCATCATATAAATCAAATATGGAATTATATTTTTAGGCTAATATATAAGTATACCTGCATTATTTACAGTAAAAATTCCTTTCAAGCCAATAGATTAGATAGCTAAGCTTTAAGAATATTTTTTTTCCACTTTAACAAGGTATGAACTTATTTAATATTAAAAGAGGGAAAAAGCCTTATGAAAAAATGCTTTTAGCTAAATAACCCAATAATTAATAAAATACAGAGGTGAAACGTCTTTTCCTGGTGATAAATCGGTATACAAGCTTTTAAAGGAATCTTTGATCTGATCAAAAGAGGTGGGCGTTTCTTATATTTTTGTTGGAATTCTCAAATGACAGGAAGGGCAGTTAGGAAGCTGGATGATTTATTGCTCCAGGGCTGTAATAGACAAAATTGTTTTAACAAAATTAAAAGCATGAAACTGAAATAAAATACCTAGTTGAGGCAGCTAGAACCAATACTTGCTCATTTTGAACTGCATTAAAAGGCTGATGAGAAATAAATAATAACAATACATACTGCAACTGTCTTCTCCTTTAGTTCACGAAATAATTGTGACTTTCTAACTAAGTATATGTTTTTTGCAGAAATAATATTAAGACAGGTTCATATATATGAACATTTATTAGCAGAATATATAGTGGATGGCATACCTGAACTATAATTATGAAGTTTACCTTGGAGTAACTAAAGGAGAGAGAATGAGAAAGAGAGAGACAGAAAGGAGTTAAGGGGGAAATGCCCATAGGAAATGGCAAAAGCATTTATAAGAAAGAGGGAACATGGATATACATCCTCCCCTGTGGGGTTCCCCCAAATGAAGGCGGTGTCAATGTTGATGATGATTTTCAGCATGCTTTTTTCTTAGTATTACCCTTTCAGTGAGATCTGCTAAAGCTCCCCATTGATTCCTGTTTCTGATGACATTGTAACTTATTGGAAAACAAATATTTTATATTTATTGGTTATTAAGTCCCTGCTGACTTTTACTATCAGATATTTATAATGATCTTCAATGAGTACTGTTCACTTTCTTTGTGAACCATACTTGGCTTTCTGGGTTAAAAGGAAAATTTGCTAAACAAAAATGAAAGAGTTAGCGACAGCATATAGAATTTGAGTTAAAATGGACCTTTAAGAGCATTGAGTTCCAAGCCCCCTGCACTGGGCAGGGACACCTCCCACTAGACCAGGTTGCTTGATATGGAACAGATGTCATGGTTTAATTTCTGTGACAGCTAAGAAATATTCAATAAGTACAAGCTGAACTTTTAGTAGCTTGAATTTGTGCTCCTCTGAAGACAAAAAGAGATGACAGTATCTCCTAATGGAATCATCTTTTCTAATACACACATGTGGATAATCAAAAAGGATCTTAGGAATCATATATTATCCTCATTACCAAATAAAAAATATTGTGATACTTGGATTTTTTTTTCTCTCCCTTGAACTTTTAAAAAAAAATAATCTGTAAGATGTAAAAAGATTGTTTATTGTAAGAGGACGCAATATAGTAGTTTTTCTGATAATAAAATCTTCCTCCTTTTCAGTCAATACAATTATGTTAAATGTAAAAATATTAATGCCAAAGTCATAAAAAAGAATGGTCGAAAGAAAAGGTAGATTATGAAGAAAACTGTGAAGACACAAGTAAATTAAAAAAATAAGAAAATGATTAATAGAGATATAAAACAAGTTTTGAGTAAAAAGAATAAATCTCCCATAACAACCAGCCTTTTGCTTCTTTTATGATGCCTAAAGAGAGGAGAATCTTTTAAATAGAAAAGTCCCTGGTTAATGTCATCATGGCAACCTGAGCCTAGAATGAGATGTTCAAAACAGCTGTTAAATGATTTGCATTCTGCCAGGGTGAAGTGTATCAGTAACCACAGAAAACACATTTAGTCTTCAGGATTCCATGTCAAAATAGCATTGAGCATTTGAGTCAGTATTATCTCAAAAGTGAAAAATTAGGTATAAGACAAACAATATACACAGCTAAGTACAGCTGTAGGGAAATAGCCTGAGTAACCCAACCATCATTCAAGTTCTCTGTTTGCAAAGCACTTTGAACAAAACCAGATCAGTTGCACATGTAAATGTTCCATAGACATTTGCATCTATAAAACAGTTCCAAAAGTTTATTAACTACTTGAGGAAGAGACTATTTTAAAAATTTGTATTTATAGAATATGTATTGTAATACAATCTGACCAAACACGGGGTTTCTGCCATATTTGTAAATAACTGGAGTAGCAATCATAGCAGGAAGGTGAGTTTTGTAGGTTTTTAAAAATAAGCATGGCACTACCCTCGAAGAAGACATTTTTTTAATTCACTTATGACAATTGCTGTATTGATTTCTCATAAGGTGAAAAATCAAGAAAATCAAAGTCTATTTGTGGAAAAGATATATATAGCCAGAATAGAAAGAATTATTGCATACTTTCTTAATTTTGTTCACTACTGACTATGCAAGCAAATCACAAATGGCTTTGAAAAGTATGTTGTCCCCTTACACATTTCAGTTATTGAGGAGATTAACAGATGACAAATAGACTTTCATGGTGCATCTTAAATTTTGTCTTACTTAATTCAGATTGCTTCTATTATCCACATACCAATCTTAAAGACATCAGTATTCTTTCAGTATCTGACATACAATGATTGAGAAATTTGATTGTCCTGCACTATTAATGGAAAAAGCAAGATCCCAGAACAGTTTTTAAAAACCTCTCTTACCTAAGAACATAGTTGTTTAAGTTAGTATGAATTATGTTCTTTGAAGTACCAGAACTGAAATCAGCATTATTGCTACTGAGCCTTTGAATTCAAAGGCATCGTTTCACTGTCTTTAATCTCCTATTTGAAAACACTAATTCTAGGTCCCTAAAGGGACATTTGTATTTTATTTTATGCTATATGTATTTCAAATTATTGAATAGTAGTTTTGATCTGACTTTCTGATAAGGTTAAACCACAGCTGATATAAAAGAACAAAGTACTTTGTATCCTGTTACATTCTATTAAGTCTCATAATTGTCTCATAATACTGAAAATTGCATTTCAGCTAATGCTCCCTGGTATGCAGATCAGTTTAAGTACAGTGTAATGATGACAAAATGAGGAGATTTTACATGTAACATTCATTTATTCATTTTTTGGTAGTTTATAGACACAACTTCCCAAATTTTTTTTATCTTTCTTTCTGTATTCATGTGATCTGAAATAATTTAAAAATACTTACACTGAGTTCACAAAGATTTTTTAAAAATTGTAGATAACCTTTATTTGTTGTTTTAAAATGTATATGTTAACAAAACACAAATGAAACCAAAGACATGGACACTTGAAATAACTTACAATAATTATAAATTTGTTTTATCAGTAACAACGAAACTCTATATCCTTTGTTTTCCCTTCAGAATCCTTAAAAATGCCTCATGGAAAGTGGTAACAGGATTGTAAACTCAGATATTTGTCATTTATTAATTTATTTAGGATGATAAACCATTCCACCATAAAAGACTTATCCCTAGATTACAAGTCTTAGAATTCAGATGCCTGCTCTACAACAAACATCCTGAATATGCCTAGGCAGGCTTTGTGAAATGCAATTGCTAGCATTTCTCTTTCCTCCCATCCTTACTCCTCTGTTAAACAAGTTCAGATTGAAGATACATGTGGTAAACATTTCTAATCGGTTAGTTTTTTTTCACAGAAGATCAAAAGTTTACTTGAGATATCTAAAAACAGGTGGAATGCCTCATAAAACATCTATAATTTCAATTTAGCAATGAAGTCAGACTCTTAATTTGTAATTATTCAACCATTACCATAGTAACAAACTCATTTCTTTAGCACAGGGTCATTCTTTTGTTGCATTTTTATCAGAAGTTGGACATGAAGAGAGTGAAAGCTCATATCTATCAACAAAGCAACAAATTTGAGCAATAATAGGAAAACAGAAGATAAAGTATTCCAACTTAAAAGTCACTGTTAGTTGTTGCAAGTTAACCCCAGTAGGCAGCTAAGCACCACTGAGCTGTTTGAACACTCCCTGATTGCTTAAGCTTATTAAAGCAAAAGCTGCATACACAGAAAATCAGTGTAAGGAGTTTGTTCACTACTTCCTATTGCAGGCAGATTTTTCTTAAGAGAAAGCAGAGTCTCCTCATGGCTAGCAGCTACTTGGGAAGACAAACACTATAACTGGACATTGGAATGCTCTGAAATGGCCTTTTCGATGGACACAAATACCTGTGAGTTATCTCTGTGACTTATCCACAGGTCCTAGTCCCTTTCACTGGGCTTCTGATTCAAGTTCCAGCCTGTCCAGTACAGCAGCACAACCAGATCAAAGATGCCCTGTCCATCTGCTAACCAAGGCAGATTGTTGTTGCTTTTATCAAAATGCTCCCAGGCATAGCACAATAAGATGATAAGCAATACAGAAAATAGTGAAAGCAGCCGCTAACAAGCACTAGACTTTTATATACAATAAGGCAAGCAAGCCCCATGGCAAGCACAGGAGACTAGCAGTTAATAGCTGAACAGTTACAGCAGCTATAAATTCAATCTATCACACTGAAATCTGTCCTTATCACAAACCCTTCAAGACTCACATTGGTTTCCATAAAGGACTGCTGTAGCTTAACCCCAATAGGCAGCTCAGCACCACACAGCTACTTGCTCTCTTCCCTCACAATGCAATGGGTGAAAGAATCAGAATGATGAAGGCTGAGATAAGGACATTTTAAAGGATAAGCAAAAACTGTGCATGGAAGCAAACCAAAATAAGGAGTTCATTCAGTGCTTAGAATCACCAAGCAGATGATCAGTCATTTCAAGGAAAGCAGACTCACCACATGTAGCAGGGACAACCAGTTTTGGGCAATCAGATGTTGTATTCAGAACATCACCTCCTTCCTCCTTTTCTTCCCCATCTTTTATTGCTGAGAATGACATAATATAGTATGGGGTATGTGGGACTCAGATTCAGTCAAAGAGAGAAACAAGAGTTTCTAGGCAGGCAGAAGCCTGGGAAAAAGCTGAAGAATGTAAATAATTCTATATCTCTCTTATTTTTCACATTGTTTATAGTTAATTTCTATCACTGTGCATCAAGCACTTTGCACCAATGCTATGGGTTGTTTTCACTTCAGAACCAATGGAGCTGATCCTCACAAAGCTCTGTATAAAAGAGCAGTGTATTTTGAATAAATCGGAGTTTTACTCTCAGCAGCCTTCTGATCAGTCTTCTCATTCCTGTCCTGCCTCGACAGCGACAGGGGTATCCCTTAGGTCAATTTAGGTCAGCTGTTCCAGCAATGTCTCCTCTCAGCTTCTGCATCCCCAGACTACTCACTGGCTGGGCAGTATGAGTGGATGAAAAGTCCTTGGCTTAAAGCAAGTGCTGTTCAACAATAATGAAAACACCAGTGTGTTATCAACACTGTCTTGGTCACTAATCGAAAACATAGCACCATACAATCTGCATTGAATAAAATTCACTGTATTCTAGCGCAAGCTGGTAAAATAATATATTAACCTTCTGGAGTTACTGCATGCTAATTTTTGATACCATGACATATGAAATAATTAATTAACATAAATTATAAAATAATACTAGATTTGTATTTGAAATATTATGTAAAAATTAATTGCATAAAACAAATTTCATTTGTTCAAATTAATTTTAAGGACTTGATGTCTTCAAAGAATAGCTGTTTGGATGATCTTCATAGCAGACTGGGAAGCTGGATTGTATTTCTGCAGTAAACATGGTTCAGAAAAGTTAAACTATGTATTAAACTTGAATTATTTTGAACATTTCTGTACTCATATCTTTGGAGTAATATTTCAACATGAATTTTAATGGGTAGTTGAACTAATGCAAATGAGGTTTAGAAATTTAATGTATCATACACAAGTGTTAAATAAGAGATTCTACATATTATCTTAGCTTATTTTTTTCTATTTTTTTCCTCTCAAGGTTTGATAGATACAGTGGCTTTCAGCCAGCATTTTATGCTGAAATTCCTCCTTAGACAGAAGCAAAGCTTTGTTATACATTCTCAAAAAACATTATGAGAAGAATGGGTATTTTAAGTACCAATGTATCAAGGTAAATAATAGTATTTGTGGAAACTGCTGTACAGTAATGCTCCAAGTACCAGTCAATGTGGCAGTTCTGGAGTATTCTAGTGTAATCTTTTCAACTATACTTGAAACATGAAGTGATAACAGATACACTCTGTATAGTTAAATTGCTAACATGAACATTGACACCAAAAGTAAATTCACAGAAGATAGTTTTAGAATATTTTCCCAGTGAAATCTGTAACTAACTTGTATTTTATACTGTGTTTTACAACACAGAGAAAGAGAATGGAAATGGAATCTATTACAGTGTGGAAACAGCAAAAAAGAATGAGTTTCAAGTTTTTAGATGTTAGAACTGTAGACTCATATAATAGTTTTGGGTTGAAAAGGACCTTTAAAAACTACACAGCTCCAAACTCTTGCTATGGGCAGGGACACCTTTCACTAGATCAGATTTCTCAAAGCTTATGTAATATGTGATTTACTTAGCTACAGTTGTAATAAATTTTGACTTACATTTCAATTTAGGACTGAGGAAAAACATGTTTTTTTCTTACTGACTTGGTATATCCAGTCTTTTTTTACTACATTAGATGTAGATGTCTACATAGGATAATAGCTAATCTTCTCTCTAGCCTATTCATAGTTAATTCTCCCTCCTCCTGTCTTTGGAAATCCAAACATTGTATTTAAATTACTTATATTTATTGATATTATGAAACTGTTGATACACCCTCAAATTTTTGACAACTCAAAGAAAAAGAAAACACATCTCTTTTTCATTAGACACTTGTGAATTTTTGAAGTGATGCTGTCTAAACAATCCTTCATTTCATTTTAGTCAGTACTTTTGACAAAGGAGCTTGTATCTGTTGAGTTTAATGATTGTCAAAATCTAAAGTCTTACTGCTCTTCGGATGTATAAATAGTCTAACAAAGGGTTAGTAGTATTCTGTAATACACAAGGAAACAGAGACTTTATCCTTTAAATTTCTCTATTATATTATGGGTTACCACAAATACCATATGAATTGTCATTACCATGTAAACTATCACAAAACCTACCACTAACAAGTATGATTAACAAACTGAGTCCATATATCTCAAACTATTACAAATTATTATCAGCATTCATTGACATAGGATCAATCAAAAATGTGTCAACAATCACAGTATATCATAGTGTCTACAATAACAGGAATCAATCATGTAGCAACAAGCAGTAACAGCAACAGCCAAGTAGACATATACTCTTACATAAACTTAATCATTACTGGAGCAGCTTACCAAAATTTAACAACAAGTACAATAGAGTACTAACTGGAAGATAAATGTCACTATCAAGTGAATTAGACAGATTTCAGAAGAGGAAAAACAATCCCAATGGGAAGAACAAACTGATTACAGATGGGGATCCAACCATCCAAGAGCTAGGAGGGCAAACTGAATGAACCCCAAAAATGGGTTACAGCAAGGTAACAGACAGAATCTCACTTAAGCAACGATCTGTGTTTGAGTCTGAAGTCAGACAGTGAAAGTCCAAGATTTCACAAAAAGTTAATGTGGAGAATTCAATCTTTGAGAAAGGAAAAGGAAGAGTAGTCTGGGGAGTTGTCAGAGAGAGAGGCTCCATTTTTGATGAAAATAAATGCCTTGTTATAGAGATATAAGAGGGCATAGAACATACTAAGAGCATACAGTAGGTGCACTTAATTTTTATTTTTTTAACCTTAACAGCTAGTAGATGATGGTATTTTCTGTTCTTTCAGAGTAATTTTATTTTTCCAGACAGATTTTTACCCTTTCAGACAATAAGTTGCTGTTACAGTGGCTTGTTTTTTGTGCTTGTCAGTGGTATCTCAGGATGTGTCAAGTCTCTGTGTATCAAGCTGTACTTCAAGGATGTTTATCATTCCTCAGCCTAGTTCTCAGGCCGGCAGTTTCAGCCTGGGAGTCCTTTCTCTGACAGTCCCTTCTTGTCAGTACTTTTTTACAGTCATGTGCTTTTGCTCAGTAAGTTTCACCTTCCAACCAAACCACCTCTACAGCTGCTCTCATCAACAGTGAGCCAAACCGACTAAAACACTGACTGAAGAAATAGCTTTCAGGATGTGCAAACCTAGGGTTTCTCCAAACCTCTTTGGCTATTACAAGAACAGAAATATGGGTATGTATATGTCATTATATGAAGGATGGCCTCAAATAATTTTTAATTTTGACATTTTCTTTTCATAATATATTATGATGCCCACTGGAAGAGGGGCATGTGGAAAACAACTGGTAACATCCTGGCAACTAGTGAAATTTAAAACATTTCTATTGTGCTTTAGTAGATTTTTATTTTTAAGAGAGACTATTTGCTTACATTTAATTTGCAAGATTTACATTCTAAAAACCTGACTACAAGTGTCATGGTGACTGTGCATAACAAGAATTATTGAGCATGATAGAAAGACATCTGTTTTCTTTCTTGCTTTTTCGCTCTGTTATCAGGAATTCTTTCAGAAAGAGAAAGTGGTTGTGGAGTCTTTCATCTTCTGCCCCATGTGAAAAGGAATTAAACTCTCCTGTAGGCTGACTGCAGCCTCTAAGCTGCAAGTACACAATTTGGGCCCTAGTGTCTTTTAAGATTCCTTTCTTTGTGATACATTGTTGTCCCCAGGTGCCATTGCTGACACTGGCTTGCCTGTGGCTATACATTCCTCATACATACAGTTTGACACACAAACTATTGTCTGTTGCAGCTTTAGTCTTCACAAACATTAACTACAGTTTGTCTTGTTGGAAAGGTACAATGTACCTTCAGGTTCCTTTTACAATTCTGTGTAGTTTTCAGCAGCATTTTTGTATTCTCTTTTGTTTAGTAAGAAATAGATTTATAAAAACCAAAACATCTCTAAGATGTACATGAAGATAAAATATGTACCCACACAAAATGAAAATAAAAATATTTTTAATATTTTTCTTTACTTTAGAGTTTATTGACAGTAAAATTTCAGTTTGTTCAGAAAATTATTATGAAGCAGAATTCAGTTGTATAATTTGTATCAATATGATTAATACAACTTGACTAGATGTGAGTTTGCAAATGTACAGAGTGTTGAGGTAGTAAGATAATATTTTCAAATTGAACCTGTTTTGTGATAAGTAAAAGCTAAGACTACTGACTTGTAAATGTGGTTTTTGTTAATGTATCATCATTATAGGAGATCAGTCATGAAGGAAGACTTTCCAGCAGAGACATTCACACAAGACCTCATTAAGAATTTTTAGAGCTAGATTTGTCAGAGAATTGGTATTGTGTGAGAAATTATATAGCAATAGCATATTACAAATAATCAAATTTTATAAAAAGAAATTACACCACAACCTTCATTTCATGTTATGTGCAAGGCTTCCTATTACTATGGAAGTATAAAATAAGTTAATCATATTTCTTTTAAAAATAAAGCACATTTTTTGGTAAACATAACATTGTTTACCTATTTCACCAGCCCTAGTTATCATATTACTTCAGCAGGATCTTTATTTTTTCTTTTTTTTTTTTTTCTTCAGTCTGGAAAAAGCTATAAAATTTAGAAGCAGTGCATATTTATTGCACTAAGAAATTTGGCAAATCTAGCAAGGCGTTTATTGGCATTCTAAACTGCCTTGTTAATTATATTCAATTACATTATTATACTTTCTTGAAGAGAAACTAACATTATAATAGAAGCAGAGTGTCCTTCCACTCATCAACAAATGAGCTTGTGTACAAAAGAGTCCTTGACAATATTTCCTTTTCATTACCAATTGCTAATTAGTCCATTGAACTTGCCTATGTGTGTTGCTGTTGTCATGCTTGAGTGCCCTTGAAAAAATCAAGTAGCAAGCATATATGTTTGATGTCTGATAATTAGGTAATGTTGTAGTCACTTGGAATAATTGGTCTGGAAACATATAATTATTTATTATTTGGAAAGTGGTAGAGGTACTGAGTCTAAATGCACCTCTTTTTTTTTGATAAGTTGATTCCAGTTAGGCTTTAGTTAAAAGGACGTATTGCAGAATATGTTTAAACTAAGCACTGTTGTGTGGGAAAAAGGTGAGGGAAATATTTGCTCTAAACAGAAGCAGAACAGTTGATGTAAGGCTTCCTAACTCTGACTTCACTAAGACAAAGTAAAAAATTTCTTGTCTCTCATGAAAATGCCTCTTTCTTTTACTTCTTCTATATCTTCCTTGGTTAAAAGGGCAAAAAAAGTTACTAAGCATCAAATAAAGAGACATTTCTTCTTGCAATGATCACTTCTAGACTTTTCTCTCCTGTTTTCAAGCTTGTTATTTCTCTGTTATTTCTCTGTTATTTCTCTGACTGCTTTTACTTTCCACTTTTATTATCGTTGGTCTCATTCTTCTTTTTCCTCATTCTCTCTGTTCACAACATACAATACATTTATGATCAACTTTTTTTCTACTAGCAGTGAATCGCTTTAGTCATACCTCAAAAGAAGAGAGATTGAGGTGAGCTATAAGAACTTTTTTTCCAGTGAGATGCTGGAACAAGTTGCCCAGAGAGATGGTCCATGCCCCATCTCTGAAAGTCTCTAATGTAATTTTGGACAGGGCTGTGAGCAAGCTGATCTAGTTGATGTCCCTGCTCATTGCAGGGGGATTGAACTTCTAATCTTCCTTTCTACTTAAACCATTCAATGATTCCAAGTAAGTTTTGTGGAAAAATCAGAAATCGCAAAATAATTGGCAACAAGTTTATTGAGTTTAATAGATCTTATATTATACATGATATATGCAATATGTACGTCTTGCATTACAAAGTATATGACATATTACACACTGTATATTATTTATTATTTGCTTATCAATAATAAGCAATAATTGCATTTCAATTCATGCATGTGGAAAGAAAGAACGAAGAAAGAACTGATGTTCATGACACTTATACAAAGATGCACCTAAAAGACTGAAAAGAGGTTAGTATGAACTTTGCTTTTATAAAATATTTGTAATATAGTTTTTTTGTCATTTTCATGACAGCTTTTCATGGTTATAGGTAACCTGTGCCTCTTCTGTACCGATATTTTATTTGGAAAATCAATGTATAAACCATTAGTTCTATGTTATGTGTGGGGGGGGGGGGGGTTGGTAATTCATAGTTAAGCATTTAAGAAAAGCAAAAACTGCACTAATCTCAAGGTTGTAAACATACTTTTCTTATGGAAGAGGTAACTAATAGTCAACAATATTTGCACGTGTTTATGGACAATGTACATGTTGTAGATCTCTGTGAAGCAGTAGCAGCTAGGAGCTTGGTCAAATATATGTGGAAATCCATGATATCTTACCTTTACTAGAATGACTTTATCACTTTTCCCTAACTGAATTGATTTTAAGTCTTAGAGTTGAATTGAGGACATAAACTCCATCAGCTTTATCTTCCAGCAAGTAGAATGCCTTTGCCAGTGGAAAAAGAACTGTTTGCAGATCAGATAAGTACTAAAACCTCTCCTTATCTTAGGGTACCAAGAAGTCATAAAACTAGCATAATTTGTCTTATTTATCGTACCAAATAAATACAACTCTAAGTATGAATCACTGAAAAACCTCAAGGTGTATTAAAATTCTCTGATACATAAACCACAGACCATCTAGTATGTTTGTAAATAAAGATGATGTTAGATGAAAAGGGTTTAAATAAATAAAAGGGTCACATGTATTTTAGCAAAGTTATTAAAGAATGATACTATCAGGAACACAAATTTCACACTGAGAGGATGCATCCTGCAGCCTTAATTATATGCAGCAGGAAAATATTAGAAATTCATATGTAGGTACTGAACACCTTTCATAATAACTTTGAGGTTGAATATTTTATTTTTCTATATTGAGAGAGGGATAACTTAAACTAATATGGAATTAATGGGATAACATTGGAATACAGGATCCAGTTCACACTTCATAAAATATACCAAAAATCTGAGTTTAGAAGACACCTGAAAAAATATTCTGAGAAATCAGGGGCCCTGTATGCACAGATGGGCCTTAATATTCAGGGAAGGGTATGAGCCCTATTTAGCCTCCCCTGAACACCGCCCTAAACACACACATGCACATCCATATACACCCCCCAGTCCCTGCATTCAGAGGCTCGAGTTTAGCTCAGATCTGAATGTCACATCCCTGCCTTGAGCCCTGCCATGGGTGTCCCCAGCTCAGTTCTGCTCCTGCCCACCCTGGTGTGCTGACTCTGCTCCCCAGACTGATCCTCGTCCTGCTCATCACCTCCCATTTGTGCAGTGCTGACTGTGCCCTGCTGTGCCCGTCCTGCTGTGCCCTGCTTCTCTCTTAGGGTGGCACAGCCCTGCCTGCCCTGGGCCACCCTCACATCCCTCAGGGCCAGTCCTGCTACTGCTGCTTCCTGACACACTGCCTTATTATTTGAGACAAAGAAAGATAGTATTTGTTCATCAAACTAGAAGGAACTTGGCCATTATCTAAATGGAGAGACATTTCTCATTTTATTACATATGTTGACTAAGGTATAAAATTCTATAGGAGTTCAGATTACATGCTGTATATGTTTTAAATTCCAATCTTTTCCTGGTTTGTTTTTTTTTAAATTATTGAACTAGTCATAGGAACCACATACAAAACTACTGTCCTTTATCACTTAAATTTCTGAAAGTCCTATGAAAAAAATGTGGTAGCACAAGATTACTCATTCAAGTGTGTAACCTCACTAAGTCCTGTAGTCTTTCTTATTCAGGATCAAACTAAATGGTTGTCATACTGTTCTCTGTCCTCATAAAATCTATTAAATAGTTTTTATCATGTTAGTAGTGTGGAAAATAAAATGACAAATATGATTTAATCTGTCTTTTCAAGGATAAGTGTGAAAGTTAGTAATAAAATACAGAAATTTCATTCTCCTAGATTATAAATTTGTCTAGGAAATAAAGTTTTGATGACTATGCAGAAATTGTGGAACATGTTGTAATGTAAATATGACAAAATCAACAATCATTCTAAAGTGAACTACGTGAAATCCAGATCAACAATTACAGGCAAGAATGCCTGCTCTTTTTGCACTTGAATGAGATAAGAACTTAAACTTATATTTCATTTCATGCAAAATGCTTAATTTTACATAATTTAGCATGTCTGACACTAATTACACAAGCACTGGAAGTGCTCTTTCTTGAGTCAGGAGTGTGCCCAGGGCAGTTTAGAAGTTATTCCACATGTCTTTGTGAATAAGATTTTGTGCTGACTTACCTACATTTACTACCCTTTCAATGTTTTAGTGTTCTTAATAATTTCAAGACTTCCAAATATAAAACATAGTCAACATTTAACAATTCAGTTCTAAAAGACGACAATAAAGATAATAATTTAATTTTCCTGAAGTGCCTGTGCACACTAGAATGTCACCCGCTTCTCACTTCTCAGTATCAGGTTCTTCTACTGGAAAAATAAATCATATCTAATATGTAATGTATCATGCAGTGTTAATTCAAACTCTTTGGTTCAGAAATATACTTGTTTACATAAGTCTCTGTTCTTTTTCCTTCATTGCCCAAGTTTTCATGCTGCAGTGGATGACACAGGATACAGCAAATGCACCAAAAATCCTCATATATATATATATATTTTAATCCTCCTATATATTATTTACTTTCAGTTGAACAAATTTAAAAGCATATCCTTTGCATTTAATGGCAAAAAAGATTCAGAGAGAAACAGCCTATGTTCTTTTGTCCTTCTTAGGGCAAAAGATGGTCTATTTCTTTTGAAACATTGCCCTGAAACATCTATCCATTTTTCTTCTTTCATGTCTTGAAGATATTTTGGCTATGCCAGCTACAAATCAGATCCCTGAACTAACTGCCAGCCTCTGCACTTGGGCTCCTTAAAGAGAAGAGCCATCTGGTCTTCTACATTCTTCTTACATCCTAATATGCCAAAATAATATCTTGCCAAAATCTTTATTCTTCAATATGCTTGCTTTTGCCTTTGTCTTGCATGAAATAAGCTGTTTACTGTTGTAGTGGATTGACCCTGGCTGGGTTCCAGGCACCCACCAAAGCCTCTGTCTTACTCCTGTCTGCAGCTGGAAAGGGAAGAGAAAATATAACAGAGAGTTCATGAGCTGAGGAAAGGACAGAGAGATCACTCACCAAATACCATGATGGTCAAAACAAGCTAGAATTAGAGTTATCAACTGGATAGATTACAAACAAAATCAGCTCCGGATAATAGGGTAAAAAAAACAAAATACAGAACTTAAAAAGACCTTCCACCCACCCCTCCCTCCTTCCCAGCTCTACTTCCTCTCCCAGAAGTGCAAGGAGACAGGGAGTGGGGGTTACAATCAGTTCAGATGCTTTATCTGCTGCTGCTCAGGGACAGGATTCCTCCTTCCCTGCTCTCTCACAGGAGAGAGTTCTCTATCAGCTCCTCCAATGTGAGTCCATCCCGCCGGCAGCAAGCTGCTGCAGTGTGGGTCACTCTTCCACAGGGTGCAGCCCTTCAAGGACAGCCTGCTCCAGTGTGGGTGCCCAAGGGGTGACAAGTCCTACCAGCAAACCTGTTCCAGCATGGGCTCTCTCTCCATGGCTCTGCAGGTACCTGCAGGACCCTGCTCCAGACAGGCCTCCCATCGAGTCACAGCCTCTTCTCAGGCATCCACCTGCTCCAGCCTGGGTCTCCTCCTTGGCCTGCAGGTGGATTTCAGCATCCCCATGTTCCCCCATGGGCTGCAGGGGCAGAGCTGCCTCACCATGGTCTGCACCAGGGGCTGCAGGGGAATCTCGGCTCCAGCAGCTGGAGCACCTCCTGCCCCTCCTGCTCCACTGACCTGGGAGTTCCTGTCACATAGTCTCACCACTCAATTTCTCCAGCCACAATACACAATATTTTTTTTTTTCTTTTTCTTACCTATGTTTTCACAGAGACTTTAACTCAATTTCTGCTTGGCCAATCATTGACCCACACCCATCTTTGGACCTACCAGTGATTGGTTCTGCCAGACATGGAGGAAGTTTTCTCCCTATTACCAAAACTTGGCCATGCAAACCCTGTGTATCAAAATTATTCAAAAAAGGTGAAGAAGGTGGTCTGGGCAATGAAATTCCACATTTTAATAGCAATAAGAACAATAAAAATAACAATGTATAATAATAACAGTTGTTATTACTACAGTTTGATTACTGATTTATCCTACTTGATAACTAAGATTTGCTGGTGGTGGCACAGAGTAACTCTGTGTTTTGTGAATGAAAGGATTCTAATGACCTTCTTGGCTAGGTGAAGAAGGTGAATTCAGGCAGAATTGCTATCCCATATGTCCTTGACCAATAACAAATATAGTAAAAAGCATAAGCAATCCACTAAAACCAGCTGAAGCAATTAAAAAAAAAATGATTGAGACTATGGTGGAACAACATAATAATGAATGTAAATGAGACTGCCCAGACATGGCATTTTGTCTGCATTGGGGACAAAGAATTCAGTTTCTCTAAGGCTCCCAGCTTGTGAGCTTGTGCATGCATTAGCTTCAGTGACCAAAATAAGAGTGAAATAAGTATGAGTCCGTTACAGGAATGGAGGAGCCAAGAAGGATCTTTTGCTAACCTTTAAAATGGAGAAGCAAATTAAAATTCCAGTATATAGCTGTTGTTTTATTTCTATGAAAAAATAATAAAAAGAGGACATGTGGTTACTGAAATTACTTATATTATTTCCAGTAATGTTCCAATGATTACTGCTCTGTTATAATTTCATTATGTATATTTTCAATAAAATTAAAGTAGAAGCGTTAATAAATCTTTGTTCATCTGAATCTTACAGAGAAAAAGACAAGTGAAGGCAAAAAAAGAAGTAGACATGCCATGTTAGAATGACCAATACTTCAGATCATAATGCTAATTAATTTTAAAATATGCTTATCTGTGGCCTACTGCTATGTGAAAGGCAAGAAATATTTTTTTAAACCTCTTGTACATATATTTATAGGTGAAAAGTCAAGTGAGTTTTTTGTTAAATGCTAACTAAATCTGTTTATCATAGATTAAGTAAAAAGAGGACAATCACAAAATACATTTAAAGAAAAACAAGAAGACATACCCTATTCTAATGAAATAATAAATTTACTTAAATAGACTGCAGAATCAACACACCAGAGTTTTTCACAAAACACAGAAAGACTACTTTAAAAATTGCAATTGTTTTCACTTAGTAAATGTATGCAACATGAACTTTACTGCATTCATAATTTAATTTGGGAAAAATTCACAATATGAAATTATTTTGTTTCAAACAGTCTCCCATCAGTGAGCAACAGATGTTCACAATTATATGTTAAGCTGTATAAGTAACTCTTCAGGATATAAATGTAAGTGAAATTCTGTACTGGCAAAGGGCAACTGTATTTATAAGTGGACCCTCACATGTGAAAATACAATTAGCATTCATTAAGAAGCAGGTCATTTTCAGAACAACCAAAGCATTCTGAATCACACAGTAGAAGTGATCATGTTTAATATCTAATTATGTTTTGTGAAATGTGTTGCACATGTATCCTTTAGGCCAGAAGCACAGACGAGTTTTGAAAAGACAAAAGTCATTCCTGAAGAACAATGAAATTCCAAATTACTAGTGGGGGTAAAATTAAAAAAAAAAAAAACCAACAAAAAAAAACTAGGGATGGCAATGCAAAAGTCTATGTACCCTCATGACCATGGTTTGTTGGTGATAACTCCTGAAAGGTGCAACAATCAGAGATAGTCCCATAAGTTCTTTATATTTTATCTTTAGTCATGTGAATAATTTCTGTTGCACATAAATTGATTGATTTATTCTCAATTAAATCTGTGTTTTAAATAAAAATATAGTTATATAAAACCTTCAAAACAATAATCTGTGAAACTAATAAAATACCTACTGAGTAATATAAAATGTATGCACTTTTATAGCAAATCTGGCTGGCTGAGAATATTATATTGTAAAATAATGTAGGAAATAGAAAAATATTATGAATCTTACTTTAAAGAGATTATCCTGAATACTTCCACCCTCTAGATGAACAGATAAGTTTCCTTTTTTTTTTTATTTCGCCTCAATAGTAGGGTTTTTCTGTGAGAAATATGTCCATGCTTAGAAATTATAATAATTTTTTGTTTGTCTGTACTAAAATCTTTTCCACAGGTAATAATTTGTACTATAGTTTATACCAAAATCTCTCAGAAGTTACAGAAAAATAATTTCATGGTTTTATTTCTTTCTTTTTTAGGTACTTATGAAAGGCGTCTGTAGCAGTTATGCTCCATACAGAAATGACTTAAACAGTAATATCAAAGAGACTCACTAACACATGAAACTGGAGCTGAAACATTTAAGGCATAGTACAAAATATTAAATAATGGATATTTGGAGAAGAAATAATGTTTTTCATGGACAGAGATTTGAGTCACAAAGAGGAGACTTCAGATTCTGTGACTTTTTCAATCTTATTCATGTGATTTTGACTAAGGTACTTGATGTCTTGGTGGCTAAAGCCCCCATCAGAATAATGGAAGTAATTTTATTCCTCCTACCAGTTTGTCTTTTTAGATTATCAGATATTCAGGACAAAAGTTGCTTATGATTATGTAAAATGCATGAAAATCAAGATCCTAATTCAGATTTGGCTGAGACATTGCTATTATGCAAATTAAAAACCCACTGAACATATTTTAAGAGCAAAAATTCCAAGGATTAGTAGACTCATAATTTTTGGGGGGAAATAAAATGTCTTTGCTTATGCTGCATCACATTTGAATTTCAATTTCTACGTTTTCTTTGTAGATTCATTTTCTGAATTTTATAGAAATGGTGAATTAAGACTTGTATAAATGTGTTTATTGCATCTCTTGCAGTAGTTATGGTTTTGTTTTACCATTATTCACTAAGAGCTAATGATGTAGGAGAAAACAAAAAAATGTAAGGATGACAACATAATGTTATCTATCTTTTTAATTTGTTAATTCTACTCCTTCATCTGGTAATGAATAGTCAGACTCCCAAACTGACTCAACATATCATGCAGAGAAGGAGGACCATAATCGTGAGGATTTGAGAAGACGAGACTTTTCCTGTCAATGACACGACAAAACCTATTTCACAGATGGAGATTAGACTGGATGCCTCATATCTCTGGAACAGACAACACAGAATGAAAATGCCAGGGACAAGGAAGTAGCAAGCTAAGGTAGACTTTAGACACCACAATCTTTCTCTACCACTCTAACTATTAAGGACTCAAGAGGGGGTCAGAAGTCAGTGTTTTAAATAGCAGTTGTAAATATTGTCCTGGTTAATATGCTTGTTTGTACCAGCATTGTGACTGAACATGTATGCTATGCATATAGATGGATATATGTATGTATACATTCCTTCAAGTTACAGTACCCACATCGTTTCTACACACAGCTAAACACACTTTTTCCTCTCTTGACCATATTACTCACAGTCTTATGTAATCTTCTTGGCTAAGCAAATACAGTGTTAGAAAATACAGGTAAGACTGTTCTTGATTACAGTATTTTAGCACACATATTTGATTTGGAGGCAAGCTGATACAAACTATATCCAGATTATCCCATTAATAATTAATAATTTTCATACATGTGCCTATACTATATAAACAGAAATAACTTTTAATTTTTTTGGTTGTGAATAGTTTAATCAACTTAATGGTAGTACAGGGGGAGTTATGCATATCTATATGTTTTCCACATATATGCACATTTGTCCTGTACGAAAATTGACTATGTGTTGTAATGTCCTAGTGATATCATGTGATCTTTTAAAAATGTGGTGATGCTCTGAAAATACCCCGCTAAAGTATTTTTCTCGCTATTGTATTTCTTATACATCTTCTTCTTTGTCTTCCTCTCAAATAAAATTAATCAGCATGTAAAAAGAGTTTAATTACCTTTTGCAGAATTGCTGCAAATCCCTGCAAATTCTTTCAAAGCAAGTTATCAAGTGTAAGATAATTTGGTGCTGACTTCAAGTCATCCGTTTTTTCTCTCTGAGCAGTAAAAAGCAAAGTTAGTTCTATTATGTAATTTTCCTTTAAACATGTGGATGGCTACATAAATAATAAAGAAAAAAATTCTTACTTTTTTGTGAAGGATTATCAGACCTATCATTTGCTTTTTTTTATCCTTAATGAGATCTGTCATTTCTGGGTAGTTATTATGTGACATAATTTTAGAGATTTATGGTTTTTGTTAGATATTTTATGTTTTATGTTATATCAATCTTTTCTGGTTTTTAATTGTGATTTGTACATAGACTTTGAGTAAAAATCATCTTTCTGTTATGCATAATCTGTTCATTAGTACATTATGCATCACATTTTTGATTATTCTTAACTTTTACACTCAATTACCAATAAAACATACACTATATAGTCCTTTGATTGAAACATACAGCTCCAAAGTTGTCGGTTGGTGTCTTTCTTGTAAATGATGAAATCAAATTCTCAACAGCATATGAAAGTGTACTCTATATTGAAAATCACTAAAAAAAGAAAAAAGAGAAACTTGAACTGTAACTGAGATTCTGAGAAGTAAAAGTTAAATACTTAGAGACAATTTTTGTGAGCTTTGGGATTTTTAATACTCTCATGGGATCAAATGAACTTTTCACCCCTTATGTAACACGACATCTGCTTAAGAAAATAAAAGATGTTATTATGAGACAGTTTTTGCAATGTATGAGTCACCCGTCCTCATAGACTATTAAATGCATTTGAAGGGTAACTTTTGAAGATTTGGTGAATGTATTTTGAACAGTCAACAAAAGTGATATATAAGATGAAATATTCAATCTTGCAACTTTGGCATATTATTTTATTCTCCTGAGGAGAGTGCCCTGAATTTTTTTTGCTAAGGCTCTCAGTTATGGAAGAAACAAAGTTTGTACTAAGAGACAGTGGTTATAGTTTCCCCTGCCAATGCTTTTAGGAGTACAAAACTAAGGCAAAGTAGCTGCAAAAAATAGATTGTCTTCATTGTGACCACACAATATTTCAGCATTCAGCATTTTTTGTTTAGATTGAGTCTGTTCAGATGTAAAGGTACATGAGAGACAAAAAATAAAGGAACAAACCTATTGGTACAATGGTCAAATAGTTGAGAGATGTAGACAGATTTTTGCATCAGTTAATACTTAAAAAGTATACAAATATTCCTCAGAAGCATGGGAGTGGCCATCATGGATGTTTCTACACAGATAATTCAATGAAAGCCAGCCACACACTTTAAAGTGGATCTCCCAGGAGCCCTCAATACTTACCTTTGTCCTGTGGTGCTGTTTCAGTGTGCATGAGCTGGATCCCTTTCAGACCAAATGAAAGAGAAAAAATAATGTATTGTAGGTTTAAACACAGATTATGTCTATGAGACCCATCTATAGATGATTCAAAGTCAGAAGCTCCTGCAATATATATACTGTGCATTTCAGCTTTTTAGCTTATTTCCAGTCATGTACTAACTGCTAATGTATACAGAGACACTGACTTCGTCTGCCTTGAGTGTCTTGATTACTTATATCTCATATCAGTTGTCTGGAGTAAGGCAAGAATTTAGTGAATGTGGGTTTCATGACTCACAGAAATGTTTGCTTTTCATGGCACCATCAAATTTCTATTTCATGAATGTGACATCATACTTCTGCTTATGGCATTCATTAAAATGATCTGTATATTCAGTAGTCTTTTTTGAAGATTTTGTTTAAAGTATTTTAGTGGTCAGTTGTTTAGTTGCAGAGTCATCATTAAAATATCATTGGTTGTCACATAGCTGACAGGGCTATTTCTTGTTTAAAATGAAACAGAAGTCTTTCAAATGCTGCAGTGACTACTGACTCTTCAAATGGTGACCTGATTATTTTACTGTTGATTATGTACCAATGTTTGCAGTGTATAGATCAACAGAAGAGATTTGCTTACGCATTGCTCATTGAAATTAAGTGGACTAGTGGAGAAATGCTCTTGAAATCTCCCAAGGAGATATATTATCATCTCTTTTGCTCAGTAATAAGACCTAAACAAAAGACAAGAGTTATGAAGATATAAGCATAAAACTGAGAATAAATTCTTCTCTTGATACACTTCATACGGTTAACTTGTTTTGTTTAACCAATAGGAACGACAAATTATCTCTTACCCCCCAGGGAGAAAGCCTATAGCAACTACTTCACATATACCTATGAAGTGATAGAGATGCTGAAGGGCACTGTTGAATTCAGTAGATGCAAGTCAGAGTAGTAATAATAATAACAATAATAACAATAACAACAACAACAAAACAACAATAATAATAATAATAATAGTTATTAGTAGTAATAGAAATAGTAATAGTAATAGTGATTTATTTATTTATTTATTCATCCTCTTGAATGAGGAATATGCAAGTATGGCAAGAAAACTTATGGCAGGGAAATACTGTTATTGTTACAATCAATATCTAACTAATTTGTATTATCATGAGCAGGATCTGTAATAAAAGTTTCCTCATGTTATCCAAGTGAATGTTTTAGGCATTAAATTACAGACGCATTCACACATTAAATCTCTCACTTCACCTCCCTTTTTCTCTGTCACTTGCTTCCTCTTCCTCCCTATCTTTATTTGTACCATCCAGTGAATAATTAAGTTGTTTTGTTTTTGTTTTATACTCAAATTGTGATCTGTACAAATGAAATACTGAATGGTCTTTTTTTTGAAAGACATTAAACTAAAAAGTAAAAATAGACATGAAAATTGCTAAAGAAGTGAAGTAAAATGATCTTGAAAGGCAAGAAGAGAAGCAGCAAAAGCATACTGAGCCAATCTTCTCCCTTATAGAATGAAAAAATGGAAAGACACTGAGAATATCTGCTGGGAAAATAAGCAGAAAATTAATAGAATTTTGGCATCCATATCAAGCTCGTGTAAATCCCCTTTTTTATTTCTGTGGGGTTTAAATTTGTTTGTTTTTTCCTTTTTAATATTTGATCTTCATCTTTAACTCTTTATTTTTTTTTTCTTCCTCAGCTTCTCTAGAACTTATACAAATCTAATTTAATTGCCAAAATTATTTTGGTGTTACTTTTTTTTTTTTTTCATCATACTAAGACCCTTAAATTGTAAAAATATGGTAGTGCATAACATTCTCGGAAAGCGTGAGGTTAAAAGGAGAGTAAGTGCTCAAGTATTGCTGTCCAGTAGCCACCAGTGTAAATTGTATATTACTTTTGTTTTATTTCCTCTCCTGGACCAAATCCTAGTCCATGGCAAAATGGCTTGATTTTAGGTAGATTCCATTGAATCACACAACTTTATAACAGCTATGTTATGTTATGACTATGCAAAGTACACATGCTAATATGCAAAGATACCCATGCTAATTCATACAAAAGGATTGACAAGCTTAGAAGTAGGTGACTAACATACCTTTAATTAGTGTTTTTAATACAGAACTTCAATGAAAAGTATGTTTAGTGAATGAAGAATTTCCCAAGAATGTTTTGGAGTTCATGTAAGTTGACAAACAGCAAAGCATACTACATTAAGGATATTGCTGCACATAAATTCTAGTGGAATAAGTTATATAAAATTCTACTTGTTAACATAATAGTCTTAATGGGATTCATTCAAGCAGTATCAAAAGTCACATCCTCTTGTAAACCTGGATGCATAATTTCATTTCTTTTCTGAAAAGTAGTAAGCAAAGAACTAATTTCTCACTCTTTTTTTCCTTCTCTGCTCTGGAGTGTTCTGTAGGAATATTCGCATTCAGAAGTGAAATATAACTTTATATTTTTAGACCTTTCTTTCGGAAATTGTACATCTACCTAATCTCTTAATCGCTATATAAGGTGCTGTACTTATCCTCCTAAAGGTACTGTTTCTTCTTGTTATTTTCCCTATGCCAAGTTATTTTTCTTTTTCTGTCACTAAAAGTACTCAGACAACTTCTCCTTACTATATATGAGGGCATAAAGAGTCATTAATTTAATTGTGCCATGTAGAATGGCACAATATAAGATGTGCAGTTTCTGAAATAATTATAACTAATAGGAGAATGATATTGAGTGTTACATAACATCTGAAGTCTCAGTTGAAAAGAAACTGAGATTCCCTCAGTGAGTAAATTAAAATAAAATTATGGCAAAGGAAATCTCAATGTGACTGGAGGACAATTTGTTATGGGGGAATTCAATCTTCTTCATAAGCTTGCAAATTTTTTCCAGAACTATCTTTTTTTATTGGTGATCAAATACTCTGAGTGCTCCAGCCAAGAATCCTTTGGCAGAAAGCAGGTTAAAAAATATTGAAACTAATCGATTACTTCAATTTCAAAAATATTTTGCACATTAGAAACTTGTTTATAATTTTTCAAGATAACTGTTTTAGATAGGGAATGATAATGGGAAGGATGTCTAGGTAGAGTGATCTGCACTAGATTTTTAAAATGTAGTTAGTTTCAGTATTTATAACTCAATTCTTAATTTTGTCTTCAATATTTTGCTGTGTTTCTGTCAAAGATTTTTGATAACCCTAAACCTATTCAAATCCACTTGAGGTTCTATATTTTAAAATTAAAATTTATAGTTTCTTTCTTTTTCTTTTCTCTCAACATTTATTCAAGTCATTAATTATTTGATAAGGATTTATAGAATGTGAAGGAATGGAGTAATACTGCTTGCTTTTGTTGCATTTTGCATTATAACCAGCATATGTATCTTTGCAACCAATGGTCCATTTGCAAAATATCCCTGTAAGATTTCTGTGAATCAGGATTTTACAGCAGAGCACAGTAAATTTGTCATCAATTCTACTTCTTTAATCTGATTCTCAGGAAGCAGCAAAAAAATGTGGGGGTTTTTTTTGGATAAGTTATTCTAGTGTCTAAGGGAACTGCAATATAGTCTCTTGAAGCAATCATAAAACCTATTAATATCCTTTCTGGAAGAAGCATATGCTATCTTTGGACATTGTCAGCTGAGAACTACACTGACAAAAAAAAAAAAAAAAAAAGTAGGATACCGACTCTTGTCTCAGTGAGACACATCACAAAGTAAGTAATATATATGCTTGTAAGAAATGCATACTCTGATCCCTTGATCCCTTTTGGAAAAAAGAACAACCAAACAAACAAGCAAAAAAAAACCAGAACAAAAGCCCCCAACAAAATAGCTGTTCTGTGTAGCAAAATATTGTTCATGACATGCAAACTAATGCTTCTTTCATTTTTCCTAATAGAAATCAATAACCCAGCAGCAGCTTTGAGATCACTGTAAGCTTTACACAGAAGCTGATTAGAAGTGAAATTGGTATAGTTAAAATGAAAGCAAATAAGATGACTTGTACTGTGGTATTTTAGCAGAATAGGAAAAGAACTATTATTTTCCTCCTTGTGGAATAAACAGAATGCATAATAAGCACTTGCAGCATTGCATGGAATCGATTTAACTGGAGAACAAATACATTTATTACTCACTTGTGGTTTTGACTTCAGCTGAATTAAGAGGTGCTCTCATTACTTGTAGAATGCAATTGCAGTTCCATAAGTGCCTAGGCACCCTAATGTGTGTGTAGACTAAGCTCTGAACTTCATGAAAGAAAATCTATTAATCCTAACTGTAGGCTTACTTGTTAGAAATAAGTATATAAAATAATACAACTAATGATTATTTGGCATGTTCAGTGTACACCGAGACAAAATCTCATCAGCAGTAAAAGAACAGTAGGGTATTTGCACAACACATCTATATTAAATTTAATCTTAACTGAAAAGCAGTGTTACTTAATACTTCCACAGTGATGTCTGATCAAGAACCCTATCCCCACATTCCATTTATCATGTATTATGGCTTCACTGTCAAAGCATTTTAGAATGTGACCATTTTTAGTTGACATTTTACATTGTTATCAGATACATTTTACATTGTTGTCAGAAACTATTATCAATTTCTCAGTCTGTGCTCTGGGACAACCAAAGCCATTAGAACATTTGAGTCTGATGCAAACCAGAATCAATCCCCCAGTGATATTCCAGAAGGTAATAGTCTGTGTTTGCCAGAGTACTACTACTGTTATTTGACTAGGAAGAAACTTGTATCCTTTCTTCTCAGAACAGCAACAGATCAAGCTCAGTTTTACCAGAGATGTTTACAAAGTAGTGCCCTAAGCACAGGCATATCTCTGACTCGGCTTTTCCTAAAGTGTTGTAAATCCTTAAGAATTAATTTTTCTGTTTGCAAACAGCCCTCAAGTGGGCTGTTATTGGACCTGATGACACCTCCCAGACTTACTGTACAGAGATCTCTCTTTGCTAGGAAGCACAAATGCGGTGCTTAACCTTCACATCAGGAAAAAAGAGCATGCACAGTAGGATTTTTTCCAGCATCTCTTGGAAAAGACTTCAAATATTCAATATCAAAGAAGATAAAAATGGAGGCAATGGAGATGACCAGGAAGAAGTTATTGACTGTAACTAATCTAGCTATACTTCTAATTGAGACGCTCACTAAGCTGGGAGTGTTGAATAAAAACAAAAGAATTTTATTAAAAAATTATTTATTTCCTCTCTCTTGTACTTAAAGCTAAGCATGTAAAAACTTGTTAAATACATTTCTGGAACTATATTTAGATAAATGACCACTGTATCCTGTATTTTACAGCTGAGTTTCAAAAAAAAATACAACTCAGAGGGGAAGAAAAAAAAAAACAAAACCAAAAAGTCACAAATCCCAAGCAGCAGTAACAACAGAAACTTCACAATTAGAGGTAATCAGATCCACACACTTGACCAAAGATGACCAGGCAAATTATTTAAAATTAACTTTGGCTTCCTGAAAAGGTTTGTAAAAAGGGTACCCACTTTTAATGCAATATTGAAGAATCAAATGCAAGATTTGGAAAAAATATTGTTAAGTGGACTATTTCTCTTTAATATTTGTGCTATAAATGAAATAAGTTAAAGAAATAAACTATTGCAGAAATACATGGTCATGTAGGTCTGGATCTGGATCTGAATGATAAATATACAGTGGCATACACATTATATCTATACTTGAGTGTAAATAAAGCTTTTCAGCTGATGTGGTCATAGATGGTAATGATGTGGTCATAGATGCTGTAATATCAGTTGAATATGGAAAAATTCTGATCTGAAACTTTAAATCCTTTGTTAATCTTCCTCATTCTGCAGACAGGTTATTCCTACATTTTGTCTTAGGAACTTATAGGACATTTATTTTAATTATAGATTAAAATCAATGTACATATTATCATTTTTATAACTAACAAAAAAGACTATAAAAAGAGTTGCTAATGTCTCGTTTAGTAGGGGAAATTATATAATCTAATTAGAAATAATTTAGCATGCATTGAAAATTACCTATATGAATGACAATGCTGCTTGTGCTGAAAATGGCTACATAATGAAAAGAAAGAAGAAAAGTAAAATCTATTAGTATTCTGTGTTGTTTTGATTTCTCTTGATTTGCAGTAAGCAAAATAGTATGTAAATTGATACAGTGGTATGGAGTGTTTTAGGAATTTATTTCTTCATTATTTCATTTTCTCTGATTTGCATAACTTGTGTTTCCCAGACTGAACTTTCTGTGTAACCTTAAGTAATTAAAATCTGAACATTTCTATTTTTAATAATTAAGGTACACCCTTAAAGGAAGTGCTTATAAAATACATATGTAATAATTCAATTATATTGAAACATTAAAGCTTTGCTCGATTTATCCAACTTCTGAAAATTCTGGATACGTTTTTCACCTTTGAAATATCCTTGTATTGTCTTGTAGATTTTGTTACACAGATAGAAAGAAATCCTATTCAGATCCCTTTTCTTGTACTTTCATAGAAGTTGTGTGACTTGAATAAAGCCTCATCACTTTCAAAATACTAAACCAAATTTCCATAAAAATCTTTTTCGCATTCCCATTCGTGGAACTTACAAAGAATATTAAAGTTAAGTCACTATACAAAACAACAGGAGAAAAATGTATGCTCTAGTTTATTCTGAAAACTTGAGATAAAATAGAAAAGAAAATAGAAAGAAAAGTATATGCATCAATTATAGAAAGCAATTTGTTAGATACTAAAAATAGTAAAAAGCTAACCTATAGAAATAATAAGGATACTATCTACATTTTTACGTCTGATGATAAAATTAAGCAAATATATTAATTCTTATTTGCATTTTTCTATATATTAATAAGTTTTGCTGGGAAAAATTAGATTTATACCTAACAATTTCAAAATTTTACAGGTAGGTTTTTTGGTTTTTTTGGTGTGGTTTGTTTTTTTGGTATTTTTTTGGGGTTTTTTTTGTTTTTTTTGTTTTGTTTTGGTTTTGGTTTGGAGTTTTTTTTTTTGCTTGTTGGTTTTTGGGGGGTTTTTGGTTGGTTGGTTGATTAGCTGGTCGGGGCTTTTCTGTTTTTGCTTTTTTTTCCTGGTGAAATTTCTCTTCTATGTTTCCTGAAAAATTTGGACATAATTTCATGCTTAGAGCAATTATTCATGCAATATGTATATCCAATTCCTTTACATAAAGAAGACGTGTACAGCAGTACTGTGGATGTGCTCAGGTTTTAGATTGTTCCAACCAACCTTTAATAGGGCCTGGTAACCTGGGTGTGTTTACAGGAAGATATCAATATTTAATTGATTTAAATTTCTGAGAAGAAGAGTAGGAGACACACAATAAAAACTAAATTTATGGCATTCTGTGGAATTGGTGATAGCTCAATAGACATAATGGGTTAAAAAAAAACACCCAACAAACCAAACCAAACCAAACCAAACCAAACCAACAAAAGCTGTCATTGTCATTATCTACAGGCAATAAACTCTATTTTTATTTTCCCTAAAAATAAAATACTTTATCAATGCAAGAGTAATAGGACAGGGGCTGATTAAGGGTGCAATCCTCACATACCCTCTATTTATCTATATTAGGCTGCATCTCTGTAGTACATGTGAGTTTAATAATTGCTAATATATTTTCTCTAGCTCTGGGAATTGTATTCATTTTAAGAAAGCAGTGGAGATGCACACAAAGAGATGTTTAGGAAGACAGTTCTATTTAAGCAAAATATTCAAACTGTAAACATTTAAAACTCCTATTCAGCAAGCACTAAACACCAGAGTTCATTAAGTTTCACAGGGACCTACATTCTCTAGTTTTCTGCTTCAATTTGAAAAGCGATCAGTAACTCACCATGCAAATGCTCTTGGGAAAAGAAAAAGACATTCTACCACCTGTCCCATTTCAGGGATTTGAGCTGTTTAGTGCAAAACTAGTACTTGAGTTGCATTAAAAATAGGGCAAGATCTAAGTATGATGATATTTTTCCCTCCCTTAACACAAAATGACATATCACCCCAATGACAGTAATTTGAATAATTGATTCTGAACAGATCCCATGATTGGACTTTTGGGACTTTATGGTTAAACTGCTATCAACAGATATGAAGTCTTCAATAGAAGACTCCATAAAATAACTTTATTCTCTGATAATCAACAAACTTATCTGAGTGTTAGGAATGTTTGGCTTATTCATTTTTAGTTATTAACTGGTATTGTTTGGGTATTACTGATCTAATAAATGAGTGGGGTGAGGTGATATAATCAGTTGCAGAAAGGATTGGAGATGCATGTGGCTGAAAAACAGGTGTTCTGAAAGCAGTTACTTTCTCTCCTTTTTTCTCAGCTTTGATTTTGAAATCTTCACAGATAAGGACCTGTTGCAAGGTATGTTCTGCTGGGAAGAGAAGTAGAGGTCAGTACTATCCAAAACTGAAAATCTGAGTTTAAACAAAAAGTTTAAAGGATGATGATAAATTTGCTGTTCTGTCTTGCAAGTCACCAAAATAGCCCAGTTTAAATTTATAAGGGCTTACATGTCAGAAAATCCTGGTCAGTATATTAAAAAAGAAAATTAATACAATTACTAGTTCTGCAGGCTAGCAATAGTGAAAGAAAATGTGTGAAGGAAACAATTATATGATCCATTCTTAGAACATAATGTAGAGAAGCTCTGTGCCAGCCAAGCAATTGAAAAAGGGTGAGATTAAAAAAAAAGAAGTAAGGTAAGGTATGTCATCTGTAAAAATACCTCAATGGATTCACCACCCAAATACACATTCAGACAAGAAGGAAAAGTGGCCTTATTTAACTTCCCTGGACTTCGACAAAAACCAACATTCAAAATTTCAACAATGTGGTGAAAACACCTTCAAAAATAAGTAAATATTGGAAGTAATAATGTGAAACTAGATTTCATTAATAACTCAGGCTGTTTAAATGTAGCATTGTTAAAGCAACCTTTCTTTGCTTAATAATAAATAATTTGTATTGTTTATATGATTATTTCAACTTACTCAAGTCTTTGTATTTCTGTTTTGCAGCATCATTTCTTTGAAATGAAATTACTTTTACTGATAGCATAACAGCCAGTCAAAAAACCTGAAAGATCCTTAGGGCTATGTTGCGCAAATGCTACATAAATACATGTTCTCTGCATCTGCCAAAGCACTCACAAATTTAGTCAATTGAAAGTGAATAAATCTTTTGAATAAAGATATTTTTCTAGTGTTTTCCAGACATTTCAAAAACAATGAATATTAATAAAGACAAATGATAAACAAATTGAAAAGAATTTGTCATTCCTTATGATATAAAATGTCAAAATGAGTTTGTATTTTGGGGTTTTTTTACTGGATATTGAATTACATTCATACATTTTAAAGACTTGTTAAAGCATACCAGAAAGACATAAAATTTCTTTAACATTTATTTTTGATCAACTATTTTACATAGTTCTTTTGAGATAATTTACTTGAGATTAATCTCAAATATATAAACTGTCAAGTTCTTACAAAGGCATGCAGTGCTCTTTCAGAAAATGTTGCTACCTCTTCATATCCAGGAAATTGTTCAACTCTGAATTAGATACCATGCACTTGAAATGTTTGATCACATCTTTAGAAGAAAGAAACAATCCTAGATGATATAATAGAAGCTGCTTAAATTTGTATAATCTTGGTACTGTCCCTAACATTATGAGGCAGAAACAGATGGAGAATGAAAAAAAAGTACCATGCTTCTGGGGAAAACTTGCCATGGCAGAGAAGACTAATATGGCATTTTCAATCAGAAAAATGCCTTACTCCTTCTCTGGCATGGTCAGTGAATAATTACCTGCAGTATTCCTGGCCTGATATCTGTCTCAGTTAATTAAGTAAAACATTAATTCATAGAAATTTAGCACTCAATGGTCTTTATTTGAATGAGTATGCTTCTCTAGCTTAATTTCAATCTTGTCTGAATGTTATAAGTTTTTTTACTATAATGATGGAAAAAAAGGAGAAATCAAACAGTGAAAAGACCATAAGGAAAAACAAATATGGAGTGAGCAAAATCAGAAGTAAGTATATAGCTATTGCATGAATGAATACAGAATCTTCACAATGCCAATAAGAAAATACACCGTATTGTATATTTTCAAGGATCATAGAGAAAATACTCTTTTAGATTCTGAGTAGCTGTTTCAGAAATAGTGACCCTCTTTGATAGCTTGAATATATTAATTGAATTTGAGTTTGAGACCAAATAGAAAAATACTATAGTTTAGGTGAAGGCAACTTTAATCTGATTTTGGGCATTAACAAAGAAATTTGTATGCCACCAGCATATTCTTTCATCTGTTTTGAATACTCAGTGGAGTGGGAACCATTAGAAATTCTGCAAATACATGTAAGGAGGGAAAAAACACTTCCTAAATTTCTAAGAGACTCCAATTCTCAAAGTGATATCCTGGAAATAGAAGAAATGTGCTTGATAAGAAGTGAACTGTTAGACAAGACATGGTTCTGTTCCCGAGTCTATTATACAGGCTTGGGTCCTTAGGACAAGTCATCTGCAACTGCCTGCAAAACACTGTGTTCAGAATGGAAATGTTTGCCTCCTTCTTATTCCCTCTTTGTACTTCCTACCCACAAACACAGGGAAAGAAATGGGTCCATTTTTTTCACATTCATCTGTTCTCCATATTCAAAAATTCTATCAGATTTTTGACAAACAAATAGTTTCTATTTGAATATTTTAAGAAATTTAAAAGGATCATTAACTAATTATATTCACTCTCCTCAACAGATAGTAAAAAGCCCCCATGGTTCATCAGAATTTAAAATGCCTTTCTGATTTCTGTCAGCATCATAACGCTGATAGCTGGGCCTGTCAGAGCGCTAGGTAAAGTCACTGGACCTCCAAACCTTCTAAAGATAATGTAAAGAGAAACTTGTCATCCGAGCTCCTCCATGAAAATTGAAACATCAGAAGTTCCTGTTAGCTTTCCATCATAACAACTTGCACAAGTTAGAAATATTTTCCCATTCTTTACGTACATTTAAGAGGCCGTATTTCTGAATTATGGATAACCTTAGATACGGAATTATGTGCATAAAATTATAATATTTATAATGCCCACTACTTCTAAGTACAGAATTAAGTAGTCAGCTTAAAAACTTCTTAAAAACTCAACTTCCTTTTTTCACAGCTGCAAACTAAGTAAAATTTTTACTATTAGAGATATATAAAGTAAATAAGAAACTAGAGTTTCAAGATCAATTCTACAAAATGGGTCATGGAAGCAACATACCTTAAATTCTGAATGATTGATTAATACTACTTTAAATTACTGCTTTAAAAGGAAATTACAATAGCTTTCTTAAAAATAATATCAGTATTTAGGAAAATGTACTGCATATCCAAAGGACTGCTAACTAAATTAATTTCTTAACTTAGTAAATTAATTTCCCATAATCATACTGGCAAGATAGTGTGTGTGTTAGATCAATGACTCATATGTTGTGTTCATCACTAACCTTCAATAGTTCTTGAAATAAACTCTAAGTGAACTGTTCTTGAACTTACTTGATAAAATGTCATCTAAGTGCATTTTTTCTGCATTAGTCCTATATACACTTATTATTCTAATTGAGTATAAATTGAACGGCAGAGAGTATGGTAAATGGTATTCAGGTTTTAGATTAGAAAAATATTAGCTGTATACTGTGCCAGCACATATAGCTAAATAAATGAACTTGATGTAATTGTGTATACTTAAATGTAAGCTACATAGGACATTCAATTAATGAAGCACATTATGTGAAGCATTAGCAGTACTAAATGATCTGTTTATCATTCACATCAAATCATCTTTTTCCATTAAATGCTTGTATCCCATAATAAGTATTAGCCTCTTGTCTCAAAATGAAAATAGCAATTTACTGGCTTGCCATTATAATGTTAATGATAGCAGTACTCTGGAAAGGAAAAATACAATTAAAATATATATTATCCAGTATGTTTTTCCTCTTCCCTTTTTGAATAAAGACTGTTGTAGGTAGATCATACAGAAAAAAAAATCTGAAATCTGATAACATATATTTTCTTTTTATGTTTTTTTCATAATTTAATTTACATATTGATTATATAGCTTGAAAAATCTCCCAGTTTGATTTAGTAAAGCAAAAATGCCTAAGAATAAATTGATAGCTGAAATTGGGATATGTACTTCATCTGCATTAATAAACTGCACTGATTAGGATTATTTAGTAAGAAAAAGCCCTTTTGTCATTTTCATTTAGCATAGACTAGCACATTCTATATGTCTTTTCACAGTATTCTCATCTTTTTACAGTATTCTTACTATATTCTGCAAAGTCAAACACTTGGTCAAACAGAAAATGATGGAATAGTAAAGACTTATAAATTATTTGTAGAGGTAGCAATTTAGTATTTGTGAAGCTTTGTTTTTAACTGATTTGTGTTGCTAGATGTAAATTACAAGACAGAACAGCTGTAGTCTGACATTTTACTTAAATAATTTTTTACCAATGTCTTTGTCTATTAATATGTTTCATGAATTCTCCTGTGTGTGAGAGAGTATGGATTTTTCTCCACTTTCAGAAACGTTAAGGAAGCTTTTTTTAGTTACTTGCATTACATATACACACTCTGAATTTGTTCTTTTAAGATAATACTTAATATTACAGATTAAAAGACTTTTCTGGAAGTTGTGAATAGATTGAGGAAAAAACCAATAAAGCTCAAAACAAATTACTAGATTTTAAAACACTTGAAACAAAACCATTTTTGTGGGATGAAATTTTGCTTAGAGAAACACATATTCTCATCTCCATATACAAAAGAATGAACAGTCAGAAAGACTGAAGTATCCAAACATATTAATAACATCAGATTTTAAATATTTGATAACAGTGTCAGAGAAAATGAAACACCAAACGTTAAAAAAAAAAAAAAAAAGAGATTTGCAGTATTAACTATTTCTGAGTCATAATGTTTTTTTCAATTTGAGAATGTAACATTTTCTTTTCAAGGATACATAGCATATCTGCTAATCTCAATGGTGGCTGCAGCTTTATCTCACTATTTTGCTTAATCACTTCTGTTACTTTTTCCTAATTATATCTTGCTGTCAATAAACTAAAATCTCTTCTTACGAATCAGTCATAGAGCATTACCAACTTTCCAAAAGTCACTGTTGAGCTCTGCAACAGATCAGCTTCTTTTCTGACCTTCCAATCCTGAGTTGCATCATATCTCCATTTCTAGTACACCATGCATGTTCTTGCTTCAGAAAAACTACTTTTATATGATTTGATCAGCCAGAATCTCATGTCAGTTCAGCATCTAGGTTTTTAATTAAATGTACCGAACTTTAGTAAGAAAAATCTGTCCTTAGAAATCATAGAAAATAATTTACTATTCTACTTTTTGTAAATAAATTATTCTCCTTCTCTTGCTATTCTCTTACTGTAGCTGTAGAATGATTTAAATGTCTTATATGTTTACTGAAACTTGCATTCATTTTCTTCTAATATTCTACATAGACAAAGGAAAAGGGAATTTAATAGCACTCTGCTTATCTGAATCATACCATGTCTGTAGAAAAGTATTTCACTGCAAATACAATTTAGTGGTTTTACAGACTGAGTACTACACATGGCTGCCAGTTTAACATTATTGCACGGGATATTTCCTGATGTATATTTTTTCTTATTTATCTTCATTGTTCTGGTTTCATATCTTTATGTCATGGCTCTACATGATGTCTCTTTCTTGAAGGCTCAAAACAGATTTGAAGAAAATTCCTTGCTTCACAATAGAAAATGTGAGTTTTGCTTTGACTGGAAGTCCAGAAGGTCTGCCCAGCTATCATTTTGCTTCATAGGAATTAAGCCAATTGGAAGTAGGTTATTTCTGTGTACAAAATATACCAGTATATTAGAAATCAATGATGTTTTCTCCATAAAAGGTCATTCTTGTGAATATATATGCCACTTTATATTTCTATGTGGCATCATAGCTTGTTTCCTTCTTATTTGACTATGACACAAAATAATTCACACATTCATGCCATATGTAAAAGAGGGAATATTGAGGAATTTATTTCTGACCTTGTAATATATAGAATTTTAAAAGTGACAGTGGATTGGAGGAAGAAAGTGTTACCTTTCCAACTACACTGGTTAAACTAACAGTTTATTAATTTTCTCCTCCTACAAATAAAGATTGTAAAACAATCATTATTTACATGACAGTGCATGAGAAACTTTAGTAGAAATATGTAAAAATCAGAAGGTATAGAAAACCTTTAAAATATCTTTAAAACTTTTAAAAGAACAGGTTGACACTTGACATCCAAATCATGAGGTAAAGTATATGTTATCAGTATATATTGCTGACCCAATAAATTATATCATTAAAAAAGCTGTCTTAAAGCAAAGTATATCCATTCGTAGAAAGCTTATCCCTGTGCAATATTCAAAAAAATGGGTAAGGTTGAAAGATCTAAAGCCTTTGTAATAGCAGGGGATCATTTGGATAGAACAGACGGGGATAATTCTAAAAGCCGAATCATGCATGCACTGTGAAGAGGAATAAAGGAATGAAGAATATAGAGATAACAAGTTCAGAAGAGAATTTATTCAAAATTTCTTGGAAGTAGTGTGAAGAAAGTGCTCAGATTGAAGAGGTAAGCAAGAAACATCAGTCAGTTACCCATGTGAAAATCATTCTTTGAACAGTGATTATTGATCTCTTTTCTGGCCAGTATCCAATGGGAGAATAGATGACAACCTAATTTTGCATCATACACACAAGTGACATATAACTCAGTAGCTGATCTGCTGAAGTATGATTTTTTGTTTCAACTGTGAGCTGCAACTGTCATAAACATGTAGCACACACATTCAATTATGTTCATTGAGGCATGCAGAAAAAGAATTATGCTGATTCCAGAGCTCTCAACTGCCAGTGTCAGAAATGACCATTGTGCAAAAATCCTAATGAACTTTTCACACAGCACAAAGGTGTTAGAAAACATCTTTTGAAAGGTTAGCTAATTCTTTTTAAAAGACTTAGAACATTGGTAATTTTTTCACCTGCCATATTATTGTAGAAGCAAACAACCCTCAATGCCAGGAACAGATTTTTGATCCTTGCATGCTCTCATACCTGAATCAGAAGGGCTGAAAAGCCTTCAATTACAGTTTTCTAGGTGTTTGTACCTTCTACATATGAACCAAATAACTTTCTCTTCAATAAGAGATTTATTTGCTCTCCTCTAGCCCCAAATAAGACTAAAATACTTAAGCTCACAAAATGCTGTTATTTCCAGAAATTATATGTTTTCACCTCTTCCAAATGTGAATAAGGTTGTTGGAAGTCTGGGATCTCCTGAAACTATTACATTTACAGCCTTTTCTCTCCATCCTCAATATCTTCATATATCCTTTCCATTAGTTCTAATACTGACATTACCCATTGAAGAGATTTTATTGTAATTCCTAAGTCCTTATTATTTTCTGAAATGGTCTGTCAAATGAGTCTGTGAAAAGCAGACATAAACTTTGATTTTGGTTTAGTTTTGCATTGCTATACTTTATTGCATTGCTAGCAACCTTACTAGCCAATGCAAGTGTTTTGTAACAGTAACCTGTCCTACTCATTATTTAGAATCCCACTAAACTTCATTCAATTTTAAATCAGCCTTGGATTTTGATATTTTAAATAATTAAACCAGTTTAAAAATTAATCTTTGGAATATCTTGAGGACTAGATCTCTGATAAATAAGGTTAATTAGAATCAGTGTTTTGAGATTTGTTGATGAACCAGTGTTTATTTTGAGATTCTTGTGCATATTTTCCATGCAAGTGGTGAAGAGAAAAAACTTCCTAAAGCTTCAGCATGAGTACAGTGGTTTTAAAGCACTTTAGAAGACATGATAAACTATTTTAATTATACAGACTAAAACTTGTTAACTCTTGGAGATGTACTCCAAGTCCAAAAAGATCAGAAATTAAAAAAATAAAAGTAGGTGGCTGACAGATAAGACTGAAAAAGGGCCTGATAGATCAAAAAGTTAGGAAGGTAAAATGAACTAAAACAGAAAGACTTTTGAAATAGCAGAACAAGAACTGAATACTGATATTTAATAGAGAGAAAATGTCCTTTATCTGAGATTGGACTAATGAAGATGATACATTAAGAATTTAAAATGCTGGCTATAAAGGTTTGCAAAATAAGTCTCTTCTAAATGAAAGTGCTCTAGGTTACTAGGTGTGTATACTGAAGTGCACTGAGCATAGAAAGGAACAGCTGAAAAGCTAATTTTATGGTTTTTATTTTAATTGTTAGTTTTTAATTTTTAATTTTTAAATTTTATTTTTATTCAGAATACAGCATAACATTTTGCAATTTATGGCATTTTAAAAGTGTAATCCAGAAATGACTGACTAGATATTCGTTCTTGAAAAAAGTAATAAAATCCAAATTCAGGATTTCATTAATAAAGAATTAGACACTAAAATATCCTTAATGACAACCAATTTGGTTTTAAAGGAGGTAGTGTAACTAAATTAGTCAGTTAATCACAATTCATACAGGATTTTGACAAGTGCAGCTTAACAATTTGCCACTGACTTTGCTCCAGAGAGAATCAGATTGCATCTATCAGGTCAAACTTACAAGGCTACCCTAAATTTGAGAAAAATACTCAAGTTAATTCTGTCTTCATTTTTTCCTGGCTTTTAAGACACTAAAATAGCTATTCAGGAATACAAATTGCTACCAGTGAGTAGCAGATGGGAACTTTTTATGATCTGGCCAATTGCATTCTATTCTTCCAATTATATTTAACTTCACCCTGTTACAGGAGAAGATACAGAAGTGTTCACTCAGATAATGAGAATTCCACCCCAATTTAAGAGTACTAGCATTTTAAATTCTGTTTCAAGTATTTGTCATTCCATAATATAGGAACAAAGCTTTCTTCAGAAAAAGATGGTATCAAAATAAAAGTTCCTTTTAATGTTCTCCTGTCGTTGCACACTAACATTATTCATTACTGCACAACATTAATTTTTTTCCTTTTCACTGTAGAAATCCTCAGATAAGTACAAAGGCACACATTTCAATTATAAACTCCATAAAGAAGATTGCCACTTTTTTTTTAAACTCATAAATATTTCTTACAATCAGACCCCAAAAGTATGGAGTTGATAAAGTTTGTAGTACCTTAAAAGTTGCTAAAGCAACTTCATTGTTATCAGCAAGCATGCTATAATTGCTACAGCAATTTATCACTGTTAACACGAGACTATTTTTATAAATACTTCTGAGGCTCTTGCAGCTGCAACTTCAGATTCTCAGTTGCTATTTGGAACCACTCAGGGGGTGGATGAAGTGGCATTCTATTGTTTCACCTGAGAGTCTGCCTTGAGAACACAAATTGTATTGAATTCAGACTCCAAAACTGGGTTGAAAGGTTTGCTCTATAAAATTTAGTTCACATAATGAAAACTGAAGAGGCAGTAATTCTGTGTCAGGAATCATAGGAGAAGAAACTCTGATACAATTCTGAGTCATTGACAAGCTATGGACCCTTTGCAAAAACAATGAAATTCAAAGCAGTCAAGCTTACTAATGAGTTTGGCCCAAATTTCATATTTTGATTAAACAATATCAAATACCAACTCCATTTAAAAATATTTAAAGATGTATTGATATTTAAGGCTTTGTGAATATTTTTATATATTTGTAAGCTTCACTGTAAATAAATATTTCCATTTTCAGTTCATGATCCTGAAACAAAGAAAATATAACACATTCTCAAATACAGTGACTTAGAGCATGTGTATGTGTGCCTTTGTTTTCTTGAATGTATAAACTGTCTTCTCTAAAGGGTTTCTATCCCATTTCTTACCAATCAGATTAACATATTTCCTATTTCATCCTTTTAAAAAGGTTTCATATATATATGTATTTTAAAAATCACAGCATTTCTTGGGCACTTAAGAATACAGAGAATATTATTTCTTAGAAAAAAATCAAATTAGAATGCTTAAGTAAGGGTATCTTCAAGGCTGTAGTGTACAGGCAGGTAGAAAGGAGACAAACAGCAAGAAGTCATAAAGGTGCACATATTCTCAGAGTAACAAAAGCCAATTTTTTCAGGAATGCCCAGAAGCTGGATGAAGTTTATTACAGCACAGAGGAGACAAAATGTTGTTGAGGACAGTGCCAGTGAATAGGACTCAGTGAATAGACTCAGTGTCCAGAGAGTAGATCTATGCACAAATTTCTTTAAAATTAATTTCCCTATTTCCCCAAAGTTCCCCAACGTTCTGTGTTTCTCAGTTTGAAACCTTTTGATTAGAGTTTTGGCTTAATTGTTTGCAGCTCAAAAGAATTTGACAGGTTCTGGTGTCCTCATTTTAAGAAAAACAACTGAACGGCCCCAAAACTCTGGTTGGGCAGAAAGCCACATTTTTGTTTAAATGACAGTTTCACTGCAACTACCAACGTATTTAGCCTTTGGAAGGACCTAACACTGTTGTACATAAAGTTTTTAAGTACCACATTATCATAATATATCTGACAGTCTAGTGCTTAGTGTTTACCTATTAAGAAAGTACATGGAAATCTATTCATTGTAGCCTGTGTTTGCACCAGAGAAATATAGATGTAACAGTGATTTGTCTGCTTTGTTCTCTAGCAACGAGAGGACAGGAAGAGGCTATATGTTATTAGTGTAGAAAAAGATTGTCCTCTGGGTTTTTTATCCAATAGAAATAACTCATTTAAAAGTGTCAGGTCTGGCCTTTCATTAATGATACTTTCACATTTGCTGAAAATCTTCAGCCACAGAAGATAGCTTGCTGTTATGTGCTTGTTCTTTGTCATGACTTTAGAAATAAAAATTATCTCACATAGTTTCATTAATTTTTATTTTGAAAATAAAAAATCTTTTGTGAATTCAAACGCATTTGAAAACAGAATTTGTTTCACTAGTTTCTCTCTCAAAATTCTTATTTTTTCTTATTGTCTTTTCTTACGTTATCATCATTTGTGACAGGATGATCACGAGAAAACTGCTGTTATGCCTGAAATTCTTAAGTAGTCTCCCTTTTAGCTTCAAATCTTTTTTGTATCCCAAACTTTCAGATGATTTGAGGGTGAGGAACTTCTGTGTATGAAAAATGCTGTTTTCGCTATGATATTCAGTTTTTGAAAGATCTAAGGTTAAGACTGAAACTAGCATTATTTGTGAAATGTTCTAAGAAATTAATTTTCTAAAATAATGCTTTTTAATTGGACATATGAATAATAGGATACATTTTTCTTAAGTATCACTGCTAAAATCCGTTTTTGATGCAATTGTTGAGGTCATAGAGTCCACAATTTTTCTATGACTCTCTAGCAACACTTGCATCCAATTCTTTGCTGAACTGTATGCTGGAGATTTAATGTACTTTTTAGTACCTTAATAGGAACTAAATAATTGAAAAATGCCATAAATTAAATCAGCTTATCTGCTGCTTTTAATTTCTAATATAGTAATCCCTAATTTTACTACTCCTTGTTTTTTTAAGAAATATTTGTGTTTCAGATTTAAACAGTTGCTCTCCTTCTAAGTATCTGGTCCTAGAACTCATCAAAATATTACCTTCTGAGACAAAAAATTTTACTATTTTAGCTGTTTTTCGATAAAGAAAAATACACTGCCATTATAAATGCTCATAGGTTCTTTAGACTGACAAGAGAAAAATTTCTTTTCCCCTTAACCCCTAAACCTTGCTTTGAACTTCAGAGTACGAGACAACAAAACCCCTGCAGTGAAAGATTCTTTCTTTTCATAGCCAGTATCAGAAGGGCTGGAGTTTCTTTTGCTGGTTGCTTTGTCTTGTTCATGCTCCTGAAAAAGACAGTCCAACACACATTGAATTTGACACTTCACTTCAGGACAAATCTGCAAGTGTGGTTCTCTCTTCTATTCATAAATGCCTGGAAAATAAGCGGAGCTCCATCAAGAGTCAGGACTAGAGGTTGTGAGAGTGACAGCATGTTTTACACACATGCATGCCAATGTGACAACAAAGTCCATTTTTAGAAAGCTTCATAGAAACCTCTCTGCATCAGTGTCAAATTAGAGATACTGTTCTGAAACACTGATTACGACTGCATATTTAGCCTGTGTCAGCTGAAAGTATCTGACTTATCTATCCATCTATTACTGCCTGCTGCTCCCGTGAATGTCATCTTGTCAATGCACTCGTCATTACATTCAGCTGGAAGGTTTGCAGACTTTCAGCTCTGAGAAAGAACCATTATGGTGTTTATGTATGACTTCAGTACTAGCAAATCCCTTTTTAAGGACTGTCAAACATCTTGGTAATAATTTTTTTGAACAAGAATGAGTGAACAAAATTGAGTGAATTCATGAGCTTACTGTTCCATTTTTCAAGGTAGAGTTTTTCAATGGTTCTTTATGCCCTTATGAATGTTCCACTTCTATGCTTCCTTTAATGTAGCTCTGGCTTCTTGTGTAGTATTATGTATTTTCAAAAGTACAGTTCTGTGTGAGAATATGTGTGGAAAATTAATGTATAAGGCAAATTTTATGATGAGCTGAGGGAGAAGACAGAACTGTTTAGCAATACTTAATTTTATTTTTAACATGTCCTCCATAAATTAAATGCTTGTTGAGTTAAAGTTAATGTATTATAAAACCAAAGTATTTTCCAGTAAGTCTGCAATATCTAAGATTATAAATTTCTTGTCTCCAGGTTTTTCAGACAGTGAACTTACATTATCTGAAACTTATGGAGGGCAGATTTGCTTGGGTTTTGGTTAGTTGGGGTTTTCTGCTTTGTTTTTCCTCTGTGTGTGCATCTATAAATAGAAATTACTAAAAAATAATTTCATGTTTGCACTCAAAAAATGTAGGAAAAAGCTGATTAAATTATTAATTTTTTCTATGTCATAAGTCACTATAGTATTTAGTTTTTTGCTTTCTGAAAATTCTAACAGGTTAAAAATACTGTATGATGATATAAGAAAAGCTTATTGGTTTGCAAATATGAATAAGATAAATAAGTTAAGAGATGCTCTTAAAAGAGTAGAACCTAGTAAGGTGAATGGCATAATGTGATCAAGAGATATGCAAAAGAAAGGAATTAGGGTATTTGTCGAGATATTCTTTCTGTGCTCTGGACTCTATTGTTGGCCACCTCATTGAACCACACTCCTGCAACACCAGATGTCAAAGAGGTGATATGATTGAGCAGAAATGTGCTTATTAAAGGTCATGATAACATTGCAAAGATGGAAATAGAAACATCAGAGCAGAAGAGAGCCAGGAAGATAAAATATTTTTCTTTCTGGCTTCCATCTACCACTGATATCAACTGGATTAATGCACGTGGCTAAGGATTTATCTGTGAACAAATATTTTAGGTCCCTATTAAGCATATTTATTAAACAGTTTTACTAAAATTAGACAACCAAAAAATAGTTATACTAAAATTAATTCCTGCATCATTGAATGACTAATAATTCAAATTTAATAAAGAGACCTTGAATTTGCTTTTGTTTTAGCACTGTCTTTTATTTTATTTTTTATTTCATGTTGTGGTAGTTATGCCAAGAGTAGGAGTGTTACTGGACAGCTAGGGAGTACACGGAAATGAAGGAATCTATAAGTTCTGGGAATAACTCTGCAGTCCTTTTCTAGAAGGAAATATAGCCCACTACTATATTTGAAATAGCAACTCCCTACTATTTGAAACAGTTTAGAAGGCCTTACTGACCCCTATATGTTGTTTTCTGTGCTGCTATTCTTGAGATGCTTTATAAAAAAAACAACCCCGTGATTTGTATTTTTTTTCTAGCATAAAAATAATTTTAAGGCTGATCTAGTAATCAATGATGTTGACCTAGTAATCTCATACTTGGCTACTTTTGTAAAAGTAAAAATGTTTTTACAAATGCATCATCAAAAAAAGGAGGGCTAAGGAAAATTTCCATCCATCATTTATTGCATACAAGGGGAAATATAATGACACAGGATACAGAAAAGGATGTGATACTTTATTACTTTTTTGCCTCAGTCTTTAATAGTAGGGTCAGTCATCCTAAGGGTACCCAGCCCACAAGCTGAGAGAATTGGGGAGCAGTTTGACCATAATCAAACCCTCATGATCAAAGGGATAAAGCACCTCTTTATATAGAAAGACCGACAGATTAGGGATTGTTCAGCCTGGAGAAGTGAATTTCCCAGGGAAAACCTTATAACAGCCTTCCAGTACCTAAATGGGGGTCTAGAAAAAAGCTATGGAGAGTTTTTACAAGGATGTGTAGAAATGGGAAAAGGAGGAATGGTTTTAAACTGAAGATACTAAGTTTAGATTAAATATTAGGATGGTATTCTTTACTGAGAGGATGGGGAGATGCTGCAACTGGTTGCCCAGAGAAGCTGTGGAAGCCCCATCCCTGGAAGTGTTCAGGACCAGGTTAGACAGAGCTTTGAGCAAACTGGTCTAGTGAAAGATGTCCCTGCTCATGACAGGGGCATTGGAACTAGATGACCTTCAAGATCACAGAGTCACAAAATCATTTCACTCAGAAAAAAAACGTTAAAATCCTCACATCCAATGTTTAAGCAATTACTTCCTTGTCAACTAGACCATAACACTGAGTACCATGTCTAGTTGTTTCTTGAACATCTCCAGGGATGGTGACTCCAGCTCCCTGGGTAGTCCATCCCAATGCTTAATAATTCTTTACATAGAGAAATTTTTTCTGGTCCCTTGAAAGACAAGCCATTCTATGATTCTATGAAGAGAAAGAGAAGTATTTAGGCAGATAGTAGTGACATTGAAACAGAAATTTTGTCAAGGCAGTGAGATTATGCTAGAATATAGTAATGGAACATTCTTTTGGTTTTAGAATTATTCTTTTTCCTACCATATGAAGAAAGGGAATTGACCAGTCTTATTCTAATTAATTAAAATGCAATTCTTATCCACTAATTCAGATGGCTAGATGTAATTATATGTTTTTCATTGTTATGTTAAATGGATAAAATAAAGACCATTCAGAGCAGAAAATGTTTAATATGCAAGGTACAAAAAGGAAGAGTTGTTAGTAAACTGTAAATACTCTGAGGCATAAGCTCATTACTTTTGTTGCTATGCAGAAGAGCCCCACTAATTCACATTAATGACTTGGAGACTCACTGTAAATGACTGAATTTTATTATGAGACACGAGATTAAATAAATGGTAAAACTCTCATGGACTTGCAGTTGTAGTTGGATTGGTATCAAGGCAAATGAATAAGAAAAATAGCAAGAACTAATGACAAAATATCTGCTGGTCATTTGTATGATGGACAGTTTCATTTCAAGTATTTACGGGGGAGCATAGATGGAACTAACTAGGTTAATTAATCTAGGTTTAAGTAGAGAAAATGGAACAAAGCTATATCAATTTTCAAAACAAAATGACACATTGCTTTTGGAAACTCTTCCTCATATATTGAGATTGTTGTTTTGTCTCCCAGTTTAATATAATAATACTAATACTACTACTAATAATAATAAAATTTGGAACTATTATTTTGGCCACAAAAACATACACTTCTAAAGAAAAAATGCTGAGGAATAGATTCTGAGACACCTAATTATTGCAGGCTGATTCTGTATTTTTCATGATGGTATTACATAGAAATTTGCTAATTTAATAGTCACTCACCAGTTGTGATTAGATGCAACATGCTAGCAACAGTACAATCCTTTTTGATGACCTTCTCTATTTTTTCTTACACAATGTTTTTCTTAATAAAAGAGGAAGAAACAAACTATTCTACATCACAAATTATTCAAAAAATAATTCACAAGGTGCTTTCATACTTTCACTAATCATAAATTACCACCTGCTAATCTGGAAAAAATCTGCAAACAATTATTAGCCATTGACCTAATGAAATAATGCTGTTTGGTTTTGTACATCTTTTTCTTAATACTATGCTTGCCATCTGGATCTGAATTTAAAGATATAAAATTCTGTAGAAATTGGAGATGTACAAGGGGAAGGATCTATTTCAAAATAAGTGGAGAAAAGAAAAATCACATGGACTAAAGATGTCACAAGATGAACAAATAAAATGCACTGGAAAAGGTGTATGACCACTTAACTACTGAAAAACATCTAGGATTTGTACCCATTATCACAGAAAGATTGAAAAGTTGTTCACACATAAAATTTCACAAAATCAACCCCATTTATCTGTATTCTGTAAGCTATAAGTAGCTTTTCTACATTAGCAGAATTAATTCTCAGGATTCTGGCAACTAACTTACATAGAATAAGGATTTCTGGAGACTACATATGTGAGAAGTTCCAGCTTCTGATTTCAAGTAATTCTATTGTGGTTTCTTTGTGTTTTCTAAGTTAAATTAAATACAAAACAGATAGCCATGGTGCTGAACATTTTCTGTGGCAATTATTCACATACATAGAAACCCAGGTCTTGAAAGGGTTTAGATGTTACTCTTCCTAGAATGGAAACAAAAAGTGGTGATTTTTGTTTTATCAAAGAAAATAAAGCCCTGAGGTAGCCCTTTAGGTCTCTGCATCTAACAGTTTAACATATCTCTTTCTAACACAGAGATATTGAATGTGCCCTGTGTATTTTACCATCTTACACAGCCCCATAGAGAAGTTGTTGCATTGTTGTGCTTAGTCTTGTAGATGTGCTCCAAATTCCATGTAAATGGCAAACAAAAGCATCAACAGCCCACAGCAGGGCACTCTGGAGAGGAGGAACAAAGATATTGGCCTGCTGCCTTACTCCTGCAGTATCCAGGAGACCAATCTGTAGCTCAGGTGGGCTGCAAAGTGACTTCCGTGACACTGTTCCACAGGCTTCCATAACAGCATCCTAAAGTGGACATCTTCATTATCTTCTCCCTTTTCAGCTGTAGTATACTAATTTTTTTTCTTTTTTTTTTTTTTTTGCTAAGAATTATTTATAATAAAAAGATTCCTTGAAACAGAAGCTTTTGATTCAGACTGCCAATCTAATGAGGTTACACTGTCATAATTTGTTTCTGGTTTTCTGACTGCTTCACCTTTATTTAAGTTGTGAACCTTCACCAAGAATGAAAAACATCACTCAGCAGCTTGATAGTGAGTATATCTTTGCACGAAGTGACAGACCTTGAGCAAACATCCTTCTTTGAAGGAACATAGTGATCTGATATGAATGACCTCAGTAAAGTGATATATTTGCTACTGAATCTCATGTAAGAAGCCATTTTCACTGCCCAGTTTCACAGATGTACTCTGAAACAGGTTTTTTTGTGGAAGGGAGAATAGGTATCCATTTACTAAAATTACACCATTAAACAAAAAAGGGGAAGAATTGCATATTTAAGAGGTGTTAAAATAAATGCAAATCAAATCAAATATAAACTCTGGTGTCAAATGCACAATGTGCATCCCTTTATAGAGTATTTCTTTAAATGAGTTTAACATTAAATAGGTTAACAAATACAACTTACTGGATGTGTCCATCAGTTATATTAGTTCAAACTGCATTCAGAGAGAAAGGTCTCACCTAAGAAAGAGAGAAAGAAATAGAAAGCAAATGTGTATTGAAAAAAACCCTGCCTTCTTTACCAAATAAATCTTTCTTAAAGGCATCTTCTGACATTCACTGTGGCAGAGAAAATAGCCATCAGCAACAACTGGCAGCCAAACAATATTGAGCTGCTTTGAGTAGTTCTCAAGAGATAGGAATTCTAGCAAGGAAATCCTTTTACACTGGCTGAAATGTCCAATTTTTTTTTACCTGTGATGACCAGATACTCAGCCAATAAATCTCTCCTGCAGCATCCCTCTGCTGCAGAGCTTGCTGAGGTTCTTTCAAAGCATTTCATTTCTATTGATTTTTTTATATATTAAAAGTATAGTGAAGGAGTGAAGATGTGATTTAGGCCTGAATTACTTCTTTATTGTTGCAAAATAAGCTAAAGTTTAGTATCTCAGATCTGGTTTTCTGTGATGCGTGAAATATCATCACCCTTTTCTAAAGATTTTGCTATCATTGCTTAAATGTCACAGATCACTTCCTGTTAGAAGTCTATGTGGAGACTATAAAGGTATTATAATACTGATAATAATGATAATAATAAATATTCATAAAGTAAATAATACACAGTTATAGATTAAGAAAATTTGGCTTATGCAGCACTTTGTGAAAATAATAGACCCGAAAAAAAAAAAAATGCAGTGCTTCCACGTAAAACTAGCACGCCAGTTTTTGCTAGTGTGGTTTGAATAGCAATGAGGATGGGCAGTGTATGACTAGCTGTTTGCAAGCACAACAAGCAGTGACCATATAGCCCAACAATATGTATTGCTATGCCTATTTACAGCCTATAAGCTTTTTACAGAAATTGCTAACATCTCTACTGAGGCTTGTCAGACTTGCTCTGTCTGAACTTTACTTGAACTCACAAATTTGTTTCACTGTGAAAACAATTTATTTATTTGGCCAGGTATTTATGGCTAAATATTTTTCCTCTTGTTTATTTTTATGTGGTGCAAGCATGGTTTTATAGAGGCTAACAAGCAGTTATTCTGTATAGAATGAAATATTTCAACTCTAACACAATGCAGTAGAGAAATGCAGACCTGTCACAGTAGCAGAGGCCTTGAGAAGTGGAGACAAAGGATGTGGCATAGAGGGGTACAGGCATGAGATAATTGGGTATGAAGCATAGATAAAGAGATCACACAGATATATGTTTCTGCTTGTGTAAAAAAAGTAAAAATAACAGTGTCATTTCAATGCCCTGGAAAGCTTACAGTGTCTACCATGGCTACATATGGATTTATAGGACCTCTAATGCCCTTATGATATCTAATATTAAAAAATACCAGGATATAAAATATGATGCCATAGGATACCTTGTTAATAGCATGTACTTAAGAAGATCTAGACCTTTTCTGATTACTCAGTATTATTTCTGTCTGCTAACTTCACAAGCTTCTGGGAATGTTTAAACCAGGTAAAGAGTTGCTTATTGTTCTTGTAAGCAGAACTTGTGTTTGGAGCTTCTGGTTATATTTCAGTAATCTAAGAAATCAAGTAAAGTTACTAAAGGATCTTGTCTATGTTCAGCAGTTACAATGTAAAGTCTAAGTTTAAATTATTTGGTTTTGGTTAATTTGCCTGCATACAGTATAATAGCAGGAAGGTCCTGTAGGAATCAGAAATCTATTGCTGTCTGAGTCGAATTAAAACCCAATATTTTTTAACTCATATGGCAAAATAACTTTATTTTCAGAGATATCTTTTCAAAGATGGTTTTGAAGAAAATTATTGTAAAAATAGATGAGTATACAAATTCTTTTGCATGAGAGGACACCAACTCTATAGTATATATGCAAATATATACTATATGCAAATCTATTTCCTAGCCATGCAGAAAGAAATAAGGATTTGATTCTTCAGGAAATAAAGTATGGTAGGTCTTTTAAAGAAGTGCAATAGCATTCACATTAAACCCAAAAAAGAATATTGAAAAGTACCTTGAAATTATGTGAAAACATAAATGTCTTTTTAGATTCATGGTCTTAAAAGAAATAGATTTCCAAACTGTTTTGGAAAATTTCCTCTGTTACATCTACAGCTCTGCTTTACAGGACTGAGATTTAAGAAAATGTAAATTCTTTCTTTTGTTGTGTTACATTAATGCTTCCTTTTTCTTGTATCCTAAGATATGATGAAGGGCAGCTTAGTTCATAAATAGCTCATTTTGCATTCTCTCTCACTAAATCTCAATGATATGTTTTGTGTAGTATACAAAGGCATACTGGAGTAAAATAAACAGAAAAGCATTAATCATCAGACGGATGACAAAAAGAAGAAAAGAAAATACCTGTTGCAATATAAAAAGAATTTTTAAAAAAGGTTAGAACAATGGAATACATCCAGTTGCGCAAAAAGTGCAAAAGTTTATTTAAAACACAAAGGGTGATTAAAAAATAATAGCAATGAACTAATTAAAATTTAGTGATTGAATTAAACAAAAAGTGAGAAATAATCTAGTTGCTAAGACCTTGACTTTATAGCATTTTATTCACATTACAAATAAATACTTTTAAATAATTTCTTTCCCACTTCTTTGCACAACTCTCAAAAAGGAGACCTCTGTATCATAGTTACGACATTTCCAAAGAGCTTATTACCTTGGTAATAATTTTATTTGAGTTTTCTGTAGTTTCTTTAAACATTTTTCTTGTACAGATCTGACTTATGAGTTTTGTTAACTTAATTCATTTATGAGAAGAAAACAAATCAACACAAACAACATTTAAAGAAAATAAAGACATTACTGGTCTCAATCCTCATTAGTTCAAAATAGCCAGATAGCTCTGTTTTAGTCATTGGCCAAGAAATTATTTGGAATTTGTCAAAGGGTCTGTGACTCTGTAGAGCTGCTACCTGTAGTCCTGCATATCAATTTTCAAGCTTTACCACACTCTTCAAGAATGTTGACCTTAACTTCTTACCAAGGATGCTTCACTAGCCTTTAGCTTTATCATCTTATTCAACACTCTACTGTCTACTCCTTACATTTTCTTCCTGACACTCTACTCTTTTATGACCTTTTTCAGAGCTATTTACCTTTGCCTGTCAGTTTAGGTTGTTCTATAATGGAAATTTTAGAGGCTTCTTCTCCTATAAGCCTACTGTCTTCCAATGAAAGAGAAAGAAAAAAAACCTGCAAACCCAAACTCATTTATTAATAACACATATACTAGAATTAAATTTTGAAACCAAGTGCATAGTAGAAATAGTTCCTCTTTTTTTTTTTAGCAGCTTTTTTATAAGAGCTCTATTCTTTGTTGTTCTGGTAGCTATGCTTCTGGGAGGCTTGGAAAACTAACATAAAGAAAAAAATGTTTATTTTATTCTTACATAGTGGTCATACAAATCCTTTCACTCGTTCTGTTTAACTCTTCTACCATAAAAAAAAGATCAGAAAATATGGTATTCTGTTTTAATCTTCTCTTTTAGGAGGCAAATAATGAAAGGAGAGTGGCAAAGATCAGCCTACTTCAATTTAATATTTTTATAGTGCTATTCAGTGGTTCAGTCACATAGCAGAGAATATAAGAGACTAGAGATGGCTTACTGTTACATAGCAAATGCCAGAAGATTTATTTTATAGAGTTTTAAGGAATTTTGTAATAAAAATAATTGTAAAATTATTTATCAGTGCATCAAAATAAAAAGGAATTTCTCAAATTTCATGTCAGGACACAGAAAACTCAACAGTTTATAAATAGGTAAAAAATATTAAGGGTCATGGCCTTTTTAAATCTCACTGTAGCAGCTAATTTTACTTTGGAATATTTTAAATAAAGTGGCAAACCCCCTTGAATTAAAACTACTTTAGAATGCTTAGAACAAGAGGATAAATATATATTTTCTTGATGAGCATCAAATTATTACATTTTTGCATTTTGAATATTAAAAAAAAGTTAAATCTTGTTTCATGGAAAGTGAGAATAGCTGCATTTCTAGTCGCTAGCAGCTGTTTTAAAAAAAAACAAGATGAAAAATTGAGTAAATGTAAGAGAAAACCACAACATTCCTTTAATGAGAAAGCCAATGTAATAAAAATTGATGATGTGGAAACTCTTCTAGTGAAATTAAAGATTTGAAGTATTCTTTGTTTTTGTGGGTTTTAAAGTTTTCTAGAAATAAGAACTTTTAGAATAATTTAAATATTTTTGAAGATAAAATTGCAAAATGTTTGTTGCTCTCTCTGTCCACAAGTGGTTGCAGGAATAAATCAATGTAAAATCCTAGTTCAGAAAAGCAGTTGTGAAGAATGTTCTTTATTTAAAAATAAAAACAAATCAGATCCATGTGCGACAACATACTAAAATGTAATGCATCATACATATGTGTGGTATTTTGAAGATCAGCAGAAGTTAAGCTCTTAATTCAGTTAAGTGCTTTTGTAAAACTGGTGACTATATGCTCCCTGGGTTGGTAAGGATGCTAAAAAAAATAATCTTTTATGTTCTGCTATTTAGCTGAAACAAAAAACAGTTTGCAAATATTATTTAAATGGTTGTTTGCACAATAAAGAATAACAGATTTACCAAGAGGTTTGTAATATAAATCTCTCCATGCTTTATCAGCACTAGGGAACAAATTCTTATCAAGATTGTAGAGTGTAAACAACCACAGAATTCCTGTTGTTATGAAGTAAAAGTTATTTTAAAATATAACAGGTCAAAAAGCTGTCTCTTGCAGGGAGGATGAAGCATGAAGAAAAAAGTGGTTATAGTGTCTGTGCTTGAAAATAGAGTTGTTTAAATATAGCTGTATTGTTATACTCTTTGCCAAGTTACTTGGTTAGTTATATAGAGTAACATTCATCTTTGTGAAGGCCAAAAAAAAAGAGTGAAATCCCCAAAGATCCCTTTGCTTTCTTCCGCTGGAAAAAAGAATGAAGAAAAGAAAATATCAGGTCTTCACTTGACAATTCTGTGCATGTTCATATTCTTTCAACAGATATTAAATATCTTGATAATAACTTTTATACTGAAGTTTGCATTTACTTGGTTTTTTTTCTCCTTTGCAGTTCTTTTAAATTTGGATCAAGGTAAAATTTTTAAGAATTAAAATAGAATGATTGCTGCTGCATCAGAGCATTCAGAATAGGAGGCTGAGGTGCATGGTTGACAACAAAAACACCCACACAGACAAATTGCTTCAAACAAATGTAGGGATTTATAAAATATGCAGAAATTGATTGGGCGATTAATTAACATTCTAACATCAACCTTCCCTCAGATATTCTTTTTAAAACATTTGTTCTTGCAAAAAAAAATGTGTATGGTCACCTATAGCAAAAGGTATCTTCCTGGAGGTTTCCATGTTTTTGATTTTATGCAGCACACTGAAGTATTGATAAATCACTCGTGAGTTCCATACACCTTCAATGCACCTTCAGCCTCATCTGCAGTGCTCAAGCTGTCAAACTCTGAATCCCTTCTGGACAGAGCTGCCAATCATGCTAAACCATGTGAACAGCTTAGCGACACAGACAGATGTTCCCAGAGAATGAGACAGAGACCACCAAACTCACTCATTTATAAATTTAACAGGACGGGAATGTAGGACTTCAGTGTGAAAGTCTAATTTATTTATCTGATAGTTTCTTTCAGCTGTGGTTTTAGAAGATAATTTTGCAAATAAACTATCTCAGCCCTTTTATATTTCTACCACCAAACCAGAGGGAATACACTTGGCCCCGTTCAAGCTTTCAAACTCATCATTCTTCATGATTTTGTGCTAATTCAGAAAACAGCTTTTCATACTAAGCTCTGAACTTTATTTCTCAAACCTTCTTTCACTGGGAAAGAAATATGACATTGAGGCTTAAATGTAAGAATTTTAACAGGAAAGAGACTCAGAAAAAATAAGTTTAAAGCAAAACCTGAAACACAGGAACACAACAATAACTTGTAAAAAAATCCCCAAAAAATAAAAAATGGAGGGACAAAAGATCATTATTTACATAGGTATGATTTTGGTTTAAATAAGAAATATCCAAATGTTCTTAACGCCTTCATCAAAACAAACAAAAAAAAACATTAAAACATTTTTACCTGTGCCTGTGGTAAGATCATAGACACAAAATTGAACAAATAATAGAAGGGATGTATATAATCACGACAAAAAATAAAATCCTTGTACTTTTAAAACATATTTTTAGTAAAGCCTAGTTCTGACACATGTAATAACACATTTTCTTCAGTTGTAAGTATGATATGTTTGAGAAGACATTCTGAACTAAACTCTTTTTCCCAAAAAGCTTTGTCAATTACCCTTATTAATGTATTTTGGCTTTTATGAGACTGTTTACAACCCATATCACAGGAAAAATAAACAGATTTTCATATATTGTTATTAATTTTTATTTTACTTAATAGTTTGAAGAAGAAGTAACTTACATGTTCCATTTTCTGAGACCAAGATAAGGCAAAATCCAGTGAGGAGCTTTTATCCAGAAATGGTGAACAATAGATCATTTTAGTCAAAAGATTGAAGTCCAACTTACAGATCTAAGGATGATATTTTTCTTCTGGGTATATTTCTTGAGTCTTTAAACTCATACACTAATGTTACCCTGTGTGCAAAATTGTATTTGAGTCTGGAGTGCATTCATTCTTTAAAGAGAATTTAGCTGTTTCTCAGAGAGCTAGGAGAATTCATAGATTTAAATTTTATCCATATACATGGAAAGTTAAACACACATGAGATATGAGATACAAAACCAAAAAAATTGAATCTTCAGCAGGGAGTCACCTAAATTACTGAATACAAATAGAAAAAGAATGTCTCTTTTATCTTTTTCCATTGCAGAATTTTTCTTCCACCAGCAGTAAAGATTCATAAGGATTTAATAAGTAATTCAGCACAGTAAATAACTATTTCAGGAAGCAAAGAAAAAAATAAGAAATTCTGAAAAACTGGTTAAATATCTCCTATTTTACATGAAGAATTCCAGAGGTCTTATGAGAATAACTGCTCTATCATACTGGAATGTTGTATTATGAATAGACCATCCAATAATGGGGAGAAACATTTCATGAAATAGTCATGTTATTTCAATGAGGAAGGAAGACATGGACTCCATTAGTCCTTTAAAATTTATCTTAGATGCAGTTAAATGAGAAAGAAATTTAATCTGCTTTCTGAAATTTTATCTAGTGAGTCTGTAAGATTTTGCTACCTGTGTTATTTACTTCAAATAATTCTTTGCTACAGAATGGAAAAAGAAATCATTTTACTGGGAAAGACTGAAAAAAATCACCGTATATTTTCCCACATAGTGAAGGTTTTTTCAGCAACGTCCAGAAAATTTTAAATTTTGATATCTTCATACTGAATCTATCAATTCTTTGATGAGTGCTCCAAGTTACCAGACTAGAGAGCACTGAGGTGATGAATGATTACTAACCGTAATTCACAGGATATTCTAAGGTTGACAGTAAGTGCACAGCTCTGAAAATGAAGTGAATGGAAGGAATGAAAAATTTTGGCCCTTCAAATGAGTGACTTCTTTCTCAGCAGTGAAAGAATTCAGTATTTTTAAGGATTAAAAAAAAAAAAATTAAGGAAAAATTAGTTGTGCCTTTATAAGATGACTGGTTTGTCCAAAGCCAGGTGGCATTTAAGCAAGTATCTAGTGGAATACTTACACTGCCATTCTAATTTTTATTTAAAAACAACTTTTAACTTCTTAGTTTTTGTTCAAATATTTAACTATTAGTTTAGAAAATAAGAGTCAATCTCAGTTTGGGTTTAAAAAAAGAATTAATGCTCTAATAATGGCAAATTGGCCTTTTTCTCTCTTTTCATGGCAGCTAATGTCTTAGGATTAGCAAATTATTTATTTCTCATTTTTAGTTAAAATAATACATTTTTCAATATTAATCCTCCACGTATTCACAAATGCTTCTTTCTTATGTTAGGACTAAATCCCCTAGAACACACTGTCAATAATTACTACAGACAGAGGGTAAGAAACAATTTATTTTCAAACACAAATGAAACAATTATTGAAGCAAAAGTGTTATATACCCTATCTGCAAGGAATGCATTTACATACTTTCATTTCTAGAAAGGGCTTCTTGCTTTGAAATGGAAGCAGTTTTCTAACTTAAAGTAGGTAATTACACACTCCATTAAACAAGTAATTAACAGATTACAATTTTTAAAAAAACAACTTGAAAATGAGCAATTCAGATGCTAAATGTGAAGCACACTGTTATAATTAGCATAATACTTTTTGAAATGGATTAACAAAGATACAATGAAAATGGAAAAAAAAATCTATTTTGTCCTTGCAAATCATAAGCAACAAACAGTATAAGTCAAAACAATATTATAGTATAAGAACCTAACACAAATACCTCACGCTAAATTGTTTACTAAATAAATAAATAAATAAATAAATAACCTCTTAATTTCCTGGAGATATAGCTAAAACTTTCAGAAGATTATTGCTGCATACACACCATGCTAGGAGAATTCCTAATGTGAAGAAAACAAAAGATCCAATACTGGGTTTTTTACAAGCAAATATGCTTCTTGGATTAATTTCATGATGCAAGTGAAATTTTACCTACCACTATTATAACATCAGGAAAAGCTACCATAATGAGAAATACTACCAAATACTTTATGCTTCCATGTCTTGTGTGTATTTTGTACATCTGATGAAGTTTGTCAAAATAAAGATAATAAGCTCAGATAGGGCAGTGAAAGGCATGAATTGGTTTATGAACTAATTTCTTCAGTTCCTTCAACCCAGCTGGTACATCCTGGCCACCTGTCTGTTCCACCAGTACAAGATGTGTGATTTTCAGATGCTGCCCTGTAGAAATGTTAATTTTACTTCAAAATTGAGGAAATGGACTTTAATTAGAGCCATATCCTTTGTATATAGTCAGTTTATTTCATCTTCTTTATAGCTATGTCTTTTTAATTGTTGAAAATATAAACTGTAGACAAGAAATTATCAAGACAGAATCTAGTTTAACATCTTTTATGCAGATATTTAATCTAGCTGTTCTCCTGAATTCTCATTTTAATCATCACTTTACTTCAAAGTGGTACATTCTTCTTCTAACCCACAGGAAGATTTTAATTATTCAAACTATTTTCAAGTGTTCATTCTTCCATAAAAAGAAATTACTAGAATAAGTACTAATACCATTTTCATTATTTTTATTAAATCAGAAGAATTAACATAGGGGTTTTTAATCAGAAAGCCAGTAGAAGGCAATAAACAGTAAATAAAAGCCTTAAAAATTAAAATTTTAACAATATGAAGTCAAAACCAAAATATTCATGTTCTGCTGCTATTTTTTTTTTTTTTTAATTTTCTATTAATTCATGAATCCAGCTACTGGAAACTCAGTTTTAATTTATAGGATGTGACAATCAGAGCCCATGGCAATATGGCTGTAGAGGAGCAATGTTTTGTTGAATGTATTAATGTCACAATAAGCTGAATTACTCTCTTGCTAATGAAGTTGACCTCTTCTGGTATTATTGCTAGCCAGGACAGTAAAGAAATTCAGTTATCCCAGAATCACTCAAGGCTTAATTTGCATTAAAACAGAGAAACTACAAAATATAATGAAAAATTGAATTACTGTGTAATACTGAATCAAACGAAGAATCTGTGGGTAAAGGAGACTGCAAACCTTACAAAATGGAATTGTGAGTTGTGCCTATGATGACACATCAATGTGATGGGTTACTCCCACATACAGCACACTAATTTCTTCCACTTTAATTTATCTAATAGGATGTTTTAAGGAAGCACTATCTCATACAGTGGAAGGAGGAGAGCCAGCAGATGAAATCAGAATGGCAAAGACAGTTACTATGCCTCTGAGTAGCATCAATAATAGTAGCTTCTTCAAATGAATAAAGCTCTCCTCAGCTTCTTTCTTAAACATATTTTCCTTTCTTAAGCATTTTTCTTGTTCTACTTTGACACTTACTTATTATCATGGATGGTCCTCATCCCAAGGTCATGCGAGCAATAGCAATTTAAAAGTTGGGTTTTTTTCATGCTTCCAGGTATGACTGAAAGTTAAAATAAACATAAGAATGCATCTATAAATGTACTGTATTTTATCTTTTTCCCCAATGGAGGAATGATTTGTATGAAATTATTAATTTCTACTTAACTCCAGAAATCATAAGACTCTGATGAATATTATGAATAGTTGAAATTGATATCATAATGAGTTTGCAATTAGTAAAGACAAAAGCCTACATATAAATACATACAAGTGGCAGCATGAGACAAATTACTCCGATTAATGTTGTAAAATGTCTCATATGTGAAACTTTTGGTATTTTTCATTTTTTTGTTTCTTTAAATCTACAGTTATAGTTCTGGGCTCGTTCCAGTTAAATAGTTTTCTTATTTACTATTATTTACTCTCTCAACAAGTATAGAAAACTGTTCTGGAATACTGTTAGACTGATTATTTTCATTAAATTAATATTTAAATAATCTGTTTCCTGTACTTATTCAATTTCTTAGAATTTAGCACAAAAGATAAGAAATAAGTTTTATTTACAAAAAAATATTTCTGAATATATGTTACAATGACACATATAATGCAACTCTTTTCCCCACTTATATGAGATATAAATTCATTGGACATGAGTCTTTTAAGATATAACTTTAGAGGACATGGGTCTATTTCTGAAAAGAGAGATATTTGAGTACACATCCCCCTAAAACAATACCCATGTATTTTCAACAGCAAATAAATGTCCAGAGTTGATAGTGTTTCTGTAGAAAATACAATTAAAAAAAAAATATTTTGCCATCTACATTTGTAATTTCAAAAACGGAGAAAAAATTTGATAACACACCATTAGAGAAGCAATGAAGTAAATAGTGACTGCAATGTCTTATGTTATAAAATCTATTGCAGGCAAAAAATCTAATCTAGGAAAGTGCTGTAGAGAGCCAGCAATTCTGATCCTCTTTCTGCAACTGTTAAAGACAAAATCCCTCTCACTTTCCATCTGTAGATTATTTTTATGAGTAGTCCTCTTTTCAATGTCATACTTTGCTGTATAGTAACTAAGATGTGTGTGCAAACCACATCAAGAAATGCTACCTAGAACAGCTAAAAAAGTTAACAGTTTTAGAAGACAAACCAATGCAAACTCACAGGACACTGAATCTAAATATCTTGTAAAACCCATTTCCTCTGTGAAAACAAATCACTTTAATAAATTGGCCTTGTTGCAGACTTCAGTGTTACTCACAGTCTTGCTTCACAGCCTGAGGAAGTAGTTTTGGAAGCTCCTTATAGAAAGATAGATTTTGGAAGAACTTCACACTTTTTCTGTTCAAACAAAAGTAAATAATTTCTAAGAGAGACAGGTAATTTCTAAGAAGGAAGGAAACATTTTCTTTAACAAATTTTTGAAGAAATAGCAGGCAAGGAAGAAAACACCTATTCCTGTCTTGTATATTTTTTTCACATAATGTTCCTTTATATTTTAAATGAAATTGTAAAACCTGTATAAGTATTTTTTGTAGCAAAAGAATGCTTATAATTTGGATATAGAAAAATTCTATGATTTTGATAAATAAAATTTATCAATTTATCAAAGTGGGAAAATTAATTTCATATAAATTTGAAAGAAATACACTGTGATAAATTTTGTAGGCAACACCATAAAAATTGTCATTAATATATTTGAAAATAAACCAGTAAAAACTGTATAATGTTGTTCCTTATTTTCTTCTAGATTACACTAAGAGATAGTTCCTCTTGCTAGAAATAACCGAAATCCAGTGGAATCCACAAAAATATCAAACTTCAGGGTTCACTCCAAAAGCGACATACCCTAGATATTACATGCAGATTATTAATTATTCTGTCATTGTTATGGCTCCAGTAGATATCAGAAGTTAATGTCTTACTATTGACAGCTACCAAAAATTTCTTCCACTGGACTCCAATATGTATTGTTGTATCTGCTAAGGAGGTTTCAGTATGTCATCTTTATTAGAGGCAGACACACAATAAGAAACTGCAGTAAAGTTTCACTTAAGAAATGTCTGGCATCTCTTCTTGCTTTCATCAGACTGCAGCCCCAGGTCATCTTAGCTGAGGCATCTTTCTTAAAAATAGCCAATTCTTATGATTTGTCAACCAATTTTTAGTCTTGAAACATCCAAATTCCATATTTTGCTGTTAATAAAGTCTGCTGGATAATTTATTTTATAGAATTTTATTATTTTTTATTTAGATCTGCTAGATTGGAAACTGATAATCTGCTCTAGTTCTGCTATCCAGCAAGCTGTGGCTGCCTATGGCAGTGATAGTGCAGTAATTCTTCAGTCTGTTGTACCAATAGGATAGGTAAGACCTTTATAAAATGTGAATCAAACAGGTCTCATGACTAGAACTTGGGAGAGATATAAGTAAAATGTATTCATGGTTTATTGTCTATACCTAAGCCCCTTGTTTCAGTTGCTCTAACAAAGAATGTTAAGATGAGATAGGAAGGATTTTGACTCCATGTCAAATAGACAGAAACCTTCTGGATATTGAGTTTCCTATATTACACATATTGCTCTACTTGTTGGGATCACCTGTGTGTCTTTCCATGCTCAGTTCCTCTACATCACTGAGGCTACAACACTTGCAGTGTATTGACTATCTGGGAGGACTTATGTGCTTCTACATTTCTGATAAATTTGAACTTCAACTGAACTTAAAAGGGAGAAATCACAAGTAACAATTTGGATATTGAAATACTTCTTCCCAATGTTATACTCTAAGCAAAGATGTACACTATTATGAAACACATAAGTTCTGGGAAAGACTCTGCTCCATAAATCCTGTTTTCAGCTTCTATGAAAACAAGGGTGTGAGGTGAAAGAAAATGGAAGAATGTGTATACTTTAGTATCATAGTGGTTCTGAAATAAAATTAGATGAGGAAGACGCACAGATCAAAGCTGATATATAGTTTTAGGATATTGTTATAGTGTATATTTTCTGTGTAGCATATAACAATAATATCATATGACTGTGATATGTTTGCTCTATCAGGACTTAGGAGAACGACAGCAATTACTTGTTTGACATTTCATTTAAGCAAATATGAAAATGACCAGTTGAAAAGAGTGGTGTGTCATGATGGAGATGTAACAAAGTACAGGATTAAAATCCTCTTCAAACTAAAGTTGCTAAGAAAGCTAAAAAACTTTCTGAAGCATTGTAGATAACGTCATGCTGTCCTATAGTCCAATAGTGCATATTTTTGACACCTTCCTTTAAGTCCTTTCATTGCATGTAATTTTTAAAAGAAATAATAAATAAAAAATAATATTTGTTTTTCTGAAATTCATATGTCCAAGAAGGAAAAGACAAAAATACTTTAATCAGTATCACCTCAACTTAAAAAGATGAGAGCTACAAAGCACAAACACTTAAAAATATGTTCATCAACTCTTTTCAAAGCAAAGGAGTATTGTCTATAAAAATCTTGAACCTTCATTGCCTGTCTCTTTGGGCTATCATTTATACTTGCACAGAGAAAGTGTAGAGTGTAGTCATACCAAAAGGCTCACCCATTCCAAGTATGGATGTAGCACTTTTTGGTCTTATTATGCACAAATATATGATTCCAGAAAAGATTAAAATGAACTGTGTGAGAATTTTGGGACAACTTATAAATAATTTCTAAAAGGTTTTCTTGATTTTCAAGAAAGATAGTAGAAATATTGTCACAAAGATTTTTGTTCCCAGTCTAAGATATTCTAAAAATTTAATTGCATGCAGAAATACAAATTAAAGGGTGTTAATAAAAATTATGCATATCTCACTTAACTTCCCTATAATAATTTAAGAGACAAGAGATGGAGACTATGCTACAGGGCACTTTCCATTAAGTACATTTGAAGCTGTAGATTAAGCTCTTGTTTATGAAAGCTGTATTGAAGATATTTTATGTTTCACAAAGTACTGCATCTATTTGTCTCTTACAGACTCAGTGACAAGGAGGAGATCCTTCTTAATCTGATGCTCATCAGCATGTATTAAAAACCTTTACTGGCCATACTTAGGTGTGATGTATGTTTCCTAAGTTTTCAGTGTTTCAGCTAAAGTGCCACACACTTTACAATGATAGTCATTAATGCTACTTGCATATAATGGTTTTGTACATACCTCATCCATGCAGCTATTCATATATCAGTGTTAGAAATGGGTTTGGAACACCAATGTCAGCATCTTGATACAGAGGGCTGAAGAAATCACACTTGTTATGATTCCCTCTGTCACCTAGGAGATTTGAATGTTCAGTTCCTATTAATTAGCATCTGAGTCCCCTGAATGCCTGACTATCTCAGCTTTCATCTCCCATGAATCTTTCGGGAAACAGTATGAGCTTTGACACTGCAAACTTCAGTATGCTTAAATGTTTGCACATGGGAAGTAAAGTTCTTATATAATCTGATAAAAAGGTTAAAAATACATAATAATATGCAGAAATGTTGATACTTCAGAGATATCAGGTATACTTGTTAGCAATATTTAGAATTACTCTGACAGCTTCCATTACTGTTACTCTCACACTAATTTTTTTAATATTTTCCCTCCAAAGAAATGCAGTCAACTATATTATAATTAACTTGGCTGCCAAAAAATATTATATATTATCAGATGCTCTACCAGCCTAAGGTAGTCAAAGAGTGGCAGCTGTATTGTTCAGTGTTTAATCAGGTCAAAGCTGTAGCAACTTTAATTATAGTTATTGTCAAGATGCTGCTTAATGCTTGCAACAAACCTTGTCATATGTCAGCTCTTGAACTCCTTTTTTTAGTCATGTGTAAGTGAAAAGACCATCCCTGTTAAATTTGACAAGCATGTTTCTGTAACAAAAATTGGTATATTGCTAGATAAATTTGGGGTAATTTGGACAGGTAGAAATGAGGATAGGAAGTAGGCAAACATTGAGGTAAAATAAAAAAATCCTTACTCTTGAAGTTAACACAGAAGATAACAGGTGCAGAGAAAGTGAAGCCAGCAAGTCACAGAATTAATTAGAAAAACAGTCCCACTACATCCACCACACTATTTTAAAAGCAAAATATTATAATGTGTTATAATATATCATTTTAATTTGTCCATCTGAGTCATCACACTATACTAAAAATGTAGACCCATTGTTCATGCACCTGCCACTTGGCTCAAGAAATCAATCTAGTGGTCCTTTGCCCTATTTTCCAATTTATAATGTCTTGTTCTCCATAAATGTTACATTTGGAAACAGTCTCACTACTTTTCCCACACTACTAGTTTGGCTCATTCCCTGTTTTTCTCCAGATGTATCCACACTGTCTTTATTCTCCTTGGATCCCAAGGCCCCACCTAAATAAAACAAAATTACATCTCCCAAGGAAATGAACTGAAAGGGTATTTGGCTTCACAATCTTCTCCCTGCCACATCTTACGATGGATAAGGTTTCATTCTCTCTGTTCACAACAGTCCTTCAACATTATTCTGGCATATATCATATCATGCCACAGTATGCCTCCACAAGCAATGGCTGAGATGCGTGCAGCCCACACTGGGTGTCATGCTATGAAAAACAAGAGAGTAGTCTCATTATTTATTCAGCAAGTCTATGTTTTCATAAGGGGTGTTTGTTACAAGCAAAATCTCCTAAGATCTGTCAGAGTACTGAATCATAATTTAGGGATGTGGAGGCAGCGAAACTCCTTTGTCTGCTCAGTCTTTTGTTATGGTTTCTTTGGTGATCTGTTCCCCATGCTCTAAGTATGATCTTCTAAGCAGTGAGTTGAAAGGAATAATCACCTCTCTCTAGCTGCTGACAATGCTTCTGTGTTCAGAAACAAACTGGGAGCTGAGCACAGGCACAAGGCCAGAAGGGTCAGAACCCACAATGACCTTATGCCACTGTACCTGGGTGAGGGCAGCTTGAGGAGTGGCAGATGGAGTCAGGCCAGAGTTTAGAGCACCATACATATTTGTGGTGATGATGCAGGTCTGGTCAAGTCATGAAGTCAAGCCACATTTCAGGGTTAGAGTCTAGCAGTGGTAACTGGTACGAGAAATAACCCAGCAATTGCCAGGCATGTCTACAGTGATGGAGCAAGAATGAGGCCAGGCCAAAAGATCATTCCAGAGGTCAAGGCTGAGAACGAAAAGGTCCCTAGCCAGATACATGCACAGCTAGGACAGAGCTAGAGTCATGCACATGGCAAAACACCTTGGGCACTTATGCCCTTGTAAAAGGTCCCTTCACAACTTTCTTCTCAGCCACCTTGAGTTACTAGAAGGCTACTGAATGTCATATCAGAATCTTTTCCAGGATGAACAACATCATAAAACCTGAATTCCTTTCATGCACAATTCTTCACAGGAATCTAAAAGCATTACAGTACAGACAGCTCGAGAGCTTAGGAACTCTTAAAAAAATTATGACTTCTAAGTTATTTATGTTGATTTTGGGAGTTAGAATCATAACAGTCAGTTTTGGAAACATAATGGAAATATTAGTGTTTTATCAATCTTTACATATGTATTGGTAGGATTTAGAATGACAAACTCCTTTTAAATTTTTATTACTATATCACTTTTTTCAGTTTAGGGATTGAAATTTTCCTAGTTCAGTGTAATGAGTGGAATTCATAATTACTAATGGTGGCCATCTGGAGAATATAAAGGTTTTACTGGAGCCTGAAAAGTTATTAAAAGAGATTATCTTGATCTGTTAATCTGTCATCATTATTATCTCTCTAGAATCAAATAGGTTATATTGCCTAGGTTTTGGAAGATAGGATGGATTTTTATCAATTATGAATCAATTAACTTTTACTATAGCTGTGTAAACATTATGTTTAATACTTTGTCAGATTTTATTCTCTTGATGAATTTCCTGAAGATAAATTCTCACTTCATAGCTTCTATTTTTTCAGATAATTTCTACTAGAGAGTTATGATACACAAATAATTGGACAAAATAATTCGAATAAATGATGATAACAAATAACTTACATTTTTATACCATCTTTCATCTTGACTCTATATCCAGTATCTCAGTAGTGCCTCATTTTGGGGTACTTCAAGCATAATCTATCCCTCATGTGTACCTTTTCTTCGTGCTAATTGCTATTTTGATATGAATGTAGGCAAGTAGACAGGCAGCTCTTTCCAGAGTAAGAGAAAATATTAATGGTCTTCCTAAGAGAATATTTTGTAAAAATTTAAGCAGACAGGTGATTATAACAGAAACATTTATAGAAAATTCTTTTTGCTTTTTACGTGTCAGAGTGGCAACTCTGCTGTTAAGATACATTCTGAATATATATTAGTAGCAAACACACAAACTGGTCTTTTAAAAGTGTTTTTTCATTTTCATTTGGGGTGCTTTTATATAAAATTTTATCAGAGATTATTACTAAATAAATAATTAGTATATCTTTATTTTGTTATTTCTTATATTGGTGAATAATATTTATCATGTGATAAAATGGGAAAGTCTTCATAGTAGTATTATTTGCCCACTGACAAAAGAATTAGAAGAGTTACACAGATATACTAGTTTTCCCAAAACACCTCATGAGTATTTTTATAACCTGGTATTTAAATAATTCATTATAAATAACCTGCTCCTTAGATGACAATGACAGCACCAAACCACAGTAAATATAACAAACAGCAGTAATACAGACCTCATTTCCAGACTGATCATAAACCAGAAATTGTGGCAGCAGATCCTGGGTTAAACATCACATATTTTACAGATCTATATTTAACATATCTATCCTCTGGAAAGTTTTATCCTTTGGATAACTTGGTATTCAGATTGATCAGTCACAAATTAATGTACTGTATACATGAGGATTTCGCATAAGAATACTTAATTTATACTGTGAGTGATACAATGCACAATGTTATAGTTTAATACAAATAGAATTCAAATAATGTATCAACTTCTTTGAACTACAATGATATCTAAACTGTTAGTAGAAGAAACAGTAGTCATTTAGATATGGATCTCCCAAAAGTAATAATGCCCCACTTCTACCTTCGCTGAAGACAGTGGTAAATTATCATCATATGTAACAGAAAGAGAATTTGGCCAGTGTTTTGAGAGCTCCACATTTAGGTTAAGCTTTATTCAACTGCTTAATTAAAATTTCTGCTTGTTTTCTACTTGGTTATTATTCCTATGGTGAGCTTAATTGCTGCTATATGAACAGTGCATTTGCCTGGAGAAATTTATTATTTTTCAGTTGAGAAGCATTCACTTGTTATACACAGTTTGTGGTAAGTTGTGTCAAGCAGTACCCTACTTCTATGCACATAGTTCATATTATGAGTCTGTAGTGTGAAACTATATAGAGCAATTAGTTTCTGTTGTCATTAAAAACTAACAGTAATATCATCATTCACTCAGATGCTGCAAACTCCTCTCCCTCTACTTGCTTGGGTAAGTATTATTATGGCACTGCATGATACTCTGTGTGTGGCTGGGGATTTTCAGAGGTTGTGCAACTTTCACATTCTATACACGCACAACATTCCACCCCAAGTTCATACTGAAAGCATTTGGTTTTGCAACCATTTTTTTTTCCCCTAGTATCAAACCCAGAAGGAATAATTATGATAATAATGGCAGGCAAGAAAAATTGCAACAATTAATATATATATCAAATATAAGAGACACCTTTTCTAGCTTTTTTCTATTTGTTATGTATTGAATCATTAAATATGCTTGCTTTTAGTCTTTAGTATTTGACAGAAAATTTAAAAATTCTGCCTTTTTGTACTGTACAATTCTGACATGCTCCATCTTCCAAAAACTAGTTATCATTAAGTTCAAAAAAGTGCAACAATCCCAAAAGTAGTTGAAGGAGTGAAGGAGAAATAAATTATTACACAGACACCTTTTCTTGAACACAAAACACCGAGCCATTCAGAGGGATAGTGAACGTAAACAGTGTATCTATTTAGTTATCATCTCTCTGATGAAATATGGTATTGTTTCAACAATATGTTACACAGATGAATAGTTCTAGACTGTGGTGCACAAAACTCAAATACTCCTTTAATTACAGAATTATGCTATTCAAGTAATTTACTTCCTGAAAACACACTTATTTACCTTCCTGTTTTCTTCTTTCATCCCTCAATGCAGGCACAATTTGATAATTTTCATTGTGTGGCTTTTTTTCTTCAAGACATTTTCACTAAGTGTTTCTATGTAGATGTGTCTCCCTCTTATGATGTCAATCAACATGCTGTAAATCCACACATGCTAGAAAGACAAATGTATATTATACCATAGGAATGTTAATACAAAGTATGTTTTTTTCTTATAGAAAGATTACTGCCTATGTTTTAAGGATCATATTTTGTTATGTACTTTTTTTTCTCATACCTAATGACCATAGAAAGATGTAGTTTTTCTTGTATATTCTTTTCTATTTTGTCTTCATTACACCACACTGTAAGATCAAATTCTCCATTTTCACATCACAACTATTTTTCAGGAAAAAAATACTTACTAAATATTTGTAAAAATACATTTATTCCTGATGTTTGAGTTTTACTTAAAATGTCATCTTTGTGTACCTTGATTTCAAGACTTGTTGAATTTCATGCACGTAAGGATATCTGCATTTCCTTCTGTTTCTTTTATAGATGTTTTTAACAGATGTTTTTAACAGATATGTTAAAAACATGTTTTTAACAGATATTCATGTTTTTAACAGATATTCTGAATAATTTTTTCAGTGAAAAGAGTTGGTATCTTAGTTATCTAAGAGAAAAAAGTATTTTCGTGAGTTTCTAATGTGTGAAATTGTGTATAATACAAAAATTTAAGTCATATGCCCCTTAGTCATTCTGATAAAGTTTCTAGTTTAAGAAAATAAGTGCAGCAGGGGTCAAAATGATAACCCAGTAATGTTTTCAAAATCATGTGGTTTATTCAAATCCATGTATTTTTCTGACAAAATCCACAAAAGATTCCTATTCTTTAAAAAGTAGACAGCTATTATACCTGTTTTCTAGGTATATGAGAGCAGGTTAAATACTTCTCTAACATTTTCAGGAAATGGCCAGCTTAGTAGACACAGCCCAAGGAGAGGCAAAGACAACTAAAAGGCCATGATGTGGATTAATTCAAAAAGTCATTTTAGCCCTTGGAAGATATCCCAGTGTCCTAGAATTAGGCAATGACAAAGTTGAGCTTTATGTCTCTTGTGTGCAATCAGTTACTTCTCCACCTTTCAGCTGGCAGTGCATGCCCTTTGGCTATTACTGAGCATGTAGCTGAGTTTTAACTCATTAATGTGATAGCAACTCACTAGCTGACACCGGAGGCCTTGTGCTTAAATGGGCACGTTCCCTGAATTCTAGTGGGATTCCTTTGTTGTGAGGGAGCATGGATCAGAGAGAACAATCTAATTGCTCAGCAGCAGCAGACACAGTGACTCTGTATGAGGGAACTTAGGTGATTGACTCATGCCAGGTGTCTGAAGAAGTAGGCACTGTGACTAAATGCTTTAATGCCTCTTTCAATAATGAAATTTTAGTATGGCTAGGGAGGATGTAAGAAAATTAGGAAAATTAAAATGACCTAGAAATATTACAAACTAGTCTTGTACTCTTCCTGGAAGTTACTTAATAATTCTACGTTGTCAGCTCAGGTTTATGTTTTCATTTAAGCAAACCAGATTGATGTAAATATAAAGTAATATACCAGAAAATAGGCTCCCAACTGTCTTTAGAGTAAATTCCCAAAACCCAACTAAAAAGACCCTATCAGCTGTGATATTAGAGTCTATTTTGCCTTCACAGTAACTCAACTATTTTACACTACTTGAAATATTTTTCATGTATTTTATATCATCATTACACTATGCCATTTGCACTATTTGTTCTTATTAGTTGCACTCTCATTAACCAAGGATATTATTTGCTGTTATAGATATCTGGACTAAACCTCCTCTATAATAACTTGCTAGGATATTTTTATATAGAAAGGTGATAATTCCTTTACAAAAGGATATTATTTTATTATGCAGCACTAAACACAGAGGTTTTTTCATGTCTTACATCCAGGTTTGCCTAGAGCTCCTTGGTGGCTTAATGACATGCATTCTACACATAAACAGAAAGGAAAGATTCCAGATTAAAATAGAAGAAGTGTTTAGGGTGTGTATCTCAGAGCAGACTACAACCCTGGATTCTAGGACAGTAATACTGAGCGATCAGGTAGTTGAAATAGATGATTACTGTAGGTTCTTTCCACTTGACATTTCTATTCTAATCTATTCTATTCTATTCTATTCTATTCTAGTCTAGTCTAGTCTAGTCTAGTCTAGTCTATTCTATTCTATTCTATTCTGGTCTAGGCTACTCTGGTCTAGGCTACTCTAGTCTATTCTGTGCTATGTTATTCTAAGTAAATATAGGTACACCCAGGGTGGAAAATAGTGCAGTGCTCAGGCCAAATAGAGAAGTCTATAACTAGGAAGAGGACTCTCTTTAGAACCCAGAAGTTTTAGTAGCAGTTGGCTTTTCAGAACTTGACATTTTAAGCAAGAATGGCTTTTTGAATTTCACCAATGCATCAATAGAAAATGCCCTGTAATATCAGAGTTTAGCATTATTTTGGGAAAAATAAAAATGTTTTGGAATATTTTGTAATCCAATTCATTACTTTTCTGCATAATTCCAGAGAGTGAAGAGCAAAGAGACTGAAAAAATATTTGGGGTCTTTTAATGTGTGTTTTTATGTTCTGCTTTGGTTATAGTGAAAGTGTTCAGAGTAGCATAAAGAAATGAACCACAGTGAAACTAAGCATGGGATAAAGTGTCATCAAAGCCATTCTTAAACAAGTGAAGTAGAAACCTCCATCACAGAATCAGAGAATATTCTGTGTTGAAAGGGACCCAAAGCATCATTGAGTCCAGGTCTTGAGTGTATGGCCTGTACAGGGATGCCAATGTAGCTCTTACCTCTTGTCTCTCAAGGTATAATATTGTGAGTTTAAGTACCTGAGAAGACTGCAGTTTTCCACAGAAACTATTTTATTTGTTTTGGTTTCTATTTTAGGCATTTTTTTTTTCGCCAGCTTTCAATATGAATATAAAGCTTCATAAAAATCTGTATAACACAAATGGTGAATAACATAATTCACTTACTGAGCTGTAGGAATACTGTATGTCCTATTCTACTTTTTCGGGTAAACAATTAATACTTGGTAAAAATTTAAAGGTTAATTTAGAAAATGATCCCATTTTAAATTAATTTTTGATGTTTGAAAATTCATGAAATCAAACCATCTCTAGACAATGTCAGTTATTCCCTGATAAGAAATAATATGAATACTGTGATAGGGGAATAGATCCTGCAAATTTCATTTATGTAACTAGGCCCACAGAAATCACTGAAACTATGCACATTAATTAATGTGAGAAAGGCTGGCAAGATGGATCATTTCAGGTATGTTTTACTTTTCACTGTTAACTTTTAAAAAAGAGAAAAAAAACAAGGCCATATTTCAAATAATATAGAACCAAAATTTACCTGAAAGTTAAATCTTTGGGACCATACTTCTGTTAAAATTGATGTTGAGTTGGTATAAGAGATTATTTCTGAAATGCTAGTTTTGACACCAAACATTACTTTGCTGGCAATTATGAGGCTGTTTTGATTTCCTTCTACATCCTCTTGCCATCTGGATGGTATACACAGAATTTAGTATGGAGGTGACCCAAAGTTACTTAATCTAAGAGTACAGACTCTACTTCTCCATGAGAATATCATGGAATTCCAGGAAAAGAAGAAGTTCATTTAGTAAAACGCAGTTCTACATCCTCCTGAATCAACTCAATAGGCATGGGATGGGAGAGATTTCTGGCCTCTTCTTCTTTTATGTGGTGGTACTACTGGGATTCTATTAGAACAAGAATATATATATACTTGCATGGTTAATTCAAAGGGGATGGGAAGAAAAAAAAGTAGATATGGAGACAGGACTCTCTGAAATTCTCAGTTCTTATGTCTGGCCACAGTCTGGCTTCCAAAATGTATTGCTGAAATATGAAAAAATTTTGTAATTCCTTAACAAAACTGAAAAAGCATTTCTTATCCACTTACCATGGTACCTGTCAACTTCTTAAGGTTTTATGGTTTGTTTTCTCAAACCATGAATATGACACTATTTGGAGTTACCAAAAAAAAAAAAAAAACCCTCAAAAGTCATAAATGTTAAGACTAAAAGGCAAAATATAATCTATTAAACCTGTTATTTTTAAAAGTTTGTTTTAGTCCTGTCTCATTTAATATTAAAAGATGGTTATAAGGAGTACAAAAGTAGTTGAGTCAAAAAGTGTGTGTATGCTGGGAGAAGAGAAGGAATGGCACACTGATGGTGAGTTTGGAAAATATCACATGTGGTTTCATAGGTGGGATTCCAAATACACAGGAAGATATTACTGATAAAACATTAAATTTGTTTATTGAATTATTTGAAGACTTGCATCTGCTGAAATTATAAACAACCACATTACAATTACACTAGGAAAAATTCAAATTATATGAGTCTATCAGTGAAACAGAAAGGACACATGACAGGAAACTCAAGGGTAAAACTGTGTGCTTTACATTGCAAATTTAAATGATTGTGCAGCATCATGCCTCAAATTGTAGAAGTGATTTTGATCTCTGTAATAATTACGTTATTGACTTCAGTAAATTTTCTTTAAATTTGCACAGTTGTCAAATGGAAAATATAACCTATAGCTTTTGGGAAGGAAGTTTTACTTTTGAGGTTGAATATCTAACCAACCTAAAGCTTAAGGTGTTGGTAAAAAATCAATAAATAATTAAATAAACATGAAGATGTAAGAAGAGGAAAAAATACTCCAGCATGATTACTGGGGTCATAAGAACCTTGCAGAAGTCAGTGCAGTTACTATACACCTGGGATTTGGAAACAGTGGATGTAAGGATAGCAATGAAGTTACAAATGATAATGCTACCATGAAAGCTACTGAAATAAACTGCAAACAACTTACAAGCTCATGGATTTTGCAATTCAATATATCCTAAGGGAATAGTTTTAGAAGTGAACATTGAAAGTTTAACGCTAGGCACTGTCGAAATAAGCATTTCACAATTTCTAACACTTGATTTAAGCTGCCTTGTGTAAAGGATTTCTATTTCTTTTTAAGATTGCATTATATCTGGCAGCAATAATAACAATAAAAACATTGAAACCTGTAAAATGTTTTTTCTTGGAAAATGAGTTAATATTAATAAATGATTCAGTGCTTGAAAAGAGTATGTTTATCAGTATCAACAGTAGACTGACAGCAGAGTGAGCAGAAAATTTCTCTGGAATAAATCAGTGACAAGCTTTCCTAAACCGGGTAAGTTTTTATGGAAGAATCTCAAACAGACACAGCAACGTTTTATAGACTATAGTCACAAAATAGCTTTACTTTCTATTTACTAAATAAATTTTTGAAGTCAGTATGAGTATTGCTGTTTTGTTATTATGGCATAAACATATATTTTTTTCTTTACTTTAAGGTGGATTTGGTAACTATTTACTCTTAGAGTGTCTTAATTTCCACTGGTTTCTATTGGTATTACTGAGAGTTGCAAGAGATCAAGGATCAACTGACAGCCAGAATATTTTTTCACTAGAGATAAAATTGTATAGATATTTAATGAATTTGTAAAAGCAGTATCACCAGTGATATTTTATGCAGTTCTGTAACATAAAGACTTACTCTGTGTCTTTCAGATCAAGAGCTTTTTTTTGGTTGGGGTGTTTGCAGCTCTTTTTTTCACAGAATCACAGAATATGTCAAATGGGAAGGAACCTGCAAGGAGTCTAAAACTTGGCCCTGCACAGCACAATCCCCAAGAGTCACACCATGTGCCTGAGAGGATTGTTCAAACACTTCTTGATCTCTGCCAGGCTTGGTGATTTGACCACTTCCCTGGAGAGACTTTTGTATTTGAACATCGTACAGCTGGTGATTTATATTTCTTATTGTGTATAGAAGTATTTGTAGTTTCTTTGTAGTCAAAGAATACCTTGCCTTTGATTGTTTTATTATTTGATTACTTCATTGGTAATTGCTTAATTTTTACCACCCATTTAAATATCATTGCATTGAATGTACAATTTAATGTTTTATTTATTGTAGCTTGCTAATTTTAACATATGGGTAATCAGAGTAATAAAATTAATGTAGCACCTTACCTTGGGAGCTGTCACTGAGCTACTGTTTTCATAGAACTTTTACTATATTTTCTGTCACTGAGGGGTTTTATTGTGTCAGTTATACAATAGTCTCTTACTGAGATATCCTTTCAGCACTTGTTCCACTCTGGATTTAGAGTGTTCAGTATCCAGATCTGTACATTTAAGGTCATTTTTTATGAATGTCAGGAACCAATACAGGCATGTGTATATAAGTACCTGCAAAGAAAATGCCACTTAAAAATAAAGATGTTTTTATCTTGAGCAATGATACATTAGGAAATTAGTTTTAATATCCAGGACATTTCTGTTCTCTTCATCAGATATTTTCACATTGTATTTTACTACTCTTAACAGTCTAGTTACAAGAACATGGAGAAATTTTTAAAATAATCTTCTCCATATATCCTTACAAAGAGTAAGATTCTATTTATCTGGTTGCGTTCATGCTTTACTGAAGGATGAGTTTTTAGCCTATAACAGATAATACGGCTCAGATTCCAACACAGGTAACAAGCCAGGGAAAGCTTTTTCAAAATTTTCATATGTGGGTCTCAGATTCAATCAAAGAAAGAAACTGAGAGTTTCTATCCAGGCAGAGGCCTGGGAAAGTGCTGGGAAATAATGTAAATAATTCTTTATCTCTCTTGTTTTTCACATTGTTTATAGTTAAGTTCTATCACTGTGCTTCAAGCACTCTAAACCAATGGTGTAGGTTGTTTTCACTTCAGAACCAATAGATTTAGTTCTTGCAAAACACTGTATAAAAGAACAGTGTATTTTAAATAAACCAGAGTTTTACTCTCAACAGCATTCTAAGTCAGTCTCTTCATTCCCATCCTGCCTTGACAGCGACATTCATATGCCATTTGTTCTGCAACAAAACATTTAAAATCACAATGTTATAAGTGAACAATGAATGTGGATACAAAAACTGTATCAAACAAAAATTACTTTGTATATATTTATTTTATTTTCAGTACATTTTTACCATAGGTAAAATAGTTCTTATTCTATAGTAACAAGACATGGGGCGTGATTCTCTCTTTTCTTACTTTTATTTCATGCTGGTTCATCTTATTTGACTAATGATTATATTATAAACACTGCATAGCTAAATGGCAAATTAAATTCCATAAGTACTAAGTTTATTGGATTTTATCAGGATATTTTGATGAGGCTACTTTCACTGCACTAAGCAAATTCATTTTCCAAATAAACAAAACAGTTATTTAACAGCTCTCAAGAATACTAGATATCAGTCTGGTCCTGACATGAAGACACCATCTTTGTTTAAATCCTTCATCTTCCTGTAGTGCCAAGTAAGTTGTCAAACAGCAACAGATTTAAAATCTGGCCAAGAAACTAGAGATAATTAAAAAGACATCTGAATGAAATAACTGAATTTAGGACTTCAGTGAGCTAACAAGCCTCAGGAGGGACTCACTAAAGATAATGCTGAATTGAAAAGTGGCAAATAACAGACACCAAAAAAAGTAATAAAATTCTGCTATTTAAAAGAGCAGAACTCTCTGAGTGTGTACATTGTTCATACTTATGTCTTCTGCTAGATTAAACAGAGGTCTTGTTAATTCCGTTGTCCAGTAAAATATGAATAACTAAAAATAATACTATTCACATACTTTTAGTGCTTTCACCATCACAGTTGTGGTGCTAGACTAAAATTCCAAAAGCCCATTCTTATACAGCAACAAAGTAACATACTAGATGAGTAAAGGACAGATGACAGCAAAATGGCATTTTCAGCCAAACAGTTCATTAATACTTTCTGTTTCTCAAGCCTGTTTACTAGCAAAGTTGATATCTGGACAAAAGCAGACCAGAATGGAAATCCAGCATTGCATGAAGCAGTAAATTAGGATATTTCTTCATAATATTTCATAATATAGTATAAAACGTACTTCCAGTTAAGGATTTACAGATAAAGCCTCTTAATCCCATGAGAGAACTGGCAGTCAGCATGAAAACAGAGATCATCATGTGTACATAGTGACTTATTTTGTGCTCCTATCTAAGAGGAAATAGAAAGATTGTCTTTCTTACCTTGTACTTTGTCTAGCAATACTTTTTTTCTGGTAAAATTTGGATGAAGTAATTGAAGACCTATAGCAATTTTATTGAGGGTAAAATGACATGATTTTAACAGGCCAAAATAACTAAAAAAATATATTTTATATCAAAACTTTTTTGAAAGTAATTTAGGGAACTTGCATCTATGTTTTTGGAAAAAAACTACTTTTTTCTCTGTTATGTCTTCTGGAAACCATGTGTGACATGCAGGAATGTATTAACACTTTTTCATGCTACTATCAGGAATTATTTGATCTAATCTACAAAAGTGTAAAGAACCTAATTGATTATTACATTTAAGGTGATGAGTAGAGTGCTATACATGAATTAGGCTCTTTTAACAACAACAGAAGATCAAGTACCATTTAACTGACAGACACTTTATAATACCTAAATACTTAAGCTCTGTTGCAGATTAAGTTATTCAGAAAAAAACTTGCAGCAGTTAGAGCAAAGTCTCTATGTAGATGCAGCATTGCTTTCAGATAGTCATCAATATCTGAAAAACCTTTTGAATGGTTCTGAGAAATAATCTCTTCTTGTGCAAAGGTTTCTTTGATGGCTTGCATTAGCTTTCTCCTTTTGGTAGTCACTCTGTTTTTTAGGTTCACCCTGGCATGCCCTCAGGCACATTTCTTAATCTTGTGTTAATATTAGTTCCACTTACAGAAGTCTGACCAAGGAAGTCATTTGAACCTCCTATTGCCCCAAACTTTACAGAAAATTTGAAAAACTATACTGAGTATTCAGAGATTGTGTTTTTTTTTCCCTCAGAGTTCTTATTCATCTCATTAAGAGTACTCACATGTAGTGAAGACTTCCATGAGACAGTTAGGTTTTGAATAGCCTGCAGGAAAAGTAGTAAATATCAGTAGTAGGGAGATACAATTCTTGCAGTACTGATGTACCAAATAAACAAATAAAACTTATTTCTGCATTAATAAATATCAGTCCTTATGAGAAGAAATATTAAGATGATGTCCAAGATTTTTATTATAAAGTCTGGCTATTATATGTTTACAGGAACTGCTATGAAATCTTTAATCTTTTATTTTGAATGACTACATTATAAGGTTTTTGACTTGGAAAATAAAGATGAAATAAATAGTCAATTGAGAAATAAGATCTAAAGTCAAAATTAGACCTGCAAATGAAAGATCCATAGAGAAGTCTAAATTCCCAAGGAATCTAAAAATACTACATGATCAATGAGATTACAACCATGGAGAGCATACAGAATTTCTCAATTCTCAAAAGTATAAAGCAGGTCAATGCCAACAAACCTATATGCCAGTATATTTCACAAAAAAACCCTGACCATTTTCCTGACTTGTGTAGAGTTTGAGCCTGTATAGGTGCTCTGAACAACTATACAATTTCTAAGGTGAGAATTGAGGACTTGCTTTTCACAACTACACACTCAAATTCCAGTCTGCAGAACCATCTGATTCTATATCAGTAGACAAGCATTTTATGTTGTAAGTTTTACCAAAGGTAGTAAAGAGCATCACTGTTTTCCTTTTTAAATTTCAGCACAGGAAAATCGGATGCCAAAATGGACTTTGATAAAGTCCATTTGACTCAATGAGATTACTTTGATTTAAATTAATTTTTGCTTACAAAGCTGGAAGAAGCTTATATCCCCTCATAACCTACATTTCCATTGAACAAGTGAATTGACCTTCAAATGTAAGCCTCTTTGTAAACCTGAAATTCTCAAGTACCTAGTATGCACTGGTGCCTCATGACATCAGTTTTGTGCTTTAGAAATAAAGCAAATGTCCTTCTGGAAGAGAGTGGTCTTTGAAAGCAGCACCATCTGTACCCTGCATCACAACTGCCTCTGTTAAGTGGAAGAGAAGGGCAGCTGTAATAAGGGACTCCCTTCTAAAGGGAACGGAGGGCTCAGTATGTAGACTGGACTCAACTCACAGGAAATTCTGCTCTCTCCCAGGGCCTTGGGTGAGGACCATTACTGGAAAACTCTCCAGTCTTGTAAGGCCCCTGATTACAGGGGTTACTGATTACAGTTCAAGCTGGCAGTGACAAAATAAGAAAGAGAAGACCAAGGGCAATCAAAACAGACTTCAGGAGATCAGCTAGTAGTTTTCTCAATCCTTCCAGTAACAAGGAATAATATTGACAGGAATGGGAAGATCTGTCAGGTCAGTGTGCGGCTCTGAGATTGGTGTACCAGAAAAAGTCTGGGTTTTTGACCATGGGATAATCTATTCATTGCCTGGTGTACTCACCTGAGGGGATCTAGAGAGGAAGAAGAGTCTCTCTAGAGGGAAAGAAGATTTCTAGGACAGGGTGATTGTTGGTAAAGCTTTAAACTAACTTGGAAGAGGGAAAAAGAAAACAGCAGGCATGCAAGTGCTGAACAATGGGGTGGTGTATCAAAACTTGAGGAAATGAGCACTAATGGAATCCCTCAACCTGCATCACAAGAAGCTAGCTACAAAGTACTGCTCCTGAAAGGTTTCCGCACTAATGCATGCAGCTAGAATGAACAACACAAGCTTGAAACTTTGACCCACTCCCAGACAGATGATATCAAATCAAAGCCTTGTGAGTAGCAGATGAAATTATTTGGTTTGTTCAGCCTGGAGGAGACTTAGGGGAGGCCTTATTGCAGTCTACAACTTTCTCATGAGGAGAAAAGGAGGGGCAGAAACTGTTCTCTTCTCTATGATGACCAGTGACAGGAGCCAAGGAGAACTGGGACAGGGTCCCCAGAGAACAAGCTACCAAGCCTGTTAAGTTCAAGAAGTATTTGCACATTACACCCTGGCACAAGGTGGAATTCCTGAGGTTTCCTGAAGAGGACAAGGAGTTAAACTCAATGACCATGATGAGTCCCTTCCAACTCAGTTTATTCTGTAATTCTATGAAATTAGTAATCCAATATGACTTTTTCTCAGAAACTTGCTGAAGAAATATTCTGTTCTAGACACATGGCAAGATGCTGCAGCACCACAGTTCCAGTTCCTTGGGATTAAAATAACAAAACCTGAGTGTCAAAACCAAACGTGTTTTATTTAATGAAAACATCACTTATATTTTGTTTGTGGTTATGATGGTGGAGAAAAAGAAATGTGCAGTCAGCCAAACTGCAAGAGGAGATTTTGTATCAGGAGGCCAAGGTACTAGTAGTGCTGGGCCTCAGAGATGGCCTTTGCAAGAATAGGTTGGGTCTGCTCCCTGCCAGACACAGACAATTCCAGTCATTTCCAGTGAGTTCTACAACAGACCCACCACAGCAGACATGTCAGCCTGGTGGCACTTCTATGAATGTATTCAAGAAAGAGAATAAAAACCCACGTAGGCAAAGGAGGAGGGAAAAAAATTCAGTGTGGAATGGTGAGCACAAAGATCAGAGAAGGTACTGCAGATGCCAAAGTGTTTCCCTGTAGTCCACAGAGAACCACAGATATTCATGCTGCAGGTCATGAAGCACTCTGTGGTGGAGCCAGCAGGCATTACCTGAAGGCTCTTCAGTGTGTGGAAAGTCCACACAGAAGCAGCCTTATCCTGAAATATTGTATCCCAAGGGAGGGACTACATGCTGAACCAGGAGAAAAGTATGAGAAAGGCGCAACAGAGAGGAACAGTTATGTACAGAAAACTGCCTTCAGTACTTCATTCCCCCATGACACTAAAGCTAGGGAGAGTAGTCAGAAGTATCATATTGAGGAGGAAACCAGCTGAGCCAGGGGAAGAGAGATGTGTGGGAGAGGTAAAATTTATATATATATATATATATTGGTTTTGGTTTTTGTTGGGGTTTTTTGGTTTTTTTTTTTGTTTGTTTGTTTTTGTTTTTTTTTACATTTTGCTCCTCAGTACCTGAATATGCTCTGGCAATAAATACAATTTTGTTTTCTCTTCTCAAGTCTATTTTGCCCATGACAGTAATGGGTAATCAATCTCACTTATCTAAGTCCATGAACTTTCTCATCCTAATTTTACCCTCCATCCTGAAGAGAAGCGTGAGTGAGAGAATTGCTGAGTGGGTATCTGGCTGCTAGACAAGACTAGCTCTATTGTAGCTAAGTGGCAAGCTATTGCTCAAATTAGATCTAAGAGCTCTGTGTGTGGCATAGAGGAATGTTACTAGTATTACATGCCAGGGCTAAGTCTTCATAAAAATGTGCCAGAAGAATAAGTAATAATTAGGATACCTCAGGATAAAGAGGGAAACATCTTCATCCTTACAGGGGGATTCAAAACAAAGCAAAGATACAAAATCATTTCTGAAAAGTATAATATAATCCTTTAAATATGGACTGCTATATAGCAAACAGAATTCAATCCCATTAACTCAGACAAATGTCTAGCTCAACCTCATAATCATTTAAAATAACTTGAGAAGCTTTGTATGTGTTTGGTTTTTCATTTCATTTTTTTTTTAAACAAATTTTGTTATAAGTGAAAGCTTGTATCTGGCATAAGCACTGATAGCACTGAACACATACTTTAGTGTAAGGAATTCTCAGAGGAAGCACTACACACAGGAAAATATGGTTTGTTGCATTTCTTTTTTTTTTTCTTTTTTTTTTTTCTTTTTTTTTTTTTTTAAGTAAAAGCAGGTCATTATAAGCACCAAAAATTCTGCCCTTTTCTGCCCTGCTTTTAAGCATAGTTCTTCCAGTTCCATCGCAGCCATGTTCTTAAAAGACTGTATATTTATTATTGAATATTTTTTCTAGCTTTATGAAAAAGTATGTCTGAAGTCTGAAAAATAACTTCACCAGGTATTCCTGGCTTGTTTATAATTTTTTAAGCATTTTTTAATATCTCTTCAGGAATTATGGCTAGCAGTGGTTTCTACACCACGGGGTACATTATAAACAACAGCTGCCCACAGTTACAATTAAACTACTGAAATGAGAATTAAGATAAACTCTTCAAGAAAGAATTTCAGCTTGCCTCATACTTTGTTAAGTGTTCTAATGCAACCATAGTATATGTGCATAAACAGAATATATGGGTTTTATGGGAATAGAAGTAGTTTAGCACATGAATTTTGAAGTGGGGGGAAATAAAGAATATAAGCACTGAAGTTTGTAACAAGGTCTATATAATTTTAGGGCTTAGTAAATGTGTTTATAACTGAAATATTATTTGACATTGTCAATTATTAACTCATAGAATATATTAATTCTGTCTAGGATGTTTTTCACCATGCCTTTATGAAAATATTTTGTTTATGCTTTTTCAACATATATAAAATCCAGCTGCTTTGCCAGTAGAAAGTGCAAAAAAGTTGTCCAGCTTCCAAATGTCACTGGGTAACTAAGAAATGTTAACAACCTTTGTTTACTCTGTAAGGTATGCTAACTTGCACATAAATCCTACTGCTGAGGGATAGTTAAATGTGTTTTTAATCGTCTGTAACACCTGTAACATTCAATTATATACTATAATACTATAATTATACATACTATACTCTATATTCATATTTTCAGAAGGTATTTCAAAAAGGTATCTATAAGTATGGTATCATCATAGTACTTTCAAAGATGTAAATGTTTGTTAAATTGTTTCTACTAGATTTTTTTCCCCAAATAGGAAGTTTGTATAGAGATAAAGAAAATGGCAGCACTATTAAGGACTTGTCCAAAGCTTTGCAAAACTGTAAAAAAGCCAAGAAATAAACATAAAACTTTAAAGTTGTAGAGCAGGGCCAAAATTTCTTGCCACATTTCTTAAACTTAATCTAACAGTCTTAATTATCTCAGTGCAATATGTCTATATAGATATAGCAACTTAGTACAATTTGGGAAAAATATGCCCTCATTCATATTAAGAACTAAATCAATTATGGTTCAATTTTAATATTAACAATCTTCTTCTACAAGAAAGAAATAAGAGAAAATCATTTACATAGAGAAAAACTTGGTTAAGGCATACTATAGCTCATCCAATAGAGCTATAACAGACAGATTGAGAGAGATGGATAATAGACTGCTAACTAAAAGTTCATTTGATAGCAGTTCCACCCCTATTTTTCAATAATGAGTACTGAAAACAATACTAATTGACAACATAAACTAGAAGTGTCAAACACAGGTAATATGTTTTTTTACCCAAGAAATATTTGGTATCATCAATTCTTCTCTTTAATCAACCTCCAGTAATTTCTCTAAAGGCTTTTATAATTCTCTGAGTAGAAATAGCACATATTCTGTTTTCCAGGTTTTCATTGTGATGGGAAGGCAGTCACTTCTGAGTTATAGCCTGCTGTAGTCCTGGGTTTGATTTAGATTTTTCTGCTAAAATCTGTGTGTAAGTACTCTTGTCTTTTGAAACAATTATTTTAAAATCACTGTATGTTGGGAGAAAAATGTCATTACTGCATTGGTTTATTTTTTGTCCATATACTTAAATCATTGGTTTTTTGTGACCATATGATTCATGGGTGAGACTAGGAGCACATGAGTAAATTATGAATTCTCAATCCAATGTGATATTTATGGAGTGCTTAATTTTTTATGTGCTGACAGACATTGATCAGTATAAGAAATGAATGCACTGGAAAGATGAAATAATCTGTAAATTGCAAAGATATGATTCTGAGAAAAACAATATCTATATATATATATATATTAGTTAATGATGTAGAATTGTGATTTTGCTCAAATATACTTTTACTATGAATTGTGGCAGAGAATATAGAAAGAAGAATTAATCTGAATTAGCAATTAATTAGCACTGGGGGCTGTGTCAAGGCATGTGGCTGACAAAGAGGTGATTACAGATAGCTAACACGGTTTCAAAAAGGGCAAATCTAGTGGGCTTCTACATGGAGTGACTGCTTTGGTAGATAAGTGAATAGCAGCTGATATCATCTGCCTTGAATTCTGCAAGGACTGATATAGCATCCCGGTCTTTAAAGTGGAGAGATGTGGGTTTTATGGGTGGTTTCTTTGATGGGTAAGAAGTTGGCTTGATGATGGCATCCAAAAAATTTTGGTTAAGGTCTCAGGGCCCAAATGGAGATCAGTAGCAAATGCTGTCCCTTTGGGGTCTGTACTGGGACTGGAGATGGTCAGTATCTTTGTTAATGACATAGTGAGATTGAGTGCAGCCTCAGCAAGTTTTTGGATGGCACCAAGCTGAGTGATGCAGTTGATATGCTGGACGAAATGAATGTATGTCATCCAGAGGGATCTTGACAGACTGGAGAAGTAGAACACTGTGAACATCATGAGGTACAACAAAGCTAAGTTCAAGGTCCTCCAAACCGGGTCATGGCAATCCCCAGCAGCAGCATAGAGTGAGGAATGAATGAACTGAGAGAAGCCCTGTGAAGGACCATGGGGATAGTGGCAGGTGAAAAATTAGACATGAGCTGGTAATGTGTACAAACAACCCAGAGAGCCAAATATATCCTGTGCTGCATTTAAAGAAGTGTGACAAGCAGGTCATGGAAGCCGATTCTTCCCCTTTACTCTGCCCTCATGAGATCCCACCTACCAGCATCATTTTCTGGAGCCCCCAGCACAACAAGGACACTGACCTGCTGGAGGGAGTCTAGATGAAGGCCATGAAGAGATCAAGGGACAGAAGAGTCTCTCCTATGACAAAAGTCTGAAAGAGCAGGGGTTGTTCAACCTGGACAGGTCTCCAGAGAGACCTTATAGCAATCTTCCAGTACCTCTAAGAGGGCCTACAAGAAAGCTGATAGGAGAAGGAGGAAAGGATTTAACGTGAAAGATGATGGATTTAGACTAGATATAAGGAAGCAATTCTTAGAGTGTGGGGAGGCACTGGAACTTGTTGCCCAGAGAAATTGTAGATGTTCCATTCCTAGAAGTGTTGAAATTTGGATTGGATGAGACTTTGAGGAAACTGTGTAGTGGAAGGCATCCCTGTCAATGACAAGGACATTGCAATGAAATGCCCCATATAATCCCTTTCAACCCAAATAATTCTATGAATTAATCAGTATTATGGTTGAAATTCTAGCTTTATGCAGGGAGTCAATGGAGGTATATGGTAAAAACAAAAAAAAATGCCACAATGTCCTAACTACTTCCTATTACTTCTATTACTGCTTTAACTACTGTTCCAACTACTTCCTAACTGAACAGGTGAATTGAAGTCAGTTTACCAATCAAAATTTTCATTGTTCTAAAAGGAAGTTTATTGCAACATCTGCACTCTTGAACTAGGGTTTCCTTCCCATCCCCTAACCCAGCAGCTTAAAATAGAAATAACCAAAAATTTTCATTTTTCTGGAGAAGAATCAGCAATTAAATTCAGCAAGCAAGCCTTTCCTTCTACTCTGCTACTCGTGAACAAATGCAGAAACCATTTAATATGTCAAAAATAATGGAAACATTCCCTAGGGGTATATTCCATCTTGGCCTTTACTATGAGGCATTCTCAAGCTCATGTTGCTTTTCACATCGTACATTGTTCCTGTTAAGGTGGAAACATAAGCAATTAAAAAGATAATATTCACACTGTTTCCATGGAGGCCATTAGTGTTCTTCACTATTGTGGTTTTTGTGGTTTTGTTTCTTTTTATACTAATGAAGCCCATTTCTTTTTTTTTCATTTTATTGTAAATTGTATAACACTAATAGATTAGACTAAATTTTTCCCATCTCAAGTCTAATGCCATGTAACAGTTTGTTTATACTGTTGGCTGCCTTAAAATACATAAATAAATAAATAAAAGAACAAATAAAAGATGAAAGAAAACGGTAGTAAGGAAAGACCAATTTTATCACTTATATCATTAATGGGTAAATTTGTTAGCACAGAAGTGACAATAATTGCTGAAAAATGACTGGCAAAGACAGGTTTCTTTGGTTTAGTGTTTGATAAAATGGTATTTAATTTGCAGCTCTGAGTTGAAAGACAATGGAGGAGCACGCAAAAAATGTAGAAATCATTACCACGGAACAGCAGTTGGAAGGAAAATAAAAGCCACCAATAAAAGCACAAGCTTTTCAAAAAAAAAAGTTTCATAGTGCCTTTTTATAAAAAAAAAATTGTATAGCTAAGCTATAATTTTCCAGAAATAATTTATTTAAATTAGTTTCAAGGGCCATTTTACTTATCACTGTTATGGAACAGCAAAAGTTTTTCTGTTTCCATTTCATTTTTCATGGTAAAATAAGAAATAGGATTACAGAGTTTAGTCATGTTTCCAGATTTATCATTGATACAAGCTACTGCATCACATTAGAAACAGATCCAAATGGTAGATTCCTCAACATTACTGTGTTTTTAAAAATTATTTCTTTTCTTGTGTTCAGGAGATTTTAAAGATCACACTCCTCAAGACTCAAAGCATGGATTAGTAGAAGATCTGATGAGTCATCTGAAAATGTAACTGAATAAGAATTGCATTATTGGCTCTGTTTCAACAATTCAATATCTTAAACAGCATTTATTCCCTCCCTCTGGGGTTATTTTATGCATTACAATGCTTCCTTTGAATGTTCACTGACAAGTTTTGACCAGCCTAGCTGAAAGAACAAAGCTATATATAAATTGTGCATGCACAAAGGACTACTGTCCTTCTTCATAAGTGTATGCCCAATAAAATATAAAATAAAAATGCGTAAGAAGATGCTGCCTTGGCAGCTGAAGCTCTAAGACACAAGTTTTATTCACATGCACACATATATAACCTTTTCTGAAATTATTTGAACGGTAGTAGCTGAGACCCAAGGAATAAATAGTTTCTTGACATCAGCATTCATAAATAAATGTAGAACAGTTGTGGTCTGAGGATTTGTGGCAATCACATAATTTCTGGTATATAGCAAACCTCATAATTTTGTCTTTCTTGTTATCTGTAGGAGAAACAGACTTTGAATAGAAAATCTGTTTTGCTCACATCTACTACTTTACTAGATTTTGTTAATTTCCTAATTTATGAACATAAAGAAAAACAAATCAAGTATGAATTCTGGAATCCATAATGTTCTTTTAGCTCATTACACTTGAAAGGGGATTATTCAGTCACAATTCTGGTTAGAGAACTCTATCCTTAATGCAGCCACTCTCCTGACAGCAAGGAAGAAATTTATACACATAATGCAGACTTGATGAGATTTATTTCTTTTCTTATGTAACATCTGGGTAAGGAAAAGACAAGCTACGCTAATAGGTCATGTTCTGTCCAGTGCTACTTGTTACATTTTAAAGGCTTGATTTGATTGAAAACAACCTTCTCAAGTAAATCTAATAGCACAGTTAAAATCCGAGAGCTGAATTTTTATGTTTTTATGCATGTAGAATAACTCAGAGACTAATTCCTGACTACAGAGGAGTAGTTTAGAGGTGATACATTGACAACTAATATTTCCTTGCAAGCAAGAGCACCCAAATTAATACTAAATTGAAAACCAAATTATTATGTAAGGAATAGAAAGTCCACCTCCTCCATTCTTTTTTTATGTAAGGATGCACCAAAAATAATCCATGTTCTGTCTTAATTTATACAATGTACACTGTGAAAGGACTGAATATAGATCATAAAATACAAGTAGAACAAATCTTTATTTAAATTTAAACTATTTGAAATTAGAATTAATGCAAGGGTAGGTTATACACTGAATTTTTAATTTTCTGAAATATCAGATATATATCCTTGGACACAGTGATAAGTACTTTGTATAATTGATCAGAAAGTTAACAATCAGAAGTTAATGTTCATACAAAGCCTTTAGTTTCTATTATATCAATAATTTTGATTAAATAATTAGAAAAAACCTGAAAATGTGTTTTGATTCAACCACAAGATATGAGTAAAAACTATAAACAGTTAGCTAATTCCAGATCATATAGGAAGTAAGATTAAATATTATAACAAGCCACAAAACACATTGACATATTGGGAAAATTTACTGGAAAAGAAGAACAATCAAAATGAAGGCAGTAAATGTTACTGTTCCAAGACAGCCTTCAGAAAAGTGAAAGAAAAGAATCAAGGCCATTTCTGGAACGAAGGTAAGTTTAATACTGGCTGTGAATAGCTTGGCAATAGCTGAGGATAATATTCAAAGTTGGGAACACTTATTGGCTCATATCAGAGACTGTAACTCTATCCTGAGGCAAAAATCATAAAGGATATATGTCCCCAAATCCCAAGTTCTAAGAGTTTTTTCCACAGAATGGAAGTCAATACTCTTTGATTAATATATTTGTTTAAATAATTCACCTAATAATATAGGTGAACTGTAAGGAGCATTACACCTGGATCCAAAATTATCTCACTAAGCAGTGACATTTAGATCTTGCATTCCCAAGGTGAACTGATTTAATTTAATTTTACATCATATATGAGTTTCTACAAGAGACATAGAGAAATAAGAAAAAGAAGAATCACCAAGATCTTTCAATTACAATGCTGTTGCAATTCATAGCAGTTCTCAGAGTACAATTGGTATAAAATCTTACGTAAACTACCTACGTTTTTGTCTCAAGTACTGGATCCATGAGCTTCGGTTCCTAGAGGCTTGGAGGCTACCTAGGAATCATCATATAAGATTGGCTTCATTTTATATGCTTCCTAAAGTATCAGCTAGCAAATTCCAGTCTACTGTCAGGCTATGTGATTAGTTTTGGTTCTGATAATTCCTACTAACAATTCATAAATAAAAGCTGATAATGTTCTTATTTGGGCAATATAGAATTTATGTACTTATATGAAGCCAAAAACTTGAATTTGTTTGTTTTCATGTGCTACTGGACCACTGGTTCCTTCTCTAACACAAACTTTTTAAAATTCTTTTCTAAGAATAACATATTTTAACATGACTGGTGAAGAAATTAATTCTTTTTTGATGTATTTTCTTAGATGAGAAAAGCACGGTAGATATAAAAGTATATGGAGAAAACAATTGCTCTACCTGCATTTCCCAGGCATGCTAAGTAAGCATGCTGCAAGAAATTACATGAGATAAAGAGTTAGACCCACAAAGTCATAATGAGAAATGTCTGAGTTCTGGCTGGCTGTAAGAACTTTGTTGTTGATAGTTGCACAGATATAGGGAGGGCTCCTCTGAACTGCAACCAAAATTGAGTTAAAAACTAACTCATTTTAAGTGCTTGCCGGGTAACAGATTTTATTACCTTAATTATCAAATCAACTGTATTAATTGAACTGAATGGTTCAATTAACAATGAACACGTTACTTTTGCCTTAGAAACAGAAATATAACTTCTGCAGAACAGTATAATACAAGAGTTAATTATTTAAGCCCATAAAGAATGAGGATATTGAGACAACAGAAGTACAAGGCCAAGACCAAATAAAAGTGGAGTTAAAAATTACTTCAATAAACAGATCATAAATACCATTCACACAAGAAATTTATTCTTTAAATCTTTTTTTCTGGTGAGTCATACTCCAGACAGAACAAGGGGAGAAGTGATCTGTAAGCAGACAAAACTTTTTAAGAAGCTTTACCAAAACCAGAGTGTGTACTGCAGCTGGGCTTTTAATAGGCAAACTAAAGAATCACAAGGGTCTGTGAAGTCAGCATTCGTTAGAAATAAAAGGAATAAGCTGGAAATTTCACCAAATAATATAAGAAGCCTCCTGGTCCTACATTAATCTTATATAGAGTTTGAAAGAAAATGCAGAGGAGATCTGTTTTATAACAGATCTTCATTAGATTTAAAAAAAAAAAAAAAAAAAAAAAAAAAAAAAAGGGAAGAGAAAAAACCCAAAAAACATCAAATATAGTACAATTATTCCAGAACTGGGTTTAGTAGTCCAAGAGACCTTATAGTTTATATTTTACATATAAATTCTCTGAATAAGCTTGTTATAGCTAAAAAAAATGTGGTTATGAGTGATGGGAAATACCTCCTTCAGGATGGTGAGACCCAGGGGGAATCCTGCTGTGTCTACCCATGGCCACCCAGTGGCTCTTACATGGACCCATCAGTAGCAGAAGCTAACTTTCAGAGGAGATAGGAATTTTGCCATTTATTAGTCACTGAGATTTTAGTCTAGTCCTTCATTAATGTTCATGTCAAAATTATTTTTTGTGATCTGGGTTTTACTTTTTAGAATTGAGGGAACTTCTCCTTTTTTAACCACTCATGCTTCTCTCATCCCTCATACTTCTCTCTATTCAGTGAGTCACAGGAAATATATAGATATCTTTTGATACTAATTCTGGTTTTGAACAGACCCAAGCACTTATACTGAAAAGGAAACTATTACAAAGAATGAAGTTCTCAAACCAGAATAGCCTAATTTGGTTCCACATGTTGAATATGTAGAGATAGCTGCCACTTGAAATTCAGGTCTGAGTATGTGAAATCACATGGATAGGGAAAGAACTGAGTTGTTTGCTGCTAAACTGAAGAACTTCACCAAGTCTCTAAAGAGATCCTTTCTTGCTGCTGTTTCCACAATATTACAATATTTCCTGCAACTTCTGAAAGTCATACTACACTTTGTGCTTTATTGCCTATCCTTTAATGCCACCAAATCTTAACACTTTACAGGACTCTTCTGTTCTTTCCTACAAACTCTGGAAAACTTCATTTAAACTTTATTTCCTTTCCTTTCTTTCTGAGATGCTCCAGGCAATTTATCATCAAGTGATGAACTCTGCTTGACACCCTGTATTCCAGTATTTGTACATCATATTTCAGCCAAGGAACTTCAATGGGTTTTTTCAGGTAGGTGTCGGTGTCCAATTTAAATTCTACTTGCCTAAGGGTTTTCCCTATTGGAACTGCTATAATCTGTCACACCTGTACAAGTGACATTTTCTTGTTTAACTTTGACCCATATCCCAGTGAATACAATTTGAATAATTTTTAAAATATTATCAATTTTCTAATAATATGGTCTGGAATTATTTATAAATCCTTAAACTCTCTAAGTTATGATGCAGAATTATTGGATGTGACAGGACATCTAAAAAACTTGCCCTTAATGCCTATGCCTTAGCAGATAAGAAATTCTGAATAAAATGATATGAGAGCAAATAAAAAGAGGAGTTTGTCATTGATATACACAATGTAGGAAGGCAGTAAAGATCTCTTTTAAGAAAATAATACATGTAAGCTTTTGAAATGATAGTGACTTTTCCCAGCATACCTATCACTCCTCCATTTTTTTCCTTTTTCAGACAGACTTGTAACATTTTTTACCTTTTTTCTCATGATTTTCACATCTGAAGATGAAGATCTTTCATCTGAAAAGTTGTGTCAAACTTTTTTTTTAACTATTATCCCGCCTTCTGATTTTATTTTAAACATTTCCTGATCCTTTATTAAAAAGCACCACTTTTTCACAAAATAGATTCTTTGTGTTATATTCCTCTGTTGGCGACAAGGAAAACCTTGTCAGTCTTCATATATCAGGAGCAAAAACAAAGCGATTCTTAACCTAGCTTCACTGATTTTTGTGACCCTTACTAATTATAAACCTTAAATATAAAATATTTGCCCTAAGCTAATCATGCTTATATGACCCCGAAGTAGTAGCACTGTCCTGAGCTTTCTGCTAATATAGAAGTTGGATGATTTTACATTGTATTTAATTTATTTATTCAAATTCTTATTCTCTTTCCTCTGTGAAATGGAAATAAATGGTATGAAGAGTCCCTGTCTTGGAACACAGTAAAATAAATTACTCTCAGTGTCCTGAAATACATTTCCAAATGCGAAAACTTGCCGGTAAAACATTTGAGAGACATTGTTGCTGAATTAGATATGACGTGTAAGCATTTGTCACTGTTAAAAAAACTCTTTGGAAAGCCTCATTCCTAAGATATTTTGGGATGTTATTGATTTTAGAGACATTGAAATGTTTATTCATGTTCTCTGACAAAAAACTAATGTAATACTTGAGTAGCTATGGATTTTACTTATAAAATTCTAAATAAATAAAAGTGTATGCCCATCAAAACTGTTGTAGCTTTATAATATTTACCAAAAAATATCTTTGAAAATATATAGCATACCTTTAAGTTTGATACCTATGAAATTTTGCATTCTGTCTTTCTGTATTTGGGTAAGAAATATGTTCTTTATAGTCCTTCTCTTTTATGGCACTTTCATCAATTGATGTTTTCCATAAAATATTCAAACTCTGTTCTGATCAGTAACCTTAATGACACAGAAATCTTTACAATATGATTTCTAAAAGTTACAAAACTTATTTTGATTCATATTTCTCCTATTGGCTAGTTGTATGGGAATATATAAAAGGCAAAGCTACTGTCTATACTTTCTCTACATATTCACAAATGTTAAAAATCTATTTTATGTGAAAGAATTTGATTTGAAGCAGCTTTATGTTATTGCTTGGCACATGTTTGAATAAATTTGAATGTTTTGAAAGAAAATAATATAACATGAATGTTATAATTAAATGCTTGCTAATAAGATGATATGCCTTTAAGCCTAAAAATAATTATTCTTTTACATTGAGAAAGACAAAACCATCATAAATTAATCCATTAAAGTTCATAATGGGGGTCATTTCTAGTCTACTTATGGGTTTAATGGCTTTGAAATGCTCATGCTATGTGGAATTTGTAAAACTATCATAAAATGTAGTCAATATATGGTGTTCTCATCAGGTAACTTCTTGAAAAGAAAAGAAAAACAAGAGTATACTTACGTTAGGTATAACAAAGCATTCTGGATATTTGATAATTTTTGATCACCCCAAGTAAATTGAATGTGTTTTCTAGAATTCACAACCTGAAGTAGGATGGTTTCATGAAGATATTCAGGAGAAATTCCTTCCATTATAATTTATCTGTCAAACCTGCAATATCTGATGACAGCATATCCTTCCAAAAAAAGTTAATATTGATATAAAGATTCTGAGTGATGAAGAATCCATTGTTTAAATGTCTTTATTTTTAACACATTTTATTTGCAATAATAATAAAGCCTATTGAAAGCAACCTAGTCGGCAATAAACGTTATCAATTCAAATTTCAGGAGATTTCATTGAGCTCAAAAGAGTATTAAATACCAAACTTAAATATGATTCCCTTTTTGCTGCTCCTTACCAGATACAATTCAGCTTGACTCCAGTTTGAAATCCCCAGGAATTTTTTTTATCAGAGTTTCAGGCTCTGTCTAGTTATGTATTTTTGTTGCTAGTGTCAAAGTTCTGTGTCACTGGAGCATGACTAGACTCATTTTATGCAGCATATAAACTAAACCAAACTGTGATATCTGAAACTGTTACATATACAGAAGAAAGTTCTGGAATTAATACCAAAGCAAATCAGAAGTCCATACTTGAAAAGCAAGTTCTCTGAAGTTTAAAGCAGTCTCCTCTCAAGGACTGCAAATTGAATGCATTCCTTTTGTTTGTGGAGTTTTTTAAAGGAGCATAATTTTATATTGACATATACATATATATATACACACATATACATACACACACTTTACTATCCCTTATTTTCCTGCACCACTGTTTTGAACATCTGTAATTTTATTTGATGTTTGTAATTTTATATGTGGTATTTCTCCAATATAATGGTGATACTTCTATTTATCCTGCTGCCCAGACACAATGAAAACAAAAATTTTTCCCTAAACCCCTGTTTCTTCCAATTTCATCTGTGATCAAGGTACATGAATGATTCCATTTTGAACTAAATATCACATGAAAAGTTCCAGCAGGGAATAGTAGTCTGTGTTCCAGAAGACAGAAGGTCTTCTGGACTCATAAAGTGATATTAAAAAGGTTGGATTTGCCAGTCAGTATCTTATATGAGTGTTGAAAATTCATTTTAAGCTAATGATATGCAAAGTGGTCTCACTAGGAAGTGCAGTTTTCACTCATATAGATTTACAATCTCATTTACTTGTGTAGACTCACTAATCTGATTATAATCATATTATTTTAAATTTTGTGTGTGGCAGCTGTACATCAGAAATGACATACAGGTGGGACTATCATATATTAAATCACATTTAAATATTTCAAGGTTTGATCTTCCATGAAAATCTGGTTCTTAAACAAGCAACATAAAAAAAACTTCAAAACTTAACAAACTCGTAGTTACATACTTATTTCTAAGCAAGGTTAAAATATTTTAGCATTAAATTGCTCACAATTAAGAAGAACTCAGACAGATATTTGATTACTTTGTGATAGAAGAATTTCAATGCTCATTGAATTAAATATATTTTCCCACCTATTCAAGGGGAAATTACAGTCTTTAATCAATTTATATTTATAATTTGATACTTCGTGTTCATAGAAAAATGACTGTGTTCTCTCATGGATATTCAGAACACCTAATTAGATTTCATATTGTTTGGTTACTGGCCAAAGGGACTTGGATCTAGAACCCAGTAAAACTATTTCAATTTCTTGCATGATTTCCAGTATACCTGAATTTCCTATGCCACTGTCATTTGTAGTGATGAAACTCCTGATGACAGGCATTCTTCCAGGGGTTGTTGCTACTTAATATCAGGGTAGTCTTCTAGTGGCAGTAAGACAGGTAGCACTTCAGGTCATACAATCCCCATCTTGTCTGTCAGTCCTTTCTCCATTATCCATCTTCATGACATTTGGTGAGAGCAAAGTACCAGTTATATTTAATGTCTGGGCTTAAGTCTCTCGACACATATTGCTTTAAGAACTTATGTAGCTTAACCGTGTTCATAAGAGCACTCTATGTAAGAAATATTTTATAACAAATACAGAATAAAATAATTTCATGAAATAAGAATTTACATATTCTCTTCAAAAATTAACATATGTATTCAATACAGTATGCATAAAACTTGTGTATATATAAGTCATTTTTTGCATACCTAAAGCTCAAGGACTTTATATGGCATTTTGTACATATATTGATAGAGGGTTGCCTAATCTAACATCAAGAGATTAAGGCTGTCACTGGGTACAGCCAGTAGCACGTATTCTCAGTAGGCACACACATAAATGTACTATACAGTACACGTTACCTGGTATACAGAGCCAGCCACAGCCACACTGAGCAGCACATGCAGGCACATGCAGCGCTTGCACAAGCACAAACACCACCAACACCCTCATCCCATTCCCTTTTCTGGCCGACCAGGATAAACACCCAATACCAGGAAGAGATACAAGTATGTAATGTTCACTTATCCAGTATGTGGGATCTGCTGCCCCTGGATGCCAGGATTCCCACTTGGTAGCATCTGGCCGTGCCACCTTGAGGGCCATAGCCCCACTCTAGCTGCAGGTGTTTAAACCTGCACTCACACATGTACATATATGTATCCCTTTAAATGAAGAGGGATTGGATACACCAGTCCTGGACCCTCCCACTCCTCCGTTACCTTTAACTGAGATATTCATACACTCAAGGAGGTCCCACAGTGAATCTCCAGAGCCCACTCATGTGTGTATCTGGTCCCACCTACTCACCAGTGACCTGATGTTTGTTTGTGATCATCCGCAGACTTGTGTGCCAACACTCATCATTCTTGCTGGTGACCCAGGCACACAGACTCTCTGGCACTCCAGTCACTGGCTCTTAGGCTTCCCATGCACATACGTATGCATGTGAAAAGAGCCCTTCACCCAAGAAAATAGTTAAAATTTAATGAGAAAACAAGATAGACTGTGGTGAGAGTGCGTACAGCATGACCAGGCAAGAGCACTGACCAGCATTGTGCAAGTAACTGTTCTCTCCTACCTCCTACACCTCTGGAGAACCAGTCTTATGAGGAGCAGCTGAGGGAGCTGGGGTTGTTTAGCCTCAGGGGAGACCTCATTGCTCCTACACCTACCTGAAAGAAGGTTGTAGTAAGGTGGGGATCAGCCTCTTCTCCCAAGTAAAAAAAATGACAGGACTAGAAGAAACAGCCTAGAATTGTGCCAGGGAACCTTTAGTCTGGACATAAGGAAAACGTCCTTCACTGAAAGGGTTATCCAACATTGGAACAAACTTTCTAGGGAAATGGCTGAGTTGACATTCTGGAGGTGTTTTAAAAGGTGTGTAGGTATTGTGGTTAAGGACATGGCATAATGGTGGACTTGGAAGTGTTAGTTTATTCCAGCCGAAATTATTTCCTGAGCTACTCCCCAAAACACCTCAGGTACCCTTTCCTCTTTTTTCATCCTTCTCTGAATATCTCATTGTCTTGTACAATTCCCAAATGTCCTTTTCCTGCATCTGTAAGCATCAACCTCCCTTTTAGTCTAAAAAATGAACCAGAACTGATGGAGAAGCATTAAACATAGGAAAAAAGTCATGACATTATGCTTTTATCTAAAGGTTTTGTGCTGCAAAAAGACAAAATATACTATATTATTTAATAATAATAGAAATAGAATAAAAATACAAAGGGACATTCACCCAGAAAATATAGCTAAATAAAAATAGAGATTGAATCATAGAAAATTAAGGATTTATATGCTGAGCAATTTGGGAAGCAACTTTAATTAACCTAGGTTTATATTACACAATAAAGCTAGCACAGTTAGATCAGTCAAACAGATTGTGGACAGCAATCTCTCTAGCTGGCATGTAGGTGGAAGACCCTTGTTGCAGTTATGCCCTCCAGCTGCTCATTATTACCCTTCTGCCAGCAGAACTGGGAGGGCAGTCACCTCCAGCAGAGTGGTTCCTGTGATTGATCCCTCTTCCTCTTCAGGCAAAAGCAGCCAGGTAAACACAAGTAATTTAAATGGCTGGCTTGAGGCTCAGGACAGATATCCTCTTTCACATCTAGCTGTGCTGATAGCTATTGTTCCTAGTCGTCTCTATGCTGGAGACTGTGCCACTCAGGATATCCAACCAAGCAGATACCTCTAAGATATCTCAGGACTATTTCTAAGACAGGCAAGCTGAGATCTTTGTATGCACAGTTAAACCCACTTGTTAACCTGTTGGTAGCAAATCCTGTGTTAATCTCTGTTATAAACAGCCTGGTGTGATTTTCTGTATCATTTGGAAACTTCTCTGGCTTTGCTCTGAATGTGGATTAGACAGAATTTGCCAGAAACACTTTACCAGCTGAGCTGTGAATAGGGGTAAGCTACAGCCAGTGAAAAAGGGAGAGCTTGATGTTGCTATATCAGCACCTGCAGAGGTGTCTCTTCATAGCTTTAGGCATTAAGAGGGGCAAGAGATGTGATTCCTGATTGTCATAGTTTTGTTCACAAGTGAAGAGGCTTTGCAGACACCAATTATAAAGCTTCTTCAGTTCTGTTTGAGCTGAATGATAAAAAGACTTTCTTGAATTTTATAAAGTGTGCTTTTTCATCTGTGTTAGTATCATGCTGCCAATAAAACATTTGATGTTGCATCAGATCTCAGGTTCTAAATGTACTACAGAAATGAATGTTCTAACTAAAAAACACTTTAGTGAAAGCATTATATAAGAAGATATTTTTATTTACATTCTATTAGCTGGACCTAATTTTTAAATGTGAGGATGTTAGGAAGCAAACTGCAGGTATCGCCAAACGTGCCTCCTAACAAACTCCAGACCTTCCAGAATGTAAGTAGCAACTGTTTAGCTTGATGTGCTTTTAAACAGAGGAAAACATTTTTTGGGATTAATATAACCTTTATTTTATTTAGAAAGCAACTTAGAAAGGGAAAACTGATTTTGTGATATGTATTGTGAAATCCCAAGTATTTGTGACACACTGAATAAAAAGATTTTGTTAGAACTGAGTGCATTATAAATGCATTAACTATAAATATGTTCATTTTCTAACCGTGTTAAAATTGCTGCTTGGCAGCAGCATTACCTTGATCTGAAAGGATTTAACAAAACAGACCTTGTACTCAAGCCTCTTCCAGGCACAGAACCAGGAGAGACTGCACAGAGGCACAGAGTTCAGCTGCCAATGCTGGTGTGCAAGAGGGGCCGTCCCTTCAGCCAGGGTCTTTCAGCACCTTAGGTCGGTGTGGTACTGCACTGCACTCCCGAACTTGCCAGGGATACAAAGAGGCTGTGACTCCAGTCAGTGATTCTTTGACTGGAAGGAATATCATTCAGTTAAATGTACTGAGCATTCCTTTAGCACAACTTGAAAAAATTGTAAGAAACTTACATGAGCTGAAGTAGAAGAAACAAGAGACAAGATGAATGCAGTAGGGAGGTCTCTGTAATGGTCAGGCAACTTTCTGCTAGGGTTGTTAGCAGGAATTTAAGCTGACATCTTTTTTGATATCTATGGTGTCTACATGAATGAAATCAAGGTGGCTGTAGATTAAAGTGCACTGTTATCACACAGGCCTTTTATCACATGGAAATACTTGCATTTTTTAAGTTTGGCCTGCTGTGGCATCATCTGGCAAATTCTAATTTTACCGGTGATCATGTCCCCATTACACTATAACCACAAATGAAATCAATTATATCTTGATATCCTTAAATGCATTTCCCCAATAACCCCAAGACTCATAATTGAAGTAATGGCAGTGAATAAATGCCCTTAAAGATAAGCTACATTAAAAGCTCCATACTGAAAATCTAAATGCTGAAAAATTTACTTAATTATTTAGTCCTGTATACCATTGCTAGTTACATGAGTGTAAGGTTAAATTTTACCATGATTACTGCATCCTCTCTAGTAGTCTGATGCTAATCTTAGTTCTTTAATCTATTAAAATCACAGCCACTATAATTATCTTTCACCTCTTTCATTTCTTCTGTAACACATCAATGAAGAGTCCAGGCATTATTGCCCTCTCCTATAGTGCATTAGATATAAGATCTTCATGTTCTTCAAGACCTTTTACAATTTAGACCAAATTTTTTGATATCTCTTTATCTCTGCAGCACTATAGATAAAAGTCTTAATGTCCTGTCTAGAAATTATTCTTCAGATTTTAATGCTGATTCAGTTGCATGTACTATACTCCTTATTTGAATTTTTTCTGATTCAAAACTTTAAAAATATTAAATTCTTCTGTGAATTTAACAATTATGTCAATAAGACAAGAGGGGAGAATACTAGAGCTTTATTTAGCTATGTAAATTAATGGCCTAATTTCATAATTGGACATTCCCTGAATAGTCTACACTGAAGTTTCTAGATGATGGAAATGAAATTTCCAAATGAAAAGCCAGAAACATTCCATCTCCTTTCTAAGCTTTATTTAATGTATTATATACATGCAACAGTATCAATTTGATTATTTATCTGTTCATACTCTTTGCAGCCCTCAGTACAAAATTTCTCTTGAAATGTATTTCAGCATTCATTAATTCTGACAATGGTAGCTCATAGTTGGTATGTCAGTGACAAGTCTCATGAAGAACTTCTAAATATTGTCCCCTGGGATGACATTCCATGGCATCTTCAGCCTTGCTGGAAAGGTCAGTGACACAGATTTGCTTGTAACAATGTAATCCAGTCCAAGAGTGACAGCCAGACTATTCAGCATGACAGAGGCAAGGAAGGTTTGAAAAGGCTTTTAATTTGTAAATGACAGAAACAAGTCATACTGGGAATTGCAACCTTTGCCTATCTAGAAATATCTATTAACACAATGAATCAGTACTTCTTGATCTGGCTTAAGATATAGATGGTGAAATGCTGATATTTTGGCTTAATTTCCAGGATAATTAAGCCCAAAGGTATTCTTATAGAATTGTTAATTCCCTTCCAATGATTCTGGCATCAATATATGTATTTAAAATCCTTGCATATGGAAACATCACTTACCATTGATAGTCTTTCTAATAGTTTGTTTCCCACTCACATCTTCTAGTAAGAAGAGATTTTTCTTTAACCCCTATTTTATATTATAATTGCAATGTTTCCTTCAGTTGTGAACACTCTGGAAGAATACATCCTTGTGTTTAGGCATCAAGTATATAAGTGTATAGGTTTCAAGTCTTTCAATCATCTGAAGCATATATAACACAAATTTATTCCTAGAAAAGATGTTTTTCACATGCTAAAAAACCTAGAATTGTTTTAACTCATTTGCATAAACACAGATAATCTTCTGATGCACATGTGAGCATTTAGAAATGGAAAATTAATTTCTGCGTGTGTTAGTCCTTGTGACTTGTGTGCATGCATGTACTGCATGTACATGTGAGTGTCTTCCTGCTGGCACTCAAACTCACTGCCTGGGCCTGGGAACACAGAGCTTAAGCAACCTCATCTCTTTTGTGCTATCAGACTTGCTAGTGCTCTACAATTTCTACTTCTTGTCCTTGCAACTTATTCCTTTCACTAATTGTATAGATGACAAATATAAAAAACTATAGCTGCTGCAAGCTTGGTTTCTAAATAATGTAAGCAGATCTATGTGCTTCATGTAAAGCTGTCTCCTTCCAAAAAACATTTAAAAATATAATAGATAAAACCCCCAAAATTAAAAAAAAGTCCCAAATATAAGTTATTACATATATTAAAAAGAAGATTAAGTAAAGGATTTATTTAATTTGTAAAGAAAGCAAATACATGAACATGCATATGAACTGTATTAAAAGCACTGAAGTTAAAAGCCCTTGATGTTACATGAGCTCTTTTCAGTTACTGAGTATGAAGTCCTAGAAATAATGTGCTCTATTTCACATTAATCTCAGCTATGAAAGCTTATAAGCAAAACAGTAATGACTATAATTAAGAAGAATATAAGGAAATTGGTTTTTTACACTGAAAAAAAATACAGCCTTTTCACCCTGAATTTAGTAAATAAGATTCTGGCAATGAAATGGGAAGACAAACAATATTAAGAATTTACTCAAGCATGCTAAGAAGCAGAATCTTCTCCTTTGACTGCTAAGGTCATCACAAGCATGATATTTATGTGAGCCCATGGCAGGAAATTTGGTCATGGTTTAACAGCACTACATCATAGGAGGTTTTTTGTGTGTCTTTCCCTTCCCTTCCCTTCCCTTCCCTTCCCTTCCCTTCCCTTCCCTTCCCTTCCCTTCCCTTCCCTTCCCTTCCCTTCCCTTCCCTTCCCTTCCCTTCCCTTCCCTTCCCTTCCCTTCCCTTCCCTTCCCATTGTATACCTAACAATATAACTGGCAATAGTTACCCAAATAATAATAATTTCCCTAGCACTTTAGTTAGAAGTGGCTCATACTACAGAACATTGATATCCCACCTGTCTTAAACTCTCATGACTTATTCTAGTCATTCAATGCTGTGAATGTTACAAGCTGACTAGCTACCCAATAAATGCACTAATTTAAGGCAGCTCAAAGGGATACCACAGTTAAGATTTCCTATGAATATGAGCAAAAATTTGCCATATGGATGAAAATAAAATAGGTGAAGAATCTGTTCCTGCTGCTGAAAGAGCAGAGGGAGCATAGAAAACATGTTCTTACCCCTGTCAGCTGCAGTCACAGATCTCATGTGAGATTGGGCTGTGGCTAAGTTTCTATTTTATTTAAGTGTAAACTCTGCCCTATTAATTGAAATAATCCAAGACATTGTAGATTATTTTTTTTTTTTATTTTGCCCAGAAAGGGAAGAGAAGGACAACACTGTCAGATACAGAATGTCAAAGAAACTGCTCCTTTCTCACTGCATTTTGGACTGCTACTGCCGATTCTCACACTAGAAGTAGGCCTAGTGCAGGCAAACATTCCCCAGCCAAGAATTCAAATTTGATTTATAAACCAATATACCATAGCTCAGATTATTATCAAGGAGAGGTAATTAAAAGCATGGATTATGAAACTTTTATGCAACTAAATCAGGAATAAAAGGGATGTTGCAGCCTTTTTTCCACCCAATTTTGCAAACTCAATTCTATTGAGATGATAGGTGTTTGCTGTTTACATCCAGTTACTCAAAGGATTTAACAGTGACCTTACTTTTGAACTTGGACGAGCAATAAAGAAAAGTTTCTGCCATCTATTTTTTATGAAACATTTTGAAGGTGCACCATTCTGGGTTTGGATAGAGTTAACTTCCTTTATAGTAGATCAAGTGGGACTGTGCTTTAGTCTTTTGATCAAAACAATACTGGTGGCACATTAATGTTTTAGCTTTTTATGAGCAGTGTTCAGACAGCATCAAGGACTTCTCTGTTTCTCACTTTGTCCACAAAAGAAATGGATTTAGGAGGTAGGAGTGGTGCATAATAAAGTGGAAAGACACACAACCAAGGAGTTGATCTGAACCTAATCAAAGAGATATTCCATACCATGTAACACCACACTTGCAAATGAAAGGGAAAAGAGGAGCATTTAGGAGGGTCAGCCATCTCAGAAACTATCTGAGCAATATTCTTTCTATCCATAGAAGGTGGGGAGTGGCTGCCTTTACATCACTTGATTTGTTTTCTTTCCTCTTCCACTTACTCTTCAATTATTAAGAATTTATTATTATTTTTATTTATTATTAGAATTTATTATTATTACCATTATTGTTTATTTTGATACATAAGTTTTCTCTTTTTTTATCCTTCTTTACTCTTCCTCCATTCCTATGCAGTGATGTTAAATCATTTTACTGCACAATAAATATCAAATATAGCATGTCTACTATCAAAAATACTATCCAAAATTACATTGCATTTTTATTCTGTTTCTTCAACGTACCCTTCTGCTTTTACAGAGCTAAAAACACAGCTCAGTAAATGCCAAATAGTGATGCTATTCAAATATTCTACTAAATAGCATTAAAATTTGAAGATGAATGCCAGAAAATGTAATGCAAATCTTGAACAATTCTAGTCAATTGAAAAGGACTTTTTACATTTTATTGTTTGGAGGATTTTTTTTTATTCCAGTAATTATCTGTGGGTATTTTTTTTTCTTTTGCTAATAGTCATAAAAGACCTGTTTCAGTCTGAAAAGTCTTTATAATTAAATCACTTTTCAGTTTTAATTTTCACTCTATTATCTATAGTCATATTAATTAGGCAAGTCTTCTCTGTTATTTCTGTTAAGAGGTATACTAGTTAATATAAATCAAGGCACATTTTAATTGTGAGGCCAAAAGACAGAAATGTAGAGTCATAATCCTATAGGATAAATGATTTGGTGTCATATTTTTGAATATATTCAGGTATGCCATTTGGACACCTGTACAGGCTTTCCTAAAGAAAATATCTAAGTAGGTTAAGAATCTGTAATTGAAAATAGACTATAGTTTTTCCTTTAATTTTAGAGAAAGTGTGATATTTTTATTTAAGAGATTTTTTTATTTAAATGATCTTAAATAATTACTGCATGCTTTCATTGTCTCTCAATATTCTATTCCCTTACTTCAGACAATTTTAAACATTCAAGATACTCTAGTAGGTTTCTAACTAACATGTTTTTAACGAACAAGTTTTTATCTCCAACCTAAGAATTCTTGGAGAGAAGTTGGAGAAACCAGCTTTCCAACACAACACATAATTTAAATTGGTATAGCTGTTTAGCTTGTTAATTTTAGTGACTGCAAGTCAGTTTGAAAAGACAGTTTTGTTCATGATAACCCCATTTCAGATACTTATCTCACTACTAGTTTTGGGTTTTTTGTGGGTTGGTTGCTCTATTCTCATTTTTTCTTTTGTTTTGGTTTGGATGTTTTGTTAATCTCTGCCCTAAATGATTGACAAATCAGAATTTACTTTAAAACTGATATGCAGAATATATACGATGCAGAGGGGCCCTTTAAGCCCTAGAAGAGCTGCTGATTCCATTCTGAGCAAAAAAAAAAAGCTGGGGGAAGACTCATTTCTGTGTCTCTCTACCACCTGGAAGGCTTCATAGTCTGAAAAAGGTTTTTTTCAACAAGATGGTGGTTCCTAAGATAATTGTTTCTTAAGGAACCATGTGTTCTATGAATGAAAGGCTAGTTTCATTTTGCAGACAGAAAGATGAGATTACTGGCGTGTTTTAGTCTTTATCTAGAAGGCAAATCTGCTCCAGTTTATTAAATAGTTTGGAGGTAAGGCAGCTAGGCTACCTGGCAGTAGGTGTATTTAGCCCAAAGGAAGGAGACAAAGGTGACATACAGTGCACATGAAACAAAGTCTGGTAAAGAAACTGGATTTTACTGTTATTGTTATGTACCTAACAAGGACTCCTCCTGTATACTTTTGCTTACTGCATTGGCATAACAGTCCAAATGGTAATTAGGTGGTGTTTTGATAGTCTGTTTTCACTACTGCATTCTTCCTGTTTAATCAAGCAAAGAGAAAGTTGTGCAACTGCTAACTACTTAAATGTGATTTTTATTTTCCCTATTCTTTGATCTCCAACCCAACCCTTAAAAAAAAAAAAAATCCAATTTTCTAATTTTCTGGGCTAAACTCTCAGTTTTTGAATAGTTTTTTTGTTTTTCTCTGTTGTGTTCTGATTTGTGTAGATCGGGTCTATTTTGCCCAATTTCAGGATCCTAGAAAGCCAGAATCAGAGTGAAATATTCAAAGAATCACTCATATGAGCACATTCACACTAGTAACTGTAATTCTATTGGATCCTTAGTGAAAATATTATAGTAGTCATTTGTGTGTAACAGAGTACACTCATGAAGCTATAAGAGAAAGTATTGGAAAGTATTTTCCTTTTATTTTTTTTCCTCTAAAGAAAATAATTTTTGCTCCTGTCCTTCATGTAAAAGGAGATAGGAGGTTAATACTTTCCATTGGGTAGGACAGTTCAGAAAGACTGTTATCTGTCCTGATGAATATTCAATTTTGCAAGTTTCAATGGAGTTAGAGTACCTCACTGCAGAACAGTTTGTGACTGGATAGGTGTGAAGAAAAATAGTATTTAATATGCAGAACAGGTGCTGCTTATTGGATGTCTGCTCTAATAAATGGGAGTGTGCCTTAGCACTTGCCTTGAAGGAAATGAAAAGTACTATAATGATCCTAGATGATATATGGAAAATCTGTTCCAAAGAATTTTTATTTCCCTATTAAAATTCAACTTGTGTCTGGTGAGCTAAATGCTTCTATTGACTCAGTCTGTCATATTTAAGCTGCATAACGGAAAACTGATTTTTACTGTAGTTGTTTTTCAGCTGTGTCAGCATTCTCCTCAAATATCTTACATGAATTTGTGGGAGTATGTTCGTAACAGTCGTTCAAAAGCTAAAATTTGTCAAACAAAGCCTCCCTCCTTTTTCACTTTGATTTTTATTAATGCTTCTGGTTTGTTTTTAGTATAGCAATAGTTCTAATCAGAATAGTTTTTCAAATCAACTGATGTACTTAAACATTTAAAATATGACTAAGAGACTCTCACCTAAATTTGCTGAAGTTTCCAAGTTGTATTAATAGTAAAAGTATTTATTTATTATTTCAGGTTTATAAGCTTCTGAAAGAAACTCCTTATTCCCACAATAAAAGTCTCTCAGTAGCAATGAGGTGTTTTTCTATATGTGACAGTAGGTTCATTTCACAGCGCTTGATTTATTTCCCCCTTCTTGCTTGCATGTACAAATGTATGTACATATGTATATACACATATGTATGTATAAATATATATGAGAATGTGTGTGTACATGTAGTCACATGTAAGTTCACTAGAAGTATGCAACATGAGACCTTGAGTGTGGAAGCTTTTAGTTTAGTGAACCCAGATGACAAAAATCACATTATCAAGTTAGCCAATTATGTTGTGAGTAAAGTGCATAACATTGAATTCTGACAGGTTTGCAAAACAGATTTGTTGAAGGTATGAGTAACAACAACAAAAGCATGACTATTTTTTAACAGCACAGATATGAGAATAGGACATAACTGAGAATTACTCAGCTAATACATGGAGATTAATCTCCTGAAAGATAATCACTTCTCATCACAACCCAAGAAGATGCTGTTGAAATGTAGGCAGTTAGGTACCTCTAGGGATGACTTAGCAATGGTGTTTCATAGCCTTATACAAATGTCTCAATTCACTGAAGTCTAGATTAGCCATTTGTTTCTTATTCTTGGTAATTAATACTTGAGATTAATTAGCTTTGAGATCACTGCAAAAATTGCAGCTAGCTTGCTGGCAGTAAGTGTGCTCCTAGTTTATTACATTAGATAGCTTTGCTTTTTTATCCAGTCAAATTGCATTAAATCTGTGGTGTAAATAATAAAGGGTCAGCTGGTTTGTTGGGGGCTTTTTTGTTGTTTTTCCTTCTGCTCACTGATATAACCTTAGTGATACTAGTCCAATTGAACAAATATAAGCAGGTATAATATTCATTTTTCAGTGTCTTATTTAATGGCAAGGCCACAATCCTAGTAAGTTTAGAAAATTTAAAAAATAAACTACAACAATATATATATGTATGTTTCACTGCTTCTTCAAAGCAAGGCTGCTCAGAGAATTAAGGTCACTACACAAAATAATAACACGAGACAAAATAAAGATATGAACAGTTTATTGTTTTTGCTTTGTTTTTTTTTAACAATGAGTGATTAACAAGTGATTAGGGAACTGTATATTGAGGATCAATGTCAGCAATATAGCAGACAACAATAGCTGAACACTTATAAAATGTTAAAAAATTATCAAAAATTTGTGAACTGTTTTTCTTGAGACATCTTCCAAATTCTTAATGATACAGACACATTCAAAGAGTTGCAACTATACCCAAACCCGTCTCTCATAGGGCACTTCCACACACCTGCATTGGAGATGTGGGTGCTCCAGATTTATTGTACCCATGCAGCCCACTTCTTTCAACTGACTAGTGTGCACACAGGTGATGAGGACTTAGCCCAGGAGGCCAAGTGCCTCCTCAGCCCCCAAAGGTATGGATCCCCGTGCACTATGCCTCATACTGTTAAACTAGGAGCTGCTCTTTCTAGCCTGGCAAAGGCCATTATACCCCAGGGAGTCTTTGGCAGCATCATACCATTTTAGGTGCATTTCGCTCTTCTCACTTTTTCAAATTTTAATGATTTTTTCATACCTTTCTTGCTTAAGGATGATTCATCTTTTTTGTTTGGCTTTCTTACCCAAAATTTTCATGGTCATTCACAGTTGTTCATTCCAACAGACATTAATCATTGATGCCATCAGTGTTGATTTTAGTTTGTTGGGTGTTTTGTGGTTTTTTGGTTGGTTGGTTGTTTTCTTGAGTTTTGGGTTTTTTGGTTGGTTAGGCTTATTTTGAAAGTATCCTTTCAAACATCTTTGAATATTCCACTCATATACACTGTTTACATGCACATTCCTATCTTGTCATATATTGTTACCCAGAGTGTTTTACCAAGGGAAAATTATTAGTGTTTCTCCACAAAGATATAGTGCTTCTAGTTTATATGCTAGCATGTTCCTACAAGAGGAGCTTGAACTTAGGCTGCGCAGAGATCCCATCTGTCTTAGTGAAATATTGAAGTTTAGTGACAAAGGACCCTCCAGATCTCTGCAAACAGCTTAAATGACAGAATGACACCATATATCCTATATTCAAGCTGTTCATGGATGTGTTGGCTCTTTTTGTGTAGTTAACCACTTCCAAATTCTATTCTTCCAGGCCCTCTAAATAACAACAATTGCCTGTGGCTTGCATCAACACAGAAAGAGATGTGTTTTAGTGCACAGTTTTTTCCACAGGTTTATATCAAATATGCATAACTAATTTTTAAGGTCATTTTCCAGATGTGTTAGAAGCAGGGAAAATAACACTGAGAAGCAGCTATGTCTTCAGATGCTGAAAGGCTAGGTGCTTGGGGATTTGCTTTCTGCACTTTCACTCATGCATATGGGCTGTTTTTAATTTTTTTTCTCCGTACTAGAGGTATAGATATTCTATTTCTTCCTTATGCTTTATGGCACCTACGATATGAGCTTATGTACTGTTGATTTCACCTGTGTTTTATTTTATTCAAAATATGCAAATTATTTTTACCACAGTAATATGAAGTAAACATAATTAAGAGGCTTTGGTTATTCCTAGAAAATAGTCTGTGGAAAATTTTCAAGTGTATCATCTTTCTTGCCCTGCTTATCCAACTTGACAGATACTATGTGAACTATGTGAAAAGCAAACCAGCAGTATACTTCAAAGCTTGTCCATCTTTGTTGTCTTGAGATAATATAATTTTGTGTACTATGGCCAGCATGGAGTGCAAGTGTGCGTTCATGTAAGAAATCTGATGAGAGTGTACTATGGTTACTGAGTGCTAATTTTTCTGAATAGCAGAACAATAACTGTCATGCATAGTAAACTGCAAGACAGGTCTCTACAAACTTTTAAAACTTAGCCAGACTGGTATTGAACTCATGCCCCAAGAATGTTGAAAGAAGAAATATTTTATTCCTACTGTATCTGGCTCTGTCTTTTTTACAGTAAGTCAATATTGTCAATCTGTTGTTGACTCTTTGGGTTTTTGTTTTTTTGGTTTTGGTGTTTATTTTTTTGTTTGTTTGTTTTGGTTTGGGGGGGTTTTTTGGGGGATTTTTTGGGATTTTTTAGATTTTCTTGTTTGTCTGGTTGGGTTTTTGTAGCTTTGGATTTTTTTTTTTTTTTTTTTTTTTTTTTGTTTATCTTGTGATTGTGATTTTCTAGTGTGGTGTGTTTTGTGGCTTTTGTAAGTTTCTTTGTTCTCTTGTTTGGAGTGGAATGATTTGGTTTGGTTTTTGGCCTTTTTTTCGGTTTTGTTATGTCTTTTGTATCTGTGTGTGTTACTTATCTAGTACATTTGAAAGGGTCCAATGAAGGCCAGTGGAAATGGGAGAAAGGGTCATGGGACTGAACTTCTGACAAATAGCTGTAAGAGGTATCAAGTTTACATTGTGTTCTCTGAGAAAAATCCAGGTTTGATAGTCCATACAGAACCCTCAGTAATAACATCTCAGTACTTAACTGTCCATCTTCTGATGTAGGACAACAGTTTCTGAACTATAAACATTTTATTTTACCAACAACTAGAAAACAAGGATATAAATAAAGGAATAATAACCTTTAAACCATAATAACATCATGGAGTCTGGCCCTCAACATCTCTTTGCGCTAATGTATTTTCAGGCTCTTGATTTCATCTTACAGAACTGTGCTTTTGCACAATAGTTGCTATAATGTGCCTCTGGGCTTTATCATTATAAATAATTACAACCATAATAACAAAAGCAAGAAACAGCAGTTTTCATTTTTTTTACTTTAGAAAGAAATCTGCCTTTCAGGCAATTTTCTTTGTTATATATCACTTGAAAATCAGTTGCTTTGTTTTACACCATCCTCATATTTTCTTATTTCAAATTTATATTCCAATACTTTCTGCATCTATGTTAATATTTCATTCTTGTAAACTGATTTTAGTGAACAAAGAAAAAGAATAATTTTTATGTATGCGAGTATGTGACATTTCAAGGACAGATATTTAATCAATAATTAAGCTGCAAAACAGAGTGGGCTGATTTCTTTCTTTTGGTGTGATCTCCTCAATTTATTGCTCAGTTTATCATTGTATATGTAAGTTTAAGAAAATTTGCATTCTAATGCTGTTTTGAACTCACTGAGTGATCAAAAGTGATGCAATCAGTCACAATCACTGAGTTTAGTCATGAAAGTGAATGACGTAGAAAGTGAAAGTAGTAGTAGGCTACCTACAAAGAATGTAAAGATTTTACCTGAGTATGCAGGAATAGGTCTAGAAAAGCTAAAGCTTAACTGAACCACAAACTAAGGAGCAAGTGAAAGATATTAAGAGTTTCCGTAGCTAGCTCAGCAGCGAAGGAGGTGTAGGGAAAATGAGGTACAGCTGTTTAGTGGGGCTAGACCCCAGTGGGGATGACCCCAGGTCTTTCATGCCCCTTTCACTTATAGCAGATGACCAGAAGCTATTTCTGTATTATGGAGGAAGATAGGGAAAACATTCTGTGATGAAATGACTGGCTAAATGGAAAAAGAGATCACAGGAGATGCTGTATAATTATTTTTAGTAAGGCTGTTTACCTCGTTCCTTATAGTATTCTGAAGTCCAAGTTAGATATAGTTGTGCACTTAATAAATGGATAATAAGGTGTGAGGATGGATCATTGAGCTCAGAGGGTTGTAAGCAGCAATACGAAGGCAAAGCACTGCTTTGATGATCACTGTAAGTGGTGATCATCAGAAATAAAATTGAGGCCCTTTAGCGATGCCAATGGCGATGACAGCTACCTGTCACCAAGTTCCCCTGTAGTTCAAACACTCCCAGTGGCCCCAGTCTCAGACCTGTTCCAATCTGATATTCTCACCTGCTTTGTACCACTATTTCTAATCCAAAATTATACCAAAGGAAAAAAAAATCCTTCTTGATTCTTGAGGTACAATTATGATAATATCTGTTCATTCTCATCAAGTTCTTGTAAATATAAAGCTATAGAATTTATGGTAGTGGGAGAAGAGACACAAAACTCTTATCTCTTGTGGATAACAAGAAAATTCAGAATCTCTTCAGTATTCATTAATCCAACTCATTTTGTAATTAGGCAATTCTGTCCTTGTCTTCCCAAATAAGAAATGTTCTGCTGTCTAGTAGGAACAACAACAACAACAAAAAAAAAGCGCCATGAGGCAGCATAGGTTTGAGGCATATTAAGGCAGCATTGGTAGGTTCATTACAGAGATGTGCTCTTTGTCCTTTCCAAACCCCACAGAACTGTATTAGGACAGTCAATGTCACCTATGTAATCTTTCATGAGCAGAGAAACAAACTCCTCCAGTTCAGCTCAAAGGATGCTCTGAGTTTTTCTAATTGCATAAAATATTTCAAAGGATGTGGAGTGAGTGACACCAAATATTCTTAGGCTGGCTTTATTTTTGTGAATTTCTCACTTTTCAGCCCTTTCCTATGCCACCCAGGAGTATTGGTCATGCCCTATTCTGACCAGGAGGAATTATAGGAAGGTACACTTCTTTTAAGGAAGGTGGTCAATTGTCACTGTCGCATAGATTGATCTGAGCAAGTGTATATTCCCTTCTCATTATACACACAAGGAACTCAAGTCTCTGGCAACCTTATGGCAATTTTTGTACAGTTTATGGAGAATTTTTTAAAAATATGTTGTTGAAGTTCTGCATTTTAATTATGCCTGATATGGCCTGATTTTTAGTTATGACATTTCTTGGCATATCTTGTTATATAATTGGTCACATTTCTGAAACTTAGAATATCCTGAACAGTGCTGTGCTCCTGGAATTTAGGACAAGCATAGCTGTGTGTACAGAGTTCTAATATCTGCTTTACTGAATCAGTAAGTGCCTTTTTAATGTTACTTCAAAATAGCAGGTTCACTATGCTTGACAAGTAAGTGATTTATTTTCTCAAACCTGTTTTATTAAACACAATTTAACATAAAAACAAAATCTTAGACCCTCTCCTCAAAGAATATAATGTTTTATGCATCATGATAAGAATACATGAAATTTTCTTAGAACTAGAAAAGGTTAATATAATTCCAGTGAGGGTAATCAGTAAAAGCAGTCTTAAATGAGAATAAAATTATTTAATGATACATTAGAAATTGTAAGGTTCACTAATTTCCAAGATGGTAATTCATTGTATTCACCTTAATTTTTTATCTCTTGCACTCTTTTTGGGGAGATAAGGAGGCATATAACTTGCCTAAATCCAAAATTTGGACTAAAAGTCTTCTAATGGAAATGATACTATATTGCTAACTATTCAGTTTTGCCAAGCAATCTATAAAAGATCAGCTCAAGTCATAAATTTCATGACAAGTGGGAAAATAAATTGCTCAAGATAGGATGCAAATTAGGGACAAGGTTCAGCTGACTACCAGAATGTGTAATTATATTTTGATATGTCACAGAGCAAGACAGTCTCACTCAATTTAAATTTGTAAACTAAAAATAGTTGACTGGAAAAATGGTAGGGAAAGGGTGCATAAAAACTGGCAATTCTTGAGAAATGTAAATATGACCTTAAAAAGTAAATCCAGAGTAGGTAAAATAATAAATTTCTTGAAGGCAATCTTATCTTGCAATAGTGTAGAAGTGAATTTGTGATTATATATGTTTTAAGAATTATCTCAAATATCCATAAATGCATAATTGGTGATCTGAGGGAGAAAGATTCTAACACATGACCAAACTGAAAAATCCAAAATAACCTGCAAAATGTGCTGACAATGAACAAATACAATTCAATAATTACAACCAAAGAAAATCCCACCAAAAAATCACTGAGTCTACCTTAAAAACAATTCCAGGACTAGAAAATTTTAAGACTTGAGTAGAGTGTGTAAGCAAAGAACATAAAAAACATAATTGGTACTGAAAATATACTCTCCTAGAGTAGTTAACCCTTATAGCTCTTCAGAACCTGTTTTTGATTTATCATTCTTGAGCTATACATTTGTATGTATACCTGATTACTAAACATTTGATGGTGTATAGAGATATTTACATGCATATCTCTGTCTGCATTCATTCAAATTGGCTATCACAATGTTCATTAGTGAATGCAAATTCAGCTTTTTTTCAAAGCTACTGGTACACTGTAACTCAGCATCTGTGGATGCCAGAGTGATGCTAAGTATGCTAAGTAACATGGATTCAAGTGTTTAATGTGAGAGAATAATAGCCAAGAAGTAGGTAAGTGGTCAGAGAGCAGTTACACTGTGTTGTTTGGTATCACTTTTTTCAGCTAAAGTTAAGCTTGCCCTTAAGCACTTGATTATATCTTTAGTTTAAAGTTCTGGTGTGTTAAGCTGGCACGTTTGATGGAAAAGCAGTGTTTTTTTCCCCTCAAACAGAATAGACACTAAAACATTGAACATGAGAAGAGAGGATTTCTTACAAAAGCAGAGGTGCTCCTGAGTCTTGACAACATCGTAGCAATAGCCTTTAGCCCCCTCTGCACAGCAGCACTGCTGTGCTTGTTTGTATCTCAGCTCAGAACAACATTGTACAGTTTGGATGCGAAGGACCAAACTGTATGATCTTATTTCAAGTACAAAAAACAAAATAGGAAGTAGAGACATAGAGGCAGAAGGCTGGTTTGCCGAACAAGGCTAAAAAGATGGTAAAATTTTAAACAGGACAGGTTGTATGATGAACTCCTCCAATTGTCACTAGCCTCTAGATAGGGGAAGACACTTTAAATATCACCCTCTGTTTTCTATCAGATTTGGGGTGGTTTTTACCCAGTTAGATTTCTTTTTTTTTTTAATTAATCCATCCAGACTATAATATTGTAACTGAGATATAAGAAAAAGGCAGGAGACAGTGTTGAAAGCACTGGTCAAAATCAAGGTAAATTACTTCCACTCATTAATAAAATCACTTGTTTTATCAAAGCAGGCAAAGAGGTTTCTCAAGAATCATTTACACTTGATAAGTATTGACTTTTCCCAAACACTTTGTCCTTCATATGCCCAGAACTATATTTTAGGAGGACTTTCTACTTGATTTCTCCCAGGCAAAAAAAAATTATCCTCATTAGTCTGAAGTTTTCTGAAGTTGACACACTGGTCTTTTTGAATATGACTGCAATATTTTCCGTTCTCCAGTTCTTAGATGTCCATGGCCTGTCAAAGATGACTGACATCAGCCATCCAAGGACATCAGCCATCTCTTTTGGTACCCTTGGATGCAGCTCATCTGATCACTTGGATTTTCATGGGTTGAGTTGTCTGAAGTAAACACCATCTTTATCCTCATCCAGTATTTTCTGTCCTTTCTGAGTCCTTTCACTGAGCACAGGTGCCTGGGAGACATTCTCAGCAAAGACTGAGACAAAGGTGGCATTGAGCACCTCATCCTCACACATCTGCTGTCAGTAAATCACTGACCGCTTCCAACACTATGCCTGCATAGAACTGCAGTGCTAGAAGCAATTCTTGTTGCCCTTGTCATCCCTAACAGCTTCCAAGAGAGCTGCAGCTCTCCTAAAAACATCCCCGCATGGCTGAACAATACTTCTATATTTCTTTTTAGCAGCCTCTCCTCAACCTTCTTGTACACTGCCCTTTGATTTTTTTATATTTCATTTGAATTCCACCATGAGCTCTCTGTTTTGTCAGACTGGCCACCCGAGACTCTTGCTTGTTCTCCTGGGAGTGAGGATGGACTATTATTGTGTTTAGCTGGTGTCTTTCACAACTTTCTTGAGCATCTCTGCCCTTTAAAATGCCTCCTCCCATATGATCCTATATATACCAGTTCCCTGAATAAGCTGAAAGCTGTTCACCTTAAGTACAGACTATAGACTCTGCTTATCTCCTTCATTCTCCTCAGGATCTTGAACTGCACTAATTCCTATTTATCCCAGTCAAAGTTACCTTTGACATTACTCCAAGACATGTTCTCAACTGGTTCTTCCTTGTTTCTGAGCAGCTGATCCAGCTGTACTTAACCCCTGGTTGGTATCAGTATTTGCATCACGAAGATACCCCTGACAAAAATCCTGTCATATTAACCTACCAGAAAATGCCACAGTATTCCCCCATGAGAATTGTGGTCTGTCATCCAGAATTCCTTATTTCAAAATAGGTTCATTCACATCCTCACCCTGATCAGGTGAACTGTAACAAACTCCTACCACTGGGTCTCCCTTACTGGCCTCTCCCTTGATCCTGAGTTGTGAACTCTCAGACAAATTGTTTGTCTCACAGAAAGGATTGCATACTTCTCTGAGCTACTCCTTCACCTCTCCCTTAACCCCTTTGTTGTCTTCTTGATATGTCTTCCCTGAAAAATATGCATCCACATATTCTTGCAGTAACCTATTTGTATGACTTGTCCCACCACAGCTGAGTAATCAAAATGATGTAAAATATGTAAATATGTAGACATTTGCACAGTTGCAGTCTTTACTCTTTGTTTCTCTGGATGTGTGCATTTTTGTTCATATAACATGCTTGAGATGGACCTCCTTTCACCCTGTTTTATTACTCTGGTGTTCTCTCCTGTACATGCCACCTACCAACTACTCCTTTGTTTGACTGTGGGTTGTAATTTCCTTTCACAATCAGTTCCTAGATTAGAGTTCTACTCACCAGGTTGACCAGTCAAAGCTGCTCTCAACAGCTTTGTCTTCAGGTCTCCAATGGGTCCTGTGGTCTAAATCCAAAATTGCTGTTGAAAACATCAGCCAAACAGGCCTCTAATCAATTTCCTAAAATAACTGGGGCCATACACTATGATTTGCAAAATTTTGTGATGAACCAGCTATTGAATACAAACTACAGCAATACCATCCTCTAAACCAAAAAGAACACTTAGGAGAATGGATTTTCCTGTATAGATTATGTGCTGATTTATTGTTGCTGAGGATTTGGTCAGCAAACCTCCATGCTGCTCCTGTTAGATTAAAAATACATGTTTCTATAATCTCCAAATAGCATCTCTATAACCATTCTTGGTTTCAATAGGCATGGGGAAGTATTATAATTTCTCAGGACAGGTTTTAAATTTCACCGTACTTTCTCTTTGAACTAAATTGCTGCTGCTCTTGGGTCACTGCATTTCTTTCTTGTGGATTGGGCAGGAAGAGCAAGGGGAGGCTTGAGATACTGCTGTCATGTATGTTCAACCTTTGCTGTGTTAATCCAGTACTGACTGTTCCTTTTTGTCCACAGGAAAAACTTTTTTAAATCTTTAAGTGCTATTGAGAGCAAAAGGGTAAATGTTCTGTAATGACTTTTAGGTCAAAAAGAAAAAAAATAGGAGTTTCTGGGAAAGTTTGAAGAGGAAAAATCCAACAAAATCCTGTTAAAAGAAGATTACTTTCTTCTGCCTCTTGAGCAAAGGTATTCCAGGGGATATTTAGTGTAATTGGGATAGGAATGTTTTATATCAATAAACAGTGAAATAATACACACCTATATGTCATGATTACAATAAAATCAAGCATTTGGGCAGATCCTTTGCAGCTCTGAAATCAGTGCAATTCAGTCTTAGATTTCCTTTTCAAGAAGAAAGACTTGCGACATTTTAAATTTTTAGCATTCCAACTAAGTCTATATTAGAATGCACTAGAATTCTGGATATCCAATAGTGAATGGAATTTATAGCAAAAAAATTAAAAATACTAAGAAGGCTGCCTCAGTTTTCCTGCTTCTAATTTGAGTATACTGGGACAAACTCTATTCAGATTTGTCCCTATGCAGATCAATTCCAGTTGCATGAGTAAACTGAAACAGAATTTCAGTAGTTATTTTTCTGTACATATATTCTGCTGAAGTGATGCAGGGGCAAGATTTTTTTTCTTTGACTATAAGATTATTCCATTTTCTCAGGAGTGGGACATGAAAACAGAGTAAAGAGTTCAGTTCTCCTGTCTAATCTTGTGTAGAATGCAACACAGTCCAGAGCCCTGCTTCATGTATTGCAAGCAAGCCTTTTATCAATCTGTATGAAAATAAAGGAACTAGTTCTGAATTATTTGGGTAACATAGCAGTCACATGTAGGATAACTTGGTTATCATCTCTGCACTGTGCTGCTTTTTTTTACAGTAGCAATATCCTTTGAGATAGAAGGTAACCTTCTGGTTTGCATGTGGAGAAAAATACCAGAATTTATGTCTCAACAGATTTGGCACTTAACGACATTAATGATGATAGTACAAGAAACTTCAAACACAGAGAGATTTGAGGGATCTAGTTAGGAAAAAAAGTTTGATTTCATCCACTGGTAAACTTTGTAGTAGTTTTCTTTTAGCACTAGTTGCCACCATATTTAGGAAAAGCAAAAAGGAAAAAGAATAAAGTTATATTTGTCTCCTGTTATTCATTTACTGTATCCTTTTATTCATTCACTTCCATCACTTAAATAATGGCATGTCTTTCTTTCTAGTCTTTCAGATGTGTAGTTAATTTAGCCTAATCAAAATTTCCAGTTTCTGAATTTTCAGGACTCAGAATGCACTTTTCTTAAGGCTAATGCAATTTTGTGTAAATGATATCTTTTATTAATTTCCTTTTTTTAAGAGTTAAACAGTATATACTTCCCAGGTTTGTAACTCGTGCTACTGCATGAGGTGTAAGGAGTATATTGTTCTGTAAGCCAGAGTTTTAAGAGTCCTGGAGTTTGAAGAAGTTGCAGTACCATTGCTGTCAAACAATGATCTTTATGTACATGACAAACACCATTAGTATTCTGTATAATTCTTAAAGGAATATAATTGTAAATAAAACAAATGTACCTTCACATAATAATCTTATTTCCTGCCATGTTATATGACATTTTTTGAAAAACTGCTGAGTGAGTTAAACTAAAATAATACTAACTTGTACTCATCCATTTGCTATGGATGTTAGCTTCATGAGTATCAATCAAGGTTTTAAATAAAATTTTAAAAAGTAGAAAATTTGTTAATCTCAATTCCTTCCAGGTTAACCTGCACAGATCCTAATGACTCCAAAATTAAGTCCTATGGAGACAGAGTTGCTTTCTTTAATTGAATGTGAAAGTGAAGAAACATTGTTTTATAGATGTCTTTGGGGGGAAAACAATGTTTATTAGTATCAGAAGACACAGCATGATGATAAATATTTTAGGTGTCATATTTGATAAAATATGACTTAACCATACACTCCAAATGTCACAAACATCATCTGATGAGACGTCACATATTACTCGATATTTCAACTATTTTTTACTATCTTCTCTTTGTACTTTTGTTCAGGAATATAAAGTTTGAAATATCAGAAACTCTTAGAAAATTGTTTGAAAATGCTTTTGGTTTGCTTTACCATCCATTTTTGTCTATATGAATCTCCACAATCAGGAGTACACAAGGTAAACACCTGTCACTGAGTTAAATAAATTACTGTCTCTAAAGCCTGTGTTTGTTCATATGTCCAATAAGTCCTGTAACAGTCTGCTCTAGTGCTTGTAACCTACATAATTCTGTGAGTTCAGCCATGTGTTCCCTGAGGCACAGAGTTTTGGAGTTTAATTGGTAAATTTATTGTAATCTGAATTTAAAAAAAAAATCTAATTTTTTCTCCCCCATTTTCTAATATTTCCCTGGAAAGTTTTCTCAGTAGAAGACTTGCAACAGTAGCTTTCCAAGAAGTAATTGTGGTTAGGCATAAATTATTTTTCATCACTCTCTTGAAGAAACACCATCAAAAGCATTGACTATCAGAAAACACTTCATGAAGCAATTTTTTTCCTTAGCTAACAAAATAATGGTGTTGAAAGCTGATGTTTTTGTTAATTTTGTTTTGGTGTGTGGTTGAAAGTTTTTTAGAGAGAGAAGGGTATTTTCAAAACAATATTCCATTTTCAGTAGTGGTTAGTATATTCGTTTTGGTAATAGCGTGGGAGAAACAGAGATATGCTATTATTATGTTATTCTTACATCCTTCATAAAAAAGAATTATACTAGAAATATTATGGGGTTTATTTTATTATTTATGTGAGCCAAATTCATGCATGGGTGCATCCCAAAAAGTGATCTCTGACAAAAGTTATGTTTGATTCAGTGTGAGAAAACACACTATATATCTATCTTGAATCCAGTGCATCGTAATTTCTTATGATGACTCACAGATGATTTATTAAGTAAAACTATATATCACTGTCAAACCTCTCAGTTATCTTCTGAACTGAGGCTGATGAATCCTACCTTATTTATTGTATTTTGATCACCCTAATCAGTATATCTACTAGTATTTATATTCTTATTTATTTAGAGGGGCACCTGCATCTTTATTTAAGCAAAATAATTTATTGTGGTTGACAACCCTTCCTTAATTTGAAGCCTTAATTCTGTTTTTTTTTTGTTGTTGTTGTTGTCTTTTTTGAGTAACACTGAACAGTAAACTCCTGGAATCCCATCACTCTGTAAGGAAAGACAAGATGTATTTTTTCTAAGTGTTGCTAAATTTATTTTATCTGCAATCACTCAGAACAGAAGACAATATTCTGTGACTTTCAGATGTGACCCCAGTCCATGACAAGCCAAATTCTCACCCTTAATTGTTTCTGAATGCTCATTTTGTTTAACTTTTCTTTGAAATGGAAAAGTGATATTTAAATTTTAGATTAATATTTAATAGTAGTTGTAGCCAATACATTATAGCACCTTATAGAACTACAGTACAAAAACCTTGTTCTCCAGCTAGCACATTTTCATCACATCCCCTCTATTAATTCTATGCTCTCCTAAATGAGCATGTCACACTATATGTATCATTAATAATCCATCATCATTAATAATAATCATCATGCATTAATAATTATCATTTCACTGATGATGCATAAACATAATCAGAATATTCATCAGGGGATCCAAACTGATTGGAAACAGGCTTAACTTACTAGGGTTGAGCAAAACATGACTCCTTCTTTCTTGTACATATAAAGCACTGTACTTCAGAGGGACCTGGACCATTTGTGCATTTTCCATACAACTCTACGTAAGGCACAAATTAAAGTAGAAATGTACAGTCTGTTATTATAGAGTTGTATCATGTGGTTGGTTCTTTTTCATACAGAACAGTATTTCAATTGTCTCTGGAATTCAGGATAATATTTTTTTCATCACAGCACCAGAATATTCTAAATTCAAGGCATACTTCTTTCTCTACCATTTTTGATATTCAAACATGAAGTTATGTGTGAGTGAGTCTTCCATAATTTTATGCTCCTAAAGATAAGGGTGGAAACATTATGCCTGTGCGATGCTCAGAGGTCAGACTGAAAAAGAATATGTAATCACCTGTTGTTCCAGGGCTCTCTTTTACTCCAGTGCAAGGTGGAGAAAAAGAAAGTAGGTGCCCAGCTGATTCCAGGTACTGTCAGCAAGAGGAGATGAAGATTAAAAAAAATGCTCTGACTTGTGTTCTAGCAGCTTATGTAAGATAGGAAACTAGGGAGAAGCTGAAGCAGGTTCAATAATTATCCAGTTGTCTGATTCTGTGGGCACCATACAATTCCAGACTAAATGGTAGATGCTAATTTATATATTTTGTTCTCTCTTACTAAACCTTAGAATAAATACAGGATGTCCTGATGAAGGTCTTTATTGTCCAATATCCTGCACTGGAATAACTGAATAATGACAAAGAATTTTTGGAATATTAAAATCTATTTCAAAAGCAAGAGGTGTACATACACACAGATACAAACACACACTTAGCCAAGTTCTCTGTCCTTACATTTTTTTATCTTTCTTCTACTTTTGCTTGTGAATTTTTTCACCTCTTCTTTTTTAATCACACCTAAATAATGAACCATAACAGCATGTGCAGCAGTTTGTGGATCTTTTCAGACTAATATCTTACTCTTATTTCTCCAGTTCTGCTTATCTTATCAAATACATATTTAGCTAACTTCAAACAAATTACTAACACCATAACCTTGCCACAGATAGAATCAGCTTGATTTTCTGTAATCATGCAACACAGTTACTATGTAAGAAGAAAAAGTCAGGAAGATGATTTTCTCCAACTAGACTTACTACAAGTTACAAAACCTGCAATTACCTTTGGAAAAAGTAAAAGTGTACACTTTTGTGGGAAATGGTAGAATCCAGTATTGCTATTTGGGGAATTCCATAGATGCTGGAAATCCTTGAGAATTGGTAGTAAAAATACAGCATTTTTATTTTCCTTTTGTTCTAGTCTTTTCTTTCTTCTCTGCCAACAGGACGGGGAAAAACTTAAGTGTTTCATTGTTATTTAAGTTGCTCTCTTCATGACACTACATTTTGATGAGTTTGAATTTACCAAAGGAGTAGTAAACATCATACTAACCTGCTTTTATACTACCTTGGCTTCTTTGTTCCTTCAGTATTATCCTTGAAAGCACAACTGAAAAGTGTTGGGTTTTTTTCCTTTGTTATTATAACATGAACATGAAAAAGTTGATTGTTATCCTGAAAATAGAATAGAAATATGAAAACTATATAATGCCTATTTGGTTGTTCCAAAACTGTCTTCTCCTTCAGTGAATGCTGTAGAAGCCTGCTGAAATTTGCTTTAGTAAGCTTACAAAAAAGGAATACGGATACACAAACATTTTTTAACCATTGCCTAAGTCATTAAAAACATCACCTTAAATAGAATCACGTGCCTTATAATTAAAAAGAATCCTTTCTCATAAATTACAGTACCACACCATAGATAGCTAAAAATTATTCATTAATGTCTCCCCATTTTCATATCCCTAAATCAGTTAGAAAGTCCTAAAGAGACATATTTCTAGCAATTCTCTACCAATTACATTATACCTATTTGCTGTTCTTTGTTCCTTTTTTTCCCCCAGAGGCCATTCCACACAAGTACAGAATAGATATTTTGCATTTCCTGCCCCCCCTCCACCCCCCAGTTTCTTGGTAAGTGTATCTCAGTCTTTAAAACAGATGTACTTGCTTTAGAAGGAAGAGCTAGATGAACTGCCTGACTAGAATCCTATGATTTTACTAAGGAATGCACTCATCTCATGCTAGCACTGCTTTCCTTTTCAGCAAAGGCTAGATAATTTGCATATTTATGAACTATTAAGCATCTTCTATACACTCCCCTCAGGAGGCTCAATAAAGACAAGAAATTATTTCTGCCTAGGTCACATTTATTAATTTCAGTCTCTGCATAAGATTTACAATTTACTGCAACGCAGGAGGGAGAAATGAAGCCAGGGTTAAAGGGGAGCATAAATTGTTTGCTTTTGCTAGTTTATACATCCTCTCTTACCACTCTTAGTGGCTCAGGAAATTTATTTTATCTTCCTTGTAATCACCTCCCTGGATGCAGTGGGTAAACAAGAAAATGCAGATAAAAGACAAACAAACATAAGGTCATGCCTGGCATACTACAACTAATATAAAATAAACTTGAAAGCTTGATTGAAGTTACTCATTAAAATACTGTTACTGCTGAAAGGGGTGTAGGGGTAGCTCATTCAAGTGCAGTGTGAGAGATCCAGGGTCAGGTGGCGGACTAAACTTTCCCCATAGGCTTGCAGATTCAGACCTCTGCTTGTGGAAGGAAGAATCTTTGACACATTCATTAAAGCAGACTAGAAAATGTTAACTTAAAGCACATTCAGAGAAAGAAATTTGCAATGAAATTTTTTTTTTTTTAAATGTTCTGGCCAGCTTGTATCCACAAAAACCAAAGCCTAATCTGTAACTAAGGTAAAAGGATATAAATGGCTCTTTCTGTGATGTTTACTGGGAAATTGTCTTCAATGGTTTCCAAGGTCTCTGTAGTAATTCTGTATTTTGCATAACACAGAGCAGTGAAAGGAGTTTTGACCTTTGATCCCTCTCCCCACAAACACTTTTTTACATATTATAACTGATGCAAAGCCCAATTAAATGGCTGTTTTGGAACCTGCTCTTTTAAAACAAACAAGCAAACAAACAAAGACAAAAAATGCTGTGTGTGATCCAGACAGCTAAGGAATAAACTCTTTCTTCTTAGATGTTCCTTCTGGAGGAGGATTCATTCTTGATTTACAGTTATGCTGAGACGGATAATTTGATTCACAGCTAGAGAGAACTGGAGGCTCTTGTTTCTCTTTTTTTTTTCCTCCTGAATTTCTGTATTAATTGTATCGTTTGTCTCAGTATAGATGCTCTACTGACATTTTAAGATGTGTTAATAGTTTTAAACTTCTTGGAAAAAATAGCAGCCTTGTTCTTAATAAGAAAATTGCCATTCCATAATGGAAATACATAGACTTTTACTAAAGGCTTATTATTCCATTTAATAAGAAGGATTTGAACACATTTTAAAAATAAGCCCTCTTGAACAGTAATCAGAAACAACTGTTCAGGTTACAAGTACTCTCTTTCTGCTGTGAAAATAGCTGTGTGCTGTCCTGGGTGACAGTAACCTTGCCTCTATCAAATTTCACTCTGCAGAGAGGTAAAACCTCAGCTACCTCTGCAGCTGAATCTGAGGCCAGTTACTAAGCAGTGTCAACTTTGTTATTCAAAATACCATTAAATATTGAAACTAGCATGTGATTTAATCTATTAAAATTGGAATAGACTGTCCAAGAAAGTAAACTGGCAAATGGGAAACCAGTTGAACATGTTATATTTTAATTTGCAGAGACAAAAATGACAAGCAATTTATTTACATAAAACTGTACAAAAGCAAATTAAATTATGTAAATATTTCATAAATAGAGGTGGACTAGCGTTTAATACATTTTGCCATGTTTAGCATAGTTGCGTGCATAGTGACTCATAATAAACAATGATAAATTGTTCTCTGCTTCACTATCAACATCCAAGTTGCAGAACAATAGTCAATGATTATTATTACAAACAGATCGTACCACACTGAATGCAAGTGCTTTAAAATTTAGGAAAAGTTGTCTGAAAGCATACCCCAGGTAGCTGGTGAATGTTGTCTTCCTAGTGCTTACGTTTTTCAGTCAGTAATACAAGATAACTGATGGGATTTCATTTCTATTGCTTTTTAATCTACTTTTCTTAAAGAAACTGTATATTTATCACAAAAGAAACAGAAAGAAAAATATTTAATTGTTCAACTTTCTTACAAGTGTTTGGTGATAGCTGGATTTATGGCAAGATCTTTATCTGTATTCATGATTTTTCTGCTTGACAACTTCTAGGGTAGCCTTTCAGCCAATCATTTCAATCACATTTATGTTTTTCCCCCACATAAAAATAATGTTTAACTTTTTTTCCTGAAACTCAGGCAGCAGGCCAGTCAGAAACCATATTCAATAAACATAGTGGGTCTGAGATCTGGAATAAGTCTTAGATTTTAGACCAAAGCTATTGAACTTCCTAATACATATAAAGTTATATATCAACGCATCAATCTATAAAGGTGCCCTAATGTAAAATACATGCAAATCTCATTTGAGTTTCCCATGGAAGGAAAGAAAAGGATGTTTTTTATACTGTACAAATAAAATGTGATGAAGGCTAAAAGCTATTAAAAAAATTTTCAATTTTCTTGGCAACATGAACTGGTGACACCTTGCTAAATAACTATCATATAGACTGATCATACTTTTCCAGGCAGCAGAATTAAAAACAAATTAAAACAGCCCCAAACCCCACACAAACAGTAATTAAAAAAATCCTCAAGACCTACTTAAACCACAGCCTTGTGTTAATAATAATTAAGACTGGTCCATTAACTGAGTTTGGCAAAAGGCTTGTTTTTAAATATATTATTTATAATTTCTCAGAAAATAAACACAGGTAAATATACAGGTTCAAAAAAGTTGGGAATAGCCCCTTACCCCTCAGTGTTCAAACCCAACTACCACTTTACCATAATAATAGGTATAAAAGGCACAGTTGCATATTTTGCATTCACCCTAATTATTTTTTATAGCATTATTTGTTTATTTTTTATACAAAAGCACTCTATTTATGGAGTGGCACCAGATTTAACCTATTTCAAATAAAGAGGAAAAATACAAACACAAAATATATTTGTATGTCATGCCAGGTCAGAAGAGTAATCAGCATATTAATAGTGGCTAGTTCCACAAGAGTTACTGTGAATACTTACAGTAGATAGATTTTAAAAAAATTCTTTCACACATTTTAGATCTAAGGAGATGCACACAAGAAAATTATTTCATGACTGTCTTATGTGGTGCAAAAATTGGTGAGTGACTGCTGATCCATTTAATCTGAAGGTCTATTATAACCTGTATTATTAGCCTTGTAGAAAAAGTGTCTAAGAATATATGGAACCCAGCTACCTAATTTATTTTCTTGTGTGTAATATTAAATAAAATCTTATTAAAGGAAGTTCTGTAGAACATTTTTGTTATGCAATTGTGTATTCTGTTGAAACGTGCAAGAAAAATGTGTTTACATTACATAAGCATTTTAGAAGCATTTTTAAACAGGTACTTACAGATTTTACAAAGCAGTAACTGCTATACTCAGTCTCATAACAAAGTACTAGCTTGCATCTCCCCGTATTACTTAAATAATTAAACATAAAAATGTTCAATCGTTAATAATCTTTGATTTTAATATTTTCTTTCTAAAATATGCCCATTCATCATAACTGCTATACACAAACTAATGTTACTTGAAGAAAGTAAACTTTAGAGAGGAGAATGAAAAGGCCAACCCACTATATGGAGAAGTGAATTCAAAAGATAAATGTGATGAGTTGTTTTGATTTACCAACCTCTACCTTAGAGTGTTTAAGGTTATTTCTATGCATTTCTTCAAAGCAAGAAACTACCCAAAGCTACATTATGACTACAGTTACTAGAGAGCCATCTAGCCATGCCTTCACGCCAGTTAACAGCCAGGGATCTGAATGCTTTCTCCGTCCTTGAGCTGTCCTTGCTGTGTTTGATTGTCACTTTTGTCTGAATGTCTGAGCTCAGTCTGTGATTATTAATACAGCATCAACTACAAAGCAATTGGTTGATGTTCTGCATGTTTTGTTGCTTTTATTGCACAAAACCCTGTTTCATTTCCTCTTCCTTCCAAGAAGCACTCACCATGGTAATTGTTACAGCTCTTGCATATCGTAGCTTGAACTCCTTTTAACTCCTCTTGACCTCCTAGGTATCATACCACTGTTTATCAGACCATTTTTTAATAATGCTAAATGTTCTGAGTCTTGATATCATTTAGTATTGCACTTTTCTTGGTTTTAATGCACTTGGTTTTAAGAAAGCTTTCATTATCATAATCTTTGACATAATTGAAGCAGTTGATAAGCTGCAACACTGATGACCAGACATAGCAACCATGCCTTGCAATCTGAAAAGGAGCTTTTGTATCCAAGTTGTAATGTTCTGTTGTTACTGCATTATCCCATTGTCCACCTTTTTCCCTCCCATCAAGCATTCCCACTAACATGGCCTCTTCTACTACTATTTTTTTTAATTTTGATCTTAAAAATTCCCTGGAACTAGCATATGCAGCATATCATATGCAGCATGTGCTGCAATGTATCATGTCATTACAAAAAAAGCATCAGTTCCTTTGGGCATTCAACTGAACCACACTGGAAAAAAAAAAATTGTCATCTGGGCTTGTGAATTGTGCTGCTGCATAGAATGTAACTGAAGCTGTGTTATGAGTACATGTGGTTTTTTGTGAATACATTTATTTTCTAAGTCAAGCCCCAATACTTAGCAGTTCCCCTGATCCTTTGTGTGATCTTTGGCCTTTTTGTTATTACAATCTTCCCAGCTAAATGTTAGTCTTGCCCAAAATAATGATTTTAACAGCTTATCATTGCTATCCTATGGTATAAGTGTTAGTAATTGTGTTTACATTGAAATAATCATTACAGAGAACGAGAGAAAAAGAGAGAAAGAGACACAGCAAGACACATTTGTTCAATGGATAAAACAGAACCAGAGTCCATGAATCACGGGAAGTATGCCATGTTTTTGACTGCAGTCTCAGGCTGAATGCATTTCTGTTGCTTCCAGCCTCAGATGAGAAGTGAGAATATTAAAGCTGTGGTCTTCACAAAGTGCCTATTAATGATTATTCCTTTATATTTATCCTATATCTTTATGGTTTCTGAAGGATTGTCCCTGATGGGGATCAGCAAAATTCAGATGGTATGTTTTGAATACATTTTCCCTGACCTGTTATCCTCAACAAGCCAGATGACAAACAAACAAAATGAGTGGCTTAATTCATGCTTCTGCAGAAGGGAAACAGTGTGTCGTGTTTTTTTTAATCAAGCTTGCTACTATGGGAGGAATTTGCAACCATAGATCTAGGAAAATAAAAATCAGCGAGGGGGAATTAGACATGCAAGTAACAGCAATGTTTTCTACATTGTACAGTATAGTCAGGCAGACAGTATAATTACACGCCTGCTATGGAGGCAGAAGTGGCAGGCAGATCTTTTGTCTCTTTGGTGGCCCCCTCTTTATTGTTTCACATTTTTTCTTAGAAATGTTGTGATTTTAAGACTTTTGCCCCATTTCTTTTTTATGTTATGAAAGAACTTTGTTGCTGCTTTTTAGCCTACAGGTAAACTTCTCTTCTAGTTAGAGTATTGACAGGAGATGGCTTGTATTCCCCTGTCTGTGTAAGGGGGATATCCTCTGGGTTGCCTTCTTCATTTTTGCTGAAACTAGCTGCGCTGAAGGTCTCATAGGATGAGGTCAACTTTTTGTTAAGGAGGTTTCTGTTGCGGTCACCCATGAGGGAGGCTTCTCCATTGGCCAGCTTTTCCTGACTGCCCCGTTCATCGACAGGCATGAAAGTGGAGAGTTTTGGCTGGCTCTTCTGCTTTCTCTCCGGAGAAGTGCGGACTGGCATCCAGCAGGAGTCTGAGTGGCCATACTCATCACATTCTCGGGTGCACTTCCCTGTTAGGGCTACATCTGGTAGAGGCCGTGAATCTGAAAATAAAAGAGAGTTTGTCATTACAAATTAATATTACAGTGACTCCCATTGAAACTGAGAATCCTTACATGCACAAAAGGTATTTTTAAAGATCTTGGTAGGAATGTGGCAGTAAGTTCCTCAGTAATAATGTTTTCACGTTGCATGTGCCCAGAGGCAACAAGCAGATCTGTACAGTTATTCTCAACCTTAATAATTGAAAAAAACCAAGGCTATTAATCCTTTTCCTGTGCCTGTAAATCAATTTCAGAAGCATTTGGCATTAGGTACTGAATTAATTTTGACATCTGAAAGAGTCAAAGAAGCACTTAATTCCATACTGCCAATTTTCTAGAAATTATTAAAAATACCTTTCCTTGAATTTTTTTGTAGAGAATACTCTGAATTTATGTGGAAGGATCCTGAGACCCTGTACCCTGCAAATACTTACAAATATACTTAATGCCCTGCAAATGATCAGATCTGTTATTGACAGAGGGACTGAATTTTCATATAATGTAACCTTCTGCTTGTATTTCTGAGGATTGGACACTTGAGTTGTTAGTCCACAATATGTTACATAAGTTGTACAATCAGTAATTGCAGAAGCATATAAAACCTCTGCTGTGGGTTTTAAACTTTAGCAATAGCACAAATAAGGCCAGTGCATATGTGCATGGCAGGGCATGGGATGAATCTGAGTGCTGCCTAAATAGAAACATTTTATATTTGACACACTATGCTAGAAGGGGTCCTGTTCCTGTTCACTATGTCTAAGTTTTCTGCACTTGTAAGAGCTTTCACTGAAAACCAGCAAAGTTCCAAGGTCTACAGGATTGACTCCTGCCTGTTTGCAATGCAGTTATATTTAATATTTGTATTTTGATACTTGCATACAACTGAATTTAAAAACTACCTCAAGTATTTTAGGGAATGGGTAAGATTCTTAAACTTTGCTTTTATTCATTTATAGTATACTTTATGGTCTAAAGGAATAACTGAAGCTGCCTACAAAGTAGCAACATTATATTCAAACAAAGTTGACAACATAAACCAAAATGAAATGAATTCTAAAAAATGAATTTTTCAGGTGTGTTTGATATGAATTTTATATGACATGACTTATTTGATGAAATATTTAGGGGTTTTTTAATTTAAAAATCAATTTAAAAGGGAGCAAGGAACTTCAACATGGAAACATAATCAGGTATTCATACGGGCTGTGGCATCTTCCTACCTTCCCACTACAACACCAAAGTTCTTGTGAACAATAATTTTTGCCTGTAATAACATGTGTTATACAAACTTATAAAAACTCCTTCAAAGGCCTGCTCTGACTTCATTCTGTTACTTTTGTTTTGACTATTTTTCTTTGATTTTGGATGATAGAGTACCTTCTCAAATGATGACAATTCCAGCTGTGAATTTTATAAATTGAAAAAAAAAAGACCACTGCTGAAGATAAAAAACCCAAACAAATAAAAAACCAAAACCCCACAACCAAAAATCCTTCACTCTTCCAGAATAAACTACTTTAATTTAAAATATTTAAAACATGTGCTTGCAGAGAAAGCATATTTCATTTCAGCATCTGTGGATTTAATGCTGATAGAATTGCAAAAGCTCTTAAAAGTCAGATTTATCTTCTTCCTGTCCTGATTTTTTTCAAGCATATAAAAATTGTTTTAATAAATAATTTATTGCAGTATTGTAAAGAGTGTGTACACTGTTTGCTACTGATAGGTGTCAACATTTAAAAGAACTTACTGTATGTATTTCATATTTCATATTTCAATGAAATATCACTGACTATAATGAGGAAACAGCCCTGGTGTTTAGATAATTGAGTAACCCTGTAACTAAGATGTGTAAGGGTGGGAAGAGGAAACTAAGTGATTTTTTCTTTTTTAAATTTTTTCCCTGATTTATTTTTAAGGCTTTTTCCCTCAGACACAATTAGCACTTTTTTTTTTTCCAGTGAAGAATGCAATACTATGAAAACTTATCAGCCTATCAGTTTTCAGATGACTGTGTCCTGCAAACATACATAGAATATGAAGATAATTACAGGAAAATCTTCTATTTGTCAGCTAAATCAGCATTATTCTGATTCTCCCTAATGATAAGAAACATAATTAACTACTCAGGTGCCCTCATATGCTTTGATTTTTAAGCAGAATTTTTCATATTTTTACAACAGGGCCAATTCCCTCAAAATTCTATAAATTATTTGAACCAGCACCTTATTTCCAAAAAAAACCCTGGCCATTAAACATTATGCTTGCTTCAGGTATTTTAATTATTATCTGACATAATATTAGCAACTGCTGATCAAAGCAGTTTGACCTTTATTTAAAACATAAGAATATATATTTATTGAAAAGATTTTCCTTTGTTGTCATTTAACTTTGGGGTTTTTTTCCAAATTGAAACAATTAGCATCTCATTATATCTGATGGAGTCATTCTAGGTGAAAAAAATTTTGAGTCAGCAATAAATCAGTTCATAAAAATCCTTCCCATGCTGGTGGTCTTTGAATCATGCACTTGAAAGTACACCATTTTGCATTGTAGTGCTTCTCCTATTCACTTCTGGACAAATACTGGAACTCCTTATTTTGAAGCATGAGGACTTAATGTACAATTGAACCTTATAATGCTTTTTTAAGAAGCAAAATCTTCCAAGTCAGTGTGTTGCTGAGTTGCCCTGTTGGGTTATGTGATAAACTTTATCTGCACACCCACAGAAGAGCTCAGAGAGACACAGGATGAACAATATTAGCCCAAATACTACCCTGACAGACCTACCCAGCCCACCATAGGGCAATCAGATCCTCAAAGGTCCATCTGTCCAGGCCCAGAGTAGCACAGTGGTGTATAGTAGCAGATAGAAACTCAAAACAATGATTCAGGAAAAAAAAATCATCTTTCAGTGAAATGCTGGGGATTGCTGTCTAGGTATGTAGAGCAAATTATTAGATATAGGGAAAAGAATCTGGGATAGCAAAGGACTTAGATGATGTTTAGGGGAGAAATCATGGGGAAGACAAGTGAGGAGTTTAGGTGATAGAAGGGAAATAGAAATATAAGGGGATAAAAGGGCCAGTCATATGTAAATAGTTAGCTGGGTAATACGTTTTTCTGGTTATATTCTGTGTATAGTGTCTGGATGAACACCATTTGTTCTGTCCTCTTATTAAATTCCCTTCAAACTCTTTCTGGGAATGGGCTCTCTATTATGAGTGCATGTATGGATATGGGTTTGTCCATTAACACTACTGATCTTTCATCTGTCCAGCCAGAGGAGGACAGAATGGGGCCCCTTGTGCTGTTTGTGTTCATGGGAGGGCTTTGAGTGTGATCTGTGTGGACAACTCAATATATATCTGGTCTATGTGTGTGCTCTGTGTATGTGCCTACTGGGAACATCTCTTCACCTTTGCTACTGTTTGCTGCTTGAATCAGCATTTGAGTACAGATTTAATCTAACATGGTTTGAAACCTGCTGCATTTTAATCTCTCATCTGTTTAAAACTGACATACCTAAACTAGTGGGTTAAGGGAAGATGGGGTTCTTTCTATACACTGCACTTCATAACAGTGATTTAACCTCTAATTTGGATAAACTGTCATGCCACTTCAGCTGCACAGGAACTGAATTTAGGTAATTCATCGAAACAGATCAACCCTCTTTTGCAGACTCTATGGTCAGCATTTTAAATTGCCTAGCCCATGGAGTTTTGAACAATCTCTAAATTTGAAAATAAAAATAAATTTACTCATGTCCTCTAGTATAATTTGCATTGAAACATATCCATCTGTAAGCTAAATTTTTTTTTAGTGCTTCTCGGTTTAAAAGTTAAATACTCCAGTACTGACCCTATTGAGAACTGACAAGTCTAATGGAATATGACACAGAAATTTTTCAGCAGAACTGGCAAATCATCAAAGAGCAGCACAACAGATTCCAACTACAGTTACATATCTGGAAATGGACTTAAATTTGTGCATAAAAACCCCTCATTAACAAAAAAAAAAAATATCACAAAGTTAATTAGTAGAGAAAGATATGTGATATTTATTGTTATACTGAAATCTCCAGATATGGCATTAGGTTCTAAGAGTTTGTATAGACAAGTCAAATTCAACTTTTTATCTGCACAAAAAGATCATCAGAAGATGTCATCAGAAAGTATCCTCTAACTTATTTTCAAGCATATCTTCTCATGGTATCTCTAGATCAGAACTTGACACAACCACTCCCTAAAATGCAGATATTTATGAAAATTTTTAGGCATATATGTAAATGGAGAATTCAAAATGTAGTACTTTTAAAACAGATTTGCCAGACTTCAGCTTGGGAAAAAATTGGAAAAAAATTTAAAGGGCCTTAAAATCTACTTTGTCATTGGATCTAATAGAAGCTTCCACCACAAATTTTTAAAAGTTATCTGATAAAAATTAGGTTTTTAAAAAAATTTATTAACTATTCCTATTCACAGTGATATGTGTGGTAGTCTCTTATTTTACAGTTTGTTCTTCTGTAATATGTTTTAATATTCCTTGTTGTAAGTTTGTAATGGTTCATCCTATGTACCCCATTTGGGTACATACTTCCCTAATGGTTCAGTCCTGAGTTGCTTCCCACACCTTTCCCCGCCAAAGCGTACGTCAATCTACTTGTCAATCCACCTGTATGCCTCCCTTGTTCCCTTGTTTTACCCCTGTCTGTCAAAGATATCACACTTCTTTGCTCCTGGAGTGTTCCCTGTCCTTCATCCCTTCCTTGGAGCAGAATTGGATTGAAGGCTTTGCTCCCTCCCGTGTTGGCTTCTATTGGGGAGCTCTTACCCTGCTCCCCTCCCCTAATGCCTCCTGTTGGTCACAGGTTGTGTCCTCCCTGTGTTCCCTCTACCCTTTAAAAGCAACTCCTTGAGGTTCAGATGTGTCACTTGCTCTGCTCCCACTTTGAGATTAAATCTCTGCAGACTCAGACAAGTGTCCTTCCCTCATTCCCGTGCCTCAGTTTCCCCGTGCTCTGTCCCTGCTGTGCTCCCCACCCGCAGCGATCCCCGGCCCCCGCACCCGGCTGGGCACAGCCTCGGGGCGGCCGCTGCGTGTGGCCCTGCGGCCGAGCAGGACAGCCAGGGAACCTCCATCCCGTGGCCTCTGAGGGCCAGGCACAATATGCTTTACGTTTTCCATAAAATGTTGTACAAAAGAATGTAAGTGATTGGAAATATTTATGTGTATACTAATGTTTCTGCTGATTGTAGCTGACTGTTCACTTAGGGCTAGTAGGGTTGCTTCTTGTCAAAAAAGGAAGGCACCTACCACTGCAGGCTGGATAGGGAAAAGATGATGTTCTATCTCCAGTTTAATGCTAAATAAACTATTTTCTCTCCTCCTATTCCTGATCAAAAGAGGTTAATATATTTCAGCAAGGACATAAACAGTATTATGAACTCAGTAGTCAAAAAGTACACCTGGGAATTGGAACTAGATGATTTTTAAGGTCCCTTCCAACCCTCTCTATTTTATGGCTCTTCATGTTACAAGTTATGTGTTTTTATTTTACACACACATTGCAGAAATATAGCCAAGAATGCTCACTCTGGCTCCACTCTACACATTTTTAACAACCATTCTTGTAAAATATATTTTATAGTCCTACATTTAGTCGTGACATGGTTCTAGCACAGACACAGGAGAAAAATGTAAAGAGCTTTTCACTTTTTAATTTCTGTAAACCATGCGCAAAGCTACCAGTAACAACAGACTTAAGATGTACTTTGGTTGGCAAAAGATTCGTTCCACTTGTCCCTGGAGATGGAAAACCTTCCAAACCAATAGTGACACTTTATCTAGGCACAATAATTTGAACATCTGCAGAAAGCATTCCTAGCTGTAGACCTTTGTCTTGGAGGAGTACAAAACCACAGTAGCCATACAGTAGTAGTACAGCAGTGCAACAGTAGTTCTGCAAACCATGCAGCTTGGTCCACAGGATCTGAGGAGTCATTGGCAGAGTTCTGAATAGTATCTATGACAAATCAATGACTACATGCAGATTTTGCTTTCCACATTGACAGGCCCATAATATCCCTGCATGGTTCCATTTATTGAGGACCTATAAAAAATGCATGTGGAGTAGTTCCAGCTACTGTGAGAAAAGAAAAAAAGACTAGGAACAGTTATATAGTAAACAAAGAGACTGTGGTTTGGGTGAGCCCCATTTTTTCTGCATTCTGTACACAAATATATTACATTCAGAAGGCCATCCAAAATGCAAGTGAAACACCATTATATGATTAAAGTGGAGTACGTTTATATGGCTTTTATATTAAAAGCCATGACTGTTTTATGAGTGGTGTGATCAGGGACACAATAAAGCTCTTAAAGTCTAACAAGTATCGACTACATGATCAGGGAACAATAATGCAGAAAACAGCTGAGAGAGTACATACTGTAGAAAATCACTGTTTAAGGGGGAAAAAGAAAGCTTGTCTACAGGGATCTACAGCTACAACAGTACTGTTGTTGAAATTCTTGCCTTCTAATTGTAGTAATTCAGGAACTGCACCCCAGTTTGTGCCGTGGCATGTTCTGACATGCCAAGAAACTATAAAAATACTTAAACATGTGAGAAAGCATCAGCAATTTAATTCTCTGTACCTTAGGCTAAATACAGTTAAACAGCAGTTGAACATATCTCAAGAAGCGTTTAGTGCCCCAAGGCTTGGACTGCTGTCATTCTGAATGTGGCATTATCGTGTACTGTAGAGATAGTGCATGCCATCTCTAAAACAGTCTTACTGAATAAAGTCAAACACAAATCCACTGCTTGAGACATGCCAACTGCACCAAAATAATGAATATATTAATTGCTTCTGTACTAGAATAATTTCATGTATATCATGCCTAATTCTAAAATTCCTTTCAGTGCTTAAGAAAATACTTGGGAGTACAGAAAGCTTTTATACATGTTGCTGGAATGATTAGTATTGTGAGACAGGGTATGAGAGAATGATATAAAATAATGAATTCTGAAAATCTGATTTATTTTTCAATGCAAAGGAAAGAAATGTAGAAATAAAGAATGAAGAATATAAAATGAAAGTGAGAATTTTCAATACTTGAAAAGTGGTGGAAAATAATAGTTCCTCTTAAACAATCCTTAAAGCCAGCAAGACTCATTACTGTGATGAGTATAAAGTCCTAATAAGTAGCAGCTCCAAGAAAGATCATAGTGACATGATAAAGGAAACACATGCTGCTAAATGATCCTTTACAATTAAAACTAATAAAAATAAAACAAAACAGTGTCATAGAAAAATAGAAACAGTTAAATAATTCTTTATATTTGAAAAAATTCATGCTAGATGAATGAAAGTGAGTTGGTGAGAAGAGAAAGCAGATATGTAATGTTAATGTACCTAAAAGGCAAGAAAATACCCCAAGAGTGGAAACAATCTATGTTGCATGCTCATAGTGAAAAAAACTAGAAGTAATGTCCTGATTGCAACAATGACAAGTCAGGTTAGAAATTAGAAAACTCTTTGAGGATGAATGAACTAGTAGAGGAAGGTTACAGAATCTGGGATGAGTTTTACAAATGTCTAGAAAATTTTTTTCCCGGGATAACATAAATGTAGCTAATACCTTGGGAGAGAAAGGATACACTAAATGACCTCTAAAGTTTCCCTTCATCTCTACAGTTCTGTTGATGTGATTGCCAACTCTCATGTTCTTTGGCCTCAGTCCAGTTCCTAACTGCTTCTGGGTTGAGACTCTTGACTTATTCAGTAATAAATCAACTTCAGACCGTGGGCTTCAGTTCAACAAAAAATCCATTTTAGAATCCTCCTTAAAATTTTATGGTAATAAAACTACAAGCAAAACAAAAAAATAAGTTGGACTACTTAATTCAGGTGTAAATCAAAGAAACACAGGAACATGAAGCCCGTAATGATAAAAACATCCCATCCATTCTCAAGTTCCAACATGAGAATTTAGCATTTATAAAATCTTTTTTCCTGAGCAAAAACACATCCATCCAATTTTACAATTAGTTTCTTCGCAAAGTTAAAGGATGAATATTGCTCCTGCCTGTAGTAGTGCAAAACATATCACACTTCTGAAGTCCATTAAACGTGAAACTGGTGTAAGAATCAAAATTTCACCAGTTTACATCTTATATGATATTTTTGTTTTGCTTCTCTTGAATATTTCCTGTCTGTTTTAGGGAGGAGGAGTAAAATAAGATAACAACGTATAAAGTTTTGATTGGGGTTTTTTTATGCTTATTAAACATAGTACACCAGTCTGTATAACAACTTAAAAAGACTCAGATATGTAACCAAAGAAATATTACCCAAGTAATAAAGAAATATTACCCAAGCAATAATATTTTTGACTGAGTTTCCACATAGTCATAATTATTTGTATCACAGTTACCTCCAGCTTGATAAAGTCTAATATTCTTTAATTGTTTCTGGAATTATGGAACAAATTGATAAAAATGAATTCTTGCCTAAATTAGTGATTATACCAGTTCAATAATATTGAATCTATGTTCTTCAAGGAATCATCAGTATTTCAGAACTAACTTAAAGACAGTTTGTATTAAAAATAGTTCAATGGGTTTTGGGTTTTTTTACACTAAAAAAGCTCATACTTGTCTGATGGTTGTCAGCGGAGGACAGTCACTTAAATTGTTACAACATTATAGTTAAGTGAAATCAAGTTCAACAGGTTTAATTCTAGATAAATACTAGTTTGATTACATTATAAATAGGAAAGGTCAGTAGAAACACAGTTTTCTCTTGTTTAAGTTGTATTTTTCCTGTAGTTCTGACTGTATTATTTCAATATCTTTCACAAAACCAATTGCATATATATAATGAGAACTAAGTATCAGCTTATGGGATGCCAGTGGTGAGTACCATACTAAATACACCATGCTGAACCTAAATTCCCCAGATTTTAATTTTCTAGATTTAAATGTATTTGCTGCAAGACTTCTTGTAATCCTGTTAAATCCTTTGATAGCCTGATTTACTTCTATCACTGAAATGGCAACATATCCTTCTGAAAAGCAGGACTTACTGTGGCTTCCTGAAGTAGCACAGACATTAAGATGTAGGAAACATTTAAGCCATCTAATTGTTCTGCCAATCTAATGCTAAGGTATTAATCTGTCACTGTGTCAAATTACATGCCTTTATTTTTTTCAGTAAAATGTGTCAGTGCTTAACAAACTCTGAGCTGAAACAATTTATGGAGCAATTAGAATGTCAACTCTCCTACAGATGACTTAAGAAAATCTGAATTGAGGCTCAAAAGTCACCATAACTTCCTTGATGCTCCTGCCAAAGTGATGAGGCTGCAGGAGCTGTAAGGGAATCAGGTAGCTAGCAGCCATTATTAGTTCACCTCAGCTGTTCCTCTCTTTTATTTTATTTCCTGTTGATAAGGATTTAATAATGTATTTTTAAATCAGGAATGGACACCAGGTAGGAAAATAAGTGCTCCTGCCACAGAAAACAAAAGCACCATTACTTCCCCGTCATCTCCCTTCAATTTATGCCTACCTCATTTAACATATAACTTATTTTTGGAGATATTCCAAATTATATTTTCGAAGGGATGACAATGAATGCAGCATTGCTTTCATTTAAAAACTAAAAGACATGGGCCCAAAAGATGTCTGGTGTCATTTGGTCTCATGGATATCTCACAAATATCTTCAAAGATATACAGAACTGATAATTAAAGTGGAATAAATAGATAAAGTCAGTGACATGGAGGTTCAAGCTCTTTTTTAAGACTGATATTTGTTGAAGCAATATATGGCTAAGGTTTAGCTTCAAGTGGTGACTAATTAGAAAGATAATCCCCCACTAAGCACATAGATAGTTAATTGTCACAAGTAATGGCAGGAATAAAATGAATGAACAAACAGAAAAACTGAACCATTTGTGCTTGTTGACAAGAATTCAAACTAAATTTTGAGTCTTCCGTTTGAAGGCTTCTATATTTAAGAATTGCTTTTAAGGGAAAATACTGGTTTCTTTCTTCCATATTTTTCAGTGAGCTACTTCTTCCAGAATTATTCTGACATTAAATAGTGACTTGAACTGATTATGTTGGTAGCACCACTGCATTTGTGAAAATGAAGTGCTTCATACTGTTCCACTTTGTGCAGCAAAACATTGCTGGATTCTAGATCATATTTTATACCTGCATACACAGAATAAAATATTGAATAGTAACCTATATTAAATTGTAGTACTGCTTTCATGAAAAGGGAATTACTTGGGTTTCCAGAGGTTTTCTGTGTGACTCATGTAAACTATATTTTGCTACAAGTCATAGATTCTAAAAGGTTAAACTTGTAAGTGCAAAATGAGCTGAAGGTCTGTTAATTTATATTATGTTATTTTCAAATGGGGAAAAGAACAAAGTTATCTATGCTCTACATGCAAATGATTAAATTATGTAGAGCTCAGCATGAAGCAGAAACAAATAACTTGTGACTACTTGCCTCTTTAGCAGCTGTCAAAAGAAAGTCATATTTTAGGAAGAAGTATAGTAGTCGTGTGAAGTATCCATTTAACCTTTTGGGTCACATGAAGGGAACCTTATCCCAAGCAATGGAAAAAAATACACACTTATCTATGTATAAAGATATACACTAAATATATGCTTATCTTTACACTTGTCACCCCATTCACTGCAACCCTTTGAGCTTGACCCATGAGCCAGCTGCTCACCCATCCTCTATGATGTGTTTATCCAGCTGTGTGCTGAAACTTATGTCCAGGAGGGCACTGCGAGAGACAGTATGAAAAGCTCTTCTGAAATACAAAAAGATTAGACCAACTGGCCTCTCTTGATCAACTAGCTGGGCAATATTTTTGTAAAAGCAAATTGAGTTTTAGAAGAAGGACTTTGCCCTTGTGAAGCTGTGCTAGCTGTAATTGATGATTGCATTATCCTACAGGTGTTTTTAATACCTCACAAAATTAATTCACCTAAATTTGTACTTCTGTTATAAGTACTGATGCTTTCTTACTGAGATTTTGCAGGGAAGAGGGAGTTTTGGGAGTTAGGTTTTTTGCTGTTGATGTCACTTTTATAGTAAGTATGTAGAAAAGTCTTTACAACTCAAAAAACAAAGAAACAAATAGAGAAAGATAATGAATCTCTCAGTGTTCTCAGTATGATTTATGTTCTGCTCAAAGGGATTTTTTCCACTAATTTTTTTATTGATTTTTCAGTTGTGTCTGGAGATTACAGTGAATTAATTGCAAACATCAGCTCAGAATTTTTCCATTTTATGACAGATTCATCTGGGTTACAGTCCATTAGTAATTAAGTATTAAGCACAGCACTAATTCCTCCTGAGCACATATAGCTGAAAGTCTGTAATCCTGCACATGAATCATAAGAATGTTATATGAAAAGAGGTTAAAGTATCACTGCTTATCTCAGTATGGAATAAAACAGTATAAAGATATTCTTTTTCTTAACATTATGAAGTATAGAAGAAGTTTGAATGAAACAAAACACAGGAAAAACAGTCAAGTGTTACTTGCAATGTCCAAGCCTGTCAGAAACAGTAGTGTCAATCCTTCTTGTGAGAGGCAGAATCTAACAGAGACTGCAATGTGTATCATAGCTATTTGACCATTATTCAACAGTTATAGGTGGTAAAGAAGTATAGATTTTACTTTACATATAGAACTGTGGATTGATGAATGTTAAAGTCAAGATTGGACTAGAACAGGGGTATCTAAGCATATCAGTCAGGAGCTATCTCTCATCCCTGTGATGAAGATTCTGGGGTTTTGTTGACCAACAGCACCTTCAGATTTACTAAGTCATTCAGTTGAGTTGAACATACTCTGCAACAGATTTTCTTGGATATACCTCTGAATTTTTGTGAAATATTTCCCAGCCCCAAAGTAAAAATAGAATAATTTTTGTCAGAAGTAACTGCAGTGAAAGGACTTTTCTAGTAAATCCATACTATTATTGTTTTAAGAATGTTTAATATTTCAATTAATCTCCTCTTACATTGTGCAGCACAATACTAAAACTAGTCAGAATACTTTTGTTTAATGTGCTTGCCAAAGCATTTATCATACCCATAAAATTGTAAATCTCAGGAATTATTACATTGTTCCTCTGCTTGTGACATCTTCAGATTTCTTAATACGTGCAGTATATATAATTTGGGCTACTGCTTCAGAGTTAACATCTACTTTTTCCAGAATAAATGAAATATTTTCCAGCTTGTTCCATTCATTTGAATATCAAGAAATTTTAAAAATTATTAGTTAATGCTTTCACTCAGACTTCAGTAAAAATAACAATGTTAGGCTTGCTTCACCGGCAATGCATGCTAAATTCTTGACAATAGGTAGGAAAAATACCTAAATTATGTTTGTCAGGATAGCATAAAACTTAGCCAAGCAAAACATATTAACAGTGAAGTTAAATTATCTTATTTTTAAGAGTACATATACAACAAAAAAAAAATTATAGTGTTTTAAAATATTGACTGGAGGTGAGGAAAATAAAAAAGAATCCTCTTGATTATTCCCAGTTTAAATCCACAGTCTGCTAATCTACCCAGTATTAATTAGAGTCGTCATAATCAGTTAGCAGCTGCTGGACTATCTTGAAAAGTCAAAGATACTAAACACCAGTGGTTAAAGGGTCAAATACAGGAGCTGGACAGAACATAAAGAAATGGAAGATAAACAAAAAATTATATCTGTAGATTTCATTTGACTTGCAGAGCAACTATTGTTAAAGGAAAAAAATTAATGTGGTATTTTGGCAATTATTATTTCAGAAAAAATTTTAATAAACTGTTTATTAAATGGTTATTTCCCACTATTGCCCCCACAACATACCATAGCTAGGGCATATGGTGCACACTTTTTACAGGCATCTTCCTTTCAGGCCATTCTAAATATGGTTTCCTGACAGAAAAAATATTTAGTAGAAAATTGTTCTCTCTGCAGTATTTTAGTCTCTGGCTTCTCTGTGAGATCATAATAGAGGTGTCAGTTAGGATTGTAATTCTTGTGAATGTAAAGCATTGTGCATTGAAGTATAGCTAATTTATTCATGCAATAGATTCCATATTGGCTGGTACAATTGTTTTCTACTTGTGTCTACTATGAAGCTGCAACTTCAGGCAAAGAAATGTGTACTGAAATATCACCTAAGACACATTTACTGTTGGATGAGGGAATTATTTCGTAATTATTCAAAGAGTATGACATGCTCTTACCAGAGCAAATCCTACCAGTAACTGAATATCACACTTGGGTATTTCATGGACCTTGTACAGGAATGAACAACAGAGAGGGCTGCTGAGTATATTTCGTGCCCTTTTGTAAACAAAGCATTTCTGATAGTGATCCATTAGATTAGGTCTGGACTAAGCACAGCAGATGAATGCGCAGTCCACAGTGGTGGACACCAGTAATTACATTATCAAACTTACACTTCAAGATAATTAACTTAAATGGATTGGTAAAGCATTTTATATATATATATATATATATATATATATATATATATATTCTATTTTAAATCAGAGATGAGTGCCTACCTAGCTAAATTTGAAAATTATGTGTTCACTTTCAAGTAATACAGATAGAAATCAGATGGAAAAACTAATGTGTTCTCAAAATACTTTGACAATAATAATTTTCAACATTAAAATTAACATTGATTTTATTCTGATCTTTCTGTGAAGGTATTTTGAGACTGCTATTTTTTATTAGTCTATTTATGTATACTCTCAAATCTCTTTCCTGCTAGATGTGTGAAAAAATGCTGTATGTGCAAAAACCAACAAACTCTCAGTCCTTACCAGACACGTGAACTGCAATTTCATATATCTTGAGTATTGTTATAATTATTTTGGTCTGCTGCAAAAGTATTTTGTGGAGTTTTCTCTTTCTATTTACTGATGCTTTTAGTCATTGATAGTAGAGGAGGTACAGAAAGAGGTCAAAATTGACAGCAAAACTGAATCAGGGCTTCTCATGCCAATGAAATAATGAAAACCAACACTGTTTTTACAGCAACAATAATGAATATAAATAGACAAACCTCTGAACAGCTACTGGAAGAAAGAGAATAAGCCATCCATTTCAAGAAAAAAATCTTTTCCTGCCATCACAGATAGCCTTGCAATCTGGATAAATTAGGATGCCCTTTAAACAATTTTCATGCTTCAAGAAATATCTGTGAGAGACAGGTCTTCCTCATTTTCCTTTAAGGAATCAGACTTAATAGGTTGAAGTTTGTGTGTATTTTCTACACTTATATTTCTCATGTCAATCACTCCTGGAAAAAATCTGTTATCTCATCCTTGACAAACTCGGGTACCTAATATGAATGCCTTTTTCCCTCCCTGGATTTGTTGACTCAAGCACACATATCCCTATATCTCTAGAGATAACATTAGCAGAGTGCAAGTACCATCTAAATAATTGTCACTAGATACAAAATATTTGTCCAACTCTTTTTTCTGTTTAAAATTAAGTCTATAAGTAAATGTATAAATCTGCACCAAAGTAAGTTAATGAGATGCCATTATCTATTTGGTTTTCTTCCATATAAAATGATGGACACTGTATTTAAGGAAAGATCAAAAAAAGCAAGTTAGTTTGCTTTTTTGACTGATAGCATCTTCCAAGACCACAAGATTAAAAGTCATTGAATAGGTGCCATATAATTTAATTTTAAGAGATTAGGACATTTTTGTCTATCACTAAGTGTTTCTATGGACCTAATGCATTGCATACCACATCTGTTTGGAACTCAGTAGAGAAATATCTTGCCTCTCACTGAAACTGCATATAATAACATCTTTTTCTGGAATAACAAAATAGCAATTTGTTATATATTTACTATTGTCACCATGCTATAAGAGAACAATTCTGGTTAATTTACAATAATTTTATTCATAGGGAGATCTTAATTTCAATCAAGATTTATAGATATATTTTATATTTCAAATTTTAAGAGGTAGAACAGATGGAAAAGGAAGAGCAAATTTGGAATAAATTTTCCTTACTTAGCAAAGTATCATTTAGCTTCTTGTTTGTTAGATTCATTTATTATGCTTCAGTCCATGAAAATTTGTCTAGCTGCAGACATCTCTTATTCTTCAAAACAAAATTTCTACAAATTTCTGCAATAATCTGTATTTAGAGAACACTCTTAGAAAATTTAAAATTCTTGGCTCAAGCATTCATTTGTTGACTCAGCTACAAAAAATTGCTAAAGGAATTATAGACATCTATTAGAATTTAATGTCTGATATAGTTTTACCTAATTTGTCTTTCAGGGAAAAAATAATACACAGCTAAAGCATAGCTTTCACAAGATGGATTACATCACTTGTACCTAGGATTTAGAAGTTTGGTCAACCCAGATTCATTTTTATTTCTAAAAAAATAAATATTTTGTTAATTCAGAGACTAACTTCATACTCCCCTGATATTCTTTGAGTCAAATATTTCTGTCATCAATGAGAAGTGCAAATGCAAAACAAAAAAAGCTAGTGGCATGTCAACATCTGAAATTATTGTAAAGTATGATCCAGATCTGTTCCAAGGATAGCAACTGAAAATTTTGGTGGAACAGAAAGAAGAGATAAGGTCTCTTGAGATTATATGTTTTGTGTTTTAACTATTATAAAGCAGATGAAGATTTATGCAACTTTAAACCTTTTTCTAAGACACTGACATCAGCAGCATATGCAAAACAAAGATAATTTTTCTCCAAAAAGATAAGAGGTATATTAAAGATGGTACCAAAATTTTTGCTGTATTTCAGTCCATCTCATCTATTAAGTTTACATGGACAGAGATAATAAAACAGCATGATAGAAAATACAATTTAAAGATGTGTTTGTAGCCTGTCATAAAATTACTGCATAATGTATTTTTCAGCTCAAAAGTGTAAAGCTGCTGAGCAAAGCTGCTCAGCAGCAGTGTGTATGTTTTTCTGACTGAAGAGTTTTAGTTTAAGTGGAACTCCTTTGAGGAAAATGAAAGATTGCTCAATTGTCAAGAGTAACTAAACTTGTTTAACTGAGAGAATTTTCTGTGGCTCAGAGGGGAATCTCTGCTCCTGCCTCTAAATTTATAGGTGACAGAATGAGACTTCAAGGAGACTGTAGAGGTTATTCCACACAGGAATCTATGGAAGGTTGCTTGACTACATAATGTAGGATGAAAGGATATTAAAGGGAAATATCAAAATACATATTTCAGATTTTCATATTCTGTCCAGCTCATAAGATACTTTTTTCACTGTTAAGAACAGTAAAACAATTCTTAGCTTGTTACATAGTGTTCTAGTAAAATAAGGTTATAGAGAATATTATTATTTTGGAATCTCTTGCTCTGTTATTTACCCAGCAAGGCTTAACCAAGAAGGCTGAGCAAATCAAACAAAAACATAAACAAAGGAATCTTATGAAATCAACAAGTATGAATTTGTAAAGAGACAGCACCAAAAAATGAAACTGATGATACTTATGGAGCCATACCAGATTTGCTTTACCTAGGGGTTAAATACGTAAAAGTTCAGTAACCCAGAAAGATATAGTGTGATGGAAAAAAATAAAAATTCCAGTCTCACTAACAAAGCTTTTGCTTTAAAACTGCAGTGATTTATGCGTCAATGCTAATATAGGATTCAAATGGATTAGTATAGTAGAAACTTGGTCTAACCCTTAGTCACAAAGCACTGTTGCACATAGCATATAATTTTTAGAAAAAAATAGTTTGTAAGAGAGATATCTGCTGTGATATACCATTGCCATTTTACAAATATGTTTCATCCCATGAAACACCAATGGCAAGTTATATATGCCTACATGTGGATGGAACAAAACAGACAAGCTCTAGAAGAGCACTGTATAATATGAGATTGCAAATGAAAAAGAACAAAACTAAATTTTACAGGATGGGAAAACTAAGTACTTAAGACTAATTTTCACCAATTTTCTCTGCTTGTTATGAAAGTGAAATACAAACTGTGTACTACACATGTTATCCAACCTTTAATGTTTTTCTGGTCTTATAGGATATTTTCAGGTGTTATTTGGATTGGGGGATATTATTTGTTGGGATTTTTTAAAAAGACAGCAAAAGAAGGCTAAGAAGAACATGGAAGAGGAATGTCTGTTTATAAAGTATGAATACCTTAAAAAAAAAAAGTGAAGGAAAGAAAAAAAGAAGAAATCATTAGATTTGAAAGGAACTCAAACCAAACAGAAGAAGCAATTATAATGAAATTTTTGTAGTGTTTGAAATAGGCATTCCAGTCAGTAAACCTGACTCAGTCTGAATACTATAATTACCTGCTTCATGCTTAATATTCTGTTGTTCATCAAATGAAATTAAAAGCAAGATAACTCTAGGTAGTTCTGTAGATCTGGCTCAACAAGAGAAGTATTATGAATAGCTATAGTTCATCTTATCTCAAAAAAATCTATCAGGTAACCAACACATCAAAGGACTTGCACTGCAGTTCTGTCCTACTCTGTTTCTAATTATGAGGTTCTTCTCTGCAGGAAGCAATTCTTAAAGAAATGAAACAATTTATTTTAAAGGCTACAAACATCAGAAGAATTCTGTGTCATACATACTGAATTGCAGAATATCTTAGCACCTCACAGCTTGCAACTGGCATGTGCACAACATTTTTCTAGGTAAAACGTCTCTGGAAAACAGCTTTTCAAAATAACTTCTGAAATTAATTTCTCCCTATTATTAACTGCACAATCTTGTGTTAATGAGAATAGACTTCTATTGACCAAATGAAATTTGTGAAAAAGTATCATTCTCTAATATCTGCTTAAGAGACATATTTTGAATTTCCCATATTTTAAATAGTGACAAATAAATAATGTTGAAAGCAGAAGTAAAAAGAACGACACCTTCTTTGCCATATGCAGAAAATAACTTGTGTGGAAAAGTTAAGATGGGGAGAAAATAGTGACAAACAAAACAGACTTCTTATTCTATAAAAAGTTATAGTACCTCACTTTGGAAACTATTTCACTTTTTCTGAAAGTACATGTCTTCTGAGCCCTGCTATGCACAACAAAGTTAAATAAAAGCTTTTATTTCCATAAAGATGTGTCAGCATATTGAAGGAAACAAAAATATTTATGACAGTTTACATTATTACATTTCTGTATTATACCCCCTGCCATGACCTTCAGTACAGATCATCTGCAAGATTTTGCAGATCATCTGCAAGTTATTGGCCCAGATTCACAACAAATGAAAGTGTTGCATAGAAAATCTTCTGATTTACAATGGTCAGCAAGAGTATCTTAGAAGAAAGTTGCACCAACAAAATACAGTGTCTTATCATAATCCAGGTACAGAACTCGTATTCACAAATAGAGACCTGAATTGCATTTTTAACTTTATTTCTTAGTTATGCAGCTGATACTTCAAGTCATATGCCTATGTTCAAAACTGAGTGCTCATAAACATCTTCCCTTCCTCCCAGGTAATATCATGCGAGCATTCTCTTCTCTAATTGAGCAGGGGAGAGATCAGGAACATGCCCTACATCTCTTGTTGAATGATAAGCACTCAGCTAGAAGAGGAGGACCTGTGGTCAGATTTCAGAAAGCATATTTCTGTCTCTCGTTCAATATTTAAAAGTCCACAGAGGGAAAGTCACTTTGCTTCCCTCTCTTGAAATAGCTCCTGATAGAGGCCATGCAGCACATAGGTATAGAATGATGATGACTCCCACCAAGAAACGTTATAGACATGAATTCCCTTAAACAAAACATAGAACCTGCAACTTCCAAAAGCCTGCTTGTCTGAAAATGTCTGTGCCTTCTACTCCGATTTTAACCTATGTGGTGGCTTCATGTGTTAAGGGAGCATTTAGAACTTAACTGCTCTTTTTGGCCTGATATCTGAATGTCAGCAGAGCACAGATTTCCAGATGAAATGGTTTTGTAACTGTGAATCTCAGCTTAGATTCACAGGTAACTTTGTGATTCAAAACAAAAGATAAGGGAAATGAAAGAGATTATCTTCATGAAACTGCTTCTTAGGTGTATACCCCTCTGCCAGAACCAAAAACAGATGACCTTGAAACTCTCCCATTTACCTTAACAAGTCAGTGAAAAAGATTTTGTCTGGCATCAAAATTGTCAAAACAGTGCTAAGGTTTTAAATTTGAAAATGGCAAGGTCTAGAGCTGCTCTATGACACAAATCATAATGCTGTTAATTAAACTCTAAAGCAAATACTAAATTTTGAGCTGCAATAATTACCAACATTTTCTCTAGGGCTCAGTATCAAGTACTTATTTCAATTAATTAACTGGTATGATGCCTTCAATAACATTTCAAAAAAGAGAGATGGTTAAAATTCAGCTGAATTTATTAATAAAATCTTTGCCCCTCAAAAGACTGAAGCTTAGCTTATTATCACCTTGTTCTCAAGAGATTAATAGCATTAAGTCCATAGCTATCATCTCTCCTTGCAAAATATTCAATATTCTGCAATAAAGTCACTTAAAATAAATATAAGATGACAACTGATTAGAGATCTGTCAGCTTGAGCAGGAAGACTTGACACTGTTTCTAGTTGAATTTCAAGTCCGTTATTTTGATAATTGCGCAAATTAAACTCTTGCATATTTTCCACAATGTGAAAGCTATGAGCAAATAAGGGCTGTCATTCATTTATTAACATGATCTAAAAGTAGCACAATGAATGCAAAACATTTGATCGGTCATCTTTTTCTTTTGTGAACCAATGCCCTGCTGCTTGTAGACGTTTTGAAAGGCTCTGAGAGATCTGCATCCATCAGGATGGCTCATGAAAAGCAATTGTTCCCCTGATCCAGTGATCATTTACTTTCTTCAGCTCATCAATCGATTCCCAACAATAATCAACAGCTCACTCACAAGTGTGACTGAACATGAGTTGCAGGAGCATAAGAAGATGTCTGACTAAACTGATATTCATTTAATATTTCCCATCAATCTGCTAGACAAATTATATCAGGAGTTTGATGACTTTAACCCTTCAAATTCTGTCAGAGAATTTAGTGCTTTCAGTCAGGATATACATTTAAACCTCCATAAACATCACTAATTCAATTACTTGCAGGCACTGTAGTGTCAGTATTTGATACAAATAAATCCAATAAAGAAAATATTTACAAAAATACTTTGACTCAGTTTCTCTGTCCAGAAAAAAAGTATCATTCTCTAATATCTGCACCAGAAGGCACCACTGTGGTCTTCCAGACAGTTCCTTGAATGAGTGAATTGAAGATTTCCCTCTCCCAGAAGCAAGATAAAAAGTATGTCTTCTAGAAAATAATATAGTTTAGACTCCAAGAAATGTTGAATTTATTAAATCCCTCTGCTAAATTGTTATAATTACCCTTTCTCTTGCTCTTTGGAGGAACTTGTTCTGTCTATGTGTACCAGAAACATACAAAACTAGAAGAAACTGTCTTATCATAGAAATATGTCTGTCATATTACGTTTCCTCTTTCCTCTTTACTCTCTTTCTTAGTGAAGAAGCTCTGCTCTTCTAAAAAATTATCATTGCTGAAAAAAATAAATTGTAATGTATTTCTGTAGGTTAACAGAAAGATCTATCCTAGAAAGTAATTTTGAGACCTTGGTGCAGTTTTCCATGCTTTAAAAAATATTTGTAAATAGACAAAAATGACATTGTTGGCTGCTGTGTTATTTCGAAAAGGACTCAAGGTCTTGAGAAAACTTTTCCCCTTAAAACCAAAACTTTCCTCACATTTTGGAAAAATCAACATCTCAATGGTCCATTTTATTATACAGACCTTCTTGAAATTCTTCTTCAGCTTTTAATTGCATTTTTTTTTTCTATTATTCTTACTATTTTGCTGTCTCTGAGCTATACCATGCTACCACAGCAGCTTACATGATAGACAATAGACTAATACCATTGTTCTCTACTACCAAGTGGGGGAAAAAAAGAAAAAAAAAAGAGCAAATAATAAAAGCAAAGGTAGTGGTAATTTCGTCACTGCTTAGTCTGAAAGCCTTAATACACTGTTACTGTACTAATAGAATAATGGATTTAGTATAGAGGTTAATTTATGAAAGGCATGGTATCTGGACACTACAATATACCTTAAGATTGATGCATATCTACCTCATTTAAAAAAACAGAAATCTAACATTTTTCTTATTTTAAATTAAAATTTCCTTTAGAATGTCCTGTTTGAATAAAACACTATTTTTACCTGTGGACATTAACATATGTTTGATTACTTTCATTTTCACTGAGTAAAACATAATCTGCTGCTTAGCGCAAATAAATACAAAATGCAATTTTCCAGAAAATAACAAAATTGGACAGTGAGGCAAAAGCCATTAAAAGCTTTCAAATCATAACTAGCAATTAAGAACTATTTTTTTTATTTTAAACAAATAAATGTTCTTCAGACAGTATGTTGAACATTGTAGTCTCACATTCATTTTTTTGCTTCTAGATAAAACAACTCCCCTGTCACAAAAAGATTTCAGCTGTATCATAGCACATTAAATAATCTTAATTTTAGTCATAATGTTTAGCATTAGTTTGTATAAACATAAAAAACCTTTTTCAAACAATACTGCTATCAGATTCCCTAAAACCATGTGGGGTAGTATCATCTGACAGATACAAAATCTAAGAACAAGCATGTTTGCTTGTGATTTTATTTAGTACAGGAGTACTAAATAAAATCACAAGCAAACATGCTTCACAACCACATTTTAAATGGTTCTCTTTTTGTCCCTCTACCAACAAAGATGCACACTTCCTATAACCTATTTCTGCATTTGTTTCTAACTTTCCTCTTTGCTGGCGTATTTTTCGCTTGAGTTGGCAGCAGTCAATCAGGACTTTTGTTCTCCAGCTGCTGGAGCGGCAGCGGCCAGGGCAGCCACAACAGACACAGTTCTGGCAGCTCCTAATGCGTGTCCCTGCCTTTTATTCAGATGCTATTTACACAGTGTTTACATGTAGACCACGTAGATTTTATAAAGCTCAAAGCTCAGATTTTAAATGGAAAGCTTATTAGGCACAGGAGTCTCTCAAATTAAATCATTGTAAGTAGCTACTTAAAATGCTTTGGAAGATAGAATCCAGAGTAATACATTTTTATACACAAATAATGCTAATCTAAAGAAAAAGAGAAAAATGGAATAGGAAATTTAATCAGTGAGATGAACTGGACATAGGAGTTTCATTGCTCTATTATTTCTCTACTGTAGAAAAAACTCAAACCATTCTTGTCTTAATTTCATCACGTATAGGTAATTGTGAGCCTACAGAACAAATAAAAACATGAAAACAATTTCCTTAGCTAAATCTCCAAGAAACAGACATTGAAAGGGTACAATAAATTTCTACTGTTAATTTTTAATTTCTGTCTGAAGAATTCCAGAAAAAACAAGTTGGTCTGTCTTAAAGGCCAAGAGGTTTCTTTTCTGTCCCAAATTTTTATTTCCTTCTTTTTTATTTTTTAATCTTTTTAATACGGGATATAGTAATGTAGAATTTCAAATATACATTTTGTCTTAGACATGGAAATTATTTCAGACTGGCTGAATTTCACCTATAATAACATGGAATTCTGCTAGGAATTGAACTATGAATTTTATTATCAATATGTCCATTAAAATATTGTGTGTTTCTGTGAAATATTCTGATTAAGGTGAATTGAATTTGCATTGTATTGCCTCACATTATGCTGAATTTATCTTTAAACATTTTCCTATTTCCTCTTCAGTCTTCTTGTCTTCAGGTTCTGTACCAATAATATAAACTTTAGGAAAACATAATCTCCTTATTCCATATTTACATTACAGTTGTCTCCTCACTCTTTCTCATCCAGTATTTAACAGTATTCATTTAAAGCAGACATAAATGCACATCCTGTAAATGTGACCCTGCAAAAACCCCCCCAAATCCAATAAATGTTTGCATCAATGTAATTTTATTCAGAGTAGAATGCTACTAAGAGAGCTACCATTTCACTATGGCCTTAGTGTTCACAAATAAAAGCAAAAGAGAAAATATTACAGGCTGAACTTGAAAAATCTGCTTTAGACTGCACTTCAATTCTCTTTACTAAGATTTGAAATGTTATTGGAATGTATATCTCTGAAACAGCATGTGAAGAGGTTGAATCAAGAAGCCAAAAACTTTGATCATTAAAGATAAATGAAATAAGCCTTTAAATTTCTAAATATTTGGTTAAAAAATTAGCTCTAATGTGCTGTAAGATGTTTTGTATTACTAATGGATGATATTTTTGTAACATTAAGATTTCATAACTGATAGTATTGAAAAAATATTACCTTAAATTTGGGATTGTAAACTGCAGATTAACATTATTTCCATAATTCCAGAGCCTGCCATCATTTCGATCTTTTTTATCAAATGATGTTTTTATGCATATCCTTGTAAGTAAAATAATTTCAAATATGCTGGGATGTGCATAAACAATCTTTTAACATTAAGTATTTGACTGGTTGAATATTCAGTAGAATTAGATAAAGTCTATGTACTGTAACACACATCCTTAGGAGAGGAATGTACACATATAAACATTAGGTTGTTTTTTGGTGACATCAGCTGAGTTTTTCACATGTGTAATTCAGAACAATACCTATGAACAGTAGTGTAGGAAAAGCCTAATTTTACACTGCTCTGGAGATGGTGGTTCAAAATCCAGTACATAATTAAATATGTGGGATGGATGTAGCTGAGTGGTTAATGCATGTAAAATTTCCTTTGACAATTCAAGTTTAAATTCACTTTAGTTCTTATAAATCTTGCAAGAGTATAATTGACTTAACGTTTTCCCCAGTGCAGCTAATGTATTACTTTTATTTTTGATAGCCAGTACTGAAACATCTGGGGAAGTCTAGGCTTTTGATTTGGCTTTTTTTTTTTTCCTTAATCTTTCAGCCATAGTGTAAGTAGTTGATGACCTAAAAGAATGATCTGTTGATTCCAAGACAATAACTGCTAGTAAAATTAATCTGATAAATTCTGACACTATGATACTAGGATCATAGGTAAATAAATTATTGTGTTAAGAATTATGTATTTTATGTCTGTTAAACATTAATTTCTACATGTCCTTTAAATAACAGAAAATGAAAAAGAAGGATATTGTCCTCAAGTATAAGTTCACATTCTCTATTTTGCTGAAGCAAATCCATAGTTAGTTCCATTGAAACTGAGTGACTTCAGATTTCCACACCTTCTTTCTGCTGCTCATATAAATTAAAAATATAATCTTGAATTCAAAATTAATTTTCCTTTTTCCTTTTTTTTTTGAGAATTTGTTTAGCACTTTCACCACCTAGGAATAAATTGGTTTATATACATGCATTGTCAAAATTTTAGTGTTATAGTACACTTATTTAAGTAAATATAAGTAAAAAAATGTCAACTTCCAGATAGTTATTTTAGAAAGTTAAAAAAAACCACACTTACTATAAATAAATAAATAACAGCAAAAAAAAAAAACAAGCACCAAAAATTTTCAAAAAACCCCATGGAAAGCTGTGCTGCTTTGGACCAGGGTAGAGTTAATTTTCTTCACAGTAGCTAGCATGTAGCTGTATTTTGGATTTTTGCTGAAAATTGTCATCAATTTCATCAGTTTCCCACAGAAATCCTAAATAGCCCCACACCAGTTACTTATACATGAAGAAGATTATCTCTACCCCAGCTAAAACCACCACAATACCACAAAGATGTGCTGGGCTTTGCTTTACCTATTGAACTGTATTTATTTAAACCCTGGAATTTTCTCACCCTTCCTCTTCTGATCCTCTCCTCATCCCACTGGGGAGATGAGTGAGTGGCCATGTGGGGCTCAGCAGCCAGCTGGGGTTAACACACAACAAAAGCAAGGAAAGGACAAGTTTTATGTCAACATCCTGTGAAAAAAGTCACATACACAACCCTGACATATACTGGTGGTAAATTCAAATAATGCTGAAGACATTTTCTTCCTATTGAATTTAATGTGAGTTCTCAGGAGAAATAATACTAAATAATTGTCCTGCTATTTATCAAAACCCCAACTATTTAAGCAACAAAGCAAAGAAAACAATCATATTATTACACATGAAAATTTTATCAGATGCTTGTGATATTTCCTTCCTTTCCTAAGTGATAATTCCCTCCCAGGTTCTATATTTATTTATCTTTAAGCTGTTATCTTCTATTTTGTCAAATAAATAAGAAAATAAATAAGAAAATAAATGTCTGTTCCAACATTTTCCTCAAGTTAATTTTCCACTTTTTACTCTAGAATGAACTGAATTGCTCCCAAAGTCTCTTTAGAGAAAAGTCAGTCATTCCTGTGGTATCAGCAGGATATGCATGTTTCTCAGACCTGCTGAGCTTTACTTTAGTTTGTCTCTTAAATTATTTACAGATTAGTCTATCCTGTAGTTTTTTGTAGTTTTTCTTTTCTCCTTTGATAATAAATCTTTTAGCATTCAATCACCTCTTTCTTAAAATTGAAGCTTCTTTTTTGTTTGCAACATTGCATTTTAATACTAGAAAATTCATACAAGTTGACCGGTGGACTTTGACTGTCACTCTGTCTCACCATTGCTGCCTCCTGTTAGACTGTGTAAGGGGATATAAGCAGAGGAGCACTGCAAAACTACCCCACTTTTAATAATTAAACTGATCTACTGTTCTTTTCTATTGGATAAACTCAGGTTTTCTTCTGCAACATTTAAAACCCTTTTAATGTCTAGTCAATAATTTTATTAATTCATCTTTTTTATGAGTAGCATAGGCAAAATCTATATTGAATCTCATTGGCTATTCATAACTTCACTCAGAAAAAAAAAAAGTAAAACTAAATAAGGTAATGGTTTTCACAGTTTTTGTATTTGTTGCTATAAAACAGGTTCTGTTTTTGTCATAAGGACTAATGTCTCAAGCAGTTGTCAGTTCTGCTTTGGCAAAGCCTTGTCTCTCATTAGCAAAAGTCTAGGTAAGCAAAGAACACTGCCTTCTCCAGGGACTTCTCTTATGGTTTTCACCTCTTCCCCATCTCCTTTCCTGTCAGCAAAATAAAATAAAATAAAAAGACTAAAATTCTGGTTTGCAGCAAGATTTCAGGAAATATTCTCTGAAGTGTACTATAAGAAGAGATTCAGAATGCCCCTGCTAATAGTCTAAGAAAATTCAACTTTTCTTATTGGGAACTGGGAACTACCAGCATTCAGAACTTTTTCTTTCTTCTGCATCTCTCACTGTTAACTTACCCTTTTTTAAATACATATATTTTAAAAAGCATCTCTCTAAAAAGAAGAGTGATTATTGTTTGCTTACTTAGGTTTTTTTTTTCCCAAACTCCTGTAACATGTTTTTGTTACATAACAAAGCAGATTTGCCTCCCTGTGGCTCAGTAATATCTTTGAGCATTAAGAATGCTGAAAAGAAAATGCTTCACACATAGAAGACAGAGGGGAAAACAGGTGTGAGAACTCCAAGCATGTCATGTGGGAGAACTTTTGCAGTGCTATTAGAAAGTGTTCAATTAGGGGAAAAAAAAACAAGTTAAAAATAGAATTCTCAAGCCCAGGGACATCTAAATCTTATGTCTGTACCTTTAAAAACTCAAATGGCACCATGAGGGAACCAGTTTGCTCTCTACATTCTGCAGTGAATGCAGGCAGTGTTCATTAAAACATGTCAGGCTTGAGTAATACTGTGAATATAATTACATAGTAAAGAACTGGTACCTGCCACTATCTGTGCTTCATTAAGATCTCTTCATGCCAAATTTCCAATCTAACTGTCCTGTACAACTGCTGAACATTTTTGGATATCAGTATATACTAATTAAGCCAAGTAAAAGGGAAAATTGTACGGCTCCTCATAGTACATCATGCCACTTTCATTTCTGAAGCTTTTCTCTGATTTCCATTGATTTTTCTAGCATAGTACCCTGAAATAGCAGAAAAAAGCAGTCAGTGAAGGAGCAACTATTCTGAAGTTTCTTCCCTTTAGAATATCAGCAGTAAGGCAAGAGAAATTCAGCTATACTCAGGAACCATGAATTTAAATGACCAAGTACTTGAGAAACTTAAATGTTGCATCTCTAAACAGAAATGTAAAGCACACTACATGATCTGAGTTCAAAAGCTCTGGTGATGAGTGCAGACACCCTTTGAGAACTTGAAAATGAGACCCTAGTGGAGATATCAGTGACACCCTGCCAGTTAGGCAGAGCAGAATTATTTGTTACTTCTTCCTTAACTCTGGGGAAAAATCAAGACATGAATTCAAATGAGTTTCAGGTTTACTTAGGAAAATCCACTTCAGTGCACATTTAATTTTCCTTTTCTGTAATATTAGTTTTGAAGGAAGACAACTAAAATCTTTTCCAGATAAGTCTTCTTTACAGTGTAGTTGTCTTGGCACTTGGTTACAACTGCTCTAACTTTGGGGCATGAGCTATTTTGAAAATTGTAATATGAGACAATACACAAACTAAACATGAAACCTAATCTCCCAGAAATAGACAATGGGAGTATGTAGAGTTCAGAGACCACCATGGGACCCTAATCCCATAGGCAGGTTGACATGCTCTGCACCAGAGCTTTGTATGCTGTCTTACTAATCAAACATTTTTTTTATTTTTATTGATCACAATAAAAGAACCAAAGGAGAAAAGTGATGAAGTAATTGAAGGTGCAAATGCTGACCCAACCAGAAAACTGCAATCCAGAATTTAAAATTTTAAAAAGGATGGATCACCTCTTCAGACAAGTGCAGTTTTCTTTTACGTTTTTATCACCATGGAGAATTCCACTACTTCTTCGTTCCCTTCATCATATTAAAAATCATCCTGTAATCTTAATTTACAAAAGCTTTATGTTGGGAATTTGATATATCTACCTTAAAATGACAAACCCAGACAATGGACTGAACTTACAGCTGTCTGCAAAGAGTTGTAAGTATATGTCATAGGATAATATGTATCATGGCCTCTTTAAAACAAGCTGCTGAATTAGAATCTGCACTGCACAGTGACTTTTGAAGTTTATTCCTACTATGTCTTCCAAAGGAGACTATTTGGAAATTCTCATGCATAATACAGCAATGAGATTTCAGTAAAGTGGAGCAGGATGGAGAAACAAGAATAAAGATGTATTTAATAGAAAACATTCTTATGTTATAAGTGTATTACTGCTAAAATATTGATTTCCCATCTGTCATGGAAAAAAAAAAGCTGATTCATCAAAATTCTAACTGTATACATCATAAGATTGAATACCCGATTATTCCTTTATCACACTCGTGTTTTATTTTAAATCCTATTATATTTTATTCACATGAAAATTATTCTCTCTTTCCTACACTTTGTAGCAAATGGTTTTGTAACATCTGTTAGTAAGATCGAGGCTCTAAACCAGAATTTGTACAAATAAATCTGAAATACATTATTGCACCTTTTAAAAAATATCCATATTTGTGTGGATGTGTTGATGAGTTAAAATATTTGCCTTAGTAAAAAAGTATATGTACTGATAATATATAAAATTTATATTATATATGCTCAGAGGGTGTGTTTTATTCACATATCAGATATATAACCATCCACAGGGGTGGTTGATAGAACAGAATCCACATGTAGTCTGGATGAATGCGGATTTCAGCAGTATGATCTAGGGAGGAATGAGCAGACAGGTCCTAGGGAGAAGAGTACCTGAAAATAATAAAGAGGACTTGGAGTGAATATATAGGTAAATGAGATAACACTGTCCAAGCCACTTCCTTGACCCTTCAAAAGAAATTAATTTCCTAGTTATCTACCTATACTTATATTAATGAGTTCAGATCCACATCTGATTTTGCTTTTTTTTTCTTAAAAAGCAATGAAGCCTTTTGGTTTCCAGTGTTTTTTGAGATCATGACTCAAAAATGCCTGAATAAACAGTTTCTTGCCAGCACAGTTGACTTCTGAAGCCAGTGATACTGGTCCGTTGTTAAAAGCAAAGCAGGAAGAATAAATAATGACTTGCATGAAATACAGTTCCTCTGCTCTTTGCCCTCAAATTCTAAATTGATCTTCCAAGCACTCTTATTTCCAAGAAATGTTGAAGTTCATCATATGTAAAAAAAATGGTTACTTTTTCAAAGTATTATCTCAGAGAGCATTCCTGGATCTTTATTGCATCTTTTTTCCAGCTCGAGTTTGCAGACTCTTCCCAGGTCTGTAAGTTCTCCTTTAAATGGTACAGACCCTTGTTAGGAGTGAGAGACCAGTACATGGATAATCATTGTATAGTTCTAACATTTCATTATTCCTACACTGTCCTGGGCTCTAAGAATGGCACAAAGAGAAGTGTTGTAGAAGGGAACACATTTCCTCTTACATAATGTATGTATTTCTACCTCCTTTCTGACACAGGACAGGGATAGAATGACAACTCATATTAAACTCCTTCTGAAGCATCCCTTTCAGCATATTCCAGATACTCCACAGTTGGTTAACTTTGGTCTATTCACTTCAAATGCCTCTTTTACTGTTCCTTTTTCTATAATTTTTGCATGGCATGTAGAAATAAAAAAGGGAAATAAAGATCAGGATATACTATTTCCAAAATAGGTAAATAAAATATAAGAGCAAGTCAATAAAATACAAGTCAATAAATTACAGGAAACCAGGACAATATCTAAAAAATAGGATTATTTATTTTCTTTTGGTATTTCATCTGAAACTGTTTACTCTATTGACCTAAAGAGCTGTATAGTTCCAACATTTTGAGAGTACCAAACTGCCACAGACTTGAGAACAGGAGTTGCTTCAAATTTTGAGATGAGTAATAGATAGATATAGATACTCCATGTAAAGAGATTTTACTTATTTTCCTGCTGATTTTAACAAGAGGAGGAAAGAATGAGAAGCTGTTTGACTACTAAGTACAAAATGAATAAAGTAAATGAATCAACTTTTTTCCTTTCTGATGCTCATGGGATCTCTGTGAAAATTGATAGATCAAATCACATTTGATAAGCTTTTCTCAAGAGTATAATCTCTTTCCTGCTTACAAAATAACATATGTTCACTTTGTTTGACACTGCATGCAGAAGCTAGCATACTGTAATGTAAAATTTGGAGCAGTATAATTCATGTGGTTAACAAAAGCATTTATAAAATAAAAAACATTAAGAAATAATTTTTGGTGGGAAGCCTGGCATTCATGACATAATTTACTTCCATTTTTACTGGCATGAATTCCAACTCTATTGACTTTAATGCCCTATTTTTAACTTTGCACAAACAAAAATAAAATCAGGAAATGATTAATTATAGCTGCAACAAAGAGTGATCAGGCAACACTTTTGGCATAATAGGGCCTCTGTTCCACTACTGTAAACCAGTTGTATTTTTTCTTGATTTTCCAGATAACGATCTGGATCAAGAGCAAACTGTAAATTGAAATCTAAAGCATAATGCTCATAGATAATACTAAAAGCAATCAAAATATTTAGTGTTGACTGTAAGTGTTCTCCCCATGACCCACTGGCTTAAAACATTACTGCTTAGAAATGCCACCATGCAGATTTTGCTCCAGGCTTTTCACTTCATTCTCCATGCTCTTTAACAATGTGAATTTAATGGTAAGTGGTAGTGGTAATGGCAAATACTCATGGAAAGCTAACAAGCAAACACACATCTCCTTTGCCTAAAGGAAATATTTTATGTCCAGTAAACTGCCTGCCCTTCCAATACTGAAGTAAAACTATTCTAAACAATAAAAGGTTATGAATATCAAAAATTTGTTAAAGAAGGAGATATTACATTTATGGATGTTTCTAAATTCATAAAGTAAAGGGCTTTGATTATACTACAAACTCATATTACCAAATAGTATATAAACTGAACAGAGGTATGTCACCACATAAAAACAAAACCTTGCTGTCATAACATTAGAAATTATGTACACACAGATATAAATCATGACATATTTCAAAACATTATCAGTTTAGTGGTTGATTTGCTAGTAATTATAGCAGCAAAATTTTGCATTTTGAAAATCTGAAGACTTTCATGACAATTTGATGACCTAAGTGAAAGAAACCTTCATGAAACGTGTCTATATTCTGTGATACAGAAAAATTTGGCCTCCCTATGCCAACAGTTTTGAATTCACTGGAAGCTGAACAGCAGGGCTAATATAGCACTGAGCCATACTAAGAAGTCATACTGAGGAATGAGGTGTGTTAGCCTGGAGATGGCTCCACACTGATGCAGATGCTGAGAGACTGCCTTAGAGCAGAAATGCACTCTGCCCACTCAGAAAAAGCTCGTTTTCCCACCGCCCCCCACCCAGCCAAATTCCTGCCTGCCACACTGCAAGTGTCATCTGCAATTAACATTCAATGATTTCTTTCTTTCACCAGGTAGAAGAGTTCTTATTGATCCTAAGTTTAAAGGTTTTCCCACCAGTAACCATCTTGATATTCTGCAGTCTTTTTTATTTCAGCATTTATCCTACAAAGAGAAAGGATTACAACTGAGATTAGTCTGAAATCTTTCATTATCTCTAATGAAAATAAACAACCTTGTGGTGACAACATGATTTGAATTTTAGAGAAAGCGTGGAAGTAAAACTTTTGCAGAACATTTGTTCCAAAACATGGAAACATTGCCTTTAGAGTTTCAGCTCTGTTTAACTGCAGTATCAAGCAACAAATCTTTGTGTCATGAAGAACATTTCCCACAACTAACTAAATATTCCAAATCTCTCTCAGAATGGTATTATCAGATATTAAATAATAGTACAGCCTTCTTTCATTCTACTTTTTAGTGAAATTGCTTATCAAATCCAGATTTGGGACAAATCTCTCCAGATTATTACACTAAAATTCAGCAGCTGTTCTGAAAACTGTTTTCCAACCAGTTCCAACCTGGTTGTACCAGCTTCAATAATCATAATTCCCTAGATTTCTTAGAAAAATATCACATAATATTCAAAATCCTTGTGTATTGGCTCTGGCTGAGATGGAATTCATTTTCTCACAACTACCCTCTGAGTGCTATGCACTGGTAGCTGGAAAGGTGCTGCCAGCACAGCAGTGGTTTGGGTGCTGCTGGGCAGGGCTGGCACAGCAGCAGCGCTGTCTCTCAACATTCCCCACCACGTGAAGGGGCTGGAAGGGGATACAGCCAGACCAGCTTACCCAAAGGCATATCCAAAGGGATATTCCATACCATATGACTCCATCTTAGAAATAAAAGCTAAGGGGAGGAGGAGGAGGAAAGGGGGTGTTTATTAATTACAGTGTTTGCATTATGGAGCAACCACTACATGTGCTGAAGCCCTGCTTCCCTGATTATCATCTGCTGAAGTGGAGAATAAACTTTCTTTCCTCTCTGCTTAATGCAAACTTCCACTTTTTCTTGATTAAGCTGCCTTATCTCAACCATTAGTTGCTTTCCATTTTATTTTCTCTCCCCTGTGCAGCTGGAAGGGGAGTGGTAGAGTGGTTTAGTGGACTCCTGGTGTCCAGCCAAGATCAACCAACCACACCTTGAAGAATTAAATGTTTATCACAACCTCCACCCTCATTACCAGTTTTACATTTCTCTGGTTGTTTGGTAGTGCTTTCAACAATGGTAAAGGCAGTGTCTCTGAATAAATTTTTTTGTTACTAAAAATCAAACTGCAAGGCGGGAAGACCTGAAAAAAAAAGACTGTTTAATCCTTCTGGAAGTCTAAATGCTCCTCATACTTTGTGGGCTGCTGGCTGTACAGATGAGATTAATCTTAGATGATGAAGATCTAGTCCTAGTTTCTACATTCCAATTTACAATTAGAAAAGAGAAGTAGAAAAGAGTAATTGTATCAACAATTACCCTCAAAAGTTAGAGCTGCCTTCTACCTGGTTTAACAATTCTTTGACTATGGAAGTAAAATAACTCATTCCTTTAGTGTTTGTCAAAGGTCATCTAGGTCAGGAAAGGGAGGTTTGAAAATGGTAAAAATATCTGGCTTTTTTCAGGCTAAAAGATTACATATCATAGCTTAGGGGCCACTTGGGATTGGATCCCCAAAACTTCTTCAAATTATGATGATCATTATAACTATTAATAATAATAGCTTGTACAGTATGTGTCAGTTATCCAAATTACTAACTTAGAGGTAAATTGTAAAGTCCTTCACAGATCCAGCATAATTTAAATACAGTTCAGCTGCATCAAGAAAGTAATTTGCTTTCCAAAATTTCGAGAACAGCTTTTTGCTTCTATCTTAATACTCCCCTACTCTGGTGTGATAGTGTTTCCAGAGAAGACTGCTTCCCCTGCTGTTTGGGGAAATGTATCTATAATGTCTTGATCCAAGCATTTCATACTCAACAGATGGTAATCTTGGCTGTACATTCATTCTGGTTTCTCTGAGCCTGAGTGCTTAATACGTCTTCCTCTGCCAATCACTTCCTAACTAGCAAATGCATCCTGATCAGGCATGTACCATTTCTGGTGTTCTTGCTCACCTTTAGTGAACACTGACACCTTCAGACATAATTCTGAGATGTGTACTTTAGATCTGCCAGGCGAAGGAGGAAGTCTGTTACTCTGTTCTGTAATCCTTAGTATGGGCAGGGAAGAAGAGAGGTCTTAGTTTCTACAGAATTAATATTTATTTCTTTATCAGAGCATGTTTGACAACCTGTACTTTTACAGGTTGAAAAGCTGCCCTCTCAGCTAGCTGCTCTTTTAAACCCAAAGACAAAATCCTGTTGTAGAGATGAGTTTTTCCTATGAAACTTAGTTTCATTTCTAAATCTGTAGAACACTGAGGAGTGAATTTATGGGCTTTCTGTAATGGTATTTCAAATTTTGGTGGGGTTTCTTTTTTTTAAATATGATTTTACTTCTTACTCAACTGACTACTACATAGATGGAGAAAGAAAAAAAAATATAATTATACAGTTTTGAACAACACAAATAATACTGCTCTAAACCAGATTGTCCAGAGAGATTTATTAAACCACAAGTTCTATGTAACAGAGTTTGTAAGTTTTTTGTTTGCATTGATGTTTGCTTTTTCTTTTAGATTCTTGAGCAAAGTTATTTTTAAATAAAGTGGGAATGACACCAACAGTTATTGCCCCATTTATCTTTTGTCTATACAGGAAATGGTGAGGGAGAGCATAATCCGCTCATATTGATGACCATATAAAGGTGGACTTTCTTGTTGCTGTTGTTCTAGGATTTTGTTAGTTTGATTTTTGTTGGTTGCTTTCTTTATTTATTTGATCTATTTGGTTTTTTTGGTTTTTTGTTTGTTTGTTTGTTTTTTTAAATACATGATAGTGGTAAAATCAATCCAGAAAACTGAAAACTAAGTCAAAAATTATAGCCTGTGTGTAAGTAAAACCTGTTTGGTTAACATTTGTAAAATCACATATATGATTAAAAACAACTCATGTACATGCTTGTAGTTTATCAATAATGTAAGGGTATCTCATAAAATCCATAAGGAAGCATCTCTACAGAGAGAAATTATTTAATTAATAAATATATGAGACGCATACAATTTGAGGAGATATATCATCCAAGAGCTGTTTCCTGATGTCATAAATAATTTTGTCACATTGTTTTTAAATGGCGTGAAAGGTGAAAAATAATTTTATTACTAATTATATATTATAAAAACTACAATTATGAAATTATTATCCAGATTAATGATATATAATACTTTGACAAAATTATTGTCACACCTCCCTGGATTTTTGTCTTCTTTCTTGCTTACTAAGGAGATTAAATTTATTTTTGCTTTGTAAAAACAGTAAACAAAAAATTCTGATCACACTACTGGACTATAAAATGGGAATATGTAAACACTGAACACTCAGTTTATAGAGTAGGAAATCATATTTTGTTTTGCACTGTTTGGTGCAATATATTCTATTTAGAGTAAGTCCTATGGTACTTAAATCTACTTTCCAATATAATGAATTTTACTGTCATCATTAATTAGCATTATTCCAGGCGCAATCACTATTACTTAGTCTTCAGTATTCAGATTTTTAGTAATGAATTAGCTTTCTGTGAAATCTTCAAAATCAGTGAGCTCCACATTGTGTGTATTATCTAATTAAAGATCTAAACAGGACAAATTTAGAGGTTTTGAAACCACTGGGATTTTTTTTTTACATAGGCATATGGCACACCTTAAAAATCTGAAATTTGAAGCACTATTACTCAATACTCTGCAGAAGCCACTGTTTCTACCTATTAATATCTAGATAAAACAATCTCTGTATTCATCTCTTAATTCCTTTTGGCATTCCCACTGATGGTTTGAAATTTTCCTTACTTCAGGAAAAAAATTATCATTCACAAGTTTCGATTGCAATTCTGTATTCTGTATATACCATGAGAGAAAATTCACAAGGATAATTTATGGTTTAAGGATATATTTTCTTGTTTTGCATATCATATGATTCAGATGAGATGTTAAGTATCATCATCATCATCCCTAAGGCATTTTGCATCACTATTCAGGTATGAAAAAGTAGAGCATTTCAAACTGTGCAGCTTGCCAGCTTCTATTAGAACTCATGGCATTTGAGTTTCAGCTCCTGTTTGGTGAATATTTCAGAACACAGTTTGTGGATTCATTATTTTTAGATTTTCCAGCTGGGAACCTGAAATCTTTTCATTTGCATTCTTGCTTAAGTGATGGCTTTTAAATTCAATACTATTGTTATCTACTGTGATTTTCATTATTGGCAAGATATTTTGGCATCTCCCCATTTGAAAACTGTAATAATGGATTACTGAACATAATCAGAACAGGATTTTTGACAAAGTGTAGAGGTTTGACTTCAAATAATTTTCTCACTTTTTCAGTAACCTGGAAGAGGTGAGAGGAGTGTGCAGTTATCAAGTTTGCAGATGGAGTCAAACCATGGGACCAATTCATATGCTAGAGGGCAGGATGGCCATTCAGAGGGATGCAGGCAGACTGGAGGAGTGGGACAGCAGGAACCATATGGAAATCAAAATAAAGAAATACCAAGTGTGAAACCTGCAAAGGAAGAGTCCCTGAGTTGATACAGGCTAGGACTTGAGTGGCTGGGGTGGAGCAGCTTTGGAGCAGCTCTGATGAGAGGACCTGCAGGTGCTTGTGGATGGCAAGGTGGGTGTGAGTCAGCAGTGTCCTGGCTGCAGTGAAGTGCAAGAGCATCTTAGGCTGTACCAAGAGCAGCACGGCCAGAAGGTCTATAGGAATTATTAGCACCACTCCTTAGCCCTTGTGAGATGGTGTCAGGGATCCAGTTTTGGATCTCCTGCTCAATATGAGACACTGGCAGACTGGAGTGTGTTCCAGCTTGGGGCGCTTATCCTCTGCAGAGAGGCTGAGGAAGCTGGAAACTTTGGAAACCTAACAGCAGCCCCAAGTCCTTGTGAGGAGGTGATGAAAATATGAGTCAGACAGCTCACAAACATGGAGGGAGGGTAAGAGATAATTGTCAGAATTTGGAACAAGACAGAATAATCCACCCCGATATAAGTAGTAACCTCTTGACCCCAAGGATAGTCACACAGTGGGGTATGCTGTACAGAGAAATTATGCAGTCTGTCCTTGAGAGTTTTCAAGACCAGACTTGGTCATAGACATATAGACCTAAATATCTTATCTGACCTCATAGCTGAGTCTGCTTTGAGGAAGAGGCTGGACTAGAGATGTCCTGAGGTTTCTTTCAATCTGAATTATTGTATGATGTCATGATAAAGCATGCTGATACACACATATGACCTTCAGCTGCTGAAAACCCATCTCACTTGATCGAAGAAATAGAAATAATTGTCTCAGTAGTGATTCTGTGTATAGATCCATTAGGTAGCTTGCAGTATCATTGCATTTGGGAATATTAATGCATACACAAAAAGTGTCATTAGTGTATATTTAAAGCCTCTGTATAATGAAGAAGATAATTTCCCTTCCCATTACTTTTTGCTCATTTCTCTCCATCCTTAGAATTATTGAGGCAATTTGGTTTGCTATAACAAAGAGAAGATTAGACGCTTTCTAGAAACTAGTGTCAGTGAAACTTGCTGAGATAATGCCCTGTTTTATTATATTTGGTTGCCTACAAAATATTATCGTAAATGATTACTTGTACTAAAACTTTCTACACTACAGAGACTCGGCATAGTAAGTAATAACAGAAAACACAGATGTGGTATCTGTTAATTATATTTTTAAAAATTAATTGCCTTCTGCTTTTCTTCCTGTTATGGAAGCAAAGATTAAGTCCAGAGACCCTGCTTTACCTTCTGGCTCTACTATGGACTGAGCTTTGATCTGGAAAGCTTTGATATCCCAGTAACTGGATTGCTTAGTCTGTGAAATAATTTTTTTCAATTCAACACGTAGAGAGCACTTATTGGAGGCAGAAATAATTTATGAGTGCTACTCTAAGAATATTTTTTAAACTTTATTTCATTCCAACAAAACATTTGGAATGAAGAATATCTAGATTAGGTTAAATTATGAATTTATCTTACTTAATGTTTTCACCATGAAGAATAAAAATATCACTGATTACATATTTATGCATTCATTTGCTTTTACTCATAAAATAAATTTTCCTATTTATCAGACCACCATTCATCTGTTTTCTTTTCTTACACTAATGAGTAAAAAACTAGTTAAACAAAATACAAAAATAAACCCTCTAGGGAAACACTTTTCCTGCAAGAGGTTAATATTCCATATTCCAGACGCAAGGGTAATGATTGCATATTAACACCTTGAGAGAAATTACAACAGAAAGATATTAAAAAGTTTTCTTAAGTTTTTGGAAAATTGGTACATTTCATGGCCACTTTCAAAGTAGGTATCATTACTAACAGAGTAAATGTATTAATATCTTACTTTGTTTTTTCTGACTAAACTGTCTGATAGACTGGGTTCATCAAAGTATCAGAGGTTTGAAATAACATTGTATTTTGCTAAAAAGCAGAAACAAAACAGGAACAAAGTATGAATTGGTATAACCTTTTATGTATACATGATGAAAATTTTGTTTCACATTTTAAGTTCTCCAATCTACTCTATTAACATTTGTACATACACACACTAAATAGCCACACAATTACTAGGACATTTTCTGTGCTTTCTATTTTAAAGGTTTTAATAAACCATCTGAAAACTATCTAGAAACATATTGAATCACTTCTGTAAATAAATGCACCTTCTGCATTTATTTAAAAGCAAGATTCTAAATACATGATAGGACATTTCTCAGGATCTAAGAGTATTTAAGTAAATACAAAGCATATAAAACAATTCTAGTTGTCTTCCATATACCTCTACATTTTTTTATACTCAGTTTTATATCATAAACTCTAAAAAGCCTCTTGTTTGACTTTTAGATAGCCTAAGAAGTCAGTAGGTAGTCAAGTGGTCAAGATCACTATGGTCTTGAGACCTGCTTCTGTTCCTAAACTGACAGGCCTCAGGATAAACAGCTGGAAGTCTAGCTGAGGTTTAACCCACACATTTCACACATTACCTATAGCAAAAACAATGCACAATCAAGGCATTTTCAGAGCACATGTGCAACTAAAAAAAGTGATGGCGGCACTGTGCACGTTCCCCTGTACAATTCAGTATTTTCAATGGTTATTAATACCACTGAAAAACCACATTCAGTTACATCATCTGCTCAAAACATAACCCTATTTTCCAGTCTTCAGCTATTCTTAGTGTTTGTGCATTTACTCATATTCCTACCTGATGAATGTTCTGCATTACATAAAAAAAATATTCATTATTTTCCTCCCCCGGCCCTCATGGGAATAAATGTATGCCTCTGTGGGTTACTAGTGAAGATATTCTTGTTATGAAAAATAATAAAATACATATTGAAATGGGGCTTGAAGCATATGCTTTTTCTTTTTCCCCTCACAGTAAGAATTCTGGCTACAGTGACATGTGATATAGGTCCAGTGCTCAATCATATGAATTATTCTCAGTCATATAGTAAGGTTGCAGCAGAAGAAATTGCACTATTCCCTATAAGTCTACTCTGTACCCAGCCTGCTAGTTATGCTCCCAAGGACTAAAGGACTATTTTAAAATCACAAAAGCAGAAACAGGAAGTCAACTTGTGCCATCAGTATTCTAAGTGCTATAATGGGAAAATGAAACATCCTCTCTTTTCACCATATTTTAAAAATTATAAAAAATGCACATGACAGTTGCCTCGAACAGTGACCTTGCAGAAGGCATTCAAGCCTTTGAACACTTACTAGAGATATGCATTTCAATCTTATGTCTCCCTAACCTGGGTAATTCAAGCACAATTTCTTTTACTGGAAATGGATTGTAATGATCACCTTTTGGGAAACTTCATGTACCCTATTACAGGAGCAGTGGGTTTCCTCTGCACAACCTAGATAAAAGGTAAAGAGCTAAACTCTAGCCTAAATATCTCATTCTATCTACCCCCATGTTTTAATTGAAGGGGCACCAGGGTATTTCATGAAATTGCATGACCTTCCCATATATTTAGTGCATACAGATATGAAAAGCTTTCCTTCTGTTCACTAGGGACTGCAGAAAAAAGGAACTTCACAGCAACATCAGTAAAAGTTTATCTAAAACAGTTAAGCTCGTACAACTTCCACTAGATGGAAAATGAGACTGGAAGAAAAAGGAGAAGACTAACTCAGGCTGACACTATAGATCATTAATTATTTTGGAGAAAAAATGAATAGTGAGTTCAGTAACTGGAACAGAGACTCCTTTTAGAATCATCTGCTGGCTGGGGAGCTGGAGAGTAAGGCACAGTCAATGCCAATTTAATGCATGACAAATATTTATAACAATTTGAAGTGATTTGAAGGCAGAATTTTCCCTCTAACCAGGCCACAAGATCAAGTCTCTGCAAAAAAGCCAGTTTAGAATCTCCCCAATTTCATCTGAATTAGGACTATTCTAATCCACAGAATTTCACTGTGAAAAGATTGTTTGTAAAACAACATTGGAATATTTTTTCATGTCACCTCTTTCATTTTATTCTTGCAATCCAAGTCAGGAAGAGAAGAAAAAGAGTTAAAAGAATATGTTTTCCTTAACCTGAAGAAAGTTTCAAATTTATATTTAGTTTAAAAATAAATAGTTGGTTTGGTTTTTTATCTTAACTAAATAAATTTTTAGATTCTTGATATGAATCAGATCTTGGCACAGGATAAGAATCATTCTATAACTCATTGTAATTTCATACTCCTATGCTATTCAAATAACTCTTTGGAAACAAGGAGAGAGATTGTGCCTCTTCATCTATTCTAGTAATGGGAGCACAAGGAGTCAGAAAATAACCCATTCAGAACTTTTTACCCTCAGTAACAGAATAATAAAGAACAAGTCACAAGTCAGTAACACTCCCCAGACTGCCTGCCACTGACCCCTCCAAAACCAGATGAATGCTTTTTTGCGTTGCAAAGTAATGCAACTTATAAAACTACTTCATAATTTTTTCATAAAAATTATTTTTTCTAGTTCTTTTACTAAGCAAACACATCCAAAAAGGGCAATACATAATTAAATACATTTTTAACCTACATTTTTGCTAGATGAAATGTTCTTCACAAATATCAATGTATCATCAATGATAACAAAATTTCTCTCTTAATACCCAATAACATTTTAGTATTTTAGTACATCTAATTTAAAGGCGAGATAAAGTTTTTTTCAGAATTACTGTTGGTCATTAAAATAAAACTTCTATTAAACATATATATTTCAATGGCTAATCATTGTAAGGAATACCTCAGCCAAATTTAGCTTCTAGCTGATGGATTTTGCTATGCTTTATCATTATGAGAGGTTTCTATGTTTCCTTTTTTTAATCAGGATATAGTTCATTTATATTTATATATTTATAATTTTTAAACCAGCTTACAAGTGTGCTTTACCACTTATTTGCTTAAGATTTTTTTTTATAAAGGCATAAGAAGAAATTGCAAATTTCAAGATTGTCTACAGAAACAATAGAACAAAATATTCTGCTGCAAGAAAAAATGAAATTAATTGTATTTCACATCCAGTTATAACTAAAACTCACCAAAAATGTGTGCTTTTATCAGCTACAAGTTGTTTGTTATGTTTTTCAAAGCAATTATTCTACACCATTTACTATGTCTAAGCCTACTCTCATGCAAGAGAGACTATAGAAATATTTCTATGTACCAGCAAATTTTTAATTTGTTTAGCAGCAAAGGTTTATGTCTTTTGATGTCCATGTTACAGAACTTTAAACACAAATTTAGAGAAAAGGCATGCTTCTCATTTACTAATTAAAGAGAGACGGTGTTAAGACTTATTCCAGGAGTAGAGTCACAATCTGAAATGGAGATCAGTCCACTGTTCTTATCAGGATCTCTCATTATGTTTGATATTGTGTAGATGAGGGTCTACTATTATGACTTCTAAGTCAGGAATTCTAAAGGGATGTCAGTGTCTGAAATACCTTTCCCTGTCAGCCATGATCAAAGAGAACTCAGTCTCAAAGCCTCTGTTTCAGAGACCATGACAATCAAACTGAGAATGAATTTAGGATGGTATTTCTTCAGTAGTATAAAACCAGTAAAAAATAGCATTTATTCTTAGCAGGTGGCTTACACTGAGTCCTTTGCTGGGGACAAAACTGGTGCTTGTCCAGATCCCTCACATGCAAAAAAATTTTACATATTTTCTATGCTGACATACCAACTACTTCTTCACACTACCAAGAGTAATTTCAAATGGAACAGTATCAAGTAGAAATGCATGAGAGAAGGAGTTGAGAAGAGGGATAGACATTTACACCTCTCTCTCTCTCTCATTCTCTGCACACATACATATAGGAAATATTTTCATAGGACAGGGAATAAAAAGTGAGAGTCAAAAAAGTATTCTACAGTGTTCTTAGCCCCAGGGGAAAAAAAATATCTTTTAGATCTTCCTTGACATTTTTATTCTCTGATTAACTTGAGTTTTGGTTCCTGAAATTACTAAACAAACAAATAAACAAACCCCACCAAACCCGACCAAAAATTATGCTACATTAACACAATAATATTTTAAATCCTTAAAGATGTTTCATATGAGAAATATTTCTGGAGAAAGCATTTTTAATCTTGTAAATAAAAGAGCTTGAATCAGGATTTAAACATCAAGTGGCAGAGATTTTGGTACATCTACAAACTAATACAATTTTTGGTTTATCTTCTGCATAAGAAAAGTAACTTACTTCTTGTTTAGATATATTTTCCTTGAATTTATAATCACTATATACCAATATAACATTATTTTACTAGATTTAAGAGCTGTCTACAATCAGCTGTGTACAAACAAGTTGTGTTTCCACAACTTGACATTTTGAAACCATGTTCAAGTCATTGTGATTCAGAATTAAATATATTAATTATCACATACAAACATTACTGCATTCAACAGAATATTGAAAATATTAGCTACAGGAAGGCACATCCTACAACCAGATATTAATGTTTTGTTGTGAACAAGAGTACTTTGGACTATCTCATCTACCTAAAAGTGCTTTGAATACATTTGTAGGTCATAGCTGCAAATCACCTAGAAATTTTTATGCTTCTGTTGTCGTATTATTTCTATTTGTAATAAGACAATTAATAAAGTGTTTCTCATTTTTACCTTAATTAACCCTGTGAATAAATTCTCCAATAAATTTAGGCTTGGCCTGTAAGAACACAAGCATCTGTGTGCTTGAGGATAAAATATGGAACGCAGACTCAGCATCAGATCAAGTAATGAAATAGCTGTATTTGTAATCATAGAGATAAGCATAACTCCACAGATGTGAAAACTAAAACATCATTCTACAACCTTCAATGAACATTGAAAATATTCAAAAACCTCAAAGAATTTTAAAGTTAAATTAAAGGAAAATGAAACATGGATTAATTTTGACCCTGAATGAACCAGGAATTTTGTCAGCTGCCAAAACTTAATTGCCACATAAAATCTATAATATATTTTAATTTATAATAAACCTATTGGTAGTCCATCAGCTGCCGTACATGAAGTACTAAGATTTGCCTGCATATTCCTGGAATGTCTGGGTTATTTTCTCTGTCTACAAAAGTAATTAGAGGGTGATATCATCATGGATGTGATCAGTTTTATTACTAATCAATGATTGTCAGCTACTACTGTGTAGTAGCTTTTTCCATACTGCCTGTCTCTTACCATGCCAAGTAATAATGATTTTCCTTCACGTCTATGCAAATTTTGTTTCAGATAATCAATATATCATCCTGCTTGTAAAGAAGCAAAACTCACTACCACCTACTTAATGCCATAAAACATATTTCAGTGAGAACCGACAGTCTTCTTACAGATGGATGCTTACAGTCTGAATGGACTATGTGAATGGATAACTTGCTCCAAATAGATTAATGCTAAAGCTTCTTAATGCTCTTCTATAAAGAAAATGAAGGGATATTTTCTCCTCATAAGGATGTAAAACAATTCTACTTGTGAACAGGCTTTGAATTACTTCACTTCTATCAAACCCATTTACCATCCACACAGACCATATCTTTAAAAGCAAACACAGAGAAGAAAGGTTTTTCTGCTCACTGCAATAGAACTAGGTTTTTCTCACAGACAAAAGGTGAGATTGAACACATTTATAGCACTTAATATAAGCTCAATAAACACTGCATAATTCCTTCTGTTGAAGCTTCTATTTCTTTCATTTTGACCTTGCAATAATGGGAACTTAATTTAGGATTATTGATCTGAGGGTTTTTTTGGTCTATTAAACTAGCACTTAGAGAACCTCCAGTTTCAAGGCATACAGATGTGAAATGGTTTTGCATATTTTGCAGTGCTTTTCATTTTTACTGGCAATACTTAAACTATATTAAAATTTCAACATCACTATGGCTAAGAACATATGAAATATAGTTTCTTTATTAATATCTTTAACTAATATGTTCATTTATATCTTACTTTCTTGGGGAAAAATCTACTGCCTTACAATAGCTATCACATTTATATTATGTACATTTCTGTGAGTATTTCTAGGTGCATCATGTCCTTGAAAAGATCAATCCAAAACACTAAAAATTTTCTTTTGTTAATAGAGCAGCATATCCTACAGTGATATCTAATTTAAACTGGAAGCATTTCATCATATAAGATCACTGAATGTGATGAACTTTCCCAAACTAATTTTAAAAGTATTATCCATCAGATGCATGTCCAAATACTTAGAAAAATATCGCTTTAATGAAATAGTTCAAATATTATATTGCTGGATGATTTTTAGTATGTTAGCTCAATCATCCTGTAATAGACTCACCCTGCCAGACAAACACATGCTGACCCATATCTAGAATCAAAGAAGCACACTGGACCTTTCACAAAACTTCAGTTCCTTTTTTTGGTAATTAAAAGAAAGTAATTATCATTATTAATTTACCAGGAAACTGTAAAATAAATAAAAATAAAACAGCATTTGTCTTTCAAAGGACCATAACAACTTTGTCATTTTCAGAAGCTATATTGTAATACTATAGAATTTCAGATTTTTCATTGGAGTCGTTACATTGCTACATATATAAAACTGCACTTTTCCAGTGATACTTTATAAATGTATACATACTGATAAATGGATGATAGATAGATAGATAGATAGATAGATAGATAGATAGATAACAAATTTACCATTTGCAAATTCACTCTTTAAATTAAAACAAACAAACAAACCCAAAAAAAAAACCACCCACAGAAATGCCAGGCTGGGCAGGGATTTACAGAGTGCAGAACAGGGGAAGAGGCAAAACAAACTCTGCATAAACAGAATATTCTCATAAGTTAAGTGAACAGCAAGCCTGGAGCTAGCAGCTACATATTCTGGCACAATCTGATGTGCACAGAGGTTCATTGACCAGTGAAGTTATGCTTTCACGAAGGAGGGTCACAATTGACCTGCAATCTAACACATTTCCATGCTGCCATCAGCAGTCTGCAATGCCGTCATCAGTAGGAGCAAGAATGATTTTCCCTTTTAAATAAACACACAACACAGCACACTCACTCTATTCACAACACTCTGGTCTTCAGACATGAGATATAACATTTTCTGGATGTATTTATCTCTTTGTTTATAAATATTGTGTTCCATTCTGCCCAATAGCCAACATTTGCATACCAGGAAAAAGAAAGAAATACTGCTATATTACCACTGAACAGAATGGCATAGGCAAAGAGAAGTTGTTATCAAATAATCATCACTGTCTATTTAGCAAGTTTATTTCTCATATGATCTGATTTTTGTATTTTGAAAATATTCTGTTTTCTGGCAAGCCAAACTATGATAGTTGATGAAATTTTCAATTAGGAAACACAAAAATAAAGGACTAACCCCCAATGTCTAGGGCATTTTAGAAACTAATCAATGGAAAATAAATTTTATGAAAAACCTTACCCAAAAAACAACCTACATAAAAACTGTGTTCTTCATATTTGGCTTTATAATAGATTAATTATGCTTTAGAATCTTCATGGGAACTATAAATATGAGTTTCTTGGTTTAGTTCAGCTGACAAATTTTAAATAAGAGGACAAAACATGGATGTCTATGCACAAAGGCATAACATCGTCAAAGGAAGGAATTTTAAATAGCAAACATCTCATTAATGGGCAGAGTATCTACAGTTTTGCATGTCTGTAAATCATTTAGAGTTGCATAAAGCTTAGATTCTTACCCCCTACTGTGTCTGTTTTGCAATGTTCCACTAAGCTGCAGATCCAGCAGCTCAACGATTGTCCCATGGAGTAAAAACAATGCTTCATTTACTCTCTGTGGCATGACCTGAGTCCCTCTGCCAAGTTTTCTTCCTTCCTTTCTCCATAAACAATATCTACATATTTAGAATGTAAGACAAAATGTAATGGCTGCCAGTAAGTTTCAATATTCAGGCTTCGCTCCCTTCCTCAAATTAAAAGGCAGGATTTAAAGCAAAAACAAGGAGAGACTGCTTTTTCTGCTTTAAGCAGTCCATTAAGCTGAAGTGCATTATTGGGCACAAAAATAAAATTAAAATGAAGAAGAAAAAAGGAGACAGAAAAGTAAAAAATCTCATAATGCTAAAAAATAGATACCATACAAATGGAGCACCAGAGGGATTATTACAGAGGAAGGCATACAAAGGTTAAAACAACACTGATATGTCGATGCAGATGTTGTCCCTTCACCTTTTCCCCACCTTGTCATCTGTAATTCCCTACCTACAGAGCAAATCCTTTATCAATGCAGTAATAAATTCACATGTGCAACCATCTGCCTAGCAGATGGGGCAGGTGCTGGGTGTTGTCATTCACCAGCTTCCACTTGTGCTTGTCATGATCAGGAGTTAGCAGAGCTCATGGCAGGAGGTGAGCCATGCACGCAGCAGGAACAACAGCACCTTGTGCCATGTTCCTTCCCCCAGAGTCTCCAGGGGAAAAGAGGGTGGAGAAGGAAGGAGGAGGCAAAGGAAATAGGAAGCTTTTCATCTAGCATGCCATTACATAGCAGCCAGTAGGTGTTACCTCAGCTTGATAACAAATGTTACCTCTCCTGTGCAGCAGTTCCCTTCCATCTGAGGGGTATACCTTTGTACCCTGAACTCACACAATGACATTCTGAAATTGCTAACATGTGAAGTTATGTGAACATCACTCCTTCTTCTGATTTTGGTTTGGGGTTTTGTTTGTTTGTTTGTTTGTTTTCCCAAATGTAGTCATATTAAAAAACAAAGAACAGAAAAAAAAAAAAAAAAGAAAAGCTATGGGGAAGACCCATCTGATAGTAACCAGCAGCTGCAGAAATTATACTAGTGGTAAACATACAAAAGGTCTATAAAAGAGAAGAAAATTTCCTTTTTTAGTTAGATCTGAATTCCAATACTTATCCAGACTAGGTAACACTGAAATTCAAGAACTGTCTCATTTGTTTCCTCTGCAGGTTTACACGTCCATTATGCATTTGATGTAACTGTCAATAAAAAGTCTACACTTACTGTAAAGAATCCCCACAGAAATCTGGGAAACTTCATAGCCAGTGCAATGCTTCTCACTGAGGTGTCAATGAAATCTGCTGGTGACTTACTGTCCCCGCAGAACAGTGCCAGAGGATGTGAACTGTTATTTGGCACTCTTTCTGTAACTAGAAACTGTAGCTCTCATAATCTGAGGAAATTACTTTCTCTGTACATTTAAATAATTGATTACAGAGAGAATTTTTCATTTGGAAAGACGCTAAAATAAACAGAATATACACTCTAAGCAGAAGTCTTAACTATGGAGATGTTTCTTGATATTAAGGAAGTGCTGGTTTGTTTTATTTTGTTTTTATTCTCATATCTTTAAAATGTTCTTTTTTGGGTTTTTACTAGTACAATGTGTTATCACATAAATTTGATTTTATAATAGACAGTCAACAATCTAACAAAAAACAATTTTTTTGCCAAAGTCAGTGTATCTTACTATATTAAATTTACCGAAAATATTGTCACCATAGTTACTCTCCACATTTGTGTTTCAAAATCTCTACTTTTGATAGTAATGCCTTATTTTGATTTCATCTTGCCTACAGAAAACACACCTTTTCCAACGAATACTAGGATTGCATGCTTGAACACAGGGCAGATTCTTTCCCCTTAATGATGAAGACTATATTCTTCCAAGTTTTCACCACAGATCGTATCACTAAATTTGAACCCACTCCTGAGCACATCTTTCCTGTGTAGCATGATGACTCACCAAAAAACAGTCAGTTGGAAACTAGTACAGTTAAAAAACTCTAGATTAGAAGACAGCCATTTTAGTGTTTAAAGAGAATACAACTGAAAAATATAATATTTCAAGCCTTTATGACATCCCAATTGCTTTGTGGAAGATCCAGCTGACAGATTCATCATGTGAGGAGTCTTTTTTTACTACCAAATATTTACAAGTACATACAACTGTTATACATATATAAATTCATAAACACACACACTTCATGTTCCCACAAGATATTTTTCTAGCAAATATATTGATTTCAAAAAGCCTGCATCCTCCAAGGAGGTTTCTAGATTGGGCATCCAGAAGTTTATTATTAATAATATACAGAAACATTTTATACCATATGAAGAACTGAATAGGACTTCATAAAGTCTCCTGCAAGTAAGGATTGCCAGTGTATTTTCAAGCTTTTTCTTTTCTGCTAGCTCATAAACATATGCAACTAATGCAGATTCTTGCATCTATTTCTCATAATAGCACATTTATCTCCCTTCAGAGTCACACAAATATACTCTCTAAACCTCATAAGTATGCAGGCTCTGACTTAACCTCATTTTGTTGACTCCTATGACCCAGAGATAAAAGCTTGAAATGTATACCAAAAAGATGAGCCACAGCTGTTGACATTCTGAATTTATCAGTCCATGAAGAAATATATATTTTTTTATTTATGTTGCATTCTCAAAGTGACATAAAGACATTAAAAATTTAAAACAGAAATTGGGTGCTAGGAATTCAGTCAGAAGAGAAAAATGAATAAATAAATTGTTTCACTATGTCTGGACCCTGTGGCATATTTAGAAAGAAGCCGATCCAGAAAATAAAAAGGATAAACCAGTGAATACTGGATGGAGATGGAAATTGTTTCTATTTATTTTCACTTTGTCATGAGCGAAGGAGCTCCTAACACAAGGATTATGTTTATAAAAAGCAGGTTCTGCGTCATCAAGAGTCTCTACACACTGTCCAGGCAAAGGTTGTTCCTCATCTTTTAGTTACTAGCATTGTCCTAGTGTTAATCCTTATATCAAAATAAAAGGGAAAAGTTTAATTAAAATAATAATAATCATATCAATTATCTGCATTAAAGGAAATGGGGGAAAACACATCCTTAGGATTAGGGATATAAACTTGCATAGTGTGAATAGTATACAAAACCAGTTCCATCCCCTTATAATATGCAATACTAATACTAGTATTTTGCTTCCAGGTAGAATTAGAATCCCACTGTGTTAAGTGTTACATAAAGAATATGGAAATAAGTCTTCATGCGCAGCCTTTTTAGCAAATAAATTATGTAATAGATTTTTCCTTATAATCATTGTTTTTTAGTGTAAAATTTGTCCCTGGATTGGACAGGAGAATCTTTCAAACCTTTCCCTGTTTAGTCTGTTAGAAGAGTCTGAGCTGGGATCATGCTGATAGATTGCAATAACTGCTGTGCCTTCAGGTTTATCAGGATATAGTGCAATGACTCTTTGATCTTTTCCTATTTAAACCTGAGACATTAAAGAACTGCAGCTACAATAGATAATTACTATTCTCCTCGCATTCTTGACTTTGCAGATAGCTTCACTCTACAAGACCAAGACTCAGTCCCAAGGCCCGATTGTATCCTCATTTACATTTATGTACAGTGAGAATAATTCCAAAAAGGCCAGTGGAAACTTAGTGAAATAAAATTGGTGTGAAGTGTTTTGTGAAGTGAGACATAAATTCATGGGTTTCTTGTAATGAGTTGCCTCATCTGCAAAAAAGCATTTGAAATTGGAACAATTCATAATGGACAGTAATAATTCACTGTGTATAATTTATTTTTTATAATGCAGTGGCTTTTTTTCAGGACTGTTTCTTATCTCTTGAATGCTTTATTTTTTCTATTTCTATTCTCTTTCTACTTTATTATTAAATGGCTGCAGTTTTACTGTCTTTCTTAACAGAACAACACACAATAGAATTCAAAAGATTGGGTAGGGAGGATAATATATATTTCTTCTTGTTCAGAATTTAAATTTCAGTTTTGAATACAGGTCACAGAAAACGATTTTAGACATCAGTTTAGAAACCATACACAATACACTACCTGTAACATTTCTAAAAAACTGAACTGTATTATATAGGGTCTTGTCCTTAACAAGAGAACTGTATGCTTTCCAACCAGAAGCAACTGAAATATAAGATGATCTAAGTTTACCTGAAATCAAAGAAATTTTCAGTTTTAACACAATTTTCCTGAATTATCAAGATTATCAGGAGAAATTAATAGTCTCTGATTCTATGTAAAATCTAATCTGTCTCCCAGTTTCCTGTATGGATCTCCCTTGAAGATAAGTGGCCACCATGGCTAATGGAGAATGAAGACAAGTGTTGCAACCTGTGCTGCATAAGTATCAACACTTTAAAAATATTTATAAATTAAACTGTGTACTAATTAATAACTTTTTTTCTAGGAAAAGTGCAGTGACACCACCATACTCCTCCCAAAATAAAAAAAAATATAGAAATAATCAAGTCCTAGAACACACTTCTTTCCTCCAAATACAGGAAGTGCTTTTCATCTAAGTAGATAAGATTCTCTTTGGCAATTATTTCCCCAACCGTCACATCTATGCAATATTCTCAGCATCACCTTGTCTAAGATGAGTACTACTTCCTAAAATAGATATACATATTGGACAAAAGGAGATAACAGATTGAACTCCTATTTGCAATGTTGGGGAGAAAAAAGGAAAGCAAACTAACAGAAGTCACAGAGCACCTTAGAACTGGAAGATTTTAATATGTAGGTGCCTAGAAATTAAATTCAAGACCATTCAAGATGCCAAATGCATGCATTTAAAACAGTGAAAAGGAATCAGGGGCAGATATATTTAAGAGTCTATTCCTGTTTGTGAGTGATCCCTCTGCTTTCCAAGTGACACAATATTGGACCAAAGGAGCTATGGCTGGGGACTGACCCTGCTGTTACAGCCAGTTTGGTGATTATGCCCTGTGCTGTACTCTAAGAGTGATTAGTTGTTTCCAAAGATACTTAGCAGCAGATCACAATCAAATTTTTTACCAAGAGTGTTGCCAAAAACATACTAGCTGAATTACACATGTCCAGATTTTTAGTATTTTGGATTTAAAAATGTGCTTTGTCTTTTTCTCAGATGATCTTTTAACTTTAAATTATACAAAGTATCACAACACACATATATCAATATGAACTAAATATGAAACTGAAAATAATCACTGCTTCACCACTCAGTAAGGCAGATTGAGTGTATAATGAAACTGCCTGATATCCTGTCACCTAAAAGTGATGAAAAAACTGCAAAAATAACAAAATCAGAGATTGGCTAAGGTTGGAAGGACCTTGGGAGTTCTTGTCATAAACTCCTGCTCAAGCAGGGCCACCTACAGCTGGTTACCCAGGAGCACATCCAGATGGCTTTTGAATTTCTCAGGATACTTCACAATCTTCTGAGTTTATTTTTATTTGAAGAGGGACATTCCCCCACATTTTGACTAGCTTAAACATGATAATGGATAAAAAAGAAGACTATATAAATCATTAATTCTTTTTACCCTGAAATGCAAATTGAAGAGCCACAAAACAGGAAGAAATCTGAGACTAAGAGGTTCATTGCACACATTATACCAATAATGCTAAATATTAAATTAGCCTGTAGGAAGAGAAATATTAATTTCTAAGCTATCCAAATATTACCATCTTCCAAATAACACAATAGAATTCCCAGAGGAAAAGTCCATTCTTGTTAACTTTACTATGTGGAGTAAGGCAAATATTGCAAAGCAACATGAAAAATACATAACTGATAGTTACATAGGTAAATTTATTAAAGAAGAAATGAAAGGTCAGATCAATTAAATAAGAATATATATGAAAATTTATTATGGGGGTAAGCAAGTTGGATCTAAACATAATTTAGTTCAGATGTGGCCTAAAGGAAATGATCTTTTGAAAGTATATTGGTGAAACTTATACTGAGAGGCAGTACTTATAGAGTTTGAATAAAAGAAATATTTAACAGCTTGTAAAATGTTTTCATACAGATACTTCCAACTTTTGAGTATATAGATTGAGATGAGGGGTGGGGTGGGACAATGTTTTTTAACATTCTGTAAACAGACACAGGTATTCAGAAAACTTTGCTAATAAAAAATGTTTTCAATTTTTTTGTAGATTTTACAAATCATGACTATACTTTGGAGGAAGCGTGAAGTATGACAATATGAATCAGAAAGCTGTAACACTTTTAAAGAGTGTTAATGAAACAATATCAGATGCTCATGTTGGAAATGTTTGAGGAATTGTAACTAGTTCAAGATTTTCAAGGTGGGAAATACATGTGATAAAATAGGATAAGCTGACAAGATATACCAGATCAACCATGTTACATTCTGGCAACACATCGGTTCATATGGAACTGAAATTGAAAATGAATGCATGTCTGAATATATATATATATATCTGAATATATTCTGAAATAACTCCTCGATTTTAAAACCAACCAATTTAATCTTGTAATAAAGACTGCATCATTCAATTTCAAAACTTAAGGTATAATCAAAATACTTGGATTAGCAGCAGTAGATATAGATAATGGGCAACCATATTACAAGACAAAAAAGCCCAACAAAACACCTCAGGGAAATAAAATACATATTAGCATGGATAGCTGTAAAATTATGCTGATGTAACTATAAACTCATGTAAATATGCTACACAACATGACCTCGTCTTTATGACTGTGCCATTATTTTTCATACATTTCCATCTTTGTCAGTCTATTACTGTATGCTATCAAGCAAAGTTTCCCTGGAAGTTAAACAAGAATTATACTTGTAATAGTTTTTGAGAAATTATTTGATTAATTAATTTTCCATTACATCAATTTTTTATTTAATCAGAAAAAAATTTAGTGGACCTCTTATGATAGCAACTGCTCTGCTTTTTCTTAATTTGTTTGTTTATTCTTTCCAAAAATGCCACATACAAAAAGATTTTAAATTCTATTTAGAAATCTGAACTCAGTCTGTTAGTTCTACTTTTACTGAACATTTTCTGTGAGGCTGTATAGTATGGACTTAATACATACGGTGAGTATATTCCTGAGAAACTTCCTGTTCCCTGAGTCTTCTCTAACAGACATAGAAAGCCTAACTCTTCTGTATATTTCAAGATACACAGTGAACACGATGCAGCTGATTTTTCTGCAACAGAAATATCTTAAGACATAGATTCATCTTTATTACAGCATAGAAATAAAAATTTCAGATTCACATCTTAGATTCGTACTCCGGATCAGAAAACAATATTTTGAATTATGTAAGAACTTCTAAACCTTCAAAAGAAGGAGAATGTGTATAGAATATGCTCCTTTACTTCACAAGAAATTAAATTGATACAGCAAAAAAATAAAAAGAGCAAACTGCTTAAGGCGTGTGGGGGGTGTATGTGTATTAGAACAGGGCATACCAAACAGGGTCTGCTTCATAAAATCAGACAAGATATGTAGATTTCTATAGAGGATGATTCACCACCTAAGTGCCAATAATCAAGTCAAAACTGCAGTGGTATGTTTGGAAACATCCACTGATTGTAGTCAGGTATAAGAGCCCATTGAGAAACCTGAAATTGTATAAAAAGCATGTGAACAGAATCAAAACCTGCGTTATAACAAAGCATGAAAAGTCCTTCTGAAGTTAAGGATAGATGACTTGTTCACAAACCTGAGATGATAAATAACCAAGATGATAATAAAACTAAGCCACAGAATTACCATTTTAAATGCATCTTCTTCTTACACCATACATGAAAGATAAGAAAAATTAACAACTCTTCTCACTTAAAATCTACAAGATTTTACAAATACAAGACAGAGTGAGGAGCTTGCAAAAAATACTACAATGAAAAGATTGCATCTAGTCTGAAGTCAAAAGTAGCACAAAAGGTTAAATCTAAAAGAAAAAAATGTATTAGTCCAGTCTAGTATGTGGATCTATTGTAGGTGAATGTTAAATATATAATATTAGAGTGAGACAAATTCAGTATCATTATATTGTTTTTATGCAGTAATAAAGAAAGAATATTTTTACTAGCTCCTGAGGCCACAGCACAACTGGAAACATTCTATTAAGACTTTATGTAATTTAAATCACACTCTAAAGAAAATAGTACTGGGCCACATCTTCCACAAGGATTGATATAAACAGGTAGTGGAGATAAGATATAAGCTAGGTATTTATAACTAGTGTTTTAGAGACATTCCTATGATATCAGAATATCTATTGAAAATGTGCTCATCCACCTCCTGCTGCAGCTTTTCTTCTCTAGTACTCTTCTCTGGTCTTCATGATTTGCATAACCTAATGCTGCTCACTGTACAGCCAGTATACACACACTTACACCCAGGGTATTATAAGATATATAATACCTATATAGACCACTTTGGAATTATAGAAGCTCTGTCATCTACCAATTTCTAAAATATGTTTTCAATATAATGGATGTTAAGATTGTAACATTATACCAATATAGATGGTATTTTACTACTAGCATTGTAAGTAAAATATGAACATCTGAAAGGAAGAACACTAGCAACATAATTTATATTTTATGTAATATATATGTAAAGTAAATGCATTTATTACAATTATTTTTTAGTATATCTGCTATTATACTACCACCTAATGGTAAAAGATAATTAATATAACATACAATTACATAAAGATGCCCTGACAAGCTTTGCAATTCAAGCACTAGCAAGTAGCAACATCCTTCTCTGTTTTACGAGTCTTTTATTTCTCCTGCTACTAAGAGGCTTTGCACTCCTTTGTTCATACTTCTATCTTTTCCTGCAGTTTCTACTACTTCAGTTACATTCATGGAGTATTAAATAGTCGAGCATATATCATTGCAGATAAGGTGATATAAGTTCTGTGTTCAGCAGTATAGAAATTTCCTGTCATCATACAGTTAATGCTAGCAGTGGCTTTAAGCAATGAAATTCCTTTTCTACTTAAAATAGAGAATTTACTTTCTTCCATTATATTTTTAACATACATTCACTTAAATCTGTAGTAAAGGACCTAGAGGGTGGTGTCTTGCTGGACAAGCTGAGCCAGAGCAATAGTATATGTGTGTGATAAAGAATGCCAACCACATATCCATGTCCACATCAACACGTGGAGCTAGCTTTAAAAGCATCAACAGCAAGTTTTGAGATGTGATCATTCTCTATTACTTCAGCATGTTATAGGAGGGTGTATATGTCTAATGTCCAGTTTCTTAGTACAAGACAGTCATTTATTGTAGATTTTTTCTTAGAAGAGTCACCAAGATGATTAGGTGAAGCATGTGATGCCAAAGGAGGGACTTAAAAACATACATTTATCTAATCTTAAAAACTGAAGATCAGTAGCAGATTTCATTCCAGTCTTTCACTACTGTAGAAGCCTACAATATAAGGGGGGCAAACTTTTGCAGGCCCTTTGACTTCTGTTGTTCCTTCTGAGCACAAAAGTCTATCTACCTTAAGGGTAGAGTGCCACAACCACACAAAAGGGAATATGGGGAATATGGAAAAAATAGAGTCAGATTCCACTGGAAGATGCACACACACACACACACACACACACACACACACACACGCACACACACACAAAAAAAAGGTAGGGAATGGAATTTGCAGCAAGGAAAAGTTCAATTGGATATTAGAAAAAAAATCACAGTGTGAGGAGTCAAATAATTAGATGATTATGTGATTATGTACAGGGTTTTGTTATGAAATATCCATCATTAGATATGCTTGAAGCTTGACTGGACAACAAGAACAATGGAAAAAAATATTTTCATAATCTGTCTGAAATTCTGGCTACATTTTCTCTCAACTTATATGTAGCATAACAGCTGAAATATACGCAAAATCTTTGCCCAGCTTTTTTGTTAGTATAACTCAGCACCAGCTATTTCAGAATGAAGAATCCTATTTGTTTTTCCCCTCCATGTGCATCACATATTAGGCTACATATAAGGAAGTTGTGGTCTCACCGCAGCTGGCACCTAAGTACCACACAGATAGCCACCCTTTCACATCTCATTTCCCCATTTTCATTCCAGTGGGGTAGGAAGGAGAATCACAAAAACGTAGAACATGTGGACTGAGATACGAACAGCTTAACAATTCAAATAGAAGAATAAGATTAATGAAAAGTAGAGAGAAGGAAAATAAAACCCAAGAAAATCACATGATGGACAATGCAGTTGCTCATCACCCACTAACCAAAGCCCATCACTGAGCAGCAATTAGCCCCTCCTGGATAACTCCACCAGTTTATGTCCTGGGCACATTCTATGCTGCGGAGTATCCCTTTGACCAGGCTGTGTCAGCTGTCCTGGCACTGTTCCCCCACAGTGTCTTGTGCCCCAGCTCACTGGCAGGGAGCAGGGAAAAGTTTGGAATAAGCACTTCTCAGCAACAACTAAACCATGAGCTTGCTTTCAAAACTGAGTGCTGTACCAGCTAGAAAGAAGAAAATTAACTGCATCCCAGCTGAAACCAGGACAAAGGAAGACGTTTTTGATAATGAGCGTGGTTAAGCACTGGAAAAGGTTGGCCAGAGAGTAGCAGATGCTCCATCCCTGGAAACATTTGAGGTCAGGTTGGATGGGACTCTGAGCAATCTGATCTAGTTGAAGACATCTCTGTTCATTGAAGATAGGTTGGTCTTGATGACCTTTAATTGTCCCTCCCAATCCATGATCCTATGATGATAACTTGGAAGGAAACAAAGTAAAATTACCACAGAGATAGAGCAATTTTTATTTTGCTTAAAAAATATAACAGAAATAAACCCCTAAAGTCTACACAAGGATGACAAGATTTGTTTACTGAAACCTGTTCCTTGACAACACAAACTGCAGGGAGATTTAACCTCAGCTGAACAGAACACAGATTAATTAATTCTGTTGCAAATTAGACTTCTATAAAAAAAAATCTGTTCGTGATTATACACATATTTTTGAAGACTGATGATAAAAGCATAAATATGACACATAACCAATATTTAATCTCATTTTAAATTCCAATTTTTTTATTTATTGTTATTAATCTGTATTAAAATTAAACTTTCAGAATAAGAGCTTCCATGATTTGTGTGTTAAAGCTAAAATATGTGATTAATTTGTCAATTCAAACAATCACTATTGCAATTATAAAACATGAATCTCTTTTCATCCATTTTAGGATGGGGGAAACATACCGCAGATAGCAAACACTTTCAAAGGCTAAGCACTTAACTGATTACACTTCTTCCTTTTCTCCAACTCTATCTCAATATTTGAAAAAAGCAACTGACCACTGAACTTTTAAATCAATTTAAAAATAAAAATTCCAGACTCTATCATCTGCATAATATTATAACAGATCTATAAATGAATCTTAAACATAAAAATTAGATTTTTAAAAAATTAATTATAAAAGCTAGGAAAGTGCTAATCAGACGCTGCAGGATATCAGTATTGCACAGTATCAGAATTTTAAAGAAAAGGACTACTTAAATGAATAATTACTGTCAACATGAAATGAGCTGACAACTTAAAAAATAATTCATCTGCATTTTGCTTGAATTTCTCCTATGTGACATGCCATTGTAAACACAGCTGGAATTAAAATCTGAGCTCTTAAATATTTTCTGGTTTATAACCTCTGTTTTTAATCTGAAACACACATCATGTGCTTGGTTGCCCTTCCTGTGTACCGCTGCCTTCAAAATTCTAAGTGAGTACTCTGTCTTACTCTGTTGATGTCTGTAGAAGATATTTTGCTAAGACAACCTTCAGATTTAATGTTTCTGCTCTATCTCTTGGCAGAAGAACTTCGTGTGCACGTGGCTATGAGCATTCCCTTTGCTGCACTGCAGTAATGCCCTTGTTTGATGAATTAAGCATCCTGTCATTTTTAAAGCACAGTTTGATGTTTTATCCTATGAGTACAGTATGTAGAACTAAGATCAACTGTTATTAGTAAAAGCTTGAGGCTTATGACCACTTCTGTTGAATTTACCTTTCATTCCACATAAAGTAAGTGAGTTGGAATTAACAGGTCTGCCCTTGCAAAAGTGAACAGGAAGGCTGACAAAGTAATTCCCTGGTAATCAGAGCAAATTAGTCTTGAAGTCCAGTGACATGGAAATATTCTTACTGGCATCAAGCCTGAGGAGTAGGCATAATCCCTGATCATAAAATTGCAATATTAATTGGAAAACCTTAACTAAGGAGAAGGTACCTTTTTCTTTTTGTTTTTCTTTCTATTTTGATCCTGTTTTAGAAACACTCTTTGCTAAAAGTGATATGTACATGTACACAGTATATATGCCTATTAGTCAAATTTTGAAGATGTATCCACACCTAGAAAGTCTACCCACATCTTTCTTTGGACCTGTCTGTGGGAACAAATCCCCCTCCTCCTCCACCTTCCAGTTATTTTCTACTGGCAAACTCAGGGGAGTTTCACGCAGAATGCTGCCTTCTGGGAGTTCCTGTCCTTAGCAGACAACTACATGGAGAGAGCCATAAATAGCAAAAACACTGTAAAAGGTGTATTCCACAGACATCAGGCTCTCAAACAAGCTGGTGGATGGTATGATACACTTTAGTAGATCTATTGCTGCATGCTCAGCCATATTCACACACAAATAACTCTGAAAAGTATAGCTCAATAAAGCCAAACCAAGACAAGGTTTTTCATAAGGTGTCTTCAATGTCAAATGGGTAAGAGCAAAAATAAAAACACTGAACACTCAAAATTTTTCATCAGATGGATTTCATCACTGAAGCTGCTTTGAAAACTAAAGGCCAGCATGTCAACAGAGTGCCAAAGAATTCCTGCAGAAATTCAAGATTTAGAACAGTGGTAAAATAATAGAAAAGATAAAAGTTTCATGAGAAGTATAAAACACATTAAATACAACAATGGCTAAATAGAATGGAAAAGGTAAAACATATTTCAAAACAAACACAAGAAAATAACAGATAAGAGTGTGAAAAAAGGTGACTAATATGGAGAGTTTTAGAATCAATGATTGAGAATGGATAGTACTGAGGGAATGGGAGCATGTAATGTAGTCTTTAGAACAGCAAATTGCACTACTATAGGTATTGGGTAATTTATGCTCTCTGTAATGCATCTTCTGCTCAATAATTACATAAAGCATAGTGGAAATAAGCTTTGCAGGTAATTTTTGAATGGCATTGCTATACATATACACATACACATACACATACACTTATACATAACAGAGCTCTTATGTTTTAAAAACAGACGTAATGCCAAGGTTAGTAACTGGTACTCTGCATCTGGAACTGATTCGTGGTCTATAAATGACGATACGAACAAAACAGCCCCATTTCATTATCCCATTCTAACACAACTGCAATCAACACACAGACCCTCCAGATATATAAGTAGCACATATTTGAAATTAAAATCTCTCTTCTAAATATTGTACAGGTGTATTTGTCTACTAACCCTTGTCACAACCACAGGAGAAAAAAAAAAAGCTACATCAAGCTTTCCATAGCTTTCACTTTCAAAGGAGAGGAGAATAAGTCTTACTAAACTCCCAACACTAAATGACTCTGGTTACCCTTCCATGAAACATGCTTAATGTTTGCTCTTATTATTTATCAAATATTCTTTACTAAAGAAGGACTTGTTCTTTGCCAGACAACTTCTTTATTAAAACCAGCAGTGGTGTTATCATGCTTACAGCAGAACAGAAGAGATACAATCCTTCTTTGTCATGCCAAAAGCAGACAATAATCAATCATGTTGCAATTAACAGAGAAATACAATTGTCATTATCAAGCTTTCTGGTCTTGTATTTCATAAATTAGATGGAAACCACACAGGAGAAAAATGTTAATAATTCAACAACTCTACCAGCCAAGGCTTGGATGCTCAGGCTGGTATCCCAAATTGTGAATACTTACAAAGCTAACAGATCCAGTAGCCCAAATGGGAGGAGTTCTGATAATCAGGAAGACTGGTGGCTCAGCATAGGTAACACACAATAGCCTTTTAAATTAACTTTGTTATTTTTTTCTTTTATATTTTATATCCTCATATTACCACAGATAACCAATCCTTGTTTCACAAACAGCAGTGCAGTTGCTCTGCCTTTTTAAGTATTCATTCATTCATTCATTCATTCATTTGTTCATTCATTCATCAGAAACATTTTAAACTAGGGGGAAAGAAGGAGAATTTGCAAAATTATTTTCTTTTCTCAAACACATCCTTAATCCTGTGGTTTTGTTCAGTTACTGTATTGCAAAGTTGTGTTCAAGCTGAGATTGCACATACCTTAAAGGTATCAAGTGTCAAATTATATAAGCATATGTGCCATGTAACATTTGTGAAATCTTCTTTCAGTAGGTGTTTTGACTTTTTGTTTTCGGTATTTACATGCAACTAATAATACACAAACAAACTAGTACAAAAGCAAAGCCTAGGTTATGTTTTGCAGGCTATTACTTGCCTTTTAAAACACAGTTGGTGACAGTCAATGGTGACTTTAGTTAACATAATTCTCTATAATTCTATGGATTCTTTACGAGAAGGGATTTTTGTGCAGCCTACAGCACACTGAGGAATGTAGTTTTCTACCCACAGTCAAGAATTTGTGACCATAGTACTTAGTACTGACTGTATTTTGACATGCTAAGCATGATCATCCTTCTTAAAAATGAGAAGAATTTCTGAGAAGTATCCTGCTTTCAGGACACTTCCATGCCGTGAAAAGTGAGTCACAGTATTGTAATCTGGTCACTACAATTTCTATCAGGATTCAAAGACCTACTTTGTGATAACATCATTGATCATCCTCAAAAAATACCTCTCAAGCAAACCAGAAACACTTGTTTTGTGTATAGTATATATCATAACTACTGCTGCAGGATAAACATTGGCAGATTCATTAGCCAAAATTTTCATGTCCTTTTTTGACATGTCTGAGTAGAAGAGAGAAACCCTGTGCAACAAATAGGGCATTGCTTCCAGAACCTATATATTTTGGTGAAGTCCATTGCATATAAATCCTCTTAGAGGCACTGTTGCTCAATATTTTTTGTGATGCTTCTTTCCTGCCTAATAAAATTGCTTCAGTGTATTCAAACACATAGGCCTACAAGTACCTTAAGCAATCTTTAGTGGGCAAGCATTTAGTACTCTCTAAAGAAACCAGGTTTATAAGCAACATCCCAGACTGGCTATCTCAAAAACAGAACCTCTCAAACCACTAGCTATTCCTAAAAAATTTTACGTGATCTTTTCTCGTTGGCAAGACTCATCTAGTGAAACTTGGGCATTTATAAGCTTCATTTCTGTAAACAGTTTAACAAAAATCTAACTCTATTTCCAGCCTAAAATTTTATTTTATGTGACAATTGCTAGTTTAAATTCAAAACTGTATTTTTTGAATTCTGGAGAAGCACAGATTCTAGGGAAATAATAGTGCTTAGTCAGCATTTCCTATTACTACAGCCATTCCATTTTATTACTAAGTTCCATTCTAAAGCACTGTGGCAAGGGAAATTAAGATTCACAGGTCTTTCACTGAAAAACATTGCCTTTCCTACTAAAGGCACAATTCTTTAAATCTCACTTTGTGTCACACACAAAATATTAGCACACTAAGGTTAAGTACCCTCTAGTTGAGAAGGAAAGAGGAAAGCGTTCTGGAAAAGCTGCAGATTCTGTCACATAGAGAGTACCCAAACCTGTTTGCACTCTAAGGAATCAAGTTTTGAAAATGCCTAGATTTCTGTAAATTGCAGCATAGGCTTCCAATATAAAAGAAATCTAAGAGGAGAAAGAGAAATATATTACCCTTGGTACATTCCTGTCCACCACTTTCCTGTAGGTATGAAAATAGGTGGCATACCATAAACCATAATTTCTTACATCCTTGCATGTAATACTAAGTGCATTGGAAATTCCTGTTTGCACTGGTATTTTCAGAAATATCATCTTCACTATGCAAAAAAAGTGGTTTTGTGTGTGTGGATCTCAATACAAGAAAATACATAATGGAAACATGACACATTAGCTACTTTGTACACAAAAGTCTAAGTAGCCAATAGCTAGAAATTGACAGAGTTATAGCTTAACTTAAACTAGTGACAAAAACACAATACTTTTTCATCTGTTTTGCTGGGAAGGAATCCTACTACTGACAGAGCCTAACCCTTGGAAAGGGATAAAACCTGTGACTCTTTAACAGAAGCATTGACTTCTTTCAGCACAGGCATTCAGGCTCTTAAAGGAGTCCAAAGTTGAAGTCTCAGTAATATCCTTTGATTTTCTTATCAGCCAAATCAGTAGCTGACTGACTGTTGTCTGCTAATTGTTAAAGAATTCATTCTTATTCATTTGTGTTATGCAGTGCATAGGAAGCTGAGATGTTTCGTATAGGGCTGTGAATACAGTGACAAATTCTCTAAAGGTTTACACAACACAGTAATTTCCTAATTTCAGTCCAAATTGCTTGAAATCTTCCCAAGTGCATATCTTCCTTTTCCTCTTTGCCTTTATTATTCCAGCAGCATAATGTTTGTTTTCAGAACATGGACTGAAGTTGCAGTAATTTAAATCTACAGAAAGTTTTACTTGTGTTTGTTTTTGATAATTATTTTCTTACAGATAGAAAGATGAGTTCAAACCACATAGTGATCCCAGGACTGGTGAGTAAAAGGGATACTTAGGTACATGCAACACCATAAGACACAAAAAATTGTGAATTTCCAATAAACACAAAATTGTGCACCAAACTATTGTGGTTGAAATATTATCAATACTTATCATTATTACATTTATAAAAATAAATATTAAAATTTTGAAATTATAAAAAGAGTCTTACTACTGTATTAAAACAGACTTAAAACATGGTACTCAGCAGAAATTACTCAGTGTAAGCAAACAAATTTGCAGGTTGTCAGGTTTTATTAGCTCAGTTCTCATCCTATAGTAAAGCAGAAAGACTATTTTAGACTGAACTTATCTTGAAGGCTGATGACTGCATTTGTACAATGCAGAATTTGAACTAATCATCCTGGCAACATGAGAGCAGGTTGATGCCATCTGTGACATAGTTCTCTATAAACCAGTTTATCTACTCACTATTAATAAAGAATTTACTGTTTTAGGAATAACTAAAAAAACTGTAGGTTGACCCTTCATAACTTGAACTGATTATTTTGGTAAATTACATTCTTATATGTCATATTTATTGAAAAATACAGAAGAAAATAAGTGAGAGTGGGAAATTACAGCAGCTCTTAGTTTACTACAGAGATCTTTACCAAGACGAGCACTATCGACTTTCTTTTCTGAGGGAAAAACTATTTTACAATAAAAGAAAATAGAAGTTATCTTTTTAGACAGTATTTAATTAAAGACTTGAATATTTCTGTCTGTATTCTCTTGTGTTTCTGCATTCTTTTATGCTTCTGCATTGCTACATGGAAGAAAGAAAAGAGGCTGTTTCCTAGGCTTCTTATTTGTCTGCTATTCTAATAGTTCTCACACAAGCAATTTGTTTTAAGAGACATACTATTTGTAGCTTGACTACCACATTACAGTTGCGTGAAGAAAATTGCAACACACAAACCTCCTTAACCTCTATTATTCTTCAGCTGTATGGAATGCATTTTAACCTGTCAGATCTTGTGTTCCACTGCTCTAAGATCAAGCCATATGTAATATTCATCAGTCTAAATAATGTCGGAGGCAAACACTATGCACAGCAACTTCCTCAAAGACTGAAACAAGTAGCTGGTGTTGAGTATTATACCATTTGTTATCTACCTCAGCAATACAGAGAGTTCATTATTGGACAAATTAGCTTCTAAGTTACTGATGCTGATCCATAAATAATTGGAACCAGCAGAAGTGTTCCTAAGAATTTTTCTGCTGTGCTTTTACATATATAACTGCTTGGAATGGGTAAAAATTATGTATTCCAAGAAAAAATTTCTTCCATATATATCTGTTTACTATCATGTTTACTGCAAGCTATAAAATATAAGGTTGGTCTTGCAAATGCAAATGAGGAGACATAACTTTCTTTAGCATCTGAAAAGTCCCTAATGAGAACTCACATGTTTTATGAAGGTAGTGGTTCTGCTAACACCATTGTTTTGAACAAACAGCATAAAGACACTGTTAGTACATGGTGTACTATTTTATCAGGCAGTTAAATTAAACATGGTAACATACCAGGATGTTACAGTGAGCTCATGGGCACCCTATTTCCCCTTCCCCAGGACCCTGTGACTCTGATCAGATAACCCTGGACCCCTCCTTCTTGGCCCAACAGGGTTGGCGGAGAGCCAGGGAAGCCCACCCTGTCCAAAGTCTATATAGACCCTTGACATTTCCTGTTCATCCTCTTTTGCCCTGCTCTCCACATGGACATCACAGAATAAAGAGAGCTGAACCAACGTATTTCAGGGTAAGAACCTCTTTTGGGAATCTTTGCCAACTCCTGGTATTCCTCCCCTCACAGCCTTGGACCTCTGGGCTAGCCTGATAATTCAGGGGGCTGTGCGAGGGATAAGGTGCATAATTTTCCTTCATTAAAAGTAATTAAATAACAACAAACACATAAGCAAACAAAAAAACCCACAAAGAAAACAAATAGCTTTAAACAAAACAAACAATGCTACCCTGTCTTGAACTACAAAAAGAAAACTAATAGTATCTTGCCTTTGTAGATGACATGAACTGATACAACAGTGAAAATCAGGGACTTTTGCACTGGCACAACAGCTGCGCTTCCTTTGATCAGGTAAGAAATTCTGTTTCCTAATAAATTCATATATGCTGTGCTGATCTAGGAGGTTTAGTCACAAGGTCAATGCAAATTCATCTTGAAGTACTCTCCCAGTTAACAACTGATATTATATCCCTTGGTTAGCTGCAGTTAGGGTGAGGATGTAGGAATGGAGCCAATAGGCCATTGTGGGTAGTATAAGCTTGGAAGGTAAGAAGAAAAAGTTCTAAAAAAGTTGTAACAATTTTTAATTCACTATAAGAAGAAAATGTGGTGTCATTACCTGTACAAAGTATCATGCCAAAGTCAAATACACTCATAATAAATCCTACAAAAGCTGGTAAAAACTACATTCTAAACCAGTCCTAATGTTTTGGAACTGTTGTCTGCCTCATAAATGCTTTTCAGCCTCTACTACACTTCTACTGCAAAACAGTTAAGAAATTAAATTTTCACAATTAACTAAATTAAAACTTAGTAGCTATCTGATTACATTGTTCCTACTTTTCTTACTTCATTCTTATTAAATATTTACTATCTGCTTCTGGAATTTCATGCTGCAATGACTGTCATTTCTTTGAACCTCCCACTGTTTTGTATCATATGGGAGGCTGGAAGGAAACAGGAAAGGCTAGTATTTATCTTTCTCCCTCTACAAATTTTCTCAACAATTTCAGAGGCACAATACTCTCTGAATTCTGTAAACAGGATACAGGCTCAATGTGCCTTACAGGTTATGTATCTCACCTCATTTTACTTATAAAAAAATTGAAGGCTATCCACACTGGAAATCAGCTTGAGTAAAATTAACAATATGTTCTCATCAGTGTGAAAAACTGATTTTATTACAAATAATTGTTAATACCTTCCAATTATATTAGTAATTTCAAATGCTCTAGAATTTTTAGATCTTACTTCAGTCACAGAAGTGATGAAGGACAGTACTTAAATAGGTTATAACTGCACTGTAGGAGTCTGGTGAAGATGAAATAGCCTTCTTCCAATTGTTATTCTGGTAAAATGTGACCTAAAATAAATTAGATCCACACACAGTTCTTCAGCTTTGAATCTAGCCACTTAAGGTATAAACATTCCTTTGCATTAAGACTATTACTATATGTAACTCTCAAGATAGACCTCTGTTTTTTTTTTTTTACTGAAATCTATTGAAGGGGCTGATAAAGTAAAAATACTGAGTATTTTTATCAAGACAACAAACCATACTAGTTGACTATATTCAGTCTGGTTTTGCAGTTCCATTGGCATTAAATATTTACCTTGCTCTTCTGAAAATGCAGCATTTTAATGAGCACCTTCACGTTTTCCCTGACAACGCCTACTGTCTTACATCACATAGTTTGAAAGTAGTAGCAAAGGTTAGTGTTTCCCCCATTACATTATATTCATATAATTATATTCATGTCAGATAAGCTAACACAGAAACAGTAGTTTCATATAATTAGGTCTCAAGTGACTTTAAAACACATGTAAAATTCCCAAAGAAAAACAAAATAGCACAATGACAGATTAAGAAAGTATTTCTTCGCAATTTTAAAATGCATACTAGGATTCTTATTTCAAAGCAGTTTCAGATTTGAACATGTCAACATAGTCATTAGAAAGGAATAACCAGGTCTAAATATCCATTTTTACTATCAGGAATAGACACTTTGTGGTAGACTCAGTTTCAAAGGGGCTTCTACATTCCAGAGGCAAATGAGAGGGGAGCAGATGTGAGCATACTGCCTGAGCAAATGTTACTTCTCACATTATGCACAACTTAGCTACTCACAAAATGTTAGTTCAGACTACACCTAGATCTTTTAAATTGTCTTCCTGAACCAGAAAGTTAGAGGTGATTTGCACAGATGGAGACCAAGATATAGAACACTGCTCAAGATATGACCTTAAACAAAGCTGGTTGAGGCTTTCAAAACCCAATGAAAAAATAACCAAAACAAGCAGAACTGGAATTTCAGAACAAATATCACAGAGAAATAATAGAACTCATCATTACGTGAAAATATTGTGTGTGGGAAGAGACAAAAGATAGCCTACAATGCAGAGAGTTCTTGCTTTAATTTTTGTTTTCTTGCACTGGGGCAGTAAAACATGTACAAACAAATACACATTCCAGATGGCTAAGGCAATCATACTTGTTCCTAATAGACTCAAGATATTGTTTAGTAGCAACTTCACTCTTGTGGAAGCAGAATTATCCCTGCAATACTGCTAAGGTCAGTGAAAGCATAAGATCCCTGCTGTGCAAGTATCACTGCACAATCAGAATGGCCCAAGAGATGCAAGCTAGGTAAGTGTCCCTGTCCACATTAAACCATTTCTGTTAATAACTGTGCTTGTGTACACATTAGAAAGACCATAACTAAAGCACAATTACATGGAAATTGAGCAATAATCAAGCATAACTAATTCATAAACAGACAACATATACATTGTAATTTTGTCAAATCTTGCCATCTGTTGCATATGTTGCAAGTAGAAAAATTGTTAAAAAAGGAGCTGATATTTCCCTTGCAATAATCAAACTCTTCTGAATTCATTAATCTCCTTTCAGAATAGAAGTTCATATTGATTTGAGGCAGTTTTGCAAGTTTCTGACAGCCAAGAAAAATGAAAAAAACCCAAAATAATACCTCTCAAAGGATGCCAAATATTTGCAAACAATTTAAAAAACAGAATGTGTCTTTTCTTCAATTTTTTTCCAAATCTGTTTCAAACCTCACTATCTTAAGAAACAAGTACATTATAAAATTGTTCATAACTTTGTTTTATTTGGTGGCAGAAAAAAACCTCTTTTTTAAAAGCAGTCAAATACAAGAAGAGAAGTAAGTTATCAAGGATCCCATATTCAAGAAGAAAAAAAAGAACAGTAATATCTTTATATTATTTTCATTATTTTTTTTAATTCACTGTCAGTAAGGAGTCACTTTAGGCTAACCTAAAATTAAACACCAAATCTATTTACAACTTTATACAAAATGAAATTAAAGAAGCATGTTGCCATGGTTTCCCTGTACCTTGGAATTTCTTCAAAATCCTTCACTAAACATATAAATATTTCTAGAATATTTGTTCATATATGCATATGTATGTATGTGTACACACATATAAATATTTCTATAATATTTGTACATATATGTATATGTATGTGTGTGTACACACATAAATACATACACAAAAGTCATTATTATGAATGCAGGTGTCTTAATGTAACAGGTATGCAGGAAGAAATGTTTTCTTTACCCTTTTCGTCCAGCAGAGGCCTGGAAAAACCAAACCAGATAAGGGAAGAGCACAAAATAAAATATTACATTAATGTGGAAGCAACAGGCTAGGGTTTTAAGCTGACAATTCAGGAATTAGATGTTGAGGCTGCCATAAATATGTCTTTCTCTATACCATTTCATTATTTAATAAATAAAAGAGCAAATAGAATTAGAAAGAATTATAAACTGAGAAAGAGCTTTATTGTACCAATGAATATTTGAATGGTTTCCTCACCCTTCACAGTTTTGCACTTGCCACACTGGGCTAGGTGAATCAGTATAGTAGATTTCAGGTCTCATAGTCTGGCAGTACTTATAGGCAAGCATATCTATTTACATAAACAGATTACATGCAGAGTGTCTGGTTTTTGAGGCCTATTTCTCCAGTAACTGATCAGCGAAAAGCTGTAAATAAAGACATCTGCTGATGTCAATACTTTTTCTGAACCAGGTAATCTTTGTCTGCATTAATTGTTGCTCATTTCTGTCTAAAGTAATTTTTCAAGGGGATCAAGGTGGTTAGGATGGGAAACTCAACAAGTTTTGGTTTCCAATTTCCATTGCAAAGAGTAAAAACCTGTTTTGGGCAAGGTAATCCACCATGACATTTCCATTTACAACTAGCTAAACAAGCTATTAAGTGTACAGTGTTAAAGTTTTACAGGCCTTGGTTTCACAAGGAGCTTAAAGGCAGACTCAATCTCTGCAGCTTCCCGTGAAAGCAGCCACATTGTAGCCTGAAACAAATGGTGGCTCCAGTTAATCTTTAACAGATTTATGATATGTTTTAATGAGCTGCACTCCTATTAAGTCAAAATGGCATTTTCAATTATGATAAACCGTTTTTATTGATCACCTTTAGTTTCTAAAAGAAAATGGTTTCTTCCAGGAGTAAACATCTTTATATAAGAGACCACATTTAATGTCAGTCTTTAGGAAAAGTTGGTATTTTTAACACCATCTCTTAGCAATAACATAAACAACATTTCCCAGCAAACTTTTCCTAACCAGACTCAAGGACTGTGTGCTTGAGACATCTTGAAGATTAGGCTAGCTTCTGCTTTTCAAGGATTTTTGAAACCTAGACATTACACATGTCTGTCCACACAGATATTAAAATCTCCTATCATATTTGGCATACCACAAAACTTGAAGCATAAAGAAGTTAACACTCAAAATTTTTTAAAATCATACTTGCTGTAGCTTTAGCCAACTGGCAAGTAGGCACAATCTACACAACGTGATACATTTATATAAATGGCCCTGAGAGCACAAATGGTTACAAGCAATAGATTGTTGTTTATACACACATATTTTTACATAGAAAGATATCCAAACAAAGGCTTTCTCAGACAGAAAAGTATCTAGTTAAACTGTTGTTCTGAGACAGTGGGCAAAACCACAAATATGTCCACCCTATTTCAGTCACCAATGCTGTTATAGCAATTTCTAATTCAACATCACCTCAGTTATCACCTTCTAGTTATCTTAATGTTATCTTTCTATGACATCAGCAATGACTTAAAGTGAAAAAAACTATAGTTCTCAGTAAAGGAAAAATGCAGTACTTTCTTTTCAAAGAAAACAGAATCTTCCTAAAATACCTCTGTAAGGATTAATGTGTGTTCAATACACATTTTACTTCACAGCATTTTGGTTGCACCAGCAAAGCTGCCCTTGATGCCTTGAGATGAATCACCCTTAATATATATTTTACTAAGAAATACCTTCAAGGCATTGAGATCCTTGTGGTATAATTCATACACTTCAAAAGAATTACATACAGGATGGATGTGGTCCAGAGTATCTGCTACTGGCATTGTTTACCTCCAGGTGGAATTGAATTCCCAAACTCTGAAGAGAAACAGTAATGTAACATATGTGCAATCAGGTCATTTGGCCTATACCTGTTCTTTAAAAGATAATTCACCAGGAATTTTTTTTTAAAACCCTTAAAGTTACTAGGTGCATAAATTACTCACATTTTTCTGTTCTAAAAATATATGAATTTTGACAGCTTTGAAAAACAAAAAAAATCCACTGCTTTCATGCTGTCCTATATTTTATCATTTTAGGTTATATATTTTCCTGTTTACTATTTTCTAATAAATCTCAGTGGGTGAAAATACATCAAAATATAGTATATTAACATTTACTATTCTTACCAAGAATTTAAAAATATTTTATATGCATTTATATATTCTTCCTAAACATTTGATTATACCTATATTTACTTGTCCCAGAAGACAGCAGAACTTAAACTTTGTTAGAACTCCATTACTGCTGCAGTAATTTTCCAACAGGAAAATAATAGCTTTTAAAATACATTCTGATGGTTCTTGCTAGTGTTACCTTTTCTAATTACAAAGACATTTCTAAACTCAGGAGTTCATGAAAAAGGAGGCTGCAACAAAAATTTAGTACAATTCTCACTTCTATTTTTAATTCTATAAATTAGGAAGGTGTAGTTGCCAGGGATTTTTTATCCTACTGGGAGGCTTACTGCATTGAGTCATTCCTACAGAAAACCACACATACCAGATACAGGGGAAGGGAGGAGACAGTACTTTTCAAGTATGACTGGCAGTGAAATTAACTCATCTGGAAGCAGAAAGTCCACCATGGTTGTAGCAAGGAATTTCCCCCCAAAACTACCTAAAGGTAATAAATAAGAACTGTTTCAAAATGAAGCAAAGGAGAATTAATGAACAGAATTTTTTGGGGGTTCCTAAAAACCTGTTTTAAAGGGAATGGGGAGGTAAGGAAGAGTGGAAGGGTTTTAAACTGTTTCCCTGGTAACACAGAGGGAGAGTACAATTTGTTAGGAGAGAAAAAAACAACAAAGTTTCATTTGCAACAAAATTATCTGCACCTTTTCACAAAAACTGAGTAGGTCAGATTATACATCTTCATACTAAGACAAAGTCCTTGGTCTTATTTTATGCTTAATGAATTATTTCACTCAAGTATGGGTTCTCATATTTTTATTATTATTATCATTACTATTATTATTACTATCATTACTACTATTATTATTATTATTTTCCCCTTTTCTTAAAGAAACAATTAATTTAGAGTCCTTACTTTCTCCTTTAATGAATTTTAAGGAATCGTATCTAAGGTTTAATATTGTTTTGAGCTGGACACACAAAAGGCCATTAGATACTATCTGAAATATTTTTATTTATCTCTTCTTCCAGCTGTAACCTGTTAATTAAAAATGGAAAAGAAAACAAACAATCAAAAACCTAATTTAGTTTTAAATTCAAGCCTTGATATATGACTGGCCAACTAAAATCAAAGTCTTTGTTTCCCTGGTTGCAACACATGCAAGTAGTGAGGTGGGGGTTACACACCCAACCAGTTCAGGTTGTCTTTTGAGCAGAGGGCTGTTGTTTCCAAAGTTAGATAGTTGTGCAATCAAAACAAAAAGAACTACGGAGACAGCTTTTTTCTTGCTTTTTAAGGAGCAAAAATTCTCTTGCACATATCTAGCAGGACACGAGGCTTCCAGCCCATGTGGTGTTGGGTACAATACTGTGCAAACTTTTTCTCAGCCTGCAATTCCTACTTGAAGTCTGCTGCTTTAGACAAACAGTGTATGACACATGTCAATTCTCCTTGGAGAAACAAGAACAATGGCAAGGGATGAACAGGATTAGACCAGTACCATCAACTCCAAAGTGTCTGTGGCTTGCAGTTATCTTGAAGTAACTGAAAGGGTACTATCTCTCTCTACCACATGGCTCTCTCTCTTTACTACAGCTTCAAACTCCAGCATGGCATGAACAATCCAAACACACATAAAAACAGCATCATCACAGTGCCTCACAGAAGTAGAAAATCAATAGTGCTGAATGACTTATTATTCAACAGTAATTGCAAAATCATTTTAAAATTAGACCAGAATTGCTGCAGCTATTCTTGAGTTTCTCTGGTTCTCTTTATTAAATTCCTGTGGTCACCCAGGAAGCATTAGAGTAACAACAGACATATGTAATGAAGTGAATTAATTTTTTTCAGGTTCTGTGGGAGGTGAAAACATCTAAATGTGTTTAGCAGATGTGTCTCTTTATCTAGATAGATAAAGAGATAGATATTCTTAAACATCAGGAAAAACTATAAAAGATAGCCCTAAGGACATGGTATGAAAGTTATTCAGATACATGCACTACATTTGCAGTGTAGGTCTAAATTCACAGTTCAGTTACCAGAATTCCTTTCAGTTAAGAGTCCCAAACATGTATGATGAGAGTCTAACTACTCTCACCATGGCATATAAACTTTTTTTGTAAGTATTTTCCTCTTCGTACAAACTAAGCTTACTTACCAAAAAAAGGAATCACCCAGCTATACCCAGTTGTTCACCTAGTTGGAGAACACACCAAATATTTACAGTGTTAAACAATTTCCTCTGGGTGACAGCTGTGGTCAGTGAACTACAATAGCTAATCTGCTATGAAGATTGTTTATGCCCCAATGGATCACAAGCTGACTACAGCTAGTCCTCCAGTAGAACTTGATAGGAGCAGAAGAGCAGCTGCTACCAGGGTAAAAAAAAAACATTTTTTGAATGCACAAAAAGCATGTTTTCCTGAGAAGCAGTCTCCAGCTACAGATATCTGATATTGCAGCAAAATGCAATCTTAAAAAGTAACATCACACAGCCACTCACTCCCAGTGCTCCAGTAAGATGGCAAAAGGATCAGAACAAAAGGCTGACATAAAAGAGTTTAACAGGACAGAAAAGGGAGGGAAAATAATAATAATAATGATTGTGATAAAATAGTATACAAAATAAGTAACACAAAATGCAGTTGCTGACTAATCACTGATGATCAACCAAGCCCTGAGCAATGGGCTGCCATCCTTTGCCTAAACATCCCAGTTTTGCTGTTCAGCATGACAACATACAGAATGGGATATCCCTTTCATCTGTTGGAGTCAGCTGTCCTTGACAGTGTCCCTTCCCCACGCCTTGTGCATCCCTACCCTCCTCACTAGTGGGGTGGTGTGAGGGGCTGACTTGCTGTAAACACTGCTCAGGAACAACTAAAACATTATCAAAATTATTCGCATCCCAATTCCAAAATACAACATTATATCACCTCTGAGGTAGAAAAATAAATCTATCCCAGGCAAAACCATGACTAATCCACAATGTGAAATGAAAATATATCAGCAACAACAACAAAAAAATCCCATCAACAAGAGGACCTATGAACATAAATTTTAAAAATAATCCAAGTATGGGAAGAGTGTCTATCACTGTTAGAAATCACTGAAATTGAATAGACGGATTTGTATGCTCAGGTAATGTTTTAATTAATTATTTCCATTATCTTTATCACATTCCTTAACAATTCCATTTTCTCGTGTCCACCCAGTTTTTATAAATCTTTATTTTGTACCTAAGATAATTTAAGGTCTTCCAAGAGATAAGAAAATAAAAATACATAAGAGGACTAAATGGGTTTTGCTAATTCACCTGCAAAGAAAGCATAATGTTTTAAATGCAGTTTCATATCTGTGACCCAAACTGCTATTAATAGTGTTTTGAAGTGACTTCAGTGACTATCTCTAGCCACAGTCTGAACACAGATAATTTTAAGCATGAAGGTTTCTAAACTCTTTCTATGTTCTGCCTTTAGGATTTGGGATTAAGGATGAAGTGTCACACAGATACCATCCTCCTCATCTGTCTATTAAATTGCTGGACATAAAATGCTCCGGATTACCACAATAATTTCCTGCCCAAGAAGACACATATTGACACATCTAAACTTTAAGAGTGCTGTCACTGCTACAAAGTCTAAGACATAATCTGTTTGCTCACACCTATCTGCTTCCTAGGAAACATAAAATCATTAAGGAAAACAAGGGGATTTTACTATGCCCTAGTTTTAAGACTTAGGTAATTTTTTTGGGGGAGAACATAAAGATCAAATATACATACATACACACACACATATTTATAAATAAATTTAAATCAAGCATTCATTGAAAGAAGGGCTGAGATCTAGGTCTTCTCAGCAAACCCACTAACATTTCTCTTTGAAACAATAATTTTCCAAAATACATCTATGTGGTAAAGAGTATAAAAATTAACTGTGAAGATGGTGTTAGTCCTTAGCACCTGTAGTAAACCAAACTATAGCAAAATAAAAGGCATTATTTCTTCATACTTGTATGATATGTTTTAAGAAACAGTATTTCACAAAATTTCTTTAAAATGGTTTAAACACTGCAGCATAGTTGCTATCCATGCTGATAGCATTTTTTGTTGCTGTTTTACAGAAATGGCAATATGTCACCACTTATATCAATGCTAGTTAAGACTTTCAAATCCTTAAGCTAATTTACTCTGACCTTATCCTCATTGACTACACTAAGAACTGTGGAGGTTTACTGTACTGAACATAGCAAATACCACTTCCAAGTTACTGTTCTTTTTTGTTAATGAGGATAATAAGAAACTCCCCAATTAATGGGAATATATTCTTTTTATTGTGTTTATATTACTGAAATGATTTGATGATACCATTCAAATTCAAATTCAACATCTACTGAAGTTCACAGAAGACTCTCCATTCTGTACTGATGGATGATATTAACACTACCTATACTCAATTTACTAATGTTAATGGGAATGGTCTTAGTGTGGCAAGCTCCACAAACAAGAACCAAGCTTTAAAAGTCCCCTCACTGGTTCAATGTAGTCAAGTAAGTCTATTTTTAAGTTAATCTGACTTGAAATATATGGGAAGTACTATATTGTGTCTTGGGTATTCTGCAGCCTGTAACATTGTACACCAACATCCAACTAGTTCCAACTCATCTCTGCCACTGCCTCAGTCTGCACATCAGTCAAATCCTAGAAAAGAACCTTTCAGTAAATCCAGGTCAACCATTTACATCTGGGAAGTACATCATATCATAGTGCTGTGTGAAATAGTACAGACTAGGAATATCAGCAACAAATTATGAGATACAGAAATTAATGATTAGGTAAATCTTACATTAGAGAAGCAGCAATAAATACTTACTGAACTTTTCAGATTTGTTAGTTCAATTCACCCATATTTTATTTTCAAAAGTACAAATGATAAATTTCACAGGTTTGAATATCTTTTCTTTCTTTCCCTGGAAAAAGACTAAGGCCAAGGCCATATGTTTCTTGTTTCAGTGTCTATTGTTAAAACTTTTCATTGCTTCACAATATTTTTACATATATTACAGCTATAATGCTTTTCTTTCAGAGATTTTCAGATTGTTTTCATTCTGAACCTCAAACTTGATTTGCAATTCTTGAAAAAGTCTTGGTGAAATACATTGGCTTATTTTTAGTGTTTTGTGAACAGAGTAGTGTAATTTTACACTACCATAAACAGGCAAGTGGCTTACTTAATTTAATTTAAACTTTATTTTAGGGTCATATTGGCAGAGAGATTGAATCAAGATGTTTCTTGTTCTATATACAGTGTAATTTCTAAAAAATATACATAATCCATGGAACTTTACAATAGCAGTTGCCCTTTCAGAATAATATATTCTCATGAGAGGTCTTAACATACCATTTAGTAGAATTTAAAATTAGATTTGAAGAAAATTTGGTTTTTACATTGTCATGTATTCCCCTGACAAAAGTTTTTATTCATTATATCATCACTTTTAAATAAAAGTGCATATAGAGATTTATAATTTTAAAAGTTGTTTTTTATTTGTTTGGATTTCTTTTGGGTTTTGTAGTGTTTTTTTAAACAATTGTGTAAAAATATTATGGATGTTTAAGTGGGCTTTGAGATCATTTTTTGTCAGTTGGGTGAGCAATATTAAAAAAACAAAGCAAAATCTTATTTAAGCACTGTCTGTGATCCTAACACATATGTGAATAAAGCCTAACATTTATGGAGTCTCATTGATTATTAAAAAAAAAAAAAAAGAAAAAGTTTATTTCTGGAGAAATACTATATTCAGATTTGCTAAAAACGTGAGACACACAAGCAGAAAGCAGAATTAAAGTTACTCCCTTTGAGCAGCATACAAACAGTTCTGAATAAGGCACACATGTAACTGGTGTAATCTGACACAAACAAACCTCAACAGCCATATAAAGAATGAGTATGAAATATCCAGTTATGGTATTGAAGGCTCTTTCACTGAAAAATATGTTTCCATTTTTTATGTTGACTTCTTTTGCCACACATTATTAATGGTAGTTACAACATTAGTGTACAGAAGCATATTTACAAGTAATGTTCTTTTTTCCCCCAGTTTTTGATACAAATTTAAGAAACTGTCAGACTAAGATATTGAAGCTTTAGTTTATATGGACAGGGAGTAAGAAGACAACACAGAATAAGAATGGAGATTAAGAAAGTTGTACCTTCTCTTCTTCCGTACAACAGTGCTGAAAATTCTTGTAGTTTCCAGCTGGTACTTTGTACTGTTTTTTTCCCCTAAATGCTCCAAAGCCAGTAGAAAAATAAAGTGTGTGGCAGAGCTACAAACTGCCCCCCTCAGTGTGCATGCCTTTGAGCAAGCCAGCCATTCATCCATTGTGTGACAAAGCTTGGGAGATTACACCCTCCTCTCATCACAATTTCACTTAAACTCTGATTTGGATACTGATAGCCATAAACAGCTTCACTGAATTATATATTACCAGGACACATAATAAATAATCATGAGCAAGGTCTATGTACCACACTCCAAGAAATACTAGTGGTTAATATTTCCATTGATTTCTTTAATAAAATTTATATCTAATAATAAACTGTCTCAAAATGCTATTGTAAAAAAACCTTTTGCTAATATTCACAAAATCTAATTCTTCAGGACATGAAAAAAGACAAACTTCCCACTCTAGGTAGAGGAGCAGCAGGAACAGTTATTTCTAGTTTAGGGTTTGGATTTTTTTAGTCAAAGCTTACTTTATTTGATACAGAAATAATTTAGATTCTAAAGTCTGATAAACTGATTTATTTACCCAAAGAAATCTCAAATAGATGCTTAGGAGAAGACCACTAAGAGAAAACTCAAATTTTATCCTTTTTTTAAGTCTCTTTAAACTGCACTATTTAGCTGACTAAATTGAGGGGGAGGGAAAATCATCATGGCCTAACATTTGTTCAAATCTGAAACACTTTCAAATAGATACTGAAAAGTGATGGCAATCTCAATATCTAAACAAATAAGTAAGTACAGAGCATGGATTTGGATAAAAGAAGACATTGTTTTAATTAAAAGAGTTTAATATTTAATAACTGCGCTACTGCCCATAATGAAATAATTCAACAAAACTCAGCTCTGTCAGGCTATAACAGATGAAGTTTTACAAACTATTTTTATTTCTTCTGAACTGAGGTCCTAGTCCTGTGAAATACTATTCACATTCTAAATGGAGCAGAGTAGTCCCAATTCCCATTGACTTCAAGTGCTCATGTTAAGTATTATTTGTTGCGCAGAAACATTTTCAGTCTCAGGAGGTTTAAGCTCCACTTGAATGAATAATATCCATTTTTCTATGCAACTGATAGATTCAGGGAAAACTGTTCTTCATGCAAATTAGGTTGCACCATGAATAGAATTAACCTAAAACAAAGGTATAAAAAGTAATAGAAAGCTTCTCTTCCATCTCTAGTTCAAGTACAGGGGTGGGAAAATGATTCTGTTCCCTGGGTGAACTTCAGTTCTTAATTTGGCTGCTCTAAAAAACTTGACACAAACCGTAGATCTTAATGTCATATGCATAAAATCCTTGAAGAATTATTTCCCTCTCTTTTTTTCAGAGTAGTGACAGAAGAAAGCAATTTAAACATATATTCAAGCATTCCCTACTAGTAGTATAATTTCTGGCTACCTTTTCTATTTGCTTTATCACAACTTTTGTTTTCTTGGAAGCAACGAAGTGAAAACACAGATAGATACTACAGTCCCTAAAGTATCCAGTCGATTTCCACAAAAACTGATGGGCTCTCCAGCTCCCTTTATCTGCCACAGGATTATAGTTTTAAAGTACAAGTAAACACATCTGAAACCATTGTCTAATGTAGCTCTGAGCAATACTCCATATATTCTTATCTTAGCCTAGTGAGGGGAGGGTGAGAAAAACCCTTTGTTCAGTCTTTGGAGGGATTTACAGTCAGTGGCAAACAGAGGAAACCAAACTGTCCATAAGAAAGTAAAACATTACCCTTAGCTGCCACCATCACTCTTCCAGAAGTCGGTCAGCATGGGAAAAGTGGAGGATTAACAATAAATAGAAGAACTAAGAGAAGGAGTGTGCACACTTGCTTTGCTCAGCTACTTTTCCATATTACTTCCATCATTTATGCAGTATCACTTCCCCCATAGCATATATGTTTTATCCAAGTCTTCTTGCAGAAAAAAGGATTTCTCTCCTCCCTTTTCTTATGGTTTAGGAATGGGTTTTCTATCAGAAAAAAAGAGATTGCCTCAGAGATTGTACCATTTTACTCATCTCACATTGGCACAGGTTAATTACAGCACTAATTACGACTACATTCTACCTAGAAAGAGATGATGAGGCAGGATTAAAGATGATGCTCTGCAAAAAGTCTGTGAGAAGTGCACTCCAACAGTTCTTTCTTAATTCTTTTTATCTGTATCCAGTGCAGGTGTGTCCTAATTGGCATACTAAATTCAATTAAGAGGCCAGGAAACCTCTGCCACCAGCTAAAACACACATGGAAGGGCATGCATCATGTCTTTGCACCCTTTCTGTGGAGTACTGAGACTGAGAAATTGAAACATACATTCTAAAGTGGGGAAAAAAAATAAAGGAAAAGAAAGAGCAACATAAAAGAAATTCAAATAAAAAATTTGAAGTGGCATGCTAAATCAGAATGTATCAGCCAGAAATGACACTATCTTTAAAGAAAATATTTCCTTTGTTGTACTGATGATTAATATCTCATATGGAATATTTATCAATGTATCGTTAGATGTACACTGGTTATAATGAGGTAATTGAGCTCAATATTTGAAAAATGTCATTTCACTTGTCTTACTGGTCCATTAACATGGCTTGCATCCAAGTGGAAAAATTCCTGTAATATTTGCCTGAACCACAAAATATTCTTCAGATGTTTCCTCTCTGCTAACATCTTTCTTTACTTGCACATTTTTATTTGCACATCTCCATATGCATAATATTCTAGAAGTTAATACAGACAGATATGGCTGTCTTTTTTTCTCTCATTACTATGACCACAATGTTTTCTAAAAAAATTATTCTACTATTATCTTCAAAGTAAAACAAGTATTAGCCTAAACAAGCTTCTACGAGTACTCGCAGTACTGTGGAGAGGAAACCCTTTATCCATCAGGATACAGTTTGGCAGATGCTAGTGGTAATTTACAGACACTTTTCAACTGTGTAACTACTAAATCACATACAGCCTGTATGCACCTATTCCTGAACTCTGTTTAAAATTTCAGGTTTAAACTCTCCTCTGTCATAAATATAGCTTAGTCATCATCACTGAAATATTCAAAAGCATTTCTCAAGAGAGGCTTTTTAAGTGACCTATATTAGATGCAGTTTGGAGTGATGTTCATCATAAATGAATTATTGACTACAGTACAGGGGAACATGTTTATCATGTCTTTCTCCTTACATTGATATATTGATATGAATTTGTATACTTTAGTCTCCAGGCATAAGATATTTTTTGAGAATTAGATAGCGTCACATGAGTCTGAAGCACTAAATGTGTCGTGAGAGAGGAAGTTATCTTCTGAAGTGCCTTAGGTTTCAACAGAGGGTAGGAACTGTGCTAGACTAGACAAAATGGCATTTGGATTACACAAGTTTCACTTAATCTCACAATACACATATTTTAGGCATAATTTTGACATTAAAGCCAAAGGTATTTATGTATTTGCACAAACTATCAGAAAATATTTAACATTTATCAGTGCAAAAATTTCAATTACATTTTTCTTACTGTATTTACAAAAATAGTGGATTGACCATGGTTCTCAACACCATGCTGTTATGCTTCTCTTCCAGGAACCACTAGAATAAAGAGGATGGCCAATCAAAGCATGTTTATTATTTTAGGCACTAGAAACACTCATTATCTGTGTGGAAATCCTTTCATTGATAATATTTAATACATTTTTTCTCATTTTTAAAATTTTTCTCATTTGTTTTCTAAATGAATGCCAGGAAACTTCAAAGTATGTCATAGACAGATGATAACAGGTGTTAGACCAGTACATTATCTGTATGTCAGAAAAATATTCCAGCATTAAACTCTAGGGGATTCAAGACTGAATAAAACTGAGATAGAATAACAATATAACTGAGACTGAGGCTGGGGAGGGAGTATGAAGAGGGAAAAAGACTTTGAAAGACTTGTGAGAAGACAAGGATTAAATTTTTTTTCTGGTATTTGTAAAAAGATAAAACAGAAAGTAACTGGATAGATCGGGAGGCAAAAGCTCTGCCAGACTGTGAAGGCAAGATTAGGAAAACTGAGCCAGATTTTTTTAATGAGAATTACTGCACAGTTTAACACCCAAGTAGTGAATAAGGTTAAAGATAGTGCAGCAGCATCAGACCATGAGAGAGTGGACACACAATTTAGAATTGAGAAAGTCAGGCAAAAAATTCAACATATTTTTTTAAAAAGATACAAGTCTTTTTACTAATATCTAGAAACACAAGCCCCTTCACCAATTATATGGCAATGATCTAAGGCCATGTAAAGACAGCATTTGGACCTTGTCCCCAGACTGATCACATGCAAAATTCTCTTGCTGGATAAGTTTTTCTATAAGTAGCACTATGCCATATTCTATTTTCATTAATCATGATGACAGTGCATCATCTAAAAGCTTCAGGAAACAATAAAAAATAGCTTTTATAAGGAAAAAAATTAACTCTTTTTACAACTAATGTTTAGATAGAACTTAAGCTCCTTAAGCTTATTTTATATATTAGTACGCTCAATTTTTTTTCTATTAAACTGTTATACGAAATGTTTTTTTCTTCTCAGCTCCTCCCACTATTTTAAAAAATTCTTTGTTGAATGTTTTTATACCATGTTTACCTGCCTTTCAAAACATTATTGTGTGCAAAAGGAATTGCATATGCAAGCCCAAAGCTCTAACCATTTTGATAGCTGATACAATAGACTGCTACCAGTCTTTCTCCCAAATTACAAAATAAACTGGTAATTTTTACTGTCAGAGTGAAATCACAAGTCAACAAAAGATGAACTAGAAATTCAATAATAATATTTTATATGCTGAATACAGTTTACACACTGAATTTGAAAGCAGAAAAGGAAAATAAAGGACAGGGTAACAGAAGAATATTGCCTCATTGAAGAGGTCACATGGGAATACAAAGTTTTTACATTATGCAAATAGATAATTTTATGCTTCAGAGATAGAATCATACCTTAATAAGTTTGGCCAGTGATATCAGCAGCTGTATATCAGCTGGAAATAAGACCCCCATAAGACCCTTAGCATAGCAGAAAACTCAATGCAAGCTTAAAAATTTATAGTTAAAGTTTACCCTGAATAAATGAAAACCAGGCAATAAAGAGAATAATTTCCTCACACCAACTTTGTCAGTTGGTGTGAAAGGCAAATGTCATTTTGGCATCCATCAGTTCTCAGAAGTAAAGGAGTTTCTTTTGACTAGTGTCTCTAACAGTAATAGCCATTCAAAGGGCAAAGGAAGCAAGTGCAGCTGAAATAATCACACTGAAAATAACATTGTCTACAGCATCAGAAAACATTCCCAGAGAAAATAACACTTGAGTGTTAAATATAGTTTTTGCTTGTAACATTCCTGGCCTATTCCAGGACTGCATAAACCAGCTAAACTCAGTTATATAATTCTACTGGAAATAAAAGTTGATTAAATTATCACTTAAAGTACTTTTCCTCCCTCCCTGATCACATCAGATCTTTAAAAAAATTCCTAAAACCAACTAACAAAAACACACAAATTTAAAAAAAAATAACAAAAACAAAACTTCAGAAACATAACAGGCTACTATTTTACTTGCACACAAATTTTTTTTGAAGGTCCAAGGAATGTCTCACATAGCAAGCATAAGATTTGGAGAGCCTCTGGAAAAGGGAGGTGAAGTTGCCTGAACAAGACAAAGCCCAAGAAGAACTTTTGTTAGTACAACTTTTGAACCATAGCACAATCAACACCAAGAAATAGAGGCTAAATTTGATTCTTGAAGAAACCTGTCAAAGACATAGCCCAACAAGTAATACATCAAAAGAGAAGTCCAAGTACTCTGGATGATAACACATAAAACTGAAAAAAAAGTTTAAGCTACTCTTTAATATGAGCAAGAACACGTTTCCTCACAGCTATATTTACTTCACACCAATAGATTTTGTTCTGTTTCTGGTGTGCCATGAAACTGTTGGCACATGAGTGCAATCAAAAGCCATCTGATATCTCTACATTTATTCCATTATTCAGGAAAGAGATATGAAAGTGTTCAGGTATTCACCTAAGCTCAAATTATTTTTAGTGAAGGAATTTAATTTAGGATATAAATGCCATAATCAGTTCAACAATAATTATTTAGAACATGTGGAGCTTAAGTTTAAACGGAAAAAATAGAGTAAAGAAATGTAATTGCTGTAGGGAACAGATTTATAAACACAAAACTTCATAAATTATGGGAACAACTATAAAATAATAATTTGGATTAATGTTACAGACAACATTGCTACACAAACAATACTCTACACCTCTAGGAAAGTCAGAAATAACTTATATACAGAATTTCTCATTAAAATGGTACTCATTTCTAAGAAGAATCTTGCAGAAACAAGAAATTCCCTGTTTCTTTTAATCTGATTTATTAGATAGTAACTATTTTGGTGTCATCATTGTGGAAAATTTTATTTTAAATAAATGACAGATATTTTATAATGAAACAAGTGCTTAAGGAATAAAAACTATCAGGTAATAAGAATTACTATCTAAATTAACAATAAAAGTAAAAGTTAAAGGGACCTTTAGTAATCCCTGTAATAGACATATAGACATCATGATGTGGTTCTTCTAAATCCATTGTACACAATTATGTCAGTTGGTCTGCAATTTTTTTTAAGCTCTCTACTAAAGTTCAAAAGTTGTTCTTTAGTTCTGTTAAGCTTAGAAATATTTTGATATCAAATTAATTAGGTGCTTCACAGTATGTTATAACCCAGCGTGCTACAATGTTCTGTGGAAGCATCACTATTTGTCAAAGTACATAAATAAATTCTGATTAATTCTATCTGCCTTTTTTTTTCTCAGACAAGGATATGATATCAGAACCTTATCAGTCTGATAAGACTATATTTCAATTTTACCCTTAATTTCTGATCATCTGAATTTGAAGCAGCTTTGTACATAGAAAATACAAGATCTGAAAGGTACTGGTTATGGATCCACCTCCTTTTGTAATTTTGCTTGCTTTATACCCCTGTCCACGGACTGAACATGTTCACAGGTGTTCTCAGCACTGAGTGAGAGCTGAAGCAATGCTGTCTTGCACTGCACTGGTATAAACTAGAAATGTATAAATAAAAATATATCTGTCTTAAATGACAGAAATATTGTAAAACACAAACATAAGAAAGAAATGTAACGATAATAGAGGCAAAACATAAATCATAAAAATATATGAAGTTTTTATACACCTCACTTCAGGAGATCAAATCCTTTACTGGGACAGCTTATACAGACACCAACTAGAAAAGGTCTAGCCAGTTGGAGCCCTGGTTTAAACTGTTCAGTGAACCTCCTTCTTTTCACTCTGCCTGCAGACAAGCTGTTTGTGAGCTCTTTTATCTTGCACCAGGCCTACTACATAGTAGTGGCCTCTGCCTTTGGGCAAGTAACCTGCCAGCTTGCTAAAATATCTTGGATGATTTAGCAACTTTCTTACATTTCTCATGGGGCTATTAAATCCTATCTCCATTTCATAATTTACTTCCCTGTAGCTGGTAATTTAATTATTTTACTACTAAGCTTTTAAATTCATGTGCTGCACCCTGGGAACCCCACAAATACATAGCATTAATGGGAGTTTGCCCAGACAGGTTAGGGTTTTGTAGTGTTTACATCACTCTCCAATTACCTGGCTGCTTTAAAGATGGCATGTATCAGTCTTGAAACTTCACAGACCTTAAGAGGCATCTCACTGAAATATGATGCCTCTTCTACAACTCTCTGTTCCTACAGTGCTTTCTGAAATGTGAGTCAGAATGATTAGTTATATCTCCAAAAGAACGCCACCTTTCCCTCTCAGTGCAGTTTTGTACATCTAGTTGAACCAGTTTTTAATAAAACTTTTCTTTTTAAAGGCAAATTGTCTATGCATTATAGCACTGTTCTGAGTTGTAGCTTTATTTGTAAAAAGAAAAAAATTATTCTTGTAAGAAGGCACATAGGGAACAATACAATACCAAGAAAAGCAACTCTTCTATGATTCTACCCTGAGACTAGACATATCAGTTTTATGTATAAGCTTTAAACTAAAAATATTCATAAAGTTATAACTACCTTATTAAATCTAGCATGTTCTGAGTGTAAAATGAAGCCCAAACCTATTCTGGGTATATTTAGCTTACAAGCAAGCCCTGTTCACATTCACAGGAAAAAAAATAATTCCTTCTAGCAAAAAAAAAATATTTTTACTGCACTAGTCCTAGACGTCTAGGTGGTGTTTTATTGTGTTGAAAAGAAAAACAGAAATCAAACACACCTAATTCATGAGTACTTCCTGACCTGTATCTGTATGTCTGGTTTCTTTGTGGCATTTCTGTTGCAATAATCTGGCTCAATATACTCTGACTGAGTAAACAAGAGAATTAATACAATACATATCTAGCAACAGCCATTTTTGACTGGGCCAAGGGTATATTTGCTGCAATCAGAGAAACCAAGCTAGAATATAACCCACTGATTTATAGAATGGTTTGGGTTGGATGGGACCTGAAAGATAATTTAGATCTAATCCCTCTTTCCTAGACAGGAACACCTTCCATTAGATGGCATTACTCAAAGCCCCATCCAACCTGCCCTGGACATTTCCAGGGGTGGGACAGAAAGCAAAATTATTGCAACAGGCCAGAGGACACAATTATTGAAGGAGAACTACAAAAACCCATAACACTTCTGAATTTGCTCCAATATGGAGCATCTGGACTCTCTTGCCACTTCTCATTGACTTTCCAATTTGCACTTACAACAAAATTACTATTTTCTTGCAGCAAGTTTTGATGTAGGTTTGGATGAAGTTTATAAGTCTCAGAAAACTAAGACTACACATTACATCTCAGTAGTTATCTAGAAAACTACTATAAAAATATTGTAGAATACCTTGTTATAGCTATTTTTATTTAAAATTGATTCATTAAAATAATAACACTACACTCAGACATACAATTTACCTAACTGTTTTGGGACTACAGCTATTATATGAAGAAAATAGGATATAAAAAAGTTCAATCTGGGGGAAAAAGAACCGAATTATAGAGGAGTCTTTTGGTATGTCACTGACCAGGTAAAAAAGGCATTTCTATCTTTACATTTATACTACTACATAGAATTTGAAAACTGTGCAGACATTAATTAACTCTAAGGGGAAAAAATCATGTACATATTTAATAAATATGCTTTATTGGTAGATAAAAATTAATATCTCTTATTTCAATTGTTCCGTGCTGAAATTCTGGGACTTCATTAAGGATTAACCTTATTACTAAGCCTTTTATGTATTTAATGACTGTACAGGGTTGTCCAGCATTCTGTTCATGATTTTTCTCAAAAAGAAACTTTTGTTGGACCTCAGTCAGTATCATCAAAATTACTTTACAATTAGAATTTAAATTATATATTCCAGAATGTGTCAATATGCCATTAGGATGTTACCTAGCAATGTAATATATTTTAAAGAATAAATCCTTCCAAATCATATTGAGAAACTGTAATCACTACCTAAATTTACTTTCAATTACCATTGTCTAATTATCATTAGGAGTAAAATATTTATTCAGTATGTTATTATATATTAAGATATGAAATCCATTTCAGAGTCTGCATTAAGTTCTTTGCATAAAAGTAACTTCCACAGAAGAATCATTGTTTAAGAAGAAAGTGGAAAAGCAAAGAACCCTCTTAGAAGCAAATAATCAAACAAAACCCCAAATCATTCTGTATCATGCACATCATTATCCCATTTGTGGAAAAAAGAAATCTTTTTCCCCCAGAAAGTTGTACATCACTAATATTCTTTTGTACAGAAAATGTTCTGCCCTGCAGCCTGTCTACTCTATGATAGCTAACTAGCTGTCCCTGTGTATTTTTTTCTCTTTGTGATAAAAAAGTAATTTGTGGAAGTAATTCTACTTACCTGTGGATATAGTATGGTCCAGTTAAAAAACAGATTGTATTTTGTCCATTCATCCTGATGAACACCTAATTTGGCAAAGTGTGTAGTTTACATTCCCTAACATCTACATCCAGAACTTCAGTGTATATCTGTGGAAGTGCAACGGGCTGCATGAGAATATCTTCAAATATAGATCTAGCCAAGGAACCTTGCTGTATCTAACTGTGCTAGGACACAAGGATACTTGCAGGGTTAATTCCAGCATTGGGGAACTAACCTTCCTTCACACCTGCACCTTCCATTTGTCTTCAAAATCATTGCATTTTCTCCTTATGTCTTTTGCACTATGAATTAAATAAGTTATTTAATAATTATTTAATTTTCCTGCATTTAGTATGCTCCTAGATTTTGAATAGTGACAATTATCCAGGGAGCTGATTATTATTTAGTACAAACATGTTCCCAAACCTAATGTTGAATTAAGACATCGTCAGTGTAATGCCCAAGCTGCATTTCCCTAAACTTTAAATAAATTGTAACATTTCATGCCCCTTAGTCTAAACCTCAGCACTTCAACTGAGAATTATTTCAATATTTAGAAAAATGTTTTACCTAAAATCAGGTAGGTTAGGTGGTATTCTAAAAAAACTGTCTTTTAGATCTCATATTGACAGATATATTTTACTTAAGCAAATGTAAGCCTAAACTCTTTGAAACATTGGCTGAACAGAAAGAAAATTATTAATAATCCTTTGGAAAGAAATGAAACTGCTTTCATTTTAATAAGTGTTTATGGTGGAATAAATAAATACTTCTCTGATTTTATAGCAGTCCATTTAGGGATCACTAGTTTTATTACTTTAGTTCTCTCTGGCAATTAAGAACTCAGATAATTATGACCAGAATATGAAATAATGGAACTGTTTTCCCTGCTTTAAATTAAGCTGTTTTCACTGCAAGAAGAAAATAATTCAAGCATTGCTGAATTAACCTTATGCATAAATACACTGTGAGGTTGTATTCAATTTATTTAGATAAATATTTGTGTTTTAAAATCATCCTAAGAAACTTAGCAGAGGATACAATTACATTACATGAAGAGAACTAAGAAACCTCAAACCTTGCATTACTTCCCTAATTGGAGAAATCTTCAGTATTTTCAGCCAGAAATTAACCTACAAAACCCCCCCTTGCCCCTATGCCCATGAATAAGAGTCCTACAAAAGAGAAAGAATAATTGAAGAAATAAATCTACAGCCTTAATAAAGACAGGGACTAGAAAAGAGACCAAGAAGAGATAAATTGCCCTTGTCTAACATTATCTTATTTGCCTCATGTCTTTAACTTCTAAGGAACTACAGACACACCCACAAACAACTTCCTTGTGTGATGATGAGAAAGTTGAATCTAGATTCAAGAAAGACTTTCTAAGTTACCAGCAGGAGGGGATCACTCCATAAGCATAATTCAAAATTGTTTACATCAGCAGAGAGAAGCAAACCTGTTATGTACATCCATGTATTAGAAATTAATTACTTTTTGGCCTCATGGTGTAGGGCAGCTAACATTATGTCATTATGTGGAAAATGGAAAGGTTAGTATTCTAATTAATTATCATTTCATCATCTAAGAAACCAAAACCAATGTCAAAGAGTTACTTTTGAGAGAGAGTTTGAAAGTATCTTAGTGAGTAATCAAGAGCTTGTTTTTGAATACATGACATCCACTTTGCTAAAATCAAATACCACTGGACTGAAAACATAGTTCCTATCCATCATCCTTGATTTTAAGTTTTTGATTATAAGGAACAAGAATAACACTGGTCATTTCAGATCTATTAAAAGTGAGCATCAAGACCTGCATTTAGTCCTGGCATTTTTTCAATTTTCACAGCAAAAGTGAAGCTGTTCCATTGAACACATAATTAATTTATTTCTAGGAAAGCACTCTGAGCTCTCTCCTATATGTTGTATGAAGCAAGACCTTTGCATTAGTGTGAACACTTAGTGCATCACTCCTAAATCATATCCATAAAAGAAATAATTCAGTTACTTGCCATTAATTTTTCCTGATTGTATGTCTGGAATCTTAAGCAGATCTGTCAGGGTGTCACCCCAGTCAGTGACCAAGCACCTCACAGCTGCTCACTCATCCCCCACCAGAAGGGTTGGAGACTAGCATAAGGTCCTAAGCAGCCAAAAGAATTTTTGGTTTTGTTTTGGTTTTAATACCTTTCTTTGTCCAATTTTCAGCTTAATCAGTATTTATTATTTATCCTGGTATTAACTTTTTTAAGATAAACAGCATTGCATTTTCCTTAAGTGCACAGGGACCAAGCTGACTTCTACAAAAAGTGCATGACACTAATTTTTCTGCTAACATCTAATTGCATCTTTTGTATTAACATATTCTGTTCTCAATTCCCTAACTATAGTATATTTAGCTTTGTTACATGTCATCACTCCATCATCTGTATATCCTTTGTAATACTTACACATGTAATAGCCAGCAACTGCAAACATCCCATGGGTTAGCATTTATAATTTATAAGTTATGAGCAGAAGGGAAACTGTGCTGTTAACATCTTTCATTTCATTCCTTCTTCTCTTTACTTCCTGTTATTTTTCAAAATATGAAATTGCTTATAGTCTCAAAATATCAAAAATGCACCCTTCTACTGAATCAACTACTTTGTCAATACAGAATCCATTTTCAGAAATTTTCTCTTGTACATTTTATGCCTCAAAATCTGGAGCATCCTAAAGCAGCTGGCTTTAAGAAGAATACACACTAAGTACATTCCAAGTTTTAAATATTTTTAAATAGTTTGTAAAGTTCCTCACAGATAGACATTAAAAACAAACAAAACCCACATATTTCTTTGGAAAAACAAAAAGCAAATCCTTATTATTCCTCAAAAGACATATGTTTGTATTAGGAAAATATCAAACTAAAATAAAAATAACTGAATATGGATATGAAAAAAACCTCAGCTTTTCATTTATTTAAAAAGTTAAGCTAGGAATTCAGAACTACCTCAGTTTTTCTAATTGGCATAGGGTTTTGGTTGAGTTTTTTGTTTATTTGTTTGTTTAAATTTCATTGGTTCATTTTTTTGTTATATCCACAATGAGATGATATTTCACAACACCAGGAAAACACAACCAGAGAAACGATGGTATATCATGAAACAATTTCTTGTATCAGACTATTAAAATCAGAATAAACTTTTGTGAATGTAGTCACTTTTAATATGCTCAAATGACCCTTTCTGCCCTTAACATAACTACCATAGCTATGACTACAAGCACCTGTTGTGATTGTACATGTAATTATAATACTATATACATGATAATACTCATCTAATCTGAGATTTCCTATGTTCTTTAACAAAAAAAAAAAAAAAAAAATACAGATGTTTCTGCAAGAAGGGCTGTAATATTTCTGGGACTCACATTACTCCCTGAAGAAAATATACATTTCAGAATAATTTCTTTGATCCCTATAAATTACTTCAGCAATAAAACCCAGGTGCTTGTAGAATAATTCCTTTGTTGTCACATCTGATTAAAATATCTGTGAACCTCCTTATACTACTATCAAGGGATCTCCTACCCTTTTGTTTTCAAATGTTTTAAATCTATAGAAGAGTAAAATAAAATTTGGTTGAGGAATCATAAAATTTTGGTGTTACTTTTATCTAGAAATATGAAATACATTTGATTTTTATTAAGACTAAATGTCAAAAAAGTTCAAAGCCAAACATTTTAAAATATTTTACTGATTCACTTAAATTTCTTATATATTTCTTATATGATATAAACCAATGATATATACTCACATTTTTTTAAAATATATAGAACATATTTCAGTGTATTGCTAATGCAGATTTCTTTGTATTTTAAAAATGCCATTGTATTCCTCTTGTCTTGCCAGATTTGGGAAAAAAAGAAATTACTCAAATGTCTAAATAAGGTCCATTTTCCAGTACCCACTGATGATGCTACATTCCTGGCTAAGTGTTTGCATACAGAGGTTTTAAAATTAGTTAAGGAATATGCTTTGCATATTCCTTAATTAATTTTATATTATGCTATGCATATTTTTCTGTGATACATAGAAAAATAGCTGAAAGCGTTTCTTGAAGAGCTTGTTTTTACGTACTCACTCTGTAAGACCTAAAGTTTAATGAATCTGGGGTGAATCTACAGCTAATCTGACAATATGGCAGTTTTCTCACAGATTATGTTCCCAAATTAGAATGAGAGAGACCAAAGAATTCCTCTTATTAAGTCAAACTGCAGTATGATTTGGTTACATCTGACACTAGACAAGCCTACAGGGTATACCCAGAGATCATCTTCATATGATCAGCCAGTTATAAAATAACTTTCTTTTCTTAAATTATTTCTTCTTTTGAAAGGCCATCAAGGACTTGCAGAATATGAGTTAACTTAATCTGCTTCTGTAAATGAGAGCAGTGCAATGCTACCCCCGTAGTGTGTGCACACAGTTAAAAATATGAGGGTTACTTGAAGAGAACACAAATTTGAGAAAGCACTTGCCAAAGCAAGCCAGAAGCAAATATCAGTCAAGTGTTGGTGTTTAACACCAAATTCAAGCTGTATTCAGGGTGTCCACATAGAATCATGTGGAATAGCTTGGGTTGGAAGGGACCTTAAAAATCATTTAGTTCCAATTGCCCTGCCAGAGACAGAAACACCTCTCACTAAATCAGGGTACCCAAACTCCATCCTGCCTGGCCATGAATACTTCCAAGGATGGGGCATCCATTGTTTCTCTGGGCAAGCTCTCACAATCCTCATAGTAAAGCATTTCTCGCTAATATCTAATCAAAACCTCCTCTCTTTCAGTTTAAAGCCATTCCCCCTCATACTATCACTATGTGCTCTTGTAAAAGGGCCCCCTTTAGATACTGAAATGTCTACTTGAAGCCTTCTTTTCTCCAGTCTGAACAATCCCAACTCTCTCAGCCTGTCCTCACAGGACAGCTCATTGGAGCAGTTCTTGCTTGGATACCTTAGGTGCTCAGTGGGGAAAGCCCTTTTGAAGGGAAGGACAGATGGCCTTTTCTTAATGATTCAGTAATCACAGGAGCAAGAGAGAACTTTAATTACATCTCTGCCTTTCCATAACTTTTTGAATGACAGATTATTCCATAGGTTTGTAGAGCAGAATGGTGTTAATTTTTTTTTTTACTGAAATGTCTAGAGCACTCACCTTCAGTGTGAAAGTTTCAGTTTCCAGTCTTTTTCCCTGAATATTTAATGATCTAAATAAAGGTGGGTCTGAAAACAACGGAATGTGACGATCATGTTAGGGCAGGGGTAGGGCAACCTCAGTTCTAATGCAGAAAGCAAAGTGAAATACCATTTATCTTGATGACCAGTCTAAGTGAAAGTAATGGAAGACAGATTCAAAAGGCATTAGAACAAGTATATGTGTTCTCTACCAATAATTATGAGACTAGACTGAAAATTCAACTTAAATCAAAAGAAACACACACACACCAAATATTGTGAAATTCATGATAAAATCTGAAGAGTTGGTAAGGCTGGTTGCAGCACCTGTGGAAGGTTAGTTAGCACATACACTTACAGGTATATTACAGAACTTGTAGACACACTACAGACGTACAATATTTGCATAGAAAACAGACAACATGCACTGCTGCAGGCACACTACAGGTGGTAGGTATTACAGCTATATGTAAATCATGCTTATCATGTAAATAAGAAATTGTCCCATTTCTAATTAAACATTCTAATAAATGAAAATTCCTAACCATGGAAAAAAATAAGCTACCCTATTAGATGGCTACTAATTTGCTGTTTACTGCCAGGTATCTGTGGCTTTCTGTATTTGACAAATATGAAGAATTTATAGCTTGGTATTTCTAATGTGTCTGCCATCTTTTTATTGCAATTTCTTGATTTTCCTGTGTTAACTTTTTCCAAGTCATGCAGAATTTATGAAATATAGGTATAGAAAGCCATTTGAAAAAATTATGCCCACCAAATATTACAAAGTTGGTTTCAGATTAATCAGAATTTATCAGTTAACTCAAAGTGCTTTATGTGCATTTAAAATAGGAAAATAATAAGAACTGTCTAATATAACTTTGTTGTACAAAGACATAAAGAACAATGATTTATTTCATGGAACACATTTATCTTTCTGCAAAACATTTTCTGGGAAAGACAGTGATTTGACTGAGCTAGTTTAAGGGGTAACATAGAAAAACATGCATTAACACTACCATTGCTGTAGATAGCCTGCAGGTAAACTGAGGTCTTCCATTCCCAGTTTCATTTGATATCTTTAACTCTCAACGCCGAGGGTAGGATTTTCCAACACTAAGTTCTAGCATTGAAATTATCAAAGCTGTACTAGCTTTTAGTGTTGCAAATCTCAGTCTTGTCAACGTAGTATGCTTCTGTGGCAGTTCTATATCCAATATTATAAGAAATTAAGATTTTGATTATTTGCCTCAGAATTTGTACTGTCTTGTCATAAAACAAAATGGCTTTGGCTGAGCAAATACTGCACGGATAGCAAATATCAAAACAAGTGAGAAATAGTTTCATTTGTTTTTATCTTTTGTATCTTCAAGCCTAGATTCATTCAATACTAAATGTTAATGAAACATGAATATTAGAAAAAGGGATGGAATATGACAGTGCATATGGAAAATATTAGGATTCCTTTTCTGTCTGAACTTTGTTTCAACTTAATTCCGACTAGAGTGGTTTTTTTAAAGACTTAGACCTGAACAGCTAAAAAAGTGACAGTCTTTATATATTGAGTGTCAGAAATAATCTGTTATATAGCTCAAAAAATTTCACTGCTGTTTATACTTTTATTTTAATTGTACAGTGGTGTGCACAGAATTTGATTTATGAGTCAGGGTTTTGGTTTTTTTTATTTAATGCTTCTTTTAGCAATTCTTCAGTTTTGTCTATAGGAAGCTCTTTTAAAATGACTAACCTCTTTAAAGAAATTTGGTGTTCCTTAAAATATTTTGTGACCTACAGCTTTATAATTTTATTCATCTAAAATAAACATTAAATAGTTTCTTGTTTTAAGGGCTTTCAATCTGGAGGCAGCCCATTTTCGCTCATTTGGGAGCTCAGCTTGACTTCACAGGTTTTTTTAATTCTCAGAACACTCACTAATTAAATGAGTATTTGGAAATGCCTAAGAGTTCTAAAAACATACCACAAAAGTCTTAAACAGGTTAAAAACAAAGAAAAAAAAAAAACAAACGAGAACAAAAAATTTAAAGAAAAATAAAAATAAATAAATATAAAAGAACAAAGACAACAAAAATAAAAATCCCCAAACCTAAACAAAAAAATTAAACAGGCAAAAAGTATCGCACAAAACCTTGCCAGTAACTGAAAATATGAAAATTAGAGGCTTCTCTTAAATGCTTCTGCTGCAGTGTAGCAAGTTCTATATGATGAGTGGTGAATCAAAAAAAAAAATTAATTCAAGTCCTTTATTCTACCTTGTTCTTTGAGAAATAACATCTTTAAAATCAACCAGTAATTTTCAATTTAATAATCCACACACTAGGGAGGTATGTGGGCTTTGGGTAACACATAGGTCTCTGCCCTTCATATTTCTGAATACCAAAATAGAAAGGATGCATCAAATTCTTTATAGAATTTTTTAAATTGCTAGATTTTTGGGCAACATCTGTATGAAAAAGAAGCAATAATTAAAGTGCAGGAGCTTTGCAGACTGTGAAAACGCTATTTGGCAAAATCTGATCAAGACTGTCTAAGGAAATGCTGAGGGTTGACCCCATCACAGTCTTAAACTTCCTCAAGAGGGGCAGAGGAGAAGGTGATAGTGATCTGCCAGTGACCTGCATCAGTACACGAGGAAATGGAACAAAGCTGCATCAGGGGAAGTTCAGATGAGGAACAGGTTCCTCACACAGAGGAGGTGGGCACTGGAACAGGCTGCCCAGAGAAGAGGTCATGGCACCAAGCCTGCCATGGAAGCTCATGGAAGCATCTGGACAACCACTGTCACACAGTTTACTGCTAGGGACTAGAACTGAATTATCCTTATGGGTGCCTTCCAACTAAAGATAATCTATGACAGACTCTGATTACTTTGGCAGAGTTTTACATTGTTCTTTTTTTCTGTAACTCAAGGACTTCATAGAAGAACTATCTGAAAAAATTAAAATTATCTGTTTCATTATTAAATACTTTAAGGAATGTTATTACTTTTCTGTTTTATGACTGATCTCTATTATTAAACATATAAATATTTATGTATTTATGACTTTACCATGATTGCTTAAATCTACCCTATTATATAACATTTAACTTTGCTTGTAAGAAAAAAATAAAAAAAATAACTGTGTGCCAGAGCATATTTACATTACGTACTGGAGTTTTTTACTTTCGTTGTCTTAATAATATTTGGTATGTATTAGAGGTCTCAGAAGCTTCCTCAACATGAAAAACATTTATGATTATTTTAAATCACAAGAAGGAACAGTTTCATTACATTAGAAGTACAGCACAACTCTGTAATGCTGTATATCTGCAGACAAATGCAACTATGCTATATTTGATAAATGAAGTCACAGTAATTGGTTTCAGGATGTTATTCTGGCTAAAGCATACCCAGTAACACTTTTGGATATGAAATTGCATATTTCAAAATGTCAATTTTGTTACAGTTCCACATAGAATGCAGACTGATTACTGCTACTTTATAAATATATGTGGCCTAATAAAATAAAAATAGTCATATTAAACTGCAGGTTGTGAAGTTTGTCAAAGTGCAATAAAAATAAATAAATAAAAGGATAAATATGTAGCATAAAAATTACTAACTTAATTTTCCTGTATGAATAATGAGAAAAATATTTTCTAAACATTTCAAAGATTTCAGTAGCTGTGTGACTGAGATCTATTACATCTTTGTACTCTCAATAAAAATAAATAAATAGAAATAAAACTAGATTTATCTTTAGCCATATATATGGGGCTAGATTTTTCTAAAAACAGTTATTTGAGACCTCAGTTTTTCTGTCCACGGTATCCATTAGTGCATATATTGGAAAGAAAAAAGACAAACTACTAGTATTACTAATCATGCAAACTAGATTAAAAATGAAACAAAAATATAGGTAAATCTTCTTCACTATTATTTTTTTAAGAGGACTGTGTATAAAAATAAAAGCTCTTTCTGCGAAAAAACCTTAGCACTTTTTTCACACCAGTCTTGTATTATCTTAAAATGCCTGGAACACACGAGCTTTTTTCATTTTTACTTAATGACCTTTATCCCAGTTCTATGGGAATGCCCACTGGGAAAAAAATAATGGGAGGTGAAAATAATCAGCAGTATTTTGCATCATTTTTTAACATTTGGGCTAAGATTAATGGGGTTGCATTTGCGATTTGGTGGTACAAATTCCATTTCTGGAGTGCAACTACCAATGTCTACAGACTGTTCAGAAGAGACAGGGGAGGAAGGAGAGATGTACGGGCTGTCCTCTGCAATAAGAGCTGGATTGAGTGCAAAGAGCTGTCGCTAAAGAAGAGCCATGAACAGGACAAAAGCCTGTGGGTAGAAATCAGAGATTATGGTAACAAAGAGAACCTCACAGCTGATGTGTAGCACAGACCACCTGATGCAGGGGAGCCTACGGATGAAGCTTTTTTGCTCCTGCTTCAGGTGGCATTGTGTTTACAGGCTTTTTCCTGCTGGGACATTTCAACCTTCCCAACATCCATTGGGAAAGTAGCACAGGGAGCTGCAGGCAGTGCAGGACAGTCCTGCAGTGCATGGAGGATAGCTTCTTGAGCCAGGTAATAGCTGTAACAGAGGGGAAGCCATACTGCATCTAATGTCACAATTAAGCAAGTTAAGTGGAGATGTCAAGATGAGAGGCAGCCTGGAATGCACTGATCATGGACTGGTGGAGTTTGCATTCTCGAGGGATATAGATGTGGCTAAGAGTAAAGTTAGGCCTCTAGAATTTATGAAAAGAAATTTCCAATCCTTTAAGGAGATAGCCAGCAGGATCCCTTGGGAGACCACCCTCAGGAACAGGGAGTGAAATAAAACTGGCAGATCTTTAGAAAAATCCATAGAGTGCAAGAGCTGGCAATCCTCAGGAGAAAGAAATCAGGCAAGAAAGGCAAGAGACCAGTATGGCTGAGTATGGACCTGTTGGTCAAGTTAAAGGGAAATAAGCAAATGCACAGCAGTGGGAACAAGGATAGGTAACCTGGGAAGAGAATGGAGAAGCAGTTTGGTTGAGTAGGGATGAGATGAGAAGGCCAAGGCAAAGCTGGAACTGGAGCTGAACCTAGCAAGGGATGCAAAAAATAAACAGAAGGGTTTATATAGCTATAGCTGACAACTTTCTTGCCTCAGTCTTCAATGGCAGTCTCCCTTCCTACATCTCTCAAGTGGCTGGACAGCAGAAAGGATGGGACAGGGAAAGCAAAATGCTTTCTACTGTAAGAAAAGATTGGGTGCATTGACCACCTGAGGAACCTGAATGTGCACAAGTCTATGGGACCTGATAAGATGTATCCCAGAGTCCTCAGGGAATTGGCTGACGTAGCTGCCAAGTCACTCTTCAAGATATTTGAAAAGTCATGGCATTCAGCTGAAGCCTCAAGTGACTGGGGAAAAGGAAACATATTTTAAAAGGGCAGAAAGCAGGACTCAGGGATCTGTCGACCTGTCAGCCTCACCTCTGTTCTTGGGAATATCATGGAACAGACACTCCTAACAAGCTATACTAAGGCACATGGAGGACAGGGAGGCAATTTGAGATATCCAGCATAACTTCACCAAGGTCAAATCCATCCTAATCAAACTAGAGGCTTCCTATGATGGAGTGACTACATTAATGGTCAAAAGAAGAGCTACAGATGTAGATTTCTGTAAAGTCTTTGACATTGTTGCTTTACAATATCTTTCTCTCTGAATTTTAGGGAGATGGATTCAATGGTAGACTGTTACATGAATAAGGAATTTGTTGGATGATCACATCCAGAGAGAAGTGCTCAATGGCTCAAAGTGCCAATGGACATCAGTGACAAGTGGCGTCCTTCAGGGGTCCATGTGGGGACAAATGTTATTTAATATCTTCATTAATAATCACATACATGAGAGAAATGAGTGCTCCCTCAGCAGATTTGTAGGTGACACCAACTTGAATGGTGTGGTTGGCACACCTGAAGAATGGGATGCCAAACAGAGGGATCTGGACAAGCTTGAGAAATGGGTTCCTGGGAATCTTCTAAGGTTTAACAAGATCAAGTGCAAGATGCTGCACATAGGTCTGGGCAGCCCCCTGGTGCCAGACATGCAGCCTGGGGGATGAACTGGAAAAATAGTTTTGTGCTATTATACTTCCATGAGAGTTCAGGACAGTTTCACAACTATCTTATGTGACGGAAATAACCTAAAATATGCCATAATATCATGCTATTTGTATCAAGAGACGTTAGTGCAAAGTCACACATGGTGGTTTCATCATTCAGTTGCTAAAATACAGCATCTTCACTTACTGATCCTCATGAGCAGATTGTGTAAATGTTTCAAAGAGTGACAAAGACTTGTGGTTTGACTTATGAAGGTGAGCCTTTGCTACTACTTGATCCTTTGCAGGAATTCAGATCAGCAAACTAATATTGTTTTCAATTTCATCAATTCCTTTTCCAGTTTTGAAACTTGCAACAGTCATGAGTTTAATACAGTCGTTTGTGCATTTTGTCATTTGGTAGAGATAAAAAATGACCAGCCAATTATTTTTTTTCCATCTGGCTTTGCTATACTCTTCACAGATTGGTGGCATCTACAGTCTGCGGGTTCACAGTGACTCACAGCACTGCCTACCATTCAATGATCACTCTTTTACTGAAGCTAAGCTTAAACTACACCTGAAACATATTGACACTTGCTCATAAAAACATTCTCATATTTATGTGTAGCTTTATTCAATGACTATTCTAAGTACAAGCTTGTAGCACTAAGGTACCAGAATGAACAAAATGTTAAATAAAAGATTCAGAGCTAAGTTCTAGGCCATGTTTATCACCTTTCATTATACAGAGACAAAAACCCAAACCCAAGACTCTGTTTTACTGTATATTGATTGGCTCTTCCCTTCCAAATTCATACCACTATGACTTTGTTGCTCTTATGATCTTGTCAGAAGCAGGTATATAGTACCCTATATGTCAGATAAAATAGTGACACACCCTTTTTTAATCTTGCAGAAACATCTCATTGTTTATCCTTTATTTATTTATTCCACTAATATTTCTTCAGTTAATTTGTTATAAAAGAAAGTTTCATCATTTAAATACTGCTGACAATTCATTAAGCCAGCATATGTTACTAGCTCTTTTTACAACATATTTATGTCTCTTCACAGTTGAGTGAAATTTGTTGCATTGATTGGTTTAAATACCCTTATTGTTTATAAAATATTTTTACCTCTTTTACCTGCCACCACAGTGTACTTGAAGAGTGGACAGATGTAGAGTCAATTCTTGGTATGTGACTGGCAGCTGTTCTCTTTTCTAATGAAGAACTACACATCACAGGTAATAGAATATACAAAATATCTTTATCTAAATTAAAAGCAAAAGATCAATGAAGCTAAATGAGAAGTTAGCATGCAATTCTCCATTTTTGCCTGGATCTTTCCTTTCAGGAAGGAGAGTGACTAAGCTCTAGTCACTTTTTTATTCAGAGTGAGTATACTCATTGAGTTACCATGTGCTGCTCAAAGACAAGATATAGGTGTTTCTTAAAACTTCAGTGTCATTTGATTTGACATCATTGTGTTAATCTGTGATCAAGTCTACTGTCAAATTCATGCAGTATTAGAAACTAGGAACTTAAAGTAAATTGGACACTCTGGTGCTCACCTCAAGGTATCCATTACTAGACAAGGAATGGGTTGATAAGGTTAGTCTACTGAAACTCAGTTATTTGTTTGTTGTAGTCATGGGGATTTATCTTTTAATTGCCAACATTTACAATAATCTCTTTACTCTGTATTAGGAAGAACTATTATAGAGTTAAATAGATATTGGTTAAATTTTGCTTCTGGTTTAGCTAAATTTTTAAGTAATATTTTTATTCCCAAAATAAAAACAAGAATAGGCAGCACACACACACACACAGAGTGTAGACTTCGCAATGCAGTCAAAATACAAAATCTAAGTTTTCTGATTCAATTCACTAACATTTGTTCAGGACTCTATCTTTGTCTAAACAAGAGGATGCAGTTTTCTTAACATTTAAAAAAAAATCAAAAAAAAACCCATAATCCATTTTTTAGACAGATACAGAGTGATTATGATTTTTCATTTTACAAACTATTATTAGTTAAAATAATTTAGCAAATTGTCAATTGACTGGATTAGAGCTGTCTATTTTAAACAGCTAAATAGTGATAATCTCTTATAGAGAAACTTGAGGGGAAAAAAACATAGGGATTAAGAAACAACTAGTCATGAGGAGAGAAAACGGAAAAATAAGATTCAGTATGAAAATGTAAAAGACAAAATACTCAGAAAGGACTATTATGTAAAAAGAAAAATATTGGAAAATACATAATACCGGAAAAAATGCCATTAAACAAAAGCCCAGTATGATTTACAGCCAAATATATAAAGTCATCCCATTATAAAAGAAACAAGATCACTTAATTCTATATATGACTAATAAATTACACTCAAAACCTGCATTTATTTATGTGCACTAAAGTGTCTGGAACCATAACAGCAAAATGTCAATTCATGTATTACTGTATTTTTACAGACATGGCTTAAAAATACTGAATTTGTGTAAGTAAATTAACTTGGATGACTTGTCAATCATCCAAGTCAGCTGATATTCATATGATGCTAAAGTCATGGTTTATTATAGTTTATTAACTATATTTAATCAAAATCCAGGAAAAGAAACCCACAGAAATAAAAGTCATGAAATTGTGGGCCAGACAAGTATCAAAACAAGTACAACCAAAATTTTAACACATTGCCATACAAAAGAATAAATCTTAACTGATAAGAATTCCATAATGACACATTTGGGGAATTCTATTTCTACGTATGTTGGTCCTGAATTAAATACTACTCATTGGGAAATGTTATGCTTTTCCCTGCAACATATATTTTGTCTTTGTTCACTTAAAAGGAATTCAATCCTTATGCTACAACAATGCTCTGCAATAGCAGAACTCTAAGTCCTTGCAGTCAGCAGTTTAAAGAATGCTCTGGCACAAAGTAGGATTCATACATAGATATACCCAAAGTCCAGAACTGTGAGAGCAAAAACTGGTCTTTTTAGGCACTTTGTGTTTTGGCCTGAAAGTTTTAAAACGCACCTCCAGGTGCACTCAGAACTACACTGGTTTTGGCAGGGCTAGGTATGTATGAGCTGTGTCTGGCTGCTCTGTATCAGTTTCTGGAGATCAGGCATTCCGCCTACAAGGAGAAGGGAAGCATTCACTCCAATATGTGAGAAAGATTCAGTTCTTAGTCAGAGAGCTTTAAACACCCCATCTTCATTCCCTAGTGATGACACACAAACACTGTGTCTAGTCTACTTCTAGAACCTTTGTCTCTTGCTCAAGTTTGGACATTGCTTATAGGAGGTCAATTTGGGCAAGAGAAAGAGCAGACACACAAAACATGGTTCCATATGAGTCATTAAAATATCTGACTATCACAGAGGCAAGAATGGAAGTGCAAGGGGATCTTGTTCCATGTTATCTTAGTATTTTATCCAACAACTGTGGGATACACAAGTAAAAATAGACATGGGGAACAGGAATCATAATCTGAGATGTTCCCTTCCCACATGCAAGTACAGAGCTGCTCATAAATATTATTACTTTGGCATTTCATAATAACTTTATCATGAAGAAAGAACTTGGCAAATTCAGTGAGCTAGATTTGGACGTCATTTATCTGAAGGCTTATCCAAGCCCATCTCCCACTTTAAAACAATTTATAGTAGTAAATTAAATAAGCTTAATAACTAATGTAATCAGATCAAATTAAATTACCTAGTTTTTTCTTTATACTAGTAATGTCTTGAGTACTAGTCCTCAAGATCCATTTTATCAGGGAAGAGTTTGATACATTAGTGAATCAGAGAAGAAATTATGTTGCCTACTTTGATAAAAACAAAATAAATATTTCATCTGTGTTTGTCATGCACAGCATAAATTCTGCATGTATATCTCAAGGTGCTGCAGAAGCATTAGGACGTGCTGAGGTATCACAGATAGTTTATCCAAACTTTAATTTACACCACTTGAAAACAATTCATCTGTAAAACTTCTTTTTCTTTTTTGTTTTTCTTTTTGATTTTTTGGGTTGTTTTTTTTTTTACACCCCCAAAGGATGAGAACAAAACAGCTGAGTTGTAAAAGAGGATTAGTAAATTAGTCTGTTTCCTCTATCTACTTAACCATTCTGGGTGGTCTGCCCTCAAAATCTGTCTGCTAGCTATCCAGCTGGCAAGTACAAACCACTGTCTGTTGAAACTACAGCACAGCTGTATGAATGCCATGAAGGATTCTTTTTCTGCACGGATCACATCCAAGTTTCTTAGCCTACACTGAGTTAGAAGGAAACTACATTAGATAAATGACAGACATGGTGTGAGTTAATGTTTCACATACTCAAGGCTATTTACTGACATAATTTTTTTTCCCCAAATCAAGAAAATGGCAGTGAAATAGCATAACAAATACAAAAGCCAGAGAGCGAGAGCTGTTTGATGATTATATTTGTACTTTAGTTGTGGTTTAGAGGAACTTGTAACAGTGCCTGAAATTAAAAAGCTGAACTCCTTCACACTTAACTTTCACAGCAGTCTAAGTAATTACATTGAAGCCTGGTGTGGACTGTTCATATACTCAGCTTACTTTCATCCTTTGGGATTCCAGAGCACTGAGCTTCCCAAGAGAGAAAAAATACTTTCAAAGAGGAATTGCAAGTCATATACACACACACTGATTTACTGGTGTTCAGAATACACCCAGCAGAGCTGAAAAATTCAGTGCATGATGCTTATCCAGAAATGGCAAAGCACCTGTGGAATATACATGTTATGAAGATTGCTTATGAATAGATGCTGGAGAAAGAGCAAGTAAAGAAGACATACAATTTTCTTTAACTTACTGTTTTTTTTTCTATCACTGTGTATGAACTGAAGGCAGGCTTTCTGCTATGATAAATGGTTTCAAATTATTTACTATAAAGCAACACAAAAAAAAAAAAAAGGTCTTCGATAACTCACATGGCATCATTTGGTCATATGGACTAATCTTCCTTGGGTAGCTGATTGCTGGGATTTCCACCCATTTTTGTTTCCTCCCCTTTTCTTTTGAGAAAGAAAGATTTGTAGATCACAGCAAGCAGCCCAAATAAACTACAAAGCATGAAATCTGTTAATAATGACCACCAAAGGAATGCTGCTCTTCTGGCAGATAGAGCAGATGGCCAGATAATGTGTGCGATTAATAAAGGGAAGCTCATAAGGACTGAGGGTTTTCTGGGTGCTAGAACAGCAATGGTTAGCAAGTGAATGCTATTTTGATTTGATTGGAGTCTTCTGTGTTGATCTTGAAGACTGGCAGATTTATTAATTTTTTTTGATACCAAGACTTGTAATCTATTATCTTCAGGTGCTTACTCTCTGCTTTGTTTGAAATCAGCAATTTATAATTCAGAGTTTAGCTTTAATACTTATGTACTTTAGAGTTTTATTTTTCATTTAAAAGTGCATTCAGCATTAATAATTTCAGCATGTACACTGATTATTTGTTTAGCCAATTGCTGCTACCTAAAAGGACAAGATCAATTCCCTTTCTAGAACTCTATCTTATTCGGAAAATAATACAGAAGGGTAATCTTCAAATAGATATTCATTTAATGCAAAATTATATCCTTTAAGAGCAAACACATAAGCACTGTTTTTATATGAGGAACACTTCAGCCAACAAAAATATACTCAGATGGGCTGGAACTTTCTTTAACAACATATCCTTTAAAAAAATAGTTAAAAGAGATGTATTTAACTGAAAAAGAGTTATATTGCTAAACCTGATGAGAAGCTGAATATCTGTCATGTCTGTAAAATAAGAAATTCAATGTTGAATTTGGAAATTACACTTCATATGTCACAATAGAAAAAAATACAATTTAATTAACACATAAAAATTTATTTTTAGAAAAACTGTTCTAGAAAACTAAACTCAAAAGGAGAGATACAAAATAAAACTAAAGAAGAATGGCACATGAAGTATTGTGATTCTTCATGTGGTTTATGCCACATGTAGAAGTACATCAACCAAAGATGGCTGCTTTCTTCATCCCCTTCATATTTTCTCTTCTCAGACACAACTTTTGTTCTTTTATTCTTGTTCCAAATATGACACCCTTTTTTTAAGCATTTTTTTAAAAGAAAACTCAGTGTATGATGTGTTTCCTTCAAACCTGGTATCAGCATATAAAAACGGTTTATTCCACAGGCTGTCAGTTCAGATAGAAAAAATAGGCATCTATTTTGCAACCAAACCCTTTGTAGGGCAGATTTTCCAGCTGTTTATGACAGAAATCCTTTCATAAATAGGATTTACTAGATGTCCTCTAAAATCCCTTCCAACCAAAACCATTCTATGATTCTGTGATAAGGAAATTCTTTTGTAAATGGCATAATGAATGTATTTTTCAGGAATTATAATAATAGATAAAAGGAAAGGGAAAAGGGAAAACTCCCATTGACCCTCTTTATGGAAGTAAAAGCCTACCCACAAGTATTTATATTTTACTTTCATAAAGATCTGTCACAACCATGGAAGGTTATGAAGTTACAAGCTAATCTGAGAAACTATAAAGGGCTGTACACTGGGTGCTGTTGGTTTATGGTAAAAATACCATAATCTTTGAAGTAAAGATAAAATACAAAACTGAGAAAGCAGAAATCAGTGTCTTAGTGCTAGATTCTCAGTTGGGCGAGCAGAACCCCTTTTCTCTGGAAATTCTCTTTATTTCATCTCACTGTTTTTGAGCATATATTACTGACCCAGTCCTGGGAAGAGAAATTACAATTTGTGATTACAGCAGTGATTACAAAGATGGGAAGTCTTGTATATCAAAACAGTATTTTATTCACTTTACTCAATGCAGTCACTTATTAATACTTGGTGGTTTAGGCACTCCTGAGGTTTCTGGGAGTCAGAATTTCAAGGCTCTGCAAAAAATAAAAATACTTGAATCCCAGTTTGTCTTTACAGCTAAATTATTTTGTCATTTGTCTGCTGGCATAAGAGAAACGTATACAGATGTCTTAGAAGATCTTAAAGCAAGCAAAATTAATCAGGGAAAAGAAAGGGAAGGAAAACACTAATTCTGAGAATCTTTCTTCACAGTTCTGAGATTTCTTCTACCAGGGCTTAAGGGTATAGGAAGGCAGCAACAGTATAATGACTTTGTATATATCCACCAATAAGAGTGTAAATGCTTGAAAGATTAGATTCAGCTGAGTTGTTTTGAGGCTATCAATGACACTCAAATGATAGATGAATACTTAAAGAAAGGAGATAAACAACTACATATCTTTGAAAAATCTTAGTGGTGGTTGCTAGATACAACTATTTATCATAAAATAATTCTAGAAATGCCTACTGGGTTAACAAAACAGCCTTCAAGCAAGAGATGTTCCTTGCTCTACAATTACAAATGTTCATATGAGGACTCTATCTCTTCTTTCACAAGAATATTCTACTTTTTTTTTTTCTGTAAGCACAAAAAAAATCTTGGCAGTTAATTCTCTTTCTCAATTTAATGATAAGAACTTATTTTGCATCTGCCACACCTAATTTCAAGCCTTTTAACTGCCAACTCATCAAAAAGACAAAACAGGAGATGGCTGAATTTTTATTAACACACTAACCCATGTTGTGCAAAAAGTGCAACACAATAGCTTTAACCAGATAAAACCTGGATCAGCATTATACGGTCCTGAAAGGCTTATCTTCTCCTGCATATGAGCTGGAAATCCTTATCCAGAAAACCATAGAATTGAGAATATTCTGAGTTGGAAAAAACCCACAAAGACCATTGAGCCCAGCTTCTGGATCTGCACAGAACAGTCCCAAGAATCACACCACACCCCTGAGAGCATAGTCCAGACACCTTGGACAACATTTCAAAGTGACTTCTGATATCTGTAGATTGGAAAATGAAGAAGTTCTATGATTTAACTAAAGAAGAGCTCACCTTCTTTTTTTCCTATAAAGATGAAAAAGTGTGAGACCACAGGCTACCTATGTCATGGTAAGTAGTCATCAATCTGTAGAATCTATAATGAAATGTTTTTTTCTAAAACTTAAATATTAATATTTAATTTAATGGGCTCAATAGGAAAACTAGAATAACAAAAAGATTAAAGATTAATATAATTTGGCTTTGTCTAATGTTTTTTTACATCAGATTACAATAACTCATCACTACTACATCCATACTCATATAGCTCCTCCATATGTGAAGTTGAAGGTTTATTAATAATTTTAAAAATACGGAAAAAACCCATAAACCCCAAACAAAAATAAATACACATACCTCTCAAAACCAACCAAACAAACCCAAAAACAAACAAACAACAAACCTCCAGAAAAAGCAAAATATAATTAAACAAAATTATCCCAGTGGATGCTGATATAATAAGAACATTTCAGAAAGTGTCCATCTGACCTTACTGGTAAACCAACATGAACTATATTGAATGGCGATCAGGTTTGGCTAAACAAATAACCTGACTGCAATTTCCTGCAACCCATTAGCTGATATTAATCTAGTGAAGGCCATGAAAATTGAAACATGGTTCATTAACTGCGTGTGGGTTTTTGACAAGGAACTCTGAAATCTGTGGTGTCTCTGATGACCAAGAATAATCTCCACTGTAGCAACCTGATGATGTGTTTCAGTGCATAACCTATTGACCAACTGCTGCTTAATATGCTTCACATGATACTTTAACAATCCACAAGAAGATTGGAATAGACAGGAAAGAAAACCTCTCATCCCAGCTTCAATCCGCATTACCAAAAATCAGCAAGTTATTTGACTGAGGAAGTCAAGGATGGTTTAGTCTATAAACCAAGTACTTTTTCCCCATATGAACTTTAGAACAAAACCTCTGCTTGCAAATAATAAATTACTAAGTGAATTGAAGCATTGTTACGAAAAACATAAGTTAATTTGCTGGAGATCTTAAGGTTACTGAGAAGTGTGAGTCTTTTCACTGAAATGCGCAGTGAGAGGTCAAGAGGTGGTGGTTATATAGTCAGACACAAGAAGTTCTGACTGTGTGAAAAGAAAAATAACATAACTGAAGATACCAACATTGGAGCTAGTTCCCTCCCACTGAGGTTCTGGAATCTGTCCTAAGAGATTTTTCAAGATCCACAGAGATCTAAGAAACAAGAGCCACAGCCCAGATCAGAGCTCAGTCTGAATTCAGAGCTGATCACACTCTGAGTATGAAGATTGTGAATGATTATATGAACAAGGAAATAACAATCAAAGACTTCTGAATTTTTTGAATTCTGGTTTGTAGATGTATAATATATATGATTTTTACTTTTTTAAAAGGAACAAGGGAACACAAGCTCATTTTGGGCTATCTAGCACCTACAACAAGGATTAAATAAATATTTGGCCTTCTATTGTGAACAGACAAAGGCAGATTCCTACAGAGAATAACTGAGACATGAAAAGTTTTGTATGATGATCAAGTTCTGTTTTGTTATGGAATAGCCAGAAACACTTATCTCTAGTTTTAAACAAAGACAATCCAGATGACCAATAATAAACTAGAAATGGGCAGGATGACTTTTGCATTGCTGATTAACAAAAAAAAATTAAGCACCATATTTTTGTATATAAAATGCTTAATTAAACAAAAAAAAGCATAACTATTACAAAACTGTAATCTTTAAATGTTATTGGACTGAGCTTGTATCACTAGCAAATTTTTCACTCAGTATTTTACTGTAGAGCTAATGCTGTTCTCAAATTCTGGGAGTCTATATGTCTTTTTCCATGCAAGAAGCTGTTTGCAAAAAATTATTGCATTAATTATTTTTTTCAGTTCCAAGGGCACTCAAAAATAATTATATAATGTGAATTTAACCCTGATTTCTCAGGCATCTCTGGCTCAAGGGAAATATTATACATATTTTATAATCTTACTTATTGCTAAAATTATTTAAAAATCTAAATGTAATATGATCACAATAATGAATCAAAGACTTATTATACAACCCCTATGAGTTTCCTAAATAATCAATTTTTTCATACTTGCCACCACTTCAGACCTCTCTGATATATTACTTACAAGTGTCTTACATTTGAGATTAAGTATTTTGTGAAATGGAAAACATTTCTCAGATTTCCAGAATGAAAAAAACTTCAACCAACCAACCAGAAAAAACCCCAAAAATCTGAAAACAAGAAAAGAATCCTTCATATGTGAATCCTTTTTATGAAAATATCATTATTTTCAAAATATTAAGATATTTTTACCATACATTCTCAAAAAGTTGAAAGGATCTCATGAATTTTCTAAATATTATCTTCTAAACCTGTCCATTTTTAGATAACCTTTTTCAACACCCTTTTAAAAACATAATACAGTTCCTTGACTTACTTGATTAATAAGTGTTTTAAAATAATATGACTTTGTTCTTTTTGTTTGCAAATATAAGTATTTTAAAATGCTTCTATACTATGATATTTGATTCTAATTTTTAGGAGTTCTTGCTCACACATCATAAAAAAAGGCATTTATTTAAATAAAAATATTTGAATGGTGGGAAGATGAGAGGAAAGAGATAAAAGATGTTCCAACTGGAAAAGACTTTACAACCAGTCTGTTTCGATGAAACTCACAGTTCTATTGTTCATCATCACTGGAACTCATATCCTGCAATTAGACTTATCATAATTATCAACAGATTTATTACAGGAAAATCAAGTGGCACATACATAAAAAAAGCAGATGTAATGTAAGGATCCATCTTTGATTTCATACACAATCAAACTAAGAAGTAATTAATCTATTTCTCCAGTTGAGATCAAGCTTAATGTCAATAAACCTAAAGGGAAATTCATGCTATTTTTTTATCTTCTATAGAAAAATATACTGTTGAATGTTATTTTGCAAGGAATTTTCAGATATTTATTTTGCATTTTCCTAGCATCCATCTTAAGTATGATAGGTTTCCTCTGAATAATACATGCCATTCTAGTATATTATACTCAATCAATAAAGATTAACAGAAAAAACTACTTTGAAGTTCCTTTTCCTCCCTGGGTATCAACTAATATGTCTCTAATACTGGCTACACAGGAAAGTATTTAAAGTAGAACTAGAAAACTGCTTCCCAGATAAAGGCTTTTCTGCCCACTTATTATTAGTTTGTATCACATTAAATTGAAAATCTCATTTGGGAGTTTTATGACTACTACCAACTCGTTTTATAAATCTTAGGAGATTTGAGCTTGTGCAGCATTGCAATGATTTTCCACACTAGGACCACATGCTGCAAACCAAAAACTCTGGAATACATCTTCAAATAAACTACTGGAGTTAGTTTATGTTAAAGAAGATAATTTAAAACATAGTTCAATCATCATCAAAATAACTGCAAGTGTCATAAAGTGAAAAAGTTTTCTACTTCTAATTGCTATAATAATAAAGTTCCAAGATAAAATATGCAAATGTTGGTGCTAACACAGAAAGGTTTCTTCCTGCCAGTTTTATCACAACTTGGGGAGATAATTTATTTTACTGAGCATAACTGTAAAATGAAAATAGTCTTAAAATAAATTTAATATCATCTGTGTAATAGTCTGAAGGATTAGAAGAGTTAGTAAATTCTTCACTGTAACTCTCCCCCTCATTATGTTATAAGTGTTAACAAAATATGAGAATTTCATGTACAATTGAAACTTATTATTAACTGCAAAAACTCCAAAGCAGGAACGATGCTTTGACAGCATCTCGGAAAATTCCTTTCCTTATTTTAAGCAGTAAGTAAGTTTTAATTGATGCAGATAAAAAGTGCCTGCCAGCATCCCACACAATAAAGTTCTGACATTGCTATATACACCTCTGTTAAAGCAGAGAAATATTGTGATATTGTTATAGCTCTTTTAGGAAGCACAGCTTGACATCTTACTATACATTGGGCAAAGAATTGAATAGTAAAGTTTCATCATGCTTTGAAGCATTAAATATACTTCACGAAAATAAACGCAGAAAAAAACATTGCATCTTGCTCTATCATGTCAGACAAAATTATGAGTGGGAGAAATGTAAAGTATGTGTATTTTAGACCACTGTGTATTCATGTAACATAAAAAATTGTTCCCTAATATGCTTTTGATGACTTCACAAAAAAAAAAAAAATGTGTCTATTTGCACACATGAAACACCACATAAAAGTTAAGAAAGAATAAAATTGACTTGGTAGAGAAGTTTAGTGGTTTCCTATAATGATGCCTTCAATAGTGGCATCTTTATGCCACTATTTTTAAATATATTTTTGTGGGGTTGTTCAGATCATTTGAGATTTTTGGTGCTTGTTTTGTTTTTTTCTTTAGGGAGGAGGAGAGTGAACCCAAATAATTATTTGAAATTACCTATGGAAATATTTCCGTTTGTATGTTGTTTCTACACTTGCAAAGTTGGAAACTCAGTGTCCTGATAAAAGATACTCATTGAAGGAATTTTGCATAACACCAGTGATCCATTCTAAAATTTTGAATAGTTAAGTTTAACAAGTGATTTAAGAGAAAGACAAGAGAAATTCAGAATATGATCAGTCAGTAACATGACATACTATGCAAGCAAACTCAAGTAGTCAGTGAAAAATCTAATTTTTCATTCAGTAATCAAAATAAAAGTATTTGCTGAAGAAGTAATTAGGTAGAGAGATAAGACATGTATCTATCTTTCTGAAAAAAAAAAATATATGCTAAATATATCATGTGTAAGTTTCTCATAAAGCTTAACTCATGTAAATTTAGTTGGCTTTTTGATACCAAGGGCAATGAGACATTCAACGATCTGCTGAGTGTGGGTCATCTAAGTTCGAGCTGCCTGGAGTCACACTGAAATAATTTTCTTCCAGGATAAAAATCAGAAAAAAACAAATCAAAACAAAACCCCAAATGAAAAACCAAACAGATTCTCATCCCTGTATTCATATCTGACAGGTTTTGTAAAACTCTTAAAACAAAGGTTACCGTAGTACAAGCATGTTTGCATAAAACAAATTTCTCCTCAATTTATCACAAGCTATAGGGAAAATAAGAAAAAAACCAAAAACAACAGAAACATGTAACCCAGAAACACCATGCAATCAATTGACTTGTTTATTAATCACTAGTTAAGAAAATCACATTAATAATATAGAGTAAAGAACAGGTCATTTCAATAACTGGAGAGAGAAGCACAGAAAAAAGTCTATCTTCATGTCTCTCCTCAAAAGAAAATAAAAATTGGTTATATTTATTGATTATATGAAATCTCAAATGACTTTTAGCCTCACAACAACAGCTTAGTCAACATCTGGCATGATATCCTACCCTTAGAAACTTAGTCTTGACTGAATCAGTTTAGGCATGAAGCCAAAAGAATTGGTGGAGCATTCTGCATCTCATCCATCAGATATTATCACATCAAAAGTTGGGGAAAGACAAAAGCTGTTTGTTTAAAGCCACCTAAAAGTAACAGAACTAAATCGAAATTCCCATTGTTTGCACAGTCATATTTTGGTTAAAATTTGAGTTTTAGTACCTGTATATATTAAATAGCTAATGGAATATGTTAAATGAGATTATACTTCAGTAAAGAGGTTTCTCCTGGAAACAATGGAAATAATTTGTAATAATGGACAACATTGACTTTGTTTTATTTTTTTTTCCATGAAAATTCTACTATCAGGACTACTGTGGAATTTATTCAAGTCTTTTGAAAAAACCCACAGTGAATATCCACAACAATAAAGTAATTTAGAGAGAACAGACAAATATAGCTGGACAATTGATGTCATTCAAATAGCAACTGCCTTAAAGGAGAGCTAAATATTGTAAGTCATGCAACAACAAAAATCCCAGTCAGATTACTAGTACGACTACAAGCTTTCCAAACTTAATTTAGGGCAATTTTTAACTCAGCCCATATGTCTCACCCATGCTATTTCCTTCTGCAATGCAACCAACAGTCAATTACAGAACAATTACAGAAGAGAAAGCCTTCAGCATATCCAAGTCTTTGTTTTTTCTTTCATAAAAGTTTCCGTTTGAATCTGAGGTTATCAGAGTAAATTAAAAATACAGCTACATAATTGGAGTCTTGTTTATGCCATGAGTAGACATGAACAGTTCAAGTTACAGGTGAAAGAGGAGTAGCTTAATAGTCTGTCTCTTCAACATAAGCAAGAACTTTCTATCTGAATTTAAAAAAATTACAGTACATCCTAGTTGTCTTGGAATTTTCAGAATTCTTGCCTATTAGACATTAAATATTTTCCAACAGGCATATCATATTCTAAATGTGTCACTGAGACCAGAAATTTATAAGACAAAATCTAGTGAGGATGCAAATAGAGAAACTTGCATAAAAAAAAATTAAGTAGATTTGGCTAGCTTGAAAAGCCAAGAAAGAAAAATTTATGTCTGAGACTAATATTTGTAAATGGAAAACAAGCTGCTAATATGAAATTACTTGAAACACCATAACCATTTTGTATTTCAGAGCAATAATAGGATTTATTTTAGATTATACTTCCCATAGTTTAATATAACAAAGGACTAAAAGGTGCTCACAGCTTACTATCCACAAAAAATTGTTGTAAATAACTAATTTGCATTTCACAGTGAAGAGTAGCTGCTCATTTGAAAAATTCTGTAAGCAATCTGTGTATCATCGTGATCATATCCTTAATATTTGGAGATACTAAAGGGACCTGCAGAACCCTTGCTGTCATCTCCTCCATGTTGATAGTTCTTTCTTTAAGTATCATAACCACCAGTGCAATGGTTCTTTCATGGGCAGGTTCATGTAAGCATTTTCTTTTAATTATATGATCAAAAGTAATTAAGTAAAAAGTTAATTTGTTAAGAAATATTAAGAGTGCATTTTGATTTGGATTTTTAGCTAGGATGAATTTAAGTCATTGTTTTTCAAACTGACAGTTGAACTTTTAATTTAAACAACATACAGACACATACTTTGAAGTATTACTTGTATTACATATGTGCATATGCATCTACACTGCGAAAAATTTCAAAAATCATCATATACCAGGATTCATTGCCCTAAATTACTTCTGATACCAAAATAGGATGACTTTTGGTAAATGTTATCATCTAAAAGCAGAGCACAATATGCTATTTGATCTGAATACAAAGATTTTAAACACTAAGAATGACAGGAAGGTTTCTCTACTATTCTTTAAGCGTATTAAGTCTTTCCAGACATTTTCACAGAAAAGAATCCTTAATTTTCTACTCAAAGATCCTGACTGATGTTCAAATATGCTGTTTGAGGGGAAATGTAAATCTTTTAAACATATAAAATCACCCTCCCTGTGCTCAACATCCCTGTGACACATATTTAAGATGAGCTAAAACTGATAAAGTAAAAAAGAAAATTAAAAGTCGATTATGCAATAGAACTGTATTTCATTTCTTTGAAATAAGATGTGCTTTACAGAGATATTCTCAAAGAATCCAGGAACATCAATTTCCTTTCCATTTCATATGTAATCAACAATTTTCAACACAGTTTTCAATACCTTCTGAAATACTTCTCTACATTATCCATTTCATTTGAGCATAATCTCATAAATTACTCTTTCATGAGCAGTCCTTCAGTTTGTGACAGAATTAAAAAATTTAAGTGTTTCATAGAATCTTAGAATGGTTTAAGTTGGAAGGAGCTTTGAAAAGCATCTAGCTCCAACACCTCTGCCATAAGCAGGAGCACCTTTCACCAGACCCAGCTGCTCAGAGCTCCAACCTGCCTTTGAATACTTCCAGGTCTGGGGCATCCACAAATTGTCTGGGCAAACTGTTCTAGTGTGTCACCATCCATGCAGAAAGCATGCTTTTTCCTAATATTTAATCTAAACTTAATCTTTCAATTTAAAACCATTATCCTTTGTCTTGTCCCTACATGTCCTTGTTTCTTCTACAGGAAAGCTCCTATGCCTTTAAATGGGACAGAATTCTGTCAGTCTTGGTTGTCCTCAATGGGTTTTTAGTATGCATTTTTATAGGTTTAGAAGCACATCTAAGCTATATTTTAAGAAACATAAAATGCCAAGTTATCCTGACATTTATTTTTTATGAACACAACATATGGAGTAATTGAAGTTTCTCATTTGAGAAACTTAAAAATAATAATAATAATAATAATTTCATGCTTTTTATGTGGAATTTTTTGATTATTTCAACACCCTCATCAAATCTTGCATAATAAAATTATGAGCTTCTGAATGTGCACTTCAGAAAGCAGGACTCCCACCACCTGTGCAAGAAACCTGCCTCACAGAATTACATTTCTTTTGTATGCTATTTCCTCCAAGCTAATAAATTTTGCATATCTTTCTGCATTGTGTTGCATATCCAGGCACGGAAAAATACTTCACCAAACCCTACTGCCTCCCATAAAAGAAGAAAGCAAGCTTGAGGTATCTTCAAATGGAGTTTCTCTATTTCATGTGTAAATAATAATCATTCAGTAAAAGATATATTATTATAGTAATATAAAGTATGGTTTTAGCTACCATTCTCTGCCTATTATTTTTAAATAATCTATTCTTATTAAAAAAAAAAAAAAAAAAACCCAAAAAAACCCACCAAAACCAAACCAAACCCAAAAACAAACACCAAAACCCACAAAAAATGTACTTACTATAAAGACAAAACTCCACTTTACCTTACTAGTGTGACTTTAAAAATCTGAGGCACTGTATATGTGCCCAGATTTTCACATTGACTAAATCTGGAGAGCTCACTTAGCACTTATGGTGTTTTGGGGATTCTTTGGTTTTGTTTTTTTGTTGTTGCTTTGGTTTAGTTTCTCTTGTGTTTTCTTTGTTTGTTTGTTTTGTTTTCCTAGTTAATTTATTTGTTTAGGGTTACCTTCACATGAAAAAAACCCCGAGTTTGGAAGTCTGCTCTTGATGGTTGCCTGAAGAGAAAAATATTCAAGTAGCTCTTGCTCCTGAGTCTTCAATAAATTTTAGCTCCCATGTGATGGCCTAGTTTGTGCTGCTTCTTTTCATTGTCTTTTTATGTCTTTTTATTTGAGTATTTCCCATACCAAGTTTATTATAAGTTATTAATACTACTATTTTCAGAAATACCTGGCTGAGTGTGGTACTGTTCCCACTTATATGTCTTAAATATGACCATTATTTTTATACCAATCTTGCATGATTTTTAGAGATTTTCTTATGCTGTCTGACTAATATGTGAAATGCCAATATTACTTCTCACCTTTTTCAGTAAAGAAGGAAACATAAAAGTGCAAGCCAGCAAAATTATTATCCTACTTGTAGATGTTAGAACCCTCCAGGGAGTTTCAGGTTTATTACTGATGACTCACTGGGACAGCTGTGCCTGATTACACTAAATATTTGGTTAAAAACAAGTCAGAAGAATGATATTCTTCTGCAAGTCCACTCAATGAATTACAAAAGCTGGTATTGAAATCAAGGGAAAGGAACTTAAAAGAATGTTGGCTCTACTTACATTTTAAGGTTGAATCTGGCTTTCTCACAGCATTGGTGAGGAAGGCTCAGCCCTGCCTGTTATTGTTGATTCTGTGGTCAGGTGAAAGTTACAGCTGGGTAAACAAACCAACTCAAACTCTTCTGTAGGCAGAAGCCAGGTGCAAATATCTTTCAGTAAAGTCATGTGCTTTTCTGAGTTAATAAACCTGCTAAGTTCTGCTAATAGTCCCTCTTAAATTGTTTGATTTTAGAAACTGGCAACCACAACACTACAGCTTTCCTTAAACCATTTCTAGACCAAAGTAGACCTTATTCACTTATGCACGTAGTAATCTCAGCTACAACTTGGTGATTGCTGTTGTCTAACAGTTCATATTGTAAAAAATACATTTCTAATTTGTTAATTTATTTAATATGAACACTTTTTCTTTCATGTACACTCTCTGTATATAAATGTATATCTAAATACATGCACCTACATTTACATGTTACACATGGATTCATCCATATTAGCAATTCAGTTAAAACACTGCACACATAACTCTTCATCTGCAATCCTCTGAACCATTTTCCAAGATTGAATTTTGATATTAGCTGTCAAAAGAAAAACACAGGGGGAGACAAAAGGATTGATCTCACATGTCATAGAAATAGGGAAAGATCATTGGTTTAATGTTTGCTGATCCAGGAAGGCTTGAACAGCAAACCACATTTTACTTAGACATTTGGATTATCTCATAGCCCTAGGATCGAAAAAAACCTAAAGGTATAAGGAAAAAGGGAGTGAGCTTACTGATATTTTTCACCTATGAACTTGTAGCTCCTGTCCATCTTACAAGAGAGATGTAGAAATTGGTTTTCCTTTTATGGTAATGGATTTAAATTGGAACTCAACAAATTTACAATGTGAAATATACCATATAGTTTATTAGAGAATGGGAATGCTGAATGGAGGACCTCTTCCAGTCCCTAAAGCCTCTATTTATGAAAAAAACCCTCAAATATAATATTTTAAAAGGGTATTTGCATCTAAAGCACTCTTTATTTTTGTAGCTTCCTTCAGTAAAGCTATGCAACATGAAATAAATGTTTCATATCTTTTGAGAATGTTCTTATTTCAACATGATTTTGAGCATGTATAATATTGAAAATAAACACTAGTCACATTAGAGTAAGCTTTTTTGTTTGATGAGAAATTTAAAAAATCTGGACTTTAGAAATGTACTCTAAACCAGACATCCTTAACAAAGAGATCTGAAAAATATACTATCAAAATAAAATAAAAGCCCAGAAAAACAATTTAGAGTTTAGATCTTGTTTCCTTTCCTCTTTATTACTTCTTTTTATCTTTACACACAGAATTCCATTGTGTTACCTTATTTTTTTTGCAATTAGAATAGAATAGTTGTAGTAGGAAGGGATAGACCTACAATTATCATCTAGTTTAATGTAAAGTTTAAAACATGTTGCTAAGGCCATTGTCCAAACACCTCTTTAACACTTACAGGCCTGGACATCAATCACCTCTCTGGGAAGCCTGATCCAGTGTTTGACTACACACTCAGTAAACAAATGCTTCCTAATGTCCAGTTTAAACCTCCCCTGGCATAGCTTTGAAACATTTTCGTGCATCTTTGTCACTGGATCCCAGTGAGAAGAGCTCAGCGTCCCCTTTTCCACCTCCCCTTCACAGGCAGCTGCAGAGAGAAACAGGTTCTCCTCTCAGCCTCCTTTTCTCTTAAAAATAACCATTAGAGCATGGTCCAACAAAGAAAAGAATCAGGTGATCTACTAGATCTTATGTACAGTAGTATTTTTTTGTGGTAGATTTAGTGAGAACAGGTAGAAAGGAACAGCTATTACCTCTATGTTAGTTTTTGCTCTGATGTTTTAATTTTCAGCTCTTCAAACAAATAGGTAAAAAAACTTATAAATTATTTTTTATAGCTGTCTTGATTTGATATTAGTGGTTTGCATGACATTTTACTATGAGTCAGGAAACCACCATGCAGTGATATAAATATTTCTCCTGCACCATATCCTGCTGTTTTATTTCTGTACCCCTGCAAGGCTAATAAGCTCCATGATTTATTATCATCATGAGGTGAGGGTAACACTCACAAGAGACCAAAGTATTTTCCTATTTATTATACTCAAAGACAAATCATTTCCTTCACTATTATCATAATCAACTATTGACTACAAAAAACTTTTACAGAACAAGGAAAAAAAGCTACAAAGCTACCCAATGTAACTAGAAATTGAGGAAAAAACCCCCAGTGGTTTTCCAGAGCAAAAAGATGTATTAAAAATAATGGTATTTACCCTTAATTTTTTTAATGTATCATTATTTTTTTTAATGTATCATTTAAAAAATTAAAAGCAATTATATAATGTAAAGCTAACTCCAATGATTATGCCATTTTTCAAGAGTAATCCACATTATTAGTAAAACCCTATAAGAAGGGGGAAAAAAAATAAATAATTGGAAAGTCTTAAGTCCTCAAAAGTATGCATATTCAAGCAAGCTATTAAAGAAAAAATATGATGTATGCTATTATTGCCTGAAATATGAAGGAGGAATAATTTTTTTAATACATAGAATTCAGTTCTAGATAAAAGAATTATTTCAATCATCTTTGACTAAAGCAAAATTTCTGTAAGTCTTTCTTTCCTGAGGGAAAATCACCCAAAACGTCCTCCCCCAACTCCAAACCCACCACACCCCCTGAACTCCCCCTCCCTGCACAAAAATCTAAAAGAAATACTGCAAAACTTTAGGATGACAATATCTTCACTAGTTCAGGTTTCTTGTAAAGAATTTTTTGTTATTGTTTCCTGTTTTGTTTTTTGTTTGTTTGGGTCTTGTTTGTTTGTTTGTTTTTGGCCTACCATTGCAGAAGGATTAAAAACTACCACCTTGAGCATAAGAAAATCTTGCAAAGTAGCATTTTATAGACAAAAATATGGAAAACTAAGTGAGATTTCATCTTCATGAAGACAGTTGTCATTCTGTCACCAGGGCTGTGATAAGTACTTCCATAAATAATTATATAATGATAGGTTTATGGCAAAGACACACCATAGAAGATAGAAGTGTGCATGATCTTCTGGAAATAGAGCACTATCTATCACTCAAGGAAAACAGATTTGTTCTGATTTCAGAGAAAGATGGAATATAAAAACTTTGCAGTGTACATGAAAGTATTTATGTGCTTGAAATCATTTAAGTCAATTTTCTTTTTAAAAACTGCATTAAGGAAATATTTAATTCATTTTCTCTATTTTAGATTATAACTATTTTTACATTGCTGAACTTAACCCTTGAATAAATGTAAAAAAAAATTTAAAATGCTAGATTTATAACACTTTAAAATGTAGAAAGAAATTAAGTATAAGTTTAGCAAAAATATAAAATACCCTTTTCATTTTCTCCAGCTAAAGAATCTCATTTATTATAATTAATGTTGGAATATTACTTTTGTTGAAGCCATTCTCACATTAGTGGTTATACTGTTGTCACATAATCATCTGCTACAAGTTTTTTATTTCTTATGACAAATATAAAAGCTTGAATAATACAGCTATGTTGGTTAATGTGTTTCTGGAAGGTGTGCAGAAGATACAGTATCTTTGAATTTATTAAAAACCCAAAATGAAAGCAAAATCTGCTCTTCTGAAGCACAAAGACGCATCTTCACTAATACATATCACCACTAAAGGCACTGCTTTTTGCTTTAACTCCAACATTATCAGTGAGTAATCCACCACTTTATTAAAAAGCTTTAAAATATTTTTGAATATCTAGAGGGATAGTTTAACATTGTCTTAATTACAATTTTTAGCTATTTATTCATGTGTAAGAAAACAGTAATTATTACTTAAGCCTTAAGCATATTAAAGCATTCAGCAAAATAACCTTCACTTTATTGTTAGCAATAGTATTCCTACATATGACACTAAAAGTAAATTATGGCTCAACAGGTGTTTTTACCCAAGCACCTAAATTAGAAAAATTTCTCCAAATTCTAGAAACTACTCCATTGCATGAAATTTCAGTCAAAAAAGAAAAGCACTTTCAGAAATATTGCTGAAGTAGTGGAAGCTCTGTAAACTTTTTCTCTACTGCTCCAGATATTTGATGTACTTTTTAACAACAAATAACTTAGTAAGAGCTGGAAAGACCAGCAAGGCTTGGAAAGGGTCAGAGCAATTCTGTTGGAACTAACCGTTGCCAATGGCTTTTTTTAAATCAACAGGATATTCATGTAAAGCTATTTAATACAGTTCTCTCAATTCTGAGGAAAAATATTTATTTAGGAAATGAATGTATTGGTCCATATCAAACCTCTATAGCTCCTTTTTCTTCTCTTTTAATATTTTTCTCCCTTTGTTGACAAATTATGTGCTTGCAAATTACCATGAATATAGAGAGATATTTCAGAAGATGAGAGTAGTTGGAGTAAAGGTTGAACTTAATCAAACTAAAACTTGGAAGTAATTTGAAATTAGCAATTATCAGCAACTTCCCCTTTAGGAAGCTCACTGATCTTTACAAAGAACTTCCTATTCATTTTATGAAATGCATTTTGCATTTTTCATAAAGATTCTTTTTCATTTTTTCATAGTGGTTGTGGCAGAGCTGAAAGCAGAACCTAGACACTCCAGCTCCCAATATCTATTCCCAGTCATGCTGTGAAATGAATTCTTAAGCTGGACTCAAGAGTGGAAACAGCTTATTTCTTGCTGATGCAGCATGATGCAACTGCTTCCCCTGCAAAGATTTCTATTTGGCTACCTGAATTTCTGATTAATCATTGATATTTGAACATAGATGCCATTTTATTTACTTATAAATAGTTGTCCAACTTTTTTCTTTTTTTAAACCTATTATTTCAAGCTACTGTTTTACAAGCATTTCTGATTTTGTTTTCTGATTCAGCCAAGAAAGGGTCTTTGCAAGACAGATCTGATAAACTGATTAAAATAGTTCTCTCTAGTTAACTATAGTAAATGCAAAGATTTCAAAGGCTGTTCAGGTTTGGATTTCAGAGAGTAAGAATATACCAAAACTTTCAGGAAAACTCTTACCTACTAGAAAATTGAGGGAAATATAAATAAATAGTTCTGTGTGTGCTTTACATGAAAATCATTTCATAAGTATCTTATGGATCAGAGGCTTGAAAGGCACATGTGTTTGTATATTTTGCCATATATTTCATGTCACAAAACATCAGAACTCTCACTAAGGTCAGCAGCATTTAATATAATGCTAAAAAGAGAAAATGTCACATTATTTAGTAATTGACTGTATACATAAATAAGACTGAATTAAAAAATATGAAGAGTTCTTTTCAGTATAAATATTTCATTATTTTATAATAAAATAATGTAATTATAATTATCTTCATTAATAATTTCAACTTTATACATATTTTTCTTCTCTGCTTCCCAGGGGAGTGTCTTGTAGCACATACAGAAGTGCCAGCTTGCCCAACCTTATTAGGTTTGTAAAGTCACATCTGTGGAAGTTATGAAAAAAGTTATACACAAAGATCCAGCACTCAGGAACTATGAATGAAGCACAGAAATAGGGAGATATGAAAATATGTGAAGGTAAATAAAAACTATCAGAAATTTATATATGTTTATATTTTGCTTTGAGGTCAATCTAGCGTCTGTTTTTCTTATGGGGACTCTCAATAAATTCTGATAGTAATATTCTATTATATATGTGAGCATCTTGAGATTTGTAGGATTTAGACAATGTGTTGAAGCATACAGTGTTTGATCCAAAGTGTCTGTAATCCAATAAGCATAAAATATAACAGGTTTAGATATTTTCTGCAATTCTACATCTCTACTGATAGCATTAGTTACAATCTTGTCATTTGAAACTCATAAATAATGGTTTGTCTGGTTCAACAGATACTACTGCAGTTTTCATGATATCTCAGTATAAAATGCCAGTTAAAGGGAAAGCATTTGCAAAATATAGGGCCTTAAGGATGAAAATATATGTAGCTTTTTATAATGGTTGTAAATCCCTTCTTTACACAGTTATAGTAATGTGAATGAAGTTTTATCTATTTTGTTACAGCAGTATCTCAGAAATACTGTATGCTCAAATATTTTATACCTTGGAGTGGAGTGTAGTTCCTCTGCAAAAAAAAAGCAGCCATTGTAGCATCATGCTAAAGAAATTTTAGTCCTGAGTGAGATATGTAAAGGCAAGAATAACTCCAGTTTCACCTGTCTAAATGCCTATTATTTAACTGTTGTAAATTGATAATCCCTTTGCAATTACTAGTAAAAAAGATGATGCAAGAAAGTCCCACAGTGTCAGTTCTCAAGACATTTTGAGATTTTGACACCAAATTATGAGGCATAACACAGAGACTCTTTGCTCTCCAATATTTTGTCAGTGAACATAGGAAAAAAAACCCAAACATTTTAAAAGGCACTTTAAATGGAATTTCATCATATTAAATTGCTCTTTCAAGACCTGCTCGGAAACTGTATTGTACACACTTATGTGAACATATACGTGAATTTCTACAGTTGGAAATTATGGGGTTATTTTTTGAAGAGATAATCAAGGAACTGGAAAATTCACTTAATTATAGAGTTTCAAGAAATATTTGTGAGAGAAAATAATGAATCATTATGGTAAAATTTTGGAAAAATCACTTTTCTGGCAGGAGAGAAGAATTGGCTGAAAATCTAGAAGGTAGAAAAAACATTTTTTTTGTTCAACTCTGTTTTACCCTTTCTTGATGAAGAACAATTAACGTTACTTTCAGCTAATAGAGCACAAGCACTCCTGAGTTCCAATACTGTAAAGTACCACTACTTTCCAGGAGGCAACATTAAGCATTTCAGATTTTAGTATTACTAAAACACATTTTTACTTTGGGGTGAACTGATCTTGTTCACGTAAGAACATTTAAAATTAGATTAATATAAGTGCTAAGAAATATAAGAATGAATTCTGCTTTGAAGCTTAGGCAATGACTAGTGTCCTTCACTACAATTATGTGTGAAACTATTTTAATTCACTGCTGAAGTTCAGGCCTATGTGGATTTCCTCTTTCCACATACATCTAATGCTGATAGGAAGCTCCAGGTTGTGAGTAGACAGAACACTCTGCCCATGAGACATGGACTTTGTATCAGATCCTTTTACCTTAGTTGTTCTTTGCTCTCCTCTTTCCTGAGCTGACAGTCTCAACAGGATGCTAGTTAATGCTTGTGGGGGCACAAACATCTCTCCAGTAGGCAATATTCTCGTAGTGCTAATTCATTTTATACAAGCCAGTTAACTGTCACCTGAGAGTAATGCCTTTCTATCACTACTGAACTGAACTTGATTCAATTCTTTTACTATTTATCTTCACAGTAATAAACAAATTCATCTTGTCAGTACAGTTTATTTGCTTAGGCCCTTCTGAAAAGAACCTTCTAAATGTCCATTACCTGTGACAGAAAATACAACAGTACTAAACAGAGAAGACAGGTGGTAGAGAATATTATAGTTTTGTAAGTTTCTTAAGTTCCTCAACTAACATAAGATGCTTGATAACATTTGTCAAGAAACTTCAGGATAATGTCTTTATGTTTTGGAAAAGTTTTTCCCCTTAAAATTCATAGCATGAACAACAGCAAGTGGGACTCTACCTGCTAAATGCTAAAGGCAATTGTTTCCTTTTGAAGAGAAAAGCAAGAGAAAAATATTCACTTATCTAAATCTTTGGGGGCATCTTGGGTTTTTCTGCATTTTCCCATTACTATTTGTGAGATTAGATCTGACTGTGTCTCAAGTTTCCATACCTGTGCTCCTGGCAATGAGCTATGCCTCTAAGCAACATCCTTTGTTAGAAACAGTGTGCTGTGGCAGTATAGAGCCTCTCCTCTGGATTGTCATTTATAAAATCTAGGATGCATTTGACTCTCTCTTTGACTCTCACAACTATTTTGTTTCACCATTTTCAGTGAGCCAGCTTCTTATGCCACTGTTATTTCTTAAAGTTTAATTCTGCAGATATGGCCACTTCCAGTATAGGAGGAAACAATAAGTGGGGAAAATCAATTTATTATTGCCCCTTGCACACTTTTTTATATTGAATAAAAAAGACATAAAGACATTTTGGTGTAACTTAAATTTGATTTTTTCCTATCACCCTTTACCCTTCATCCTTAGTGTCATCCAAGTAGAGGACTATGGCAGAATATATTATTTTAGAATTGCTTCCAAGAAAAGGAAGATACAATATAGTGTCAAAATTATTAAATCCTGTTCTTCTTGCAGCTTTTCTCAGCCCAATGTTAATTGCTACATGCTAAATGTTAATAGCTCATGCTAAAATATGAGAGGGCTATCTGGAGCATTCTAAGAGCAGAATCAAAGTCCATGCTGCTTCTCTCCTCTGCCTCTTCAATGTATTTGTGTACAACACCACGTTGGAAAGAGAGTTTCAGGAAGGATGTGAGCCATCCAGGCAGATTCCATGACTCTTGAGTCAGTCATACTGTGCAGGTTCCTTGCATATTGTCAAATAAACAGCCATAATTTTTTTAGTTCTCTGAGATTATTTAAATATTTTTCTTATATTCTTCATATGTCATTACAAAATTTCTCTCATCATGAAAGCTTTCAATAAGAATGAAAACTTTCTTTACATATAATTAAGTAGGTCTCATTTTAACTACCTTTGCTCACCCTTTTTATTCACAAAAAATAATTTAACTGAATAGTGAAACTGCATTAAATACAATATATTAATCATGTTGTGGGTCATTGAATGTGACATCTTCAAACACAACTAAAATACTTAGATTTCTTATATTTTATAAATCAAAATACATGATAATGTTACTCATGATTACTCCTCTTTTGTCCATTTAACCCCCTTAGCCCTAGAAACCACCAGAAAGTTAGAAAGCAAAGTTAGCTATTTTATTACTCTCTCACACACTTGAATAATGTCTGTGTAGGAGATAGCTAGAACAAGCACATATCCAGAGCTGTCAATTCTACTGATATATTACAGTAATCCCCATATTATTATTGCAATACATAGCAAAATATGAAAAGAACGTTGGCATAGATTTTCTTATTCAGTAGCAGGGAATGATGGCCACTGTTAATAGAATTAGACATTGAGAGATATTAATAAAATAACATATCATGCCTATATAAGCTTATCTCTCAAATACTTTATTTAAAAAAACTAATGGGTTTCTATTCTCCACTCATAGAATAGAAGTTTCTATTATTGACTAACAGTAGAAGGTAAAATTACAACAACTCTCTTTGCCTTCTCTTTGTAATAAAAGTTTGCAATGTCACATTCCACTGATAGCAGTACCTTAATATCTCATGATGATGTGAATATCAGTGCACTGCCCCAAAAAGGGACAAATTCTCCTCTTCAAAGAAAATATGAATTAATTTGAGCAGGACAACTACATAAGAAAACCACTGACTGTGAAGCTGAAGTACTTTAAAGACAGTAGGATAGCAGGGCACAAATATCACGCACTTTTTGAATTAATGAGATTTAATTTAAAGAACCTTTTCCCAGAATCATCTCTACGGACAGTATTGGTCTTTATAGCACTATTACAATTTCAGAAAAAGACAGAAAAATCCTTGGATCCAGAAAATAAATCTGCCATAAAACCATAATGGGAGAAAACTAACATTTTGGTCAAAGATAGTCCTATGTCTTGTGTACAGGCAGTTTTAGATATGATACACTTTGATTGTTTTTCCCTTTGTGATGAAATAATGCAGATTGCTTAGGAAAAGAGCAAGTGCCCCTGTAGGGATCTTCAGGGTTGATTTGTTTCTTAGATATAGCAAAAAACAGGTTAAAGCAAGCAAGTTGGGGAAGCTCGTATGGGTACACTTGATAGCAAGAAAGCACACAAAAATCAATATAGATTATCAATACTGCTCTTCCTTCATTGCCTTTACATTTTACATTTTCTATTATCCAAACAGAAATTTACCTTTATGTATTAATTTCCTATTTTACATGTTAGAAAAAAATACAGATTTGAATAATCCATCAAAATAATTTTTTAAATTTATTTAGTAAGAGATGATTTTGTCCTTTCTAAAAAGCTGTATAAGAATTGACATCTTCTTTAAACATGAATGGCAATTGATCTACAATAAAAGATTTGCAATTAATATTGATAGAATTTATTACTCTACTCTAGAGAAAAAGAAACAACAAAAAAGCATCTTATAAAACACTGATTACTAGAATACATTTTCTTACATAATAAATGCTGACTTTTGCATTTATTATGTAAGAAATAAATCTGTTCACAAAAACTGTGTTGAAGCATAAAACTTCTGTTTTTTGGTAGTGGGGGTTTTGTGGTTATTGTTGTTCCTTACCCAAAACAAGTCAAGAAGCCCTGAATATTAAGTTACTGTACTAATAAATTGAAGCCATTTCTTAAAAATTCTAATGTATGTCTTGTTTTAGCATATGAAATGATTTTTTTTTTTTTTTTTACTTATTCAAGACATTTGAGTTGGCATTCACATCAAATGCTGTGTTGCTGCTAAGGCAAAAAAGGCAATATAGGTGATACCATAGTAATATTCAGAAATATTTAAATGTCTGAATTCATATTATGCTTGCATTTAAATCCTCTTGTCATCATAGAAATTGTTCCATTGCTCTGAAAATCAGTTATAAACTATAAATATAAAATAGAATTTTCAGAAGTACAGATAACATATATCATACAGGAACTTCTAATTCCTTTAAATACCTCTCTGTAGATTTTGATATAGTAAACTTGCATTTATGTTTGCTAAAATACATAAGAGATATACTCACTTGCCTTCAATTTTTAGTGTTTAAAACTTTTGAAATAATAACTGAATAAACTTTTTATACAACAGCAAATTTTAGTATGGGTACAAATAAACATATTCTCATTAAAAAATTCCTATGTACTGTTCCTTTACAGACTAGGCACCTTATTTTTCCTTTGTCCAGTCCAAGAATAATGGGACACACAATTACTTTCAAAACCTTCATTGGAATAAAGATATAATAATAGTTGCATGCAATGGAAACTGGACAAATTTGAATATGTAAATCCATAAAGATTACTAAATGCACATTATGTGGCTCAGGGAATCAGAATTCCCAGCTGTTGATATATAGAAGACTACTTGGAAAACAAATCAGTTTATTTGTCCTGCTATACTGGGCACATTATTTTGGCCACCAGATGATCTTTGGTCTGACCCTATACATTACTTAAATTTTACAAAAATAATATAAAACTTAATTTTTGCCGAAATTAAGACAAATTACCCCTATGTTTTGGATCTTCATTATACTTGAAGATTTGAAGGGATAGAAAGTGTTGTCCAGAAAACAGAAGAATCTGTGATTAAAGCCAACTGGGAAATACAGTATGTTGAAAGGACTGATTGGAACAGAGGAAAAATAAATTTCCGTTGAATCTTTGCATTAGATTTTTTTCAGGAAAGAGCCTGCCTTGGATGCAAAGGTTGCTAAATATTCCATTCATAAACCAGATGTCTGTTCTTCCTTGAGTCTGTAAATTTTGGAATGCATTTTGCCTTCCATCTACATTGAGGACTGCGACAGTTTCAAAGGGAGTTCTGCAATCTGCATCAGTGGGAGGCTGCCTGAGCTAGCAGCTGGCACGGAAGACTTGGACAAAAGCCTAACTTTACTAAGTCAGTTGCAAAACCTTCATCAAACTGGAAGTTGATGTTCAAATTATTACTTTTTGAGGGGTGCACAATGTTTGGATCAATTCGCAGCATGACAGTGGACATACTGCTTTACTTTCTGATCATTTAGTTTTCCACTTGTCAGTTTAGTATGTTCGTTCATATCCACCTCAGTGAATTGATTTGAAATTCATAGATGAGGCAGGTTATATAACTGCAACTGTCTAGATCTCATGAGTATTTGCAGTGAGAACTGACTCACTGAGATGTGTACAAGTGTGCACACCCACATGCACATACAAACCCTTCCCTCACTGCTTCATCCAAACAGATATAACTGCCGGTGTGGTTCTTTAAAAATCCAAAGTCTTCCTCCACCTTAAATTTTTGGTTAAAAACTGATTAAATATAAACATGGAGTTCCTTTTTTAAATGGTAATAAAAGAAATCAAAGATTTAGTGCATGGCATTTCAAGTTATCTGCTATCAATAGGCTATTTTTAACAGTGGTGAACAGTCATTGCTCTGTGTATTTTCTTTTTAAGAGCAGGATACTGAAATCAGGAGTGGAGGCAGAAATCCTATAATATGTTTTTCAGAAAAAAGGCATATGCTATTCACACAGCAGCACAAAAGGAGCTAGAACAATAACAATGGGAGAGCAACAGAGAGAACAGGAAGAGCCATACAATTCTATTCAGAAAATCAGAGAAGTGCTGAATAATTTGCTTTGCTACCAATGTGTGGGGGTGGATTTCCAATACAGAAATATGCATTTCTTCTTTGATTCCAGCAGATCCAATCATATGTTCTCTAAGCAGTTAAAATCCTGATCAAGCAGAAAACCATTCACAGCAAACTCAGGTACTTTCATGAGCAGAACAGAGGAGTCGTTGATATTTGTCTGGACAGTCAAGGAAAATAGAAAAGGTATAAAAAAATGTGATTCTGTTGTCTTCAATGAGAGCCAATTCTGATCGTATTTGGTGTATATTTCAGGCTTTACTTTGCACAGTGCATTTGAAGTACAATGTAAACATAAAATAGCTAATATATAAAAATATCTATCAGCACAAGGAATTTGCCACAAATCATTTCTATTACAAGTACATATACATAACACTTCAAAATACAAGTAATTCTTAAATAACACGCACAATACAGTTTTGAAACTTAAAGTATTAATGTGCATCTAGATTATCAAACTTATTCTCTGTTGAAAAAATTCACAGACATACATACTGGGATGGGTAAGTTGATCTAAAGGAACACAGTAAAAGATTAGAAATGAAAAAAAAATCAAGGAGAAAAGCAGCCAATATTCTTCTCAGACAGGTTCCCTGCCTTACATAAGACTGCACTAGTGTGTCAGGGATTCCTGCACAGTTTGTCTTCTGCCTTACAAGCTAGGCTTTTTTTCTCTCTTATGAAATGTCTTTCCACAGATCTTATCAGAATGCTGTATCCTCAAAAAAAAAAACTGGTTCAAGATATAATTCATCACTGAATATGTATGTGTTCCAACACATTACCCATGTATGTTGCTAGTGTTACAAAATCCAAAATTCGTCATGTGCCTAATTATAGGTTAAGATTCATCAGAAACAAGGGTAAGAATTCTTATGTATTTGTATTATATAATAATTTTTGCAGCACTTTCTTGTATTTTGGGTTCATGCATGCAGAGTTATATTTAAGAAAAAGTAGAGGCAGCAGAGATGACAGAATAAAAAGAAACTGACCAAACAAAAAAGTCACTGTTACTGTGTAACCATTACATTGAAAACCTTTACTGACTCAGCCTCTCAGACGGACTACTTAAATCAACATTTTCAGGACACAGTTTTAAAACAAAATTATTCTCACGCAATTTGAGGATCTGAATTCAAAAGGAAAGAACATTTGAAAATAATAGGAACTGCAAAAATGCAGTCATTCTCTGGAATAAGTCAATGAGTATCTTTTTGACATTATACAATGAGGAGAGTTAATTCTTCAAGAACATTAAGCTGTGTTATTTGCACTACAAAAGATAAAGGAAAATAGATTCTGTAAACACAGGTTCTCTAAATTAATGTATTCTTTTCTTCACACTTTCGTCCGAGAACAGATTAAGAATCTATTTCACAAGCAAATGTGAAAGAATGCTTTTATAGATAAAATTAATTACATTTATTAATTGTCAAAATTCACTTAGCATTTTCAAGCCATCCTTTCATATATTATGAACCCCTTCTTTATACTGATGGTGGAACTTTGACTCTTGCAGTCTAAATCTGAAATTGTAATTGAAAACAGAGCATATTATCTGACTATGTGAACCAAGGTAATGCACTTCTCTTCCCTGGCTTTTATTTCATGTGTCAGTCAGAGAGTAATTTATCTACTGATTTCTTTGTGGGAGTAAAGTAACTGAATCACAAAAATTCTGAGCTCCTTTTTAAGCTCTGCTTCTTATTTTATCTGTGACTTCATGTCACTTAATCTTTCTTTACTCCATTTCCCCCTGCAAAAATGGAATCTGTAAACCATTCCTTTATTTTCCTTCTTTCACAGAGATGACTGCTCTTCTCCAGCCCTATTTGATATAGAAACATGGGCTAACCTAACTTTCTGTGCTGCAGATCAAAGACATGTTCGTGTAGAAGTACCTGAGCTAGCTTTAAGGCAGAGATCTCAGGTGTGGCACACAGTTTAATTAGGACTGCATGGAACCAAATCTCGAGGGAAGATCATACAAGCCATAACCTGCAGTGCTGCAGTTTCACCACTGTAGGTCCTCTAGCTAAATTAAACAAAAAATAAACTGATTAGGCCACTACATGCATAAATAAACTGTAGGTGTGCAGAACTCAAGGGGTAGGGAGAAGGAATATAATGAAATATTTCTGAGAGCAAGAAACATGAGAGAGACCTAATAGAACCAGGTGAAGGGAAATGAAACAGAACAATGAAAGCTCTGTTTAAAGATCATATCTGCAATAACATAGGAATTAGTATGAAAAGGCAGTCTTGTCCATTCTTCAGGTTTTGAGAATATATATCCAGCTATCCCTACTTTTGCTAGAAGAAGATTTATAACCTTCTTCTAGGAAGATTTATAATTCAGAGGAAAGGCAAACTATAAGGAAAAATAACAATCTATAGTATTTAAAAATTAAAATTGAATACTTCCATGATCTTTCTCATAATAGGAGAAAAAGGAATAGACACTAAAACAGTTAAATAAGAGTTAAAAAAAGCAAACCCAAAACAATTTTGTTAGCCTTCAGAGGATTTCACTGTTGAAAGACATTCTTCCGGCCAGTAATTTGTCTTGTGGTAAATTAGTGGGTTTTTAGTACTATTATTATTATTATTATTTAGAAAATCACATCCTGACTATTAACTGTTGGGGTCAGGAAGAGAAGTAATTCTGGAAGTTTCTGTCACAGAGTTTTTTCAAAATATTCTTTTGAGTTGTATTAGGAATGGTCAGAACTAGAAAGCTATGACAAAAGACCAGGAAACTAATTTACCATGGTAATGTATTTGCCCTTGATATACAAATATGAATGTAATGGAAATGTTCTTCAGAAAATTATTGTGCAATTTACATTAAGACAGTACCATTTTAACAGTAAAATCAGAGAAGGCTGCACATATCAGCAGAATTTCTTTGCAAGGAAAGCTCCAAGGGCAGGGGATAAATTAACTCAGAAGTTACTTTTGGTTGTGCAGCTTTTACTAATTAAAAAGATCTTTGCTTACTGAATTTTCACAGTCAATCTGCTAACATTTTTTTTCTTTTTTTTTTTTCTCCCACATCTGACACCACAGCTAATCAGCAGAATAAAACTTCAATCTACATCTGACAGTCATGTAGGCTGGTGGGCAATGTACACCATATTCTAAGAAAATCAACCCCCTTATCCATTTTTTCCACTTTTCCAATGTTTTATTCTCAACTGAGAAAATGTAAATAAACCCTTAAGAGCAAACAGAAAGTTGAGTTTCCTATATACTCTGCCTGTAAACGGAATCTTTTAAATTTGCCTTAACTGTAAAGATTACTTGTTTTCCTTAGTCACCTAGGCTTGAAAAAAAAAAAAGAAGGAAACATATTGGAAGTTTTCATGTACTGTGCTGAAGATTATTATTTCAAATTCTAAAATGAAAGGAAATCCAAAGCAATTAATTATAACTGCATTGTTTCACACCAACCAAAATTAAATGGTAAATATTTGAAGTAAAAATTAATAACCAAGATAATTTCCAAAATGCTGTTTCCATGAAAGATCTTCATAAAAATCCAGTATAAATCATTATTAAATCCTAACCTAGCCAAATACTGCAGATTACCTAGATTCCAATTAAATGTGACAAATGAATACTTGACAGACTTCAATTTCAATTCTATTTCTGTCAGAATGATCCATTAATATTGAAGACTACATTATCAGAATTTAAACAAATCAATAGTTAAAATGCAAGTGGTCTTAAGAGTCATATGACAGAAAATTCTCACTCAAATGTCAGGTAATACATATATGAAGGAACAAAAGTACATTCCATCCTGATCCATCATTATTTATAGATTATTATTAACAGAAATTTGTGGAGTAAGATGAAATGCCACTGTTGAAATCTTGTCTTTAAAACGTGACAGCAAAATCCAGAAATCTGTACAGTATAATTTTCACCACAATATCACCCACCTTTTAAAGGTGTCTGTTCAAGGTTTTATAGAGGAGGAAATCCTGATTCTATGCATGTCTTACCATACAAAATTTTTTTACTGGAGACTTTTTGTACATTCACCATGAACTAGTGTATTTATCTACCTCAATGTTTCTAGCTAATAATTTTAGAATACTATTTTCAAAACCAAATCCAAAAATTTCATCCTACCAAATAAAAAAGAAACTATTTTCAGAAAAAGAAGCATCTGAAATATTTTAGTTATTAGAATGCAATTCCAGTTTTTGCATCAATATGAGAATTTAAATTATTTTGCTTTAACTAATGACACTGCTCAAGGACTTTTTGTTTTCAATTGCACGTCAGTTAGTGCGATTTTTTTTTTTCATTAGCTACCAAATACATTAAAAATTATATTAATTTCTGATTCTACAGTTTCTCCAGCATGATCATGCATATCCTATGTTAAAATACTTCCTGAATTCAAAATCTCTTGTCTACAAATTCTCTATATTGCTGGACGTCCAAGGGAGTTGATGAGTTGTTTAATTTAACATCCTAAAAACAAAATCTCACTACAAAACAGACAATAAAATTATCAGCCCAATTTAGGTACAAACTCTACAAGCTTTTTTTCTGACATTTTTTCCAGTAATACCATTATCACTTTTTCCCCCTACCACATCCCCAGAAAAATGAAATGTAAACAAATATATTCATATAAACAACCAAGGAAAATATATAAATGCAAATGTATAAACATACATAACCTAATATAACTTTAGATGGATAATACTGTTTTCCTTTTTAGTAAATTAATTTTTTTTGCTATTGGGATATATACTTCAAGCATATGTAGACTGCTGTAGCCATTCTTCAGCATTACACACCAGATTTGGAAACATCTTATGAAAAATAACATCGTTTTAATGGGTTGACATGTCTATCTCAGACAAGACAAAACCCCAAGAATAATTATTCAGTATTGCAATCTCTGAAAAACTAACATGCACTTAGCCAAACTAATTAATTCATTCTATAACAAAAAAAGACACCACCCTTCTTGTACCCACCTATTAAAATTAAATTAGAAAACCCATTATTTCTTTAGTTATCAAAAATCTGTACACTTTGACTTATACTAATTTATTTTGTTGTTTATGGGAAAATGAAAATACAATGAAGTCAGTCTCTGACTCCATAAAACTTTAGATCAAGGCCAAAAAGTGGAGAACAGTGAAATATTTGCATTTTATAAAATGCATTTCAAAATGAATAAAGTCTTTTTTGTTTTTTAATACTGAATAGTTTTAAAGAAAAAGAAAAACAACCTAACCTGAGACTTATATTAATATTTTTTTGTTTCTAATAATAGGAGAGTTACTATGAAATAAATAAGTATTTAACATTTTCCCTTTCTACATAAATGGACACTGAATTTAAATGAAATGTTGTAAAAGTACTGTCCAATACAAAATGTGAAGAAAAGGAAAGTAATATTCTTCTAATCTGAATAATGAAGAATGGACTTGACACTGTGTTTTATTTTGAAAACAGTCTATATAATGTTTTTGGGGAAAAGAGAATTCTCTAGAGTGGGGTTTTAAAATACTATTTTCTTTTCCTGATGCTGTATATATTGCATTCTGGGAAATTTCCTAAGTAGGTTTTGAGTCAAAAATGGAAGGAAGTGAGGCTATACATGTCCTTTATGGTATTTTATCTAAAATGAAAAGTATATAATTTTATTCAATTACCATTTCCCCAGACCTCTACTGATATTTTTTTCAGTGTTTTAACCGGTTCTGCAGCATAGATTTTAAGTAATGTAAAAAAAAAAAGCTGTTTTAATTAGTGTTGTTATGTTCCATTATTTTGTATACCTGCATTTTAACAAACTTTAAAATCAAATAATTACAATATTAATTATTTAACATATTTATTTATGGTTTTGGACTGACCTTTCAAAAGTCTACTTAGTATCACTTGCTAGTGAGATTATGTGTGTGAATGTTGTGTTTGCCCCTACCATTTTCCATATGCTCTGCCTCACCAACACTGCCATCCGGCGTAGTCCTTTCGTAGTTGTCCTCTGGGAGTGGAAGGGCACCCAGTCTTGGCCCTGATGAACTCTTACTGCTTGGTGTTTCTGACTCCTCCAGACCGCTGTCATAGCAACTCTGCAATGACCCTTGATGCGGGTCCTGAGGCTGACTCACAACAGAAAACGTCACTCTACGAAACGGCTGCAAGAGAAAAGATTCTGAATGTCACTGCAAAGTTCAGTCTTTGAACAACTGATTCTCAAAACACGACTTAAGCAAACTAATATTTTAACATTTACCAATTAAACAATTTTGTCTACATTTAAGCAAACAGAAAGTACAGTTCTTAACATAAATGGCCAGTGGATAGAGTATTCATGGAATTTTACTGTAATATGTGGTCAGAACCTTCACACAGTTTATCATAGCCTCCTTTTGAATGGCTACAGGGACTAAGAAAGCTGGTTATAATTATTTATAAATTTTGTACAGCTTCTCTATCAATCAGTGATAATAGGTTGATCAGAATTAATATCAGACTGCATAAAGGTACTTGACAGTGTGGGCACATGTATGCATAAGGTTGAGTGGGTGGGTAAAAGTGCTCATCTGTAAACTATATTGTGTGTATTATGAACATAGCAACCCAACACACCCATAAGATTTCTATAAAATCACTACCTGTGTTTCTGACAGCTAGTTAACATGGGAAAGGAGGGAGGGAAAAAGCAAAAAAAAAAAAAAAAAAGAAAAGGGACAAAAAAGTCTCTTAGGTCCTTTGCCATAAAAGCCAGTACCTGGAGACAGGGTGTGTTGCCAGCTGACTTAATAAAGCCTTTAAAGTACCGAAAGCACAGCTGACACAACATGCTTCCACTGGGACTGTACAAACATGGATTGTTAGAGATTTGTATTCATTCAAAATGACAGATATTACTGTTGCTCTGGAAGCCTACATGCTGAACCCTGGCACCAATGAGAATCCCAGGAAATGGAAGAATCAATCCCTCACATTTCAGAGGACGCTGAGGACATGCAGGATTTTCAGTGAGAAGTTAGGAGACTCTCTTAGGATTTAAACTACACTCAAGCAGCAATGATACATTTAAAATAATTTAATGATACATTTAGAGAACTGTGGAAAAATGTCTGTTCTAGAAAGCACCTTTTGAAAAAAACACCAATAGATTCATTTTATAAAACACCACAGAAATTTTCCTGTGTTTAAAATGGGGTGTCTGACAGTGCTATTATTTTTGGCTTCAGATGTGTTTCAAGCCCTATGTTAAAATGAGACATAGGCATACATCACTCCCAATGGCAACTGTAGTCACTATAGGATGGAAATATATATGCAGGCCAGAAGGGAGAAAACAGCAACTGCAACCACTCACACAAGCCCTGAAGAACAGAAGTCCACATCAGGTTTACAAGTAGAGGGGTAGGTGGAGGTAGTTTCATTTTGAGGATACAAAATTCTTTTGAGGGTACGAAACTTTGAAGATATCAAGGCACTTAGTGTTGATGGTAGACAGGCTGGACAACAAATATGATACTAAACCTTCCTGGCATGAGTAGATCAAAAGTTTAAACAGGTGGGTTACCAGAAATACTCTACTATAACTGTTTGATGGACCAAAACTTCATGCAATGAGATACTGTAATCTCTAACTATACATGAATTATAGTTATGGGCCAATGACACAAACTGTGAATCTCCAAGATTTGAATTCACTTAGAACATCCCATAGATTATTGCTGAATATCAAACTATTTTGGCAGTCACATTTGGATCAACTGAGCTGTGAGAGAGGCCCTTTGGCATCTACACACATCAAACTCAAAGAGTCATACTAGGTTTCCTTACTGGCTCAACCTCAAATTTCCTATAGCAGAGTCTCAATCCTTAAAATAATTTAGTCATGATGCAATTACCATATAAAAAAGTAACAGCTTGAGCTGGTACCTCTGAGGAGGGACCCTGAGCAGAGAAAATCATGGGGTTTTATACTTTCATAGTCTAACAGCATGGAAGTCTTGGGTTCTTCAGTTTCTGCTCTGTCTCTGATTGTCTGGTCACCTGTATGGGACAGGTCCCCATGTCCTTTATTATGCAAAGGGTTAGTAGTCTATGGCCTCTTGCCTGGGGCTCCCAATGCCCAGAGCTCCCACTGCAGCTCCTCACCAACCTACTTGCACTGACTGCATTCCTCAACACCAGAAGGACTTTGTATCATCTACAGTTCCTGCAAGAGCAGTGATGTAACTTAAAAGGGAATTAGAAGAAAAAGTCATCAAATATTTGGAACTTTATGTTCCATTTCTTATTGATTTCTTGGAAATCAGACTCAACTAGATCACAAGAAATGAGCACCTGTTTATCACATCTGTAGCTACCAAGTTATCTAAAATAAGTTCTGGAACAAGCTATAAATATTTAGGAGCATCCTGTTCATTTTCACATATTCTTTGAAAGTTATATGCCTTACCTAATTGGCATGTAGGGAAGATGGCAGATGCAAAGTTGGGCTGTTTTATAGCTGAGGCTGAAAATTCCCTAAGAACATACTACTACAAATCCTTGAAACTAAAAGAAATGGGATGTATTTTTACTATGTTGTTAGTAATAGTTTTTAAACAGATCTTGGTGTTGATATTGCTTTTTTCTTAAGTGCTGTACTGAATAGGAATTATCTAACACAAAACTAACACACAGAATATTCAGTTCAGTAGAGCCAGTTCAGCCCTTTGCGCAGAATATCAATGAGGATGACATAATGATGATAAAATTCTTTCTGAAAGAATGATGTGCATGTTAATGGCTATTTTGCAAGATTTATTGCACTTTTACTTGCAGTATAAGCATCAGAATTCTGACCTTTCTATTGCATTGCCTCTGAGAACCAGACCTTCTCAGGCAAATGTATTGCAAGTTTTGAATGCATCCGGCCCCATGAAATAACATCATGGCCTGTACTTTTCCAATAAAAAGAAATAGACTTGCATTATAATATATGTCTATTACCTGCATAGTTAGAAACACTCCATGTGATTAATATAAAGAATTTTAAGAACAAAAAAATTAAATATCTGTATTGCAGTTGACTGTTTCCCACATGTCATCATCTCTGATGTGTGAATTACCATATAGCTTAGACAGTATAATCTGGATAAACATTTGTCATAGCAGAACTACCAGTTATAAAAGATATTGAGTTTTTACATACTTGGAATATGTGGGCTAAATGAACTATGGCACCTCATTTTTACACCCAAAACCCTAGGACATCTTAGAGATAAAGTGGATAAAAACACAGCAGTATGGGATTGCTCTAAAATGCCTCTGAAAAAAAAACAGTACATGCATGTACATGTTACTGTTCATGAAACTCACAACAGTCCTTTAATTGCTACCAATAAGAGCATTTAAGTTAAATGAGTTTAGATCCCTATGAACTTGGTTATGAACACTAGAAAATTAATACATAATAAGCACCACTTATGTATTAGTTTCTATTAATGCAATAAGTCCCCTCCAAAACCAATAACTTTCTTCATATACTCTAATCTTTGTTTATATCCTAATCTGTAAAACAGTTGAGGTTTCACATAAAGCTGCATATTAGTGAAAAAAAAACAAGAGAGAAAAATGATAAATACAAACATTAATACTTACAAAAAAATATTGGTAGAATGCTTGTCTTATGTATTTATTGCCATGAAAAAAATAAGAACAGCAAGCTCCACCTTAACAAGCAAAGACAGACTATATACTAATTTTTTTCTACTCTTTATAAAATTATACCATCAATTTCTCAGAAAAATTGACATGAGAAATTTTCCAAGAGTTTTGTGGAGTCATGGGCTGGTGACAGACACATGACATGATGTTTCAGCACGGGCAGATGGTAGATTGCTGCGACCATCCTGAAGCACTCCCATGAGGAGAACGCTCCACCAAGCACACAGCAAATACCACACTCACACGCAGCAGCTGGTTGTCTAAGACAGCAGAGGCAGGAACAGTCTTTGCATAGGTTTCCAGTGATAGTTTATTTCACCAACACGATGAAAGCATCCAGGGACACAGACACAGGTACAGGGTCCAGGACTACGTACTAGTAAAAATGGGCGAATCCAAAAGCAACAACCAATCACCTGAAGGTGTGAACAGGAAAAGGATTACAGTGACCAATAGGGAAACACAAGGGTAAACTGACAGGGTACCAACAAGGGTAAAAGGAACAAAGAAACTGCTCGAACCTTGACCATATATGGTTAACAGGTGGTTGAACAGCCAAGGGGCCAACAGGGATAGTGGCACTGGGGTTGATTAACAGCATTGCTGCAGTGTGGTTTGATTTAGCCAGTTGGTTTTATTAATGTTAGTTATCTTTTATGCTCCCCCATTTTTCCCCTCACAGTTGGTTTGATCGAAGTTGTTTACCCCAAAAGTTCCCACCATTTGGCTCCCCAGTTATCTGTCATCTTCTTACCTCTCTGTTTTATCCTTATTTGGTTCAATCAATCAGAGTTTGTTCATACTCTTCTGGTTGTCAGTCCTGTAACCACCCCTAGTTTCTTCAAGAAAGTTCTCTATCAATCACCCCAGTTTAGCTTTTCTATTTGTCCCCTGACCTTGTGCCTACTCCCGTTATGTTATCATAGGTTGTTGTAATTGGTGTTATCCTTCTCTGGTTTATCCCCATTGGGCGAGACAGGTTTGCACCCACCCCCTATTTGAGTTGCTGTAATCTTTGATTTCTTTGGCATTTGTTCCTGCACCCACCCAGAGAGCATCTTTGTTCTTGCCCCACCTGGGGAAAATAAAGACTCTTTGGGCTAGCAGACAAGTGTCCTTGTCTCATCCCTTCACTTCCTCTCATCATGTGGAGCTACCGAAGCTGCACAACCCATGCCGCAGCACTCAGCACCACCAGGTTGGCAGATGCCATTCCCCTGGGGTGTCCTCACTTTTGGTGGCCACCTGGCCTCACACAGGCAGTGCCAGCTGGCTCATTCCATCTGCCCGAGGTCGTGGCAGGTAGTCGCCAGACAGTATGTACCAGTAGTCCATGGGAGAGGTTGAAGTTCTAAGGGACATTCCTCCAGGGCATAGCCCCAGGAAGTCTAGCAGGCCCACAGGCCTCCAAAACACAACACTGAGTCCTTAGCAAACAGCAATGAGTTTAATCTGGCTTCCCTTTTAACAGGGGTTTTGGATTTCCCAGGCTCAGATAGCTGACTGGATGGGATCTCTTTCCGCCCAGCTCTCTGGCCAGTGGTGTATCTGCATCTCAGCTAGAACAGGGATGACTGTGGTCTTTGCTTGGGTTTGAATGTAATCTATTCCAGGCTTATTCAGGGACTTGTTTTCTTCTAGGCTGATTGAGTTTAGGGGGCAGCTTCAGGTCAGCTGCAATGCATTATCCAAGTGCTGACAAATTAAGGCACCTACCTATGAGGGAACAATGTTTTGTTTAGCTTCATTGATTTTCAATGCACAACATTAATCCAGCTGTATCTATCACCACTGTGAATCAACATGGTAAAGTAACTTTTACCCAAAGAAGTCCACAATTGTTCAATTTGTCTATCCCAGCAAAAAAGTAACTTTAAGCACTTATTATTCCTTTAGTAGGGACTTAAAATATTCAGGTTTAGTAAGAAGACCATAAATTTAATAAGAAGACTGTAGGTTTGATAATTTTCACCCTCAGAAAACTGATATCATCTTTTCTGAGAACAGCATATGGTGTTCTTCCTAATTGTATCTGACCTTGGAGGTGAACAGATCACAGACAAAAGATATACCTTTGCATTATACCTCAGTGGTAAATCTACATTTCTTCCTTGTTTCATCTGTGTTTCTTAAATGGGATAGTTTCCTTTCCACTCATCCATAGAACAAAAAACACTGTAATGCCAAAGACATACCCTTCCTGCTATGCATAGTAACTGAGCTTTATTAATTATTCTATGGTGCAATTCTGGTATAATTTATCCCTATCCAAGATGGAAACTAAAATTATATTTTTAATACATGAAGAACCCTAGTTTTGGAGGTTGACATTAGGGACAGAGTTTGGCCAGACTAGATAAAAAACAATATATCCATATAGCTCCACAAGGCTTAATCGTGACACTTTTTCACCATTATGGGAGATTTTTTTTTCATATCCCAGATTTTGAAGTTTTGCATTGTAATTCCTGATATTTCACACTGCTCATGGATCTTATTCTTTCATTATTTCTCTATATCTGTTGCTATCAACATTATAAACATTCTTCAAAAATGTTGGTACATTTGTACTGGAGTAGTGGGGTGACAGAGTAAATATTTTTTGCATTTAATTATTTAGAGAATTAAGTTTGCAACTATCAACCATTTCTCAGCCAATTACCCCACAACTTATTCTGTGTACAAAGTGTATGCACTAAAGTATAACTATTTTAATTGCTTAACACTTGGACAAAGATAATAAGGTTTCCAGGCCTTCCTGTGATCACAATACCTAACAGCTAGCTGGAGATTATCTAGTCCAACTCTCCTGCTCAAAGTGGAGCTGGCTAGAGCACTTTGCCTTGGGATCTGATCAGGGTTTTAGTATCTTCAAGAATGGAGACTTTGTGACCTTTCTGCGCAAGATGTTCTGTGATTTTGCAACTCTAAGAGTAAAGGAAGTTTCTCTTAAATTTCAATGGAATTTCTGTATTTTCTGCTTGTACCAAACATTAAAAGCAGTGGTGATGAGTCAGGCCTAAATAATATAATTCTTGTTAGCTTCAGAAAGTCAATCAATGTCAAGCTGATTTTAAGACTAATACAGTGACTCTGAAGTGTGCACAGGGTAGACCTGAAAAACAGGCAGAAGAGAGGCATCAACTGATCACATAAATTCAAAGTGTTTCTTTAGCACTTGAATTTTGATACAACATGTCATTATCCTTTTCTTTCTATTCATTCTTAATTGCTGGAAGCTTGTTGGAAGACAAACAAAATATTAATGAATGATTCCTATTCTGCATGAATAGTTTCAACCCACACAAATCTTTTCCCTATTCAAATCACATATTTCCTCTGTTCTAAACTTCTGTCATTGCAGCTAATATAAAATTGGCAGGAAATTAAATTAAACAGGCATTATTTTTTCAATGGGAAGTCTGAAACACCTGAGATTAGTATTAGATTAGCAGGCTAAAAGAGGAGAAAAATGCTGATATTACAGCTCTGTAGCAGACATTGCCTGTGATGAACTGTAATTAGCTTATTTTCATTTATTTTGGTTTCTCTTTTATTAACTTTTCTCACAGTAGTGGTATTCTGGTCATGAACCAGAAGTGCATTTTGTTGTTCTGTATAAAGTTGAAATATGCATCCACTAATATCTATTTGTTTAAGCCCAAGGCTACATGTTAAGATCTGCTATTCATGGATAATATTTCATAATTCATTTTACATTATAAATATCATAGTGTAACATTCAAACATATTTTTTCTTTTTGAGCTTAGTGCTTTTCTCAAATATATTCTGTTTCCTGTTATCCAAACTTCCCTTTCTGAATCACAACAAGGACTTTTGAGCAGGCCAAAATTATTTTTATTCACCTAGGTACATTCATTAAGTAAATTCCTAATAATTTTTGTCTCTAAGTAAACAAATAAAAGGCATTCCTTTATTTCAGTGTATATCACCAAAGAACCAGTAATATGAAGAACATCTCTTACTCAAAGATACTCTCAAAGATAAAATACTCTTTTGTGCGAGATCTCCATATCAAAATACAACACACAAGCTTCTTTAGAAAATTTAGACAAAATCTTAGAAGGCCTGTAGGCCAATGTTCTTAGCACATCACAAGAGTTCTTGCTTGCTATTGAAATGTAAGCATATAAAAATGAAGAATAAATGAGAATCTCATCAGAGACAGTAAAAATAATTTTAGCATACTCTTTTGACTGCTCATTAAATGTATTTTTGTTATCACTTCTGTGTCCAATTGTTTGAAAATTATAAACACAATGCATCTTTGATGCTGAAGTGCTCTCCTATTATTCTGCTGCAAAATTACATGGATGAAGTAACATTTTCTCTTACCAAGACCAATTACAACATGAATTAAGATTTTTATATCTCTTTCAATTTTCTTAAAACAGAAGGTTTTCCTATATCTTTCATGAAGACTAAACAGAAATTCAGTGTATCTAGTATTTTTTTTCTGAACTTGATGCATTAGATTCCAGTAATCTACTCTTTCTAATAATCTCCCTCGAAATCTTCTGAACACTTCTTTGACTCAAATTTATTATTAAAACAGTATAGAAGTGTTCTTTTAGCTAAGTTCCAATATGTGGTACTATTCACTGCTTACACTTTCACATTCTTGACTTATGTTCTCTCAAACTTTTCAGTGATATTATCTTTTGCTGAAATATTTGGGGAGCCTTTTTTTCCTGGAGAAGTTTGTTTTGTTTTCTTTGGTTTTCAGCAAAGAATATGCTGCCTGAAACTACTCCAGGGATATTGGTTCACAGAATATTGTGTCTCTTGGCTCCTGTCTTTCAGCATGAGAAATCTTTATCTTTGCTATGCTGTTTCACTAAAGTTTTTAATTGGCTGAAAACAAACAAAACTCTAATTTGCCATCCTACCAGCTCAGTCACCCAAATGTTTGGGTTGTGAACATCATCGTTTTCTCTTGAATCTGGAATATTATTCAATAATTTAATGTGTAGAAAGGAAAAAGAATATACTTCTTAAACTTAGAATGGAGGAAAGCCATTTACACTATATTTTAGTTCACCAAAGGTATAGATGACAGAAATGAAATCTCCTTACCCCCAAGTTTGTACTTTGCTATCCTTGGAAGAAGTATCAAGAAGCAAATACATTGGACCCTTTTGGATCAAACCCCAAAGCCTCCCTAGATGTCTTGGACTGCCTCCCTAGACATCTTGGACTAAAAGGAGCTCAGTTCACAGTATCAGACAAGCTACTCCACAGTGAATCTCCACAAAATGCATATAGTATGAAAATAATTCTCAGAGCCCAATGTTCCACCATTCAAATCAATTCCTCTTGAGCCATTCTATTTGCTACTGTAGACAGAGACAATTTTTAAAAATTGCTTTCTCTTTGTTTTATTTCTCTGCTCAGAGAGGCTGCAAAGATTCTGCAAAGGAATCTTTGCCAGAATGCTACTGAAAGCAGACATAGATAGCTAAAGCATATATGAACCTTTCAACACATGAAGCCTTATTATTAGCAAATCACTGATGCACAAGTAATGTCTTCTATCTAATGTAAAATATTATTCCTGCTGAGATGAAACATTTTGAATAAATTGAAAATACACAAGAGTGTTCTGTATAGAAATTATTAGCTAAAAATATATTTAAAAAGTTACCATTAGAAAAGTTTTGAATTATTAATGCATACATTGAATCAAAGTAGAAATTTTTGTGCCTTATATCTCACCTATGTGCTGTCATTGTTAAAAAGGCCAATCATTAATATTATTAATATAAAAGGTATTTATGGATATATAACAGAGGATGTCCATGTCCAGAACTAAACTCCAAGCATTTTTATCTATACAGCTACCTTGTATAATTTAAACTACTGATAAAGATGTGAGGCTATTTGTTAATTTACTTATTTTTTCATATTTCATATAGAAAAAATACTTTAAAAGTATTTCATTACTGAAAAAACAGGATCTGTATTTTCTTCTATTGCAAGAAAATGTTTGAATTGCAGTGGGTATTTCAAAATTAAAATGAGACATTTAGCTTATAAGAAACTAATTGTTGCAAAAATAACCAAAATTAAAGAACAATATGGGGGTTTCTTTAAATTTATAAATTATAAACTTACTGATATGAAGCTATTGCTGCCTCTTTTCTACTATGGCCATCTGGAATACCATGCATGTAAAGCAAAATTGCTTACAACTACTGAAATGTGAAACTGTCACTTTCCACTTGACTCTAAATGTTCATTAACTATTTGATTATGTTGCTGGTATATTAAAGGTGCTTTGTATGTACAGCTTTAAAGAAGTACTGATATATTCACCTGTGGAATAGATTACAATCATCAACTTGTTATGCAACTATTACTGTGAGAAAATGGTGTAATGTCACAGAAGAATAGGCTTGATTTCATTCTTTTTTCCTTCAAAAGTTTGGTGGTGAAATTCTACTGAAACAAATGTTAACTTGTGTTGTCTAATAAAAACTTTCCTGGCAGATGTTTGCCAATACATGCACTAGCCAAATAGTAAAAGCATGACTTTTGAAGAAGCCAATGAGACAATTGTCTGAGAAAAAAAAACATGCTCCTCATTAAATCCTTGAATATAACTACCTTTATTATCCTAGGAAATGATTTTCACATGTGCAGTTTAATTTTAATTTTTTCATGTCAAAATCACTTTTATCTTTTTCTTCAGATTTGGTCCCAAAAAAGGACATATGTTAATCACTCAAAATATTTTCCTCATGCACTTAGAAAAATAATCAAAGTACTTATACATCTGACTACAAGTCAAATGAATATGCACGCATAAAATACTGTAAAAAAAGAAAAGCCAGTTATAATAAAAATATTTAAATTACTCAAGAGTATAACTTTTTATAGTGTTACTATCAATAGGTTTTAATAGTCATGTTAGCTGAAATATTCTCAAACTTGTGCACATAAAAAAAAGAGCTCCTTCTCAATTAAAAACATGGCTAGCTATACGTGTCCAATTAACAGTTTAATAAAGTTGAAGTATAAAACTTCAGGTACGACAGCCATCATTATATAGTAATAAGTTATACAAAAATACTTTATTCTGTTGATGAATGCAGGATGTCCTTCAATGATTAGAACTACAGATTGATGCAAAGATTCTCTTTTAAAAGAATCAGGTCTTTTGCTTCCCTTCCAAAACCTTTTCTGCATAGCTTATCTGTGGAAACAATCAAAGACATTTCTTTGGATTGGTTATTTATTTGTTTGTAAGAAAGATGCACTAATTTTTCTTAGCAGGAACATGTATTTTCATGTTCCTTTAATCACTTTAAAGCATTCTGAAAATAAGACAGTAGAAAGAAAAAATACTCTAAGCTTAATGAATGGCTGGTTTTGATTGAATGTCTCATATAAATAAAATAGACAAAAAAGGATTAATGATACATTTTGTTATGCAGCTGATGAAGGATGAGTCCAAATCATGGTTCACTAAACCTTACACTTTTAGTAGTCACTGCATAGTCATCCCTGTCAATCACATTTTTACAGATATTTTTTCATCATAAGAACATTATCAAAATTGTTCATAAAGACACTGAGTCTCTAGAAAGTTCTACAAAGAGATCAGAAGCTGGAGTTCATATTCTTTAATTTCACAGCTATGGACCAAATGGGTAGCTTTCAACATCACAAAGACAGAGTCTGATGAATTTCCTGGAAGAAACTACAGGCCCAGAGAAAAATGCTGTGATTGAAAGATGATTAAAAGAAGTCCGGATTGTGTTTTCAGACATCCCAATTCATTCTTACTGTGCACTTTCTCAAATATTCATCTAGGAATGTTTTTAATGCTGAGACTGTAATTCAAGACAGTCTGATGCTTGTTATCAGTTCCAAATAAGTTTTTAATATTAAGATACCATTAAAAAAAATGTGACAAGGCAAAATAAACTCTCATTGCTTCTACCATTAAGAAGGGTAACATAGAGATGGAATGTTTGGCCTAACCATCTTTCTTTGTCTTCAGAAAGGGAAGCACTGAAAGCAAAAAAATGCTTTGGACACTTGATGTAATTACTTGATGTAATTCCATTCTTTCATGGTACAGTGTCATGTGGAACATAAAGTGGGATAAAGAACATAACATTATCAGTTTTGGGAAAATTAGGTGTCACAAAAAAAAAAAGAGTAACATTTGACTAAAGCAAAAATAGAATGAAACTAAAATGTAAGAATTTTTCATTCTAAAACCTAATTTTTATAGTATTGTAATTCAGAGAGAAATTAAGGTCACATCTTGAAAATGTCATATAATTTAGAAAATAATCACATACTCCACAAGATAAGGCTGGTCTGCAGGTTCTGATAAACTGCATGGATATCAAGTACTGGAACCCTCACAGGACATGATCATTCTTAATATTCAGCTGGGCAATAGCAATGCTTTGATTCTCTGGATATAACAGAGAGAGCCTTTCTGGCAAGGAATGTGGGCTTCAGTCTAACCTTTGCTATACGTTTACACCACAAATTGTTTTTTTGTGAGAAGTCACCCCAGCCAGCTCTAAATGAACTGCACTGGAAGGCTGTTTGTGAGCTGCTTAAGTGCTTTGCGCCTGTATTTATACAACACCATATAGTTGAATGTCTGCAATTTCCACATTGAATGCTGCAACTTTCAGGATTAATTTCACTATTTAGTCTTCATTTATTTAATGTGAATGAATAAGATTAGAGAGGTCAAACCCTTGGCTGATATAAATCAATGTACTCTTGTTGTCTGACTCCAGACGTCTGTTCTTTCCCTAGTTATACCAAGATGTTTTTCTTTTTTCAAATAATACAACATAATGGGCAACAGCATTGTCATGGCTGCAGACAGTCTTGGATCTTGATTGCATGAGGCAGCATGCACTTCACAAAGCCAGCTGGCATTAACAAAGCACTTTCTGGTCAATGCCCTCTAAAAATAAAACAGTATCAATCTCACCAAGAGCAGACCCCTATTTCAAAGTCCAGAATTAAATGCTGCTCTCCCATTTCGCTGCTTTATTGCTGCCACTATGCCATCTGGCCAACAAAATTATTTAGCACTGCATCAGTTTTATGTCTGTAACTTTTAAAGCACAAATATTTATATTTGAGTTTTGTCCAAAAATTCTCCTAGATAAGTGGTAGTAAAAATGTTTCTCTTTCCAGTTCAAGACAAACAAAGCAGAAAGTCTGGGCAGATGTAGGGGAAAGAAACTGAATACAAGAACTTTACAGTGAAAAAGAAATTCAATACTTGTGAGTCTTTTAGAGAGATTTGAATAAATAAATTATAATTGATTTTATGCAGATGTCTTCATCTTAAATGACATGGCTTTTTCAGATTGTTCTAGATGATTATAGGTTATTGGATCAAAACAGATGTAAAACTACAGTCTCTGTAGAATTGAATGCACGGTTCTTATTCAGAATTCTGAATGGAACAGTTAGACCAATTATCTTTTTGTTTTCTTCAATTTCATGCCTTCAAAGATGAAATTGTACCTGTTTAAGCCATTATGTAAAAGGTAACAGAAAGTGCACAATTTTCTAATAGTAAAGTAATTAAGTGATGCTCATGTAATTCCATTTTTCACAGCACTCTTCAGCTAGAAGGAAGGAAGTTGAAAGGAAAAGAATGTTGGAAAGTCTGGGTTTAATTCCTGGCTCTGCACAAATGTCATGTTTTGCTTTGGCAATGTCTTTCACCCATCTGTAGATTCAAGACAAGGATTATCCTTTACCTTTGTATAATGATTTCCTTGACCTCATGAGCAGACTTCATAAGCCTATGGCAGAGACTGTTGGGAGCACAGATGGGAAAAATTGCACAAGCTAGTGAAATAGGATTTCATATAACTGAAGACATTGCAGGGAGCCACCACAACCCGAAGAATCCAGAACACAGGGGGGTATTGCTGAATTTTTTATGCTATGAATCTTCTTGGAAACCAGAACATAACTCTATGAAAAATTCTGGCCAAAAACACTACTATAAATATCAAAACATCACTGATAAAATGTTTCCAGTACTGCATGTAGATTTCTTTCAATTGTTTCCAAATTATTAGCCTCTGCAAATAAACACAGCAAGAATAACTAAAAGTAAGGGGCACATCACTAGGATTTTACAAACATTGTCTGTGTCCTAACTTAAAGAATTTCTTCTGAGGCTACTCTGTCTCAGGGGAGTATATGTGCTCGCAAAAAAGCTCAACTTCACTAAACTGAAAAACCAGCTAAAACTACAATTTCTGCAGCTGCACAATTATGTTAATATTTCAAATTCTGATTTCAAGATCAAGGTTAAGCTCACAGATACCCTAAATAGGACATGACAAGCATGGCACAAGTAGACATTTTTTGATGTATACAAAAATACCTTGTAATTCACAAGGAAAGAAAATAATATTTAAAGTATTGAAAGACTTTTGATTTTTAAAGAAAAAACATATTGTCAAAGTCCAAGAAAGCTGTAAGAGAATTTTTTAAATTATTCTTCTACCCCATTATAATGTAGAAAATAAATTATTATTATTATTGTTATTTTTATTATTATTAATTATGTGAATTTCTGAAATATTTCCTGTATAGATAAAAACACTTGCAGTTGTTTTTGTAAGACTGTATTCCTTGAAACAATTTAAAGTATATCAGTTTCTAAAAACATAATTTTTTTATAACACTGAGACATTTAATTATATTAAGGCTGAGTTGCAAATTTCCTCTACAAGTGGTTTGGACAACAAAATGTCATTTCAGGGCAAACTTTATGCAGGCTTTTGTGAAAAGATAAAGAAGGGGTTTTGAAGGAACTTAAAACACTAAGTACAAAAATAAAAGAAATAAATTTTTATTTCTTCTTTCTGAATTTAACTGGGTTTTAAGCTGAATTCAGCAATATAAGTTTTGAATACATGTTTATAAAAAGATAAATGCTTTCACAACTGCTTTCTTAATTCCATTTTTCCCCCACAAAGTTTCATTTTTCTAAAAAAAGTATTTTTCATATAAATCCAAAGATTTTTCTTTTCCATATATTTTTCTTCTCCCTACTCCTTATATGTGGAAGAACCCTACTGGTTTTATAAGGTATCAGAACCCCAGTAATTCAGTAGCTCTTGCACAGAACTCACATTCAATAGTACTATTGTAATGAAATTTTTTGGCTAGAAAAATCTCTCTGTTCTTAATTTTATAGAAATAATAATTTCTTTGTTTAAAGTATATGCAACTTTATTTAAAATATACATTTATGAAATTTATGAAAGGTATATTAAAATATACCTTTATGAAATTTCATAGATCTGCACCCACAGCCTGGGAATGAGTGTATTTACACAAAGAATCATTTGTGTAATCCTTTCTTCTACATTCACTATTCTCATGCTGCTGTTTTAAGCTTAACACCTTCTCCTCTCTCTCTCATTTTAGGCTTAACACCTCCTTTGTGTCAGTCTTTAGTGGGAAGATGGCTCATCCCCAGGACAACTGTCCTCCTGGGTTGGTAGATGGTGTCAGGGAGCAGAATGTTCCCCCTGTTATCCATGATGAGGCAGGCAGAGAACTGCTGAGCCGCTTGGGTGTTCATAAATCTGTGGGACCAGATGGGATCCATCCCAGGGTGACAAGGAAGCTGGCAGATGAGCTTGCAAAGCTTCTCTCCATCATTTACCAACAGTCCTGCCTCACTGGTGAGGTTCCAGAAGACTGGAAGCTGGCCAATGTGGTGCCCATTCACAAAAAGGGTGGGAAGGAGGATCCTGGTAGTTATAGGCCAGTTAGCCTGACCTCAGTACGTGGTAAGACAGTGGAACAGTTTATACTGTGTCATCACACAGTACTTAGAGGATGGCCAGGGTATCAAACCCAGCCAGCACGGGTTTAGGAGGGGTAGGTCATGTTTGACCAACCTGGGTCTCCTTTTATGACCAGGTGACCCACGTGGTGGATGCAGGAGAGGCTGTGGATGTTGTCTGTTTGGACTTCAGCAAGGCCTTTGACGCTGTGTCCCACAGCACTCTCCTGGAAAAGCTGCAGCCCATGGCCTGGACAGGAGCACTCAGTGCTGGGTTAGGAACTGGCTGGATGGCCGGGCCCAGAGAGTGCTGGTGAACGGTGCTGCATCCAGCTGGGGACAGTCACCAGTGGTGTCCCTCAGGGCTCTGTGCTGGGGCCAGTTCTGTTCAATATCTTTATTGATGACATGAATGAGGGGTTTGAGTCTTTCATTGTAAATTTGCAGATGACACTAAGCTGGGAGCATGTGTCTATCTGTTGGAAGGTAGGAGGGCTCTGCAGAGAGACCTGGCTGGAATGGTTGGATGGATGGACAGAGTCCAATAGGATGACGTTGAGTAAGTCCAAGTGTCAAGTCGTGTATTTTGGCCACAATAACCCCCTGCAATGTTACAGGCTGGGGCCGGTGTGGCTGGACAGTGCCCAGGCAGAAAGGGACCTGGGGGTACCGGCTGACAGCAGCTGAACATGAGCCAGCAGTGAGCCCTGGTGGCCAAGAAGGCCGAGGGCATCCTGGCCTGTGTCAGGAATGGTGTGGCCAGCAGGAGCAGGGAGGTCATTCTCCCCCTGAACTCGGCACTGGTGAGGCCACACCTCGAGTGCTGTGTCCAGTTCTGGGCCCTCAGTTTGGGAAGGACGTTGAGACACTTGAGCGTGTCCAGAGGAGGCAACGAGGCTGGAGAGGGGCTTGGAACACAAACCCTGTGAGGAACGACTGAGGGAGCTGGGGGTGTTTAGCCTGGAGAAAAGGAGACTCAGGGGTGACCTTATCACTCTCTACAACTCCCTGAAAGGTGGCTGTAGTCAGGTGGGGGTTGGTCTCTTTCTCCAGGCAGCAACTGGCAGAATCAGAGGACACAGTCTTAAGCCAAGGGAAATATAGGCTGGATATTAGGAAAAATTTTTTTATGGAAAGAGTGATAAAGTACTGGAATTTTCTTCCCGGGGAGGTGGTGGAGTCACCATCCCTGGATGTGTTTAAAAAGACTGGATGTGGCATTCAGTGCCATGATTTAGTTGAGGTGTTAGGGCTTGGTTAGACTTGATGATCTTGAAGGTCTCTTCCAACCTAGTGATTCTGTGATTCTGCGATCTTCTTACTTTTGTATGAAACCTTCTGTATGTCTGACAGATAACTTCCATTGATTCATACTGATCTCCATTTTGGATGCTCCTAAACTCAAACTCAGAATCAGACTTTAGAGGAACTATAATTGACAAGGAAATAATAGATTCAATCGCATTCAGACTTGAAAAAAAAGATAAGTACTGTGGTGACAGAAAAATTGTATTACAGGCAAATACATTAACAATGCAGATGGCCATGTTTGCTGTCAAAATACTAAAATGTTAAATTGACATTCAATAAGAGCAGAAATATTTGTAGGAACGAAGCTCAAAAACATAATTCCAATGCTTTTTCATAGTTCTGAAATATAAACTCATCAGTCACTCATATACGTTCAGACATTATGTCAACTGTTTGAAACTGTTATCTGTTTACTCAGCAATAGCACAATCATTGGTATTTCCTCCGATAATTTATGTCCCACATTTTTAGTGTTCAGTGTTTCACCATAAAGGCAACCCTGGACCCACACTTCAAAGATATCAAAATATTTGTCAATACTTAAACTTTCTGAACGACAAGTTTATGAACAAGTTATAATTTTAGACTAGGCTATGATGCTGTAATCTACAAGTAATTCATAATATGAATGAATACAAGTAAGTTCTCATTGCTGTTTATAAGTAATCATATAAAGTAAGCAAAACATAAGTTGTCTGAATCTTCAGAGCAGTAGAGGATACTTTAATTCATTTAACTTTTCATGTCATAAGACAGTACCACAGTGCATTCCTCTTTCCAGGCCAGTTGATAAATAATCAAGCTTTAGCTCTGACTGTGGTCTTTCACAGATGGTAAATGACAGCTCTCTTCCTGTTCAGCCAGGGGCATCACTACTTAAGATATATATCAAAAAATCATCCCTTTGTGATCCTAGAGAAGGACCCTTGACAGAAATGCAACCTGGAGACAGTTTTAAAAAGGGATTCTGGTATTCAGCACAATTTAAATCAGAGGTTGACTTCACAGAACTTACAATCCTGTTACAAGACCATGAGTGAGGTCAAAATTGGCCTTCCAAATTGCAAAGACTCTCTACTTTATTTAACCTTCTATATCTGCTAAGAACAAAATTGGCCGTCCAAATTGAAAAGACTCTATACTTTATTTAACCTCCGATATCTGCTAAGAACAGGCTTCCTAATATGTTCTGTTCAGTGCAAACATAGCAATGATAGATTGAAAGGGTAGTTACAAGCCATCTCTTTTTCTTTAACCAGCTTTTGAAATGTGAGGGGAGAGTTAGGGGCTATACAGTTAGTTCTTCCCAAAGGCCTCAGAGAACAATCTAGAGGTCAAAAGACAGAGATCAACTTCTATTCATATTCTTATGGAAGAGTAAAGCCTAAAGGATGCTGAGTTCCTGTTTTGGCTGTAAATGAAAACCACATTGGTTATAACCAATAGTGAATTACATTCAAGCCTCACAAAAGATTGAGCTACAAAGGCATTGAAAAAACACAGAGGGTTATTATCAGGTAATAGCCATCTTAATAACAAATAATTAATTATTAATAATACAATTTTTGTCTACTAGTTTATATAGAAATAGGTTAGGATCAAAAGAAAATTTGTTCTGTATGCCAGACTACATGTGTTGGAAACCTCTCTAGCTTGTTTTCAAGTATAAGGATTTATTTGGGTTTGACATATGTACCATTAACTCTGCCTTTCAATATAACTATAAATAATGTTTGAAAAAAAGAAGGGAGAAAAAAAAATCAACTGAGCCACTAAATTTTAAGTTCCTGAAATCCATTTGCAGTAGCAAGCTGGTACATTACTTGTTCTTTCCAGATCTCTCTCTCTCTTCAAGTCATTGTAAATTGGAAGTAAACCCTTGGCAGCAATATGCCTCGAGTCTGCACTAACCTGTTCTCCAACATTTGAGACAGAAATAGGAACACTTAAATTTCAAGTGAGCAAGCACTGTAACAGGTGTCTCTTGGGGGTGATGGGTCTCTAGTAAGTGAGCAAGTGAGTGCCTCCTAGGGGTTTAAGGGGCATGGTTAATTATTAACCTCAGCTACTGCAATTCTCCGCTATTTAGAATGCATGTTTTAAAATTCACAAGGTCAGAAAATATCTCTGTGTGGGTGGGTGTCTGAGTAGGCTCTCAAGGGGAGAGGAAGACAAACAGTGCTGAGAAATAAAAGCATTTACTGAGGTGCTGAGTGCTAGTCCTAAGAACTATCTTCAAAGATAACTAGTACTAGAGGAGAGGCATTTAAACATGTGTAATTAAAAAAGCAGTCAATTATTTTTCTTCAGGAATAATCTTTTTGGGTTTTTTTTGGGGAAGTATGACTAAGAACAGCACTAAGTTTTTTTGTTTAAATCTGCTGCAGTATAAGTGTCTTGTCCTGTGGTTATTTTTCATACTCAGTTGTATTTCCTTCTTCATGCACATTTTATGGTAACATTGATTTATTGTACAATTCTTTGGAGAAATTAGCATTCACATTCTGTCCCAGAGCTGCAATAATACATTTGTGGACAAAGCAGTGTCAAAAATATGACTGAAGGAGTAGTGAGCAGGGCTGCACACACAAGCAAACACAGTAAGACAAGTCCTGGCACCCTTAAAGTTATTGATCTTGAATCATGAAAGAAGGCTTTCAGAATACCAGAAAATCTTTTACAAAGTTGAATTATGGAAGTAATGTTTTTATGGTCTTCATTAGAAATATGAAAAGGGCAAATTACAAATGTAAAAGTTACAATGAATAATTTGCAAATTTTTGCAACTGTTTGACATAGACATCTTGTTTCCAGTCTCATTGTCTTGTTTCAATGCAATAATGCAAGATCTCTATTAAATATGTATTGATTCAGTCTTAACTATAGCAGAGATTTGCACTGATTTTTGTACCATGTTGTGCTTTCAGAATAAATTTTCCATGGAAAATTTTTATATCTTTTGTTTCAGAACAGTTAAGGCATGCTGTTTGAAGAAGTCAGCTGGCTAGGATGATTCTTATTTTATTTATAACTTTCAAATGAAAAAAAACTATTTCAATATTAGAAATAAAAAATCAGATGTTTTTTTCCTGAAAAACATAACTATTTACACATTTCTTTAAACTATTTTAAACTTAATATATGACATTTCCAATAGCCAAGTGTTCCACATGAAAAATTCTAGAAATACTCCACTTGATGGAGTTTCTTTGTAATGCTACAAGTATGCTGTCTAGCCACTGAAAGTATTTTTTTTTACGAAATTATCCATGAGATCCACCCATATACCTTGTAGTTCCAAACAATCTTGCAAAAAAACCCACAAAAACACAAGTACTGGACAGATGAGAACAAGAACATTATCCACAGCCATCTCTATCTAAAAATTTCCATTACTTGCTCATTCAATCCATAATCGGAGGATTCTTAACAGGATTAATAATGTGGTTCATATTGATAGCATATACTATCAAAGAAACAATTTTTACCATTAAAACAAATTATTCTATGTATTAAATGCATTGCAGATTGAGAATTTTTCTGAGTTCATCACTGTAGGTGAAGAGAAACGCATACCTATTTAGGAAGGCAGTGATGAATACAGGATTCTTCATGGAATCAGAAGCTGCAATGTGTTCTTCTGTACATGTTATTGAATCCAGAAAATAAGTGTAAGCCTTTGTTAAGAGCTACTGAATTATAATGGCAGATTTCTGATATAAGCAGTTGTGGTCATCTGCACTCAGGTGAAGCAAGCAAGTTATGTAGGAGATGCATTAGGTAGCTAATAAACCACAAATGTGTATTACAGGATATCTGTTGTCATTCTTTTAAATAAAATAATTAGATAATTTGGTATATCAAGCTTTGGAAAAACAAAATTCAAAATCATAGTGGCTAAGTCCTTTTCATAAAATAAATACTGACCTGCACTTCTGTGATTTATTCTTTTTTTGTTATGGTAAACACTGGTATACTGATTTTTTTCAAATGGAAGTATAAAACCATTGTCTAGATAAAATCTTTCAGCAGCATACTCTCCTGGCAAAATATCATATAATTAAAATTTAGTTTTGAATGCCTCAAGCTCCTTTATTTTTTTTTAATTGAAAAAGTCTTAAAATAGGGAGGAGGAGTGTAATTTTTTGAGAAAGATCAAAATTCTGTTTCATGCATCCTGGGAAAAATTATTATCAAAAGCATGTGGTCTGAGTAGCACGTAGAAGAAAATTTTGCCTGTAAGAAATATCTATAGAATTATAATGAGAATAAATGGTATAAAATTGCACCAATTGCTGACAAACAGGAACTGCTTTACCATTGGTTATGGGCCTCAAGTTCTATATCAATGGTCTAAATACTAATGAGGTAGCCTGGCCTTCTGCTGAACACAGGGAATAAAAATACAAGCAAGATAAATAGAGTAAGTATCCCCTGTCGGATCAATGTGGATAAAGTGACATGTCAAATACATACCACTGTAATTCTGGCTAGTCAGCTGTTGTGATTCACTCTCATGCTGACTCAGTGCTTCACAGTGAAATACTGCCTCCCTCCCACTCCACTAGTGCTTGCCAAATCCCATTAGGAAATGTAGAGCAATTAAGTTTAAAAATGCCTTGCTACCCCACTCTGCCCAGAAGGTACTCCAGAATGTCTCTGAAGTCAACTAGAAAGGAAGCCTTTCAGTCCAGTTCCAGCAGAAATGCTTAATATCTGTGAGTAGCAAGATCTGGGCTGATCCCTCCAGGAAAGTGAGCCAGGGTGACTCTAACATAAGCCAAGCAGTATCAGCACTGAGTGGGAGCAGCCCCATTGCACCTCAGCCAGGCAAGAAAAGCAGGGTGGTGACACCAACAGGTTCTATAAACAGCATAAGGAGCATCAGGCTAATGCCAGCTAAGATCAACCCAGAAAACTGAAAAAACAACCCATAAATAGCCATGCTGAGCTGAAGTGGAGCTCCTGGGCCCACATGTTTCAGATCAATTGCTGTACTAGTGTCTAAGATTTAGCATTATTGATTACTTTGCCCCTTTCATTTCATAAAACCAGTCTTTTTTCACAGATTTCACGTGAAACATTAATCTCTTGGGCAAATTTTGAAACAAATGTCCTTTATAATTTCTTGTCCTCAGGAAAAAAAAAAAATTCAAGATATATATTAGGAAATGTATTTTTCTCAAATAGAAAGGCTCTAGCTACCAAGGCATATTTTTTTTTTCAATGGAAAAAAGCCAAACAAACCAGTGATATATCTGCCATAATATTTCACCTACAATAGCCAGCAATAGAAGCCTTACTGCACAGGCAGATCACAAGAGATCTGCTGTCAAAGTACAGTGAAAGGTAGCAGATTGGCCAACCTTTAGTTTACACTGACTGGCACAGAGCAGCAAAGAGCAACAGAGACAAAGGAATGTCATGAGTGGTCTCAGAAAGGGACATGAAGACTAGCAAGCATTATGCATATCATTGGCAAACACCACTACTTACAAAACCCCACTCTCTACCACAAGCTGAATGTTCACTTCTGTTCTGCACAGATAGACCTAATGCACAACAAGATTTGTGGGTGCTTGGTTTTTCATAACTACTTGTGGAACAATTTCAGTTACAGTCTCCTCAATATCTTGGCATCTGGATATACTGCGTAGTAGAGTGTCTGAAAACATTTGGCTTTAGCCTGTGACTCATCATGCACTTTAGATGCCTGTTTATTAATCAAGAATCACACACCCTGCTGTGTGTTATAATTTTCAAGGAAGCAACAGAACCATTAGTGTTTGGTGTTTCTTGTTTTGTATCTTGCATCCAAGTCAGAATTAACCAACACACCTGAGAAATAATTACTCTAAGCACCAGCCCTTTTCAGTCTGTCATGCAGTTCAGCCTTTCCCTGATATTCTAGTTTCTCATGGACAGTACTAAGAATTTCTATAAGCACTTCAGCAGTATTGGCTATGTGTTCATATTCACATTTGTAAGTTTGAAAAACAAATAAACTATTTTTTTTCTGAAAACCTTTGTGATCAAAATAAATTTTGGAGTGAAAAAAGGCATAAGATTTAATGTTTTAGAAAGGCATACATTCCAGATATGTTTCTAAATTACATGCACACACAGATTTCGTACTATAATTGTGGAATTAAAATATCATGAAAATGAGACTAAATACCAGAAGTAAAAATATTTCCTATTTAAAAGCTTGGGTTTTTTTTGGTTTTTTTTTAATAATTAAACTTTGTGGTTACAATGCTGACTTCTCCTGGTCAGTTAGAAGTTTTCTACTTACTTTAATGGAAACCAAAATTATGGAAGTTCACCAGACACACTTGCCATCTAGTTGCTTGATTAATAGACATAGAAAATTGCTAGAACTTTGGAAACATATATTTTTTTTTAAAAGATACATTTTCTTATCAATTAGTACTTCATACTAAAATGAAAGTTTGATGGTAGCCATTCTGAGATCAAATTGTTCAACTGTACTTTTAGCTACCACTCCACTCTTAGTCTTGCTGATCTCATACCATTTGATATTGTCCCTCTGCAGTTTAAGGCAGCCTAAACTTCCAATAGATCCCAGTAGAACAGTAAAAACAATGAATAAAAGTAAAATGGCAATGAGGAAAAAAAAAATATAAAAGAATTATGATGGGAGAGCTAAGTGATATTTCAAATCACCAGTATTAAATCTCTTGATGGATCAGGAAACTCCAGGAATTAGAATAATCAGTGATACATATTTTCACAGAATCAGTTTTGCCAAACAGGAACTAAAGAGGTAGAATAAATGTATTTTAGAAACACCCCAAAAACACAAAATAAGCCTTATGTTTACACTGAGGTAAAATTATGTCATTGCTTTCAGATACTGACTACCTGACTCATGCTTCCAACATTAATAAAGTTGACATGTTTTACTGATAGTAATGGCTGTCTAGCAGATCAAAAGTCAGTGTAGATTTAGTCTCATAATATCTTCATATGTTTAAATGAAAGACTCAGAAGCTTCCTTCTTCCGAACCACTAAGAGTGAATAACAAATTACTCTTCCGTTGCTTTTAGAAGAAAAGGAGTATGATTAGGCTCTAAAGGACTCATATTTGCAACTTATATTGACACATAAACAAATTTATCAATATAATCCAAAGACTGTGAAGGTAAACCTTTCCTTATTTAGGGATAAAAAGTAATTTTGTTTCCTCATAATGGTGCTTTAATTGCAAGTCACAATTGAACTAACTTCCTGCAAGGGTTTATTCCACAGGTAATTAAAGCTATTGCAGAATTAATTTTTTTCATTTTGTCAGGAAGGTGCTAACTGTGAAATCAGAAGCATCCTACAGGCTAGGTGAGAAATCAAATTCCTCTTTACACTCACATAAGAAAAGGGAATAAGAGAAATTGCAAAAGGAAGCAGTGCAAACTGGTTTATACAAGGAAACAAAGAAATTTGAAGGACCAAGACAATTCAAAAACCTTTAGGAAACACTTTGAAATAAAATATATTTTGACTTTCATTGTATTTGTGTTAAGGTAGCAAGACTCAGTCATGCTTTTTTTACATGTTTTATCATAAACCAAAGAGAGATGCAAATTGCATTTTTTATACAAGAGCTTCCCGAGAATATTGGCACACTTTAAAAAAGTATATGTAAAACACTTCTATATGAAAACATATAATGGGAAAATTTGCATGCGAGTCTTACTTAAGTTTATGACCTTTTCTTGTAATGAAATATTAATTAAAATTTTATGGACTATTTTCATTTACAGTTACCTTACTTTGATTAAGATTTTCTCTGAGGCAATACTCTGAAAATACTGTTTATTATATATATTTTGAATATATAATCTAAGGTGGTAAACCTTATACATTTCTCCAGAGATAATGTAAGCCATAAATTAGAATAGTCTTGCTACTTAGTTCTTCATTTTTAATGTTTTTTGATATAATTTTCCCATTCCAAGTTGGAACAAAAAGCTGCAAAGTTTCAGATGTTTCTTACTAAATCATAACCAGAGGGGAAAAAAGTAAAAAGAGGTCAATCAGAATTTCATATTACATATTCAAAATGTGTCATGATAATGTATGCTGTACCACTATTACTAACACATTTCCAGAATGAAAAGTTATTTTTAAGTCAAGCATTTAACTTATTTTCTCAGTTGAAAAGCAAGATATTTTGTTATTCTCAAATGTTTGTTAAAAAAAATCTTTTGAGGCAGACTTAGAAATGGTTCCCACTAAGACAAACCAGAATTTTCCAAATAATATAGTAAAAATTTCCCTTTTATAATTTTAGATTAAAAAATTCTAATTTATTTACCTTAGTACCAGCACAGGTGACTTTTGGCTTAATGAAATCTTACACCAGTATTTGATTATTTTTAAAGTAGAAATAATCCAAAGAAACTGAGGACATAAAAAATAAAATTGTGTATCTTCGTTGGATTGGGGTGTTTGTTTTTTTTCTTTTTTTATATCTTTATAAAAACTATCTCCAAATGACAAAAATATAAGAAACTAAATGAGCTTAACAAAAATGTGTAGTATACCCTTTCACCTTATCTGACTCACAAATTTTTTCTGGTCATGGTTACAATAATGATAATTTACTAGCTTTACTCATTTGATTCTTTTGAGCAGTAGCTGAAAATATGTGCCAAGTATTTTTGGCTACAAGCAGTATCTTTGCTACTTTGATCTTTTACATTCTCTGCAATGGCATTTTTCTGGTTGATCACCTTCTGTTCTTTTGGTGTATTCTGCATCTGGGCTACTCACAGCAAGTTTACTGTATTTCAAGTACACTCAGAGATATCTCAGAATTGAAGCTGATTAGACAGAGCAGTGACACAGGAAAACATATTCTCCTCTAGCACAGTTCTAAAGCTGACTAAGCCTTTGGAATCTCTCCCCACATCTGGAGTAACTACTTTCTTGCATGTTTTATGCAAAATAATTCCATTTAAACATTTACCTTCTCAAGAATTCTTGAAAAACCTTGCACTCAGCTTTGCTGAAAAATTCAGTGAACTAATACTTAGGATAAAGTATGAGTTTTAGGCAGTATCTTCTGAAAAAAAAACATTTCTAGAAAAGACAAAAAAAGGCAAGCTATTCTCTGTAGAAACAATATATTAATCACTGTTGTCACAAAATAAAAAGCATTTTTAATTACAAAACAGGAAAAATGCTAAATGAATACCTGACTTAAAGGTTTGTTGGGTTTTTTCCCCTAATTAGTTCTATAAAAGAAGAAATTTCCTCTTTTGTGTTCCATTCTGATTTAGTAGATTAAAGCACTTTGGTACAAAGTGATTCACTGTCAGTGCCTTTAAAATCAAAATTTGGAAAAAACACATTCTTTTGGATCAAGCACAAATGCCTAGTTCATTTACAACCCATGTCAAAACCAGTTAAAATCATCGTACAAGTATTTTACACCAAATTAGTACTGCCTTTGTGTTTCATAGCGATACCAGAATGAGACTGGTCACATTTTAGCTCTTCTGCAAAAAACCTGGAACTTCAATAGATAGACTTCAAATCTTTATATCACATATGCTGATCCAGGCTACCTACTTGCTAGCATTAGCATTAGCTAAGCATTTCTGACAGTGTCCAAAATCAATACAAAGCACTGAATGCCTTAATTTGATGTACTGTGCTGGATAAATTATGATTGTATCCAAAACTCCACAGGAGGCTGAAGATACTGGCATATCTAAGAAAATGTATTTTGTTATGCTTCTGAGCCAAGCAGAAAAATACATAAATGTCTTCCTAGACAAATTTGAAAAGTTTTTCATGTGAGACTTTAACATAACGCAGTAAGGTATGATCCATAAACCTCTCTATGTATCAGAGACTACACTAAGTCATTTGAGGGTAAGTTCCCTATATGAAATTTAACCTTATTTTCATTAAAAAGGACTGGGATGTCTATGGTAAATATAAACATACACATGTATCTCTGAAATAAAAGCTAAAATATCTGCATCAGTTTTGACCTCAGATAAACCTTTTGTTAATGGCCTAAATGTACAGCTGCTTAAGGAGGAGAAGCTGCTCTTAATACCATGTAAGGATAGGCATTTGTCTGTGAAGTTCAATGGACTTGTTCACTTATCACCAACCTCATTAAGTTTTAATTTTATTTATATATGTTGTACGTAACCAGTGATAAGATGGATGCTGCCAAAGCACCTAAAAATCAATTCAAAAAGCTTTTAAAGCAGTGTGGAGAGACAGTGAGGGGTTATAAATGGAACTGCTGACAGACCTTATCTCTGGTGTCTTGAATGCTTCTTGGTCATACTCTAACATAGTTCTTAAAATAAAACTAAACTTCCTATCCCAACTCTTTTAAGAAGAGCTGAAATAGAAGAGGATAATCTGTATTCTAAGGACATTCACAATATTGCACTTTATTTTTAATAATTTTTTGTAGGTTTTACTTACTTTCTACTGTAAAATAACACAGGGGGGAAAAAAAAGCCTTTTGTGTGCAAAACCATGTCGTAAGGGAGGTTTAACCACTGGAAGATCTTTGTTAAGAGTATATTTCTGAATATTTCTTGGGAAAAAATATGGTGAATAAATTTTTGTAAAATTATCTGCAAAATCTCTCACTGAACTTGCTGGGAGATATTTCATATCTACATATATATATATATATATATATATATATATATATATACACTATAAATATTACAATTCAGCTGAATGATGAGAAGAATCATGCTGAGTCTGACATTTGGAAACTTCCTACTGAAACAAACTGAAAAGCAAGAGATAAACTAAATTGGAAAATCAGTAATACAGAAGCTAATATGTAAGAGGGAAGCCTATGAACATGAATTAACAATACTAGTAAGTAATACTGACAAAAATAGACTGCATAGAATATATAAATAGTAAAATTTGAAAATACAACTGCTTAGAAAAATATTAAAAGTTAGATAAATTAAATAGATGTTTGTTCTGAGCATAAGAAATTTATTGGGGTTTTTCCATTCAATTTTCTTTCCAGGTTTAACTGGAGTCTTGACCATTGTAATTAAAGGCTGAGAATGTATGTTACAAAGCGGACTATATAAACATGTAACAGAATTATAGATGTCATTATTGTAAGTAATTCTATTAGTAGTTTTACTAACTACTAAAGGAGTCCATCTGACAAATTGCCCACTATATTCAGGTGGTCTATAAACACTAATAGTAAATATTTAATTACTCTTCCGAATAATATAAAAATTAATGAACATAAATAATAAATTGATAAAATTTATCAATGCTGCTTGATTATTAGATGTCACTATTGGGCACGAAATGAGTACACAGAAGCTTGGTAAATTCAAAAGAGAAAAAGAGCAAGTTTTATTCAAACATCTGGTATTTAAGAATTCCGAAGTTGACCATGGATTGGAGGATAGAATTACCACCTCTCCAACCACACTGGTCCAAAGATCAATCAATCATTTCTCTCCACCCACAGAGAAATATGGAAACTATTCTATTTATACATGATATTGTGTGGGAATTCTGACTCTCTAATATGTAAACATTATCAGAAGGCTAAAGAAGTTTTATGAGAACTTTAAAACTTTCAAAAGAACTATAAAAGAAAACTTAACACTTTTAAAAATCAGGGCAACAATTATATCCATTAAATTCTAGATTTGTAGAACTGTTTATATTACTTTTGTTGACTGTGCTGTTTTTATTTTCAGTGGAGATCCAGCACATGAAACTGATATAAGCAACTAAAAAATTAATCCTTGCATAGATGGCAAACTATTTCCTCAGGCTAACGCCTAAATTGAACATTAAGAAGAGATCAGATAGTTCAGTTGGTTGGGGGTTTTAAGTTTTGGTGGTTTTTCTTGTGTCATTTTTTCCTCCAGTACCTACAGTGCCTTTTCACCCACACTAACCATTTCCTAAACCTGTCTGGTGTCTGAATAGGAAAGATCCATTATTGGCTCCAAGGACTGCTGACAAAGGAATGTGAAACAATGGGGACCTGTTCCCTAAAGTGATTTCTGTTTGGTCTTATAAACTAAATGAAAAGCATAGAGGTTTTAGCATTATTTCATTATGCTGTGTCTATCTATGGAAAGAATTATGGATAAGGAAAAAATACATAGATTCTTTCCTCAAGAAGAACACAAATTAAATCCCAATACTTATTTTATTTTTTTACTGTAAGACATGGACATGTTGGAAATTTTGGGGGTTTTTCTAACTCACACATTTTTTTAGCTTATTTTTTTACTATATACTTCTCCAATAAGTTTTTACTATAATGAATATAAATATAAAATTAGTGTTATTATGATTTTGCTAATTTATAATTGAGTAATATCTTTTAGTAGCAAAAAGGACAAACAAGATATTTTAAGCAAACCAAATTTTAGTTGCTCCTCAGGTAAAATTTCCATGAATCAACACAAAATATTGGTTGAGAATTTCTCTTGTAATAATCTTCTAGATATGTTTTACTATGAGTTATCTTACTCTTAAATATGGAAATACATTTCTTTTTGTCAAAGCTCTGGAAGGAGGAAAAACATATGTTCTCATTCTTACCTTTCTAAAGTCTACACTGACCTCAAGGTGATATATATCAATTACTAAAAAGCAGGAATTACATCAAGGTAGGTGGTTTTTAAACTAATAGTTCACTCTTAAAGTGACCATAATTGAAAGAATCTAGAGTATTGAATGTGTTTAAACCAGAAAACTGACAATGATTTTTGAAGACAGGGACACTTATGCTCATTATTGAAAAGAAAACTGGTTTGGCTTTTTATTTTTTGCATTTGTCTTCTTCTCTACAATGGATTACTGTGCAAACTGACAAAAAAGAGCTTTGAACTTTAATGTTCATCAGCTATACCATATTGACATTTTGTTGTTTTTCCTTAAATGCATGGCTGACAACTGGAGTCATTGTTAATGCTAATTGAGGAAAAGGTGTTCTTTCGGTATTTTTACAGGTACTGAGCAGACTGGTATTTTTCTTAAAGAGTCACAATACATGCAAAACTCTGAATCAAGTAAAACAATTTAAAATCCTTAGATCAATGACAGTAACTCATGAATTCATATAGTCACACTTCTTTAAACTATATGAAACCAAACAGTCATGTTCCACTTCCAGAGCAGGCAAAAGAAGTTCAAAAAAGCAGTCATAAAAATGCCATAAATAGGTTCATTTAAAAAAACCCCATCATTCTACTGTAAATGTATCTCTCAGAGTCAGAAAACTTACTTTATATAAAAGCTGATAATACATAAACATTTAGGGACTGTTCTGTATATATCGGGTGAAATAGCAAATGAGAAAAGACGAAAAAACAAATGAAACTATTTTCAAAAAAAAATAAAACCAAATTATTTCAACCTAACAATGAAGAAAACTTAGAAATCAGAAAGATTTCTAAATTTTTCAAATAAAATTACAAAATAGCTTATTTCAGCTAAGAAGAGTCATAGAAAACAATAGTTTTAAGATAGCATTTGGTGTCTTTGGTAAATATGATTGTATGTTGGGCTTCAAAGAAAGGGACTTGATTTGGCGACACAATAAAATTTTTTCCAGTCCCATTTCTTATGTAGGTGAACTGAATTGCCTTTTACAACTAGGAATTGTCATAACAAATCCCCCTACTCTTAAGTAAGCAGAAAAACTGTTTGAAAGCTCTGGTTTCCTTTTATACTCCAGACCCTCTACAGACATCCTCAAGGATATCCTTCTGTGTCAGGAAAGAAGCTAAAAGATACAATCACTCCTGAGATTCTTGTCATTCCAGATCAGTGACTGGAGTGAAATGGCACCAGCATTTTTTCTGTTATCATCAGTTTCTGCACAGTTTATTATTAATTTTTAATTAGATTTTGAGAACTGTGATATTTCTTACATTGAATAACTTATGATGTGACTTTTTATGTAGACAGACTGGAACTATTACTGTAAAAATTATGAGAATTGTACTTCTGCTTTTATGTTTTGAATCCTAATGCTTGATACTTTAATGATCAGCTTTTCATTCTGTAAGAGTTGAATTTCATGAGCGCTTTTCCATGCTCAGTGGTGAGCCATACATTTGTAAAACTGTCTAAGCTAATTAGTACAATATATCCACTTATGTGCACAAATGTCTGATAACAGTGTGGTAATGGCCTGCGCAAAAGTAGTCTCCCAAATTGTTCAGGGATCTCTGATGTCATGTAATAAAAATCTGAATGAGTGAATTAAAATATTTTAACTGTTGATTGTTTTGGTTCTTAAATTATTTTCAGAGTTTACAATAAATTCTGAGCTTTAACACAGAATAATAGTATTTTAACTGTTTAGGTATTCCTTTGCCCTTACAATGCAGCTTGAACACATATTATATGTCATTGACAATTAAAAAAAAAAAAAAAGCCAAAACACACACACTCAACAGAAAACCTACTGCAGAAATATTTTTCCATTACAGTTCTTGCATCCTAGATGGACACATTCCTGCTAAAAGAGGAACATAGAAACCAAAGACAAAGGTTTCCTCATTCAAACAACCTAAAATTCATAATGTGATTCACCATTAATCTGAGTTTGGGACTAGAGTAAGAGTAATGAAGAAAAGTTTTACTGAGATCAAGGCAGAGGTGAAAAGGAAAAATAAAAGTCAAGAGGGATAATTAATTTAATCATCTGATGCTGAGAAACTCAGGACCCAAATCTTCCAATTAAATCAATAGGTTATAAGTCAGGAGAGAATTTAGCTTGGAAATGTCAAAGCAGAATGCCAATGTGATCTGAGTACCTGGTTCTTTCAAAAATTCAAGATTTCTTAGGGACAAAGGATAAGAAGTTAGCATAACTTTTCATGGGCAAATCCTACCATTCTATAGTTGAAGGGCTGATGTGGAACAGCATGATAACATTACAGCATGATAAGAACAGAGCATTTCCTAAACCTTCAGATTACCACTTTCAACAAAAACAAAATCAAACCTAATATGATGCACAAATTATATTTCAAAGAATATGAGAGCAGAGCCTCATCTACACTAAATTAGTTAGTATCTAATAACTTCTTATACCCATTTATGTCAAATGAAAATCTTATCCACAACCTTTGCCTTTCCAGGAAGTTTGTGTCTGGTTTGTAGTGAACACTAACTTCCAGTGGCTGTCTGTATCACACAGTAAATCACAGCATGATTTGAATAAGTAGGACCCTTGGTTCATCCTCCTGCCCCAAACTGAGATGTCTTAAAAGGAGGAGGTTCAAGGCCTTGACTAGTTAAGTTTCCAAGAATGGAGTTTCCATAACTTCTCTGGTCAACCTCTTGTACTATTTGGTGAACTTCATGATGAAATATTCCTTCCCAATATCTAATTAAATTTCCTCTGGTTGCAGCTTGTGAGACTTATCCCTTTTCTTGTTACTGACTCCTCTGAGAAAAGTCCAGCTCAAACACCCACGAGAATCTTGAGTACCTTTATCCTATGATCACACATAAAATACATACAGACCCTCACAATATGCATGTATTGGTCTTTGATATCTGCCACAAAGTTTTTCTATCAGAATTATTTATCTTAACATGCATAAGACTAACATAAAATCCTACTAACACTTGTGAACATGAAAAGATTTCCCTGCTTAAGCACTACATTTACCTCTAAGGGATGAATAGCAAAGTTAATAAATATCTCTGAAGGACGGTAGCTTCATTCTATCATATAATTTTCAATTTCATTATAAATTTAAAAATATTAGTACTGTGTGGTGTATGATTTAGGAAAATTTTATGATAAACATAAATTGTAGTATTATGGGGAAAAACAATAGGAAACTGATCAATGGACACAATTACAATATAGAAGAAAATGCACATTTCTGGAGTAGTTTATTATTTTAATCAGTTATTAATTTTTGCTTAATATAATCTCATGTGGAAATATAATTAAATAATACTAGGCAAAACTGAATGAACTATTAAACATAATGAAAAGCAGCTGGTAACAATCAAAGCATAGGCAGAAAGGTCACTGAAAAAATGAGACCATTTTTCTCAATATATAACAAACTGGCATCTTGACTCAATGATAGAGTAGAGAGATTTTTGTGCAAAAATGCTGATGGGAGTTGTGGTCAGCACTTGTCTGTACAATTTACATTGAGACTTGTGACACCTGCAGATGTCCTCAAACTCGATTCCCCTCTTTACAAAGGGCTGCAGAGCTGCTGGCAAAGCATTCTTTTTCAAGGGACTTTTCCTCTGGAATGCTTTTCCTTGCCAAGGTCTAAAATAGCCATAAACTGTTGACATTCTGGGTGTGCTACAAGGTCCATCTGTGGGAGCTGACTGAGGCAGTAATGGGTGGGATATCTCGTGGGAAGGTGTGATGGAGGTGCACAGCTCTTATGACTAGGAATTAAATGGGGTGTTAGAGAGTGGGAGGACAGAAGACTGCTGCTTTTTTTGGAAGCTTTATTTATTGCAGTCTCTACTTTATGTTTTAAAATACATGTCAAGGTTGCTCAAAGTCTTAGGTGTCCTCTGGAGTGCTTATTTTGGATTAAAATCTAAATGAATGATTATTCTATTCCTAGTGTTAATGATTCATTTTGTTTTCCACATTTCTCTGAGAATTTCCATAAATTGAAATCTGAGCAGCAGACTGTTATTTTTCAGAACACTTACACAATTAAATTAGTATGACTTTTTAAAAACTAAAACACTATGCAGAGTAAGAATACAAGAATCAACCCAAATTATTTTGACAGTTAGAGCATGATGGTTTACAGCAAATTTTTTTGTTAAAATGCCCATGTTGCACAAAATGTATCACAATGGTTTGTTTTCAAGGGGGAAAAAAAATCCCAAAAATAATGATTCTGGTTAAAAATACAAATAAATAAACAGGGAATTATACAAATTCAAGGGTTTAATTAGATTAAATATCTATAAGAATATTTTGATAACAATAGCCCCTTTATAACAAGGAAAATACAAAAAAAAATTGAGTATGTATTAATTTCAATTTCAAAAACATTCACATTTTTCTGTATTGAGCTCTATGACTAAAATACAAAACACTTGTCATTTTAATCACTGATCTTTAAGTGCCTATATATAAGTATTCTGTCCTAGCATTTGTGTACAAGATTAGCCAAAGTCCTACATATAAACTCAATTTAGCAGAACTCAGATAATGAAAGAGTTGCAGGTAACCAATATTTAAAAGAAAAAAAAAAGGTTTCTTACTACATCTTTATAAGAATAGCCTTTTTATTTATAATAATTTATTCTTTCTTCATAGCTATTTGAGAGAATTCTTCCAAAAGCTTTCTCTTTCAACTGTAAGAACCCCCTGAAATTTGGATTTTAGCACTGCCCTATGCTAGACATAAAAGATTATTCACATTTTGTATACTCTTTTTGAGAATATGTACATGATTAAACATTGTTTTCACTGATAACACTAGGGATAGTAAACTGGGAACTCCTAAAATCTTCCAACTTTTCTTAGTACTTAATCACAAAAAAAAAAAAAATCCAGCAGCTGAGATAATAATGGCAAATAATCTACAGTAACTCTTTCAGAATGTACTACTTTCAGATTAAAATTTAATAAATTCATTACCATGAAACATTAAGGTTGATCACACATCTGTTTGCCTTTTTTTTTTTTTTTAGCACAATGGAAAAAAAATAAATCAAAAATGTAGTCAAAGTATTTTAGTAGTTGATCTGGTTTTGAGAACTCTTTCAGTTTTTCACTATACTAAGAAAAAGATTTTCCTGTAACCAATATTCTGATTTGTTGTAAATATTCAAAATTTCCACTAGACATGACATGAAAGAATATATATGACATTATTACCTATTCCTCCTTTTCCATCTTTTCATAAATTTCTAAGTTCTTCAATTTTAATTTTTTTTAGAGGTGGAATTAAATAAAATTTGAGATTGTCAACTCTTAAAAGGCCTTAATTTCTGCTACTTATTGGGTGCAATTCATTGAAAAATGTGTTTGAAGAAACTTTTGTTTTAATTAATTAGACTAGAAATAACTACAAAATACTTCAAGTTTAAAGAAATATTAGTCAGAGGATCAATCAAAGACTTTTTTGATAGATGTTCGGTTTTTGTTTTATTTTCACTATTCTTATTCAGTTATAGGCTGCTGAGAACAATTAGTAATTTCAGATAACACTGATACACCAATATTATCTTGTAACAGGTCATATGTAGCAGTCACATAACAGATTTTAAAGAAAATATAAAAATTTGAAGGTTTCACAGTAGAAATTTATCTCAAAGCAAATTCTAAGATTTCTTAGTGAAGAAAAAGTTAAATTTTTGGTTTTAATTCCCTGAAAATTTTATGTTGCTTTTGCTGCATTCTCATTTCTAAATTTTAAATAGATATTCTTTCAAAACTTACAGAAAGCCTAAACAAAGCAATTCTGGTGGAACAAACAAAAATTAGCACATTTTTAAAGTTTTCCAGCTATTCATACTGTTATGTAAATTGATCATCAGTCTTTAAAAACTAAGCTTGGTAATGTATAAGCTCACGATAATTACCCTCCCCTTCTCCACATTCCTGTCTCTTCTTGATACTGTCAAATGTGAAAGCAGGCAGCCCCACAATGTCTCTCATGCCCTTGAAGGAAGCTATGAAAGCATAATTTTCATTGCAGGCATTTACCAGCTCTTCAATTATGTCTAAATCCACTCAATCAAGATGAATTTTAAGTCTTCTTTGGGATTTTCCCCCCCTTTTATATTTGTTTTTCTGCACATCTTTCTTTACCACAAAACTGATCATTCTGCTCAAAGAATTCTATAGGCTCCCACTGGAAGGGCTTTCTTCTCTGATTCTGTGTACCTACTCTATAGGTTGCATTGAATTCTGTTTCTACACCTTAAATATCTTAATTTTATATCAAGTAGCCAGGAACATTCCAGTGTGCTGAGGTAGACAATCCCTCTGTGCCTGAGGTATGTCAGATGCAATCAGCCTCAAGAAGCACTGAGGTAAAACACCGAGACCTTTTGAAGCTTATTCAAAAAGAGAGTCATTAGAACAGACACATTAATCAGGCTGGCATGATTATCAGTGGTGTGAGTAGACATGACAACACAGGAATGCCACAATTTACCCCTCACTCTTGTCACCTGCAGAAACAAGGTACAGTTCTCACAGGACACTGTGAATTCTAATTCATATGGTGGAAAGAAAAACAACTGTGTCTGGTGTCTATCTGTGGGTTGAGCAAGACTTCACTACAAAAAATTCCACACTTTCACTGTAGTATTTACAGTTCCATATGTCCATTATTCACACTACACAAGCAAGAGCTGCATGTACACAATAATAGTATGTTCCAACTGAGGGAACATTGAGGCAACAAAAGGCTGTCTGGCAGCAAGTTTGAGGTCATTCTTTTAAAATCACTATTTTGCAATGTTAGGTTTTTTTGTTAGGTTCATGGATCACCTGAACAACTATACATCTATACAAATGTAATAAAACAACCCTGATCCTCCCAACATATTAAACAAATCCAAGGATAATAGTACAGACAAATAGCTGAAACAATGAACACTTTTATAAATCAGATTTTACAGATCATGTTTTTCTGAGGAGAGAGCAAAACAGAAATGACATGTCTTTTGCATGACACACTGTATTCTATACTTCTTGGTTTTAATGTTCACCTTTTATATACTGTAAAAAATGGAAATAAGAGCTATTAAAATGATTCCTTTACATGTTGAGTGACTTCAAAACACAGTGAAAAGCACTTTAATACACTATAATTTTTTACTTTGCTTACTCCCTTGCTAGAGTGAACCAGGGCCGAGACTGGCAGTCAGAGATTTCTTTGCTGCTGAACACTCTGCAAAAGACAAGCTAATTATGCTCTGCCCTCCCTCTTCTGTCAATAACTTGGCTTTACTTGCACTCCCATTCTTTTGCATTTTATTTTATAAAACATGATGCTGAAAACTACTGGAGAAAAAATGAGGAAAGGGTACTTACAAATTAAATAAAACTGCAAATTGAAATGTGTAAGCTGTTTGTTTGTTAGTTTGTTTAACATAAAGCAAATTACATACTTTAAATTCAAATGCATGTAAGTATGCAGATTATGCACATATACACATTGCTGCACTTTTTTTTTCATTTTACAAATGCATTCTCTAAAGGCAGAAGTTCCTTATTTTTAGGACTAGAAATAATTAATGGCTTCAGAACAATAGCATCTTCCTCACTCAAACCATAAATATGCTTCTCATTAGGTGGTTTGGACCTTATTCCATGTAAAACAAGAACCCACATATTTAGGATGAAAATTATTTACAAAGAGTATCTCTTAAAAATAATAATTTTCTGGGTTAGAGATCAGTTATTAGAACATACCTCATTATGCTTCCTATATAATTGCCATTCAATTTATTTACTCATAATGAAAATATAGCTCAGCAGAAATTAACCTGTAAAAGGTGAAAAATTCTGAATAGAAACTATCCACACACAAAAAGTAGGAAATTAAAGGAAATGCTTTGATTATCAGGCCTTCTTTTTTGAAAGCATAGACAATGTACACAGAGCAGACACATCCAGAATGCAGGAATATCTAATTTCAAGTTGTGAGCTACTTAAAATTCTAAGGCTTCAAGTGGAAATTATGCAGAGAATTGCAAGGTGTGAAACAGACTGTTAATCTATTATGCAAATGATGCAATATTTAGGGCAATGTGGAAAAGTATCTCCTGGTTAGACTTTATTGTTGTAAGTTTCCTAAAAATATGAAGAAAATCACAATGCTTCATGCTTTTTGGGCAGAAGGGCAAATTTTCTTTACTGGAAGGTCAATACAACTAAATTCAAAAAGTAAATAATGGATTGATGAGTTGAAACACCATAGTGTTCAGAAATTTTAAATGGAAAATTATCTTTCTATCTTGCTATTGCACATATAATTCTAAATGTGGCATTACAAATTTATCATCTTAAAATTTTACCTGTAACTTATATTCTCATTTTATTTATTCATATGTAACAGATACTGAGGATAAAACTCATATAACTAGCAGTTAGACTAACATTTTCTTTAATTTCTAGTTTTAATAAAATTATTTAAATATCTAAAAATTTGCTGGTTTATCTAAAGAAAAAAAAATATTTTATCTAAAATTTTCCTTGTTTCTAAATCTACCTTCCTGATCCTGGACTTTTTACTCCTGTAGAACTATATATTTAAACAAAAAAAAAAAAAAAAAAAAAGAAAAGCAGAACCTTTCAACCATCATCACATTGTCTAAATGGGTAAACATACAAAAAACATCCATTAGCCTGTGTATATATATGATTATACATATATCTATCTTTCTCTCTCTGTCTCCCTCTTTCTATATACATATATATATATATATATACATATATATCCATAAATAACTTAGCATCAGTGGGACAACTGTCACATCAGGAAGTATGTGATACCTAGACCAAAATGAAATACAGAAAATTCATTTTTTCAGCTTTTGTTGTGTTTTGCATTTAAAAAATAAAAGGATAAATCTAAATAATAAACATGGTGTTAGATATTAATGTGTACATTTAAGTAGCAGTGGTAAATATCTATGAAGTGTTTTACTCTGGAAAAGCTTTTTTGCTGTGTTATCAGAACTAGAGAATTTTGGCAGATGACTGAATGAAGGCAGAAGAGCAGTTGTCACTTAGTAATTAAGTTTGAGAATATCCAATGCATCCTCCTTCTCCAGGAAGACTGTGCTTTAGGAATCTGAGAAGACTATATATAGGACTAATGGACCTGTGAATAGTAACATAAATCTGGAACTAAAATATTCATTTCCATGTAAGACAAGAATTGTCAACCATTTCTGATTCAGGTGAATCTACTTTGTCACAGGAACAAGTTAATACACTGTGTACTGTCAGTTTTGCAGCAATAACTGGGGGCACTTGGAGTTCTGTTAGAGTTCCTTGAGTTGGGCAGTCATCTGTGCTTGGATCATTCTGGATCCATATGCTTGCATATTCACTATGTGTAAACTGCCTACAGATAGTCCTGGTTCCAGTTTCATAGGTTTCTCTGATACTACAGCTTTTGTCCCTGTCTTCCCTTCAGTGAAGGTACGACTTGAAGCTCCACTGATTTACACCCTTAGGACCAGTGATGGCTCTTAAATATCTTGATAAAGTATTTCTCTCTAGTGGTTCAATATGGTAAGCATATTTCACTGCTTTTCCCAATCAAAGAAATAATTTGGGACCTAAAATACAATACATGCCCACTTTCTGGGCTTACACTAGGCTCCACTAATGCATTCTTACTTTTGCTTTGGTCTACAGATAACTGGTAGTCCAGGGAGCAGCAAACAGTCTACAAAACAGGTGCAGTGAAAAATAAATAAATAAATCCAGACACATATCTTCCTACACACTTGGAAGGCATGAGTTGGTAGCTGCCAGAAAGTATAATGGGAAAGCAGGTCCCAGCTTCTGTTGGTGCCTCCCTGCAGGCAGTTAGCTCCATTTTAGTGCATGTTCACAGCAATGCGAGTTCAAGAGACTTGCTGATACAGACTCCGGATATACATAATTATTTTCTGTAAAAGACATCACATCCTAGCTGATAAAAAAACACTTTTCAAGTATATTACACACCGTGCTTGCATTTACAGTCATTGAGTTTAATGGCCTTTTTCCATGAACTTCAGCACAAATAGTCTCTAGATCTCATGCTGTGTCATGGGTGTAGGACCTTACAGACTATACCAATATGCCCATTTGACCAAGAGACACGATACATATTCAATGGTCAAAGAGGAGCCTGATATTTCACAGGGAGGCAGTAACCACATTGCCTCAGAGTCTTTCTTGGAAGCTCCTGTGCAGAATGGAGCTGTCTGAGCATCAGGGTGGTCCCAGGATAGTTGTTAATGTCATTTTAATGAGAAGTTGCTGATCAACTGTCTTGATTTGGACTACCCTGATTCAGTATAGTCTCCTACCCCTGACATGAGTCCTATGAGGAAACCACGTTTGAATTAGTTTAAGCTGTATATTCCACAGCTGCAGTTCACAGAGTCTTGTTGTCAACCTTAATTTCATAACCCAGTCATGTTAGCATGGCTAACTTAATTTCACCCTAATTTCATCTTGATTTAGATGTGACTATGGGATTCAGGGTATATCTTTGAAACATACTGTATATCCAGAAGAATAGAGACAATAATAAATAGGTTGAATTTTGGGGGGTTCTTTTAATTGTAAGTGTAATATAAAGTGGTTAATAGTTCTAGTTCTGTGGTTTCAACAAGAAGCAAGACAACTTTCAGGAAAAATTAGGGAAATAAGTCTTGGTAAGGCCCAAGACATCAGAAACACAGTATAAAGAAATATACAGTGATTCATCGGATAATCTTCACATGCAAAATGGGATGTCAGAAAACATGTGCATTTAATTATCTTTTATAATTCAGAAAATCTCTGAAATGGACTTTGTTTACTTTTTAGATACAAAAATGCTGTGGTGAAAATAACTTTAAACATTGCCAGATCCTATGAAGACCTATTCAAACTGGTCCATTTCTTGGCTTCAGACACTTCATACATAAGCTTCAATGTCATAGTAAGACAGGTGTTCTCCAAAAGAGATATTCATTTTGAAGTGATATATTAGACAATATATTTCTTTGTAGCTGATCATCCCATGTAAATGAAGAATATGAATTTTATTAAACAGGCACACAAATTTTAATGTGACAGTGATCTATCTATCTTTCCTTGTGGTGCATGCAGGTTCATGTGTAAAACATGAAAAAACAGCTGGATACTAAAGAAAGATAGCCCTTAAGGCTAAAAATGTAAAATATTTTACAAAATGTAAGTTAGGAATGTACTGATATGTTTATATGGTAAATTCTTCAAAGGGAGTTTTCCTTATTGCATCTATACAGTGCCATTCTTCAGAAATAGAAGGACTGAGCCTGATCACCAGCCTCAAAATTATTAAAGCTAGTGGGAGATGTAGATAAGGCAAAGCAACATGCTCATATAAGCAATGAGTGTCAGAATTACAAAATGGGTCCTTAGGCTTTTATATACATTTACTGTGCCCTGTAAGAATATCCCTGTCTGTATGGCAGTGTAGTGATGCAAGACGCTTTATGTTCAGGAAGAATTTTACTTATGGAACAACATTTTTAGAAGCAAAATAGCTAAAGAGAAAGCACCCACTTTGGGGGAGCTTAGCTGCCTTGTCTTATGTTCGCAGCAACAATTTCTACCAGCTCCAAAGAAGCTGCAGCAAGAGCATTACACCCATTGGAAGAAGCTCACATCAAAATCTTCTACAATGCTGAAGGTGGTGTCTTGCTAAAAATAAAGGTAACTGTACAATGACACCCTTGATGTTCTATTGGAATAGGGTTTGGAAGGAAGATAAATATGTCCAAAAAAAGTTAATATTCAAATCAATAATGACAATGATGGTGTTTCCATTGAAAAGGCTTAAAAATAGGCTGTATATAGGATTTTTGACATGTAAAGAATTTGCACTAGGAAATGTTGAATATTACTTCATTTGTCTTTTATATTAAAGGAAAAATTAAGTATGAATAATTTCAAAAATTTTGTTTTCCACTACATCTGTACCTTCTAAATATCTGTGCTATTCTACACCTTATTAGCAATCTTAATGAAGTAAAAATATTTATGTTTTCCATTTTTATGCTTATCACAACTATACAGCATAGCTGGTACAGTAATTTTAATAAGTATCCACATTTTCCTTCTCACAAGTTCATCACCAATTAGTGAACTGAAAGGATTTTTCCCAATATTTCCTTTTATCAAAATACTCAGTGCAGCAAGCTAGTGTCGTATTTAAATGTGGAGCAATTTTATTGCAATCTCTGGTATCTGCCTGTCAGCAAAAGGGTGGCATAATGGATTGTAATCATTTTTGCACAGAGTAAGGACAGGTCTAGCAGAAAATATTTAATTCTAGGTGATAGCTCCTGCAGAGTCAGTAAAGGGCACATGCTAATAAGGAAGCTGCAGAAAGGCACTGGTGATGACATGCTCCTGAAAACAGCAAGCTCAGCAGATACAGTGCAGCTAATAGAACCATTACTGCCTCATGTCAAGCTATGAAAAATACCAAAGGACAGAGTCATCACAGTGAAGGAAAAAACAAAGCTCTTGTATATTATGGTTGGAAAAGCTTTATAGGCAGAACAATGTTAGGATAACAATGTTATCAAATGCATGAATAAAAATATGGCAAAAAGCTTGCTCAGTAGAAAGAGCAATTTCCCCATTGTAATTCACTCTATATTCCACATGTTGTAGCTGTACCACTCATTGTATTAATTTTCACTTTCTCATTTCCCACTAAGATATCTGTTGTCTTCTGCTGATGGCAGCAAGTTTGCTTTAGTTTTTCTCTTTTAAACTTCAGTTTGTAATAGAGTCCACGAGTAAAACATAAAGTACTGCAAAAGATGAATACAAGGCAGGAAAAGATCCAGATGCTTTTTACAGAGAATTAATTTTCCAGACTCTGATTAAAGTCTTCTGTTACCACTGGCAAAGTGTTGATCAGCTTCTCTCCTTCTAAAATTGGGAGTCTGTCCAGAACCACTAAGACTTTGAAATCTTCAGAAGCACTAAGATTATGAAACCTTCATAGCATGCCTGTATTACAGGAAGAAGTACTCTAGCTGGTCACATTATACATAGATAAAAATCTGTTTGCATCTGACATAGCATTTGCAGTTTAAAATTCTGCTTACCAAAATAATATCACTAATTCCAGATAGGAATAAAATGCTAAGTAGAGCCAATGAGGTACATATAAGTATTTAGATCTACAACATCACCTAAAAACCTACTGCAAAATAAAATTTTAGTAGACCTTTGCCTAACATATTTTTCAAAGCAAAGTATTGCTCTTAATTCTCCACAAAAACATAAACTGTTTATCTACCTAATCTACCAGAGAGAATACTGCATTGGCATATTTGCTGATTTTAAGGACAAAAAATATTGAGGTCCCTCTCCCTCATTCTGGTCTGTGAATATGAGTTTGTCTCTGAGCGGAGTCACTACTTAAGGAAAAAAACAAGCTAACAAATGCCAGACACAAGAGTAGCTATCAAACTTTGCACTCTTTGAAATTGCAATGCTGCTAATGGGATCTTTGTTTTAGTACCAAAGGGCTTAATTAGTTGGGATTGTTAGTGAAATGTGTCTAATAAAAAGCCTACTAAATCTATGGAGTCTTTCTATTGGCTTCCATTCATGCTGACTTTCAGAGCAGTGTTAATTTGATAAGTAAAATCTATAGCACCAAATCTTGGAAATTAAGAGTTAAAGTGGGTTTCTGAAGTATTAATTTTATGTTCTTAATACTTACCAAAAAAATGACAGCTTTATTATTAAATGAAGAAATGTTTCAAAGTACATTTTGGTATAATTTTCCATTTTACTGTTCTCTTAATTTGCTGCTTTATACAAGCTGAACATCAGAGGCCAGCTCAGAAACATCAGAAACCTCATAAGTAGTCCTCTGGAACATGCAGTTTATGATCCCCATTCTTCCTCTTCTCTTTACACTATTAATTAAGTGTTTCAGTGGGATACACCTGAATAATGTAACTTTTTCCTCTTCCTGCCCTGCTTCAAACTGTCAAAAACACAGAACCACTACAAGAAATAAATTAATTAGAAATTATTCTCTGTCCATTAATGTGTGTCATTCATCATAAAGATTAATTGTGTTAGGAAACAATAATTACACCTGAATCTCATTTATAAGGAAGAGGGCAAGAGCATTTTCAAAGAGCTCAGTCACTTGTATTCATGGGCATTCCTTACCACTTAGACATTCTTGAGCTAAGTAAGCCTCAAGTAATTAGTTTCAACCTGGCTCAGATTACCAAATCATTGAAATCAAAGGCTTGTGTAGTAAGAAACAACCTATAATTCACTCACTTAGTGATGTGAATTGCTATAAAGGTCTCTTTTAGAACTTGAGAGGAACCCTGCAAACCATGGTCACATGAGAAATCTTTTTTTTGACATGAATAGACCCATTAAGTCAATGGGGGTAGTCATGTGAACGGAGACTTGTGTCAAAAACCACTGATGCTGAGATTGCACTCTTTTGTATTTTCTTTCATTTGTATGGATAAGCAAGGAAGGGTGCATGAGGGGCACTATGTGGAATATTACACTCCTATTCAATATTCTAACCATATTTCACAATATTTTCCATTAAAAAAAGCTTTGGCATGCTATACATTCGCTCACACTTTATCCTTAAATCTGCTAAATAGTATTAGAACAGTAGATGTTTTAACTGCAGACATGATTGTAATATCACAGTAATTAAAAGATTCTGTAGAGGTATCATTTCATCCTTTGAAGTTTCCTATTGAAGATTTTTCATTGAAAAAAAAGCTTTATTAAGATTTTGTTAATCAATATTGTTCTTTCAATAATCCTCATATTTCTACAGGGAATTATCTGCTCATGCATTTTTGAGTAAGGTTCTGATCCAGCACAGATCAGAGAAAAGGAAGGTGTACTAAAGAATTTGGGTTTTTTCACTTGTTCGTATCAACTAAAGAGAAAATGGAGAAGCCAGAAAACATTAGAAATGTAATTGCCACATCAAATATTCTCTTAGCTGGACAGATTTCTATTATAACTCGGTTTATATGCAGGCTAAACAATGTTACTGCCATCTGCCAAAAGGTAGCACTAAGACAGCATGCCTTGTGTCCTCCAGCTTGTGGCTCCAGGAAGAAAGTAGGAGAGGTTGCCATCTGCTTGTGTTTGTCATTTTCTGCGTGTAGATTACATAGCAAGACTGTGGAGGAGATCTTGCCTCCTCTGGAAAATATTTTCAGGCTATAAAAATGGCTCTGATGATTTAGTGCCATTTCTGCAATACCAGCAGCTGTATACAGGGAACAAGCCTCACCCTCTGCAAAGTACCAGAGTACTTCACTGAGGTTAAACTAGAAATTCAGTATGCTACTGACTTCAACAAATGCATGCTTTACCTAAAGACAAGTGAATCTCAAAGAATCTTCATGCCCTGTTTTACTAATACAGCTGTGATGTTATGTTGTCCAGGCCAGGGGATTATTTAGGAAATAGGCTGTACAGCTATCTAGGTTCCTTAGCAGCAATGAGAAATTTTTAAAAGAGATTTTCTCTAAATATATTGATGCATGCATCTTCACAACAGCAATTCTGCCTTTCTTGTTTTCTTAATAGATTTGGGGGAAAAAAAGAAAAAGGAAGTAGTTTTAATTAAAATGAGAGCTATCATATTATCAATCTCTAGATTAATTGAATCAGGGGAAAGTAATTTATCATCATTTTAAGCTAGTCACTGAAAAACTGTGTTCAGGGCTCTATTTTGTCTCAGCCTTTAAATCAGGCCAGAAGGGTGTAAAAAATTATATATTATCAGAAATAATTAAAAAAATGTCTATTGTACTGCAGAGCAGAACTCTGTTTCTGAAGTGACTGCTTCTGAAGTGCACCTTCATGGAGTGAGCTCTTCAGTCAGAGAGGTGCTGTGACAGTCATGGGTGAAGATTCTCCTTCCTCATAAAAGACTGGTTTTGTTTATATACAAAGCTTGACCCCTTTAATAATACCTGTGTACTTAAAGCCATGCTTACCTAGAGTGTAGATGCAAATATACTAGCATTAGAAACCAGATCTAATTCAGGTTTCCTTACAGCTGTAAGGAAAGGGACAACATCTTTTGATGTGAATCACCAAAGCAATTATTGCAAGCTGATATAACTGCACACATGTTAATGCTATACAACTCCGTAGGGAAAAAAATCATGTTCCTATACAAAATAATTTAACTGACATAAAATCTGTATAAAAATCAGTAAATATCCACCCTCCATGAAGATTTGAAACATAGATAAGGCTGTCACAGTGTTATCTTAATTTTCAAACTTTGCAGCCATAGAGAAGGCTCACAATAAAGCCCGTTGTTAAGACTTTACAATTGTCATATTACATTGTGTTATTATAACATTAAATCATTACTACAATGAGACAGATGAGAAAGAACTGGAAGTAGTCCCTCAAGACAGTTAAAATGCAGAAACTTCACTTTTCATTCTTTAGGAAAAGAATCTCTCCTACTTTCCTGAAAATAATGTTTCAATCACAGTTGCTAAAGAGTCGCAAACAGCTGCTTACTTCAGTATGTACATGAAAGAACAACAGCACATCAGAGCAAGGGCCTCAAGAACAAATGTCATGATGGAAATGCTCTCTCTCACCACTATGAAACAGCTTGGAAACTAAATAAGTCTAATTGAATTAGTTGAAAATAGTTGTCATTCCTGTCTCATTATGAGTAGTAAAAATAACAACGAACTTGCTAATCTATCAGAGTATTTATCTTTCCTGTTATTGGAAATGCTACCAGAAAAAATCCCCAATAATTTAATAAACACATTTTGATACTATCTTTACTTTTCTGTTTTCTCTGTTTTCATGAAGGTTTATTCCAAGTTAGCTTATTTAAAATGCTTGAAACCACCTGATTGCTTTTTTGATCCAGGCAAAATATTCCCCAAAATTAAACCCAAGTATTTATGCAAACCTGGTCATATTATAATCATGTTATAATCATGTTTTATAGTCATATTATAATCATGTTTTGTAGAGACGTATGGAAAATAGAGAATTACAAGGATAACTGAATAACCATCAAAGATGGAACTGACGTATAAACGAAAGCGTGGATCTGCAATCTATGAAAGTGAAGTGAAGATTTGGCAGTTATGGCATAAGAAGTCAAAAAAACTCAATCTTCGTCCAGCTGACCTTGGGAATTAATAAAAATACAAGGCATATACAGGCATGCTTAGTGATGCGCTTCTGTGTAAATATATGTCCTTGTCACTGTGTTGCCTATGAATACTCCATTTTTACTTGAACAGTGATGAATGAAGGAGGAGGTAACTAACACCACAGGATTGCTGACTAGCCTGCAATCTTTCAAACTGCACACTGGAACACCACACCAGCATGGAGAACTGCACATTGTCCTGCAATACTAAAAGCAATGTTTATCAAGTGGACTTATAGCTGCACAAACCACTGCAGATTATGGTATCTGAAAGGGAATGTGCTCATGAAGTATCATTCAGTGACCAAAATTAGTCAGGAAAGCCCTCTGACATAGTGAAGTACCGTGACAAGTGAAGATGAAATGAAAATTTTCAGGGTTCATATAAATAATTTTACAAAAAAAAAAAAAAAAAAAAAAGTACACAGTATTCCTCTCTGTATTTTGCCATCATGTTGTTTATCAGTGAAAATTTTCTCAAATTTTTATAATTTGCCTTTGAAAAGAAAGACTTTGTAACCCACACTGAACCTATTTATTCATAGAACATAACTTCTTTCTTCAGTTGCTTTGGGCACATGCAATTTGCAGATGAATAATTTCATTTGTCCCTGTTAAAAAAGGCACAGAATTCTATTTTTGTCTATTTAAATTACATTTGAACAAAGGGATACTCTTATATTACCATCAAACATAAGTCTTTAATTCCTCTCATACTCTATCCCCACATCATCATCAGGCTGACAAAATTCCAAATCTATACCACTAAACTGATATCCTGACAAATGAACTTGATCTCTCATTCCATGGAAATCAGTAACAATGATGGCAAAATACTAATCTAATGGGTATATATTGTTGAAGAAACTTGCCCTTACCCATGAAACGTTCTTTAAAGATTTTGAGGTCAGAGATTGATCTGCTATGCTGAAGTGTATTATTTGGCTATACAGAGTTTGAAATAATGCTTATGGTGAAAGCCAATGATTTTTGAAGAAAGGTGTATTAACTGGTGTATAATCAATGTACGGTTTAAATTTAGAAATTCCATTTAAGAATGCCAGTTATAAAAATCCTTAAACCTACAGTTACATACTCTCCCTGATGTTACACTTGACTCCCTTATGGAATTCATAGGGATAAGGCAAGCCAAGAGCACAGGAAATTACAATATTTCTCTTTTAGAAAAGTTAGTTGTGAGGGTGAAATTTATAGCTATTTCTTAAAAAAAAAAAAAAAAAATCATGAATACAAAGAAAAAAATTAAAATATTACAGTCCAAAAATGAGTGAAATTGCTATCATGAACTATTTCTTTGTATTCCTGATTAGTTTTACAAGGCAATTCAGTCAGATTTCCAATCTCCAATAAAATTAAAGGCATTTTTACTGCTAAGAGTTGAATTATCATTCCAATTAGAACTCATTTTCAATGGATACTGATGTGTTGCTATATTAAAAGGTTCATTAGAAGTCTTCCAGTCAAAATGTGTATACTTCTACACTTTTTTTTTTAATGCATATTAGATGGAGTACTGTATTGTAAACCAGAGGCTGATGTATTTACCATTAGTATAATAATCCATGTTATTCTCCTTCCCATAACCTATCCATTTGCTGTGGTGGAGAAATAAATAATTTTCAATAGAATTGAATTAACTTAATTCAGTTCTGGAGTTTAAGTGCAGTCAGAATTGATTCGTACTTGTTCACACGCAACTTTGATTTATATAAACCAAATCATAACCTCTAATATCTTTTTGCAATAACCCAAAAAACATCTAGACTCTTTAAACTGAATGGAGGTCTACACATACAGCCTAATAAAACACCTGTTTTAGTTGAATAACTTCTTCAGGAAAAACCTCTACACACATTTATGGAGCATAAAGAATCCCTGTTTTAAGGTTTCCACAAGACATACAGGGGGAAAAGAAAACCCCAACTATTCGAAAACTAGAATAATTTGTCTTAAAAGGTTCATTTAATGTTTTGGATATTTTTATTTTTCTAATCTATATCAATTTTTAGTGATAAACTTATTAGAAAAAAGGTATTAAGTTATGGTCCTTATTTCTCAGTGCCAAATGTCTCTATTACCCACAAGGCAGTTGGTTTTAACATGCCCACAATAGCTGCTGCTCTATGACTGAGTACTTCTGAAGCAAGAAAAATGGTAAAAATGTGCTCATTGAATTTTACACTGAATGACAGAATTAGACAGGATAGGGAAGTAACGGGGATTTAAACATAGGTTTTAAAATGTATTCTAAACTTGTATGTGAAACTGTAGATTGACAAATTGTACTCCCTTAATTCCTATAATTCATGTGTCTGTATAATATAAACTAATGTTGTCTTGGAATAGTATGCTTTATAAAACTCTCTTCAGCTGTGTACAGGTGTTCCTTATTCATCTGTAAATAAAAGATATTTCTTATTTTGACTAGTTTTGCTGTGTCCACTACCATCCACACAGAATACAACAGTATGTATGTGATGTATTAACATTGAAAAAAGCTAACAATTATATTATTTCAATATATATTTTATTAGTTAAATAAGAAAAAAAGATTTAATATAGGATTAAAAAAAATATTCATATAGATTTGAATCTATATAGCTTTGTAATAATTATTTTTACACAAATGAGTAGAGTATCACCTATTTAGGATTAATGTTTTTAGAAGAATCCTGACAGCTAGAAATCTGCATATTAGCTAGTGAATGTCATCTCATCCACTTGCAAAGATGAAAATTAAACCTATGTAGTTATTCATTTAAAATGCCTTCCACATTCCCAAAATACTCTCTGTATTCAAAAGCTTTTTGCTGAAATCCTATTAAAAGATGTCAAAAGAGCTTGTTGAACCTACTCCTTGAATGTCTGACATGCACTGAAGATTTCAAAAACATAGAATACAAGATAAGGAAAGAAATGTAAAAAAATAATTTAAAACATAATAAGGAAGAATATACAAAATAACTTAAAACCAGCTGTTGAATATGTTCATCTTATTTATTCCTAGTGATTCTTAAGTCTAGTTAGTATATGGGTGACTAGTTTTATAAATATATTCTGAAATTGCTTTCATTCATTTGGACTGACTGTAATTTTTTTTAGTTTCATCTTTCATAACTTAAAAGGATTTTTCTTATTTTTCTGAAAAGAATGCAACAACAAAATTCCTAAGAAAAAAGGAGTCCATGACAAAAAAGTTTTTAAATATACTGAAACATATGTATTATATATTTTACAGAAATTCTTCATACACAGTCTACATCCAAATATATTTTAGCCTAAACACATATTTTGAAAACATATTTTATATATTGAAAACATGGAACTCACCTTCACATGGGAAAAATAAACAAACAAAAAACCAAAACAAAACCATTTTCACTATGATAAAGATAATCAACTGCAAGGTGTCTGGTTTTAAATAAAATCCCAAAAATGTAAAAAAAAAAAAAATCTTAGCTGTGCAAAAGATACTGTAGAAAAAATTAAAATTGAGTACTATTTATTATTATTATTATTGTTGTTGTTGTTGTTGTTAATGTTGTTACTATTATTATTATTATTGTTATTATTGTTATTATTGTTATTATTGTTATTATTGTTATTGTTATTGTTTTTATTATCATCATCATCATCATCAGAAAAGAAGGGACAGACTAGATGAAAATTCAACTGCATTTCAAACATGAGCAGGAAGCAAGAACTGGTACTGTAAGCATATTTTATTTTCTTCAAGTTACAGAGGAAGAGAAAGCTGCAAGAGGATAAATGCATACTCAAAAAACGATATTCTTAGTATATGTAAAATAAATAATTGATTTTGTCATTGTTGAATCCTTTACAACTTTTCAGTGACTCATGATTTCCTTGAAATCAAGATGTGCCTTAATACCTCATTAAGCATCACAGTTTATACTTCATATAATAGCTGCATGTCTGTTGCTATAAAACTTTACATCTCTAACCAGTACTGAAATGTATGTGGTTAGTCTGCCAGGTCAGTCTGCAGGTTATGTTCTTTAGAAGATTTTGAAGATTTTCCCCTGTCATTTGATTAAAAAAAAAAAAAAAAAAAAATTGCATTCTAAACAAGCAGTATTTTAAATGAGCTCACATTTTAATGCCATCCCCCTGGAAAAAGTTCCTCACCCAAAATTTACTTAATGCTTAAAAGGCAAAATTATTTATATTGCAGGATATACTTATCAATATAAAGCAGGCTGTCTGCTTTTGCAACACTGCAATTAGTTTTCATTATTTTGCTTGCTTTTGTGAACCTTGAATTATTAATTTATCACTTATTATCATCTTTTTCATTTCCTAATCAAAACTATAATTAAATTTATAATAGGATAATTTCGGATGGGAAGGTTTACTAAATTTTACTAAATTTGAGAAATCAGGTAGATCATCTCCTTGCTAATCCATGAAAAGTCTATAAAAGCAAATAGCAGGCACTCAGTATTGTACATGTACTAAATTCACAAAAACTGAAGAGCCATATGGAAGCCAACTTAGCTATACATATAAGGCAATACCCAAGAAGGTAAGGGTCTGATAAAGTAGAAAATTGGCTTTAATGCCATTGTGATTGAGGAAGCAAGTGGGTCTCTTATTGTTGAAGTCAAGTCAATGGAAAAGACATAAATCCAAAAGACCAAGAGGGAGCTTTCTGCTGACACAGATATATTTTATTCCTTTCAATGAAAGGCTTAAAAAAGTTATTTGACTTTTTCTTTTTTTTTTAATAAAATTTATTATTAATTTTATCTTGGGTTGTATCAAGTACCATAAGTAGTTCATTCATTCCTGAGAAGAACAGTGATTTTCTCAGATCTGTAAGCAGAGTAGAGTAGAAATAATAACACAGAAAAAGAAACATAAATTACAATTTTGTTTTCTTGGACATAGTTGATCTTACAGGCCTGTTCCTCTCTGTGTGGATCTAAATGTATGCTTAAAGTGAAAATCACATTGTCTAACAATAGCCTCTTTATGGACTCTTAAGGAAAAGATTCTGCATTTTGCCTTGGTACCAGCAGGAGTATTAACAATTAGATGCATATACATCATTGGCAATATAACACTTTAAAGACTTTAACCTATATGAAAACCCTAGAATAAATGCAGTATAAAAAAGCTTATAATACTTCAGAGCATTAGAAATTTTCACACAGAAAATTATTTTAAGGAACCTTAATTATGAATTTTTTAATACTAAATATTAATATTTTATTGAAATGTTCTCTAATAATTAAGAGCACCATCATGGTACTTTGTCATATGAAAAAATGTCAGTATACACACTCTCTTTGTATCCTGAAAATCCCATTATATGCTGAAAAATGGTTTATTTGATATTGATGGTGTACAGGATGGAAACTACACCTGACAATAAGATCTATATTCTCAACAAATGCTTAGACAGTAGCAGACTGGGATGCAACTGGAAGGAAAAAATAAACAACAAAAAATAAGAACTAATTACAAACAATATTATTTTTTATAAAAGAACTATATTTTTTGTAACTCCTGGAAAAGCAACAGAAACCAACTGCATTTACATAGCCTGTCACGGAAAGGATTACCTCAGTTCTAGGGGAGTCAAACGTCCAAAGTGCTGCAGTGTCATTATTCAGCAGTAAAACAAGTCTTAATTTAGGGCAAGAACTGCCAGCCTTCCTAACAGGGAAGTATGCCACCAGCTGAAAGATGCACAAGATGGCAATCCCTTCAGTTCAGTGCATGGTTCATAGTGCTGAGTGCATTAACAATTTCAAATGTCTTGTGACAGAGATACCCTGATCTCCATTCTTTGCAGAATGAGATGTGTAGGACATAATTTGAACAAAAGCAGGTATGGGCAAGGAGAAGGATATTGCCACTCTGAAAAAGTATCTGCAATAGAGTGATGCAACATGCCAGTTTTAGAGAAAACAGGTCCTACAGGAAACCTGACAAGTTTGCTGCAAATGCCTGTCAAGAAAGTACTGAAAAGGTATCTGTCATTCCTTCACATGTATGATGAAATTTTTTCTAGTTAACTACAACTGAAAAAGCAAATTGGATCAATCTTAAATGCTCTTATTCCTGTTCTGCCCACAGAATCACACTGCAGGTAAAGCTATCACTTCATTCTAAATTTCTGATTTACTTTGTAGCCCTTCTTTGGACTTGATCCAACAGCTGAATGTCCTTCCAGTACTGGGGTCATCAGAGCTGGACTCGGTACTCCAGGTGGGGTTTCACCAGAGCAAAGTAGAGAAGCAGAATCATGAATTTTGTTGGATTACATCAGCAGCCTTGGCTGAAGTGGCTCAGTGACTTTTTCAGTGTCCTAAAGTGCTTTCAAACTCTATGCCATTATCTCTTCTCCTGTTGCAATATTGACTTATGAAATATAAGTTGACCAAAGGTAAAAGCACACATAGCACTGCTGCCACAGTGGGCACACTCTTGCCAAAATATGATACATACTCTGTCACTCAAACTTCCATATCCATGCAGAATAGAAGCATTGTAAGTATTTACCAAGCACTTGATTAACTCTAGCCATACTAGAACAGACAAAGTCAAAACAAAGGTATCCCACTGTACATCACATATATTTTCTGCACCATTAAAAATATATGTATTACAAAAGCAAAGCAGACAGGAGTACGGGCAATGTAATGTAGCCCTGTAACAGCATCACAGAAAGCAAATATGCATACAGAAAATACCAATGAAATAAATTTAAACCAAAAATTAAAAAGAAGGTAGTTTTTTAAGTTTAGAAAGGCAATTAAGGCTAGATCAGAAGGAAAAATGCAAGTAGGCTGCTTCACAGAACTATGCAAAAGAACATATTTTCACACCAGCAGGCATGACTGTAGGAAGGATGGGGCAGGTGGTGAAGGAACTAGATGAGAAGCAAAGCAAATTAAGATAGATGAATGTTTGAAAAGCTTTTAAAATATTTGGAATTTGAATGAGAATCAGTGGAAAAGCATGAGCATCCAGCTGCCATTTCCATAGTGGTAATTAATGAATTTTAGTGGTTGTTGCTGATGTTTGTGAAATACAGAAAGTTTTTGTTAAAGTTTCGATTCAAAAATCAAATATTTAAGATAGTATGAACCAGGGAAGAGGTAAAGCAGAATTTCCAAAGGGTATATATGAGAAATGGAATAACTCTGGTGAAAATATGGCTGCAATGACAGAATATATGAGGAATAATTCAGTTTGGGGTCATACGACATATGATATATTCTGCAGATATGCATCCTACCAGAATAAATTTTGAGCCAGAAGGGATTTAGGGCTGCTAGACCCTCTTTGCCAAACAGTAAAAATTTCCCCTTGTATATTTGAATTACTGTGGGCATGGAAGACTTTAAGCCTAAAGTGAGCAAACATATAGATATCCAGTTCAGAAACATATAGAATTAACTTTATATTATTAAGATACATGTCCTAATTTTGAAAAAAGGAAATTCGGATAAAGAGTTGTACAAATCATGATGAAGAGGAAAAATATTAAAATGTATCTTCCATGTTTAATTGCTTGGTGAACTTATCCAGGTGTGAGATGAAGCATTTTTATTTTAATGTGTTGTTTTCAAGGGGTCAGAACTGGTCTAAATAGTAATGATTACATTCTTATTCATTAGTGTTTTGAGTAAGAATAGCAACTGATGAATACCACATGAAAGGCCTCCCCCTGCTTGTATAAAATTGATTGAGAACCTATTCATGGAAGTTTCAAATTTAGAAGATAAAAATATCACTTTGAATTCTAATTTTAAGTATTTAAAGTGAAAAACAAAAGCTTAATGTCACGGTTCCTTTGTAGCGTAGTCCAAGTGATAAGATATTTTTATGAATTCTACAAATAATAGTCCACAATGGATCCAGCAAATCCAGACAGACATTCTTCAGAAAACCTTGTAAAACTTTCATTCTTGCTATTTCAGCGAGTGTCCTTCAGTTCTAGCAGAGATTTCAGTAAAGCTATTGATTTTATTGAGGAAAATGATAAAATATATAGTAGTATTCAAAGGTATCAATAAAAAATTTCAAAGTGGGTAGAAAGCCTGATAGGGAACTAGATAATAAAAGAAGATGTATTTATCTATAAAGCTGATTGTAATAGCTCAAACAATCTTACAGTTCCATGTGGGTAAAATAAAATTGTGGTTAATATACTATAAAACAACTGAAAATCTACTTTGCTGCTTATAGCATTCTTGGCTTAAAGTGATCTAGAGCTACCTCTTTTCCAGTGCAGCAGTACAGACAGATACCTTTGGCTTCTCTAAGTGCAATGGATATACATAGCAGCAGACTGCTACAACACAAGGACTCTTCATCCTCTGCTTCATTTTGGGTTTGGCCAAATAAGCAGTCCTTTACACATCTGTTATGTGGACACCTGTGTAATTCTTGTGTGAGGAGAAGAGTTGAGTATCCCAAGGACATGAGGAAGATGTACAGAAAACTTCTTACAGACTAGTCTACTTCCCTTCAACTTTTCTGCCCAGATATTTTAACTAATACTAGAAATTCAATTACCAGACAAAAAGAGTTTGGACCTCCAAAAAATCTTAATATAAACCAACTGATATAAACCAATTTGATTTTTTTTCAGTAAAATAGCAGAGGATAAAAGGTCAAATTTTCTTCAACACTTTTCAATGAAATAGGATTAGAAAAACCAGGGAAACCACTCAATAGTCCTAATAGGAATTCACTGACAACATTTTAAGATTTTATGTGCTAATAACAGGAAAGATGAAACTTTCAGTGAGAGGCTCTCAACTTTATTTCTGATAAACTCATTGGAGTTTAGTAAAGCTGGAATCTTAGCTCCCTGTTGTTCATGACTCTCTTAGCTTTGCACTTGAGTATGAAAAGTGAAAGTCTCTTTGTTACCCTAACAATAAAATTGACAGCTAAAATCAGAATTTTTACAGCTTAATGTCATTGAGACTTTATGCAAACATACATTTACTATCAAAAAGATCTCGTTTTTCTGCTGAGAAATGAGGATGTCAGATGATTAGGCAGACTGTGATGCAGTGAAGTTTTGTTCTGGTGATGGAAAGCAGCAGAAATTGTGCACATAAATTCTTCCAGTGGTTCAAAATTCAATTATACAAGCTGAAAATAGTCCCTACAGCTTGTCATAGATTCAGAAATCTGTCTCTTCCTCAGTCTTACTCTTTCACACTTGACCATTAGGCAATTTCCCACTCTCTGCACACCCAAAAGAGATATTCCTCTCTATGCTTTTAAAATACTGCATAAGATTAACACAGCCACAAGACATATATATGCTATTCATTCTGCCATAGTAATCTTTTTCTAGCTCTGACCTGAGGAAAATGCAAAGACAAGAGATATAAATATTGTGGTCCCAAATATCTATTGATGTTGGAGTTCTCAGTGAAACACAATTCCTCTCCTCATCCCTTTCTCAGTCACTTCTGTATTCATTTACATTTGCTCATATATTGGTCCTAGGGCTCTGGCTCAGACTGACAAGAGCTCAGCTTCAGATGGTAATTTCACTTTTAAAAACGGCTATTCAGGTATAACTGAGCAACATACAGACTCAAAACTCATATCATGCTTAGGTGGCAAATAAATGCCAAATCTAAGGGATGTTAAGAGCACAGTTAGTGAGCATAATCCTATGTGCCTGATAACACATTACCCTTCACAAGGAGATCTGGTAGATGAGTGAGGAAATTCCAGGTAATATCCAAATATGAACATGCTAAGTTCTTCTCCTATAGATTTCAGAAGGCAGACTATACTGACTAGTCCATAACAGCTGTGCATAATTCTATCCAAAAATGGGTTAACTCTGCAACGATCAGCATTAACTCCCACACAAATTTCTGCTGGAAATCTATCAGGTTGCTAGGATAGCATGCTGTGCATAAAGGCTGCTCCCTGGCTGTGTACCCTCCCTGCAGGCACATGAAGCCCTAATTATAAGGTATATATACAGAAGAGTTTCTGTGGGCTAAGGAGAAGCATCAACAAATACACTATTTCCTTTGCTCCATGAGTTACAGACCCTTTGAAGCCTTTTTCTGTTCCTTGGTTTGTGCTTGCATCATCATATAGGAGGCTGTTTCATACTTCACTTTTATTATTCTGACCAAAAATTGCATCTAATTTTTTCCGTTACTCATTAATTTAATTTTTAAATTCAAAGTAAACAAATCCTGAACAGCAAGCAATAAACTAAAAACTGAAAGGAGATGATGCTGTGCTGTGACAGTAGGACTGCCTTTGTCCCATTTCATTACCAGTTAATGTGACTTTTTTCTTTTGCAAAGTCATTTAAATACTATATGAGAAAAATACTTTTTTAGACACTTTTTTTGTACACCTTCATTAACTTATTTATTGGTGCATTTATTTCTTTATTATGCCTCATTGTGGGGAATGGAGGATAGTTTCTTTCTTCACTTCAAGTTCTATTTCACTTTGTTCCTGTATCTATTTAATAATTTCTTTGCCTCCTATGACCAAAATATTTCAATTTTTTTTCTTTTGTCTATTTCTAACTTCTGTAAGTCCATCATCAAGCCATAAAGGATGACTTAAGCATCCTTACAGGCTCACCAGTATGGCTGCAGTTAAATTAAAAGAATGGGTGACTACTCCTGGCTGCCAGGAGCTTATATGCTATTCCCATAGCTTTCCCTGATGCTCCATAATGAAAGTGATGAGTCTGAGATTCTTCCTCATCACCACACTAGTGCATAAATCTAATTGCCAACTACTTTGAGACCCTATATGTGCCAAAATGGAGAATATTTTTAATTTTTTAAATAACCAACTTATCCATTCATTTCTAGAATATAAGAGTTAAGACATAGAATAGAACAATTTTGGCACTGAGAAAAACAATATAGGAGAGTTTCTTAAACACCAGAGATGCACAAAGAAATTACCCTTTGATTTACAGTATAAATCTTTTCCAAATCTATACAGGTTAAAAATGCTAGTTGTCATATTTGTTTTATACCTTAACATCTTTGTTTTCTTTATGCTTAAGATGCCCTCAACATATATCCTCACGAGTGTAGCTAAGTTGGAAGAGGAAGGTTAGAAGTATTTATAATATTGCCAGAGCTGTCATATAGGCAACAAACAGAGAATATTTCGTCATAAGGGCTACGAAAGTATTCTGCTTACCATTTCTTTTAAAGTACATTTTTTCCTTTTTTTCCTAAAGAACAAATATCAGTGCTTTTGAAACAAAAAGCTAAATTATTCATAACAATTAAAACAGCTACTTTGTCTTATGGATAGAAATCAAATATAACATATGGATAGAAAGACAAACATAACAAACACTGGCAGAATTAAGTATGAAACATTTACAGAATGTGCATCAATGAGTTTTAATTTTCTTACACCTAGTTTATGTAAACCAAGTCCTCTTTAGTTCTTTTCTACTGTTTTCTTATATCTAAGTGTACACTGAAGGGCTTCATCCCCTTATCCCTCATACATCACATTGTGTATAATACATTTAGATTTATAGGCTGGAATTCATCCCAGTGAAGCGAAGTCAAGGAATTCTAGTTTTGTGCTCACTTTAGGACATTCATTGTATTAGATTTTTAATTTAACACATGTTAAAAAAATATGTTATATAAAAATTAATAAAATCTTTTGTGCTTAGTTTTTAAATCTTCATTGTGTTTTGACTGATTTTGCACCACAGAAGAGGGTCTTTCCAGCTTCCCCATTCAAACATGCAGGTAAATGGAATATTTATGTGAAGGGTCTAGTTATTTGTTTCAAATCAGGTAAGTTTCTTTCAGCATCCTCCATTTAAATGGCATTATTGGCTGAATGGCAGAGCTCAGAGAGTCATGAGCAGATTCAGTGAAGCAGAATCCATCTGGAGACTCATAAGCAGTGTTGCTCCCCAGGGGTCAGTACTGAATCTAGCCTTTTTCAGCTTGTTTATCAGCAGCCTGGACTAAATAGAGTGTAGCCTAAGCCAGTTTGCTGATGATACAAAATGGGGAGAATAGCTGATACACCTGAAGGCTGTGCTGCTGTTCAGCAGGACCTTGAAAGGCTGGAGGGCTGGTTGGGGAGAAACCTATTGAAGTGCAACCAAAGTAAGCGTAGGGTCCTGAACGTGGGGATGAATAATCCTAAGTGCCAGCCCAGGTTGGGGGAAATCTGTAAAGAGAAGGTCTGCAGAGAAGAACCCGAGAGTGTTGGTGGGTGACAAGGTCACCATGAGCTGGCAATGCCATTGCAGGCAGGAGGGCCAGTCCCAAAGCACAACAGGAAGAGTGTGGCCAGAAAGCCTAGGGATATTATCCTCCCACTCTACTCTGTCCTACAGGCTACATCTGAAGTATTGGGCTCTATTCTGATCTCCACAGTCCAAGAAAGACAAATTATTACTGGCAAGGGCTCATCAGAGGCCACAGAGATGATGAGGGATCAAGAGCATCTCTCCTATGAGGATAGACTGTGGGAACTGGGCCTGTTTACAGAATAGAAGATCGAGAGGGGACCTCATCAATATGTACAAACATTTTAAACTTGGGTATCATGAGCATGATGGCACACTCTTTCCAGTGGTGCCAGTGAAAGGACAAGAAGCAATGATCATAAAATAAAATACAAAAAATTCCATCTCAACAGGAGGAAGACCTGCTTTACACTAAGGATGGCAGAGCCCTGGAACAGGGTGCCCAGGGAGGTCATGGAGTGTCCCTCTCTGGAGACATTCAAAACCCACCTGGATGAGTTCCTGCTCTAAGTGACCCTGTAATCTCTGGAGGTCACTCACAACCCTAACTATTCTTTAATTCTGTAGCTGGAACCTAGTTACAAAATGCAAAAATTATTCCCTTTAGAGAACTCTTTGTTGATCTTTGTTCATTATTTGTATTTTTACACCTATCTTTGGCATTACAGTGAGCAGTCCAGTTTCAAGATATCAGCTGTCTCATCCTTCTCTTTGTATTCTTTCTTTACAATGTTCTCTACATATATAAAAAGAAAAATCTGAAACAGAAAAATTCCAGACTGTCTCCAATAGGTGACCTTAGTGAATGTAGGAGAAATTCTAGAGGGACAAAAACAGGCTAACTGCTGCTTTTTATATTTTCTTCCATATAAAACCAAACAGCAGCTAGTTTGCCCTGGGCATTTTGCTTTATACATTGTGTAGAATACATATTCTTGTCCATTTATATTCATCAGATCTAAATCTGGAAATTGCTATCATGCCGACAAAGAACCAGACACAGACTCTAACTCCTGTCTTGCTCCTGTGTATGATAATAAGATTTCCATGACTGGAAATTTGCTTGGTGCCCTTGTACAGTGTAAAGATGGTATCAATCTGCCCGAGTAAGATTAACACCCAGTTACCAACTCTGACATGAGGGGGAGTGAACTAAACAGCTAGAAAAGACCAGTGTCCACAAGGAAAAGACATTTTAATATTTTCTTTTGTAAAATAGGAATTAATCAAATATTTTCAGTTGCTTCTCAAGTTTAGATATTAAACCATTAAAAACCTTAATCCATTATTCTTCACAAAGCCAACAAAAACTGAAGCAGAGAACATAATTAGAATTAATTACATTGTCTGCTTTCAGGAAGAGTTCTGAGCTATCCACTGGAGCTCCAAAAAAGGCCTTTTTCACCATTTGGGAGACTATGTAAGCTATTTTGCCAAGACATCATTCATATGACATTTCATACATTTTGCAAGTCGAATCAAAATGAACAGTGAATGCTTTATGTTTTCTGCCGATTCTATTCAGTAAGAACAGCAAGTTCAGCAAGTTCTGTCCTAAAAATTTTAAACATAGACCACTGCTAGACTTCAAAGTGGGGCTTTGGACCCAACCATCTCATTATCAAAGTTGTATTAGAAAATACTACAAAGGTGACACAGCTCTGAAAACAAAGTTGGAATATTGTAACTTCATCCAGAATGAAGACTACAGCTTGCCAATCACTAACACAGTCATGGGAGGCCAGAATAATAGCACAGAATGAAGGATATTTTCAGGATCATGTTTCACATTAATAAAGGTCATTGGACATGGGTAATTTAGAAAAAAAATCACGTTCCTAATGGCTTCTTACACTAACTCTTCTTAAATGTGACATAAACTTGACTTTTCCATCTCTGCCACACATTTTACACTAGTCTTTGTGTTCTTTGGGTTTGTCAGCACTCTCCTTATCAGCATTTTGACTGAAGTTTATGTTGTGCTCTAAAGGGCTTTACTTGTGTATTTACTGCAGTGGTATATAAATAAATAGAACTTCAATGTGCATGACTGAATATTAAATACATTGAAAGCATAGTTTCAAAACACTAAGTGGAAAAGTACTTCATTTACAAAAGTGTGAGTTTTTTTATTCAAGTATTTACTTTCCTAATACTGATCCCAGACTCTGCAAAGGTAAGGCTATCACTAGCTCAACAAAAAAAGCTGGAACATTGTAAACTGGTTTTTCCTGCAAGATATTAGTCAGAGATAGGTTAAACTACATAGGACTACACCTTTCTTTTCCACAAAGTCAGGTAGTTAGAGATGACAGACCTGTACACCAGGGAACTTAAACACAGGGAGATTCAATTTTCACCAAAAGCATTTCCAGGGAAGAATAATTCCCTATAGAGAACCAGAAGGAAAAAGGAAAAAAACACAATCCCAAGAAGTTGCCACTGTATATAAAAACACACAAGCTAAATCTAAAGAACTGAATGTTTAAGTGAGAATATTTTTTTACCAAGTGAATTGCTACATTTCATTGTAATAATTAAAAGGATAATATAACACGCAATAAAATAATGATAAATATGGTTATAGAAAAAAAAACAATTTAAGGGTTTATGGTTACACAGTCCAAAAAGTCCAACCAAGCAAGTACAAAGATAAAAGCTGGTTCAAAAATGTGTGATGAAGAATGCATTAGTCACAGGGGAAAAAAAAAAAAAAAAAAAAAAGAAGGTAACTCATAAGAAAACAAAGAAAGAGGTTTAAAAAAAGGGGCATCAGAATTCTAAATAAAAAATCTGATTCCAGTAAGGATTTTTGAAGATCTTTTAATTCTTATGATTTATTAGGTCTCCAGCAGAACTACTGCACTGAGACACTATGGGTTTTTATTAATAGAAAATGATTAATGCCACTGCAATCAGTAACAAGGACTTTCTCTTTCATCAGCTAGAGGTCTGGTGCTGATCAAATGATGAAATCAAGGAAAGTGAATTGGTAAACCAGCTGGAGAAGGCATTTCTAATATGATTTAAGATAACAACAACAGCAACTGAGGAGCTTTCTCATTTTTCTTTAGTTCACTTCTGTCTGTAACAGTGTGATTTCATTAATGTCTATAAAATCTGCACGTAAAATCCTTATCTAATACTTAGACTAACCATCTCCTCTCAAATAGATAAATTAGAGAAAATCCAAATACAGTGGAAAGGTAAGATTTTGGGATTTTTTGTGTCCTACCCTGTATTTTCACAATGGGAAATAAACACACACAATGTGTGAATGAGAAATCCATATTTTTAATCCTTTCCACTCTATGAGTCAAGATGCAGGAAAGGGTACCACATCCCTCTGTTGTGAATGAGTGAATGAGAATTTAAAAAGACTAAAAAAGTAGCAATACACACAGACTCTCCCTCATTAGATTTTTTTGCACAATAGTGACTACAGAGAACTATGAATGCACAGTACTTTGAATAATAAAGCATCTGTGAATTACATAATGTCACTAAGTACATTCCAAATGGTATGCATATATTAACCTACAAACACAGGCTGGTACTTATTTAATACAAAAATACACAGGCTGGTACTTATTTAATAACAAAAAAAATGGTGTTTCACAAAGGCCCTGGAAGTCCATTATGTTATCCAATTCTCACATATTACTCCAAGGAATGTGATGCTATTGTTACACCACAACAAACAATTGTCACAGAAGCAACTTTAATAAAACAGTTTAAGGAAATGTAATTACTTCTTGTATTTTAAACTGTCTGGTGCCTACAAGGATAAAAATAATATGAGGAATTTTATACATATTAAGATTCTGTATTTTCACAGCATTTCATATTGCCATTGAAATGCAGGAGCAAACTTTGAGCCCATAGCACCTTCTGACAATCAAAAAAATGTTCCTTTGTATCACTACAGACTTCACACAGCTTGATTGGAACCCTCTGGTTTAGAAATGCCCCAACACTACCCTGGTGATAAATCATTTTAAGATTTGCATGCTTGCTGTTAGCTTTAGTACATGATATGCTGCTTTTTCACTGCTGAAGCAAGGCTTTTTAAGCAGCTGTAGTAGTCTCTTGACAGTGTAATACAAATATGGATCCATAATTTTAAAGGGAAGTCAAAATTATGATTTGTCTGCTGTATATTCTTCTTAATGACTAGTTCAGAAACAGGAACATAGGACTATTGTTTTAAACACAAGTCTGAAACCCCAATAGGGAGTTAATATTAGATTTTTTTAAATCAACTCTTTTCTCTCTCTCTGAAATCACCTACTCTTTCAATTAATAGAAACCCATTGCTTAGTAAAAATACAAAGTATTTTATTTTTCTATTATATGTTGATATGATTATTTGGAAGTCTTTTCTATGAAGTAGCATACTCTTTATGCTCACCTAGTCATATATAACACCAGACAATTTGACAGTTTACCACACTAAATCCTGATTCAAACCCTCCTGAAATCACTGACTTGCATTTTCCTTTTACTTCCTTGAGTCAGAAGTGTTTTAAAAGTCAAATGCTGTTCATCCTTTCACTCCAATATGTAGCACTCCAAGCTCATCTCACAACTGCCTCCTCTGATGTTATGACCTCCATGGTAAGATAGTGTAGGTTTATTCAGTATAAAAACTTAGGATGAGGTTCTAGGGTTTATGAAAGTAACAGATGGCCTCAGCCTAAGTGTATTTAAAGGAGATTTTATTCTTTAATGAAAATAATTATAGATTGGGTATGTAACCAAAACTCAGGTATGTATTTGATCTTATCCCAGAAATAATTCAAGATAGATCATCCAGGTTACCATATGGGCTATATTCCTATTCCTATTCCTATTTTTATTAAAAGCAGATTACAGAGTGGCTAAAGCTACTTATGATTTTTCAAGCTTACCAGTATTAATCTGAATAAGATAATAGATAAGGGAAGAATGATTGGCAGTCATTCTATCCACACAAAGTACAAATATCTTCAGCAGAATTTCAATGGACTCTAGAATTTAGTATCAAAAGATCTAATGATAATTTAATCTTCCACTTTTTTTAAACAGTATGACTTCTTCCGGTAATGTTTTCACTCTACTTTTTCCTAAATATAGAGATTTGCCATATTTATTTATATTCTGTCCTTAAATGCAGTACTGCAAAGTATTATAAAAGTTTGGATATATACAATGAGGTATTAGATATGTGCAACATAAAGTCTATTGATGTGCAAAAAATCATGAAGTTCACACAGTGAGTTATGACTCCAGTCTTGTTGAAGCCACTGATATCCATATCTGGGGACAAGAATTCCAATTGCCTTATCTTTCCTAGTTATGGCATGTAGAGAAGCAGCTAGTGCATCTGTACAGGCCCTGAGAGACAGATTAAGCCAGAGAGATGATACAGATGCCCAGAATCTTTCCACCTGTGGCTGAATTCACACTGGTTATTGCAAGACGTGGATAGCCATCTGTCCACCTGTCTGGTAGTTACACTAAAGGGTCATATTGTTTCAAAGATGTGATTACACTGGAGTAAGTAATAGGAAAGATTTTTGAAAATTCAACACTATTTCCTACATGAACTATAATAGTCATTATAAGTCTCTCCTGGTGCAGTTCAACATGGCCAGAACACCAGAAATCCAGCAGAGTCAGTGCACTATAAGAGAAAGGTTCAATAAATTATGCCAAAAATGAAATGGTTACATTTTAAGGACAATTATCTGCCTTTTTGTCCCCATCATATTAATAGGAGAAAAAATTTCTGACAATGGCAAAGCTGAAATTGTTATGCCAGACCTCAACATTCTAATTTTTTTTACTTCAACATATAAAAACTGCACATGTGCAGGTAAAGAGTTTCCGTAAATTTTGTGTTAGGGCATAAATCAGCAAATTCCCATTGACACTCATGTATTATGGATAGAATTTAGTTAAACAATTCTTATAATATACTGTAATGTAAGTCCTACATGTATTTAACATGCCAGACAGTCAAGGCGCAGAGATCTAAGGTGGCTTCTTTCATCCCAGGATAGTAGGTCAGTGTCATTAACAAGATCCCCAATTCCCACTTCCCAGTTCTATGTAGTAAACAGATAATTCCTTTGAAATTAATGGAGCTCATGGTATAATTGCAGCCTCTATTGAAGTAGGCGATAAGATAGAAATATGTTCTGTTGTATGCATATATTGTATATTAGCAGAAATCTAAAAAAAAATATCAAGAGGAGTCTAGAAAGTTAATGGACTAAATGGCAAAAATCTTCTGCCTTGTTTCAAGACTTGCTAATGTATCATCTTCTATCATTACTTACAGTAATGAATTCTGTAAAGAAGAGATTCTGACATTAGTGTCTGACCTCCCAGTTAGAAATCCTATTTTCTGAAAGCACTTTTTACTTGAAATGCATTAAAATAAGCCACAAACTCAATCAAAGGTACAAAAAAATTAATATAAAAATCACCCTAAAGACATGTATAAAAATAGTATGTATTTTTCAAAAATTGTCCTATCCAAAATAACTTTTCAAGTGAAATCAAAATCTGTATGGTACTGCTCACTGACAGTTCTACTTTCAGGGAGAATGACTAAAAGCAAAGTGCAGAAGGCTGCACAGAAGTGCTCCACAACACAATACAAAATGAGATTGTGTCATATTCAAATTCTAATGCTATATTTAAAAATTAAATTTGCTTTTTAAATGGGAGATAAAAAAATTAAATCCAGTTTATTATTACTGCCGCTATGTCTTTACCTTTTCATTACTTTAATATTTATGCCAGAAATCAACATCACCAATGTAAGAAAAATAGAGGAAAACTAGAGGTAGTATATAGAGATTTTATTTGGTTTACTTCCCTGCATCCATTCAAGTAACTTTAGGAATGATTCAATGTCTGTACATGAGAAAGGCACAATCTTTGTTCAAGATTAACAAAAATATTCAAACTGATCTTCCCTGAAAGATCAAAAACTGAACTCAACAGGTAACCAGCAATTATCAACTCCTTATCACTGCAAGGTGCTCAGGTTTCACATACTTTTAAGCATCTGAAAAACAGGCTGAGCATGACATGGTGTCATGACATGACGTAAATTTTACAGCAAATGTAACTGTACAATTTTCATTCTCCTTTCACCATCTTCCTTGCACTGTGACTCTCTCTTGTGCATAGGAAACACCTGACTAATTGCATCAGGAAGTCTACTCTTTTTATTCCACAACACTGCCTATAGCTGCTTCTTTCAGGCTCCCTGGAGCTTTAATTCACAACTTTTTAATGTGGTCCCTGGGGAGTATTTCAAAATAAGGGATGGAAGCAGAATGAAGGCAACAAGAAAAACACTGAATCTCCCTCAGCTTGTCTAGTTTTCTCTTTATAATGTAAGCTTCTCAGGACAAAGCTCATGTATTGTGTCACTACCAGCACTGAGTATATAATCAATGGTTTCACAATACTATTTTTTCCATGTGTTTTCTCCAATTTGTTGAAAGACTTTACCCACTAACCATGCCAATATATTCATATTTCACAGTCATTAAATACTATATTCAAAATCAACATAAAATATAAATGTAATAATAAATTTTAATAATGTTTGAATTTTTAAGCATAAAAAATGTAACCTGCAATTTTTTTTTCTTAATTGCAGCATGGTTAAATCTAAAGCATTTTTTTGACAAAAGTGCACTGAAGTATATATATATATATATATATATATATATATATATATATATATATGTATGTATATATATATGTGTGTGTGTGTGTGTATGTGTGTGTGTGTGTAACTGTCCCATATACATAGTGATGAAAGTTAATATCTCTTTCGAACACTTTGTCCAGGAGGTAACTCATTGCTGTTAAGCAAAAAAAGGATTTACTCTGAAAAATTCACCAAAAAAAAAAATTAATCAAAAAATTTTCTCTGACTGAGACAATGAAAATCACCCTTTTTATGGGTGTAACCCCAAAGAAGTGGGTACTTGTGGCAGATCTAGGAACAGAGACTGAATTTTCTTGTTTCTAGCCCTTCAACAGGTAGACTGATTTTCTGCCCTTCCATAGAAATGGTGTTGTGACATCAGTAAAGTCAAACATACAGTCTTCTATCATTAGATGTATGCTAAAACAAACCAAGTGTGATGAGACATTTCTACTTAAAATTGTTCCATGTTAACTGACATTAGATGCAGAAAGATTTTGAGCTTGAATGCATAAAATTCCTCTGAGGTTGAGTCTCTCTATAGACTCTCAGAGACACCAAAAATATTTCATCCTAAATATTAGAAAAACAACTTAGGCTGAATGAAAGGATGCCCACTGTGCCTACATCCTACTGATTGTGATACTATGCATCTAAGTGAGATGCCAAACTTTAGCATATTCATAATTCAACTGTTAAAATTATGCCTGTGTAACTGGCTAACTCCCTTCTTACAGGTGAAAGCTGAGACTGGCTAGAGGTATCTTTACTCCCTGTGTGCTTCTACCATTCTCACAATATAGGGCTGGATAGCAGAAGAAAATGATCATTATTCTAAGACTAAAAGAGAAAAGCAGATGGACATTTATGATATCAAACTCTGCCCATACTTCTTATTAGTTTAATTAGTTTATATACTACTCTTTTGCTCGTATTTGCTAAAATAAAATTTCTCTAGACAATATTCAAGAAGTGATACCTTTTATCCAGAAACAATTGTCTGCATATGGTTTCACAATTTAACGAAAGTTTATTTTATGTCAAAAGCCAATTCAAAATCCTGCTTTCCAGAATAAAAACTCTGCAAAATGTAACACAAACAGATAATTAAGTCTGATAAAATAGGCTATAGTGCATAATCAGGTTTATTAAAATCCATTTTTCTCTGTCATATTTCTCATAGATAATATATAAGCAAATATAGTATTTATATGTGTAAATAATAAAAAATTGAATTCTTTTAATTAGCCTGGTTGGCGCTTGCTAGTCAAAATAGTGTTACTGGGATAGACTAAGACTGTTTGAATGTGAAAACTAATCTGATTTGGAAGGTAATTAATTTTAAACTAAATGTAGAAACATTAATGCCTTTCTTGAATTCCACCACTGAAGAATATTGAATGTAACTGCCAGAAGTCATAACAAACCTTTTCTTTTTTCTTCCTCATTAACACCATAAATTCCTTCAAAAGGGCAACAAACTGGTTTCCTGTGATAGATGCCATTCCTAGGAACTGCAGATCAAAGGAAAACTCACTGCTGAAATTATAATCTACTGGGGTATGTTGGAGAATAGAATTTGATTGTGGCTTCTTGATATTTCAGGAACACATTCCAACAAAAACAAAGAGCTTAATGCTAAGCAATGAAATTGTAGTCAAGTTCATGGTGATAAAAAGGGTTTAAAACATTTGTCATACTCATCATCTCTTAATGTAGATTCTGGTAATATATTGAGAACAAAATAGAAGATGGAACAGCATTTCACATATTTATAATTTTCCCTAAATGAAATGTCAAAAGTCAGATATAATGTCTGCAAGCACAATAGCTTAATTTTTTCCCAATGAAAAGGGAGATAATACTGAGTTTGTAAGAATGCATAATCAAGTATACATTGGAAATTTAAATACAGCGGGTGCATTTGAGAGTACAAAGCTATCTTTTACTAGCTCAGCAAAATTCAGTCTATTGAATGACACTCAAAGAGTAAAATGAGTAATGGGTTAAAGCATGGATTCCCCGACTTTTTAAATGGCGAGTGGATGAATCCAAGAATCTGTTGTTATGTGTCTATATGAAGCTTGCAAAAAGAGACAGTTTCTTTATAAGCTTGAGAAATCTCAGGTGAAGATTTTAAATTGTTTATGAGCCTTTGCAAAAACAATTTACTTGAATTGAATTGTGTTGTTCACCCTGAGACTAAAGTGTGATCTGGGTTGTGCAAGTTTACTTAATTTAATCCTTTAGTCTAGGTTTGACAGATAGTTTAGCAATCTGAATACTACTGCAAAGGCCATTTCTCCTGCATCATTTATATGTAAAATTGTGTTTGTCATCACTGAGAGTGTCTCTACAAATTGTGATAGTAAACATTCACCAGAAGTAGAATCATTAAGAAGAGAAAAAGAGATCTTGTACCATTAATTCCTTTTCCCACTGGTTTCCATTTCATATAATATTCCTATTAATAATTTATCTAATTTGTTTTGTAACTAGCTGAAAAAATTGCATACCACAATTTGTCTGATAATTTTCTACTGACATATCTTGTTCTTTAGTGTTATTGTATAAAACAATGGAAAATAAAGAGATACTGGAGAAAGAATGGTCTTTACTTAAACAAGAAAACTCTGGATATATTTGGCCTGGTCATATGAATAAGACAATTCAGATTTGGCTTTAAAAGCTCTAAATTGACCTCTTCCTAAAGTACAGGAAAATGAGAGTCAGATGGATGTATTTTTTCTCTCATCCAAGCAGGACAACAGCAAACAGATAGTAGAATGTTACTTGTCAGAAATATCTTTCACTCCTTCATTCTGACATAAAAAAAGACACTACCCAACAATGAAGCAGCTGTAGGAGGCAAAGAGGAAAGAAATAGTTCATAAAAGCTATATTACCACTTGCAATTCTGAAGCTCCCAGTATCTTGCAAGTTGATATAACAGAAGAAAAAACTCTTCATTTGGTCTCCCACTGTTTTGCTGCCCTTTCCTCACTGGTGTTGTAGGAGGAGGCAATATAAAAGTGCTTTTATTCCATACAAATTGCTTGACTGCTAAACTGTCTGAAATCTGAAAATTACAGTAGTTCCACAATTTTTTTTAAGGGTTCTTTCTTCACAATTGCTTCTGACCAGAAAATTAAATACAGAAGAATGAAATTGCAACAAAGACAGAAGACACAATTTTGATTTTATTTCCCATTGAAGAATAATTTTATTGAAATAAAATTGCTATATTTGAGATAAGAATCTGATCAGAGGTACTTAACAATGCCTTTACATGTTCCACATTGAATTTTTTTTCTAAGATAATGTCTTTATTCAGAAAAGGGCTGAATATTTCACAAATATATTTGCATACTTAGTGCATTCATTTCTGCAAAATGTTAAGTCTTAAATGTTTTGGTGGCTTTTTCCTTTTTTTTCTCTCATTTTTAGGTAAGATTTGCAAATGCTCTGAAATGCTCTCACAAAATATGGTCCATGGACTGCAGGTATTTCATACACCATTTCTAAGCATCAATTGAACTAAAGAAAAGGGATAGAAAACTCAAAAGAAGCAACCTCTGTGCTGGTTTTTTTTTTTTTTTTGACAAAGACGTTGGTACCAATCTTTATAGTTCCCTGATGTTCTTAAACAATGAATTCCAATCAAAAACTGTGTTTTTCTTGATCTCTTTTGCATCTTTTTCCTTCTTATTCCTGTATGGCTTAATCGTAATTTTCTTGGTTTATTTTATTAATAATTTATTTTATGCAGAATTACTAAAGTTCCAGACTAGCAATCAAGTTTAAATAAACAATGTCCATGCAGAAAACCTGAATCAATTCAAAAATGAAAAAATTGATTTTTTTATTTTAATTTTGCTCATTGATTTTGTTCACAGAAAACAAAATCAATGTGGTAGCAGCCTACTGACTTTGAAGTTTGATAACATATCTCAGTACAATAAGGAGGTCAAAGCCCCTACTGTATCATAAATTCCTCCACTCAGAACTAATTACTCCAAATGAGAAACAGAGGCAGACTATCAGTTTTGAAGGGATAAACACAAAGGATGAGCTAATTCAGACAAAAACACATAACAATCAGGAGAGAAAAAGTACTTTTCGGCATTTTTGCTCATACAGTTGAAAAGACATACTATAAAGGCAAAACACAAAATACAGTCTTGTTACAAATATAATGTCATTTTCTCACACAGCTATACCAGATTTACATCACAAACTTCAGTGGGCTGAAGTAATGCTTTATTCCTAAGAAAAAGACCTTGTTGGAAAATTATTCTTCAAATATCCTCTTTTGCTGCTTCTTTTGATGAAGGATATGACTAAATAAATTATTTAGGAGAAAATATTCAGCCTTTCTCTAAATCATAATCTGATATATATAGTAATATCCAAATACATATATAAAATGAATATAAAAATCAGTGTATGTATATATACACACACACAATATAAAATTGGAATTGGCACTATAGTCTTTGTTTTTATGTGATGTGTATAGCTTAGTAGTGACTGCAGAGTTAGAGATTTTCTGCATATATGGTTTTGATACTGGCAGTTGTACAATCTCTGGTACAATTATTCTAGTCTGGAGCACTCTAGCCAAGTGAATTCAGTTGTCTTTAGAAACCAAACTATGTTCACCATGTGATTGTTGATTTCCCTATTTTCTGATAGTCATTTAGCATGTTTAGTTTCTTCTTTGTATCTACCTCAACTTCCTTTGAGAGCCATTTCTCTCAGCAAAATCTGAAGGCCCCAATGCCACTTGACTTGAATCATTTTCCACACTGTCTCATGTCCCTGAGCAGGTCAAAGATTTTCAAATACTAAGACTCTTTCTGGATTTCCAGAATTCCAGTCCTGAGGTATATTTTTTCTTTGTTTATCTAGCATATTGTCAGGATTGTTTTTTGGTTTTTTTTTTTTCAGCAAACCACAAATACTTCATTGATTCAAACACTGAAAATTCAACCTTGTTCACACTCAACTCCCTGTTACTAATTCAACAAATCATCTAATCAAATCTCAGTCCTTTCAAAGATGCAACAAGGAAGAAAATTGTGAGTGTTTTCATCCTATTCATACTCCTGAATTAGATGGTATTTGATCCTCTTCTTCCGCTTACGATCAGTTCTGCTTACCAAACCTTTCTATGTACCATTTGTTTTCCTGTCTTGGATTCTTTCTTCTTTGCATTCTCCATTTAATGTCTCTCCAAATGCATCCAAAATGTAACCTGAATCTCTTGTTTCAAGTGGTTTTCATCATGATTTATCATGTTTTGTTTTGTTTTTTCTAATTGCTTTCCTTTAAAGGTCCACTTGGTTCTGCAGTAACCCTGCCCCCTGGGAATCAATGTCTTAACATTAAGAGTAAAGAGTGTTCATGGATTTTGTGATCCAACGTTCCTTAGAGTTGGAGTGTCAATTCATAAATAATTCACTTACGAGCACATACATTCATTTTACATGATTCCTCAATGTGGCCAGGGTGCTGCGTAGTCTGCACCGTATCCACCTACAAAAAATACAGAAATATATGTCTGCTTACTGGGATGTGAGTAGGGTTTGGCTAACTTTATCCTCTACTGTGGATCTTACTAGTGAGCAAAAAATTTCTCTTCTCTGCCTTAGATCCAAACATATTGCATAGAATAACTATTTTGTCAGCAAATACAGTTAGAACTGTCTGTTTCATACAGACATGTACAGAAGCATACTGTTTCATATTTCTTAAGAAAAAGAAGGAATTAAGTAAACTATGCCCAGAAACAGGCTGTTTTTAAATTATAGACAAATTGGAGTGATTTATAATTTCTTCCTTTTTTTACTCAGAGTTACTGCAGACAGAGTAGAAAATGATATAGATGTCTCAGGTATCAGTGGTGAGCATAACTCTTCTCCATTAAATGATGGGGTAATAGTGCAGTACAGAGAGTTGAAAGAAGCAAAAAAATGGGCATTTTACAAGAAAACAAACAGGCAACTCCTTTTGCGCTTCATCTCCCTCACCCAACCACCAGATAAAATGGAGTGAACAAGCCAGATTTGAAGGACAACATACAGTGACAGTCCTATGAACATCTACATGTTCAAAATGCCAGGTATCAACTATCTTACTCTAAGGTGGACATGAAAATGGAGAACTATGGAAGACTCTTCTTCCTTTGACTCACTCTGATCAATATGCTTGTGAAGGAAATGAGACACTAAATATACTTGCACATTTAGGATAAACAGTCTCTGACCAATATATTCTTCAGAAACAGGACTTAAAATATCATTTGGAAATGGGTCATTTACACAAAAAAATATTAACCCATTCTTGGTGATTATATAACATGTCTTGGTTGGCTTTTATCACTCTTTTCAGCTTTTCCAGTACTATTGAATTATGAATAATTTATACTTATTTTACATCACTGACTACTGCATCCTTATTTTAATGAATTATTTATTCTAATCTGTTACACACATGTAAATTTAAATCCAAATTACACAAAAGTAGGATAGCAATGTCAAACATGTCTATGAAACATCTTTTCCTCTATGAACATTATCCATCAAAGAGTCCTAAATGTCCTCAAATAATAAGGTTTGTTCCTCAATCTAAATATTTGGGACAAGCAAGCAAAACATTCTGGTTTTGTTGCAGAAGAAATACATTTACACCTCACTGAAATTCTTCATCATGACCAACCAAATCTCTTCATTCAATTTACACTGAATTAACTGGACAAAACACTAAATAGGCTAAAACAGTCAATAAAAATACAGGTAATGTATCTACCTACCTACCTACCTACCTATTTTTATCAATCTATATGTACTTTTCATTTAAGTTCTTTGAGTACTTCAAAATTCCTAGCTTAACAGTTGCTAAAATTTATATAAAAATTAAGTTTTGCTAACTTCTAGGAGAGTATTCCTGAATATTCACTGGAATAGTAAACTTGTCCAGTATGCAATCAACAGGGACCTGTTAACATGTACTTTAAATAACTTTCTGAAAAATATAAACACCATTGTGAGCATCTGGTGCATTCATAAGATATTTCTGAGGCAAAAAGTATTCACAGATGTAGCATATACCTTCTATGATTAGAGCTTTCTCGTATGACAGATACTGATACTAGTTTTTTTCAGTTAACAAATCAAATCATAATCGTGAGAGAGAAGATTAAACAAGCAAAACAAATTACCTGACACATACGAGACAAAATGTTGATTCTTTTTTATCACAAATGCAGTACATTAAATCTCAGGCAATCATGGAAGACAGCGTGTGTGTCTATATTACCTGCAGTACACCTGATGCAGCATACAAAGGGAAGGATGACAGTGCAGTTTGTTGAGCCTCATTATGTTACATCCTAATGAACAACAAAGCCTGCATCACCTGCCAATCTTTGGTACGCACTGCAGGCACAGAGAGCAAACTGATGGAAGGCCTTGCACCTGCACTTCCAGTGCAACACGCTACATGGCAATCTAAAGACAATACCGGGACAAACCAATGATTCTGTGGTGCTCAGAAATATGTACAGAAGGACTCCAAACTTAGACTGAAGACAAATTCACACCCAAATCACATTCCCATGCTCTGTGTCATTAGTAGATGCATCCATACAGAATGATTGATGGAAAGTAATTTGAAAACTATCTTTTCTTCCCAAATCTCTGTTAAATTAGGTGCTGTTTTCCCCATTTTTCTATGGCAGCTGAAGAATCTTGCTAATTTCCATGAAATTGATGTTACTGTCTTGCTCCTCCTTCCATTTTCTTTTGCAAAAATGCACATATTCCAAAGTTAAATGAAGAACTGATAGGCACTACTTCAGTTGTTAAAAGCAACATGCTTGCAGTTCTCCATTAATCCAGTCCATAATACTAAAATATAGACCTAGAAGTTTCTTATAACCTACCAAGTACACTTGCTTATCATAGGCATAATTTCACATAATTTCTTGATAGGTTAAAATTATTTTTCCTGAATATTTCAATGGGAAATTGCTTCCAGAATTTCAATGCTGCAATAGATAAACCACCTCAAATTTATTTATGGATCTTTATTTCTGTTTCTCCTTTTTCCTTAACTTACATATTCATTGCCATTGGGAAGCGACCTTTTAGTATTAGTGATAAATATTTGTTATTAATTGTAATTATTTTTCATTAAATAATTGAGAAGTCACACTTTAACATAGTATAGTGATCCCAGTCATAATATATTGCTGCAAACTCAGAATTATTAACTTCTGCAAGTACAGTTTTATTGTGGGGGGGGTTTGCCACTCATTTTACTTTATTCTTAGAAATATATCTCTGTCTGTAAATATATTATGATTGCAATATACATTATATATTCATCTGATTGACATATGCACATGATTAAAAATGTGACAGATTACAAGTTTTTGAAACATTCTTGAATGGAACTGAAAGGCAAAACATGCTCATTTTTGCCCACTACAGAAAACACAGATAGAATTATATCTCTGTAGATTTCCTGTTACATTTCACAAGATACTTCTAACCTATTTTTAAACTTCTTATACACATGTAACTTCATTTTCAGTTTGTGGCAGAAATCAAAATAGGATATGGGGAACTATAAAAAGTGTATTGAATATATTTCTTTCAAATGTACGTGCTGCAGCTAATTCTCATATTCTTAAATAAAAGAAAAGTATCAGTAAATGAAATATTCACTATCTTTATGTTGTGCCACTTGTATACATATGTAAAGGCCATATATAGGAAAAAATAGGCAAAATGGAACGCATGAGCAGGTTTCTTATGAATAAGAAATTAATGAGGACTTCTACGCATGATCACAAAGGGATGCATAGATTTTGATAATTAAAATTTCTGTAATAGGTTTGGTCTAAATTAATATAAAAAGGTAATAATCCTGAAAATAAAAGTTTTCAAAAAGTGAAGTTTATGAAAAAGTTTTAAAGGGAAACACACCTACGGTTAGTACACCGTCTAATGTGATTGTATTCTCATCTAATCTCATTTAAATTAAATTTGTCATATTTTTCCTGTGACTGCTTCTGAGTCTTGCATGCTATATAAATCAAGTCCATCAAAACAAATATTTTTAGTTCTTACCAAAACAACAACAAAAAAACCAAACAAAATGCCAAATCAAATAAAAAATTATCCCCTTAACCCATCATTGTAAGCTTAAAATTGATAAAATAAATGTCTATCATCTGTTATCTTTACAAACTTTCTGGCTTATTGATTTCCTCCTCACACTATGCTTATAAATGACTTTTGAACATTTACAACTCTATCAAATCCCACCACTTATGTTATTTTCATAGTCACATTTTGCAATAATAAGGTGACATATGTCACTTGATGTTAAACTCTAGAGGACCACTGGCTCATAACAGCAGTTATAGATGGAAGAACTGTGAGCATGCGATTGTCCTGAAAATAATTAATTCATCCCCACTAAATAAAGAATTTAGAATTTTAAAAAAATCACATCTACTTAAATGTTTAGGAATCAGTTCTTTCTAAACAAACCCAAAATATTGTAAATTAATGATAAGCATGTTCGTAGTAGGTAGGAATGAAAACCAAAATAAAATATATTCTATTTAACTCTCTAATCCACTCTCACAGAAGCAGAAGTAATTTTAAAAATTGCCTCCTTAATACTATTTAGCAGAATGATTTCCATTCCTGAAATGCAGAACTTCATTACAATCCACTAAAAAGATACTATTGTTCTATCTTCAGTACATATGCATTGACTTAGGTAGATCATATTCAGAAATATAATAACTTGGTAACTGTATTTTGAAGGCACAGAGTGGGATAGCATAGTATTAATCTCCCTAAAAAGTCCCAGTAATGCAAACTTTCATATAGTTTGCATTCAAATTATGTAAAACATTTATCAAAATTCAGTCACCTTGCTTATTGATGTACTGCAGTAAGAAGCACTGCAATGACAGGAATGATCATTATTTAAGTTATTTATTACAATCAAGCCACAGAAGCTCTGGACCTCCTAAAAAACTGAACAATACTGCCATGTCAATAAAAATAAGGTTCACAGAAAAACAGAAGCACAAGTTCTGATATCCTTAGATGCTTCTGTTGCTGCAAACCTCACACTGAGAAGTTTGTGCTGCTCCTTAAACAGCTGACAGAACATAGCTTAATCCTGGTGTAGATAATGCTACTAACAGTTTAATCCATCATTATGGAACTGAGGCCTTAAAAGCATGGCCCACATTTTGTTGTTGTTTTCTTTTTCCCTTTTCTTAGGAATACACAAACTTACTGGAAGGAAAATATCTGTGTAGTTGTATTATTCTAAATGGATGAAGTTCCATTTCAAAACTATCAAGATATTTTTGTGTTACCTCAATCTCAGAGAGTTGAATTTTTTTTGTTTTGGTTGCTAAACTAAACATTTAGTGGTACATATTTGCTGTTATGGCAATATTACTCTTTAATAAGTTTTGTTTATATTTATTCCCAATATATTTATGAAGAGTAATCACATCTCCTCTTCCCACTTGCTTTCTTAAAGCTCTGAAGTAAATGTAGCAGTGGCTTAAAACCAGGCAGGAATATTTACCATCTACTCCACCCTTCTGATGGGCACTAAAGCCTTCAGGGCAGGATTTTATGACATGCCTATGAAAGAACTCATGTACTATTGCAGTTTTCAGCTGGGTGTATTAAAGTAAAAGAATTCCAGTTTTGGTTTACCCTAATATACAAAGCAGTGGTTCACAGAGTGATTCAAAAGAGCTTCAAATATTCGTGCCTTGAGGATAGTAACAACCTCTGCCATCCAATTTTGGCTTGCCACAGCACGTCTCTCAGAGCCTTAAGTCTGAATAGGAAAAGCCCTTTTAGTCTTCTCTTCCACAGCTAAGTCTATATTCCATGGTTATTAAACAGCTTTTTCTGAATGTTTAAAAGTAAGCTTCATTCCTCCTGAAAATGATTGACTAGAATAACAGAATGATTTTTCAGAGGAAGTCTAATAATGACTTCTCAAATGACCTGTCTATGTCTCTTTCTCTCACAGCACCACCAAAATTGATGCAGCCTTGTATTGCAAAAATAAATTTGTGTCATTAGTGCTCCTAGTAACTCTTGCCTAATTTATTAAATTCTTTTTTTCTACTGCTCCCATATCATTATTTCCTAACTGAATTTACAACTTCTTCCTGTTTTGTTTTAACTCTTAACTTCTAAAGTCTAGAATGTTTTCTAGTCCTTCATCTAATACAATCTAATTCTCACAAAAATTCATTATTATCATATTTGCTCCATAATCAAATCTCCTTATTACATTTGCACTCATTTTGCTTTAAAATATAAAGCAAAAATGTTCTTAAGACTGATTCTTGACTCAAGTACCTTCTCATAATGCTTAGCTTTGCAAGAAAACCAATTGTCATCTCATTTAAGTGAATTTCTTACATATTTTTTGATTCCTTTAGTAGTACCCATCTTCCTCAGGTGCACAAATAATTTCCCAGGTGGCACAATATCAACTGATTGCTGAAGTCCAAGGAGAGAGATTACTAAATTTTCCTTGTCTAAAAAATAGGTTATCTTTTCAAAGAAAGTTATCAGATTGGTTTGTATGAACTCTTTTCAGTAAAGGCATTTTCAATTTTCATGCTATCTTCCCTCACTTTTTATGTCAGTAGCCTAATTTTTTTTTTTCATACAAACTCTGCTCTACTGTTTGCTAAAAGATGAGGTCATACATTATGACCTTTATTACTTCTTTTCCATTTTCTCCACTACTTAAATAAAAATAATGTATTTGCTATTCTCCAACAAAACAGTACCTTTTCTTTTTTTCCTAACAGATTTATTTAAAAGAAGATATGGCATGCTTTGCTCTATATCACTCAGAATTCTGCGGCCACACCTATCTGGTCCTGCTTGACTTACATACATCAGACTCCTAGTTTTGCTTTCATCTCAGATGCTTCCAGCTTCTGCTTTTCCCATGTATATCTCTATCAATTTTGTATAACCTTTCACTTCTAAGTGTAATAATTGTCCTGATTCTTGCCCTTTTTCTTATAGCTTAATAAGGTTTTCTTTCAATCATCCCTTTAATGTCTACCTCAGTTGATATTTGTCAGAGCACTTTATATTGATGATGACCACACCCGTACAATGTAAATCTCTCTGATTATCTGACTTCCCAACTCCCTCTATTTCCCACTCATTGCAATTTTCTGATCTCATACTTTATTGCATTAAAAAAAAAAATCTTCTCATGCATCTACACAGGATAGACACCTGTGCAGCTGAGACTCTGATAAGGAGTTTGAGATATTTTTCTTCACAGACAAATATGAAAAATATTTCTGTATCAAATTCCCCACATTCCTCCTATCTGTCATCGCATATAAAATCATTGTCTACCCTACTACTGAAGTTCAATGCTGAAGAGAATAAACTGTATTGATTGTACAGGGGCCATACTTTTCCAAGTCCCAGAATTAATCTGCCTAGAGGCAAAATATCTGTGTTCTCTATTACTGATCCTTTGTCATTTCAAACATAGTATTATATTTATTTATAATTTCTCTACCCATCACACTGTACTCACCAAGACAGAAAGAAAATTACGAATGGCAAGACTTCAGTGTCTTATGTATAAAAAAGCTGAGGTAAATGACAAATATGGCTTTCTAGATGTAATTTTATTTTTAGAGGCATTAATATTTGGTTGTTTTAAAGGAGACTTTTAAAATCAGTGCCTAATGTATAATCTACACAGAATGATAGCTGACAATTAAATTTGTTTCTTACTAAGGTTTCCACTCACACATACAAGGCCAGAAAGGACTTTTAGTGAAATATTCATGAGAGGTGGAAGAATTACTCAAGGAATTAAGTACTTTGTAGATATATTTAAAACAGATCACTGTGCTGTGGTAGAAATAGCAAGCAAATATTTATTGCTTACTCTGTTAAGGAAAGACTTACTTTTCATCTCATGATAGCAACAGACTTCACAGGAAAGTGACTCCAGGCCTTTGGAGACACTGGCCCAGTAATCCCTGTTCCATACAGACACTCCTACTCTACCTGGGTACAACAGACTTCAGGGGCTTCTCTTGCCCCACCACCAGTCCTCACTCCCCCAGCTTGCCCTTGACTGAGAGAGACATTTATTCTCCTCTCTGGTCAAAATGTACTAATGCATGTGTGAAACAGAGACCTGCTGCTCCTTCTCTGGCAAATAAAACTCCATCCATCAGGCAGCAAGGAAGATTATCCCAAAGGCACAGCAGGGTTCTAAAGGTAGAGACTTACACAGCAGCCAAAACTAAAAGAAAAAGTTATGGAAAGCAGGGAGAGTGAAAGATGTAGAGCAGTTGGCTTAACTCTTCTATACAGAATCTTTAGGCAGGAAATGACAAACCTACCAGCTTTTCTATCAAATTCCAAAGTACAAGTAGATATCACTCTCACATAGAAAACTCACTGATCACAGCAATGCCTCTCCTGGTAGGGATGTCTGAATAAAATGTCAGAAGATGAAAGAAAGCACTTTCACCAGCATACCAGCCATTTGAAAAGAAATATCACAACAGCCATAGGTTGTACCGACTGCTTGAACAGATCACAGAAAACATGGATGTAAAATGCAAATTTAAAAAGCAACATAAAAGGAGAGTGATGTTCAATAAACAAAACATAAAATTAGGGTTCCAGGATCCCTCTTAAGTGTACCTCCGAGTTACAGTCAAAGGGATTTTAAAAGGAACAAATTCTCAGTTAGTCTGTACATTCATCTAAATAATCACTTATGTTATGGAAGCATCATAATGATACACTAAGTTTATAAAGAACAGAGCTATTCTTAGATGCTATGTTATATGTATGCAAAACACCAAATTGTTGTAACAATACCATAAACCTGTCTGTATTGTAAACTGTTAATGTTCCTAAAATTAAGTTCAAAGCAAAAAGGTTGTTTTTTTTTTTTTTTTTTTTATCTATGCCTTCCCTTTCAAAGGAAACATAAATTCTATACTTCTAAACCACTTGCAACTTTTGAAGTCCTTTATCAAGGAGAAGTGTGATGTTTCCTAACAAATAAGACCTTATTTTATAATGTGCCTTATGAGTACACTATGGTAGATTGGTTTAACTAAAGTCTGTCAAGTTATCATAAGGGGTTTTTTTACATTTTTCAAATAACTGCTTTTTCTTCTCTATTCACTTTTTGTTAATGGAAACAGAGCAAGTTATTTCTATCTTTAACATATGATGTAGAATGAAGAAAAACATAAGAAAAAATAAGCAGTTAATGATGTGACCTTTAATTTCTTAGATGTGCTTTTAAATTAAACCGAAAATGACCAAAATTAACCTGGATTTGACAGTGGTTATATGTGTGAAATGCTGTCACATACAAAATTAGGCTGTCATGCTGAGTTCACATAAAAAATATTGGAACAGTGGAAAGCAAAAAAATATTGCATATAAATATTTGTAAGATCAGATGAATTACCTCACATTAGATTTCACTCTGGTGGTGATTCAAACATAATATACTTTACACACTTCCAGATTCTAGGTAACTACTAATGCTTTTTCCTCATGGCTAATTAATATATGTACAGAATTTGCATATGGGAGTACTAAATATACACTATAAACTATAGTTTAGGGTTGGGTTTTTTATCATATTTGATCAAAAATAAAAACCATCTTTTTCCAGTGAAGTAGAAAAATTTTTATTGTAGGACCCAAAATCAGTCTGAAGTGTGTCTCCACTTCTTTTGTATTAAATTACATCTACTATGCAGAGGGAAAAGGCTTTTCTCTGTCCAGGTAAGTTACAGAAGGATAGCCCAGTTTATTTTTACATGGCTGCCCCTACTCAGAATGTTACCAGCTGTAGGACTCAGGAGTAATTAATGTTAAAATGGCTACCCCATATCTTGGAGGGGGAATGAACAACAAAGGATATTTTTCCAACTAAATTTCAGGAGACATATGTGCACCAATAAAACTTTGCCTAGCCTGGATGGCAAGCAGAATACACCAGCCAAGAGTGGTTACAATTCTAGATATTTTTGTGGGGGTTTGTATTTCAAATGGAAGGATGTCTCAGGAATTAAAAATGAGTGTATACTTCATGTATATTTTAATTGGTTTTCTGCATCATTGTAGAGCATGTTACAAATGTTGTTTGGATCTACTACTTTTAAAACAATGAAAATTAATTTTGTGATATTGTAGAGACAACCAAAAAGAAGGAAAATATCTTGACAGTTTTTAGTATCATACAATAGCTAAGCTGTGTCGGAACAGATTGCCAAATAAGACCAATTCATTGCAGAACATGAAGAAAGCAGCAGCAGCAAGAACTCTGGTGTCTCCTTGTCAGTATCTGCACAGACTGTGGGTAGCACACAGGGTTTTTACTTTATGGATAGTGGCTTCCACGCTCAACAAAACTTTAAGCCTCAGTAAAGTCTTTCTGCAAAATATTTGGAGGCAAATGTGAAGGGAACATACACTTGCACTGAGTCTTATGCTACATCTAAAAGTAGCAGAAGAGAAACATACACTGGTCATTTATCCCCACTGCTCACTGTCCCCCACTGAGGAACAAGAATTTCATTATGAGCATTTACATCAGCTCAAGTGGAAACCATTCTCAATAAACCATTCTCAATTCCTTTCTCTTATTTTAAAGACCTTATTTACAAAGCCTGTCTTTGTAGATGCTTACTAATACCCAAAATGACTGAAACCAAGAGGCCAGATGAACTTTTTGATTCATGATTTACAGCAGTGCAGCAAGAACCCTTGAAACTGAATGTTTAGAAAATCAGATCTGACAAAAACGTTCTTCTGAAATTATTTACAAAATATAAATCTGAAGATTATAAGACTTCATTTCGGTTTCATTTGACCAAATTTTATATAGCTAATGTAACTATGTTTCATGAAAGCCTGTTATTATTCAAAATTATCTAAAGATAACAATTAAACCAGAAGAATTACGCTACTCATGGAGTGTTTTACATTTAATAAGTCACGTTACTACCATATGCTTATAAAGAGAGGAGGGAAGGAAAAAAATAAAAGGAACTAAAAAGGTGTTGCATCTTCAATGCGTGCAGACATTTTAGATCTACTTGATTTACTCAGTTTGTTTTAAGAATGAAAAGCAATCTTTGACCAAACTGTCATCTTAAAAATATGGTGATATTTCATTTTCTCCCTTCTGCACTATTAAGATTGCTGGGAACTGAAATACTTTCAGCAGTCATGATGTCCAATTTTTCAGTCCTGTCACTTTCTAGCAAATCTGCTTAAGCAAAATACTTATGTTAGAAAACAGAGCAAACATATGCTATAAAATACATTCTGCATTTCTTTGCAGGACAACTGGTATTCAAACACAAAACAGAATGAATATGTAAACATCTGTAATTTGAGTCCTATACACTCTTTTAAACCATAAATCTGATTAATTTTCAAAGATGATAGAATTAGCTCACTTTTTTTTTGCACAATAATTATAATCAACACTATAAAATAAAAAGTAATCAAAATGTTATTTCCAAAGAAAACACTCCAGATCACTAAAACTAAAAAAAACCCCTTCATCTGAAAGATCCTCAGTTTTAACCTTCTGTGGTTCATGCTCTTTTGGTCTGTATTTGATGCCCTTCAAGGCAAAATAAAACTGGAACAACTTTACATTTAGGTGTCTTTAGCCACAAATGTAAAAAGAGCCATTACTTGAATTGCAAAAAAATCCTGTGTGCTGCTAAAAATTACACTAAAAAAAAGTTAAGATATTTACCTAAGACAGATCATATTTTGCAGGATAAAAAAAAATAAGGAAAAAAACTAAACGAAACACAGTATAAAATAAAATGTTTCTTTCAAGAGTGAATTTGAAACTCTAGATGCCAAGAAATTTTAAAAGTTAAAAAATGCAGAATAGTGGTAGCTCTTACAAAACAGTTCATATTAAATTTTATTTTCAGAATTTTAAAAATATGATCTGATTTTATTTATTTAATTATAAAAAAATCTTATTAATGTTCGAACTTTATACATGAAGAACTATGTAAGACTAACGTTACTCCTACTGCTTTAAACTTCTTTAAAAAGCCTGTCATGTTAAAGAAAAGTCAGCACTTCTTACCGCTACAGTTCAAATCCCAATACTCTGATGGCCCGTTAACACCAAATATGTCACCCTTTAACACCCCAGAATCAATACACTGGAATGTCATGGCACCCTGATGAGCCACAAAGCCTCTGTATGCATTTTTTAGACAAAGATTTTGTATTACTTCAGGGAAGAACTTTGTCAAGTTAAAATCAATGTCAAGTTTCTTACTAAGAAGGAAATAGTCCTAGGTAAATAAATGAATTTGTCCAAATTGCACTCAATCAAACATAGGAAGTAAACAAAGAAGTTTAAAGTCATTTAGACTGAATAAGGACACTTGCATGTGCACGCTGCTCTAAATTCCGCTCCTCATTGTCAAGATTTTTTGACAGCTCCTTCCCACCCAGATAGTCACCCATACAGCCCTTGATGAAATCTTCTTTCAGGATAGGATAAAAAAAAATTATAACCTAAAATAAGAATTTTAGTAAAATCAAACAATATCTCAAGTCTTAGGTACAAAAAGCTATTCTAATGGTTACTTCATCCATTTTCTCACATGACCATCTAAATATTTGGATACTATAAGGAAGACAAGACAATTTCTTACTTTTAAAAAATACTTCAGCAGCACATTACAAGGAATTGGAGACAAAGTTACTGACCTTTCTGACAGAAGTTTTCAGATGAAAATTGCAGATGAGACAAACCCATCAGTATCTTCTCATAGTTATATCTTAAAAATATTTTCCAAATCTCAGACAAGAAGTGTTGATTATTTGTGTTCCACCCTTTAGATAAGCAATACATACTGGCCAATCTGAGATTACTTGGATGTTTAACAGAAAAAAACATTTTTTATAAACCTCTTCCTCAGCTGCTGTGCAGCTGGCAGAGTAAAGATTACTGTCTTTCTTTAACCACTGGATTTTAAAGCTGTGTACATTTGACACACACAGAAACACACACACGCACATCTGATTCATGTATATCTCCAAGGTCTTGTCAAAAAATAAAAATGTATAGTTCTCAGTACTCAAATTTCCATTAAGGTACATTAACTACTTGAATTCATAAAATAAATTCTTCCTAATTCATATGAAAATTAGTTATTTTCTCAGTAAAATAGTAAATGGCCAGCACAGATTAGCAAATTTAAACTGGATTCTTATGAACTTTAGTGTTGCATTAATTCATTACAATATGCTTTAGTATACAACAAAATACTGCTGTAAAAATTGGACTCTTCACTAGTTTTCATAAATATGATTCTCCAATTGATTTATATATGTGAAATAACATATGTATCAGTATTGAAGTTGTAATAAACACTTGCATGTAAAAAAAGTACATGTAAAATATTTAATGTATTTCTAAGGCAGCAGCATAGGCCATCCTGCTGAGAGATAAGAGAGAACTGTTTTTTCTTCAAAGAAATATAAACTAAAACCTATCACATCTCATTAAATTTTTCTTTGTACTGACATAACTTACTGGGATAGGATGATTGTGTGCCATTCTGTCAACCCAGCTGCTGGCTATCTTGCATAATACTAACTAAATAGAGTGGATTATCAGTAGGGCTTTCCTTTAATACATTAGTGGCCATAAACACACACACAAAAACCCTCAAAAAGACACAATTCTGCAGCTTTGCTGGGTGAAGCCATCTCAGAGGCTGTTTTCATACAAGGGTTTCTCTCCTTTTCCCTCAATCAATGAGATCTAGAACAAGCAAAGATTAAAGAAACCCAACCCACCAAAAAAAAAAAAAAAAAAACCACAAAAAAACCTGCAAAATAACAAAAAGAAGATCTGAATAATGTTTCTACATGCTGCAATAGAACTTGAAAATTTCAAATGACTTTGCAAATGTGCCACCAAATAATGGTGTTATTGGTAAGTAATGCAAATTGCATACTGTGAAGAAAGAAAAAGGAAAAAAAAAAATCCCTGAGAATATGAATTTCCATGGGTTTTTTTTTGGTTTGTTTTTTTTTTTTTTTTTTTTTGGTGAAACATTCCCCACACAACATTGTTATTGTTGCTACTTTTCCTTAATATTTTCTATGGCTTCTCTTACCAGCTCATGAGTATCTCTTAGCAGACATTGCTGTGCTTGGCTGTAAGTCTCAGGAGGACTAGAGTACTTTTGCCAATTAGAAATAAGCAAGTTGTTTAATTAACACGCCCTTTTCATTAACAGTTTAACCCAAAGCTGACAAAGAGTCTTTGTTGCAAACCAGGAACAAAGAAAGGAGTAGTAATTAAATACCCTGAAGTTTCTAAAGCAAGTTTATTTCAGTACCCAAGAGATTCTTTGAACTCCTCAAAAGACCTCTAGAGCCTTCCAAGAGCACTTGGAATTTCTTATAATTGTCCCACTCACTCTGGAAAAGAAAAAACAAAACAAAACTAAATAAAGCAAAAAAAAAAAAAAAAAAAAGTACAAACCAGCCAAAAAAACCAAATCCAAAGTGTAAATACTCTGGAATATTTTGATGATTTTGATTTCAACACCTTTGGACTAGACTAAAATAAAACTGATTTTGTCTTGAGGGTTACACAACTGTAAACTCAAACCTGGAAAACTGTTTTCAACTCTGACCTGAATTCATGAGATCAGTGCTATGCAAGCCACTGTGAGCTACATTTTAGACATTACATGGGAGCTAAACTGATGCAGAAGAGGAGAGGAAAGATGATTCCCTGCACTGGCACTAAGTACCTACCAGAGGGATAAACAGAAAAATCTGTTCTATGGCTGCAGACTTGTTACTTTCTACATTCTTTCATACTTGCTCTGTGCATTTTATTGTATATGCGTGGTGAATACATTGTCTTAAAATCAATTGGCAAATCTAAGTAGCAAGCAAAGGTTTCCAACTGGGTGTGGGTTTGAACTGAGAGCTTCTGCAGCAAGAAAAAGAGCAGCTTTCTTCAAGAAGTGATCTTTGCTTCAGCTCTCCACCTTTCTGCCTCCTCACAGATACACACACCCACACCACTGTTTATGAGGCAGCAGCTAACAACTGCACTTTACAGCCTGGTATAGTGAGGCCAAAAAGCACAGATTCTTTACTATTTGGGCTTCAACTTGCACTGACCCAATAACTGCTGCATGAGCAATTCCTCTGCTCAGAAGCAACAAAGTGATAGATGGAGGTGCTAAGTGTCACAGAGGTAGATGTTCATGACCATGCAGCAGACCTCTAAGGTGGACTGGGTATGAATGTAATGTGCTAAATGGAATGTGCTTTCAGGAAGCAGGAGCAGTATTACACTATTTTATTCTCCCTTATACCATTATATCTTGCTTCTAAATTTTCTAGAGTCCAGCAGAATGACAATTCTAGGAGACATGACGAGACTTTGGAAACCTGTTAGACCTAAGGCTCAAAATACCAGCCATCCAGACTTTCTTCACCTATTTTCCATTCTATTTTAAGGTCTTCCTATTTCCTTACTACTTGCTATACATTTACACACTTACTTCATTAGTAACCAGAAAATTAAGAAAACAATTCTTTTTTTTTGTTTAACCAAACCTATGTACTTGCTTGTTCAAACATGTATTCAGATGATAAATTCAAGATTTTTATGATAATGTCAAGGAATTATTTTTTTAGATTCCAACAGATCCAAAGTTCTACAAGTCCATGCTTCATTACAACACAACCAGCAACAGACCAAATCCTGCATACTATTGTCACACACAAATGAGAAATAAACAAGTTTGCAGTACAAAAACTGAGCTACTCTTTTTATGCAGTAATGGATCAGATTATAGTTTACAAAATAGGTTTTAGAATATTTGGTTTGTAAAGCTTGTTTGTAAATACATTATTAAATGTATGTTTATTTATCTTTTCTTTTAAAGTGATAGTATTTTGGAAAAAACCTGTTGATAATATCAGTGACAGTATTTCACATGAGTGTTTCTAGACACAAAAAGTCTGCTACCTAGTACTGTCCATGTTAGGAAAAAAAAGCTCTAAGGAATCATGGAACTAAACCCACTGTCAACTATATTCAATCCCAGTATGCCTAGAGATCTAAGAGTATACCAAAATCCACTGACCCAAAGATTTCACAGTTTCTTGTTTCATGATTCAGTGGAAAGTGTATGAATGAACAAGTGAGAGAAGAACAAATAGAAGTGAATCAGGACATGCTCTGGAACTCTAACAGGCAGCTGGGCTCCAGCCAGGAGTCTGCACTTGTTTCTTTTTCCTCCCTAAGGAACAGTTCCAGCATACTGAACTGATTCTTCAACTAACAAAAAGAAGCAATTTTTACATTGCCAGCCTGAAAATTTAAACTAGTCTCAGTTCCATACAGAAAATACTTTGAAATCTAATCCCTATTTCAGGATGTGCTCCAAAATCCTTTTTTAAAAAAATGTTTTAAAATAAAATATATTATACAGAAAATATTCTCTGTGAGATTCCCTTCAATAAAATGTTATGTAGATGGGATACACAGCAGCTGACTAATACAGCCCTCTGGAGTAAACATTTCTTCCTCCAGCTCTGAATATCTGCCTTTTCTAATTCTCTCATCCTAACAATTAACCTGCATCTGATCTAGCCTGAAGGAGTTATCTTTGGAGGCACTAATCATCCACTGCTCTTCATTGATTGTAGTGAGAATTGTCTTTATTCATCTGCCTGAAAAGCAAGCTTTTAATGATCTAGCATAATGCAACTTAATTTTATAAACTATTTTTCCTAACTAGTAATTTTGTAATTTTAATTTAAATTCTATTTCCTCAATTATCTCACTTTTATTTTGAATTTTACATTATGCTCAAATGCAAAAACAGAAATAAGTAAATGGTGCCAATAAGGCAAATAACTTTTTTTCAAAATAGCTTTTCTTCTGGCTTTTGAATTCATTCTAGTTGCTAGTCATTTTATTTGAACTGCTTTCAGTCATCTACAAACATTACACTTTAATAAAAGTATTAAAGGAGTTGTCCAAACAGAGTAAAAAAAAAGTAATTATTCTATGGATTCATAAAAATATGAGAAATAAGGTGGAAAAACTAAATGAAAATTATCATAGTGAAAACTATGAAGAACACTTTGTATATTTTCTTCTTAATTAAACAAAGTATTTTTTCTTATTTCTTTGAAAAAATCTTAGACATGTTTCAGTAGATCATGAAATACAAAATATAGAAGCATAGTTGCATTTATTCAAAGAATAACAAAAAAGTAAAGGAACACATCTATGCAGCATTTTTGAAAACTGCTTTTAAATCACATTTTACTAATGGAACTTAAAAATAAAGTTATTATTTTCATATAAAATGAAAATAATACTTATTTTCATATTAAATGAAAAATTTTTCTACTGTTGAACTTAAAAATCAAAGCCATTAACCTTCTCCAAAGGTTAATGACATTTTGGAAAAAAAAAAATCTATTTTGAAAACTACTTTTCAAACACATGCCCACATGAATTAAGACCTCATTTTGGAAAATGGTTCAGCTGACACATAAGAAATATATACTAATATCCTGATCACATATGTATGTACCCATAAGACTGACATACCTCCACACTATGGTTCTCTTCTCTCTTGAAACATATATTACTTTCCATTTCCTTTCTATTAACATCTTTCTTAAAGCCTTCTCAGATTTTTCTCCTTCAGTCACTTCCTGCCCAAAAGAGTTTTAAAGAATAACAAAGGCTGACAATGGAATAAATAGGAAAGCAAAAGTGATGTGGAAACCAAACAGCAAAACTCCTCCTTGTTCCCTTTTTCTCTATCGGTGAAGAACTGAATAAATTGTAAATGCATTAAGATCTCTCTCTGAAGCCAATGAAAATTTTCTGAAGGGAAGGAGAGATAACAAATAAAATATAATGACTGATTTAGGAATTGCAACAGAGTCATGAGCATAACCCATGAACAAATAAATTCATTCTTTGTAGCTTCCATTACAAGAAGTCAAACTTGAAAGGAATCCTTTCATTAACCAAGGTAATAGCTATGACGTGCCTACCTCCACGGCAAGAAGAAACCAGAATTGCTACAGCTGATTTATTTCACTCCTGCTTTCCTAACATTAGAAGAGCAGCAATGCAGATGGATTTAATTAGCAAGTCCAGACCACTGGATTAGAGGCTGATACACAAAATGAACTATCAGCTATTATATACAAAGTTAATATTTCGACATTAGAAGAACTCAAATTAACCCATACAAACAAACAAATAAGAGTTTGAAGCAGCAGGAAAGCATATGACTGATCTAATACCCAATTAAAAATAGACTTTAAAGAAGTAGCAAGTATTTTGGCCCATAGGATCAGGCCAGTGTCTCTGTGACTGCCAAGCTTGGCAGCAGTTCCATAGTTTTCTCCATGATTTCAAGGTAGGCTTACTCTGCAGGGCCCAGGGAGACTGGATTTTGTTGTAATGGAAATAGCTTCATTCCAGTGTTAACCAGCTGATCAGCAGTGTATGGATGTGTGTAACTGCAAAAACACTGAACTCATATCTTTTGGGGTTTTTTTTACAGTTCATTTTGAATTCCATACTGCCATTACTATCTAGAGGAACTAGTTATGTTTCTATGTCACCATTTAGGTTATGACAACAATATAACCAATGTATTCAGTACCTGATAATTGTCTCTGTGTCTGGTATTTAGTGTGTTTTTAAACCATACTCTTTTAAATTTAATACACATATTTTTTCCAAAGAATATTCAGACTTTCACTTGACTAGAAGTGAAAATACAAAAATACAAAACTCTGTCATTATTTTCTAGGAGAAGTTTTGATTTTCTAAGAGTTGTACTAGCTAAATTTATTTTGGTTGATGGTCATTCTTTGTACATAGGTCAGTTGATTCAAAGACCATCTGATCTAAAGCCAGAAGTGAAAGAATCTTAAGTGACTGAAAGATTGTATTGACTAGAGGTTCAATATTAACTTACCCAGATGAAATGACCACAGTATTCGTGTTCTCCATGGCATTGATATTCAGTTTGTTGAAAAAAATGCCATTTGGTATCTATCCATATTTTGCTAGCAGGAAAGGTGAAACTGCAAATTAGATGCTATAGAAATATTTCTTGCATTTGGCTCAATATTTCTTTAATTTTGAATAATGGTGTACTCCTGTGGATACTGTGGATGACCCAAAACAGGAAAAGACTGTGAGCAGCAGGAAGAAGGAAGGATTTGAATTCAAATGATCTTGACAAATCCACATACTAACTCTAGAGCAGAACTGTAGCTTTAAAAAAAGGACAAAAAAATCCCAAATACATAACAAATTACACTCTACAAGTCCTGTCCTCACAGACAGGACTTGTTCCAAAAGAACAAACAATAGAGCAAAATGTCAATGAAAATTAAGCCAAAATTAAGTAAAGGGTCACACTGGGAATGCAGGAAAATGAATGGTAGTATGTAGGACACTGAGAAACCCATTTTCTATTCAGAAATTATAAAGCTTCAGTTATAATAAAAAACATTGCTCGGCACTAAAATTTTTCTGACTGTATTGGTATCTGTTCTCAGATATACTGACAGGTAAGAAAGAACCCAAAGGAGAACAATAGTTAGAAACCTGTGAAATATAAACTGCATTTCTTGATGTAACCTTATCAAAACAAAACAAAACAAAACAAAACATTAATAAGATTCTCCAAATTGTTATAAAAGGACAACGAAGAAATTTTTTCTGTGTACTCTAAGGAGGACTAAAAAAGAAACTACCACACCCTGGTTTCCACATTACCATTTCAATATGCTGATTTAGGCATTTATTGCCTTCGTCACACCCCATTCATTGACTCCCCTTTTTGTCTCCTGTTTGTTGAATGTTTCCTATTTCTCAATTTTTTTTTTCCTCTCAGTCAAATGTTTCCATTAAAAACTTTTTGTTTCTTTTAAGCACTTAAAGAATATTAAAAAAACAAACAAAAAAAACCATAAAAAAACCCAGAAGTGACCTCCAGATATGAAAAAGGTTTGAGCAGCTTAGGGACAGGAGTCAAGTACTCTCAAGCAGAACAAAATATCACAACAGCCGTAGAAAAGCTTTTAGGAAAAAAAATACAGTCATAAATTCTATTACAGTCTATCAGTGTATGTTCCTTCTTTTTAAAGGTTTTGAAGAATTTAGATGCAAGATGTCTAACTGCTAATGATTCCACAAGTTTTGTACCCTTGGACAAAAATATCTAAAATATAATACGCTAAGTAGCATCAGAGCTTCCTGTGCCTCTCCTGTTCATTCTGAGTTTCTAAGTTTGTGGCCAAAGCAAAGTAGAAAAAGTATTTAAAGCAACATCCACTACCCTATATTATTTTTTATAAAAGGTAGAGCTAAAACACTTAATGAAGAAACATTTATGAGAGAAATCAAGTGCAAAAAAACACCATTCAGCATGTGCTTAATATATATTCCATTAGCCTTTCCCCCTTATTCCTTTAAGGTAGTGTAGGCATAAACAGAATGGATTTTTATGGCTGCTCATTTGTGAGTTATGTAAAGTTATTGGTTTAATAGATAAACCGCTCATAGGTAATAGTTACATCTTGGGGGAAAGCAGCCCAACTATGTATTTTGTATTACTACCCTTTCAGCATAGACATCCATTTACTCTGTCATTCCTGTGATTTGCTGTCGTGATCTTCAGCCAGCTATTTTGTTTGGAATCTAGTCCACAAATTTATCCAGTGTTCATAACATGCCGTTTAGAAACATTTGAATAAAATAAGTTCTTTCACATCACTCCTCCAAGAAGCCTAACTGGATTATTACTTCTACAATTAGAGAAATCAAAAAAAAAAAAAACCATGGATAAGCTTCCAAAAACAGGCACTGCAGTCCCTATACAACTCTATACAACAAGCATTTAGCAGTTAAAATCTAGTCCCTTATTTTCTTTCTTTTTTCTTCAGAACACCATTTCTACTTTTATGTACACTTTGAAATCTATACCACAAGATGACAATTAAGCATGCTGTTCTGGGTCAGGAGGTTACTGCCCCCTGTTTTTACCAGCTGCTTCTCCCAACTCTTTCCTGTTGGAGATAAGAAACTCCTCACACTTGACAGGAGAACCATATGTGCACTTACTTCTCAACTCAATTCTGTCAAAATGGTTTGCTTTACAAAAAAAAAATAAAAAACAACAAACAAACAAACAACAGCAACAAAAAACAATAAACCAAACAAAAATATCTGTTTAGGAAGTGTTTAAGTTAAAGTGGAATTGCTTGTCTGAATGAGTCCTAAAGGCAGTTTATCCTTAAAGTTCAGAAATCAAAGTCTCTGTTAACAATGTTAATGTAAGTTCAATGATAATGAACTTACACTTCTCAAATGGTTTCCAAGGCTCATTCTTTAATGCTCAGTGGTTAAAATGTGGAACATCTGATGGTAAATAAATTGTTCCTGTTCTACTAGATCAAATATTGACATATTTTACAACCTATCATGCTATCTTATGCAGTTAGCTTCATCTATGATTGTAGACGGCATTGTGACATATTAAAATATCATGTTGCCTATCCAGATGAGTGTATATATATCATGCTTTTAGATTTTTTTATTGTTCTTCTGTATGATTGTGACATATTTCTCTGTCCAACTGTAGGTTATGCAGAAGTCTTCAGGAACTCTATTATAAAAGATTCTATCATGACATTTAATACAATATGACATTTGATGTAACATCAGAAATAACTATTTACAGATGTTACTCAGCATAACATAGTAGCTAATATCATGGAGTAAATGTGAAAAAATACACCTCAAGTCAATCCAAATAAAAACAGTTTGATAAATATATTTTCTGCTATGAGTAGGTATATGTAATTATGAACAATCTGTCCTGAGTTCATGAGAATTGATAAATAGGTGCTTATCCAGATGACTTTCAGGTCAGCATGAAGACTTACAATGGTTTTGCTATTCAAACGACATTAGGTACCAAGATAGAATCACCAATTTCTGTCTAATCCTCTGTGCTGCCTCATGACACAAGCCAAAACAATTAATTTGAGCCAGTTATTTTACTGCTTTGAAAAGTTGAATGTTTATTACTCTTATGATAAAATTATCATTAAGACTTAGCAACTTGAGACAAAATGACAGAAAATCAAAGCTCACCTAAACCCTTTGGAAAAAAAAAATTAAAATATGAGACAATTAATTAGATGACTATGTGGCATCTGTCTGAGACTGACTTTGTGTTCTTCACAGCAGCAGATATGGTACCATGTTTCAGATTTGTGACTGAAATGATGTTGATAGCTCACCAATCTTTCGTCTATTGGTGAGCAGAGCTTGTGCAGAATTGAGTTTAACATTTCCCCCACTCTGCCAGAAAGTAGGCCTGGGGTTAAGAAAAAACTGGAAGGAAACACAGACAGGACTGCAGACTAAATTGACCAACAGTGATATCCCATGTCTCATGATGCCATGCTCAGCAAGAAAAGCTCTGGGAAAGAAGAAAAGGAGGAAGTTTGGGGTTATGGCACTTGATTTCCCAAGAAACAACTACTTGTGATGAAGGAGTGCTTTTGAGGAAGTTGCTAAACACCTGTCTGCCAATGGGAGTAGCGAATTAATTCCTTATTTTGCTGTGTTTGTGTGCACAGATTTCACTTCACCTACAAAACTACCTTTATCACAATCTTCAAGTCTTCTCCTATTCCTTTTATTTTCTCCCCCTCCATGGAGAGGAGAGTGAGCAAACAGCTTTGTGGGTGCTTGGCTGCTGGCTGGAGTCATATTGCAACAATGGCAATTTATAGTAATTTACTATAACTAAACAAAAATCAATGAATGTTAAAGATGTAAACCTCATAAGAACTCCAGCATTACTGAAAATGTATCAGTGTGCAATACTTGATACTTGTAATATCAGTGTGTAATACTTGTCTTTTTAAATCTAATATAATTTCCAGGAGGATATTATCATGTGATCTTTTTCAGTCAGAAAGTACCCTGATTTTGTCAAGATTTTTGTTCATAATGAAGGTTCTTACATTGCACGACAATCTCTTTCCTGTTAAAAGCTTGTAATGCAATGCATTATGAATAACTCTCACAAAAAGAAAACCTCTTAGATTTCAAGCATTTTGAAATAAAATCTATTTTCCCATTTAAATAAAGGAAAAAGCAATAAATAAATAAAGGAATGAAGCAATACATTTGGGCTTCTATCACTACTGCAGTTGGCTTGTTACAGACAATTTCCCAGCCATTTGATGGATGTCTTGTGTGTGTACAACAGCCTGTCCTGTATAAGGCAAAAGGGATTTCAGGATATATTGTAATGAACCATGTTAAAGGCTAGTAGCTAACACACACCTGATAGGTTTTTTTCAAGCATTGCCAACTGTTTTCATCAATCCCAAGCACATAAGTGGATAATAAAGATTGATTGAAACCAGAAGTGTTTGAATTTGAGCATCACAGGGTTTGGAATGGCGTAGCACAATAGTGTCACTGAACTGCTTTATGCAGCTAGAATTATCCATATTTCATGTACTGCTCTTGTGAGGTTTATCCATTATGAAGTTGAAATAGGAATTTTATCTATTTCTCATATAATTCTCAATGTATTTTGGGTTCTAAAAACTTTCATACTTGGGCAGATTTTTTACCTCTAATTTGAGTACTATTGCTCCAGCCATCTAGGAATTACCTGAGTGTGAAAGAATGATATTTAAGTGGGTTTTTTCTCTTAAAAAATGATTTAATACTTCTTTCTTTGGGTATTTAAGTATGCATCAAACCCTGATATTAGCAGTTGCACTATATTTTCCTACTGGCAGTAGCCATTTCAGAGCTTTTATATCTGCATTAACCCTAATGCATTTTTATTAGCTTATTGCAATGGGAAATTCCAATTGTGCCTCAAGAACTGAACGAGAATCTGTCATAACATTGCATTGTAAGAATTTCCTGAGGTTCACTCAATACCATCGACGCCTGCTGATAACTACTTACACCCTATTCAGGGACTGCTCTCAGCATCTTGTGGTACCCATGGCCATCCTGAGATAATGTATTTCCCAATGACAGGAATTGAAGTTCTTACACAACTGTAGGGATTTAATTTTTAGTGTTGAGAGAATGTTTCAATTGCCACTTTGCAGGAAAAGATGTAAAAGTATCATGGGACATATTCTACTTTCAGTTATATAAATGTAAATTTAGAGTATTTTTTCTAGTGTGCTTTTATACCTAAGCTGAAATGAGAATTAGAGTTCGTAGTTTCATTGGTAATATTCCTACAAAGAGCAGTTCCAAGTGGTTAGTAGGAAGTGCTGTGGGCATTATTTTTCCCATGAGATTTTATTTAATAGTCATATATTGGAAAGAGCAAAAGAACCCTGATTCTGTACAGCACTGTAACCAGAGTAGCAATGCTGATATTTACATTAGAAAGATCTATTTAAAAAAAAAAAATGAAAAAAGCCCAAAAAAACAACCTTTTTAAGCTTTTAAAAGAGGCTCAAAAAACCAAGTTAAACTCAGTTAAGAATAATCATACTTACAACATAATATTATAGGTATTTTTTTTCTTTATTGTGCTTTTGTTGTTCTTGTTTTTTACTTTTTCTTTAAGCTGAGATCTGAATTCAAAAACAATGATCCTACAAGTAATAATCTGCATAAAATCCCAGGCCTGATGTTTATGAGTCATTTTTATAAGTGCATGCAAAAAATATATAGTATAAAAAAAATATGTGTGAATTCAGATACTTAAAAATCTACTTGATCTTTTAAGTCTATCTATATTCAGTCATCATGTCAAACTTTATTTTCCATGTGGAAATATAGTTATACATTAGCATCTTGGCATGTATCTGCAATGCAAAAATTTATTTTTCATTTTTAAAGAGGACCACTACTGCAATAAAGGAAAAGCTTTCTGAGGACAGTAAAGTATTATTTATAGTAGTGAATTGTACAGGGTCATGGCACATTCTCATTTTCTGATAAGTGAGCTTCCATTGCACTAAATTATCAGCATGACCTTTAGTACAATTTTGGTTGATGCCAACCAGCACTTGTCCCCAAGAGTGCTTAGCCACAGTTCAGCAGACACCACTGCCCAGGAATCATCCTCAATCCATAGTTTGAACCCTGTCATTCTGTTCTGAAGTGTAAGAGAAGCGTGGTAGCTAGTCTGACAAAGAACAGGTATGATCCTATGAATTAAATTATGTTAGTTAAATATTTTTTGGCATAAAAATGCAAAAAGCTCAAAAAAATTTTCTGGAATAAGGTTTTAAAATGTCTGTAGCAACCACAGCTGTATTAGCTCCCTGCCTAGTACCTGGGGATAAAAGCAGGAAGTAGCCATTGCTGTATTTTATCAGCATGTACCTGCATATTTATGTAAAAATCTGACCTGTATTTTTCCTTAAAATACTGACTAATGCCACAGTTCATATGCATAGAGAGAAAAAAGTCAAAAAAAGTCAGCATACAAGGTCAACTTCTAAGACAGAGATTGAAACAAATTTCATATATCACTGGTTACACTAAAAGAAAGCAAAATCTCTACCTTTCTTCTACCAAGATAGTATCAAAATAAAATTCTACAGTTATATTACACTGCAGGGTACTGCAGAGAACACATAAGGAAGATTGTCCTCAAGTAGGTCTCATGAGAGGATAAATACTGAAACTGCAATGAGTAATACACTAACTTCTCTGGCATCCTCTGGGAATGTGATAACTTGGAAGAGACTGTGCTGACATTTGTAACTGCTTATCACAGATACTCTATTAGCTGTTCTCTTCTACTGGACTTTGCCTGCTGGGATTACTGGAGAAGAATGGGATAGTCCTGAGTGTATCGGAGAGAATTTCGATCACTTCCGAAAGCCAGCAGGCAGACGCTTACATAAGGTGCTTGGTCCCTGATCGCTTTCACAGCAGGTGAATGAAACACTTACAGAATTATATGGCCTGCCAGAGTATTTCCTTAGGTAGGTCAACGAGAATTTTTATGTTCAAAAATTTTAAATCATCTGAGAAATATCAAAAAACAACACTTTTCTTTAGCTGCTAGAAATTTAATGAATTATTTCAATGCATTTCACTAAGACTACCAGCAACCAAAGAAACACAGCAATGATCAACCAGTGCATAAAATTTTAGCCCTATACTCTGGTACATCATGCTTCTTAAAAGAAAACAAAAACCACAAATTAAAAAAAAAAAACCAACCAAAAAAAAAAAACCCAAAAAAACAAAGAGGAAGTACCGTGTCTGGTGATCAAGTAACATTATGCTTCTCATTTTGAATGAGGTCTGTATTAGCACATAAATTTACACATACACACAGTGTTTATAAAGTTTCTTTATAAAATGTGACATAACCCATTTTACATGTAACATTTTATACTCTGAATATTTGGTCCTAAAAATTATTATTATATAAGTGAAGTTTAATACAATTGTAAAAACACTCCTACTAAAAATCCATTCAAGTTCCTACTCTCTCTATTCTGATATTTCTCGTGCCTCTTTAATGCAGACAACTTTGTTGTCATTTGAGTACTCTTCTTTAAAATAACACATTTTGCATGAATGCCATGTTTGATTAAAAAAAAAAATTAAATATCAAAATGATTATATATCTATGTAAATATAAAACTAATACACTTCTAATACATATGGTCATAATTTTTTTCTTCTAAATTATACACTGCATGAGATGAAAGGTTATACTAAAATAAATGCAAACTAGCTTATACGCATGTGGAAGTGCTAAGTCTCAAAAGTTCCTTAATCTGTTAGCTAATGGAAAAAATCCAGGGTAATGACTTGTAAAAATATATTTTTTTCCTTTTCTAATTTAATTTATAAAATTATTACCATAATTAATGTTTGATATAATTAAATATTAGTATTTATAATTCTATTCTATATAATTAATATTTATTTGTCATGTAGAATATCAATTCAACATTGCATAACAATAATTAATTCTATAAAGTAAACAAAATTATTTAATTACATCAGAGGTGCCAAACAAAAATCACCTTTTGATTCTTATTGGACAAAACATTAAATAATGAAAACCAGGGGTTTAGGTATTGAAAATAACTCTATTGATTTAACAGTAAGTATGACAATAAACAGCATATAAAAATATCAACCTGAGGTCCTGTAAACACAATATTCATCAGTCCTACAGTATGTAGGACTGTGCCTTTTATTTTTTTCTGTGTGTTTCACACATGAACTCTGTTTCTTTGTTTTTAAAACTGGGATATAGAAATACTAAGGCACTGATACATGGGTGTTTCCTTTCAAATTTGTGCAGTTGAAGATCAGAGAAAGGGATAGAAAATATCTCTTCAAATTCATATCTCTTTGAAAATCATCATCTTCACTTTGCAGGTCACCTCCCCCCAGTCTGAAAGATAGAAACAGTACTATAACAGCAATGCAGTGCTTCCCAAATGGTCTTTTCTAGAACAGAAGTCAAGCCAGCATTAAGGCAATAGCTTGGAGACAGGCATAACTAAATCGTCACTGACTTCTCCAAAATCCACTAAACCAGGGACTAATAAGAGTAATGACACTTCTAATCAAGTGCTCAGCCTGGTTTTTTGCCTGTTTTATGTCTCTATAGATGACAAATCCAGGGGAACAGGAACCAAGGTGTGGCCTTACAAATTTTTTATAGTGATTGACATTAACATCCTGTAATGTGAGAAAAGCCAGTCACAGGAAGTGGTTACACAGTTTAGAAAGCTCTTTTTATCAGTCTGAGTTGTATAGACCCCTAAAAATTAATAGACTAGGCCTTAAGCATTTGTGAAAGCTGACCAATAAGAGGAGCTCAATTTGTGTGGTATAACCATTTCTGTGTGCAGAATGTATTTGAAGAAAAAAGGATTAATAAAGTTAAAATTGATTATTCAAAGTCCAGGCAACCTATATATTATGTTGTTTGGTTGTGAAGAGTCTATATATATAGGTAATGTAAAAGCAATTATAATATACCAACCACATCCTGATATCCTGCATAAGATATGTGAAATAAAGTGGTTACAGAATCTATTAGAAGAACCCATGGTACTGAGTTACTGCTTCTTATCTCAGACACTGCAAGAATCTGTAAGGACTTCTCTGTCACAGTATCTTATTCTTCACAAAGATATATCCATTGACAGAATGTAGAGCCTCATCTGCAGCTAGGCAGACACTCATCAAGGACACACAAATCCAACCTAGTTGGATGGATCCCTCTGAACCATTTCAGCTAAAATTCTTACCACACCTGTCTCCCTTTCAGCCACTATATTCCTGTGTGCAAATATTTCCAAGTTCATTTGTAGTATTTTCCCTCCTAAGGAAAAAAAAAAAGCATACTTTTCATCTTCTCACTTGACTCCTTGATCTGCCTCATGACTTTTTCTATCTCATAAACATCAGCTTTTTCTCAGCAAAGAGAGAACAGGACATAACTCTGAATATACAGACACTGATTTTGGAAATATGTTCATTTGACACTCAGAACACTATAGTTGTTCTGTTTTCAAGCCTAAAACTTTGTTAGAACAACTGCATTACTATTTTTACTATATATTGTATTTCTACAAGTATATTATGTATTTTAAGGGTAAAGAAAGATCAGTGGCAGAAACAGTTTTTATAAAGTCACCATATAAACACCACAGAAGAAATTGTAACAAAACACTGTATTGTGTTATCACAAAGCCAGGAGAGTATGATTTTTTTCTAACAGAGAGTTGTCACAATAGGGTTAATCTTGCAAACAATAATTTTATTTCTTTGAACTTCCTTAAATTACCTTTCCAATTTCTTTGAGTTGATGGTTCTTGTTATTATTAAGTTCTGGATTTGACCAATGCAAGCATTTCTAACTAATTTTTGATTCCCTTTTGCTTCCTGAAAAGGCCCTACTTAGAGGAAAATTTACCAAATATCTTTCATAATCTTCAGCATCAATGCTATGATGAAGAATAAAACAGTGTATTTTTAAAATATTATGTTCCTACAATCCCAACAAAATAAAATCCCTTCCTTTGGCACATTTGTATATAACTTCTATGTCTGTATCATGATATAAAATTTATCTAACTGCTATTTTCTCTTGACTATTACAGTTCAAGCTGTATTTGTTAGATAAATGCCAAATAGAGGACAAAACATAAAACAGTTTAGGACACTGTGGCTGCTGCATGTTATCTTAGTTATTATGAAAGTTATAAATACTTTATAGTATATCAGTTTGCATATTCCTCATTTTCTAGGTTCAGATACAGAGAGAACAGAATCCATCAATGTTATTTATGACATGTGATGAACACTACAAGTCTTTTTTTCTTTTTAATTAACTTTGATGTTTATTGACTCTAAAAATTGCCTAGGGCAAGAGGACAAAGCAAAGCATCAAAATTCTCTGCAAATGTGAGGTGAAATTAAAGCATGCAGATATCCTGATGCAGATGAACTCACAATCTTTTATATCACTGTCACATTAGTGCTTGCATTTCCATCATTTACAATTTTTACTTAAAATAACTAAGGTAAACATCTAATTAACGTTTTTAGAAATAATTATATGACTGGTATTTTGAGAGAATATCTATAGAGAATCTGCATTTTGCTTGCTTTCCTAGTTTCCTCAGTCATTTTCCACATTTCCAAAAACTACATACAGGCAACAGGTGAGAAGGCAGAAGGAAGCATATACTCTTTTTGCAGGCCTAGTCCCAGTGTTCTTATCACCTGCTTCCACTACCAAATGCATTTGTCTATTCTTCGACAGTCAAAACAAACAGAAATACCTTAAAATATTTTTGTTATAGGTCTGTGTCATCATTTGTGTGGGTGAAATATACCACCAAAAAAGTAAAAACTTATACCTGCTTTTGAAAAATCACAGGGCAGCTAGAATCTCAACCCAAATCAGTGACCTAGAAGCCACCTAAACTACTCTTCTGCTATGATCAGTGGAGAGAGAGGTCCAATAGACAGTACCTAGCTAAAATGAAGAGAATAGCTTGACTCCTTAAGGCATCTATTCCTCTTCATGTGAATTATCCCTAGATAAGCAACTTGGGCTAGATGACCAGCAAGGTGAGGCGAGATAAATTGGCCTAAAGGCCAAAGTACACCTTTAAGTAACAAATTTTTTAAAATATGTCCTTCATTGACACTGGCATTTGTACCTCATTCTTGCCAGAAGAACTCAGTTTGATACACAGATAGAAATGTAACAATAGTTCTGTTGCTTGAAGTACTTTCATAGAAATGAGTCAAGCATAATTATATCCCAGTTATTTAAAATTTTCAAGGGAACATAGAGTTAGAGTAATACAGGGAAATTTTGAAAACTTATCCCTCTACAATCAATATGTATGAAGTTAAGCTTATTTCAGTAGTTCTACATAAGGCCAGTATGTTCTAATATTAGGATAAAATATCTACTATATTCCAATAATTAAACACAAACTGAACATACAAACAATATAGAGATCTATTATCCTCTTATCAACATCAGTAAATAGGAATTTAATTCTGATGTACTAAAATAAAGTAAAACATATAAGAAATTTAGTAAGACACTATGTTTTCAAGAGAACCGAGTTTAAACTCTGTGAAGATGCTAAAATCCATTATAATCAATACTTTAGTGTATTGCAAGCCATGTCTACAAACATATATAAGGTACATCATCTCATCAGGGTAATTTCAACCTGTCCTACAAAAAGTGTCCCAACATTTTTAAGAGCTGAATATAGCAACCTTACAATTTGCGTGTGTTTGCACTTCCCTTAGGATGTATAGCACAACCAGATCATAGAACATGGCTCTCACAACATTTTGGTCTCTGACTTGCAGACTAGAATCCAGAGTGGACAAAATTCTGCATGCAACAAGAACACTTGCTCGTTTACTGACCTCTCTCCAAACTTGTAACATGATCATGAAGAAAAAAATTGCTATTAGCTACTTCCTATGGACAAGAAGCTAAAAGGGTGATATTAAGGGCATGTCTGGAATAAGACAGAACTGAACATGTTAAAACACACTTATGACAGCACACTGCTAGCAAGGTTCTGTATTTCTCACATGGATTCATTCTCATGCAGATTCTTCCTCTGATGAGAGAAAGATGAAAATATTTGATTTTTAAAAAAATGAAAAATTTTAAAATCCCCACACTTGACATGATTCATTATTTTAGTTATATTAATGCATTTATCTGCCAGTCATTGTGAAACATCTAATATTTAGAAATACTCTAAGACTTTGAACAAATTTAAGCCAGGGCATAGAAAGAGTGTGATAATACTGCATCATACAGTACTACATCATGTATTAATGTAATGAACTAAATTATATTACTGGATATTATGCACTGTGGATAGCAGTTTGCAATGATTTTTATTACCTCTGCTCCATACTTTAGATGCTGAATATTTATTCAGCTTAAACTCTAATAATAGGTCATCAGCGTGTTTCTTTTACTTTGTCTGTACCTCTCTTTTATTTCTACGACTGTAAAATGCCAATATATAATTTAATAATGAACTGCCAAGAAGATAGGTAAATGTTTACCCAGAATTTTCCAGTCTGAATAGCTTTCTTTTAAATTCTCTTAGCCTCTTTTAAGGCTGTGTGATAAACCCTTAAATTCTCTTAACCACACTAAGGCTGTGCTATAAACCATGAATCTATTCATAGCTTGGATCATTAATGAGTAAGTATATTCCTTCCTTTAAAAAGAACTGGCAAAGGCGTAACATTGCCTCATTTTCCCCCTTCACTGTCAATTACACACAAAGTCACAGAATAAGCTTCTCACAAATCAGGCTTCCTAGCTCTTGAATTATGGAAAAGCGGAGAACATGGGCACTATTTCATTTGTGCTCAAAATACTTAAGCCTCTTTTGGAAAGAAAAGGTTTCATGAAAGACAGAGGATTAGTCATAAAACTGACATCGTCTCTGTTTATTCTCTACAACATAGGTCAGCCATAGGTGTTTGCCAGACTGACTGTGAATTTGGCTAGAGGTACTGGCTAGTGAAATCAGCCTGAGTTGGGGAACATTTTTGCAGTTTTTGGTTGAATTGGGGGTTTTTTGCTGTTTGTTTTGGTGGGTTTTTTCGTATATGGATTTATTTTTCAATATCGATTTTTTTATTGTTGTTGTTCCTTTGGTTTTATTATAACAGAAAGAAATCCTTTCTTCAGGAAAACAGTACCCAGGAAGTCATACAGATGTGCTGTTATTCCATGGAGCAGGGAAAGTCTGTCAATGAAGATTTTTACTGTTTTCACTGTCTTACCTTTCATCATATATGATCAGATCTTCAAGTATATAAGGTTTTAGAATAGGATTTAATTATTAAAAGTAAAGAAAATCAAACAAACACAAAAATACCAAAAATCCCTAATAGTAACATACTTATAGATCTACAACACTTTCTGTAATCCAGCAGAAGGAACAAAATTGAAATAATATTTAGTCTCCACATTTTTATAACATTTGATCTCATTGTTGTATCTGATTCTTACAGTATTAGAAAAATAAACTGGTTTGGTGGGAAGAACAGGGACTGAAACAAAAATACAAAAATCTTCAGACTTCTACTGAGGAGATAAGACTATAAAAGCAGAGCACAAAGCTGGGATTAGAGGACAGATAGTATTGGAGATCATGATATATTATATGTGAGTGAAATTCTCATATATGTCAGCATATGTATTCTACTGCCTCCTCAATAAAGGTTCTCTGTCCAAAACACCAAACAATTTTACAGAGAGATTTATTTGGGTCTCAAAACAGCTTTCCATAAAGCAAACATCTAAGTAAATATTTTAAGGTTCCCTAGAATGATTTTCTTTAACCAGAATCTTCATATTTAACAAAAGAAAAACTGGGAAAAAATATTTTGAAAGCAATTTTTCCATCACAGGTTTCTTTATTTTTTTCCTTTGTCTTAGTAGTAGTTCTCTAGTCTATGCTTCCTGTAAAGTCCCTGCAAAAACATTCTGAATATAAGCATAGAAATAATAAGTAGGCAGTCCTACAAATACAGAAAGTTTAATTTTTTCTAGCTATCTGCCCCAATGTCTTAAAAGTGCACAGCTTTTGATGATGAGGAAGGTAGAGAGTATCAGCTTTTCTTGACAAAGTAGAACACAAATATTAATATTGGCAGAATCTAGAGTGTTGGATGATTAAAAACTTGATTTTCTTAGTTACGAAGAAAATTCCAGATTTAGAGAAAAATAAAAATTACAGAACTCAAACTATTCTCCTTTTCTATGAGAAAAAGTCTTGCTCAAATGCTAGGCCTTTCCTTTGGGAGACTAAACAAATACTTACAGATTCACATTGCAGGGAAAAAAAATCTGGATTTCCTTTTCTTATGATATCTTTTCCTCCTCCAGACTACAGGCTTACAATGCCTTAAACATGAGATCTACATTACAACCTATCACAAATGTCCCTCACTCAGTAGCCAGATTGTCTAATTACTGAGCCAGACATTCAGTGAGAACATATGCCTCCTGGATTTGCAATTTTTTCTTATTAATCTTGCAATGAACTGTAAGCTGTTGATTGTATCCTATAACACCAGTCTTGTAAATAATCAAACTGTCTTCTCTAAAGGTTTTATAAAAGTTTGAAGTGAATCTTGATTATGTTAAAAATAGGAAAGACAGCAAAATGTTTTCTTCAGAGATTCAAGGACTCTGAGACATGCCCTTGGTCCAGATTAGCATGGCTTTGATGATGTTCTGAAAATGTGAAAAAATTACCAGCTCAGTGAGGATTTCAGAAAGGATGAAGATTAATTCCCTAGAATGATAAAGATTAAAAAAAAAATGAAGTACTAACATTTCTAGACATGTTCTTACTCAATTGCTTCCCTTATTCAGGACTTTCTACTGTATAATTTAGGATTTATTTTCTTTGTTATCACCTTGAAAACTGAGCACAAATATTAAAGATTAAGTGTTTGGATTCTAATTTCTTACAGTATACAACTTCAGAATGCTGTCCAATTATTACTGAAATTCCTGTTCCTATCCATAATCCAAAAATGTAGTTTCTGATTTGAAACACTCCTATTACCTGTGAATGGTGCAATCTCAAAATGGAAGATGATATACCACATCTTGATTTACATAGAGGTAGTCAGGGAGTATACTTTTAGACAAACTTGCAATTTAGACTTCAAATGCTAATTTCATTTAAAAAATGTTTTAAAGCATCCTGAAAGTCTGAAGAGTCCTTCTGACTTTTACTAATGCCAGACTTGCTAAGTATTTGCTGACCTTTTGTAAAGGACCTTTCTATATGTGATTACATGTTAAATATACAACAGCACTCTGCACAAAACTCCTAGTTTCCCTCAGTGTACCTGTTAAGAAAGTCACTAATGTTGGTAAGAGCTACTCATTTCACTATGCACAAAGAAACCTTCTCAAGCATACTCATATTAGTATTGAATTCTAATTGAAAAATATCATTAGCAGTAAAAATGTTCACTATTTTAACTTTCAGTAAAGGCAAGATACATTTTATGACTTCAGGTTTAGGGGCATTTTCTGACCATTGCTTACACTGAATTTATCAAGCTCACAGTGATATATGCCTGTTGTCATAATCCTTCACTGTCACTGGGTACTGCTGCCCTAACAGCATCCACTCTTGTAAAACAGAACTGCAATCAAAAAGTTCAAAATTAATGTCTGTGAAACCTCAAGCACTCATAAGCATGTGTTTTTATCACTTCCATGCTCCGCAGACCAGGTACTCTTGTTATTTATTATTTGTGACAGTGAACAATTCCCACTTGCTTTAGTGAAAAAAGTGAAGAGCTGTTTGCATAACTAGCAAGGTGAAAAGAAAGATTCGAAACTATTGGAATCATTTCATAAGAACAATGAACACAGCTCAGAAGACAGTTTTCTTCCAGAACATTATAATGTGCTGACTGCAGGCAGTGTTTGCTATTCTATCATCTATGTTTAAAAGCAGCTTTTACAGTGCGATCTGAATTTGTGAAGCACCTGAAATTGTGGAGTCTTGTTAGAGTACTGGGTCTGCTGTGTGTTTAATCACCCTCATCAACTTCACACTGGAAAAATGTGAATATTTATGTCTTAACAATGTAATCTGCACATCTGCTATATAGAGTTACTACGTGATCTGCAGTTGATCCAGAGAGAACTCAGGGACACACCACCCCCAACAGCTAGTCCACACACACCAGGAGGGACTGAAGCACTGCTGCCTGCTGCAGTTTATAAAACATGTTCCTCAATCCCTGAGATAAGCCACAGAATATGTAATACTACATATAAGTACTTCTTTAAGTATCAGCAGTACTTTATCTTCTAAAGAAGAAACTGTTTTAAGAAGAGAAGCTAAAGGGAAAATCATGGCTGTAATGTTTCCCTTGAAAGTTCTCTTTTATGCATTTCTTTTCAGAAATTAAACATGAAGGTAGTATCTCCAAACAATATATACTTCCAGCTAAAAAGGAAAGGTTAAATATGGCAACTGCAACAAAATGACTCCATCTGATGCAATATTAACATACAGGAAAATCTATCATAGATCAGGACAGCAAGTCAGATTTGCCTGTGGGCAGTGCTATTATCAGTGCACAATTAGTTGCAGATTGGAGACACTAGCCTTAGATCTGTGCTCAGGCCTGTAATCTGTTTCCTAGCTGATTGAAAACCAACAGCTCTTGATGAAATGCTATTTGTTTAGATACTGACCATTTGATTAAATGGTCAGTAGCTAAATAAATAGAATTTATTTTAATAGTAAGGGTAACAATAAAGCTAGTAATGCACAACACAATATGAAATGGTATAGGCCGTATTTTAATTGAGACATTTCAGTGAAGGATAGGAAATTATGAAATGAGACAGGATATGTTACATGAGAAGCTTTTATGGCAAAGTCATTTTCTTTAGTTAAAAAAAAATAACCCACATTGTAAATGCTAAAAAAGAAGTCTTTTCTACTGTCAATTACTATAAACCCATCACAAAGTATGAATACTTAGTCCTTAATGCTAAGTCTTCCAAATCCTTGGACTTATTTAATTTATTTTTTTCTTTGATAACAGATGGATTTTCTTTTATCCTTAGTAATTTGCATCAATAGTAGATCATGAAGTCTTATAAATATATAAAGCCTTTTAGAAACATTTGGTGGAGTGATGCTTTAGCCAGCCCTTTCATATTTCTGTAACATTAATTCTCCAGGAAGTTTACCATATAATTTAAAGAGTTCAGTCCCTTCATATATTTAATTAAGAACTAGTATAGAAAAAATACATAAATTTAGTATTCAAGGTTGCTAGAAAGGTACACTAATGTGCAGTATTAGAAAGTCCAAGATAAATTTTCAATTCATTCATCAGCTTCTGAAGGGCCAACTGAATAAAGAATCACCCAGTCTCCTTGAATATGAGACCATAAATGATAAAACATTTTGCAATATCATGAAAACAAAATTTTCTTAATTTATGCTGCACAGAGGAATTTCACACTGTTGCTTATCTTCTCATCTGCATTAAAGAACAAACAGAAAGATACAGAATACCAGCAAGACTATAAATAATTCTTTAAAGAACCAATGTTGCACAAAAAAGGATAAATAATAAGTGTCCAGTGACCTCTGCAAAACACAGGATGGCAAAGGCAGAGCCATTTTGTAAACACTTGCACAAGTTTCCTGTACCTCCAAACTAAAGCTGTCTTGTGTATTTTTTTTTTTTAATTCTTGCATAAAAGCACAGAAAAACACCACAAGGATCAAGTATTTTAGTAGCATAGCTATCATTTCTACCTATGAACCTGGTGAATTTAAAGAGAATGAGTTACTGGGGTGCACCAAGCCCTGGTGATTTCCCGGCTGCTCAAGGATCTGCCAGTTTCTGAACCTATGGGCTGAACCCACCCATTACACAAACCCATGTGCTGGCAAAACACCTACTGCACCTTGGTGGTAATTCTCTGTCAGACTATAAAGTACTACTCACATCTGCACTCTAGTTAGTTCAGATACGTCATACTGTTCCCTTTCATATGCATCTAGTAACAAATTGAGCAAAACACATGACCCAGACTTTGTGTTGAAATTCCTTGGAAAAACACTCATATTTAAAAGACTCTATGAAAACAGGTACTGCTCTGTTTCACCCTGCTGTAACTTTTACTCATCAGAATTGACACCTGCTCTAGAAATAGCTGGATTTTACTCGTATTCAGAAAAAATCCATTAAAATAAAATTCAATTGAATATAATCTTTCTGAATACAATTAAAATTTAGGCCCTTATATTGCAGGAAGAAAAGTAAAACATATAGTCAGAGAAGCCACGTGAGTGAATTTTCTAAATTCACTAGCGTGTGACAGATCTTACCCAAGATCTGGTCTGAGGTTCAGAGGCTGAGCATGTAGTGCCCTGTTAAGTAGATATTTCTAGTTTCCAGTGCAATTATTCCTTCTATGTAAGAACTACATTACTTGAAAATTCAACAAATATTTCTCTCTCAAGTAAATCAATTACTGTCCTTCTGTAGACTTATACTGCAATTGGATATAATTACATGCTCACTGAAAATAGCACTTTTCTAATCCAGCAGAATGATGTATATCCTCTCTCACTATCATACGAGGCACACGTTATGCCATTATAACCAATTTGGAATACATGGATGGAGATAAGGAAGCTGATTAACTATTTAATTACTCAAATTTTAAGACAATGTAACTTCACTTAGAGCAGGAGTGACATGATGAGATCAGATGTATGTTAAAACCAGCAAGACTGTAAAAGATGCGAATAGCAAAAGTATAAAATGGGGCTTAAAATATCACTGTGGAAATAGTAGGAGCAGATGAACTAATGCTTTAGTTTTCTATTGTTTATTATCTCTATTTCCACTCTTGTCTTTCACCTTTACAAAGACTTCAAACTACAGAAGTATTTTCTCTTGTACAATATAGTGTTTTAAATAGGACTTGCAATAAACCAAGCAGATTTTCCTAAGCAAATGCTCAGATTTCATTCAAAGCAAAGTTTTATATTATGAAGTTCATAGGATAGTTTTAGGCCAAGCCAAGCCTTTCTTGTAAATATACCTACAAGGGGTAACACTCAGCTCCATGAACAAACACTGTGACCTACCTGGGGACCAACAAAGGTAGCTAAAAATATGTATTCTTGCTGGACCATTAGTTTAAGCAAGAATGTGTTCAATACTAAAATCTTGCTTTTTTGAAGTGTCATTAAAGCCACATCATTTCCAGACCCTTTTAGAAAGATAATTTTGCATTTGCATGTAATACATGACAAAAACTTACTCTGTTATTTTGCAAATTATACTTATATACATGCTGGTAACATAAATCTATATTTTTTTCTAAGATGAAGCATTTTCTGAATATTACAACACCTGACACAATCTACTGACACAATTTACACAACACTAGCTAAATTTGATTGACTTTAGTGGCATTACTTGTAGTTTCACCTGAGATAAACATCAGCCTTAGAGGTCTGATGATGAATAAAAATTCAGTTAACTGCTTATATGTAATCAGATTCTGTTCTATTAATTGTCATGTGTATGGCACACACATTGAAGATTGTGCTGAAGTTCTCACAGGAAAAATAACTTTCAGCACTGCCAAAGTGCATGACATTCACAGAGTGCTTAATTTAATTTTAAATATTGTTCCTTTAAGTAAACCAAAGAATTTAGTGATTGCTTTTTTGTTTGGCCTTGAGCTTCAGCTACAGAAGAGAGTACAGAGGACACCCAGGTCTTGTGTCATACAGCCTGTGTGTGCAGCTCTGTGCAGACAGCACAGGAACTTTCAGCTACCTGAACTGACGTTAGGATGCTCACCCTTAGATAGCTGAACCATAGCCAGAATGCCATGACAGACTCCATAACTTCCTTTAGGTCATTTTCCAGCACAACACTGAAGTCAGAAACATAATTCTATTCCAGATTGTACCCCTTTAAATGCATTGTCCTGATGATCCCTTTTTTTTACCCAAGGATAAGTCTCTGTGTTAAAGTAATTCTGCTTCTCCAAAAGAAGTAGGGGCTACTTCTCATATTTTGCACTGCTCCAGGGCTGGAGAAACCTTGACATTTATAAATGGATAGAAAGAATAAATTACAGCACCCCCTCCCATTTCTCTTTGAGAAGTGCTACAACAGAGAAAATATTTGACATATAATACACAATACATTTCCTGGACACACCACCAGTCAAAAATAATTTGAATGGAGTTTATGGCAGATTCTTCACAATCATCACATGACCATTCAAAATTCAGGAATTTTTATGTTGTCAGGTGGCATTTTTTTTTACTTACATGTCTAATATAAAGGAATTTGTTCAGACATGACTGCAAGATATAATTGTCTCTGAATTTTTAACAGGTGGAATTGGTATTTCTGTATTCTGGCTCTATTTATGAGCAATTTTCAGCATCAGCTGTATCTAACTTTAAAAAACTAACTTTACATTATCCATAATTATCTGTAGATAATAAAAGACTTTGATAAAGGTCTATTGATAAATATCAATTTTATTGCTTCTTAATGCTGCAAGAATGCTACCTGCAAGCACACATTCATTTCATTCAGTTACAAACTCAGACATTAGAACATTAAATCTGTAACAAAATCTCATTTGACAGAAAAATGTTTGCCTTTAAAAAATATACTCACTCTGATTAGTAGTTAATAAGGTAAATTATGTTTTGAAAAACAAAGATAATGGTCACATCACTTTTACCTACCTTACAGTTTTATATGGGGCCAAAATATTTTTTTTGTTCAAACTTCATTATTCTTTTGTTCAAGCTCCAAAATTTACTCTAAAGTTTTTCTACATTCTCCTTTCACAAAAAGTAATAATAAATGGTTCCTCCACACTGCTTGCATGTGCAATATATACAGCAAATCCCTTGGGTTTTTAATACCTTTAAAAGTTGCTCTTAATTTTAATTTTAGATCTCTTGTCAGTGAAAATGGCCACATAAGAGTGAGCAAATGACTCATGCTGAGCACATCTCCACACAGTTGGACAACTTCAGCGTGTATCACTGACGTAATTCAGGAACTTGACTAACTCATACTTCAGTATAATCACTTTTTTAGACTTTGACTTGTGTTCATGACTTTCTTTCAGTTAAATATTTTTAGAGGAAATTGCATTGAAATAAGAAATTAAAAAGTTTAAAATCTCCTATGGATTAGTCTGGTGTTATTCCATTCTGATTCTTGTCACTCATTTCAGAAGCTCCACTAATCTTAGTTACTCCAGCATTACTGTGATATTTTGTCATCCACAACAACAAAATACAAGTGACCTTGGGAAGTCTGTTTCCTGAAATATATGGAAAACAGTAAATTAGTCCTAGCTTGAAATATACCTTTATGCATGTCACAATTTTCTTTTACAGATTTAATTAAAAATTAAAATAATGCAAATTTATGTACAAAAAATAACAATAATTTAAAAGGTTTTTTGATCCTTGATTGTAGCTGTTAGTCTATTTTTGTCATTTCAATTATTGATTAAAATGAATGTGTAGTATATGATACAAAAGTCTTAAATCTGATTATAGGAAATAAATGTACACCTCCAGGAAAGAAAAATCAGGGAAGAAAAATAGCATCTTCTCAGCACATGCTGAAATAAAGCAATCTAGAAAAGTAAATTTTTTTTCAAATGGAGAAATGTAGAACATAAATTACATGGAACATACTACACAGAATGTGGCCTAAGACTGAAAAAAAGTATATTTTGCAGCTTTAACAGTTTCTAAATGTCTGTTTGAAGCAGACTTGCTTAGATAATCTTCCTGTTAAATACTGTGCTGGATTTCTCATATGCCTCTATCAGTATTCCCTATATATATAGTTAAAATTATGTTAATCTTGTTAAGATTAGTAATTAAGTACTAAAATGTTTTGCAATTATAGTGAAGAGTTCAGAGTGCTTGTCAAGGATTTAGTTGACTTATAATGCTAACTACTTCTGAAGTTTGTTGATTTTCTTCTATATTTTAATGCAAAACCAAATTTAGTTTTATGTGTCAAAGTAGCCTAGTATATTATTAAGTACATAAACCTTCTTAAACTTTTGAAAGAAAATACTTAAAGGAAAATGAGTCTGAAGCTGCAGAGATGAAACAAAGCTGTACTGATGGTCAAACTAGCAACTATCCCAAATACTAGAAAACCAGATAACTAAACAAAAAATTAAAAAAAAAAAAAAAGAAAGAAAGAGGAAGAAACACACTGAGAAACACAAAGACTGACAGCAATAGTAAAGCTGCTAAGCATGGTTATAACCCAAGTTCACTTTGTATAACGCCAGAGAGCTGTCTGAGTTGATAAATCAGATTCTATCCTTTTAAAGATGCTTCTTGCTACCCCTTGCCTATAATAGTACAGTTCTTTACTTATTCAGAGCATGTATTCTCCTTTACTCAGATCCTGTCCCTTTTGGCTCTCTACATCTCCTGGGAGTGCAGAATGATTCAGTGGTAACTTAGTCATTTGTGTGCTGTACAAGATGATTTTACTGGCGAGGAAAAAAATAAAAGCTGCACTTATCAGTGGAACACTTTATGTTAAATAAAGATAATTAAAGCATCAATGATACATCCATTTCATGTTTAATTAGCCCCTCTTTCATCATAATTTGCTACTGAAGGTGAAATGTGGGTCACTTTTAAAAACTAATTGTAAAATATTTAACATAATGCAAAATGAGAACAGAAAATTGAAAATACTTCTGTACATTTTTCACTAAAGAGTATGAAAGTTAAATGTGTGCAAGAAGTCACCAATGCAAATGTTTATACTCAATAACAATGTTCTCCTTTTTTTTTTACATGACAATTAGTGCCACAATGACATTGTCATTTTTATGATTATTATACTGTAGTGTATTTGCTTAGCTCAAAGTTGTGTAAAAATTTATTCTTTAGAGGTGTCTGGGAATATAAAAAATAACCTTTGAGATAAGCCTCTCTGTGTATGTGTGTGTCTTTACATAAACAAGAAGAAAGATGACGCCCTCCTGTATGGTTAAACTGAGAGCCTCCTTAATGGTTGAATTTGGGGTCCTACTAAGGCTGCTGGGTATATGTACATGTTAATAAGGAAATTGATCCATTTCGTTTATAGATACAATTGACATACATGATAACCAACTAGTCAAAATGCTTCTGCAATATTGCAGTAGACTGATTAATGTTTCAAATTTTATGTAATAAATTAACTGGCTACTGGAAAAGAATTTTTTTCCAGAAATTAATTTATATGTATTTCACTTTCAGGAAAGTAAGACTTTACAGGAAATGCATATAACTTAATTAGAGTGTCAGTGCACTGGTTTGATAAATATTTTTCTTCATGAAACAATGCATTTTCAATGAGAAAAGGCATTGGGATTTTTCATAAAGAATTACAGGGTTGTCAAGAAGCCAATATCTGAAGTACAGAAATAATTCTGCTCAGAAATTCCTTTACTGTTTCTATAAGTTCCACTTATAGTGACCAATATCTCTTAAAAAAATAACAAGCAAAAAAACCCTCAGCATTATAACTGAAGTGTTTTAAAGAGACAATAATCATTGCTTAGTAAAGTAAGTAAAAAAGATACCAAGACAAGATGATAGCCAAGAAATATAAAGACTGTTTAAAATGTTTGTTCTTCAAAGAATAGTTGGTAATGTGTGGATTCATGATGCAAATTTTCACTGAAATAAAACTGCTTATATGATGCTATTTTGCAGAGACAAAGAGGTGGAGAAGTATATATTTTAAAAATCTATCTGTAATTAAATAATAAAATAAACAAGTATTTACAATTAAAATTCATTATGAGATTTATGATTAAGTATGTAACTCTCCAAGCTGTTAAGTGATTCCCCTTAGACACTGAGCTTTCATTATCTTTGGCTGTCTTTGCTGGAAATCCAAATATCCAGGATCCTCATGGGTAATGTGCAGCACCTGGAAGTTTCAAATTTTAAATTCATGATCCAGAAAAATACTTAAATTCATCCCCATTCAGTAAAACACTTCTGTACAGCTTTAACTTTTGGTAAGTGATTAAGACCTGTGGAATGCTAAGTGTTTCAAACATTTGTAGTTCTTTACTGAAAAGGAGAGAATTGATAAGAGGCTAAAAGAATATTTCAGAGTAATACCATGCTAAGTAAGACAAGGATAAGAGTTAAACTTGTTAAAGATCTCCTAAAAAATAGTGACTTTGAAAAGTCAGAAGTCTGCTGAACACAGAACTTTGTTTTAAACTTTATAAAAAATGCAAGATGTCAGAAGGAGGAGAGTTACGTATTGTAGTTTTCTCCAATTAAGTTCTCTTATACAGTCCTGTGTAAAACATGATGTATTTTGAAACTCATATAAGAATTCAATTTAACACCTTAAAAATTAAGTATCAAATCATGGGAATGAAAACAACCTGTGTTCCCTGGGGTACACCAGTCGGTCATGTAAGTAGAGACTTTATTTCCTAACTGCTGTATTGTAGGTATAGGAAAGTATCAGTTACCAATTCTAATTACACTAATGGGAAATTAGCATCACTCTCATCTCCAATAACTTAGAGCAGGTATGTTCTACTGTGTTCACTTACTTGTTCTAATTTTTTTTACATTGTCTAATGTCTCCTTAGAACAAAGGGAACTGACAATAAGTAAATAAAGGTATTCTTAGAGATTTCAAGTAGGCTCTTTACCACAGTCATACCATTATGCTACTGGTTCTTTTCTATATGTACAGCAGAACTAGGAAATAATCTGATACAAATCCCATCAGAACCTTTTATCTGCATTTGCTTCACATTTCTCTCTAAAGCTTGGGTGTTAAAAATCCCCAGGTGTTTTGCCTGCTAAACTGAGAGATACTGCACTGTCAATGTTTGAGATGTGAAAAGTGTACATATTGTTTATGCACATCTTAATGTCTTCGGTACTATGTAAAATGAGCAAAAGTATACAAATGTCACTCAGCAACAAGCTGGCAAGTACACATAGGAAAATGGTAATAGAGGGTTTGTGACTGATAGACTCTCCCATAAAGTCTGTAATTTAACACTACCTTTACTGTTTTCTTGGACAATTTCCAATTTATATGCATGCAAGTGTGAAAATACTCCCTACATATTTAAAAATAAATAGATAAGACTTAGAATACTGGCTATAAACTACTTGAATAAGTGAACATTCATAGCAGGCTAAATATTTAACACAAGAGAACTATCAACACTGAGAAACTGGTTTGCAGCAAACAACATAAGTAATGGAGTTATTCAAGGTGCACTTCTGTGTAAAAGTGCAATAAAGCCATTTTCTTCTACTAAGTTTTCTCATATATTTTTTATCTAAAGAAATCCTTGGAATACATTAGGTAATTCAAAATATATTACTGTATTATAATCATAAACAAATTTGGGGTTTTTTAATCAAGCAAAACAGAAATTTGTAATGTGTATTCCTTTATCTTTCCTACTTTTAGAATGCAAATCATTCTTTTACACTGAATTAAACTACACTTTAACAGATTATAATCCATATGTTTAGATGAATTGCAGTACCAAGAAAGAAGTGATTTCTGATTAGCATATATTCCATTGCTACTTTTATTACAGTGTTTGCTAAAATGGCATCATCTACTCTGTGCTTGATAAGCCTTAGGAGATGAAAGATAAAGAACTTAGTAATTTGTATTTTATACAGACTATTCTCAAACTAAAATTGTGATGTACTCTCTAGGACAGCATTAATTAAATGCATCACACAGAAACTACTGTGTCAAAAGTTCTATAAGTCTGCATCACTTGCAAAGCCACATATACAAAAGCACTGGTGGATAGTACAATCACACTAATTTGGTGACCTGAAAGACTGGAGGGGTAGCTTACACAATTAGTTTTATGCTACTATATATTAAGCATTTCTGAGCAGAATGCAAATACAGGCAGCACTTGTAAAACTTCAATTTTAGTAAGCTAGAAAACATTTCAAAGTATAAAAGAAGTCATCGTGTACCATATTTGCATGTTAATAAGTGGAAAAGAAAGCATTTTTGTCAAACTAGTCAGAAATTCCCTGTTCCAGACTTGGATGAGTAGTTACATGAATCAGCATTCATTTGCCCCTAGGTTCCTGTGTAACGTGCATCGTAATTAAGAAAACATTCAGGATGTTATCTTATACGTACTATCACCCAAAGAGTGCTTCCCCAAAAAAGAGGGACCTCTGTTCAGGGTACATAAGCGTCTTATAAAATAAAGGGAAGCCTTCACTTAGAAGCTTGATTCCCCTCTGTGCTATCCCTATCTTATTTCAAGGACTGTAAAGACTGTCCCTACCATCACCAGTTTTAGGCTATCGGAGCTTCACTGAACCGAGCCCCGCCAACACAGTCGAGACCAGAGCCAGCCACTCGTGGCACCCCTGAAGGCACATTTCGCTCCGAGAGGTCTCACGACTACACACAGAGCTATGCGACAGCTGGGCAAGCAAATTAGGGCCTCTCAGCATGAATGAATACTCATGAGATAGGCAAGAGGTGCATAAAAAAAAAAGCAATGAAAACATTACTGGGGTGCGATTCTGAACTCACTAACGCTTATTCAGAGCAACTGCTGCAATGAGTGCAAATCTCCGTGGTGTAAATTAAAGCGCAGATAGGCTGTGTAGATTATTTAACCATTTTGGTCCTAATGAAAGACCTGGTAATTACAGCCATTAACGCTTCAGCGATGCGGCTGCAAATCCACTCTAACCCCACAGCTTTAGGAAGCGTCAGGCAGGCTGCAACTCCCTTTCCCTGAAACAACTGGCTGCCGAGGCGAAACTTTCCTCCTTAGCTGGAGATGGCACATCCCCAAGGCTGGGAGAGCATCGCGGTGGGGGAAGCGCCGGGACAGGCTGATGGAGGCGGGGCCGGGCAACGGGAGGAGGATGGCGGCTCCGCCTGGTGGGGGGTCCTGATCTCCCCTCGACCCCCCTAAACCCGCCGGGTTTGGCCTCTGGGAGCGCGGCTAGTAAAGGCATCTCAGGCTGCCCTACAGTCCGCTGTCGGGACTGGCGACAGACCCCGGCCTCCGCGGCCGGCTGCCGCTGCGCCTGCGGCGGGGCAGCGCCGGCTGCATGGACGGGCTGCTTGGCTACCGGATCTGATAAGGGGAGGCAATGATAAAAATTGTAGTAATAGCAATAAAGATGTCTGGCTGTCCTTCCTTCGTGCTGTGTCTTGGTCTGTGCACCTGACTGCCGGGAGGGGGGGGCGCGGGGGCACCAGACTGAACGGGTCACTGAGCCTTGGCGGGTGTGTGCCTGTGCCAGCGTGGGAGGCGGGGGGACGGGCATCCCTCACCCGCTCTGTGTGCGTGTGTCTGCGTGCTGGGGCCCGCGGGTGCAGCGCTCTTACCTGCTTGCTGTACTTGCTGCTGGCCTGGCAGCTGTACTCAGAGCAATGGTCCGAGCCGATGGAGATGTTGTCGCCGGCTCCCACGAAGGTGTTTGCTGGGGGCAGGTCCTGCACGGCCTGGTGCTTTTTGCCAGCAGTGGGGGACTGTGGGTGCAGCTGGACCGTGGGCAGCGGTGAGCTCGACTTGTAGTGCCTGGCCAGGTCAGGGCTGCCCGGGCCACCATTGACCGAGCGATATCGGCCCATGCCAGGGCTGTCCGAGAGCTTCTCGTTGACACTGTCATAGCGCTGCCCATTGGGCTTGGAAGCCTCGACAGTAACAATGCTGCTATAGAGGGGCTGCTTGCCCTTCTTGCCTTTCTTGTCCTTCTTGGGCTTCTTGGCCTTGTCATGCTGCTGGGGGGTGAAGAAATCCTCATGGTCCTTCTTGCCGGCCTCGTAGCCATGCTTGCCCTTGGATCGGCAGTAGCGGGCCATGACCACCACGAGGATAAGAAGGATGACGGTCATGATGCCAGCCACCACACCAATGACTATGCTAAGCCGCTGCTTGCTCAGCTCATAGCTGGGATCACCAGCAATGTCCTGGGCCAGTGGGGTGTGAAGGCTGCGGGCCACCTGGCTCTCCACCACAGTGGCGTTGGACAGGCTCTCATTGACAAAGACATGGAGCAGGGCGGTGGTGGACTGGGGTGGCTGCCCACTGTCATTCACCTGCACAACCAGGCGGTGCAGGCCATAGTGCTTGGGGGCCAACTTGCCCACCAGTGACACCACACCACTGGCCGGGTCTATTTCAAAGAGTTTGAAGGGGTTGCCCCCAACAATGCTGTAGTTGAGGTCAGCATTGAGACCAGTGTCAGCATCAGTGGCGACCACTGTGGCCACCACGGTGCGCATGTTGCTGGAGGGTGGCAGCACAGTGTAGGAGCTGTTGCTGGGGAAGGTGACAGTGGGTGCATTGTCATTCTCATCCATCACAAAGAGGGACACGGTGGCTGTGGCAGACCGTGGTGGCTCACCCCCATCCACTGCCTTCACCTTAAAGGTGTAGCTGGTCTGCTGCTCACGGTCAAAAGAGACAGTGGAAAAAATTGTTCCAGTGTCATTCTCGATGGAGAAGATGCCAGCTGCCTGTTCGTGGTCTCCAGGCTGAATGGAGAGGCTGAGCTCGGCGTTGCGGCCCTTGTCAAAGTCCATCACAGTCACCATGCCCACGGGGCTGTTGGGCTGCAGGTTTTCTTTCACGTAGAAAGTGAACACATCCTGCATGAAGCGTGGCTCATTGTCATTGCGGTCTGACACTCGCACCACCACTGTGGTGGAGCCCTGCAGTGATGGCACCCCCTTGTCCCGGGCTGTCACCTGAAATTCATAAGTGTCACGTTGCTCACGGTCCAGCACTGCCTGAACCGATACATCCCCAGAGTCAGGGTCAATGCTGAAGATGCTGCCCGGTGCCTCTGGGGAGAGGGGTGAGGCCTCCAAGGAATAGGTGATCTCAGCATTCTTGCCACTGTCTGCATCTGTGGCAACCACTGTGGCCACCCTCTCACCAGGCAAGTTGTTCTCTGGAAAGGAAACCTCCAGCACAGCCTGGCTGAACATGGGAGGGTTGTCATTAGTGTCCCCGACCCGCACCAGCAAGGAGTTGTTGCTGGACAAGCTGGGGCTGCCTGAGTCCACAGCCACAATCACCACATTGTAGTCACGGACAGCTTCATAATCCAGAGGGGCCGAGGTGTGGAGGAAATACTTGCGCTTATTCTGTGGCTCCCCCTCACCCTCACTGGCCGGTTTGAGCTGGAAGGGCACATCGCCCACCACAGTACAGGTCACCACGCCATTTTCACCTTGGTCCCGGTCAGATACCTGCACCAAGGCAATGGGGGTGTCCACCAGGACATCCTCGGCCACGCTTGCCACCCCGTCCCGGAGCGGGATGCGCCCGATTTTCCGGATGTCGATGGTGGGCACGTTGTCATTTTCATCCCGGATGTTCAGCACGACAGTGGCCTTGTCTGTCTTGGGGGGCTGGCCCCGGTCTCGGGCCATGACGGTGAAGCGAAGCTGGTTCACCTCCTCCCGGTCGATGCGGTGCAAGACGCTGAGCCAGCCCGAGGTCTCGTCCAGCCGCAGTAGGCGCCTGACGGACTCAGTGGCCGCCCCGAAGACGTACTCGATCTGCCCATTCACTCCCACGTCCAGGTCGGTGGCTCGCAGCTGCAGGATCGGGGTCCCAGGGCTGCTGTTCTCCGCCAGGTCCGCCTCATAGACGCTCTTCTCGAAGCGGGGGCTGTTGTCGTTCACGTCGGTGATCAGCACCCTCAGGATGGCCTGCGAGGACCGTGCCGGGTCGCCGCCGTCCCGCACGCGGAGGCTGAGCTCGTAGGAGTCCCGCTGCTCCCGGTCCAGCGCCCCCTTGACGATCAGCTGCGGCTGCTTCTCCCCGTCCAGGGTGTCGGCCACCTGCAGCTCGAAGACGCTGCTGCGGGCGGCCGCCTCCGCCTCCTGCCGCCGCTTGCTGCCGCCGGGGAAGGGGGCGCTCTCGGGGGCCGCCGCGGCCGCGCCCCCCCCGCCGCCGCGCCGGCCGCCGTCCCCGCCGGGCTCCTGCAGCAGCTCGTAGCGCTCGATGCCGTTGCGGCCGAAGTCCCTGTCGGTGGCGGTGGGGAGCAGGTAGAGCGTCCCTACGGGCCGGTTCTCCTCCACGGTGAGCGTGAGGACGGGGGAAGGAAAGGTGGGGGTGTTGTCGTTGATGTCCAGGATGATGACCCGGCCCTCGAAGAGGTCCACCCAGCTCTGCGAGGGGCCGATGACCGACACCTCAAAGTCCAAGAAGCACTCGTTCTCGTCGAAGATCATCTGGCACTGCGGCAGCTTTTCGCGGTCGATGCGCCGCTCTGTGGTGCTCAGCTCCCCGGTCATGTTATCGATCTTGAGGTAGTCGGAGCCCGACTCCAGGCTGAATGTCACCTCTCCGGAGCCCGTCACGATCCCCAGGTCGGAAGCCACGTTGCCGATGCGGATGTCGGCGGGTCCCTCCTCGGCCAGCCGGTACTTCAGGAGCTGCTTAGCCGCTGCGAGGCTGACCCAGAGCGGAGGAGGCAGGAGGAACAAGAAGCAGCAGCAGCAGCAATGCACAAAGCGAAGGAGGGTCCGCATCTTCCTCATCTTCCTCGTACCGAAACCCCCCTCCCTCCTCTCACTCCCACCTGCCCCCCAATAAACTCCCCTGACAAGCCAACAGTGCGGCTGACAGTCCAGGTGATCAATTATAAAATCCTTCTATTTCTGGAAACTTATTGTCTCATGACTGGTGCAATTGGTGGTCAAAACCCTGCTGCTGGCTCCTCTGCTGCTATCCCTGCCTTCCAGTTGCGATATACTTACAGTTCACGGGACAGCGGATTTTGCTTTTTAAAGATTCATCTCAGTAGATAGGATGGGATTTTCCTCCTCCTCCCCCTTCTCCTCCTCCTCCTCTCTGATTTTACTGTATTCACTTTGCAAGGTTTGCAATAAAAGCAGAAGCAGTACTGTACGATTCGAAGCCCCCCAGGTCGTTGTCTTCAACACTAGAGTTAACTATAATTCACACACTCTCTCTGTTTTCTCTCTCTCTCTCTCCCCCTCTCAGCCGTTTACGACCAAGGCATTAGCTTTATTTTTCCCCCTCTCTGCACACACAGGGGAAAATATTGTGATTCGCTTTATTCAAAGGGCTTGGGTCCGGGAAAACTCCAAATCCTCTTAGCAATGGGCAGCTCTTATAAAAAAAAAAAAAAAAACACCACCACCAACAACAAAAAAAAAACCAAACAAAAAAAAAACCCCAGAAAGTAAAAAAAAAAAAAAAAATCCCAATAATGTCGGCAGCTGCACAGCTGATAGGAGAGAACCCCGGCTATTACAGTGCAGTCCAAAGAATATCCCCTTTGGTTGGCAAAAAAGCACCCAAATCCATCTTCAGAGATCGCCTAAAATGTTCAGCTCTTTCTCCGGAGCGGATTTTTTTTAACAACTCTGCGCAAGGTCATTAGTCACAAAGCAACGATACAGAAACTGCAGAAGCCGTTTGCCCGGAATTTGCAAGGCTGGAGATAAGAACATAGACACACAACAGTCCCAAGTTTGTTTTTGCATCCGCAGTTTGTGTGTGTGCCTTACCTGCATTTGCACTGCATGTGTTAAAGCAATCTGGATCTGCAGCACTGAGAGCGATTCACAAATGAGATTGCAGTCTCCCTCTCTCTCTCTCTCTCTCTCTCCTCTTCCTTCCCGTCCCAATGCAGGTAACCAGATCTGAACTTGATCCTTTCAGTTCAAAGGTTAGCAACAAAACTATGTGTCCAAAGGCGATTATTGGTCTCTCGTAATTATACCCGGAGCGGAACAAGATGTAACTGGATCCCCCATGTGAATTAACACAGATTCTGAATTACATCCATATAAAGCGGAATGGCAAAGGGGAGGGGAAAAAAGCCGCGACGCGATTAAAAAAAATACAGAGTTCTATTTGCAAATAAAATTGTATCAGTCAGTTGTTTCCTTTGATCTGCACTGCCACAGTGGGTGAAATCTGCAATTGTGTATTCCCTCCTGTGTCTTTCAGAGAAGTGTGGATCAGGCGCTTTCACGGCAGAGCGGCTTGTGCTTTAAAATGTTGAATGGCAATTGAGAAGCTTCTCACTCGTAAGGAAAAAAAAAAGAAAAAAAGAAGAAGAAAAAAAAAAAAAAAAAAAGAAGAAGCGGTAAACCGGCAAGTTTGCCCAAAGTGGAGGGAGCTGCTGAAGCCTCTCTCGGTAGCTCTTCCCTGACGCTGCAGCAGCAGAGCCGCCTGCGCTACATACACACAGAAAGAGAGGGAGAGAGAGAAAGAGGGAGAGCAGAGAGAGAGAGAGAGAGAGAGAGAGAGAGAGGGAGGGCGGGAGGGAGGGAGGGAGGAGGAGGAGGGACGACGAGTCAAGCGCTGCACTCCAGAAAGCTCAGTCTTACCCTCTGTCTCTGCTGCTAGTACTGCAAGTGGGATAGCTGCTCATCACAAAACACCAGTCCAGTCCTCAAAACCGATCCTCATTTCACGCCCGAGTGTTGCTTCTGTTGCTTTCTCAAACCCGTGATCTATAGTGATTTTCTCCTCTCCCTCCCCACGTCCGCTATAGACTGTGAATCGAGCAACGATTTTTAAAGCAAATGTTTGTTCGTCTTTCTTTTCTTCTATTGTGCATTTTGCGGAATCAAGCTGGTAAGGAAACTCGTTTTGCAGATTCCCACCTTCCCCTGTTGTGTCGGTGCTTTTGTGAAATAGCTGCAGTCACTGTAACTGCATAAAACTCCAGGGAGGAAGGGGGACTGCCTTACATCTCAGACTTTCGTCCTGTTTCCCAATGCTGTTTCAGCCTCTCAGTCTTTGTGATTGTGTTCTTCCTATTACCATGTTTTGAATGTGTTTTCAGCATGTTTGTGGGTATCCTAGGAGAAAAATAAAAAATAAATTTAAAAAAAAAAAAACAACAACAACAAACAAAACCAGCCTCGGAAATGATCAGGAAGGGAGCGAGAGGGTTAGTAGAATAAACACATGTAAGAAGTAACAGACTTATTTCCGAACAGAGACTTGCTGCTTCGATGATTGCTAAAATGTAGCGTCACCTACCTGGGTAAGTGGGAAATAAACTTTAATGCTAAAGCTCTTCGGCTCAACTTTGCTTATTCTGACATCTCTAGTTCGCGTCTCCTTTTGACTTTGAGCCATTTAATCGCGTATGGCTTTTGTGTGCTACCGCCCTACCCTTGGTGATGCCTGGCTCCTTACCTGTCCTTTCTGCTCGGAGCCCGGAGGGAAAAGAGGGAGGCTCCGGGGGCAGGCGAGTGGGGGGCAGCCAGTGGGGAAAGAATGAGCGTGTGCGGGTGTGTATGCGCGCTTGTGTGCGGGTGTGTGTGCGCGGGTGTGTGCGGGTACATGTGTGTGCGCCTGTGTGCGTGCGCGCAGCCAGGGGAAGGCAGGAATCCAGCTGCTCTTTCTCCCTCTGCGAACACATGTGGGAAAGCAAGTTCTGTATGCGCGCGTTCTGTATGTGTTTGTGTGTGCATTCCTCGATATATATGGCTCTTTTGAATAAAAACGCGTGCAGACCAGTGTAGCGAAATGTCTCTTTCATCGCGATGATATATTTAAGCGAAAAGCGGTCGGATATGTTGAGGTGGTTCAAAGCAACGGTCACAGCGTGTCTTTGTCATTAGGGGCGGTGAGTGATTGTAGGAGGGAGGGAAGGTTGCCACCTCTTTCCTTGAGGAGTCCAGAGACACAGAGGGGCAGAGCCGCGCCGCATGGAGTCGGCGCTAGGGAGGGAGGGAATGCTCCCTTCTCCGGAGGGCTGCAGGGCTGATCCTCCGGCGCCTCCTCCGGCCCTGGCACCGGCCCCGGCCGCTCTGCCTCGCCAGAACACGAAAACCCTCCCCCGCCGGTGCTGGAGACACTCGGCTTTCTATCTGCAGCATCAGCGAGAAAGCCCAGCTCGGCGCAGGCTCAGTGCTCACCGCCGCAGTCCCGGACGGAGGAGGGGGGTTCGGGAGCGCAGCGTCTTCGCAGCGGGTTAAGTAGGATTAGTACCAAATCCCTATTATATTTGCCAAGCAACTTGAATTTGTCAAAATTCCCCCTCGTTGTTCTGGAGCTCCGTGAGGAGGAAATTTTGATCACAGTGTAAGATCCAGACATGCCAGTACGTAGGAATACCAGCATACTGCATTACACTGGCTTCCTGCACTGGAAATACAACTGCGAACCGCAGGTCCCGCTGTTCCCGTCCCTTTGTGTTTTTAAACGCAGCCAGGAAACTTAATGTATTCGCCAGGGAAGGGGCGGGATGAGAGCTTTTTTAACCTCCCCGCCATAAACTTTAATCGGATTCCAGGCTGTTGCACGGCATGGACGCTCGCCTTCTCTCCTGCGTCTCCTTCCCCGTTGTTTCTACTACGGACTCCTTGCGAGTGCCTCTTTCAAGCGAATGAGTGATTTCTTTCTCTTGCCATGTGCAATTGCTCCCCCTTCCTTTCCTACCCTCGCTGGCCTCTCTTACACACACTATGCCTTTCACACGCGGTCTGCGCCCCCCAGCCCCCCCTCCTTTCTTTCTTTTTTGCAGTGTCTTCACATGCAATCTCCCTCTGAATGTGCAATGTCTTTCCTGCTCGGGAGTGCTGCGTCCTTCACAGTGGATTGGTTCCTCTTTCGGAGCAGAGGTAACGGCCCCCCCTTTGCTATCATCCTCCCTTCCTCCCTCCCCTCCTCCCCTCCTCCCCCAGGGCAGGCGGCCGGCGTGGGAAATGGGCCCGACGTGCGCTGCATGGTGGATGGCCGCGCTGTTCCCGGTCCACGTGCCCCGGCTGCCGGGGGGAGGACGGGGCCGAGCTGGCCGTGCGTCCCCCGCGCCCCCCCGCATCCCACTCGTACGAGACGGGAGACAGTGGAATTAGCCCCGCACTCTCTCTCCGCCTCCCCGGCACCGCAGACTGCCGGTCCCGCGCACCCACAGCTCCCCGGGTGTCGGTAGGAACAAGCCCGGCTGTTCCAGGCGGGGGAGGTTTGTCCCTGCCGGGCAAATCTGTTGCGCAGTGTAGCTCCCCCCTCCCGGCTCTCCCCCCTTCCGATGCACACAGACGCCCACACGCGCTCAGACACGACGCGGCATTTGTCCTCCTGATCTGGGAGATCAAGTGGGAAGAGGGATCACAAATGTAATCGTCTGTAATAAATAAAATAGCCCGAGATGCTGGTGATATACAGAGGGGAAATAGGAGCTTGTGTCCTTAAAGGGAACATCTGATAAGGCCGCCGAAGTGGCATCTTGCGTGTGGGAAGGAATCCGTCTTGCTGACAATCGCAGCCTGCTGTACGTGGGGAAATCCTAAAGCAGCCTGGGAGTTTCCCCGGCTCTGTGCATCCCCCAAGCTCCCGACGCTCTGCACTGGGGCTTTGTTGTCGTTGTAGTTGCTGATTGGAAAGACAGGGGTCATCGTTTAAATATGCAGATATAATTAATGGCTGGTTTTTCTTCATGTGTCGGCCGAGCCCAGCTTCGGCCGCCGGGAGCCGGACTCGCGTCCGCAGTTGGCGCTTTCAGCCCACGACAATTTGGTTTTCGCAGTTTAGGAATGTCAGTGGGTCTCACTGGAAAATTACTTCTGGGATCTGCAGTGGGAATCAGTCTCTGGTTAAAGAGAGACAGATTATTTACATATCGACACCACTCTATACATTAACAGACACATACTGCATATTAGTATTTTCACTCACTAGCGAAAAGGAAGCTTCAGAAAGGAAAAAAAAATCATATTGCCTTGAAAATAACGTATTCATAATAATACGTGGAAAAGATTAAATACAGTAAACATGACAGAAAATTCAAAAGCAGGGTAAAAACAAGGACAGAACCCCCGCATGAAGCAGTTAAAGCCATTTGACGGAAAGGCGAAACTAACTCAAGAACTCCACCAAGGGACAAGCAGCTGAAATGACACCGCAGCGGCGCGGAGCCCGCGGTGACCTTTCATCTCTCCAAAGTGTCTTGCTGATCTGGTGCAATTCTGTTGTGACCTCCTCACTCCCTTCCCTACCACAAGTGGCCTCTGGCCGCCTCGGAGCTCCCTGAGTTGCTCGCAGTGAATATACTGGGAAGCCGCTGAGTTACAGGCAGTGCTGACACTTGGCCAGTGTCTTTCACAGCTTTGCAAATATGCTTGCTGTGTAATAGCATGTAATAGGCAGCAGTGATTAAATTATTCATTGCAGCAACAGCCTTTCTGATGGATGTTAAAACGTAAGGGTTTAAATAAGAAAACCACAGATTACTTTTAAGCAGATAAAACCCACATCTGTGCTTATTTAACTGAATGCTAGCTAAGCATGAAACCAGTTACTTTGTTTAAATCCTCTCTCTTTTACTCTCTTTGAGAATTTTGAGCTAGATTATGCACCGTAAAAGTTACTGACAGAGCAGAATTAATCTGTGTTGGATAACAGTGGTTTAATCTCGCATGATTATAATCGTTCATTCTTAAACTCGAAGTCTGTTCAAAGTGAAAGGTTCTTGCATAGGCATGATTACATCAGCATTTCTGAGTTCTCACATTTATGAAGAATGATGAAAATTAATATTTATCCAAAAAGATAGTGATTCTGTTTACTAAGATTTTTGCAGTGTGTGTATATTCTGTACAAATCACAATTATCAACATTGAGATCTTTCTTCCTTTCTTCCTTTCTTCCTTTCTTCCTTTCTTCCTTTCTTCCTTTCTTCCCTTCTTCCCTTCTTCCTTTCTTCCTTTCTCTAGAATTTTTCATGGAAGGCCATTTACAGACTGGGTTTTTTTCCCAGATGTTGACAAAAAATCTAACCACTCATAGTCATACAGAAATGACAGACAGAAAGAAAAATTAGTGAAAGGTTTTTAAAAACTCATGTTAATTTTTATGAGGGGAGGCATATTTTTGTTAAATTTGTTTCATATGCAGCTGCTAACTTTCCTGGATTTGCAGAGATATAAATGAGTGCTGCACCCAGCCCCACTATTTTATAGATTTATTTTTAAATGAAACTGTTGTTCATATTCTCTAAATGCAAAGTAAACTATAGAAAAAATTAAGGTGAGCTTTGACAAATTCCTATAAAAATAGAGGGAAATTATGAGTCATTAGTACATATTCTACATAAAGAGATACAATGAGACATTTAGGAGAGATAATTAAACTGGACTTTATTTAAATGAAATGTATGAGACCCAGGTAGCAGTGCCAAAGAAAGAAAAATATGTTCATTATCACTAAAAATATTAAATGTGAACAGTTGATTTGTATATAGATTAATTAGCAGAGAGTAGCACAGTTACTCTGGGAAATAATTTAGGGATTTTTTTCAATATATAATGTTTCCAAGGTGGCTATCAGTAGTGAGCACACTGAAGGTCTCAAAGTGCTTTGTAAATTATCCCTATGAGATAAAAAGAAGTGCAATGACCTGTTCAGTCACCCAGGTAAACCACTAAGAAAAATTAATCTTTTCAGATTAGGTTCATTAGACCATAGTTTTGCATTTCTTTATGTTATTTTAATATATTCTGGGTTCACATCAAGATTTGTCTTTAAATATGTGGCAATAATTTCTGCTCTATTTGGTGGATTGCTGGAAAGTCAAAGAACTTTCTGAAGCCTTTAAAACAGGTTTGTATTCCAGACAACTACACATACAAAGAAAATCTTGTGTCATGAAATTTGATGAGTAACAGTAAAGTATACTGAACTGTTATAGATATATTGAAATACAGATGTTTTTAAACTTGTGCTATCACTTTCTTCTGTCAGATATCTTTATATAAACTGAGTACACAGACTTTGTAAAATCATTTTGCTCAATGTACTCTTAAGGACTTCTTGACCAAATATGATTTTTCAGTTCTATATTTTTTTTTTACTATTTTGTTTAGGATGCTACCAATATTTTTTTCTGTGAATTAAAGTTCTCTTTCATTTTTGAATGAAAATCACAAAAGTATAAAATCTTTTGTCTAATGTTCTTAGTGCATCCTGTGCAGCTTTAATTCTTTTTAATATAATGCAGGAGATCATAGAAGATCTGTCATGTCAGTACAATCATGACTTCGTGATGCTCCCTGTTGAGCAGAAGATAAAATACTCAAGCAAGATGGTAACTCTGAGAAGTTCTGAAGAAGAACCTTTGATATTGTAATTCAAGCATTGTTATTGATAACTGAATGCTGTGCAGCTCTATTCCTTTCTGTAAGTTAATGTCAATATATCTTATTGACCACATCTAAAATGAAATTTATAAATCTACACATATACTCACTTAGTCGGGAGCTTTAATGTTTCTGTCTGCTTTTTCAAAACAATTACTGCTCTCCAATAGAAAAAAAGAAGAGCAATAGTTGTATAGAACACAGTTGTTCTATATTAAGGGAATAAATATGGTGGAAAGGAAAATAATTTAGAATGGGATCAAGCTGTTGATTGCTTATTGGACAGGTTATTTGGCTTTGTTCTGCAATGTTTAAAACAACTTTACTGGGTATTTTATAATGTTAGGCTTGTCATTTCTTTTCATATGAAAAGTGCATCATTAGAATCCTTAGAGGTCATGTTGCTACAAGCTTTATTCAGCTCTACAGTGGAGAAGCAGACAAAGTTTCCCCTTAATTCATTTTTTGACCCTGTCAGAGACATGACAATTCACTGAAAAAAAGTAAGGGCTGTTAACCTGCTACCATCAACTGTTAATGGCGAGCAAGAGGAAGTATGAAGAAGTGGAATTCTTTGCACCTTTCCCTAAAGATATTAAAACATAAATTTATATATCCATGCCTATATTGCACAGGTCTGGTGAACAGCTTTGGTATTTAGCCAAAACAGCAATTAGAAGCTGAGGAAGGCCCTGGTTCTATCACCCTAAAAAAGGATCATTTTAGAACCAATAGAAGTAGCCAAATATATTTAGGCTTTTAAGCACTGGTACACACCTGATCAGCTGTGTTTCTAACTGTTTTGCTCTGCTCTCTGAACTGTCCAAAATAAGAATGAAGGGGTTGTAACCACCCTTCCTGTGAGGAAGATTACACAGCCTGACATCAAAATCATCTGATCTTCTGTTATCTCACTTGCAGGTTTTGCTGTGCAGAGGTAGTCATACTTTTATATCTGCTTTAGCTGTTTTGCAAAGTTTCTTGGTGATCATTCTTTGCATAATTACATTTTTAGTGTCCTTTATAAGAATAATAAGTACTGTACAGAGTGGGTTTTTTTGACCTACAATATATCTAGAGGAACAGAGGTTCTGATAAGTTTCTACGTTTTTCATCTTCTGATAGAAACCTGATATGTCTTCTAGTTCATTCATTCTGTGAGATGATTAAAAGTTGCTCTTCAACAAACTAAACCTCATCCAGTGCTCAGCAGGAAATAACTGCAATCTAAGCACATTAAAGAACAGACAGGGCAAGCCAAAGTTTACCTCTTTCTTTCCATCTTAAGATCATGGGGAAAAGAGAAAAGCAGACGAATATTGTGATAAAACTGTAGCCTTCAGCAGCTGGCTCTGTGTAAGGATATAGAACCTAATCCAAAGCACACAGAAGTCAATGGAAGCACTTTGACTAAATAAGTTGTGCATTAGGCACCTAGTGAGTGAATGATGTTTAAAGCATTCACGTAGATCTTAAGCAGATGAGTGAAGAAGAAAATTATGTGCAGTTGAATCACAATAAATGCCATTAAAACACTGACCCCAGAGATTATCTTTATGACTCAGAATAAATTGTCATTCTTGGGTACCGAGTCCTATCCTCCATTAGTACAAGAAGTCATGTTGCATGAAAAGCATATCTTTAAAATATGTGTTTGTGTATATATGTGAAATTCTAATGTTGCTACTAATCTTAAAGTATTATAAACATCTGCAGGCTCTTTTTACCCATTCATATGTTTACAGAGTGAATTTCTCTCATCTTAGGGTTGGGTTTTTTCCTGCAAAATAATACAGGATTTTTCAATTTCCTTTCGTGAGCTAAGTTCTGCATTCCTGACATTGTGCTGATGAACTTCCCCTTCACCTCCCTCCACTCCATTTCTAATGATGTTTTCAGAGAATCCTTGTTTAATATGAAGGACACAAATGGCTTATTATTTTAATCAGGAAGATGTAGTTTCATGTGGTAATACTAAACATCTCTTTATTTGATATTTTTATTTATTATGTTTAATTGTCTGTATTAGCTACATTGTGTTTTGATGACTAGTAATCCTCCTTTAGTAGATTGGCTGCATCTTTCTTTTCTCTGTCATTTTCAGCTGATAAACTCACAGTTTATAGCTGAAAATCTAGTGACATTGCTCTTTGCACTATTAAATGTAATCTCATTTCTGTTACAGAAGTCATCAAGTCATCTGATTCTTCTTGTTTGTTTTTATCGTTTTGATTGTTCTCAGACTTGTTTTACCAGCAAATTTCAGCAGCATGCTCTGAGCTTTTATGACCTAGTTTTTAACTTAAATATCAGGAAGCTCTATGGCAAGACAACCCATAAAGAACCCCTTAGAAGTTTCCATCTAATAATGGAAACACCTACACATAACCTGTTGTCCTCTGATTAGTCAATTCTTTATCTTCTTCTCTGTCTTAAATAATTATATTCATATCAGATTTTGTCAAAAACTATTTTGAAGTCCAGATATGTGAGGTTTCTTGCCTTGAATAGAAGATAAATTATTAAAGATATTGATATATCTGATAGATACAGATATTGATATGGTAGTATCTTCTCTGGGATATGTTTGGATATTAAGTTTGCTTTTTACTTCTGTTCTCTGTACCTCTGTACTTCTTTTATTGAGAATAGTGTGGCTGGCAGACCAGGGAAGTGACTGTCCCTCTGCTCTTGTCACTGATGAGGCCACACCTTGGGTACTGTGTCCATTTCTGGGACCTTCAGTACACGAAAGACATTGAGGGGCTGGAGCATTTCTGGAGAAATGGAGCTGAGGCAAGGTCTAGAGGGTAAGTCCTATGAGGAGTGGCTGAAAGAGAGCGCAGGACTGGGGTTGTTCAGCCTGCAGAAACAGAGGCTCAGGAAGACCTTACTGCTCCCTACAACTGCCTGGAGGAAGGTTTCAGCTGGGTGGGGTTCAGCCTCTTCTCCCAGGCAGCCAGCAACAGGACAAGAGGACATAGAGTCAAGCTGTGCCAGTAGAGGTTCAGACTGGACATCAAAAATGTTAAATTCTGGAATGCGCTGCCCAGGAACCTGGTGGTGTCACACTTCATGGAAGTGTTCAAGAAATGGCTGCATGTGACCTTTAGAACCATGGTCTAGTTGACAACGTGGTGATCAGTCAAAGGTTGAACTTGATTATCTCAGAGGTTTTTTCCAACCTAAACGATTCTGTGATTTGGTTCAATTAATCATTCTTCGCTTCAAAAATTATTCTGAAACTTCACATTCTAAGCCCATCAAAAAATCTTATTGAAACATTGTTTATTTCTTCTCTTCTCTTTCCCTTTTTAACTGATATCCTTACTAAAAATTCTTGTTCTAGTCTCTTCAGATATATGCATTACTTTCTTCAGAATTCTGCAGTGAAGGTTATCTGGACTATTGGCTTAGAATATTTTGTAGTCTTTGAATTAATATCATTTCAGATGTGATAATTTTTCTTCTATGACATTGCTTTCATTGATCACTTTGCTCACTTCAGCATCACAATCCTTGTTGGGACCTGAAACAATGTACACAATTTATTTGAATATCTCTAGGTAAATAATTATAATTTTACTTATCTTCATGTTTATTGCACATTCTGCAAAAGTGGAGCCAATGCTTTTTTAGTAATTTTTGAATAAGAGCTAAAGGTTTACATTTGGCACTTTATCAAAGAATACATAGTGTAAAACTGTGAACACATCTTCCTATTTTGCCACTGTATGGGTTTTTTTCTGTCTTGTTTATGTATTACCTATATATCATCTACATTATCTTCTGAAAATTCATTATTTTGAATGTCTGAATGCTTCATATTAGAAGAAAGGCAATGAAAGGGAGGATAAGTAGATAATTCCAGAATAAAAGAAGCCATACCTGACCAGAAGGAACTTTGCATGTTCAAAGAACTGAATAATACACAGCTAGATAAACAGAAAAAGAAAAAGAAAAAAAAAAAAAAGTTAAAAGACTGAAAACATGGGTTTGGCACATACAAGACCAGAGGTATCCAGAATGTCAATAACCAATCCAAATGGCAAGTGATACTACCAGTTGCCAGGTGTTATCAAGTGAATAGAGAGAAAGTGTATATTTATATATATATATAAAGTCCTTGATGAACAACATTCTATGAAGAGTCTTGTATCCAATACCTCAGAGAAGTTTGGAGAGATAGATTAGTATTAAAAGATTAGAAATAGAATAATAGAGAAGTGAAGATAGGAAGTGTTTAGGTTTGTTTTAAATTTTGTGAACAAATACAATTAAAAATTTATAAAGGAGAAATGAGAAAAAACAGATTTCAAAAAGGTGATGGAGTTCCAATTTTAATGCATCAACACAACTACTTCTTAAGTTACAAGAACTTTATTTATTAACTTTTGTTTTTCTTTTAAAATAATTTTAGCATTTTTGTACTTAATGTTTTTTTTTTTTTTCCAAGGGGCACTGCATGACTCATAGTGTAAGGAAGATATATTTAATTTACTACAGTTTAAAAAAGTTGATGAACACAAAGTATTGATAAGAAAACTTTCTCAGATATTTAGTTTTCATCTTGTGTCATTCTTGGAAGAAGTTATTAACTTAACTTGCTATTATTATTCTTCTGAAAGTTATAAGTAAGAATGATAACTCTTATGACTTCATGACACTTCAAATAATATATCTTCTTTTTTGCTTACTTATTACTTTACTGAGTTTTAGCATATAACTTCTTTACAAGTCCACATCTATATTTAAATTTTTGAAAAAAGTCAGACTGATTCAATGATATCTGATAATGAAGCTAGATTTACCCATGATTAAATTTATAGGCAATCTTATTTAAATTTTTTCAGTATTTTTATACATTTCACTATGAACTTGAGCTTTTAAGAAGCTAGCTTTTGGGAGTTTTTTGTCTGAATATAAAAATCTATCCATCCAAATTTGTTGAAATTGCAATGCACTAAAAGACTACATTTACATAAGAGTGGTAAGGACTTGACATTTTTAGAGAATAAGTTCCTCAAATATTTTATTCACATTTTATGCAGCCCAACATGTGCTTAATTAATATTCTATTGACAGTTTCATCTCTTTGTCCAGAAACTACAATACTCTTGTATTATGTGGCCTCTTCTGGGACATAACAATGGTAGCAGGAAGCTTCCATGTTTGAACACGGATGAAAATTAGATCTGAAAGACAGAAAGAAAAAGATAAAGAAATGCTATTGACTGTTCCAGGTATCAGTGATGTCAAAAAACAGCTGTGAAATTTGCTATAAAATTATCCCATTCATTCTCTCTCTAAAGAATTGTAACATTGTATATATTTATTTCAAATTGCAAAGATTTTTGCTAATGACCAACCATGACCATAAGTATTAATAAGAAAATGTATAACTTAACTTTTGCTCTTTTTCAGGGCTTGTTTTATTTCAGTTTTGGCTGGGAAATAACATAGCAAAAAAAATCAAGAGCAATATTAATATTGCCAGATATTAATACTGTAGTCGATATAGCCCTCAGAAGTCAGAAAATGTCAGAATACTTTCAGCATACCCTTACTTCAGTGATTACAATCTAAGGACATGTTCATGTATTCTTTCTGCACTGAATTTCAATTTCAAAATAAAATAAAATAAAATTAGGAAAAAAGAAAAGGGAGGGAGGGAGGGAGGGAGGGAGGGAGGGAGGGAGGAAGGAAGGAAGGAAGGAAGGAAGGAAGGAAGGAAGGAAGGAAGGAAGGAAGGAAGGAAGGAAGGAAGGAAGGAAGGAAGGAAGGAAATGAGAGAGAGAGAGAAAGAAAGAGAGAGAAAGAAAGAGAGAAAGAGCAAATGAAGAAATTAAAATAAATAAAGAAAACAATTGAATACAATAATATCTTTTTAATTTAATTAGGCAGAGGAAATATATTAGGTTGGACATACTAAGAAATTTTTTCTTCATGTTTGGTATTTGTCTCATGGCCTTATTACCCACTGTTAGAACAGAATCCAGCACACAGAATTTTTAACTCTCAGTGACATAAAGTATGTCTGGAAACGTTCACTCTTCAGTGAAACAGTCTCATGATTTCAGGTAAGAACTCAGATATGGTGAAATCACAATCAAAATGTTTTGTTTTGTGATATCATGGGGGAATTCTCTCTATAAGTGGATGTCAGTCTCCAGCTTCAAAACAAAACATTTGAACACTATAAAATCCTGGGTTTTGCCTTGATTTAACATCAGAGAAGGTCAGTTGTGTACAAGGCAGCAAGCAGGGATCTTGAGGAGAAGAATATGGCTCAAATGAAAGACTATGTCAGACTTCATGAGTACCAGTACTTGTACAGGAACTATGATTACACCTAAAGCTTAATGTCATAATTTTCTAGCTATGAAATGAACAGTTAATTTTTGACCGTAAAAATATCCTTTTAACATATTTTTGTGGCATATAGTAATTTCTATTGCAGACAGAGGACAGCACAGATCCCTATCTCTACAAAAGGAAATGTACTTAAGTATGCAACACTTTGGAGAAGAAGGAACTGGGGTGGGGGGAAAAACTCTTGAATAAGCATAAGTGGGAGATGCACAGATGGTAGAAGCTCCCAAATGTTCTACGATTCTCTCTGGGCATCTTTTGCTATATAAGTGTGATAACATTTGTTAGAAGGCATGATTAAGGCTTTGTAGGCTTCACAGATGGAATGTAATTTAGTGGAAAGACTTGAAAGAAAGAAGATTCAGACATGAAATGTATTCCATGAAAGGAAGGGGTCAGGTCAGAGAGGCAACACAGATACAATAACTAAATATTGTTCTGTAAACTTTTCTGTGAAAGAAAAGACAGGAATAAGTTCCCTTCACCCAGGGATATCTGTGGTTTTCTCAAAGGAATATATAACATAAAACATATTAGCAGTTCAGAAAAGTAATTTAAAGTCATATATTTGATTAAATAGTGTATTAGGTTACAGCAAAAATACCACCCTTTCAAATTCCAGCAAGCCTCATGTCCACTATGCTGTATAATCTGGTAGGAAAGAAAGCACCTTGATGAAATAGGTCAGTAAACTTCAGAATGGAAAGAAACTATTTTTCTTGACTTCCACTTGAGGGAAATGGAAGAAAGTCATACCATAAAAATTGGTTTACCTTGACCCTATTTCAGAGATTCCTGCATAACATATATACATATGCTTGTATGTGTATATTTGAATATATTTCTACATATATGTATATATGGTCACTTGATTATAACAAGAAAATATTTAACAAATAGCTGCTGCTGTAAAATTTCACAGAATGCAAGAATTGCCAATAGGACATCAGAATTGTTTATCAATAATACCTAGAATATGGTCAATTTTCTTAGATTCATCAATAGAAAGACTTGGAGTAAATAATTTATGTTGATTTTTTCCCCCTTTTATGTGTACTTCAAAAGCAGGAATAGATTTTAGAAAATACTTTTGTTTTTAATAAAAAAGGATTAGATGACAACTAAATGAGTGTAGAAGAATGCAAACATCATTCATGGAATTTTAAGGTCTGAGATGGAGAACAGCCCATGTAGCAATGTTTTCTCACTATACATGTGCCCTCATCATAACAATTCAAGGCTCCTGTCACTTTGACTTGCTAATTCAAAAAAATAAAAAGAACTCTGGGCCAAAGTGAAATGCCCAGTCATGAAATGCTGTTTTAAAAATCATATTTTGCTGTCTATAAAGGATAAAGAAAACTTCTAAATATTCAGTTTGTGCCTTATAATTACAACAGAAATATTTCTTTTAGTGAATCTTTATTAAATCTGGTTGTAAATTGGGCAGGGACAGAAATATTCCCATCCTTTGGCTGTTTTTTTTTTTTTTTTTTGACCTTGAGATATAATTTTGAAGAATAGAACATACCTTTCTAAAACTGAGGTCATATTTCCATTTTAAAGAGAAATGTCAGAGAGCCAAACTCTGATATTTGATGTACAACTGTATGGTCAAAATCTCACTTGCTGGTAGCCTGTTCTTGATAAGGTGTTTAGTTTTACTGGGTGGCTTTCTTCAGTATTTTGTTTCCCAGAGCTGTATCTCCTTCATAAAAATATTTATGTGCCAATTTAAGGCATTCTAAAGTCAATCAGTTGCAAATGTAAGCTTGTATTATGGGACTTTCCTCTACTTCAGTGTGGGTAATGACTATGTTCCCATGACTTTTAAAAGGACTGGTGCCTCAGCACATTTTCAAAATTATGCCATTTGAAGACATTTCCATTTATAATGCAGCTTAAATCTCATTTCCCTCAATATGTGCCCTCACTTAGTCTATTTTAAGGCTTCTCTGGAAAAAAAATTATATCTCAGCTGCTGTTCCTGCTCTTAATGCCTTCCTAGTCTCAGTAAGAGCAGAAACCAACTGATGCCTCTTTCTGATACTCATACAGAGACAATGTGCAGACACTGCACTATCCTCCATTCCTGGCTGAAGAGCTCAGTCCTACCATTTCATATGATCTACACACACAGCTGCTGCTTTGTGTGTCTGCTAAAGCCTCATGCCTCTCTGTAGTCTCTATGACTTCACAGTTTCCCTGTAGGAACTTAGAGTGAGACTGGTAAAGACTACCTTAATTGCAAGATACTGCAGATCCTAATTGGGGAAAAAAAGCATCACCTGAAATGGTAGTACAGACACAGTCCTGGATTAGTGGAAGAAGGAAAAATAGAAAGGATTATAAAGAAGGGGAGAAAAGAGGTGGAAGTTGTTCTTTTTGATTGTATCCTTAACTTGCTGAGTCAGCAGGAGCCAAGAGCTCTGCAGGGGCACACTTAGCCTTCACGTTTCTCCATAGAAACCCCATCTGGCCAACTAAATTGAGCAATTGAGAAGCCATGCAGGAAGCTGTATCCAGCTATTCTCATCCAGTGTGAAGGTTACTGTGTTGTGGAGGCAGTGGTAGGATAAATAAGGAAAACATTGCAAGACTATGCCTCTCACATACAGGAATGAAAAGCATCAAATATGGATCAAATTTGGGCTGTTCACTGCTGTAGTTGTTAGACAAATAAAGAATTAGACATTGCAAAGAAATGTAGCTTCTATTTTAGGAAGAACCATCATTAAGCAAATTTTTTAAAGAAAAATTTTCCTGAGGAAAAATAATGAAACAAATTCAATAACTATATTTTACTATAGAATTTGTGCTTGAATTTCAAAATCAAAAGCTTTTACTTGTATCTTTCTATCAGGCTATCTGAAAGAAATTTCATGGAGCCCTACTTGGCCTTTGCAAGGACATCTAAATTCAGCTTTCATTTAAAAGCCTTAGAAAAATTAAATGCCTTCTTTAGGCCTGTTAACTTCTAATATTCATTCAGATGCAGGTACTTAATGAGATATAAGCCAGAGACAAATACTATCATTGCATAAAAGAATCCAGTAAGTTATATGGAGAATGCTCCAGAAGAATGCATCAGCCACTGGTTAATGTGCTGTAAAACAGTAATTGCACCTCAGCCCAACAGATCAGTGTTTCCCAAAGAGCAGGGTTGCTCTCTCTGGAGAGATGTGCCAGTATTAAAGGTAAAGCACAGAACAGAGTACAGTCCAATAAATGTATTAACTTAGGCTGTGTGCCCAGAGTGGCATTGCCAGCAGTAGCAAACTGAAGGAAAGATGGTCAAGTGCAGCAGTGTGAAAAAAAAAGAAATGGTGGAGAAGAAGACAACACAGTATCCAGGAAAGCCCAGTACCAGTGATTTTTCTCTCTGCTCACAGTAAAATAGGTTAAATGAGCCAACATCCCTTGCCACATAACTCATTTTCCTGATGCTAGTTGTAGCTTGGTGTTGGCACATTGTGTTATCCAGAAGACCTGAGCTACACTTAGGTGACTTGGTAGTGCATTATTGGTGAGGTCTTCACATGGTGTAAGCAGTTTACAGTATTCAGCTTGCAGTACAGAATGAGTGATCACTCAGATTCAAAATTACCAGTCCTCTGTGTTTTATGTGAAGTACTTGAGTTTTAGGAAGAGAATTTAAATTTTAATTTCAGATTAATTTTTTCTTTCACTGATTAAACCTAATTTTCTATAAGCCTTGCAAAGCTTTGACAACTGGGCGTGAAGAAGTTTCCCAGGAGCAAATTAGTTGTTTATAAGAACACTTACCACCCCATGAGTTTTCTAAATCATCGGTTCCCAGCCAATAAGTCTGGAGATAGGTGTCACATCACCAGTGAAGCAGAGAGCAGAACAGAAACTAATAAACTTCCCTCAAGAATAACACAATATACTTCATTCTATTAATGAACAGTTGAAGTTAGATATCAACTTTTTCAACTATCTTACATCCATTAAACTGGTACTTGGGGCATATTTCTACTATCCTCAGTTAATTTTAAATTTTTAAAAAGGTTTACATAAAACTTTTTTTTTTTTCAGAAAGGCTAAAGAAATGGACTATTAATGAAATCCTTCTTAGTGATGTAGAAGTACCAATGAATTTTAAGTCAAGATACAGTGAGTACTGAAGAAAATATTACAGAAGCTGACTTGTTGCTAAAACCAAGCAGCAAAAGTAAATTTATTAGGCTTCTTCTAGAAATTGTGCTCTCTTATAAATAAGATTTTAGTACAAAAAGTAATTCTCTGCAAAAATCAAATATTAAAGATATATGTTTAAAAAAATACCCTCCCCCCATGGCTGCAGTAATAATCGTACCATATTTCTGTCCAGAATTGGCAACAAATACAAATGTAGACATATTCATTCTGTATGTTTTGCAAAACTATCTACCAAACAACGTTATTAATCCACCAGAATCGCCATCCTTAAAGTATTGAATTTGAATACGCATGGCTGCTTTATCTTTTTCCAATGCAGTAACTGTGAGACACTATTCATGTTTGAAACAGGGTTTCAATCCAGTGTACCTTTAGGTTACCTTCTCAAGTCTTCAGGACATGTCAGAATGGATTTTAATGGCCATAATTAGGTTTTCTGTTGCTGCCTTCTGCCAGTTTAACACAGTGCTCTTTTATTGCAAAGATAGCTTCCTACAATCACATCTGTATCATTTCCTCACAAAATTTTCGGTGGCAAGATGGGATCAATCACATGACCTTTGAGCCCTAACCACAGAACAGAACCTTTTCTTTCCATGGCATTAAGAGTTTGCATGCTGTTCTGATGAGTCCTGGAGGGCTTCCTAGAGAAAACTAAGGCAGACTGACTTTTTTCCAAGCTTCAATTCCTCTTGCTCAACAAAGAAGAGTGGGAACAAGCTTGTTCTTCTGTAGACTTCAATTCTATTTCTAATTCATCAACAGATGGCAGTAGAAAACTCCCTCCTTTTCCATCATAAGACCAAAGGCCTTACAAGTGACCCTAATAATGTCAAAGGAAGAAAGAACATCCAAATCATTGCTGTATAAGTCTTATATATATATATATAATGCTCTCTAATCTTTTCAGGGTAGTGTTAAATTCTTTTGAGGATTAATTTTATTCTGAGCCTGAATGACCAGAAGCAGCTACTGCTTTGGGAATGACTGTCTTTCCTGTTACCTTCTGTTTTTAAAGAATTCTTTTATAGATGGACTTTGTTTTTCTAGTTGTGAAAGAATAGATTGAATATAGATTAGAGCAAATCTATACTTTCCCCACAGATAGATTTCTGTGATAAGAAATCTGTTCTCCTATCTCAGTAAAGGCTTTTTCAAACATTATCATTGCAGTGACAGAACAAGTAATTTAATCATTAAGTTTTTGAGACATGCCTTACTAGATTTTGTCATTTCATTAATTCCTCCCCCTTCAAATCAAGTAGATGGCATAATAAACTTAGTGAATTCTTTATATAGATTGAAACACTAGGATGCATGGCATATAGAATACTTTCTTATTTCTTTTTTTAAAAGATGCTGATGTCTTGGCATTGCCAATCAAGGAAAAAGGATTACCATAAAAATTTCTTACAGGCATGCTTTTCTGTAATGTATAATAGTGGGTGTCTGCTATAGGAAAACTCATTATGTAATTCTCTTTTAGCTTCAAGGCACATGAATAAGGCCTAGAGTTCCTGATTTCTATTCCCAACTCTTTCACTAACTTATCTTAATAATCCTTTGCAGTTCACAATTTTCCAGCATGCTTCTTTGGTGAAAGAAAATCATTTCAAAGGAAGGAAGGAAGGAAGAAAGGAAGAAAAAATGGCTCTTTCAAGCATTGCTGGAAGAAGTGGCTTAATGTTCTAAACATAATGGAAATGTCTGAATTTGCTGAGCCAATGATTTAAATTGAGGTATGTTTGAGTGAAACCTTATTTGAGATGTGAGCACTGATTTCCCCCCAATTTAGAGTGGATCTTTTTAGAAGAAATTTTAAACACTCCCTCTGTGTTGGCTGTGTGAGGGTGCTGCTGAGTCCTAATGCAGTTGGCAATGTGTATGTCCTAGAAGCAGTGCAGAGCATTCTGCCTCTGCACACTTCTGTAGAAATGCTGGGGGAAAGCCAGCATTGTATCAAAGCCATGAAGACTAAAACTTCATTTTTAAAGCATTTTTACTTTTTGCATCCTCACCATTAATATTTGGGTTTTTTTTTCCCCTTTTTTCCCCCACCCTCCTCTAAGGAAACAGAAAACCTGCCACAGTAGAATAGATTTCAGTCCTGTTATCAGAAAAAGTTATTGATTTGTACTCCTCCCCTCATCTGTTTTTGCTATCTAAGTATTGTAAAGTTTTCCTATAACTAAGGAAAGGAGATAAATAATGTGGTAAGTATTCAAATTATTTTAAACACATTTTGGCCATATTTTAGTTTTATAACTAGTTTCAGGTTGTTGTCATTTTAATATGAAAAAATGTTGAACAAAAATGAAAGTAACACTAATTCACTGATTTAAATAGTGTTGGTGAGCATGATACTATCATATTCCTATGAAAAATACAACCTGTATTATAAAAATGAGGTTTTAGTTCAGGTATGTCTATTTGAGTGAGGACATTGGTAACAAGTTTGTTATGTGTTAGCTAAAAGTAAATATAAAACAATAATAAAAATATAATTTAAGAGATAAGTACTCATACATAGAAATATTGCATATACATTGCAGAATCTTCTTTTAGTCTTATCATGATGTCTTTAACATAGTGTCATATACCTTTATTTCCAGTGGACCTTGGATATTAAAGAAATTCTGATTTTTTAAAGAAATTCATTCAATGAATATACTGTGTATTGAGAATCCACAGTCTGTGTCCTCCAGCTTCCTATGCTGTGAATGGGAAAACAAGTTAGAGAATGAAAAACTCACCATGCACTCAATAGGGTTTTCTTTTGGTAGTGTTAGTATTTGGAAGTTAGTAGCTTCCTTTGTAAATAACTTTGAGATACATTTAAAAAAAATTATACAATATTATATGTATGACACTGGCAGTGTGAAGTTTTTATGTTCTGAACTGAGAAAAAATAAACGATCCACCAACAAGTGCATCTGCACTGGGAGCATGTTCTGGATGAATATTGAACTTCTACACTTTCAAATTTGCATATTAGTTTTGAGGAACTACCACAAAATGTTTGTGCACAGCATGGAGCAGGCCAGAATGCAACAAGCCCTCTGTCTTCTTCTGTGAACCCTGCTGTATTGCTTCAGGCACAGGAGTGGATATTCTAAACATGAACTCATTCAGTGCAATAGAACAGCTAGTTAGGGTTTATGGTCTGGACAAAGTACCTCCCTAATGGTAGCTGTATTGTTTCTGGTATGACTGGGGATCCACATTACTCTCAGTGACCATCCATCCCCAAAGGTCTTAGGGTGCCTGAGGAAGGCTAAGACCCTGTTTGTTCTACAAGGGGAAATTTTATAAAATTGTACCAATGTGTGTATTATATGACAAGCAGTATGATATGAGAACTCTTGAGCAACAAAGAGTTGCAACTGGCCTTGCAGTGGAGGGCTCTGTGTGTGCCATGCAGGTATGTGTGTGACTGTGGTGGTGCAGATGTGCAGACAGACATGTTGCAGTCTTATTCATACTGCCTATAGGTTTACTTTGGAGTAAATTATCCCCACCTGAAGTTTCCCTGAGAGAAAATTATCTGTGACAGTTCAAAAGAGAGCCCAGGAGCAAGCTGACATACAAGCAGTGTGAACTGTCAATGAACTGCAGAGTGCAGTGAAATGGAGTGCTAAGTTGTTTGACAGCATGCAAAGGTGACTTAGATCAATGTAACTTGTCAACTATATCTGTATGGCAGTGATGTCCCTGAAACACCATCCTCATATCTTGAGTTAACGCTGCAAAGATTCCTGCACAAAGACATGCGTACTGTAACTAGTCATTTTTTTGTGTGCCTTCTTATTTCTGGAGATATTTTGGTGTCAATGTCTTTCATGTCTCATGTATTTACTCAGCTCTTTATACTCCAAATACTTTTCAATTTTAAATACAACTCTGATATAACACAGAAAAATATTCTATTGTGAATTACTATTTCCAGAAGGCAGCCTTATTTTCAAAGACCACACTTTCTGTGTAAAATAAATTTCAAAGTGACTATTTCCATTATCTTTATTGTATTTTTAACTTCCCAGTTAATTTTTTTGCACAGTTTTTATTCCCAAATTTTACTTTTGTCTAACTTTAACCAGATATTAGAAATTTGTATTTCTTTCTTTACCTTCCTCTTATCCAAAATTCTGTAAGAAATTTTATTTCAGTAAAAGTATATTGAGTAAGAGTGGTAAATTTTACCAGTATTCATCTTGTATTATATAATTCATAGTTGTCTTTTAAACAGAAATATTTTCCTCATTCACTTTGTAGAGATTAGTCAGAAAAAAAATAAACTAATTTTTGGGAACATTCAACTGTAAACCATAAACCTTTCTTTTTAAAGTTCTTAAACATAAGAAATTGTATGTCTGTAACTATTTTGAAGTATTTCTGTGGTTTTGAATGTCCTATTATTTCAAATTCTACTTTCTTAAAATACTGTTGAAAGAATATGGCTAGAAGTAGAATATGAATTTCCAGACACTGGAATAAAGTATTCATGGTCAGATACATATTGAGCAATCAAAATGAACTATAAAGCTGGAATTAAACTCCTACATTCAAAAGAACTTTTTAGAATGTTTCTATTAGTTCATAATGGAGAAACTCTTTTTTTTGGATTACCAAATCTCTGTTACACTGTCTAAGAGGGAGAAAGAGGGCTTTGACCAGGAGAACAGGCAGAAAAGAACCCAACTGCTAAACTTCCAAACTGTCCTCTTTTCAAATTTGTTTTTTAGTTCAATGTATCTCTGGTATGAAATTATCTCAAAATTCAAATCATATGCAAAATGTTTTGTCTGCTATGCTACAGAAATTGCATGCTCTTGTTTAGGTCAGGAAATACCTGCATATGTGGTTGAATAGCCTTTATAGGAAGTATAGGTCTGAGATATAGCTTTTAATAGTCTTGGTTATTGAACCCTTTTCGAGATTTCTATGTAAATAGGTGTGCAAAACAGGACAACAAGCCACTGTTTGAAAAGGAAAATTTTGTTCTGCTTACGGTTGTCTCAATAGATTAGAGTGCTCTGATTGAACAAAACACCCAACATCTCAAAAAAAGACTGCAAGCTCAAACTCAGTTGTACTAAGTGGTTTTTTTTTGTTGTTGTTAGATAGCTTTAGAGATTTTTTTTTTTTTGTGCAGCCTGTGTTTAACTTTTTATTTTAAAGATGTGTTAGATATTTTTAAAAATTGTGATGTAGCAGCCATTTCCTTTTATGTACTGGGACTCCTAAAACTCATACTCATGATTGAATATGGTTTTGCAATACATTCTATTTTTGGTGTCTTTTATGTAAAGAACTGCAGTCAAGAATGGAATTATAACACCCTTCTACTGGAACATGGAAACACAGCCATCTGGCATGTATGGGTTTCATCATTTTGCCAATTTTTTTCCTACAGCTTATTTTAGTATTTGGGAGAACCTTCTTTTACTTGGTGTTTTTGTCAGAGTGAAAAATGTGCAGAAAGGCATGCAGTCTATATCTGTAAGAGCTATAAGTGCTCCTTTTCACAATCTACACTGTGCTGAATGATTTGGTAAAGATTCAAAATCCTCTATGCTAACAGATTATTATATAAATATGAAATTTTTATGGAACTGCTGTATTTGTTGTCACCTGTATGATTTAATAAATTTCTCAGTACGTGTTTTTCCACTGGATTTTTAAAATGAAAAAAACCCTTGTTGTCACTCAGTGTATTTACTCAGTTTTTGTAAAACCATGTTTTTAAAGGAAATACAAACAGGAAGCAATTCAGGAGTCAAGAAGAAGAATCATACTATATTGCAATTGGATTTGGAGAGATAGTTAACAGTTATTCTTTCTTCTCCTCCAAGAGTGTTACTTCTTTTTTTTCCTTTCTTTTTTTTATGGAGTGAAAATTTAACATGCAGTTTATTGTTCTCTTTCGTGAACAAAAATACCCACTCTGGAGTACTTTTAAATATATTTCTAATTATTCTATTTGCATTTATTAGAGGTCAGTAACACTTCAGAACAGGTAAGAAAAAGGTACCAGCCTCTGAACTATTTTCCATAAATAAGCTCCAGTCCACATTTTAGGATGTTTTAAGTACTTCCTACTTTGTGACTCTGGTCACATGAGTTATAATTTTCCTTCTATTTTGAAGCTGTATTAGAATTGGCCATCTTTTCTGTGTGTGACGTTCAGAGTATGGTGATACAGAGGTATAATCAGGGAATTTTTTCATCTACCATTCCCTAGACAGGGAACAGGTATCTGCTTCTTACTAGAAATATAGCAATGAAACCTTGAAAAGCAAATTGTGGGTAAAAATGCTGAAGAAGTCCAAAAAAGTAAATCTGGTGTGTGAAAGTTCATCTGTACTATATCTGCATTCTCTTTGTACTTCCTTTACCCCTTAACAGGGTGAGGAGTTTGGAAGGCTGCCTTCATTTTTGCCTTCATATACCAGTAGATAGGGAATTAAATCTAAGAATTAGCCATAAAATAGATTATAGTCTAAAGAATCCTTGCAGGAAACAACAGTCAGACAAATTAGAAACCTATCAATTCTGCTGGTATCCTGTGGGTCAAGGATTGGAAGAGAAATTATAATGCCCCATTATAGAAAATTTGTACTTTTGGAGACCAAAAAAGGAGTTTTAAAAAGATGAGAAGCTAGAGTTGATAAGGTGTCACAGGGACAATAAGGCTTTTTGGAACACAGAAGTAACTGACAATCATTCATTTTGCCTGCAGTATGGTGCAACATTGGTAATTTTAGCAACATCTGATAGTCTCTGTAGTTAGGAATACCTAAATATTTTCATTACAAGCAACAATTGTCAGACATGAAGGCTTTTGCTATTTCAAGCCATGTAAATATGTATTTTTTTAAGGCTGTAATACTATCATCAGTGCTTAACTTCTTGGTCACCCCACAAAATTCATGAAGTTGTTCAGGGCTGAATTGGAAATTTGTGATGTTGCTGAGGTAGCCACTGAATCATCATGAATCGTCACTGAAAAAAATTAAGCTACTGAGGAAGACAGGAAGAAAATATTGTTTAGCACCAAAATAGAGCATGCATTTTTTTTCATTTATTCTCTACTGAAGATTTTTTGTTCTGTATACACTACTGCTGAAATAATATCAGTATCAATTCTATAACACCATAATAGATCACCAACTGGTCAGTCTTAAGGCTTTTGAGACAAACCAGCTCAGCAAGTCTGGCAAGTTATTTAAAGTACATGTCACCAGAGACTTTCAAAGGATATGTGAACTGCCATTTTCTGATACCGATAGCAGCAGGTAAGTCTCTTGAGATTTTTTGAAAGAGTTGTCAAAAATGTGTTCCCTCAAACAGTAAAAAAAAACTTTATGTCATAGACATTTGATAGCTGAATTAGATAAGAATAGCATTTTTATTGTAGTTTACATTGTTGTATATCTGCACATGTCCAAGGATAGCAGCCATAATTGTACTAGTATTAAAATATAAAAAATGGCATATTGAGTCGATCACACATTTACTACTGCCTTTATGTCCAGTCCTGTGCCACTTTTTCCTTCTTTTTGCTCTTTCTCCTCCTTCTCCTTTCTCCTTTCTCCTTCTCCTTCTCCTTCTCCTTCTCCTTCTCCTTCTCCTTCTCCTTCTCCTTCTCCTTCTCCTTCTCCTTCTCCTTCTCCTTCTCCTTCTCCTTCTCCTTCTCCTTCTCCTTCTCCTTCTCCTCCTTCCAGCATCTTGATCATTTATACTAATAGAACTGTAAAATTTACAATGTGCTTCAACAAATTATTGTGGCATTTATTTTCCTTCTTTTTTTAATGCTTCATAATTGCTCTTACTAAATCAATAACCTCAAGCCTAAAGAGGTAATTATAATATCTGGAACCACTGTATAAAATAATCAGGACTAACAATAAGGCTTTGATTAGCTGCAAGGGTTACTGTACCAAAGTTCTGTTTTCATTTTTCAAAATACTGTTTTCCATGTACTTTTGTGTTTGCTAGTATGCAAGATGCATACTGCACTTTGCAATCAAGAGAATAAAGGAAAATCAAAGAAATGCCCACCTTAATGTTGTTAAAAAATACTGCACATATCATCCACTGCATTTCTGATTGACAGTTCTTGAAACTAAGATTGACAACATGTAGGATGTAATGAGTGGGAAGACGACTGGTGTGTTCAGCTTATAAAAGAGAGGTCTGCCTTCACAATAGCACTAGAAGTTGTTACAGTCATCTGTTACTGCATTTGAAGAAGCATATGATAAACAGTGTCTAAAAAATCCCCAAATGATGTAAATGCCTACTTTTTAAAATGGATTATATTTATGGATCCCCACATTCACAATATGGTTTTCTCAGGGCAGTACTGTACTAGTGATATTTTTCTTAAGATGTTAATAAACAAAGAACAGGGGGAAGACAGTAATTGACAGTGAATGGACAGTAACTTGAGACTGTGCCCTCAGAACTATGTAAAAAGCAGTCAAGGAATGAGAGTTTCTGAGAACTGAGACTTTCTGAGTTTCTGAGGTCAAGTGAAAAGCTAATTTCCACATGGGTTAGAAATATTCAGTCTTGCACAGTTTTACCTGATCCATGCTACATAGTGCTCAGTTTTGTCTTTTAGCCAAACCTTGAAGGCCCTGAGAGAGCCTCTTTAATTTACATGTCATGTGGCAGGTGGATTTCACCCATCTTCACCCAAATTAAAATGCCAGAACTAATGTGAAAACTATCTTACATCTTCCTAGAATACCAATTATATGAAGAAACTCAGAGGACCCTGTTATTGGAAGTTTTCAGGTGTGATATGGATTTCTGATGAGCGACTGTGTGATAAGTTTGTGAGGACCATATTCCAGGACTGTGTAAAATGCATGGAGGGGAAAACTGGTGGAAATCTTATCAGCTTTTATCTACATAGGCTTTTGGGATTTGCTCATGAAGAAAACTGTCTCCCCTGTGCAGGTTTTGTCTTCAAAAAAGGTATTTGGACAGTCTAAGCATAATTAGGGAAAGAATTATCAAATACGCAGGTGTAGATGTACTGAGGTCTATTGCTTAAGCAACATTCCTCTTTCAATTGTTAGGACAGATGGAACTGTAGATACCAGGAATCAGGAGAGGGTTCTTTGCCCATAGTGCATGGAGTAAATTAATATTGACTCATAGGCTAACAACAATGATAATGCCCAAGCCTAAAAGAAAACGTCCTATTATGACTCAAAGCCACAGAGTTATATGTTCTCACACTTCTATCCCACTCTTTTTTTCAGGTAGAAAAATATGCCAGCATATATCAATCCTGTAATTAGAGTGGATTACTTTTCAGGACTCTTATGGATTGGAGAGTTCTATACCATTTATGGTCAATTTTCTAGTTCCATCTGCAAAGAGGAACTAATGGTTCCACAGAAGCTCCTTGCTTCCATACTCATAAGCCGTTATATAGGCAGCAAATGTAGGCAGCATAAATGCTGAACAGCCTCATAATTCCTGGTATGGGCACAAAGCCAGGCTCACAATCTGGCTGTTCAAGACTTGACACATTCTCAGAACACTGTAATACAGTATTGTTATTTATAGAATTTTGGACCTGTTTGAACTTTCCTACTTTTTTACCAGAGGATAAAACATGAAGATATCTTCCATAATCTATAAGACATGGTGTGTCTTTCTGCAAACTCTGATAATAATTAGAGAGTACAAATTACTCTAGACCTTTCAGATTCCTGTGCTAGAGTTACTTTATCCTATGTTTTTTGCTGGTTCTCAGCAATAAAGGAAACTAATTTTATTATTATCTCAGGATTTCTTTTTTATTTCTTTTTATTATACAGAGCTGATATGTCCCTAAATTTAGATAAAACACAGCAAATGGGGTAAAATCAAAGAGAGGGTATAGTTTAAAAAATAATAGAATAGTATTTGTGCTTATTTTGGTGTGAAATTGGTTCTTGGGAATTAAAGGATTAATTTACCATACATAACAGAAATTTAATTGGAACACTTGTCCTGACACATTTTAAAATCTTAAAACATGGTTTACTCCAAGATGTGGCAGTGATTATTACACCTTATGTAAGACTGGACTATGATGTCTTTGTGTTGCATGGGTCTTAAAAAGCCATATTTTGCCTGCAAATATTGTTTTTAAAATATGGTGAATTAGCCAGTTGAAAAGATTCTGAAGAAAACTTGCAAGCATGTGGATCCTGGAAAAGTTTGTAGGCAGTGTGTACCTGTTTCTACTTGTTAGTAAGAATCAAATATATTTATAAAAAAAGCTTGCTATTGTTCATTACTGAAATGAATATGCAGGGTTAGGAAACATGACTCTAACCCCTGTTGCTGTCTTGTTTTACTTGAATTAAATTTGACAAGCTGTGTAGGCACTGGGGCAAGCAGACAAGAGAGAGGAAGACATGAGCTGAGGTTGATTGTCCTTTGGTCACCATCCTCAAGAGGACTCATAATGTTTAGTGGAAGTACATCAGAAAGGATGATTCTACCTTCAAGGCACCAGCTAGCCATTAACATTTGCAATACCACAGTATAATTTAAATGGGGGCAAGTGACTTTGAAACTTTTACACCTTGCTGAGTCCAGTAGTAGAAACAGGGTGCATGGAAGGAACACTTTACATTCTTTACTGGCCAGCAATTCAGGGAAAAAGGCTTTGGTGCTTATTTATCGCTGAAGAAAGAGTTTTGAGGGGAAAAAAATATTCCTTTTCTTTGCCAACTTTATCAGTTGGTCTAATGAGCAGAATAACTTTTCTCCATGACTTTTGCCTTCTTCTTATACTGCAGAGTCCAGAAAAAGAAAGGGAAGAAAGGTTATCTCTTTTATTTCCTTTTCCTTATTCACATAGGTAAGCAGCATACCACCTCAGTTCATTACAAGTGCTCTCAGCTAATTCCATGCATCTTTCTTCTAAAGTATGAAAGATATGTTTATAATTTTTCATAATATCAGGGGTTGATGAAGACATGTAATATGTAAATACTTATGTCAACACTCACAGAATAGCTAAACCATTAAATTCATGCCCACTTGCTTTATTGTGTGCCAATGCAGGAATCATGGGCACACATGAAATAATTTTCCTCTGAACAGACGACTGATCTTGCTCACTTACGTGAGAGCAGACAGACACAGAAAGGTGTTATTAGCACAGAGCAAAACAAACTGCAAAGCAGAAGTGGGAAAGAAGCTGGTCATGGTGGAGTCATTATCTCATTTCTCTTTTGGAATGGTGCCATGTATTCACAGGTTAATTATGAAAATCTGTTATCTTATAGATTCCATCCAAAACAATCTCCTAAAAAGAACTGTATTGACTTTTGGACATGTTTACATATTGGAGGGTGGGGGTATTTGTCAGGTATTTACTAACAAGTAATGAAGCTTTATACCTTAGGTGAAAATGGGCTAGATTCCATAATTTTTCATTTTCTGACATTCTAGCATTTGGGAATTTTTAAACAGGTGATTAATTTTTGCAAAGGAAGAATACTACCAAAAATCAGAATAGGATAAGGTTCATCAAAATATGCCTGCCCTGCATAGATTTCAACAGAGTTTATGCTTAATAAATATTTGAATATACTAGTGCTTGGTAACTTTGGAGAATGTCATTTACCATTGCAGACACCCCTCAAATACACTCAGAAATGGCATAAAATGTCAACAATTTTAAAATTATTGCTCAGATACATACATATTGAATAGAAGTGCTATTTGGTAGACTTAATAATGTATGTTTTATACCTTTAAATTTTTGTCTTTGATTCTGTTGCCTAACTCAATTAAATATAAGTGATTGATGACTAGGTCAAATTTTCCATTGCTTTATGCATTAGTGCTATTTTTTAATCAAATTAAAGATGAAAGAATTACCAAAATTCAGTCATAGTATAGTCATAGGTTGATGAAAAAGTAGCTATCCAAAATCCATTTAAATATGCATAAAATCATTCTCCTTTTTTTCTAGGACTCCATTATTCCTTCTTTTCCTCTGTTCTTGTATGCCTAACTTTTCACTGTACAATATGATTTAGATATACTTGATCTGAAAGATAACCTAATCTCCTGCTTCAAATTACTTTCTTGGTTCTAAAAATACCTTTGCAACAAAGCAGTGAATTTCTGAATGGTGTTTGTTCTGCTGAAATCTTATCAAGGGGACCTGAAGTCCTACCAAATTTCTAAGCAGCTGTTCCGTAGGTCTGTATCATTTTACAGCCTAACTTTGTAGGCATCTAAAGGATTAGTTGACATCTTTGCTGCTTTCACACATTTTAGTGGAATTTATTTTGGGGACATAATTATCTATTTCATACTTATGTCTCTACCTGACTAGGGCACAGCAAAAAAACCACTGAGATCTATAAGGGCATTCTGAAAAAATGGCCATGAGCCTGATCTTTTAGCTTCTAGCACTGTTCAGCTTCTTCACAATCACTGTTTTACTTTTAGCATTTTTCAGAGAAATCTGAAAGGTTCCTTTTTTCATCTTAATCATCTTGAGGCAGAAATAAAATTTCTTCTAAATTCTTGGAAGCCACCTTTTCATCTCTACTGAACTGTAAATAAATATAGTACTGAAAGAAACAGAGGCTATTAGACTACAAATGGCTGAAAAAGATCTTAGCAAATAGTTTCTTTGTTTTTTCCCCATTTTTGACCCAATATAATACAAATATGTATTACAATTAATAGCATATAGGCTTTTTTTTTTTTTTTTTCAGTTTTAATCCTCCTAAGACAGGAGCTTATCTTCTTCTTGAAGTGTCAGGTTTTTTGCCCTTTCAGATCTTTCAGTATTGTCTTAAGACATAAATTTAAGTCCCCTGCTGTTAAAGCAGGCACAGAACACACCTCTCCAAAATCCTAGGAGGGTGCTCTAATATGAAGTATCAGGCAATAGGCAAAAAAGCACTGGTACATCTCCTTTGGAAGAGCTATCATCTGTCTTAGAAGAAGCTGCGGCAGATTAGATCCTGAGCAGAAAGAATTGCCTGATGGAAAAGCCAGACAGACACCTATTTTAGATATAGTGCCTTGCACAATGGAGGGATGTTGAAGTAAATATAGGTGTGATGGGGATTTTCAGAAATGCCACCCCTTCTTCACTGATGAACTAGAGATTATAAACCTTGCCTTCTGAGAACTAAATTTTTTCTCATCTCTCCCATAGAGACAACCACCTAAAATTTAGATCTGTCAGTTTAAACCAGTCATCTTGACCTCTAACATCTTTACATTTTCATTTATTTTCTTTTGAAATTAATTTCAGCTTGAATTTTAAGAAGAATGATCTTTTCAAGTTTCATCACCACAGGATAAAGGCTTTAATGATAACATAACAAATAATTTCTTTATTTTCTTTAAAATGACAGGAAATATTTCAGTATTCTACAAGTATTCAGCAATACCAGACACTAAGTGCATTTTAATCGACAAAAGCTCCATGAAATTTGAATAATTTTTTCCCTCAGCAGTCAGTATCTCATTCAGCATTAATCTGTAGTGAGCAAAAGAAAATTGCTCCAACATTTCTGGTTATCAGTTCTCCATGGAACAAGAAAGAAAAAGGGTGCAATTTGTGCTGTTATTTGTTTTTAGCATAAGAAACAAAAGAATCATGGCATTAGTTAGAACTGAAGTCTGGGCTTTCCTTCTCTGTATTATATTCTCTAGTGACTTTTTGCTATTATGCTTCATGTATAAGTGTAAAGGAACATCTTATATTCAGGTACACCACCAACATGGATGGTATACACACACTGAACAATTTCATAGGGAATTTACTTGATTTTTTTCCTTTGTTTTTCATCTTTAAATATTAATAAGTTCATCTTTTATAAATAGAGTATACAACTGCTCTCTAAGTATTGAAAAGTATTAAATTTACTGTCTGAAGGTATAGACTTTTAAAATCACTACGTCCCTTGAACCAGTTAGAGATAGTTGTTTTCTTCAAAGTAGCTGGTTACCTTTTTGTTATGAATAAATTGCTTTCAATAAATTGTACATTTGTCCTATTTTCTGCTGTTCTAGTGCTGACAACCCTGCACAATTTCTTTCTTCTTTCAGTCAACTTAAAAGTCAATGAGACCTCTATTTATTGAGGTTAGGAATATGAATTACACGCTGACATGCTTATAGTGTGAGAAAGCTTACTGTTTGACTCTTTGAAACAGTTTGTTGTTTTCAATAGGTTTTCAGCAGCCTTAGAAGATAGCATTCTGTTTATCTAATTCTATGCATAAAAATCTTTCCCAAAAAAAGTGAATATTACTTGAGCATTGTTCTTTATAATCTTAAATCAAGAAATAACAGCACATTTCTTTATGGCAGAACAGATAATTGAATGGCACTATTTGATTCTATTGTGATGTTATCCCTTTTTAGGTCATTATCTTCAGCAAGAGCTTTGCTGCTTTATCAGCTGCAATTTAAAATACAGGTGCTTTTAATGTTCTTTCAAAGGCTTAGCTGATAATATCGAGTAAAGTGAATTTGAGGTTTAGTACAAATAATTCCTCTTACCTGAACAATCATTCTTTGAAAGATGCAAACCAAAATGAGAGTTAGAAATTATTTTCACTGTGTTCAGGTTTATAGTAATGTTACTCTAGAATAAAACTTATATTTTTCTTTTAGTACCATTGCAGTTTCATTGATGGTACCGTTAGTAATATACAAAAACTTGATATGACACAGAGAAGAAGAAAGACACTAATTCAGGGACTAATTTTTTTTAATGTGAAAAAAACCCCAACATTTGAGGTTGTGCTTATAGTGCAAAGCAGATACATGTGTGGCTAACGTTTTTGGCAGCACTTCATAGCCTTCATGGGAATATCTTGGTCAGGCCAACTGTCCCATGTTCATACTACTGTCATTCAGCAGGGCAGCTCTTGTTCTTTTCATCTCCAAAGACAAAAGGTCTTGCACCATGGAGTACTGAGTCTCTCTAATTCAAAAAGACAAACCATTGCAGCATCCCTCCTGCTTTGGGATTGAGTGATCATCTATGGGGCATTCATAAGTTTTACTTTCACATATCTCATGTTCCATATTTTAAAATGAAGCTGGATTATTTCATTTCAAGATATCAAAAATGAGGAAAAAAGCAAATATTTTATTAGACTACTGGAATTAAATCTTTTGTCGTTGACAAGGTAATTCTTTCATTGTCCTAGGTAAGTAGCTTAAACTAATTTTTTTTTTAGTAACAGTGTAACTGGAAATCTTGAAATATGAACTGCTGAGGAGTCTCAACTGCAATTGAAATGAGATCTGTTTGGAACACGTGAAGTATGAGATACAAAGCACTCTGAAATTAATGCAATGAGTATCAGATTTGATTACCCAAAATCTATAGATGTTTCCTAAATGTTGTGTTTCTTTTCACTACCTGACATCTATTCCTAATCTTTCATTTCCGCATATAGGTGTTGTGAACTAACTAAAATATAATTATGAAATATTAAATTAATTCATCAACTCAAATATGCAAATAAATAATTCTCTTTTTTGCAAAAAAATGAGCAAAAAAATTGGTCTGCAGTAAATAATTTTTTAGATCATTCACTTGAAAGACAAAAGTGAGCTAAATTCAGGCTGTTTAATGAAGAGCCTCCTTGTTCAATGTGTTATAGTCTCTGTTCCCTGATTCTGGTTTCCCTACTTAGCAATTTCCAGACAGACCAGTAGGCCTCTACTAGGTCAGGTTAAGATTAAGCATTTTTCACCGTATCCTATATGGTGCTGTGTTTTAATTTTCTGTCCAAAAGTGTGTTGATTAATACACCAATGCTTTAGCAATTGCTGAGTAGTGTTTACAGAACGTCAAGAACCTCTCTGTTTCTCACTCAGCCCTGCCCAGAGAGCAGGCTGAGGGTGGGCAAGAGGCTGGGAAAGAACAAAATCAGGGTAGCTGACCCCAGCTAACCAAAGGAATACTGATGGCATATGACATGGTGCTCAGCAATAAAAGTACCTTCTGGGGAGTAGTTTTCATAGATGGAGGTCTGTCTAGGAACTGATCAGCTGATGGGAGGTGGTAAATGCCTTTAAATCACTTGTGTGTTGGCCTTTATTTTCTTCAATTATTACATTGTCTTTATCATGATCCATGAGGTTTTTGTTATTTTTTCCCCTTCTGATTCTTGCTTGTGTCCTGTTGGGGTGGAAGACTTAGAGTGCAATGGGATGTGGACTTTGCTGTGGACACATTAAGGGGTCAGCTTACGGTGAATTCTAAGTCACTTTTTTCTGACTTTATTTTAATAATTCTGTAAGAATTTGTAGGAATCTAATGTCTTCTCCATACCAAATCCCCCACATATTTGAATCAAAGGTGTTAATCTTTCATAATTTCTTTTTATGAGTGATATGGATGGTATAGGAGAAGCAGATGCCCATCTTTTAATTCAAGCACTGGGGCTTAACCCAGAGCAGATGAGAGCAGGAAAAAAAAATCTCTAAAAAATCTCTGTCTTTGCCTAAAACCTTGTACCTCCTGCCAAATTTCCAAGTGGCCTGACTCTGCTTTCATCTTCTGTGCATTTCCTGCTTATGCTTGAGTAATGACAGGAGTCCCTTGTTCATTCAAGCAAATCTTTTGGTCCCCTTGCAGGGGACTTTCCTGCTAACCCAATTAGAAACCACTTTCATTCCTTTCCCTCCATTTCTAAGGTCCCCTTCTTTTCCTGGAGGTGAGAGGGTGGGACAACCATTGCTTCTTTTGAAGTGGATGGCGGGCACATTTGCCTGAGGTATGGTAGAGTGCAGGTCCTGCAGAAAATCCTTTCCTCAGTGTCCCTACGCGCTCTTAGTCTTTCCACTTCATCTCTCATCTTTGCCACTGGGCTGAGCATGTAGTTGGCCTGATGGCATCTCACACAGGTGATCTCTGTGGCCCTCAGAGAGCCACACCAGACCCTGGCACTCCCTGCAGCCTGAGACCTGGATCCTTGCACGTTCTTGTAATTGCTTCATCTGGGTCAGTGCATCCTTTGTGGTGTGTGTAGAGAAAGAAACTTTTGTCTGAGTGAACACCATACCTGAGCTCTCTCAACAAGGGGGATGACCACCAATTGAGCTAATTTTTTGAGCTGACAGATAGATAATTCTTATTTAAGATACCCCAAACCAATTAAAAAAACCCAAAAAAACCCAAACCAACCAACCAAAAAAAGCCCCCCCCAAAAAAGAACCAAAAAACCCCAAAATCAACAACAACAACAACAACAACAACAAAAAACCAACCCAAACAAACAAAAATCCCAGCACAAAACTTGCCTCCCTTTATTCCCTAAAAAAAAATTTGGATCAAAATGCAATATTTAGCAGACTAATAATATCATAAAGTAGCATAAGCCAGGGAGTAGGCAAAATCATCAATGCTGGATAATGCCAGCAATCCTGTCAGTTTTGAAAAGAACTTCTTCTGAAATATAATTGACCAATGTTGCAATATCTGTCATTCCAGAGACCCTTCTGGAGGTACTGATCTTCCCTAGTTCAAGCACAGTAGTGAAGACAATTTGTATCTTTCATATGGAATTTAAATTTTTCTGCGTCACCTGCTCTTACAAGTGTAGATTTTTCTATTTTTCTATTTTTCTAATTTTCTATTCTGTAAAAGAACAAAATTACTGTTCTGCTCAAAAATAAAAGATATCTTCCTTGTCTGAGAAGTACTGAGGCATCAAGGTTTGTGCAACTTCCTAAGGGTGAGCGCAAATATTCAACTATGGATATTTGCAGTCCCCTTATGCTTTTTATTGCACAGACTGGTAAACAGAAAGTACAGATTTTAAAATGCTCAACACTGAAATTCAGTATGCTCCTCATGAGTACTGGATTTTAGAGCTAGATCCATGAAGAAAGTGTGGTACAGCAATGATAAATTTCAGTGTCTAATATACAAATATATGATTTAAAGGATTAATTGACTATGATTCTTTAAATTCTACTCTTCCTGATTGTTTGACTATGATTCTTTAAAGGATATTGCCAATAACAGACAGAGAATATTTCCAACATAACATAACATGACATTATATTATGGATAAAAAAATAATTTCTACATATACGTAATAAACTTAAGTTTTAGTCTTGCAAGGAGAGCCACTAGTGTGGATCCATATTCCAATTAAGAAACTAGTAAAAAATCTGGAGAAAAGAGTGAAAAATTATTGTTACATCTATTTACTCTTTCAAACAGTACAAACATCTCCTTTGTAGTCTCATTACATAGTGATTAAAGGATGAAAAAGAATTTCATTTGCAAGGTATTAGCTTACAATGAATTTTTTTTGTATTTGTCAGGGCAAAACTATAATTACACAGAAATTAATTTTTCTCTTCAGGATATTAAGTGGCAATGTATGCATTCGGATGGAAAGGATGGGAATAAGTTCTAAAACCAATGCTCTGAAGAACAAGCATCGGTAACTCAATATATGTAAAAAATAATGAAACCAAGCTGAATATTGTAAACTTCAGTGAAAATGTCATCTCTTGAGATGCAATCTTCTTGCAAAGTTCTTGAATGATTAATGGAAATGGTATTAAATTTGTGGTTCTTTTTTGAAGTGGGTCAAGAACACATATGTTTATAACACACACAGAAATTATGTTAAATTTTAAAGCTATGAGAAATTCACAAGAGCGAGACATATTTAGGATTAAAACTTTGACTATGTCCACAGTACATTCCCCCTGTGCCTTCATAATTGCAATGTTGTTAAGGCTTGAAATCAGTGCTTTTATGTTACAAGTTAAAGATTAATTGGAAGCCTTATCTTTGAATTTTCTTTCTTTCTTGGGTTAAAGGCAAATCATTAAAACAGCATGAATATATTTCCTTTTCCTATATTAATTTCCTTTTATTAATGGGGAAGGGGGAAGGGGAAGGGGAGGGGGAGGGGGAGGGGGAGGGGGAGGGAGAGGGAAAGAGGAAGGGGAAGGGGAAGGGGAAGGGGAAGGGGAAGGGGAAGGGGAAGGGGAAGGGGAGGGAAGGGAAGGGAAGGGAAGGGAAGGGAAGGGAAGGGAAGGGAAGGGAAGGGAAGGGAAGGGAAGGGAAGGGAAGGGAAGGGAAGGGAAGGGAAGGGAAGGGAAGGGAAGGGAAGGGAAGGGAAGGGAAGGGAAGGGAAGGGAAGAAATCATGACAAAATATTAACTTTAAATTTATCTATTCATTAAGTTATTAGAATGTCTTGAAAAACAGAAAATGATTGGTTGCTCTTTTGCTATGTGCAAACCAAGAGACATCCATCTTTGGTTAAAAAAATGTATCTAGATTTCTGTATTGGGCACCTTCTGTCAAACCAAGATCAATTTCTGCAGCTGCTTGCTGCAGAGGAAGAGAAAATTCTTTAAACATTGCATCTGAACACCCAAGCTATTTCTGACAACAGATACTGCTCTTTCCCCAGCTTTTCAGAACTTCCCGAAATATAAGTTTTCAATAAAGTTTTCTATAGACTAGAGTGGGACAAGAGAAAGGCAGAAAATTCAAGCTTTAAGAGAGAAGAGAAAAAGATCCTTTAAAACTGGCAGAAGTTTAGACATTGCACAGCTCAGTGCCTAGGCTGGGAGTTGTTCAACATATAAATCTCTTCATAATTAGTTGACAGATGAGATCAGATTATGTATATAAAAGTACAAAGGATAAATATTTGCAACAAGAATAGGGACCAGACCTATCAAGGCCTCCTTGCTACTTTTGCAGTCAAATGTGAAAAAGATATTTTAATCATTGTGCAACAGTTAAAATGTATCTTTAAAAGTCACCAGGTCAGATTAGGCCTGAAATAAAATAAAAAGCAACTAAATAAGAACTCCCAATGTAGGTCTTTCTCACAGATCATTATTTTCTCCCATTCTGAAACAGATATGCTCTCCATAAATTGTGTGAAGCTAATGTTATTTAGGGGTGCTCGTCAGCCTTAAAATTAGTCTACTTAGATTTTCATAATATTATGAGAATATCGGGACCTATAAGGCCCCTTTTTCCACATAGGTTTTGAAATTTCCATTTCAAAATTAAACAAAAAATCATAATTTTGGCAGGTTTTAACTCCTTTATCTTTTATACTTTCAAAATTTACATTTGTAATGTTAAATATCAGTTTCAGAAGATGTTGGATCAAAGCCAAATATATTTTTTTGTTTTGTATTTAGTGTTATCTTGAATCTTAGAAGCTTTTTGCAATGTCGACTCCCAAATGATTCATAACTGACAAATATTAACCCCCCCCCCCACTAGCTACAGCATCAGAATGATCAGCTAGCTTGACACTAGGTGGCAGACAAGACAACTAGGAAGACCCTTGAGCAAACTATCCTTTCCTCTGTATTCTGGTGCACTGCCTTCCAGTTTAACACCTCCTAACATACAGGCAACAAAATCAAGGAGTTAGTACTGCAAACATGCTACTTGCAGCACAGACTTCCTACACAAACTATTGACTGACTACAACTTTTAGTGTTCATGCTAGTGTTTTGAAGAATGGATAACACTCTGAGAATCCTTCATCTTTAAAGCCATGAAAAAGTATATATTGATTAAAAAGTTTGGTTTGTTAGTAGTTTAATTATGAATATATATGTAGATACATGTGAAAGATTTTTTATTTCATAATATATGAGAAACAATGCCCAGGTAAAACCTTTTGTTATAAAACCTTGATATATAAATGTATCTGTATACCTATATATATGTATGTGTTTGTGTTATATCTACCGGCCTATAGTCAATCTATTGGCTAATATTCTAGGATCTCCTCCCCAGTGCATTCAGGATCAATACATTCCCACTAAGACAGTCAGGCAAAAACACCAGGAGATGTGGGCATGAACAAGGTCGAACTCCAACACAAAAATGAAGAGTACACAGGATAGAATCAAGGACAGATAGCCTGGGATGAATACAGAGATATTAACTGAGCAGCCAGGGATCAGAATACAAATGCTAAAGACATGATGGAATTAAATCAACCTATGAACATCAAGAGCAACAAGAAAAGCTGCTGTAGTTATTGATGATAAAAGGAAGATTAAGGAAAATGTGGACCCTCTCTGTAAGAAAATGGAAGACCTGAATCCTCAGAAGATGAAGAAGACTGAGTTACCCAATGACTTTTCTGCCTTTGTCTTCAATGGCAAATGTCCCAGCCACACTGTCTGAGACAGGACATAAAGTCAGGGTCTGGGAGAATGAAGAATCTCCCAGGTAGGAGAAGACCGAGTTTGGGACCACCTAAGGAATCTAAAGGTGCACAAAACTATGGGATCTGATGAGATGCATTAGGGTCCTGAGGCAGCAGCAGATGCTGATATCTAAGCTAATATCTGTCATATTTGAGAATTTTTGCTGTTCCAGTGAAGCTTCCACTGACTGGAAAAGGGGAAACAGTTTTAAAAAGGGATAAAAGGAAGACCCAGGGAACTACAGATGCCAGTCTCATCTCCATGCCTGGAAAGATCAAGAAGCAGATTCTCCTGGAAAGTATGATAAGGCATGTACAAAATAAGGAGACAATTGATGACAGTCAAGATGGCTTCACTAAGGGCAAATCGTGCCTGATGAATGTGGTGGTTCTCTGTGACACGGTTAAAGCATTGGTGATTATGGGAAGAAAGCTGATGTAATCTATCTGGACTTGTGCCAAACATTTGACACTGACATGACAACCTTGTCTCTAAACTGTAAACACAGAACTGACAGATGGAATATGTAGTGAATAAGGAACTGCTTGGATGGATGAGACTTGCAGTCAATGTCTTGATGTCCAGAGACCAGGCATGGGTGGTATTCCTCAGGAATAAGTGTTGGGGCTTGTGCTGTTTAATGTCTTTGCTGGTGACATGGACTGTGGGATTGAGTGCACTCTCAGTGCTCAACACCACCAAGCTTTCTGATGCAGTCAACTTGCTGGAGGGAGGGAAACCTTGACAGGTCTGAGAGCTGAGCTTGTGCACTTTTCATGCATTTGAAGAAGGCCAAGTGCAAGGTCCTGTAGCTGGGTCAGGGCAATCCCAAGTACAACTAATGGGCTGGGTGAAGAAGGATCAAGAGCAGCCCTGAGGATAAGGATGTAGGGGTATTAGTGGATGAGAAGTACAATGTGACCTGGAAATGTGCTCTTGATATATAGATATAGGTGGAGATACATAGAAAAGTTTTAGCTGGGCTTTCTATCATGTTTTTATTGAGTGGTTATACAATATTTTATCTCTATGGCAGTGAAAGAGTCTGTCTATTGCTTCCTTTTTTATTATTTTTCAAATTCTGAACCATCTGTTGAATATTGTGAAAGACTTTCCATAAGAATATGCATGAATTACATAATTAGGTTCTGTGAAAAGAGCAAGAACTTTGCTATAAACTCAGAGAAATACCAAATTTGCTAATATAATTAAAAATATAGCACTAACATTAATAGATATATTAACAATATCAATCAAATTGTAAAGGAAAGAAATTAAACCAAAATTTCTTCCTGATTATTTTGAATTTTTTTTTCACCAGGAATGCAAAGTTATTAGTCATAGAGAACTAAGTCTATAATCTGATTTCCAATTCTTAACAAATTCTGTTGGGTAATAAACTAGTAATGAGAAAACAAACAAATTAAACTGTCTAAAAGGACTGATCTTTCAATAGATTTTAATGAAAAAACCTATTGAGTGGAACTTGAATTTTCTTACTCTCTTAGTTTTGAAGACACCTAAACACACATAATATTGCATCCTTTTTAGCTGTCAGCAAAACCAGTTGAAAAAGCATCAATGATAATTGAATTTATATAAAGGATATCTATCCAAGTGATCTAGGACCTTTTCAAAAAAATACATAAGCAAATAGAGAGCACTTTAACTGTGGCCTTTTTTTTGACAGTTAAAACTGAAGATATTTGAACATTATCTAAAAAAACAATGCCTTAAATTTTCACTTTTAATTAACTCTTAAATATCAGGAATACTGTGAATGATAATTTATAGATAAAATCACTGTGAAGGTTAGATGAAACATAAACCAAAGACAAACAGGAGGTATTCTTATTGTCTGGCATTATTAATTTCTGGACTGAACTCATTACCAGAGACATCAATCAAGCAAAGGTATTTATCCAGTGAAGCTGAATGTATTTGTTGTACACTGACATTAATTCGTTTGAAAATACGTTGCATAAGGAAAAGGGTAGAAGCTCAAAATATACAGTCTTGGGCTCCTGCTGTGCAGCTTGCAGGATTCCATGCCTCTGCATGTATCTATTTGTAAAACTAAACTAAACTGCAGATGCAGTTCACTTTAATAGTACTGAATTAGTTATCTCCACACCCAGGACAACTTTTCTCCATTTCCTCCTTTATGCTGCATGTGCCAACAATGTCATTGTCTGCCACGGGCTTGCTTTACAACAGATTGTGCTGTTTTGCTCTTATGGTGCATTCATTTTGGCTTCCAAGTGGAAGTGGTACTAATGCATTTCTTAGGCACTTACTATAAAAACAATTTGTCCTGTTGGCAGTTTCAGATGCTCAGTAATTCTATGTACTTGTCTTCACATTGCAGATCATCTTTTTTTGGCACTTAAATATCACAGGAGGAACTTCTGACTGGAGATAGCACTTACCATATTACATGAGCTGTGCATTCTTTTTTGCTCTAGGGCTACACTTAGAGACAAGTATTTGGCTTTAGCAGGCAAAACAAAAATGAACAAATTATTATATCAGCAGGAAAAATTCATGTCAATATAGTTTTGAGATTCAGAAAAATCACTTTGTTTTTACTACCATTGATGAGTACTATGTGTCCAATATTTTTTTTTTTTTCAGTACAGTCTTGTGCAAGGCCACATTTTTTTTTCATTATGGATAAATTAATGTTTACTTTTTTATCAATATAGTTCATCTTCTAGTTCTGTTCTAAATGTTTTTAATTATCATTCCATTGTTAAATAGAACTGATATAAAAAAAGATACTTTGTTTTTTGTCATGTTTCTAATGAATATAAACCTAAAAGGACGCAATAAGATTGATTTTTACAGCCAAAACTTTCAATACAAGTAATTCTAATTTGATAGCATATATTTTGAAACTAATATATTTTTTTTGGTGATAGATAGTTAATTCAGGTTGCTTCAGAAAGGAAATTAATACCTGCCTTATACTGAATACATAGATGAACACTCTTTTTGAGATCCCTTGATTTGAGAGCACTCCTCAGTATTAATTAATCATGAAGAAAGGTATAGAAAAAGTCATGAAATGGTATGCAAGGATTAACTTTCAACTTTTCTATTTTCTATGCCCTTTTTCAGATGCTGAATGTCTAATAAAGCAGAAAAGTGCTTGAAAGTGAATGTTGGTGATACAACACAACATTCTCCTAAGAAAAACATTAAAAAATTAAAGCTGGAGGATGTATAAAATCAAGGGGTGAGAGAAGAAAAACAATAACTTCCCAAAGGAATATGATGACACTGCTGGATGTAAAATTCATACGAAGAATAACCCAGTATGTATTAATGAAGGGTGAGATAATTTTGTACAGGATCAAATGAATCATTTGCATCAGACTCAGAGGAAAAGACATTCCACTGTTTTTGTCACCTCCCTTTGTAAGTAAAACAATATAATATATGTTATAGGAAGGAAATAATATGAACAGCAATAATAATAAAGAAAAAAAAATGCTGTCATTATCCAAGAAGGATACTTAAGTAGCAGTTCTGGAAAGCAAGAAAGATGTACTGGAAAGTAACTGCAGACATGTTGCAGACACATGGCTGAATATCTAGGTCTGCATTAGTACATATGTGTCCTATGATCTTTTTCCATTTGCTATGATTTTGGTCCTTGGTAAACTCAGCACTTGCTCAGAAAGCAATAGGAGTGGAACAATCACTGACAAGTGTATTGTGGAAACATCTCACAAGGTCTTCCTAGAGAGCAGTTTTATAACACATTTGTTGGTATATACTTAAATTCGGCATATACTTGAAATTGGTATATACTTAAAATGCTAAGTCCCTTATGATGAATTTTTGATGCAGGACTGCAATGAATTTCATACAGGTGAAAGTTAAGCTAGTATTGTAAAATATGAATCAAGCTTGTAAATGGGTATACCAATATTTCCATTTCCCAGAAACTCTTTGTTGTGCTTTAGGAACATTCTTATTTTCATTCTGTTTATTCATTCCCTCAGTCCTTTAGAAAAATGTAGAATGGATTGTCCTTTCAATAAAGCTGTGTGAACCCAGCTACTCTTTGAATCTCTAAATAAACAGTAATTCAGAACTTCACTTTCAAGGGGTATGCAGACTTCATCCCTAGCTTATCACAGGCCAAGAGACATCCTAACTCTGCTTATTCAGTTTCAAGAACCTGGAAGAGACAGAAAATTTGGAAACCCTGAAAACCTTCTAATCTATTAGTTCTTCTTATTACTGAATGATAACCACACTTCTCAAGGTTAATTCTGCTTTCCAGTATCCTTTTGCTCGGTGTTACATTTAAGTGATACCTTGTGGAATGTTGTTACTTTGACCGGGCAGTATATTTTTGTTTTCATCACATATACTGGCATTTGACTACATAAATAATAAATGCAACATCAGATGTATGTAAGAGGATTTAAAAAGTGGGGCTTCAGAGTGTACACTGTGAATGAGGTGAAAAGTTAAAATAAATTAATACTTTACAGTGGAGTTTTAAGTACCATTGTCTTGGTACCTGTAATAGTCTTTCCTTTAGAGACTCAGTCAGGGAACTGAAGATATTCTGTTGATTTTGGCAGAAAATTTGAACATGCAAACTTCAGAAAAAAGAGAGACATAAAATAGTAATGAAATTTGGCAGATTTCTAGAGATTATATTAGACTTAGAAGGCCTTATAAAATAAAAAAATACCTTTTCTTGTATCTTCTGGTATTCATGGCGGCTACCAGGTCATCTAAAATGTAAGCAGAATCATTATGGTTTTAATGGCTGGGGTTTTTTTTGGGATTTTTAGTGGGGTTTTTTGGGGTTTTTTTGTTTTTTTTTTTAAGGTGGGAAGTGGGTTTCCATATAGAAAGTACCATTACAAAGTTGTTTTTTAAGTATAGACTCATGAACAAGTATAACCTTCTTACTAAAAATATTTTTTCCAATAGTTCTGTTATGCCAACTCTCAAATTTTCTAAGCAGATTAGACATAAAACATGTTTTAAAACATAAATTTTATTAATATTACTAAAATAAACTGCTCTTGTCAGATCTGCTTCTCTGCATCTCCCATATCTGGGTGAATACATGAAATATTAAATACCTAGATATATTTTGACTTAATGATTTACATCTGAAAAGTGGAGATTTAAATAAATTAGATCTTGGACAAGATCATGGACAAAATACTGACAGGCCAAGGAACAGAGTGTTCAGGAGGTACTTTGGTGAACCAATAGGTATTTTTAATGTGTGTTTGAAAGACATATGCATTTTACTGCATTTGACAATTATTACTGTTGCCATTTTAAAAGTAGAACCTATATTTCATAGCAAATAATAAAATATCATATTCTTTTTAATTCCAGATGAATATAACACATAACCATGCCCTCCAAAGATCTTCCAAAGTCTCCATATCAAAGTAAAGAATTTGGCTGTTTCTTAAGTGCTGGGCTTAAGCATTAAAGTGGTTTTTATCCATTCATTAATTTCTTATTGAATTTATAGAGTCAATTTTGTTTTGTTGGCATTCTTTTTAGTAATTTATTCTTTTTGTTTGTTATATCTTTGTTCAAAGAATCAAATTATGTTTTAACTTCCTCCTCTGAAATCTCTCCATCTCTCCTAATTCTAACTTTTGTAAAACAGAAAACATTTGCTATCCAACTCTTCAGAGTCAATCAATCAATAGATCTTTTTTTCAATTCCATAGCTTTAATCCTAAGGTTTTCTACTGTTGCATTTTTAAATTCTAATATATTAAATTCACTCTAATCCTAAAAACACACTATGAAGATATGTAAAGAAAAAAAAATGTAGCATTACATAGAGCTGAGTGGTTTTGCTCAATACATTGTGAGTTTTAAGTCACTTGCACTTGTAGCTCAAAATATTTCAGTGAAAGTTATTGGAGCAAAATATTGAAACAAATTGGCAAAGTACATAATACAAGTCAGTAATATTAGCATATTTTTAGCTCTGCCACTGTTCACTCTATGATAAAAATATTTAATACTATGGCCTGAAATATCTAAAAGCAATGAAACAGCTCAAGAGGTGTCTAAATTGGCTATGAATTTTCTTTTAATCTATTGGAGTTAGCCTGAAGATAGAACTTTGTTTATTTGATTTAATATTTATAAGGGTAAACTAACTTCATAAAGTAGTACATATTTACATCTCTAAGTAAGTGCTCCCAGTAATTAGTTAATTGCATTACTAGGGATTGAAAAGCATTCATGAAAAATATTTTCTGCACATCCAGTGATTTACAAACTGAACCTGGACTTCATATAGACATAGTGTACCTATTTTAAAATAATTATACATAATTTATATGTGGTTATTCTTTGTGCAGAAAGCCTTACTGATATCAAGTAGCTAAAATGAATTAGTTACCAAGGCACGTCTCTAGAATTTTCTTCTGTGACTGCAAAGTTTGAAATAGCGTAACAATATTTTTTCTACTTTTACTGGCATTTTAACATTATTTGAAATAATGTCATCTGCAAATTTGATTCAATCTGAATGCTAGAAGCACAAGGATAAAAAATTTATTGTATCAAGAAGATACAGAGAGAATCTTGTACCTCTCACATTTATTCTGGGGTTGCACAACAGAATAAAGAAGTTAAAAAGGAAAATATTTTCTAGATTTTATGTTCATCCATAGAATAGTTTTATATTATATTTGAAAGCACTGATTGTAATTCATTATTGACAGCAGTTTGAGATGCTACAAAATGTCAGTTATTTTAATAGTACTGTGACCTGCTTTAAAGGTCTGTATCTCTACAACTTGTGAGTGATTATGACAATTCATTGACAAAAAGACAGGTTACCACAGCAGGCACATGGAGCATAGATACAAGTGTAAAGAAAATGGTGCAGTCTTCTCAGAAAATAGAAGGATTTAAGTTTTTCTAAGGCTCTGATGCTTTATTTTCTGCCACAGTGCTGAAAAGGCTTTTTGCTGAAGACAGGGGAGTCAGGTGGTTTAGTAAGTCTACAGATCCAGATTCTAATCATATGTAGAGTTGGTTATACATCTCTTCCAAATCCACACTGATAAGCTCCAACAAACTTCTTTCAGGGATTAAAGCAGATTTTAGGATTACACATAGTGCAACTGTTTGAGAAAGAACATTGTAACTATGAGCAAGATATGAAAAGAGTGACAAAGAACTTTTTTGAAAGCTGTACTAGAATATTGCTTAAAATTCAGATAAATATTTACGAACAAAGTTCTGCCTAGAGGAAATCAAAGAGAAATAAAAGTAAGGAACTACTACAATAAGAATATCATCCTCTAAAGTATATAATGCTTTGTATAAATAAAAAAAAAAATGAAATGAAGGTACACATATCACCCCCAACCTGTTTTTTTTAAAAAAAAACAATGATTTTTTTAGTTCTGAATTATACTGCCAGAAGAAATTGAAAGGAAAAGAAATCATAGAGGTCTCACTTTGTCTTAAATTATGCTAGCTGTCATAATTTACTGTATGTAGAAATAAATAATTGTTGCTGACAGTGTTGCACTCCCTCCGTGCCATTCAACAGTGACATTTGATTCTTATTTGAGTCCATTCTGGAAAGCCCCTCTGTTTGACCAGGTCAGTATGTAATATCAACTGAACAGTAGAGAATGCACATTTTTGCTTTCCTTGGAATTCTGAAATATATTCATGGAGTAATATACTTTTGTTAATGAAGTTTATCTGGAGCATAAGATTAAAGCTACAACTCTAATTACTATACACTAGTAACCATGAAGTATAGACTGAGTATTATCACCTATTGATGGATGAAATTTTCAGGTAGCTGGCACTTAAAGCTAATGCTACCCTTTGAATGTAAAAAGTGTGGGTTTCATCTTGTGATGAAAATTATCAGTTAGCAAGGAGGAGACCTCTGTAATCGTCCTGTTTTACTTGTTCTGCTGCTCTCGTGTTTTTGCCTTCTTCATGAAAGAGTTCATATGCAGTGCTTTGAGCAAAGAGTTACTCAATGTAATGGCCATGTTTTATTCATTTCACACTAGCAAAAACCTGCTCTGATTTGGTTTGTTAACAAGCTTGGTAATCTTAATTCTATCTGTTACACAACCCATGATTTCATGGTATTTCACTGCCTCATATCAGAGTATTGAATTTATGTTCAAAATGGGTTGGAGAACAGAAGAGGTAGAATTATCTTCATTTTTGTGACTGGAACACTGAGATGCATTATCTGACAAGTCAAAGACTGATTTGAATATATAGAAACTTAATTTTATAGTACTTAGCCCTTCAGTTTGGGCTACAGTATCTTCAAATGCAGCTGCAGGCATCCTGTAGTTCATCTGGCAGCCATCCTTGGTATTAATTGTACTTTCAGAAAATGAGGAACTCAAAACCTGCTGCATGAAAAAATAGGTGTAAATTATGTTATTCAACTGTTCTACTTTGTATCACAAAGTTTCTGCATGTCTGGACTCGGACAAACTCAGCTAGAGGAGAATCTTGAGGCAAGTAGTTCTCCATGTTCCTTTCTTTAAATGAACACACCAAAAGACATTAAAGGCTCTCAATCTTTAAAAATAGATTATTTAGAAAATACATAAACTAAAACACGGTAATACTTTTTGTAAAAAAAAAAAAAAAATTAGGTGTTCTCTGTTTCAAACATCAATATTACCTGAGAAGGCTTTAAACAATTCTCCTTTTTCTGCACTATCTCCTTTTTTCTAGCTTTGCTTTTGAATCAAAGAACTCCCTGTGCTCTGGGTCAGAAAATCCCATAGGTGCTCTCTAGATCTTTAAAAAATTATCTTGCACAAGTTTGGCTTTTGTTTCTATCTAACAGCAAACCCTTTGTTTCCAACAAAGTCTCAATCTCCCTTATCCTGTAGGCTACATTTCAGTGCCTGCCTCACATGGTATTTTTCAAGCTGACCAAATGCTCAGCCTTAGGTAGCAGTCTTCCCTGCCACTGTAAACATTCCTTTTAACTAGCAAGGCAGCAATATGGACAAGTAGCCTTTTTCCCTCTTGTTCTACCATCCCTTACAGACAGAATATATAATCATAGAATCGTTAAGATTGGAAAAGACTTTGAAGATCATCAGGTGCATTGAAGTGTGTCATAAAGTGTCACATCTACTCCAGAGATAGTGATTCCACCACTTCCATGGAGAATTTCTTGCAATATTTAACCACTCTTTCAGTAAACAAATTTTTCCTAATACCCAGCCTCAGTCTCTCAACATATGCAATGGCATACACATGCAATGGACTGTCAGATAATACAGTTCATCACAGAACTGTAGAAATCACAGTCTTCTAAGTGTTAAAGTGTTTCATCAACAAAATGTGAACAAAAATTTCTTTGGCTTTCATAGATAATTTGAAGGGTACAGAGTCACATTTTTTTCTCTTTCATGATTTGGTCATTAACCTTTCTGCCTTCTATCATTTCTCTCCTCCAGGTCATCTTATTTCACTCATTTCCTTTATTCTTTCATCTAGGCTCTCTCTGTCATCACTTAGGCTTCATACAAATACATGGACTCCTTGCCAGTCATCCCAATTTCTTTTGTTCTGTTTATTCTCAGATATTTCCTTGTCATTTCTGTTTACTATCACAAGTTTTTGCTTTCTGTCCACCTAATGACTTTTTCCCTTTCGGGTTTTAGTCTCATGTGCCTTCTAATAAAAAAGGACCTAAGAAGGTGAGTTTCCTGAATTTAGTACCAATATGGCTATCAGGAGTTCCAGGCAATAGTAGTTTTCTGAGGAAAGATTTGGTCAGTTCTGTATTGCTTATTGTTATCCATTCTGTAGCAAAAATGTTTTACAGTCATATACCTTGAACAGATTTGAAGATGTTAATGGGATAACAACAGATGCATTCTTGATAGACTTTGTAAAAATCTATTTTCTGAAATGCGTAGAATTGCAAATTTTAATACAAGGAAACAGTATTTAATTTTGCCTAATTTTCTTTAGACACTTTCTTGGGACTAGCAGATATGTTTGATTGAACATTTACAGCAGAAATGCCAAAAAAAGGGCAAATAATTTCATCCTGAGTTGTTCACTTAGCATGGAAAATATGAGTTCAGACCATTTAACATATGCAAAGTTATAATTAACTTAAAATATGAACCACTGGATAACCTTAATAATAGGTGGTACCAACAGTCCTGCTTAAAATCTTTATGATGTTCTTGTTGTCATGGCAGCAATTGTTCCAACACAAATTCTTCTAGGACTGCATTCTTTGATAATAAGAATAATATACTTCATTTAAATGTACTTGTATATGGCTCAGTTTCTCAGGGTGAGAACACCAGTATTTCAGTTCTCACATCATCAGTGCCAAATATCTTAAAAATATGTATATTCTAGGCATAGACATATTATGGCTAGAATAAGGAGTAAGATTTGAATTATAAGATGGGAAGTCTCAACATAAAGTGACTGAAGTCTGTAATACAGACATATATATACATTATATTTTGGTAACATAGCAAGATTTTACAAAATGTAGTAGAAACAACTTTGTAGGTATAATTGCATTTCCTCTACACTATTGTTATGGTAAAGTATATTGATTACCATTAGATTCTGTCTAGAGACTGATGCAGACTGCTTCCTTCCCTTATTTTTGCACCTAAGTACATCTATTGTACATTTATATGTCTATGCTAAGGAACATTATTTCTTCTGGCATTTGGGAAAAAAAAATGCCTTTGAGGACTTTGGTTCTCCTAAAACTTCTTCGGTAATTGCATCAGAATTTTATTAAAGAGGGAAAATTTTTCTCAATAGATAAATAAAGAATAAAGAGAAACATGTAAAATTAATTTAAATAGAATAATACCTAAGATTTTTATTAGTTATTATTGCTTATGAAAAAACTTTGATTTATAGAACCACCTCTTCTTACTTTGAAATATAAATTCATTATCATCTAACTCTACATAATCAGAAAACAACTGAATACAGCAATGATACAGTTCCATTTTCTATTAATTTCTAATGTTTAACATTCCTTACACCATGCTACCAACAACAGAATACATCTTTACTTGCCAACAATTGAGAGGTAAAAGCAATAAAACCAATATATATATTGAATCCTTTGGCTCCAGAAATTTTCACTGGTTTTCAAATTTGCTGCACATTTTTAGACAAGATCTAGCATAATGTATATATGGCAACTTTTAGTTTTACTTATCAACAGGATGAAAAAAAGAAAAAATTCCCTCCCCCATCATTTGTTCAATGATGTCTTCTTTAAATGTTGTCTACTTTGCTGGTATTTCAATTTCTGTTACTGACAATTACTCTACCTGTGAGATATACCTTGTTCATTTTATAGCAAAATTGACTGCTATATTTTTTTAAAAAATTATAATTTTACATTTAAATACCTTCAAGAAGTGGTTTCTGAACCCTTGTCCACTTTTCCAGTGAGGGGCAGTGAATGACTGGCTATGTGTGGGACTGAACTGCCTGCTGAAGTAAATCCACAGCCACTTAGACAGGTAAGAATCTACATTAGTCTGCATTAGCTAATATTTTCTGTGCAGAAGTCTTTGGAAGTTGCTACTAAAGTTGAATACACTCATAGGCTGGATGCCAACAGAAGAACTTTAGGAGATAGGATTTCTGTGTGTATGCAGTGTATATAGTACAGTTCTCAAATTTTCCATTCCCATAACTGCATAGGTTAAGGCTGGAGGGGCCTTTGAAAGTAATATCCTCCAACCCCTCTACTCAGGTTAGATCACTGAAAGCTGATTTCTTAGGACCATGTTGAGACAGCTTTTGAATATCTCCAGGGATGGAGAGCCCAGAGCCTCTTTGGGCAACCTGTGCAAGTGCTGTGAGAGACTAAAGATTGGTCTCTCAAGATATTTTGGGGTGCATGTGTGGGGGAAGAGGCCAGTCAGGCCCTACACTGGCAAGGCAAGCGCCTTGCTCTGCAACCCCCATCCCTAGAACCTGTGTCCCAGCCCAGCAGTGCCTGTCAATCCCTGGCACAGCAGAGGCAGTGCTGCTTCTGGGACCCTTAACACAGCTCCTGAGTGGCCAAATGAGTGGAAATCCCACCTGAGGGACGGGGGTCAGGAAAGCCTGGGGGTATTTAAAGCTGAACACAAGGCAAGCGCATGTCTTTACACTACCTCCTCTTGGAACTTCTATCTGCTGAACACTGCTGGAGCCCATGAGTTGGTAGCTATTTGTGGCCTTTTCTATATAGTTTCTTTCTTTATCACCTCTTTTTTTTCATAAAATTCTCTCTTCTTGGAATTTTTGAGTAACTTACAATCAAATGGGCCTGGAGTTTGCCAAGTTGGGTAGTCTAAGTTAATCCTTTGAGAAGGGTTTTATGTTGATTGTATGCTGCTCTAAGACTGCCAAAATCCTCTATTTTCCAAGGTTGCCAGCAAAGTTCTTTCTGCCATTTTGATCTCTTGAAAATATCTTGTCAGTATTTCTCCCATGCATCTAACTCAGAGTACGTGAACACCCAAAAGCCATTTTAAGTCTTCTTGAGCAAATTTTTTACTTTACATGTGCTCACAGTATGAAATATGATACACAATACCAAATACAATAAAATAAGATGGAGTGTGGATCATATTTTCTGTTTTTGTCTGGGTTAATTTTCTTCATGGTATTTATTATGGGTCTGTGCTTTGGATATGTGCTGAAAAGAGTGATGCCTTTCAAAGTAGCACAGTATTGTTAGCTCTTATATATAAAGTCTCACAACACCCATTGGTTATAATGATTTTCTCTTTTTTTCCTTCTCCACACATATTTGCAAATTTTAACATGTTATGAGCAGCAACTGGCTCAGTCTCTAAACTCACTTAGGAGGTTGGTAAAGCATGTAAGAAAGAAAGAAGACCAAAATCACCAAGTAACAAGTTATCAATATAATAAGTGATCAAATAAATTTCATTATAGTAGCAAGCTTCTGTTCTGTTTCCAGTTACTCAAATTTCTTCCAGTGTATGCAAAAATGAAACTCAGATAGGTATATACTTAGTTTGCTGCAGCCTGAAGGTTTGCAGACAGGAACTTGTGCTGAGTCCAGAGTTCTTTATGTTTCTCAAAGGTTCTCTTATAGGAATGGAATGAAGTAGACAGGCAAGCTGAGTACTACTTGATTCCTGCTATAAAGAGGATTAAAAGTTAGGGTGGCCTCAAAAGCTAGTGCCACCAGCAAAGTAAAACTGAAAAAGGAGCAAAAAAACTGCAGTACAAATTGAAAAATCCACTGGATAATATTACTTTTGATACTAGAGTGTAGGTATCATACTTCATAAATTGCTCATTATTGCTGACTTCTAGTAGCAAGGTCACTGTAATGTACTCAGTTTCTGGCCACTTTATTCACTTCTAACAATGCTAGGAAAAAAAATCTTAAATAAGCTGCTTTTGCAGCTGAAAAGCAAATTACCACAATATCAGCTAAAAAAGAAAAAAAAAAGTGAAGATTTCAATTCATTGGTACTGAAGTTTTATGCTCAAACAAATTTTGGGACTGAGGAACACTGTATATGAATTCAGAAACAACTTGAAAATAGATAGGGCAGATGTTACACTGACCTCTGCCCATTGGAATCTGATAGATAGTTTGGTTTATCTTTTTTTTTGGCAAATAATATCACCTCTAGGGAAATCATTATCAACAGTGCTTCTTTAGGCCATGTGTTGTCATGCATTTGATATCTGTATTTCTTTGGGAAAAAAAATATTTCATCTGGAAAACCAAAACTGATTGTGATACTGCTGCTGGCATATAACTATATAAAGAAATTAATTCATAAATGTGCATACATAAATGAAGATACAGTCCAACAATAAAAAATTACTTAGTAGATGTTTGATTTGCTATTTTTAAAATAACTTACCATCCTCCTTTTCATAATATTTTACTGACAGATCCAAATCATACTTCTAACACTTAAAAGAGAAATAAAAATGGATTGCTGTTGGAATGAAAAAATATCCTGTATATTCCTACCCCAGAATATCTTTGGACTTGTGAATTTGCATCTGAATTGAGTTATTTTTGGTGGTTTCTCTACAGTTTTTTATTCTTAAACAAAATAGTGATAAAATAGAGGTCTCATGAGTTGTTTTTTTGGCTGGCTGATGTCAAAGCAGTGTGTGTTTCATTTAGAACACACAATAACAAAGCACTAGTGAAGACACATTTGCACAGCTTTGTGAAAGCCTTGAAAAAAATCTGTTCTACCTTTTCCGCCACAAACTAGTTTTCATCTTACCTATTTCATCTTAACTATGTTCATTTCTGGTGTATGATGAATGGAAGAATTTTATTTTTCTGTACTCTTAAAGATCCTTTAATTATTTAAATAATTAATTTTATTGTAAATAAAGAAATTATAGAGACAAAAATACATCAGTAGGGAATATTTTATGTTTTGTGAATGAGAAGAGATTTAAGAGACTTTGACCTCCTATAAGGGAAAAAGTTTAACAAGAAGCCTAAGGAAAACTAAGGTTGTTTATGTAGAATGATGTCACTGATAAATGAAAACAAAAACTCCCCAAATATATAAATTGCCATCATTTCACTGTTCACTAAGAAAATTTAGTTCATAAACTATTGTGAACAAGACAGAATTTCTGTTATAATTTCTGCTTTTTAAAATTATATTTTTGTGGGTAAGAGGAAGATAAAATTTTAAAAATAGGTAAAAGAAATAGCTTGCTAAATTTGGTTAGCAAGTTTCATTTTTCTATTCCACAGAAAATACTAGGACTTGAAAAATTAATCTCCCTACACAAAAGCAGATTTTGTAATTAAACAAAATACATACATATATATATATATATATATATATATATATATATATATATATATATATATATAGTATTATGCCATACAGTAGCATATTTTATGTCAGAAAATACTTTGGCTCACAATATTTTAAATTATATTTTATTATTTCCTTTCACAGTTTTCTATTTTATGGTAACTGAGCAGGATTTTCCAGTTAGTAGTCCCTAAACATACAGTAACCTAACTTTTTAAATGGATAAAACTAATTCAAGACTGCAAGTTATTAATGCCTTTAGCAACTTCCATTTATGAGGATTAGGTTTCTATTGCCATCATGGAAATAAATTTCAGTTTTTCTGGAAATCTTATACAATTTCTTCAATCTTGACTAATCTGAATAATGTGTTCTTAGAAAACATCATGACCTTCCTCCACATCATCTTTTTCATATCAGTATTGAGTGTATGTGAGTATAACAACCACATTCTTCATACACCATTTTGGAAAATCTAGTTATTAGCTTTTCTGTTATGATGAAAACTGATAATTTATTCTTACACTTTATTTTCAATATATAAGTCTGTTTAGAATGCATTGCAGTGTTTTACCTTTCTCCACATGAGTAGGAAGTTTCTACAAAGGACTTGCCAATGATTTCTGGAAGGCCTAAAAAATTACATGAAAATTTCCCATTTATCCACTATTTTAGTAGATTAGAGGGGCTAGAATTTCCTTTGTAATAGCCATGCTGTTATCTCCATCTCTGTTCTGATTTTCAGAACAATGCTAATAGTAGATTTCCTTATTCTATGTTGACAGAGAAGCACCTTTAAAGAAAATATGTAGCTTCAGTTCAAAGACTAGCAATCTTACCTAGCAACTAATTTATTTGCATAGACTAACTGTTTGTTTTACCTAACAGTTTTACCTTACAGTTTGTGGTTATTTTGTGCAATGGTGATAACACAATAATTCTTAGATCTGGAAGCACTTTTCCTACAAGTGGTATGGGGTTTTTCTGGGGTTGGTTGGTTGTTTGGCTGTTTTTTATGCTGGGAGGGAGGGGGGAAACTGAACTGGAGTTACAACGTGAATATAACATATTCAGTTGGCTTTATGGATAAACCCCAAAAAATCAGAATGAATGAGAAATCTATTTTTATATCACAAGACAATTTTCAGAATTTAGGATGACTTTCAAATTTTTGAAAATGTGTCTCATTCTCAGTCTCTATTCAAAATTTGCTTTTTCATACCAGCCATTATCAGAAGATATAGCCTATATAGGCAACCAGTATGATGCAGTCTAGCTTTATTATTGTCTCTAATTTGTTTCTCTTCTTTGATGATACACATCATTTTTACACTCATTTTCACACTGATTGAATTCCAAAGAAGACAAATAATCTGATATTCAAAGTAAATTTAATTAATGGAGAGTTTCTAATTTTACCCTGATATTTGTATAGTTTCTTCAATGATAGTCAATAATATAAATTCTTCTCCATTAAGTGTAGTTTCATAGTTTTCCCAGGGTCCATCTATGTTGCAAAAGGGCTTATATTCACACCTTGAAATCTAGTAGCTAGAGAACCATCTAAGATATATTTGGTATTTGAGCTCACAGTAAAAGAAGACTGCATCTTAAATTAAACAGAATGCAAGAATTTTGTGCAATTCTTAGCACTCTCAAGGTGAAAGCTAACTTCTCATGACTTTGATGCATGTCACAGGATTTTCCTAGCTAATGAAGGAAGATCACTTAAAGAAAGCCTAGTAAATTAAAGGGACACTTCCAGACTCTGAAACTCTGCTGTTCATAATTTAAAATTGCTAGAAAAATCCCTAAAATACTTTTGCTTTGTAAAATGTAGCAGTCCTAGGCAGTCTGGAAACAAATGGAAGTCAGATGAAAATCCCTAAATGGAAGATACCTGTTTTGGAGTAACAAGGTTGAAAGTAACTATGTGAAAAATTTCCTTTGCTGGCCTCACTATCAGAAAATGATCCCATGTTTTTCATGGTAGTGTGGATATAAATTCACCTCTGTGTCTTTTAAATACCAGGAAGCAGCCTGTTTCTTGCACTGTCAAAAATGTTCCATTTAACTCAATTTTAGGATTGTCTGCTCAAAGGAAAAGAATTTTTAAGAATTAGCCGATGCACATTTAACCATATAAACCACTTGAATAAATATGAATGCATAATATTCTTCCCCTCAAGTTTTGTATGATAAATTGGTGTGTATTTCATTTGACTTGGAGAAGAAAACTATATGAATACTTCAACCTTTGTAAATGTTTCCCAATCTCAATATCTTTGTAATTAATTTCTCACTCTGGAAATTATTTGGGTTAATAATAGTTTTTTCTCCCTTTGCACTTTATTTATTATTCTTTTATCCAAATAAGAGGGTGTTATCTATATTTCCAACAAGCCACATTTTTCTACTTTTTTATTTGAAAATACTAATTGCAATCTTAATTTGAGATTTATGGCAGGTGTTTAATAACTGTTTATCCTTAGCTGAGCTATTAAGTTAAAAAGTCACTGTGAGAAACAGAGTTGTTCCTCACTAGGAAATGCTCAAGGTTTTTGCCACATGTGTATTTCATAGCTCAGTGTTAACATAGATCTGTAAACCACATTTCTATCAGTGCATGGGTAAGTAAACAATATAATATACCTCAGAAAATACCAGAGGTAATGGTAATCATGATATTGGCAGAATAAATGATTGAAGGAATTTAACTTGTTTTGAGTGACATGATTAAGACCTAGTACTTTCTTTAACTAATCATCTCTAGTAGAAGAGAATTTTTTATTTTTCTTTACGTGCTTCCTAGATACCTAGCTGCAATTAAATTTTTAATAAACAATTTTTATATTTATATCTGTTTGTGTGCTTATGTACCATTCTTGTTATATGAATCAAGCCATATGAAAAATTGTATTAGTTCTCTCTAATGTCTCCATAAAGTGAAACAAATGGTTCTTAATAATAGTAACTACTGAATATTTCTTTAATTTTCTCTCCTGAAAAAAAAAAAATCAAAATCATTTGCAAAGGGAAAAAAAGTTTTCTCTCTTTAATCTCTGATACATAATTCTGTACATTATTAAATAAAATAGGATTGACACTACTTATCTGACCAAGTAAAACTTGCTGTTGATTGAGTAGGGCATTACACATTTGGATTACAACTAATTACTTTATGTATATATCTCTACCTACCTTCTGCTTTTATAGAGCTTAGAACACCTTAACTGTAAGAGATGCAATTTAATTTTATTAGCAGAATTCTCTTCAAAGTATATGTCTAACCACCTGTTTTAAGTGGACTTCACCCATTTTTATCTGTTTTGTGTTGAGTAAACACTGATTGGCCCACAGCAGAAGGCAAAAAGTGACTTTGATTCTGTAGACTTGTTTTTAGACTATTTTCTAGCTAAGAAAATTCAAAGTGGCTGGGAGAATGAAAAAATAACACAAAAAGTCAAATAGTTGATGCAGCTTTCTAACAATTGGTTTATTAAATAAGTAGGGATAAAATAGTCACCAAAGCACTGACTAGCTTCCCCAAATAAGAGGAAACCTACTCTATTTGATAGATAAATATGTAAGCATGCAAACTTTTTGAAAAACAGTTTGTGGTTTGATGTTCCAATTCTGTTTAAATTGCACTCTGTGTAACTAGATCTCTAATATATTGTATGTATCTCTATCTAATTTTTCAAAAATTCAGCACTGATTACAGCATATATACCTGCATTTACTTGCTAAGTTTTCTTGCATGTACTTTTAAATTATCTAATTGGGACATTTTATAAGTTAAAAACCCAATATATCAGTAAGAAAAAGACAATATGTGATGATTATTGTTTCAGTGTCTAATACATTCTGTGCTTCTGTTTTACAATCTAGTATTTTTCATAAATTGTATTTATTAAATAGCATGCTCAATATATTTTACAGTCACACTGACATTGCCATTTAAAGTTTAGATAAACTCTATCAGTTACTGCAAACATCTTCAAGGAATGGTTGAGCAGCTGATAGTAATTTTTTATGCATGAACTGACCATTAATTAGACAGATTCTTCACTCATGGGAGACAGGGCTAGTTAATTTGTAAGAGTAATTATTCTGTCTTTGGACTGGGAGAGTTAATCTCTTTACAATTTTTCAAATGTTGTTAAACTGTTATACAACCCAAAATTTAGCAATTAGTATACTGTGTGAAGTAAGAGGTCCATACCATTACATATATCTCTGTATGAGAAGAAACATACAGTCTCTTTGAATTAATCAAATGAGCTAACAAATTACAGTGGATAATTACAGGCATCTAGAGATGTGAAACTGCTAGCAATCAGACACTTGTAATGCTAAGAGAATAATTACATCTTGCGGTTTGCCTTGGAAAAGATTAAAATATTCCACCAATCTGTAGTATTTTGAATTATTTTACTGCTCGTTAATGATCATCTGGAAGCAAGGGAAATAAAATATTTTATTAGTCTTTCTAGAAGACTACAAAGTACTTTCAAACAAGGTATCACTTAGTGAAGTACAAAGTACTTTCAAACAAGGTATCACTTAGTGAATATGACAAAAAAATTAAAAATGTGAAAGTAGATGGAAATGAAAGAACACTCTCTTAGCTTCAACTTTTACCTTAAACTTTTTTTATAGAGGGTTTGTGATAAAAAGTGGTGACCTTGGACTTAACCCACCTAGATGATCAAGGGAAGCCAGCTAATATAATCTTTTTGTATTTCAGTAAAGCTTTTTATCTCTCATAGGATCCTTCAGAACAAAATGTCGAGCACAGCTGGATAAACACATCATGTGATGGGTGAGCAGCTGGCTCACAGGCTGGGCACAAAGGGTTACAGTGAATGGGGTGACATCAGAGAGGTGACCTGCCACCAGTGGGGTTCCAGAGCTCCATCCTTGGCCCTGTGCTCTTTAACATCTTCATAAATGAGTTTGATGCATCACATGGCTGGGAGGGATACTGGGCAAGTTTGCAGATGATGCAAAGCTGGGAGGACTCCCTCAAAGGCAGGGAGACCCTGCAGAGTCCTCAACAAATCAGGGGCGGAGCAATCACCAGCCATGTGCAGTTCAACAAGAGGAAGCGCCACATTCTGCACCTAGGATGGGGAAAGCATGGATGTATGGACAGACTGGGGATTGAGATGCTGGAAAGCAGTGCAGCAGAAAGGGATGTGGGGATCCTGATTGACAAAAAGCTGAGCATGAGTCAGCAGTGCCCTGGAAGACAAGAGGGCCACCCATGTCCTGGGGTGCTTCAGGCAGACCATCACCAACCAGTCAAGGGGATATTAGTAGTCTCCCCCTATCAATTCTGGATCAATTTTGGGTCCAGTCTGATGATTCCTGAAGACCCTACCACAGAACACAACTAAGCCCATCAGTTAAACTGATGGTGTCTCTAGGAAAACATATTTAAGAATGGAAAAAGAATTCCAAACAGGCAGAAAGAACACAGAGTGAGAAACAGCAGAGAGAACACCACAGCCACAGTAAGAGGCTTTCCAGGCACTGAAGAAGGTATTTAACCTGCAGTCCATGAAGAATCCCCATGAGACTAAAAAAAAGTGTGAGACAGAGGAACAGAGACAAACCACTGTGCAATGACTGTAAACACTCCCCAAATATTTTCACCACTGACTCATTGAAGGGTTGAAGTAATTGAGGCAACCTTTGGCAATTAAGAGGAGAGGGAGGAGATGAGGTGTGAGAAAGCTCTGCATCTTTTACATTTCTTTAATGACTGAAACAAAAATCAGTTAATTTGAAGAAATATTAAAATAAAAAACATTCCTGATATTCTGATGGTAATTCCATAAACCTTACCTTTCACCTTAGGCCTAAAATATCTGTCAGATATTTTCTATTTCTGAACTCATGCCACTGAGGGAATTTCTAAAACTCCTTTGTTTATGTTTTAAAAAATGCTCCCAACTATATTTTCTTGACTACAAGATGTAGTCACCTTATTCTGGGCTTTCTTTGGGAGTATCTATATAACATTGCTGTGTAGTCTCATTTCAGGTTTCTGCTGGCCTAAGATAAGACTGGCCTAAGACTGATAGTCAGAATGTTCCTCTGGGAAATGAAAAGTGAAGAAAATAGATTAATAACCATCTAAAAAGAAGCTTATATACCAAACAGTCTGCAACATCTATGAAAGTTGCTGAGCATGGTTCTTATGAAAGAATGATTCTAGACTTGAAATGTCACTAGGTACTGGTTGGCCACCTTTAGAAAAATAAGACTAATTTTGGACTTCATCACCTAACATATAGGGGGTTTTTAATTCTGTGTTTGTAAGTAAAATAGATTTTTGTGGCAATGTGGCTGACAGAAAATGAGTACTTTGAGAAAATTTAAGACATCAAAAATTGTCAGTTTGTATACTCACCCACAGTTTTCAAGGTTTATCAGCCTTTTCAATCAAAGTTGCCAAGCCATAATAAAATATTCAATGAACATTCCTACTATGGTAATTCTCTGTTACATCACAAAGTGGATCATTCTTGTAAATATGTGGTACCTAAAATTCAAATACAGTCTGGATGAAGACATCTTTTTTCTGATAAGAAAAACAGAAAATTAACAAAAATTGATATCAAACTGTCTGCGGAGTCTGTGAGAATCCATAGGAAAGACATCTGAGGACAGATTTTCTTCAGTCTAGTAAATACATGCACTATATACTTCTTCGTTTGTATTTGTATGCATTTTAATTTTGCCTGGAAAGAGCAAGATTGATACCATTCCTTCTTTGTCTGTTTTTGGAGGAATGTAAACCTATATCTACTGTTTTTGAAGTGAACCCATTGTTCTGTATTATATTGATTTTAGACATATTTCTAAAGCTAAGTATTTTTATTGAGCTAATTTCAAAAGGAAATGAGCTTTGTTTAGAATGTCTTAGCTTTCGTGGTATTTATAGGCATTCAATTATCTCTAAGTGAAGCAAAAAATATATTCCATATCCTAGGTGTTTAGGATACAGAATATGTGGAGCTTTAGCTCTCTTACCTCAGAAATATTTTTTTACTGTGAGCAGTGAATGGAAAAATGAGCCATCTTACTCCTTGGGCCAGGGCCAGGATTTGGATTTTTGATTTGTATTTTTTTGTGTGTAATAAATTAGGTAGTTTTCTAAAGAGCATATATGAATTCTGTTTTCCAAGTAAACTCTGCCTTAACTCAGCTAACTCAGAGCAAAGAATTCTGCCATGTAGTGATGCATGGGAGCCAAAGTGTCAATGTTTAATTCCTACACTCTTTCACCTATTTTGGGGCTCTACCAGCTGAATACAAACTTACACATTTAGTTAATCAGTGTTTCAGATCTCCATTAGTTTAAATCCTCTTAATGGCTCAGTATAGGAGGTATTCTTCTCTGTCTGATAACAGAGAACATTAACTTTGGAAGTGTATTTGTGACTGTTCTCTTTAAAAATATTTTTTTGTTTTAGAAGATTATTTTATAATGTAGTTCCTTGAATGAAGACTGATTTATTACATGGATTGATAGAAAACTCTCAAAATATGCTATTGACAGACAACTGATCTTTTCAGAGTGAGGGAATTCAGACACCCAGATTCACTTCCATCCCAAACTTAATGCTTTAATCAACAGCCTGTACTGTGGGACAACTATGAAAGGGAAGAAGCAAGACATATATGAAAAGGAGGGTGGTTTCCAACTCCTGTTTAATCTGTCACTACATAGTTAAGAATATAAGATTTATGGGGAAAGAATAAGAGGGAAAGTGAGAAAAACCAGAATAAATGTAAGTATGATAATGAAAACTAGTGGCTAGAATATTTTGGCAGGATGGAAAAATGAGTTTTTCTCTCTGCTGCTAAGATTCTTTCTGAATTTTATTTAATTACTGGTATTAAGAAAATAATACCAGGAAAAGATTTTTTCACTGAGTTCTGAGTAATGTGACTGAATTTTTGAATAATAAAACATACCTCCATTTTCCTTTTTCTACATAAAGTGGATGCCTTTTCACGCTTACCTCCTATTGATTCAAGACAACTCTCTCTGTGAGGAATTTGCAGACTGGTTTCTAAATGAACACATTTTGAACTAACACATTTTCCTGAATGCTATTTGCTTGTTTGAAGTGGTTCTCTGAGACGCCAGCTTTTTATCAGTTTGTCTAAGTATAATTCTCTGAAAAATTTTCATGCCAAACAGAAATAGGGCCCTACCTCTAGCAAAGATGGGTCAAAGAAGATCACTGATCATATGCTACTAAAGAACCAGTGCCTACATTTCTCTGGATGGATCCAGAATTTGAACTGTATCTAATATTTCAGGTAATGAATAGTCCTGATGGATAGATTTTCAGTATGAGATGAAGTTGTTAGCTTTATGCCTCTGGCTAAATCCACAGAATGACCACCTTCTGGAAAGTAATTACCGAGACATCATGTGTAGAACAAATGTCTTCATTAGAAGACCAATTCTTTATTAATAGCCCAGCTTTGTTACTGAGTTGGCCTTTACTCAATAAAGTGATTGAAGAGAAAGACTCTACTTAAAGTGAAAATTAGTCTGGCCTACCTTGTGGCCATTAGCAAAATAGGTTGTTCTCTTCTAATCAACTGTGTCTGTCTTTCACATTGTTAAAGAGAAAACCTTACCATACAAAACCAAATAAAACAATGATAAAATTTATCCTCACTGAGGAAATACCCATATGTTAATAAAAAGATTGAAAGAAAAATTACAATTGAAAAATAAAACAGATTTTTCTTCAGGGATATTACCTCTGTTCCAGAAGAATGACTAGGATAAATACTTGAGTAATACAGAAGTGAAAGGGAGTTGTACTAGACATACCACATTCATTTTGGAGGTTACTTTGTAGTTAGTGAAAGACAGGTATAATCACAAAAGATGCTAGTGAACCATTTAATCCATACATCATTTACTCTGCTTTTTATAAGATCAATTTAAAACTATTTGAAGAATTTTAGATTCATGTGGCTATTTTTTTCCTATTTCTCCCTTGTTATTTTGGCATTAGACTACTTAAAATCACTTGGTGAAAAAGATGAACAGAGTCTTGGATTGTAATATGACAGCAAGGTGCATAGGCCACTGCTGATGTTGTCTAGAGCAAATGTTTAGTTGTTAAAAATCAAGGTCTATACAGATATTCCACTTTGGATTAAACTGAAGCCAATGGCTGCTCCCATTAGCTACTGCTTATCTGCTGAAATATGCTAAGTAGTCATTTGAAGGTTTTTCAGACCTTTTCAGTGCAAAGTAAAAACCTTTAGTGGGGACCCAACTTAGATGCTTCTACACAAATGGATGCAACATGGGGAAACTCAAAATGGGACACATGATAAAGTGTTTGAAGAGTATTTGGAGAAAGAATGAGGGAAATTAGTGAAACGAGAAATTTTTGGGAACATGTAAAGAGGTGAATCCCTGAAAGATGGTGCTTTGTGATGGACAAGGGACACCCCTGACAGATTGCATCCTTTGTGTTGCCTGTGCTGGGGCAGGGACACCTCTGAAGGGACTGTGGCCCAGAGGTAGCCCATGCCAGAGCAGGGAAGCAGTATGAAGCAAGAAGTAGCTGCAGAAAGAAATCTCTGTGTACTGTTCCCAACCTTCTGCACTGCCTGTTTCCTCATCAAAAGGGTTTGGAGGAACTGAGTGTAGTGTATGGTGAAAAAAAGAATAGTTGAGACAAGGAAAGGGAAAGAGCTGCACTGAAGCTGAGTCTGGACAAGAGGAAGAGAAGGCATTTCCCCAAATATTTCATTAGTCACTACCTTAACAAATAATTAGCAAGAAATTTATTTAAATGAAATTTAATGAGCTGAGATTTTTTTATCTTGTTACAGCCAGCCATGGTGACCAGAGCCAGAAACAGGCTGATGTCCCCAGAGGTTGATGGTGGCAGGGAGGGATGGCGCAATGTCAGACACAGACCTGGAGTTGCTGGACAGGACAGGGAGTGGAGGAAAAACCAAGGGCAGGCTGGTACATCAGTATGCAGGCTGGACATGTCTCAGGTATCAGGGCAGTGGTGGAGCTGTCAGTTTTGTCCATCCTTTGCCAGGTGAGGGGAAATTTACTGAAACCAATGAGAAGGAGAGGGCTGTTATTGGAAAACACAGAAAATAATCCCTAAATGGATATCAACACTGAAGACGAAGGGACATGCTCTTCAGGATGTCAGTAATTTCCTTATTACAACTACTCTCTGTTTGAGGAAGACTGGTGACACTGACCTTAGGACCTAGATGGACTTTATAGGGATAAGCATAAGAAAGGAGAAAAGATATTTTAATTTTTCTTGTACAGCAACAAGAATACAATACTATTACTAATGAGGTTTTCAATATTCATCCAGATTATGATTGCTGGTATAATTGTTGCTTGCTTTAGCCTGATTATATTGCTCAGTTTTTATAAACAAAAATTCTTGGCTATATGTATTTGTATTTAAAATATTTATGATGCATTTCCTTTTAGCCATACTAAGATTTTGATCTTTGGGATGTTTTTGCTATACTTTTGATCTTGTTTCCATCCTCTTTTCAATTGTTATTTTATTCTGAGAAGAATGAAACAGAATTTTACATAGTACTGAAAATACAGAATAATATTCAGTTTGTACATGTAAAAAGTACAACTCTTTTTTTTTTTTTTCCACTAATTTCTAATATCCTGATTTGCTTTTATGGACACTCCTGAATATCAAGTTAATGATTTTTGTGATAACTGCTTTTGTAACCCCTAACCATGCTTCTGAGGGGTTGATTGTCAGCTCAGAGCTGTTCATTTTTTATAAGAAGTTAGAATGGTTTATTAAATTTTTTATTACAATTGTAAAGACAATTGTTATTGCCTTTAATCTTATCTTTATTCATATTGAAAGTCATCTGCCATTTCAGCAGCTAATCTGCTAGTTACTTGTTCCTTCTGCAATTACTTCAAACTAGACTTTATCCTTACTATCTAGAATAAACTCCTGCCACCAACAAACTTTGTCACTTGGTTACATTTTCTAAACTGTATATTGATAATTTCAGAAGCCATGTCAATGTAACTCATCACCAATTACTCAGTTATTGGTGGTCACCAGTAGCTGACCTCTCTTTCCTGAGATCTGACTTTTTTACCTTCATTTCCTCTCTTTCTCTAAATAATTTGACATTGCAAAGCTCTTTTATGCCATAGCTGATAAGTTTCTTTAAAAGCATTTAGCAAGAACCTTTTCAAACCTTTGGAAACCCAAGAAGGTTTTATCCATTAGATTTACCTTTATCTTATGGTATATTTGAGAAATCAATGTGATTTTCACAGATGTTCACAAAAACCCGTAAGTGACTCATGAAATTTTCTGATGATAGAAAATTGGAAGCTAATAACAATACAGAAGTAGTTCAGAATAGAAGGAATTAGATGATCTTAGAAATGGATTGAAATATGGGTGATCATCCATTTATATATTAAAAAAAATTTGCTATAAAATGGAATTTTTTGTACTTCAAAAGATCCAAAGTCAAAGAAATTAACATTCTGAGCAATTACAGAATGATAGAGTATTTATGGCAGAATGGGAAGAGGTGAGGGGTTGGACATATCACAGGCTCTGTCAGGAAATTATTTCTGTTACAGAAAATGAAATACCAATAACATTTGATAAGTATTGCAAAAATCCTATATTGAATCTTATATATAGTTCTGGACATAATTTTTTGTTAAAGTTGAGATGACCAGAAGGATGAAAACTTTATTTTATTGAAGGCAACTTATTGAGCACAGAAAGCTTTGTAAGGTAAAATCTGGGAGAGGATATATTTTGCCTTCCAGAAATAAATACCAGAGAAAAGGATGATTTAAGCTAAAATGCATTTGCGCAAGAGCAAACAGGTATAAACTTTCTGTGATCAAATGCAGCATACATGTTTAGGGAATATTTCTAAGTATGGGAGAAATTAATATTGAAAAAAATACTGTGAATGGGATTATTTAGTGAAGTTTTTTGCAACAGCAGGGCACATAGTCTATTACAAAAAAGTGTCTGCAGCTGAAAGATATCTGTGATCTTTGAGTGCATGAGTGAAGTAGAACTATATTGTCTTTCTTCTTCCTCCCCCACCCCCTTCTTTTTTTTTTTTTTTTTGTCTTATTTCTCATAAAGGTTTACATATATTTACTTAAGCGTATACTTTTGGTTCAATTAAGCATAATTATATAGAAACCTTGGGTGTCCCATATTGTGATTCAGCTTTGGAGTTTGTTTTACAACTCTGAAATCATAGTTTACTGAGATGCCCTGAAGTGAGAGGAGAGAATGAGAAAGGAGCTCAGCAGACCATTAACATGTGAAGGTAAGTATCTAGCTGTAGGGAACATTTTCTATATTTCATTGTTATTAATAAGATGATCAGAATTTGAATTAGGCTATGGAAAATATAGAAAATTTAAATACTAAAGAAAGCAGAAATACAAATATATTCATAATCAGGAATAGCATAAATAAAGCTTATTTAAACTAGAAAAGTAAGAATATTGTTGATTAAAAAAAAAAAGTATTTTCTTTTAGTTGCTCATATGAATATAGTTATACTGTACTTGCAGAGAAATTTTGATTTAGGATAGTTAGTAGTTACCAGTTATAATATAGTCACGGTTACCAGTTATAATATAGTCATCATAATGCTAAAATATTCAACTTTTTTCCAGACAATACGACAATACTTCAGCCTTTGCATATAGTTTATTATATTTGCATGTTTAAAGGGTTTAGTTGTACATTGCTGAGGATACCACTTAGAAGTCACTCTCAAATCTGAGATTTTATGTGGACAAAGAATTTGATAAGTGGAATTTGACACAAAGTGGCACCTTGCTCTTACAAAATATACAGAGTAGAGAAGGAATATTAGTCATGTGAAGTAGTAACAGGGAAAGAGCATTTGATCTTATACCCTCTGCCATAAATGTAGAAAAGAAAAAATGTGAATCGAACAGTGACTTTTCTCCTTGTTGCCCTTCATGTCACCTCTTTCTTGTGAACTTTGATGTTTAGCATTTTTCCAAGAAGACTGAGTTATAAGGGTTTTCCAGAACTTTACGGTCAATAGCAGAAACCTAAATAAAACCTGAATTTTTCTGTCTCCTTCCTCTTCTGACTCAAATGTTGTTAGTCATGCTCTGCCTTTCAGTGAGAGCAGTGGCAAAAAAAGCACCATGCAGAACAGGAATGTAATGATCTAGTCTGACTGGCACATTCCAACAGGATGTGCTGACACCTTTGCCATTTTAATGTATGTCCTTCATAGCTTTCCTTTTAGAATTGTTTCATTTTTAATTTAAAAATCCTCATACCCATTTTTCCACATTAAAGTTTCCATTTCAAGGATGCATTTGTGTGGGTATCCAACAGATGTCTAATGTTTCTAAAATTCCTTAAAATTATTGAAACATTAAAATACCACTGCACTTGAGAAAATATTTTAGCCAGAATGATCATTGCTAAAGCACTAAGGATAGTATGTCATTTAATAGAATTTAGAAGAGAACAACATGAGGGACAAGTATTTGTGAGTCTTGCCTTTTCTTAATTGATGTGTACAATGACAAAGTTCAGGATGCAACTATTTTTTGTTAATCATAAAAAAGATTTTTAAAGGAGAAGTGAATGCTCTTATCCATAGGAGGGGAGGAAAAGTGTTCCCTCAGATCCAATTCACCAGTGAATTCTTGTTGCATTACTCTCATTAATACTTATACGATGATGCTACCATAAAATAGAGACCCGCTAGACATGCATTGTATAAAAAAAGAGAAAAATTAGTCCCAGACTAAGTGCCTATAAATAGGATACAAGAAAAGTTTTGCTCATAATTCTTCTTTAGCTTGGCAATGATTTAACTATTTTCACTAATTCTCATGTAGCTGGGAGAAAATATGTGAATACTGAACATATATGCAGTCTGAATCAGTCAACTCTCTTGCGTTCTTACAACATAAATGACAGAGGGCTGTGAGAAGGAAAATTTTTGTATGGTGATTGTTACAACTTAGTGGACCTTGTCAGTTTGTAGTGCTGTAGCTGAGAAAGGGTGTATCTGAATTTAAAGTATGAGGTTTTGAAATTTTCTAAGATGTCTGAAAAGTCAATGTGTTTCTTCAAGCAGATGGTGAAGATGGTTATCTTTGGACTAAGCAGAAAAAAAATTAATTTAAATTTTCTCCAGTTTTATATTTTTGTGGAGCATTTTGTGAGCTAAAGACTGTGGTGGCCCCTATCTAAATAGTCAAGTTCTTATCATTGCTTTATTGAAAATTCTTTTGTTCTACAGGACAGGCTTCTTTGACAAGAAAGGTCTTGTCCAAATGGTTGTCTGAAATACCCTGACTTTTTCAAGGATTTTGGCCCCTTTCATGTCTGGCCCTTGTCTACCTCTTTGGAAAATAATTATAATAAATTGTGGTTTTTATTTAGGAATAGAAGTACAAGAACTACAATCTGAATATTTTATAATTTATATTTTATATTTTATAAATTATATTTTATAATTTTATAATTTATAATTTATATTTTATTTGTATTAAAAGGACAATCAATTTCAAGCAGATAGGTTAGGGATCAAAGTCTGCTTTTATTGCAACTGTGCCTAAATGAACAGCTTCAAACTTCTGTCAGCCCTTACTTGGTATAATGCCAAGAAAGACTACTGAGAAGATCAGCAATGCATTTAGGTAATTTAGGCTCCTAGACTCAGAAAAAGTTATCATTTTACTACCTGTGTGTGTCTACTCCCTTTCAATATTTCTTGTTTTCATTTTAGTATGGAATATTCTCTTTTACAGTCAGTAGAGTGTAGAAAATTCAGTCAGCAGTCTTTTTCTGATCCCTGGAGCTCATGGCACACAGGAGGAGTAATCTGAAAATCCTGTTCCTACTGAAATTCATTTAAGTGAAAAACACTCAATATCTTGTGTGATCATGACTTTTGTATAATGTATTGTCAACAGCAACTTGAATGGGAATGTAGCATATTTTCACATGTAATTTGTATCTTGTCTCCTTTTTTCTGGATAATCTGGATCACATAGAGGAAAAACATTTTTTCTTTGAGAGGCAGGGGGTTACAGTTCCTGCTGAGTTTACAACTAATGGGTGTTGTAAGATAGTGCCTTAGAGCATGATAGTGCTGATTAGAAATATCTTACCTTTGAGAAGAGGAAGGACTCCCACATTCCACTGACTTTCAAACTCAGCAGGAACATAGAGCCAGGAGCTATGGTTTCTTTCATATTTACCTCTGTCTTTGTCCTCATTTAATAACACCTTCATTCCACACAGAGAAGAATCCTTTTAGGTTTTCTGAGCTATTACCATAAAGATTGAAGAAAATCCGAGGAAGAGTTTGTGAAAAATAATTTGGCATGACTACATCAAAGTGAAATGAATTATGAAAAGTTTCAGCTATTAAAAATAAAGTGAAAAGAAATATAGTGATGATGAATCAGGGTTGGAAAGACAGGAGGAAGTGTCATTAAGATAAAACTAGTGACTTCCTCACAAGGAAACAGCACTAACGAAAGGGATGGTTACACCTCCTCCACTCCCCATGTTTTGCCTATGGGCCTCTTGTGTCAACACTCATGACCCTGTGTCTGTGCAGTAGGAGGGATAAGCAAACTGATGTAGCTAAAAATTAATCTGTGATTATGTTGGTTTAACAATCAGAACATAAGCAGTAGCTCATAGAGGTCTAACAAAGTGCATGAGGAAAATTTCAGCAGTGGTAGATCTCAGTCATTGCCCTTCAATCAGTAAGGAAGGCAGCTGCTCAGAATTAATGGTAGAAATTGAACTTAAGCAAATTATGAAAAGTTTTGACAATTGAATCTGGACAGCATAGTTAAAACAGAGCTGTGTGTTTTCAATCTGAAGAAAAGAATGGTAGAGACAGTTGTAATGACTATCTAAATGTAAAGGGACAAAATAAAGGTGAAAGGATCAATTATTTTCAATAGCCAACAAGTACAGGATGAGCAGTAATGAAAAAAGAAATAGTAGTAACCCTTTATGACATTTGATGTGTTCAAAATCCAGGAAGAACTAATTTTCACAATATTTCTGTGTATTTAGTGAATATTATCAATACATTTTATGAAGATACTAAGGTAAAAAGCTTTTCTGCCTTTCCCTAATTCAATCAATGTAAAACTTAGACTAATATTGGAAAAGATTTGTATTTGTTTTCATTATGAATATATCAGGATTGAATCCAAAAAGGGACTGACCATTCTTGAATGTTGAATTAAACACCTACACTCCATGTATAGTGAAAGGAAAACAAGTACTTCACAATGAATTCCACAGAAAAGAAAATAAAAAGCCTACTTTCTAGAAAAAAAAAAAAAAAAAACAAACCAAAAAAACCAACAAAATAAGGTTGCCTAGAGTTATAGTCCATAGAAATATTTCATCTCTCTTACAGACACAGTAGCTTTACTGGGACTGCTCAAAGACAGCATCTTAGGTTGGCAGGACAGAGTCTTTCCCTAAAGGTAAATCCTTGGGAATTTAATCTTAAGGACTGAAGTCCTTCAATTTAAATTTATTCTTCAAAAAATATATAATATTTTTCAGGAGAGAAAAAAAGAGGTTTTTTTGTGGAGGTTTACAAACAGGAAAAAATATGCAAAATACATTTTGGGATAATCATATTATAGGTCATATATGTTTATATGCAGAGATATTTTCATACTTGAACTGAAAGTTTGCCTCAAAAAAGGTTAAAATCTTTTAATTGCCTTCAAAAGTGCTATAAGTTAATTTTCATATATTATTGTAGTAATCAGTCTAAATAATGTCATTAAAGCCCTCTTTTAGGGCATCTGTGTATGGTCCACAGAAGTGTGTTAGAGGCTTTAGAGTCATGCAAGAATATGAGCTGCTACTTTGAAGTGATTTCAGTTTAAGTAGACAGTTTGCATAAGGAAGGGAAAAAGAAATTTAAAAATTAGAATTATTAGGATAGAATTATTTTCCTCTTTCCCTATGCTTCAGTAATTTCCTCTCACTTGTTTGGTTTCATTTAGCTACCTTAGAATGATATAATACTGCAGGATTTTTTTCTTCAGTTCATTAAAAAAACCCCTATATATTCAGACACCATCTCATTGTACATTTCAGGATTCCTAAAGTCCATTAAAGTAACTATCTTCTGCTGATTATCATTCTCTCTACTTTATTATTTCCCCAACCTATGCTCCTTACTTCACCATGCTTCAATTTAAAGTTGTTCTCATTATATCTGTCAGTATGCCTTGTCAGGAACTCTTTTGCCATGACACTTGATTAGGATTTTTTATAGATTAGACAGAAAAGAGGCTCCATTTTGAACCCACTTGATGAAGAATTTGAGATTTTTCTCACATGTTCATCCCTTGGATGGAGTGCCAGTGCATTAAATGAGAATTAGGATATTGTAAAGACTAAGCTAATTTCCAATGCTCTTTTAATCTCTGTAAATGCTTTTAGAATTTTTCTCTGCAGTATCCATCCTTATGCCAAGAAACTGTTAGAAACCTTGAAGCATAGGACTGCTAGCACCTTCAGGTAACAGCTTGAAGAGAACTGTGCACAACTGCATTTACCCAGTTATTAGTTCTAACTTGATTTAACAAGCAGAGATATAGCTTTTTAAATTCTTGATGAAGAATTGGAAGTTAAGTTTACTCGGCATGAAAAAAAGAAGGTTTTTATTCCAGAAATAGGTATCTGACTTGAGCTGTTTGAGCCTTTTTACTTCATGCAAGGTGCCTGGAGACATAATGTGGTCACATTCATACACTTGATATTGTTATAATATGATATAATTAATTTTGTTAACCACTCAGCTCAGAATCATTGATCCTCTAGGTTTAGTCAGGGTACTTTGAGTGCTAAGCATGAACTCTGGAGAACCTGTTGTGGATAGACTTTCTTATCCCTGGAAAAAAATACTGTAAGTGGCTGAAATTGATATTTGCAGTTGATATTTGCAAAGATATGGTCAGAAAAGTTTTAATTGTATGGCTTTAATTCCACAATATAGGAAGTCACAGCTAAAGACCATCTGCTGTAGCAGATAACAATGTACTGATGCTGTCAAATCTCAGGAGCACAGCAGGATTGCTGACCTGCAGAATACTAGATGAAAGCAGATGTAGTGACTCTGTCTGTGGCCTTTACAATCCCTTGCCTGCTGAAGTAATGTCTTTAGAAGACACAAAAGTTGAATACTCTGATGTCAAATCACTAGACAACTTCATTGTCATTATGCCATCTAGCTATCATGGTCTTTTAATCCCAGAAACCTGTTGTAATAAAGTTAAGTAGACACTCCTAATGCTTATTAGAAATGCATCTTCCTGAACCCGTGTTCTGCTCTCCTCTTCCCAGTCGTACACCTGCTAATACAGTGTTCATTTATCAGTTCAAATTACTTTCAAGCTGCATTTCCAAATTTTAGTAATATTATCAACAAATCCTCACGTACAGAAAAGATGTCTCCTATTGAACCTGGCAAATCTTATCTTTTTCATACTGTAATGGTTGACCACAGTAGTAATACCTCTAATTCAGTTAAAACCTTTATAGAGACAAATTTGTAAAAATTGCTTTTTCCCTATTTTTATAATGAGATAGATTTACTGGACTGTAGCAGTTCTGCTTTTGTATTTGCTTCAGCTTTCAAAATTGTTTAAATCAAAAAAGTTAATAGCCTTCTGTCATAGTAAAAATTAAGTATTTAAGAAAATTAATTTAGAACAGGAAGCTTTATATATCTACTTTAATAAATGCAAAAATTCTGCATGTCCAAACATATTAACTGTGAAGTTTATTACAATATTTTAAGAATCAGCATTTCTTGAAAAAGAAAAAAATCAACTGAAGGATAAAGGAAAAACACTTTTAGAAAGGCAGCAGTATTTGTCGTGTCTTGAAGATTTACCTTTATATTTTACTTACTTGGTTTTGTTTTGGAATTAAGTTATAGGGATGCTAAAGGTTTAGTTACTTAATCTCATGGTTGATCCCCAGTCAACAACTAAAACACCCCACAGCTGTTTGCTCATTTTCTCTTGGTGGGATGAAGGGTAAAATGTGGGTTGAGTTAAAGACTTTTTAATAGGTAAAGCAACAGCTGCATACTCATGTAAAGCCAAATAACAAATCCATTCACACCTTCCCCTGAGCAGGCAGCTGTTTGGCCATCTTCAGGAAAGCAGGGCTCCATCACATATAGTGGTGACTTGGGAAGACAAACACTGTCACTTTGATTCTCTCTCTCTTCTTTTTTCCCCAGGTTTATGTGCTGAGCATGATACCATATGGTATCCCTCTGGTTATCTGAGGTCAGTTGTCCTGGCTGTGTCCTCTTCCACTGTTCTGCATCCCCAGCCTCCTTGATGGTGGGTGGTATAAGGAGCAGAAACTCTCAGTGCAGCTCAGCAGTGATGAAAGCATCCCTGTGTTATCAGCCCTGGTTACAGTGCAAATCCAAACACAGCCATAGGGGCTGCTACGAAGAAAATAAATGCTATCCTAGACAAAACCAGCACACTTATCCACTAGTGGAATAAATTTAATACTGAAAGGCTGCAACTGTACTGATGCTCACAACAGAAAACAGACAACTGTATTTCACTGCAGTTTCTTTTTCCATTCCACTTATAAATGTCAAAAATTATCATAAAGGAAAATTAGGAAATTGCATATTGATAAGTTCTTCACAAGATCTAGGATTTTGTTTAGATTTGTTAAAATGAACTGTGGAAAAGAATTGCTTTCATTAATAAACGATTTTTCACAGGACCAAAGTCACCACAAGAAGCATATAATGTGTTTAATTTCACTGTTCATTGTATTCTGTTCACTATAGCAGTTATGGTGAGTCATTTGTGATAACTTGGACTATATTATTGCTTCAAGAATTCATTTTTAAAGACCACCACTCTCCTGAAAATTGCCAGTCTGCTTATGAACTGCTGTGAATCTTGTGATGTCTAGAATTGTAAAATCTAAAATTTGGAAATTCTCTTCAGGCTCAGCAGAAGGTATAATGCTGGAAAAAAGCACAAGGACCCTCTACTGAGCAAGTCTGGCCAGCATGTGTCCAATGGAATTCAATTTTCCAGAAAATATTGGGTGAATTAAATATCCGTCACATTATAAGACAAATATCCACATAAAACCATTCTATATTGCTCTTAAACAAAATACATGATTTTGCAGTAAAAGGACTCTTGCTTTTTTGTATTCTTTATTTAGTGAATTATTATTGTGTTTGGATTAACAATAATTATATAAATGACAGTAAAGTACCACTAACAATGGGGAAAAATAAATTAGAGACTCATGAAAAAGACTAGGCTGTTACTCTGAGTGTGCTGCCCACCATGATGACGGGGGAAGAGAGAAATCCTGGCAAATGGAAAACGTTTTGTGAACATCATTAAGACAACAACAAAAGCCTGTACACTTTAGACAGGTCTGTCCAACCTCAGTGCTTGTAAAGATCATGAAGAATTTCCTTTTGAAAAACACTTCCATATGTAAAATAAAGAAGGTGACCAGGTAAGACAAAACCTGGTAGCTAACCTGGTTGCTTTCAGCAGTGCATTGAGTGGCAATAGATAGAGTGAAAGAGCAATGAATAGAATACGTCTTGCAGTAGGATTTCTGACATTTTTTTCTTTCAGCATGCTCATTTGGAAGTAGAGGAATTATGGGCTGAAGAATTGGATGGATAGAGATTCGGATGCATCACAAGGGTCTAAGTAATCAATGCCTTGATAGCCATTTGGAGGTTGGGAAAAGGGTGTTTCTGTGTTGATTACTGTGTTAATATTATACTGCATCATGAATAGCCACCTTGATGACAGGTTAAAATGCATCTTCATTTCAGCAAAATTGTAGGTGATGCTAAAATTGGAACAGCAAACACAGCAAGCTCTGAAGTTTCAGTCCAAACAGATCTTGACAAACTTAAGAGTGATAGACAGAATTCTGCAGGGAGAGACTGAGACAACTGGGCTTGTTTATTACAGTGACAAAGGTGCAAGCCAAATGGCAGATCACAGTTTCTTGACAGGGAGTTAAAGACATGGTGGAGTAAAGTGAAAGATGGTAAAGGCAGCATCTTGAAATTATTGAATGGGGTTCAGGCTGGACATTTTAAAAAAATGGCATTTCCACTAAGTAGTATAATGCTAGAACATGTAAGCCACAGAAATATTTAATCTCCTTTCTTGGAATAGCTTAATAGCTGAAAAATAAGGTTTCTGAAAGAAATGAACAACTAAAAGAACCAATATTTTTTTACCACTGGTAGAGATAAATATTATTAGAAAAGGATAATGTGATTCAGGACAGAGAACATAAGCAAAAAGAAATAGAAATGTATAAGAAAAGAAAGGTTATCCTAAGACACCCATCTTAATGCAGTTGAATGTGCTTGGGGAAATATAGGAAAGATGAGGGAGCGACATAAAAATTTATGAAAAATATTATCTTAGTGGTTATGTGAACTGGAGTGGGCTTAGTATGTCACAAGTTGTGTAAGTTGAAAATATCTTACATGTGTAGGACAAATAAAGGAAAGCAAACAGAAGGCAATCACAATCCTAGGAGTATATAGGGATTATTTGTTATCATCATAGCTGATAAATGAAGAAAACAGAAAATCCTGTAGAACAAGAAAGGACAAGTTCACTTTTGACATAAGAAAACAGCCTTCTGATGTGCTACAGCTGACAGAAAAAGATGTGAAAAAGATCACATATTTCTTAAAAGAAAAAGAATATTTTTATGGTTTATACTTTGAAATTTCTAATGAGACTTAAAAAAAATATTTTTAGGCCTTCAGAGGTTTGCAAAAACATTTTTTCTTTCTTTTCTAATTACAGGAATTAAGCAAATTTATTAACTATGAAAAAACCTTCAGTTATTTGTCCTGCCAGTAAGTCTGTGATACTGTGAAGTATATAGATGAATTAAAATGATTCTATAGATTTTCTTCTTCTTTAAAATAACTTTAACTAAACAGAAGAAATTGAGGCTAATATATATATTATAATTTTCTGACTACATGTATATAGAGAGTCTTCTAATCTGATTGAGTAGACAGCTATGAGAATACTTCTTATTGTCACTGTGCAGTTTTAATGAGTAGTTTTAACAGAAATACATTTTTTAAACTTAGAGATACTTTTCATTTCCTTATTAATACATCTATTAATATTTTTCCATGTTACCTCTATTAATATTTGTCTTTTTTAATAAGTAAACTGCCATTGCAAAATAAGAACAGCATAGTTAATTAGTTTTGGTAAACTTTCTAATGGTTTTTTTTTTTTTGCATAGCAACTCTCGTGCCAACAACTTAAGCAATCAGAGCTGACAATCTCTATTCTAGTTGTGCCCATCAGAAAAATTCTCTTAGAATCTGTACATTTTATTTCCATTCATGCAAAAGAGAGGTAGCAGTTTTTATCCCTGTACACAGTGTATGATTATGAAAAATTCACAATGTAGACCAGAAAAGTTGAAAACTTTTAATATAGACTGATAAACTCATAAACAAATTAACTTACAATAGAATTTATGGTAGCAAGGGAAATAAGCTTGACCTTTTGGGTCCATAGTAATGTCATGTTATTAACAACTGCAAATAACTTAAGATTTTGAAGAGACCTGCAAAACTTACAAAATCTGATAAAATTTTCAATGTAAAGATAACATGACTTCTCTGTGCTGTGCTTTGCCTTTATTTTTGGTGTTTAGGTCTGAGAGATTTGTTCATTAACATTCCAAGTAAGTTTGCCATTGTATAAGCCTGGAAAGACATGTAGAGAATAGATAGAAGTACATATCTGTTATGAAGGATTTAAATGTTTCTTTTGGCTCTGCAGGTGGCCAAGCAGAGCATAAAGTGGTCAGAAAGTAGTAAAGAGTTTGGTACTATTTCAGCAACCAAGGAAACTCTTTCTTTGTGGTGTTTTGGAGTGAATATATCTTGAATATTGCATTTGATATTAGAAGCTACATTCCAAAAGAGATTTTGACAAACTGAATGGAGTTCTCAGGTCAAGTTTATAAAGCAGCAACCATCCCCCAACAAACCAAAACAGAAAGGAACCCCAAACCCTAGATCCAGGAGATGGAGGGATAGATTTCTGAGGAAAGATAAAAGAAGAAAGTAGGTACATCTTGACTCAGCAATGAAAGGGGCAGGGAGGATTAGCATACTATAAATAGCCAATGGTTTGAAGTATTAAGCCAGAAAGTAATAATTTAGTGCAGGATGAGATGATTTATTTAGAATATTGGAATTAAAGAAAAGAAACTGTAAACTGAATGCCAGAACAACCATTGCAAAGTAGGTGTGTTGACCATCTGATTGGATTGAAATTACAATGCAATGGCAGTTGTTACACTACTAAGGTTTATTTTTAACCATGAATATTAAAAATACCATAGACATACATAACAACAGAAAGTTTGATTTTTGGTGATACTGTTTTATTTTATAATACAATAAATAATCCTGGCCTGTGTTATGGGGAGTGTTCACAGCTGGTTGAGGGAAGCGATCCTTTCTCTTTATGCTTTTTAATAAGTTCCTTTATCTGAATATTTTTTTAGCAAATTGCTGCCATGAATCTATACATGCTAAGGTGTTATGAGGAAGAATGAAGAAGAAAAGAGTAAAGGATAATAAGGAGAGTTTTGAAACATGAAAAGAGAGAGAATAAAAGCTGTTTGAATAGATCATTTGGATGTAAAAGTAGAGGTTAATATTGTCAGGGCCCTGATGACAATATCAGCCCTTACTGTCCTTGCTCAGCCTCACCTGGGGCCTCTCTGTGCCCCTGTGTGGGGCTCTGGACCCCAGTACAGCTTGCTGGGGCCTTCATTCTCTGTCCAGGGCTGGTGTCCAAGTCCCCAGAGCCCTGACCATCCCTGGACTAAGCCCACCTGCACGCCTGGAGTCTGTCCCTCCCCTCCCCAGCAAGGTGCTCCGTGGGGCACCTGGGGCTTCCCCCAGTGACCCTACTCCCTTCTGGCTTGGGCAGTGGGACAGGACTGCCTGCCCAGCCTGGGAATTCCCCAGGGCTCCCAGCTCCCACAGGGAACTGCTAGCTCACACCTCCTTATTAAGGAATATACTCAAGAGAGTAACTTGTAAGTGGGTGAGAAAGGATTCTTCTAAATCATAAGTCATTTGCCTCAGGGAAAAGAAAACTACTCTCAGCTGTTATTCAGCCCAGCTTCACAGACAGCTCTTTCTTGTAGAGAGGTGACACATTGAATGCTATTTTTCTATGACAAGTTAAAGTTTTCTGTGATTTTTTCAGAGTAAAATAGTATTTTATGCTAACATATTTTCTGTAAACTTGTAAGGACTTCTTGGAATGGAATTGCTTAAAAAAAAATGGTATGTTTTGATTCGTATGCATTAAATATACATATATATTGATAAGGTACTTGACAATAAGTTTACATTATTATTGCATTTACATTTGCAATGCTATTGTGCAAAAGTTGTAAGTTACAAGACCTTGAAAGTTTCCACAGCATTGGTAATTCAAATAAATTTTGAAATTTGCTATGGAATATATAGAAACCTCTCAGTGTTCTAACACTTGAATTTAAAATGGTTAAGATTATTAAAAACAAGTAAATAGTGCTTTAACATTATATTAATTTCATTTTTTTCCAGCTCTCTGAGAACTCTTCAATTTATTGCATTGAAACAGTGTCCTTTGAAAAAGACCTGATTATATTGCCCTTGTAGTTCCAGAAGTCATATTTTAAAAAGGTCAAAATGCTTATCTTTATAAGAGAAAAGTCATAGCTACTTATTGGTCTTGAAGTTGTTTCCTCATCTGCTCCCCTGATGTTAATTTCAGTGCTTTGGCTTTCTTATTGTCTTTTTCTTATAAGCCTGAGGCATATGTTTCTGATGTACCTAATTCAAGACAATAAAAATCAAATCAAATAGAAATGAGCTCTTTGATCTTATAAATAAATTTCTGAATTAATCTTTTTCTTTTCTATAGTTTTTTAAAAAGACAGTGGTGCTTTTGATGTACTGACAGAGGAAATTGCCCCTTATATACATACCTCTGTTCTCATCTTCTTTTGGTCACCAGAAAAAAAAAAAAAAAAAAAAAAAAAAAAAAAAAAAAGCCAAACTTGGCCTTCTAAATGTCGATTACATTTCCAATGACCATAAAGGAATCACAGGTTTTCCTTTTATAATTGTTTAACCTCTTTGGTTTATTCTGGAACACTTCTATTGATAGCTCAGGGATGAAATATTTAGAGTATGGTCCCATGCAGAGCTGATAAATGTTCCAGCCCTAATTGTACATGTATTGATGAAACGTTACAGCAATATAGTAGAGCCTTTTAAAGTGGTTTTGTGTCTAATGATATTAAAACCTACTGTTTTAGTTAAAGATTTGCTATTGGAAATCCTTGGTCTCCTTTCAGGTGCTTGTTCTCCTCACTAGTGCCCAGTTCTGAACTGATTGTTGTATAGTCTTACTCAAAATGTGAGATTTTTTTGGAAGGTGAAGATGAAAAGATAATCTTATATTTACTTAAAATTACTTTCAGTTTCTGGCTTAGGAAGCATAGGGAAACATTATTGAGCACATCAATCTTGAGGTAATTTTTGTGATTAAAAAGAATTAATGAGAAAATTTTCTTGCTGAAAACTTTATAGACATATGAGAAAAAAAATTGCCTTAATAATGATTTCATCATTTGGATGAAATATAATAATTTAATTAAAGTTAATGAAACATAAAACACTGAAGACATACTCATTTTGGTAACTTTTGAGAAGGTGTTTTTGATATTTATCTACTTTTACAAATTATTAATTAGTAATTACTCTAATCCTGAAAGAATTTAATCAAATATTTATAAGGTTCTTTTGTGTTATAGTCTTATAATTTTACAACTGGTGCAAATGTAAATACATTTGACATATAGATAATGTAACAGGACTTTTGAATTCCACAGCAAAAATATGCATAAAGTTATTAATTGAAGTTATATTTAGGCACAACTAATGATTTTTAATCTGGCAATCATTTGTTTCTGTCATGTCAGAAAGCTATATATTTCAGTATAAAAGGAATAAAATCTCGATGGGAAAATGTTGCTTTTTAAACATGTTTATTTTCATAATAAATTATGCTATTTTTCTTAATTTCTTTTTATGTAAACCTCTCTTTTATGAACATATTTTTTGTTCAGAAGGTGAAAAATAGTCTGTTTTGGAAAAAAAAGTTACACTTCTCAGTATTTTTTGTGTATGAAGTGTCTCTGTTTTAGGTATGAAGCTATTAGCTGTTGTAGAGACTTTGTAGCTTTTGACATATTTCTTAAACGAATATTTAGTACAAGGTTATAAATATTAATTGATAGAGGTGACAATTAGACTTCGAAGTATGTGACAGAGGAATGGACAGGTCCTGTGTTGTCAAATAAAGAGCAGATTTTTATTCTTTTTTCTCTGTATTACCTTCAGCAAAATGTTTTCATGGCAACTTTCTCTACCCCATAATTGATTAAAACAGCAGATGATTCATAAGGGAATTAACTCTCTGCTGTATAAACTCTTGTCTTTGTATTAACAAAAATGTGTCAGTCAGCTGGATGTGAAAAGGACCTCATACCTCTTTGTATGGCATTTCTAAGTAGCATTATCCTTCATCCAGTACATCTTTCACAGGAGAAGAGCTCACATTACAGCCATCTAAAAATTTGCTGTTCAAGCAAACACTGAAAATGATTTTGCAACTTTTTGCCTACTGTCAAAATAGCTAGAACATTTTTTAAAAAAGCTCATCAATATTTATGTTACTCATAATTCCTCTCTCTTTTACATGGACAAGCTTAATGAATTGAGGCCAATCTGTTAATTTTACCCATGAGGATTCCATCAGAAGTGGGACATAAAATTATCTTGTGGACACCAACAAACTTTAGACCTAAGCTGTGTCCTTTGTTTTGCAACATTCTTTGGACTTGAATAGTTCTCAAAATTACCAAAACCAAAATTTAGCATAGTAAACAATACATTTGGTGCTCTACAGCTGATCTAAAAAAGACTTGACTATGTTTGTATCTACACAGTGTTATATTGATGTCTGAGCTAAGAAACCCGAGCAAAATTAGGCTGAATCTTTTTCTTAGTCAAGGTTGACTAGCAACTTCTTTGGTTGTATTCCTGTTTTATATCATGAAGAAGCTGAAAGGCTGTGATTGTCAGGGCTCTTAAGATGTTAATAGGTCTAAACACCCTGACCAGCCTCACCTGGGACTTCTGATTACACCATCCATCTGCATTGAGTTCCAGAAGCTTAATGTGAGCTGAGGTCTGATTATCCAGTGCCCTATCCTTTGAGTGAAACATACTTGTCCTGTTCATGTCATGTGGAAGGACCTTGGACCTACCCTGAATGTAACTTGTCTCCTGAAAAGACCTCTCATATGGTACTTATAACTTGCTTCCAGTCTTGTCTTTGGTCCTGTCTTCTGCTGCTCCTCACTGGATCCCTGGATAAACTCTGTGTCTGGTTCATCTCTTTGCTTTGTCTGGGGCTCATGCTGGACTCCATTAGCAGCTCAATGACAGGTCCACTTTGGTTGGGAAGGGCACTACCCTCTGAGTGCCCTGAACACTTGTGATTGCTCTTCCCTGAGGGGTGGCCCTGCTCTTTGTGCTTCCCTCTCCTGCTACGGTGTGGTGATTCTAAACAGCCAGGAAGGGGGATGGTATATGGTGAAAAAAAAACCCTAACTAACCAAGCCAAAACACAAAACATTCAATGTTGGACAGAATACAAAAATCTTGGTTTGTAAAGAACTGGTGAACTTCACCTTGCCTGAAAAAGTGTTTGATGCACCAGCTGAGGACTAAGATGTCTTTAGTATTTCCTGCTTGTGCCACTGAGAATTTTCTGCTGTGTGAAGAAGAAAATTAAGATCCACACTAAGTATTTGGTACTTTGAAAGGAAGGTTTTTAAACTGGGGGCCTCCTGTAATCACTCTTCCTATGGTTTGTCCATCAACTACTGGTTATTCTATTTTCACTCTCTTGTTTTCCTGGTGCAGATGTATTTTTATATGTGTAATTGAATGCTCTAGAGACTTTAAAGTTGAATAATATATTTTTTTAAATAGTTCTTTGACCACTGTAAGAGTATGTATTTTTACAGAGAGATTATATTTTCTCTAAAATAGAGCTTGAGAGACACATTTTATGAAAAACTTTGTGAGTCTGTTGATTAAAGTATTCATATGTTCCCAAAAAAGTATTCATATGTTCCCAAGACCATTTAAAGCCTCAGCTTCCTAAATAAGGAGATCCAATGTTGGGCTTCTTACCTGCTTGTGTACTTTTTGAATCTGACTGTTCTTCTATATAGAAATCTTTTCCTGTTTTTACTTGAAACTGTATCCTACAGGAGCATGAAATCATTTACACTAAAAAGTAGCAATAGCTAAAATGCTTTCTGTCCCCCCTTTTCTTTTTTTCAAACAAATGACTATTTTTCTAATTGAAAAGCTGTTGGCAGACAATGTTTGACTGGTCTTAATCACTTAAACCACACATTTGAAAAGTGAGATCAGTAGAGAGAGTTGTGGACTTCGAACACTTACACATTTAGCGAAAGTAGAAAAGTAAACAAGCATTGCTCTCTATTTCAACAAGTGTTGGCAAGATCTTCGGTATATTTAGATATGTTCAATAAGTTAATATATTCAGATTTTGCCAAGATTTCTCAGTATCAGTGGCTTTACTGTCATGGAATCTAGAAACAACTCCTCATACCCAAGCAGTTTGGAATTATAGGTCTGTTAAGATCCTAAAATTAATCTCTAGAAGATATTTTTGCAACAATTAGATATAGCTTTCAGTGTATGTTTATAGTTTTCCTATAAATGGTTGGCATTCATAAAACACTGGTAGATATTATATCAATTTAATAATATTCTTTCAACCTTCTGATGTTGTTAAAAAAAACCCAACAGTATACTTTTGGAATTTGTTATATATGTTCGTTTCAATATATCTGTTCAGTCCTGAAAAACATTGTGGGCTTTAGCACTAACTTATATCACATCTTAGCTACATCTGAATGGATATGGTGTTCTGGAACACCCTTTGCTCCCATTTAATTTTTATATTATGATGTAGTATTACATTAGAAGCTGATTTTGCCACTTGAAGGATATACATCATTTTCTGTCACATACATCAAATTTACACAAACCATGATTATTTTATGAAAGTATTTTTAAGTGTATTTCATATTTTTTAAAATTATATATCATGGCACATTTATAAACATCATTGCTAGCAGCAAAAATATGGGGCCACCATGACATAATAGCCACACTTTTATTAGGTCTTAAGTTACTGTGTAATTTGGGAGAAAAACATAACTCTAAGACCAACCAATCAATTGGGGAGTGTTATGATATTAAAGATATTGCTGATTTTGAGACTATCAAAGCGATACTGTTCAGCATGATAATTAGGCATCTTCACGTAGTATGTGAAAATGGCAGGCCTAAAACCTGTGCAGCCTTAATTTAATCCTCCTGTATGTATGAATTAGGATAGCAGTTTTAGTTACATAATTGCATAAAAATTAAGGGATAATTTTTTTGTTTGTTTGTTTGTTTAGGTTTTTTTGAGAAGACTGTAACTTTTCATGTGTATTTTAAATTCTTTTAAATTCTTGTCTAGTAACATAAAGACTGTAGTGTTTGGATTCCTTTTCCCTTAAGGAAGGCATATAATTGTGATTCTTTTGTTAGATGACTCAGCTGTTTCTCAGTACTATCAGTTTTTACAATACAAAATTACCTTCAGAATAATATTACAGATTTATTTAAAATACTTGTTGGTATCTCCCTAATTGCTTCTCCAGCTTTTGGTAGGAGCAAATTTAAACTTGAATGTATTATACTCAAATACTTCCTATTCAGAAAGGTGTAAAAAAAAAAAATTTAAAAGATCTTGTATGAAAACCCTTTTTCAAGTATATTATATTTTGCTTATACAAAAGTCTTAGTTATTGGGCTTTATGCCAATAGTTGTTGTACTCTAGCAATGTTATCAAGCTTGTGAAAGTATCTGAACTCAGAAAATTCTAATGAGTACAAAGTACAGTTTATATTGGGAAAAAATGTATGTGTGAGAATATATAAATTAATAATTAAGGAAGTTAAGGTAAATTAAGTGCATCATTTCAGTCCTTATATAGATAAAATAGGTGATACAGAGGCTTTGAAGGAGTACATTGTCATTATGAATTTATTGAATTTAAGCTTACTTACCTTAAATCAATCTTCCTGTGATTACAGTACAGTTATGCAGTTAAATGATGCTGAAAAATTCCAAAGAATTTTCAATCAGGTCAGGTTAATAATGACAGAAATAGGCTGTGCAAAGGCAGGTGTTTTGTCTTCTCTTTTTTTGTGGATGTGATCAAGGTAAATGCTTCAGTTTCTACTGGTATCCAATAAATATTAATTTATGCAGTTTAAAAGTAGTATTCTTTGGTTTGTCCAACATTTTTAAGGGCAATTTCATTCAATTTTTTGAATTAAAACCACTAATTGTAATGTCTTTTGTAAATACAATCATTCTGTGTCAATCAATTGGAATCGAATCACATTTCCACAAGGCCATCCAGAAGATCAACTCAGGAAAAGTCCTCTGTAGATATGGGACTTCTCTAATATTTTGATGACAGAATTTTTTGGTTGCGCTACAGTGTAGCAACTCCTACAGTAGAACACTGTAAAATTACTGCCTGAGAAACTGTTCTTTTTCTACTTTTGTGTTCCTTTCTCATCCTATGCTCTGTAGCACTTAAAAGAACTCCACTGAGGTGTCCTTTAAAGTAATTTGTATAAATGGAGTGCTATCCAATTATCCTATCCCTTGACTACTTTTGCAAATCTATACCCTCCTTTGGCTCATGTAATCACAGAAAATTCTGAAAGTAGCAAAAGCACCCAAAAAAATTGCCAGATGTTCCATATCAGTCAGCTATGAGCAGCAATATAACTATTTGTGAGTTTAAGGATGTCATCTTAATTAATATACTTGACACAAGAATAATTTAATTGAGCACTCTCAATTAAACTGAGTATTTAGGTGAAACCAAAAGCTTAATTTAGTTTTTTCCTGAATAATAGATATCAAAAAATGGCTGTTAATGAGAGACCACAGAGACCACAGTTAATATCATACACTGACTATACCTCTGCCAAACATAAATGCTGGAAATGGTAAACTAACATTTTTTTTTAATGGTTTGCAATCTAGAATAATATCAGATGTGATGTAAGGTATAAATTTAAAATGTAGAATAGATTGCAACAATGAGAGTGTTAATAGAATAATGAAAGTTGTGAATTACCTATAAAATACATTTTTTTACCATAAGAAAATAAAAAACCTCACAACCATTCTACAAACTCTCTGCTGTAAGATAAAATTTGGAGGCTCATTTGATGGTCCTTCACTCGTAGAAAAACTGAGTTCTTTCTCAGCAAATTGTGGGAGAATGCCACTGGCTATCAGGAGGCTTATAGTTCTAGTATTTGATCAACACAGCCTCTCTCTTCATTGCATTGCTGTCCCAAGAGGAAAGCTACACACATACCTGAATTACATCATCTGAGTGAGAAACTTAATTCTGAAAGTATCACTCAGTTTCTTCTATTACCTTTCAGAGTAATCATGTTCGCAAAAACAAAAAATGGTTTTCTCAGCATCTTTGGATGCAGCCTATTTTGTTGGAAAAGAGATTTATATCCTACATATTTGCCATGTTTACTATTGCAACATGATGTTCTTCAACATGCAACAGAATTTATGGACTGGAAAAACTGAGGTGATTCTTGGATGTGTCTGATCAAGCCATACTCAAGCACAAAGTCCAAGAAGCTAAGCTGAAATTTTATCTTAGTCAAAATTTGTGTCTTTTCAGACTTTCACATTTATATCTAATATTTTGTTCTACTGCTTTTAATCAGATGTAAAATTTTGAGAAAAATCAAATAATGTGACATAAAAAAAATTTCTTCGTATAGAAAGCCATTCATGGCCTCTTTTCAGGAGAAAATTGAATTTTATTGATGCTGAAAGGGCTGGTTCTCTTCATACTGAAGTGAAAGTCTTGTGACTGTGTAACACTGAGAGCTGATAAGTTTTTCATCTGGTTAATTAGACATATCTGATAGAGACTACACATTAGGAAGAGAAAGGTTGGCTATGTCATATAGTATAAAAATCTTATTTCATTTGAAAACAAATGAAATATGCACCAAGGCATATGTCTGACTTCAGCCTACAGTGTGAAAAGGAGTGCAAGTCTGAAATTGACTATCCAGCAAAGCCCACTCTTGGTTTGTTGACACTATCCTGGTGAACTTTGGTTCAAAGACCAAATTAATGTCATTTGATACAAAACAATCACTGATTATTACTATATTTATTCATTATTTGCCTGAAACATTTTGTGCTCCTGTAGAGTTTCCTATGGATATACTTACTGAAACTTGATTCCAGGACCTATGACTTAACAAAATCTTACACCTCATTCTGGTAGGTTTTTGCACCTATTTCAGGGCCCAGAATGCACTGGCAGGATCTGCAGAGTGCTGCAGAGAGCAGCCCTTCAGAAAGGCCTCAGCAGGAGAGATGGTCAGAGAAGAACCATCTGGAATTCAGCAAAGGCAAGTGCATGGTCCTGCACCTGGGGAAGAATAATCCTAGGCACAAGCACAGGCTGGGGGCTGACCTGCTGGAGAGCAGACAAAGACCTGGGGGTTCTGGTGGACACCAAGTGTCCGTGAGCCAGCAGTGCCCTTGTGGCCGAGAGGGCCAGTGGTACCCTGGGGTGCGTTAGGGAGAGCTTTGACAGCAGGATGAGGGAGGTGATCCTGCCCCTCTACTCAGCCCTGGTGAAACTCTGCCCAGTTCTGGGCTCCTCAGTACAAGAGAGATGTGGAGCTCCTGGAACAGGCCCAGAGGAGGGAGACAAAGATGATTAAGGGAAAGGAGAATGACTCTTTTGGGGATGGACTGAGAGTTGGACCTGTTTGACCTCAAGAAGGGGCACTTGAGAGGAAACCTCATCAACATCTGTCAGTTCCTGAAGGGACGGTGGCAGGAGGATGGAGCCAGGCTCTTCCCAGTAGTGCCAAGCAATAGGACAAGAGACAATGAGCAGAAACTGATGCCCAGAAAATTGCAGCTGAGTATGAGGAAGAAATCCTTTACTGTGCAGGTGACTGCACTCTGGAACAAGTTGCCTAAAGAGATGGAGTCTTTCTCACCAGATATTCAAGAACCATCTAGATGCAATCATGTACAATTACGTCTGAAAATGAATAGTTTAGCAGTTACGCTGTGTTCTTCCTCTATCAAGATTTGTGCTCTTCAGCAGGAAGAGCTGGGAAGTTTTGATTGATCTGAACTACAGTTGCTGGCTCTGATTTATATTTTAAAATATTTCTTCTCAGATTTTTTGCTCTGCTTTTTAATTTCGTTATTGGTTGCTGACTCTTCTTTCAATAAATTAATATGTGTTAAGTTATTCAGAAGTGGGATATCCATTCACAATAAGCCTTTTTTATGGTCTCCTGAAGACCGTGAGAAACCTGAGACTATTTCAAAAAGTGGACAAAAAGGTAGTCCTCAGTCCTTCAATGAGATTTTGAAAGAGAGTTTGTGCAACTTTTTGTCTTTGTTTTTTGAGTCAGTTATACTTCTAAATCACTTAGAGAGATTAAACTCTTGGTGATGCTAAATCACTGTATGATCCATATTAATTTAGCCAGCCAATGAAATCTGCCCTACAGATCTCTGTTGTGGGAGGACAGATTGTGAGAGAATAGCAACAGTGCTGAAGGCAGTCTTGCCCCTGAGGAATTGCAGCTGTGCTAATTACCAAAGAGCAGGAACAGCCCTGCCCTTAACAGGTCACAGCTGTGTCCAGTAAGGATGGGTGTTATAAAAGAGTGGGGTAGCTGGCTGGGAGGTGAGCTGGTCTCAGTTGGCTGTGCCACTGTGAGGAGCAGGGGTCAGGTGTTTGTGCTAGGGACAGGGAGAAGCCAGCCAGCTGTGCAGAAGGAAGAAAAAAAAGGAGTCAGTGCTGCAAGAAGTTGTCTGTGAGAACTGACAGATAAAGTATGAAAGTTTTACAGTAGGATGATAAACTGGTGCTCAGTCAATTGGTGCCAAGCACTGATGCTAACGCTCTATTGAGGTACAAGACTAAACTTCTTTATTCTATTGTTTTAAGATTCACTATTCCTGAGTCTAGTGTGACAATCTTTAGAAGTCTTAATATTACATAAATATTTCTATAAACTGGGGAAATTTTCTGTTCATGTGTTATTTTTATAACAAGCAAATTTCTGTTGAGCACAAAGGTGTAGTGGAAGTAAAACCACATAAATGTCTAGGCTTGAATAAATTGTTAAAAACTTCCTGGGACACTCCCACCCCTACGGTGTGAGCAAATCTGCCAGCAACAGGTATAGTGTTGCTCTTCTAGAGGCTTCTGTCTAGCAGATCAGGCTGCCAGCTGGAAAGATATTGTGGGAAACCCCTGGTGAGCAAGTGCAGTATTTTATAATAATCTGCCAGCTGGCAGACTGCCTAGGATGGTATTTCTGTGCACTCTTCAAAACACTTTAGGAAGTTTATTAAGATTGCAGGCAGAAACCATGACAACTAGTAGCAACTACATTTCTCAAGTGCACTAGAAAAGCATATATACAAATAAATGTACATTGTGGGAATATACAGGTCAGTCCAATTCTCTGTTGTAATTTCAATATGTATTGAATAAAGTGGTAGCTTGCATCTGAGCATTACAGCTTAATCCAGGTGAGAAGGCCAATGGAACAATGCTTCGCAGTTAACATTTTTGTACCTGTTTGTTGTGTATCAAGTGATATATTTTGTGGTGCTGGATCATCTTGTTATGTTCCTAGCCACACATGTGAACCTGCAGGAAGGTCAGTTAACACTTAAGAGTTACAAATGTTAACAATGAGCTGCTATTAGCAAATAAGTAATTCTCTATTTACTAAAGACTAAGAGCTCAGATAAACCAGGTCTCTTGATGGATCTTGTGATCAGTAGCCTGCCCTGTGTGCTGCAGACAGATCCTGTAGAGCTCTAGGGGGAGCAGTGCCTGTGCTGTGGCCACCTTTTGTTCATGGCTCACTACCCTTGCTGCTCTCTAACACACAGATAAAAATCATCCTAACAAGTAATGTGAGGAAAAACTTGCAAAAGCAGGCTCAAATAATGACTGAAAGAAATTAGTTCAAACAAAAAGGGGAAAATGAAAGTATGTTGAAGTCAAAACAAAATTTAAAAAATAAAAGGAAAAGTAGTAGTAAAAAGTCATATTTACATAAAAAAAGTATATAGCAAAAAACCAAATGAAATCAAAACCAACCAAATACAGGAAAAGTAAATTTAAATAAAAAGGTCTAACTTAAGCGTGTAAAAATAGAAATAAAACTTTCTCACATAAATCAAACCTTTTATGTTAATAGTTTCTATAATTTTCTTTGTGTTTTTAGCCATCACAATTTTAAAATCTAGTCTATTGAAAAAAAACTGTGGGTTGAGTAGACAAAAACCTGGACAATGCTGGTTACACAAAAAATTATTAATTTTACATAAGGTGATTTTGATCCTATTATTAAGGGGATGACCCACTTCTTGTTGAACTGATAGAAATGAGTTTTCACTTTAATACTTTTGTATGAGTTGCAGCACACTGTAGTACACTAGTAAGTAAGTAATCCTTATATAAACAGTGGAGAATTTCTTCCAAGGTGTTACTTGGCCCCTCACTACATTAAAAAAATCCCTATCATTTGATTTACTGATGATATAAAGAAGAGAGGAGAACAGAAAGTGTGGTTTTAGCTATAGTCAGATATAACTAGACAGACAAATTCTAGGACTACTGTTATTCTATTTTGGACTCAGATTATGTACAAAACAGCATTAGCACTTTCTTAGATACTGTCTTGTATATCCTTGGAAACAAGGCTACATTTCTCTGTCATAGTCACACTCTGATTTTTAGCACAAGACCAAATGAAAATATTTTATCTTCTTTGGAAAGTTAAAGCTGAATACTTGCCTTTTCTTCTCAAAAAGCCATTTCTGCCTGTATAGTTTTCTTCTGGACTGCTTAGAATCTGTCACCTCTGAGAGCAGGGAAAAAGGTCTCTGTGTAAGGGTACTTAAGCTTCGAGAATTTTATAAGGGAAACACCAAATGTTTTAAATTTTTTTAAAAGATATTTCTTCCAAGAAAACAAGTGTTCCATTTTCCCCTTTAGTCTTATTGCAGGAAAAACTATTACAGGATACTATGAAAGTGAATCGCTGCCCCATGAGAGATGGCTGAGAATTGAAAAAGTAATTACTTTTAAGATTTATGTGCACAGTTGCTACCTGTTTCCTGCAAATAATTTTTAAAAAGAAAACCCAAAATGTTTTGATAACATCAAAACTATTTGGAGTCTGGTTTACAATATGGTTGTGTTCCAATTAATGACAACTGTTAATACTAAGGAGTAAACAGTAATAAAAGCAAGCGAACTAAAACACAGAGGAAATTAGTTCTATTTAAAAAATCAACAGAAATCAGTAAAGCAATAAAAGAGCAATGAAGTCTAACAAGTAAAACGGTGAATAGTAGCAAGCAGATTACATAGGGCAGTAGTTTCTAACCTTTTCCTTGGGCTATTGGCTAAAGCTTACCAACAACATTTTGTTCTCAGGTATGTCTGTGTAACTCATTGGCTTCTGTCTCTCAGAGTTATAGGTGCATCAGCATTTCTTATAATGATCTTACATCCTGTTGCAACTGAAGAAAATATCACTTGGGGCCAGATTAATGACTGCTTTTTCTTGTGTACTCATTTAAAATGTTGTAAAATGGGTTAAAAATGTTTACTTTGATTTGTTGGACAATGATGAGGGAGATCTCTTACACTTGCCAAAATCGGGGAAGAGAAGGGAAAGGGAAAAATTATGGAAGATACTGTACAAATAAGCATTTCAGAAAGATGTTTTATATTTCTAGTAGACTTTTAAAAGCCATTAAAAGAATAAATTTTCCTCTACTTATTTATGAATAGTAATCAAGTTTTATGGAAGTATTTCTAACCTTAATATACTAACATTGAACTTCTTCTTATAGCTATCTGATAAAACCACTCAGTGGTTCTAAATTAAAATAAGAATATCCCTCCAGGCAGTAGGAACATGTGTAGGGAGAACCATTTATTTAAAAACATTTCCTTTTTAGTCTTGCAGAAAAGTTTTATTTTTGTGTCAGGATTTCTATAATAAAATTATGCTTTATTATAAAGACACAGATGATGACTAACTTAAAGTGAAAAAAAGAGTTGAAATTACCAACCCAGAGTTTTAAGTAACCCATTAAAAATGATATTAAAAGATTTTTAGAATTCTGAAAAATGTGAGGATTTTAACTTTGCTACATTCCTTATTTGTGGGTAAATATTCTGCATCTTGAACAGATGGAGGAGTCATGCAGTAGCTGAATTACTCATGCAAGGCCATGTAAGGAAAGTATGATTAAGCAAAGAAAGGATGCATATATTTTGTAATCTGTTTGCTGAAAATGAAGTGAGCTCTATCCAGCTTTTTAGACTTTTCCTTTCCACAAGTTTCTCTTGCATATCTGATTGGGACCTCAATAAAAGTAATTCTGTGAATGCAAGAAAAATACAAGAAGGGAATTATATGCAATATATTCCTCTTAGCAAATTTTGAAATTAATGTTGTGCACCTTATGTGAGTCAGGACCGTTAGTGCTGCCAGAACTCTATTTTTGCATGCTGCAGTACCTTTAAAGCAATTGAGATTTAGTACTTTAAATTTCATCTCAGGAGCTCACAAGTCTCTGGAACTCTGGAACCCAAATAAACACTTAGCCAACATTTGATGACAGTTTCCAGTCCTTCTTCATATGTTTGCAATTATAGTCAAGCCAATATTCAATATTAGGTGCTGGAATAAGCCACAATAATACCATTGTTGTGCTCCAAAATGAGCACAGTGAGTAAAGTCTTTTGCAATTGAGAATGATTCTGTCATTTTTTTTCCCATTTTTATATTCTATGTAAAATAAATTACAACAGTACCAGATTATCTGCTCAGCAAAAAATTGCATATGGTTTGTAATAGAATATTATATCACTATATAAGTCTGAAGAAGATGCCTTAAAATTTGGTAAGTATCATTGCAGCAGCTTGAAGATTGTCATAATTGACAATATATTCCACACTCCTTATGGTAATATTTTAGAGAATTTAATATATTAAGGGTCAGATATAGTCACTGATTCAAAGAAAAAAGATACGTACAGGTAGATCTTCAGTACAAGAAATATTTCTGGCTCTTGGCAGGATTTTATGCAGTAAGTTACTGGAACAGCAGGGTTCCCTTTGCAGCTCCTGTGATCGTGTTTACTTGTTATCAGGTAGCAATTGCTGATAATGGACTCCTACACAGGCTCTGGGGCGAGATACAATCCTCTTTAACTAACCCCATGCCTGGAGAAACAAGTAATTGCTGAGGCACATCATCCATGTTCTCTCTGATCATATGCTTATTAATCACATACCTAGTTTTCTGTCCAGTCAGTACATGACAAGATCCTTCATTTCTCCCATTTTCTCTGCTTTTTACAGAGCAGCTAACCTAAAATGTTAAAATCTACATAGGAAACAATTATATCAACAAAGGAGATAATTAACGTGCTTAGCTGAAGCAATGGTTCTATGTACTGAAGGAAAAGGCTTTGTACAAAGGTATATAGGGCTAAAAACCTGCAGTTAAAACAGACTTAAGTAATATGATTAATCTGGAGAAAGTTTACAGGTCTCAATTATAAGGAAATGTAAAAAAAACCCAACAAAAACCTGTAAAAGTAAATCTTTTTTGCTCTGCAGTCTGTGAAGCAAAAAGCTGGCAAAATTTAGTGAAACATTTAAAGCAATGTTAGCAAAAATGTCATTAAAAAAAGTTGGAAGAAATATGTCTAGCTGCCTGCAAGACAAGAAAAGCTGAAAAAAATAGATTGATGTGTGTACTGGCACAGAGACTAGGCAGCATGACAGACTCCATACATAGTTAATACACCTACAGGAAGAACAGATGTTCTGTCAGCAGAGTGCACAGCAGGCCATGAGCAAAGGGTGAACCAAAGTTTGTTCTTACCAATCCATAGCCTTAGGACCATTCCAGCAATCTGAATTCCCCTGTGAGAATTCCTAATCTGAGGTTCCTGGAGAAATAATGCTAAAATTGGAGCTCACTTCCAGAGTTTCTCTTTGACCTTCTCCCAGACTGTATATATGCTCAGACCAAAAACCTCAAGAATCATAGGGTCATAGAGGGATTTGGGCTTGAAGGGAGCTTAAACGCTGTCCTACAAAACACCATCTATCTCCAACCCCCATGCCATGAGCAGGGAACTTTTCACTGGACCAGAATGTTCAAAGCTCCATCCATCCTGGTCTTAAACATTTGCAGGGATGGGAAGGCCACAGCCTCTCTGGGCAACCTGTGCCTTTCCACCCTCATAGCACAGAATTTCTTCCTAATATCTAATCTGATCCTGCCACCCTTCAGTTTAAGGCCATTGTTTCTTTTCCTATCTCTACATAGCCTTGACAAAAGCCTCTCTCCAGTCTTCTCATGGGTCCCCTTTAGGTACTGGAAGACTGCTATATCATCTCCCTGGAGCTTCTTCTCTAGGCTGAGCCCCAATTCTCTCAGCTGGTCTGCATCATAGAGGTGCCCCAGCCTTCTGATCAACTTGGTGTCTCTTTTCTGGACTTGTTTCAACAAATCCAAATTTTTTCTTGTTCTGGGGACCCCAGACCTGGATGCAGTACCACAGCTGGGAAGTCATATCATGCCTATAAATTAGTTAAATCCAACTTTCTGCATTGAGGAATAATACAATTATTTGGAAATAAGACCACCCAGCTTTCTGATAGTTAGAATTATCAAGAAAAGGGTTAACATTTAAATTTAAAACACTTTAAAACTTTTAAAATGCCATAAACATATATTAAGTACATTTATATATGTAGTAGTCATGGCATATGGAGTAGTGTAAGTAGTGAAGCATTTTAATGATTCTGCATAACATTTTAAAAATTTTTCTTCTGGATTGTGACATTAATTTGCATCGACAGGAATTTGGTGAGACTTACTACAGAAGATAGAATTGCTAATGAATGGTGTACTTCAGAGTAAATAAATGCTAACTTTTTCAAAAGGATTTTCATACATGCAGACTTATGTTCTTGAGCACTTATAATGTCTGTCTATGCCCAATTACATAAATAATTCCTTCTTTTATGTCTTGTTACAGATGACTTCTGTTCTAAACCTGCAAAATGTACATATGAACCTGAATCTTGAGTTGATCCTACTTCTCATCCCTAGATTTGCAATCTCTTTTCACCTGTGTAATTGTTAGAGGAAAAAAAATTGGTGCAAGGAATACTTTTCCTAAGCAAAATTACAGTACCACAAACTTCAAACTCTCCTCATCTTCGTGGCTGTTAAATTTTTAAGCATTCTTTCCTAATCTTTTTTGTACAGTGATCTGTGTTGGGATTAGAACTTGAACAATATTCTGTAAAAATTGCTTCAAATAATACAGTTCAGTGTGTTCTAACTAACTGCAGTTACATTTATGTTGCTGTTACAAAACATTGCATGAGGTTTTTTTGTTGTTTACTCTGATTTTTTTCATTATATGAATGATCAAATGATAATTTGATTGTTTTTACAACCACAATTGAGCTGTAGAGATTTTGACATTTGAAGACTATTATGGACTTTTCGAGCCTAGATTTTATTAATCCAGTATGCTAAAGACAATAACCAGAGCTGAGTATTTAAATCTTAATCTCATAACAAACTTTCTTCACATTTACATGTAGAAACACATTTAATTTAGTCTTATAAATAGCAGAAGATTTTTGGAAAGGCAGGGGAATTTTTAGAAGCTTTATTTTTGCTAGATTCAACTACTCATGCAAAGCATGTACTGAAGCACTTTGAAAGTTATTCCTAGTAGTAGAAATATGATGCTATTATCCTGCTGTTGTCTCTATGCTTTTTAAATTCTGTATTTAGGTCTAAATTTCCCTCCTTCCTCTTTCCTTTTCATTCCTGCTTTGTACCTTTTTTATGATGGGATGATAGCTGAGAAATTAAACAGCCTGTAATGTCAGTACAATCATAATAAAGATTATGGGTTTACTAGAATCTGAACTACTGCATGAAATGACTGGATAAATATTTTTAGGCTAATCTTTAAAATCATACCTGACCAATTTCACGTGTTATTCTGTATTCAGTTTCTTAAGTATGATTTTAAAGAAACTATCTTCATTGATTCTGAATGCCTGAACATATCTGATTTTGGTATCTGAATTTTATTATTACCATCATTAATGAATAAAGGAAAGAAGTTGAAAGAGTCTGTAATTTGCTTTACTGGTTCAGACTCCCTTTGTGTTTCTTTGTGCTTGGAGGTATTTTTGTACCTATCTAGAACTAATTGTTCAGTGTCTCATGTACTAGATAAACATTTCTATAAAAAGAAACAGAACAAAATAAATACCAGATTAGTAGTTGGGCCTCAACTAAGCTAGATGGGAAAGTTACCTAAGTTATCTTACTGTAAATTTTTTTGAGCATCAAGAGAAAATAGCTTATACTTTTTTATATATGCTACACTGAATTTTTATAATGCATTTTTAAAATTATAATTCATTATTCTGGGTACTTATCAGCAATAACACTTCATCAGCTAATACCTTAAGGTACTTAGTTGTAGTCTGGATAAAACCATCAATGCCCACACTGACCTTTATGTAATTAAAAATGTTTTCCATGAGCTTTACATTGTGCACTTGTGTCTATTAAAGCATGAGGTATTCTGATGCATTTAACACATTAAAACTTGACATACTTCAGAATTACTTAGAAATAATGTATATATGTTCTTCCAAAACTTTTCCCAGATAAAAATAAAAATTAAAAAATTAAATGAAATGTGAAGAATAATTCTATTATCATTTTTAGCTAAAAATTTAAAAGTTACACTAAAATATTTAAAATCAAGAGGTATTTTATAATTTTGCATTAAAATTTCAGTATTTATTGATTCTTGAAAATATAGCAGTCTTTCAATAACAATGTGAAATTGAGTCAACTCATTTGACAGTGGCACACAAAAAAAATTAATGTAACTTTGTTATCTTTTTAACTTATTGTTCAGTTTATAGACAGAATTCTTTAAAATCAGCTTCTCTCACCCTTTCAAAAAATCTTTATAAGTGAAAGAAATTTACCTACTTTGCTTTTTTTACCACAAAACCAGCAAATGATAATGAAATAGACACCTGCCATCAGAAATGAAAAACAGAAAAAAGGACATTCAGCTCCCAAAAATACTTTTTTAAATGTAACTAGAAATTTTCTTGGACAGGTTTTGAACAAAAGCAAACTTCTGTAATGCGTGTTGTGAAATGACTGTGTATTTATTGATATGGTAGTAATAATAGATGTAAGGTTATAATTAGTAAATGCTTACCATTAAACTGTTTTCATTAATTCATTTTAGACTTTTATTTCTGACTGCATCATGCACTGTATTTGTATTGCAAGAGCACTGTGATAAGGTAGCTGTTATCCAGCTATATATCCTTTCCTTTTTGGACAAAAAATCCTTTACTGTCACACTGATCTGATATCTGGGTAGAATAAGAAGGTGCCTCAAATGGAGTTAAAACTTAAAATAATGAGGATAAAAAAGAGGATTCGTTTTCAGAAATTTGTCAATGCCTCTTCACTATTGATCTAGGACATCTAATCACAGATCATTAAGCCAGTGAAGCACCTCATGGTCACTCTTGTCTTGTTCCTTATTCTCCTACAATTCCCTTTTATATTAAGGAATTTAAAAGGGAAATAGTGCAAGACAACATATAATAGGCTTAATCAGAGCAGAAACTGTGAATGTCTGAGAAGCTGAGGAGTTTTTTAGTTTTAAGGTATCAGCAGGTGACTGACAGCAGGCCAGGACTTTTGTCCCTGGAAAGTTTGGAGATTCATTCAGAACCACTATGCTTAGACTTTGCCTTTTCCAGATGCATTTGCTAGTTTGAGTGGAGGTTGATGTTGGGTGAATCGTGCTGTTTTTTAACAAATATGAGAGGATTTATTTGATTGACATATTTAGTGAAGTAGATGTTAAATTGGACAACAGGAAAAATGTCCTGATTTTCCAAAAAAGATGAAGATACAGTCCTCTCTTCTTTGAGTCTGTTTTCAGCTTCCCAGAAATATGCTGTGACACAGAAATTCTATTGCAGATAAGTGGGCTTTCTCTAATTTTGTATACAGATGGTGCTAACACAAGCTCTTGAAAATGTTATTAAATGGTCTTTAAGATGATCTGTGTCCTTCGAGAAAATAAGGACTTCATGTGTAGGAATATAAAAAGGGAAAAGATTTTAGAAAGTGCAAAAAGGCCCCAGAAAGTAGACATAAAGCTGAGAAAGGCTGGGAAATTTAAAAACCTTCTCATGGGAAGCTAGGAAAATAAGAACCAAGTGAATACACTTATATTTATCATAAGAAACAAGAAAGAACAAGAACTTATTGATAGTTTGAGATGTGAAAACTCCTTGATATATGCTTTGCAAAGACAGAAAAAGTTTCAATCTTATATAATGCATTATTGTGTATTGTTTGAGGTTCATAGAAGTCCTTTTGTTAATGTTAAACCCACATGGGTCCTTTTCTTATTGGTTAGAGTATAATGACTTTGCACCTTTTATGCTATTGGTTCAAAGAATATGTAGAAAAAGGCTTTGCATAAGCTGCCATCTTGTCTTTGATCTGGATTTGCGTGAATGTTGTTATTTTTTGTCTCTTGCTTTTTGCTTGCATGATACAGACAGATAATAAATCCTAAGTCTGCAACCAGTCAGGGTCCCATCCCGTTTTGTGAGATGCAGACCAATACAGCAGATCACCCAACTATAATATAATCAGATAAATCCAATATCCCACTGAAAAAGTGATCATCACTTGATTAATTTTACTAAGCTCTACACTTGCACCCAAAGTCTAATTTGCAAAGAAATTTTGTGCTCTCCTTCTTGTCAAAGACATTCCATTAATCTGAATGTTTCAAATTCCATATTCATTGTCTAATATCATAACCATTGACATTTTCTATTTCTCTGGAGTTTTTGGGTCTTCTGCTCTTAGAATTTACTGAACCAGTGTTATTTCTCCGAAACAGTATGGCAGGGAAGGAGAAAAATAAATGGCAATACTAATAAAAGGCTCGTCTGTTGCAACTTTCTCTTGGGTTAGCATCAGGTATAATGTAGAAGGTAAAATTTAAATATAGTCAAAGCATAAGTAGAAGGTTGTACCAGAAAGAAACAGCATTTAGTAAGACAGTTTCAAAGTACTGAGAGTCTATGTTAAGCTAATAAGACCAGGACATGTTCAGTGCATTAAAAACTTCCACAAACATGGAAGTAGCTGTATTGAACAGCATGTAATGCCTGGATTTCTGAAGGCTGGGCCTAGAAATTATGTCATTTGGGCCTGCATTAAATATATGAAATCTATGAATCTTGTTTGGTAGGATGTGGTAAGAGTCCATTATTTGTCAGGAGGATCAAGTAATTAATTAAGTTTCATCATCAGGCAAAACAGTTAGAAAAGGATATCAGTGTAGACTCAACAATCTGATTCAGTATTGCAGAAGGAAGCAAAGGTAGAATATGTTAGGAACAAAAAGAGGAATGTAAAAAGAAACTTAAGAGCTGAGACAACTTATGAAATTCCTTCTTACAGTGATATGTCAATGAGTGGTGATGTGCAAAAAACTGTTATTCATAGGATAGTAAAGACATAATAAAAGAAGAGATTTCTATTTTGTTATCTGAAATTAGTTCTTGTAGACCTCCGCTAAAAAGGTATGAACAATTAACTTTTCCAAAGTTTTTGCCAGTCTAGCTTCCAATTATTGCTATGTGACTGACTGTGTTTACTATATTTAAAGCTATCTAAAGTTCCCAAAGTATTTTACACTTGTTTCCTTTAATATTACATATGCAGTAACCTTACTGGTCTTGCAATATGACCTGGCTTGTGAATTAGTATTCATACAATATAAGACTATTTGCATAATCTCATTAGTGGTTGAGGCAAATTGTGGGCATATTATGCTGTCTGAAAACTAATTTTCAGGTAACATGGTATCCCATGGATTTATAGGATTCCATCATATTTAAGAGCGCTGTTATGACCCCTGAAGGCAAGGGCAACTCAGGCTCTTTTTAATAGAGCCCTTGGGGCAGATTAGAGTGAAATGACAGTGAATGACTGGTGTGTGTAAATAAACATATATATGTAGGATTTATTTTAGAACAATTTAGTTGCAATGGAAAATAGCTAAGTAGCCATTATGGGTATTATCTCTAGTATTATGACAATACAAAAGCTTAAAAATAACATATAAGAAAATGTATTAGGAAGAGAAAAACAAACTATAAAACTAGATTATGAAAGATGCTACCACCTGTGGATTCAGTGATAAGACTTAATTGTTGCTACTTCGATGTCTGTTGGTTGAAGTGACAGTTGCAGTCTTGATCTGCTGGGATGACAGAAGCCCCTGAAACATAAAATTCAGTGAGTTAGTATGAATTTAGTTTGGGTGGAATACCCTTGTACTTCCACTTGAGGAGAGGAAGTTTTGCACTGTATGTTGCAACACTTGAGATCATACACAGTCTTCAGGTGCAAGACCCCAGAAATTAGTCAGGGGGCACTTTGGGGGTCTTTATGGTGTGTGACACCTAATTACATGACAGCTGCCTTTCAAGTCAGCATGGTGGAGCTGGTTATACCCCATCAGAAGGAACAAATACCTTCAAGCCTGTGTTCTGTGTGAACGTGAGCACCCCAATAAATTCTCTGGGGGAAGAATTACAACTGAGGCAGTTGTGTAAGGGAGGATATTGGCAAAATAAAAAGCACTTTTGCTCCTCCACAGGATCTGCTTTTTACAGTCTTCTCCTCCATCTGGGTCAAAACCCAGCTTGTATTTTCCAGGGGTGTATTTTCCCTCTCTGCCTTTTGTAGATAGAGGTTTTGCCATCAGAAAAAAACCCTCTTTCCAAAAGATGCCCCTTTGGTTGGGGGTGTGTGTGCAAACCTGGCCTCAGGGAAAGGCTTGCTGCTTTTGCAAATGGCCAATTGTGTGAGTCATTAATCTTCAACATTTCAGTCTCTCATGCACCTTTTCTGGTGAGGTCTTTTGAATTATGTATTTTTAATTCAAGGAATCATAGAATGGTTTGGATTGGAAGAGACCATAATGATCACCTAGATCCAAGCCCTCTGCCATGAGCAGAGACATTTTCCACTAGACCAGGCTGCTCACAGCCTCATCCAACCTGGCCTTGAACACTTTCTGCAATGGGGCACCCACAACTTCTCTGGGAAACCTGTCCCCATGCCTCACCACCCACAGAATAAGGAACATTTTTCTAACATCTAACCTAAACCTACTCTCACTAATTCCTTGCTTGCAAAACTCATGCTGGCAGATATGATATTTTGAGGGGTTTCGATTATGTATTTTATATTAGTTGGAAAAGTTGAATACTTCAGCCCTTTTTTCAGATGAAGAACTAAATACCATTAGTAAAATACCAACATAAGCTTGTTTTAAATTATTCATTAGTGTATGAATGATGTGAAAACTATCTATCCAATAAATAGTCTTTCTTTTATTCTAAAACTTGGGCTATTGCAGCCAAGATGATACACTAACATGAGGTGAGAAAAATCAAAGGAGAGAATACTAATTTTGAATGCATTATTTGCTTCTATGTCTATATTTATTGACATTATTCTTAAAAATATTAAGTTCTCCTGTGAAGAAATTAATATGATAAGATTTTAAAGATAAATTAGTAATCTGAAAAAGTTATACTGAAAAATATAGATAAAATGAAATGTCCTATATTGATTACAATGAAACCTTATGTTAATAAGACAAAATTGCTAAGCAGAAGCACATAAACTAAGTATAGAAATGGAACTGCATCACTTTAATAATCAGATCATTTTTATGTTACTATGAATAGATTTAAAAGCATACATTCAAATAAGAAATTTGATGACAATATATTTGTGTTAATTTTTCAAACATATATTTTCAAAATTTGCCTCCCATCGTTCCTTTTAATCAAAATTGTCTTACAGCCAATGAGTTTTGTCACTGAATACCTAATTAGGCCAAAAGTGAACACTTCTGGTAAATCTTGCCCTACCATTTACATAATTATATTACCATATAAATAACTGCATTGTAGGATAAAAGTAATTTTACATTACAGTTGTAATTGGATGGTTTTGTTTTCTTTCATGTTGCTGCATCTTAAGTACTTGGTACAATTAATAGTAGTTTAATATTTATGATTTTTCTAATGCATTGTGTTTTAAGAATGCATCTACTGAATATAAAAATTATATATTCCTAGAAGTCTGATATTTTGTTAAATACTAAACCTTTTTTTTGTCTTTAAATCATATTTTAATCTTAAATCTATCAAACATTTTCTTGAAATTGTCTATGAAAGACACAGAACAAATAATGACTAATCAATCTGTCATATTTATTAAATGTTTGACAGTGGTTGCTGAGTGCCTAAATTTTAATTAACTGCACATGTTCTCAAAGCTTTGCTATGTTTTTTTCTCACTCAAGAGCTATTCTGTGATAGAGTAGGTTGTTTGTAATATCTAATTGAGAAATGCAGAATTCAAGCTGTGTGTAGGTGATACATGAATTTTTCACCCCTGCTGACAGCCACATTGACTTCTGTGTAATTCTTTAAACTGATTCAATCAAACTCATGCTGTTTATGCTTTTAATTGATTGAATTAAAACATAATTTTAAACTCTTAATCATTCCATTAGGCAAGATTGTGTTTGCCTAGTCCATGCACAATCCAGCACAAAATAAGCACAGATTTCTTATTCACAAGGGATGAGAAAACTCATTCCTTGGTCTCTCAGTCTCCCTAGTTTGGTAGTCTCATGAAAGTATTTTGCAAAGGAGACTGAAGAGGTACTCTAGTAATAATGAATCTATGAAAGACTATAAGGATTATTCTGTTTTGGAAAACCAGATGTGAGCATTGACTTATCATCTCAGAATGAGCTGGTTAATAAACCTTAAACTCTGCTGCTTCCAAAATGGATTCATAACATGAATTTCTACTCCTTGGAGTTTTCCAGTGGAAGCCTTTGGAAGAGTGTTGCCAAACTGGAACATATGATGTTTTCATAAAATTTAGTCTTTAAGAGTTTTCTTTACTTAACAGAGTAAGAAGTACAGGCACATCCTGAAACAACCTTTTGAAAACAAGACAAGTAACAACAGGAATTGTCTGAATGCTATTGAGAAGGAAAATTCTCTGACAAATTTGAATTGCTTTCACAATTCTTGACTAGAATTTAAGGCAAACTATGATTTTTCAGCTTACATTTCTGACTAGATTTATTGTTAGTAATATATTTATCAGCAAGGAAAACATAGACTGCCCTCTCATATTCCACTTATTTTGAATCTTACGATTTGTTTTCTTCCACCTAAACTTTTTACTGTAGCTTTTTCATAAAGCTGAGTTTTTGCCATTTTGTTTTAATAATGATTATGGTTTTGTAATGCTACTTTTTGCATATATCCATATAGTATAGTATCTATATAATATGTATTTCATTTCTCTAAGATGGTTCCATAAACATATTTTAAGATATTGACCACATAAGTGGTGATAATATTTTGATAAGCTGTTGAGATATACGACAAAAAAAATTGTGGGAGGCAATGAAGAAACCACATACATAATGATCCTAAATTTTCCCTTAATTCCTCATGAATTCTGCTTATATTAAAAATTCACAGAAGCTTAAAATATTATTCATGCAGAAATGAGACTTTTGAAAACAAAATAATTCTGATTTTATCCAAACGTGGATACTATTTATTTTGTATTAAAATTTTATTGGCTTAGAAGAGGCATTATTCTGTTCTGAAATGGAAAGGAACTTTTATTACATCTTTGGTCTAAAGAGTCACTGTCTCATGATTTCTATGCTTGATGCCTTTCAATGATATTAAATGTGCATATCTGCAATGTTAATTTATTTATTTCTAATTTCACTCCTGAAATCACAACCTGAGCTGTTGGGCTCAAGCTGTGTTCTTCTCTTTGTATCTGTCATCTCTGCTAATAAGGATTTGCATGCCAAATTAGGCCCCTGGTAACAGAATTAAATTCTATTACATTCGTATTGTCTTCAGTGATAACTCCATAATATTATAACTTTCATTTTGGTGGTACACCTGTAACTAAATAAATGTTAAGCCCAATTCAAAGGTTATTGAAAACAATGTGCCTTTATACTGACTTCAATAAGCTTTAAATAAGGCCTTTATTTAATAACTTTCTTAATGGCATGCAAGAGGGATCAATAGTCATTTTCTTAGCTATGTTTAGCAGTGGCAATCAAAAGTATTACTGATTCTTCTTTAAGAAGGCAAACTTTAAACAATTATCTGAATTCAGACATGAAAATAATAAATTTACCCTTAGGATGAGTATAGTTAATGTTAGTAAAAAAAAGTGCTCCTTTTAAGTAATCACAGCACATAGTAAAATTGTAGTTTAGGTTTAAATAGAAGATTTCTTCATCATAGGAATATATGTCTTGTTACTAACAAGAGAGTAAAATTTCATTTGTACATATTTTTGAAGGAAAACAATGGAGAAAATTATCTATCTGATAAATATAGAATGCATATGAATGTTTAAATAAAATATGTATCTATTATAGGCCACTGAGGTGAGAAAGTGTTTTTTTTTGTATGAGCCCCCATAAAACTGCAGTATGAACTGCTTTCTGGAATTACAGAAAAGAGTGATAAAAATTTTGAAGTGTGCTTAAGTTGGTTAGTAGTCTGTACATAAAATTCTTTGGGATACTCCAGAGTATTCTTAATTTGAATATTATCTGACTTTGGATAAAAAACTATAAAAGTCTATTTTATAAATAGAAGTTGGCTTTGTATTATTGTAAAACTTCAGGTCAGGAGGAAAGAATGCTCTATGAACTGCTTTTATTCTAAACAACACTGTTGCTATGACTACTTGAGTAGCTCTTAAAGTAATGTCCTTTTTATTTAAAGCATTTTTAGTACTTTAGTTACCCTAACAACAGGCTATGCTTTAAATAGTAACTTCTGGCAAGTTAGTTCTTATTTGCAAAGAAAGTCTGTCTCATCTTTGTTTTTCCTGATGAAGTTCTAGTCATTAAATGATGGAAAGAATAAAAAAAAAACTAAGCTTCATGCCTCATTTTGATAAATTTTGCATAATTAAATTTATTTTTTTATTTATTCCAGTGGGGATTTAAAAAAAAAAATTGATGAACTGCTGTGAGTATCCTCCATCTGACCTAACAAGAAACTCTTTCTCATCTTTGTTTTAAATTTGCCACCTGCTCCTTTCAGTTGATCCAGAGAATAGTCATCTATTCAATTTCTCCATGTCAGTCTTTATTTTAAAGATTTCTATCATGTTCATCACTAGCTATGTCTTCTGTGCTAAAGAATATTATTCTAGAAAGTCTTTGGTGGTAATATGCACTGGATGTACAGACTGTTAGATGGAGTTAACACTGGGTAGTCTAGCACGTTTAAAGGGTGATGGTTTATTTCTTGATGTCTGGTTGCTGAACATCCCTGGAGCTCATATTGGTCAACACAAGCTTTATGAAGTTCGTCAAGAACAATCAAATAGACCAAAACAGTCTGGAAAGGGGCTGAGTAAGAGCCAAGCAGAAAAGAATTGGCTAAATTAAAAAAACAACCGAGTATGCAGTAAGGACAGATGTTCTCTAAACAAGAGGCTGTTGGAAGTCAAGCACTATAATACCCATCACAACAGGGACCTGGCCAGTCTGAGCTCATGGCTGAGATGGTCCTTGTGCAGTCATTTCTAGGACCAAGAGGCAAACAAAGAAGCAGTTCACAGTTACTGGAGTCTCTGAGCTGCAGAAATAATGAAACCGAATTCCTGTGTTGAGTAGCAGATTGCTGCCCATTGCTACACTTTAACAATTTGTGGCTTGGAAAGTTGAGACTTTTCCTCTTTCTTCCTGTGGAGTGTAAGGCAGCACAAGAATTATCCAAAAGCTGACTACCAAAACAGACTGGCCTTGGCACATCCCTGGACCCGTGGAGGTGCCCAGAGCCCAGGGTTGAGGCTGCCTCTGGCTCTCCCCAGCCTGTCCTGCTCCCTGGCTGAAGGTTTCTCTCCTGCCACTCCCATGGAAAAACCCTGTCCTACTCTCAGTTTGGCAGACTTAAAAATAGCCTATTTTAAAGAAGTTTTTGTATGAATCATAACTATGTTACAGTTACTAATTTTCCTATCACAATGAGCACTAGTCAGATGCATACTATATGTAAGTGAAAACTGAATGCAGGCACTGCTGACAGGTCATTTAGAATGCCATGTAAAACAGACTGGGCTGCTGCTAAGGCCCTGGCAGCTAACCTAAGGAGTCTACAATAAGCTACCTTGAAGCTTCACAATTAATCTGAAAGTTAAGTAACTAGAAAACCAATTTACCACTTGATCAAAAACCTTAGTTTTTCAAAATTCTTAGTTTCTCATGAAATCAACTAAACCAATAATTCTGACACATCAATAAACACAGTATCTGTAGACTTGCCATGATAATTGTGACATAGCTTATCACAAAATTTAAATATTAAATGTTAAATTTAATGTAGTCCATTATGTCGTATAGCCAAGACAGAAAAATGGTGACATCAGTCATGCAATTTCCACTTCTGGATGTGTGTAAAGGGTATGTATATACAAGATCTAAGCAAAAGTCAGCTGCAATATCTGCAAACAGGTATGTTTCATAAAAGGGAAAAGAAAAAAAAGGAACAGCAAGTAGAAAAACACAGGTAGAATCTTACTGAAGTGTAAAAAATATCACTGTAACATGACAAAATTAGATATAAAGATACTTCCTGTGTCAATTAAATAACAGGTGTTTATAGATATTGCAGTCTTACAGGAACATTAAATGCGGAAACTTCGATCCCAAAACTGTGACCAACATTCTGTTCTTATTTCAAAACTACAATCTAGAACAATTCTAAAGAATAAATGATGACTTAGTCCTAATTATCATTATGCTTTATTAAGTGTTATATGTAGCTGTCTACTATCAGCAAATAATGATTTCCTTTCCAGTCAACTGGATTGGTCATTCAGTTTTGCCATAATGTCTCTGGTGTTTTGAGTGGGAGCTGTTCCTGGAGCCACTGTGATGCTGGCATTTACATTTGTATACAGATTTTCCTAGTAGTTTTTTTTTAATTACTCCTTCCTACTTCATGTGAAAACATTAAGTTCCTTTCCTTCTGATGATATTTTCCTATTATTAAATGTCATTTCCATATTTGATACCTGAAACCCAATTCCATTTTTCCTGGTATTGATATCTTGTCTCTGGAACATGGAGCTGTACATATCATAGAACTCTTCTTTGGACTGAGTATGACCATGTTCAAGTTGGCACTTCCTATCTTTGCACAGGTTATGCTCATTTTATCTGCCTTTTATCTTTCATCTTTCTGAGCCTTCTATTGAATTTATGGTTTTGCTTTCCTTGCTCAAATAACTAAGTGTATTGGGGCCTCCTTTATTCTGCCTACTAACAACCTTCCAATTTAGTATTATTCCAAATGCCACCTGATTTAGGATTATAATCGCATTGTAGACAGAAAATTATAAAATGACAAAAAACAATGGCACCTTTTGAAACAGGTACAGGAAAAACCAGATTTTAAAATACAAGCAGACAAAGAGACTACTAGAAAGACACAGACACATGACTACATTATTTTGGCAGATTAGGTTTTGGATTTTTTTAAATTATAAGTGATTTGCAACCATTATACACTGAAATGTGTGTGTTTTATTTGGAATGTTTCTGAGTGCTGCTGGCACCTTCTCAACAAGGAAGGAGTTGATAAAGGAAAAAGAGCCAAAAGGAAATTAATGAAGAAAATGAGAGAAAATTATCAGACTATTAGCATATTGTGGGAACTCAAAATGTCTTTCAGACATTTTTAGAGGTTCCAGGCCTTGATCAGAAGCATTCTAGACCCTGGCAGACAGCTGAAAAACAGCTGTGATTTTGAGTTTGAGCCATGGAATGAATTACCAACTTTGGAGGTGGAACAAGCAATCACAAAAGGTTAGATAGTATAGTAAAAGTAGTTACAAAGTAGAGGGGAAATTTTTTTAGTATTGTACAGGGGGGTTTTAACACATGTACAGGGGGGTTTTCACTTTGTACATGGGTGTCAGAAGTTCTAAGATGGAGGAAAGTGGGCTGATCCTGTTCTTCCTCCTTCTTCTTCCTTATCTCCATGTTCTTGGTGATGTTGGCACTCACAGATTGGTTTAGAGTAGAAAAACACTTGGCAACGTAGGTAGTAGGTATTGGGGAATAATTGTAAACATGTTATACGTAATATATCTTATAAAAGATAGCAGCAACCCTGGGCGGAGGGAGAGACGAAGAAGACAGCAGATAGAGAGGATGTCAGGGGGTGTGTGTGCCTCTACCCAGGTCGCTGATCAAATAGCTGCAGTCCAAGAACATAATCTGTTAGATAACTAGCAATAAACTGCCTTGAGACTGAAGAGCTAAAGCCTGCGGAGTTTTTCTTTGGAAGCACGGGTTGGAGGAGGAATTTCACCACCACATGAGGCCCCAAAGCAAGGCCGGGGTTCTCACAGCATATAAACTTTGACATTTACTTGGGAAGATAAAAGTATGAATGGTTTATATTTCCAAAGTAATGTAAATACATGGAATTACATACATGTACATGTCCAGGACTTATGAAAACAATTAAATACACCGATATGCATACAATAGAGGAGGTAACATGAAAGTAATTATAAAAATTATTGGTATTTTAAAATGTTTGTGTTTTCAAGGTTGCTGTGTGTATTAGATATGCATGAACCAATAAAAAATACATAGTCAGTTTATAAATACATGCATTACTAAATATTCCCAAGAGAAGCAAGAATCATTGAGAGATTTCTTTGTAGGAAAAACTGCATATTTTGTTTCCAGCAGAGAAAAAACCAAACACATTGCATGGTTGCTAGTTTAATCTTCACTGCAGGTACTGGAAAACATCAACAGTTACTTCAAAGAGGTTTAACATGCACCAAATTTTGTTTTCCAGTAGGCAAATAGAAAGTCCTGTCTCAGTAAAACCAGCTTCACTGCTGCTTAACATGAGGGCAGCCTTCTCAAATATGTCAGTACAGAGATTTAGAGATGTCCTGTGGTTCATTAAGCAGGTGTTAGACATAGAGATGGATTGTTATCCTGCAGGGCTGCAAAGTCACTAATGTCTTTGTACTGAACAGTCGTTTAGCACAGATAGCTATCAGCAGGCCCTCTCATATGAGAGTTATTGCAGGGGAGCAATAAAAAGAAAGCTATCTTTTGCAGAAGTGGTTTTGCTCATGTAGTAATTAGGTACAAGATTTACATGAACATGGATTGTCTCAAGCCTTCTGAAAAAAAGGGTTTTTTGGTTACCAGCATCCATAGCGGTTTGTGGAAGATGGGTAGTATGCTTACAATCTTATAAAATAAGGACCCAGGTCACAGTTAAAATGAAAAAAAAATTGTCCAAATCAAGACACTCAAAGACACACTTATGAGCTGTTGGTTTTACCTCATTAAAGGTGTGTTGAAATCTCAATGTGCACTTTAGCATTTATCAATACATCAGATTTGAAATTAAGTTCTGTGGTATATCAAAATTAGGCAAAATAGGCATTCATCATTAAAAAAACATAATCAGTTGTGCAAGCCTTGAAAAGCAATTTAAAGTCTTAAAAAAAATAGAGGGTTGATTCACATACAGAAAATGTCATTTCCTTGAGATAGCTTCCTAACTTTTGGCAAATAGAGGTTTGACAGCTTTCAGAGCTGAAGATTTCCATTAAGACCTTCTGATTTTACAGGTCTTGATGGAACTTTCTTACACAAAAGTGTCTATTTGCCCTTAAAGATATTTCTACTGTAGGCCCCTACTGTATTTTAAACACTGTGATGTAGTTTTCTAGCAGGTGAAAAAGTATTATTGTTTCATTTCAATCATTTTATTATTACATTAATTGCTGCCTACTTCTTAAGGTGTGTAACAGGTGGGCTTTTGCTATTCAGCCATTTTATACCACACATGACATTTATAGACCTTTATTAAAGCTTAGTTGACTATATCTGCTCTTGATAGCCTTGCATGTCCTATTTGCTATCCCCTAATATGCCATTATATCCTTTTCCTCATTCCCATTTCAGGGAATCTCATAAATTGATTTCCACTTCAGTGAAAGTTTTGTCAATGTGTTCTGTATCTTTTTAGTGCATTTGAAAACAGGGCGACTAGGCTTGATCACAATATTGAAGATCCAGGTGCATCAAAGATTAAATTAATGATATAATTATATTGGGTTGCTTCCTAACATTCTAGTACCTCTTCCAGCTGTCACTGGCAATTTTAGAACATGTTCACAAGTCTTTCTAAGGTTTGTTTCCTGACTTTTAAGGACTAAGACTTATTCTTGTGCATGCATAAGTAGAACTGCTTTTCTAAATACTTTTTATGTTGTTTTTATTAATACTGAATTTCCCCTGTTATTTCATTATCCAATTATATTTCAAAGCCAGCATTACACTGATTAACTTGAATAATTTGCTAGGAGCATTTCATTTGGTTAATTATATGCCCATTTCTTTTGTGAGATCATAATACCCATACATTAGGGTCCATAGCACAGATGTATACTGTTAATCTTCTTCCATTAAAAAATTAATAACTTATTTCTATCTTTGTTTCTTACCTTCAAAATATATTAACCATGAAGAGATCATACTTCTTTTCATCTGTTACTATGAAAGTTTGGTGAAGGTCAGAGTCCAAATTTATTTTTTAAATTCATGAGTGCAATTGCAGCATTATCATCTTCATCTGAATACTTTTTGATAATTTCAAAGAACTTGAGTTTATGATGCATTATTTCCTTTATTTTCTGTATCAACACTAGTTGAGTATACAGTATATGTCTATTGGATGCACCTATATTAATACTTTTGTTCAGGTCAGGATGAACTTTTCAGGTTCATTTCCTGTTTATCCCTAATTAGAATCACAGAATTTTTAAGACTGGAAGGGACTTGTGGAGGTTGATCCAACTGTCTGCTGGAAACAACTTTATTGTGATATTGGACTGCGTTTCTCAGCACTTGATTCAGTCAGATCTTGAAAACCTTCAAAGACAGAGACTTCATCATGTCTTTGGACAATCTTTTCCAGTTCTTAATGGTGGAAAAGTTTTCCTTAACTTTAGATAGAGCCTCTGCTGTCTCAATTAATTCCTATTGCTACTGACTCTCCTATCATGCACTACTGTGGGAAGTCTGAATCCATATTCTTATCATACTCTGCACAGGTATTGGTAGACCCTTTGACTGCTTTCTCTTCATGTGAAGATCTGGACATTTGATCAGAGAAGCTTGATTAGACTGATGGTTCATTCCTAGTTGATCCATATATACTGCTTCCAAGAACCTTTTCTCTTTCATGAGTCAATCACAAACATTTAAAATAAGTTTACCCGAAAATCCACTGAAACATAGTTTATTGTTCAAATAGTCAACTCAGATTAATATAAAGGAAGTTAAAGTTTGGACTGTCCCCCTAAATAAATGAAATAAAGTTTTAGTAAAAACATAGACTTATTTTTTTCTGCCTTTAAATTCAGTCCTTCAAAGATCTGTGCAAAATGTCCTATATTATTTATAGAAACCCAAACTTTAGGGAAAAAATATTCTGTATTTATAAAAGGTGGGCTAAAGAATTTGCCAAATCTTTACTATGGTTTTATGATCTTATTAAGAATCTGTATTCAGCTGAAATGACAGAAAACAAGTAATTTTTATTATTATTGGAACAAATTGACTTCATATGCCAAATGAGAAGAGTAACAGCAGAGAAGACATGCTTTCTTCAAACACTGAAATATCACATCAGTAAGAATATATTCTAGTCCTGCTGCAGGCTGAATTTTAATGGATGCCCATGATATGCCGAGAGCTGTAAATATTTGTTCCTTATTTAATACATTATTTCTACCTCCATCTGTTGTAAGTGGCATTTTATGGGAGTGAGTTCTTGAAAGAGGCAGTTTTACTGCTTATAGTGTGATGCAAACAGTATCACATTACATTCCAAATAGAATTGAGTTAAAAGACATAAATATATGTTTGAATTTGTGCACAGCTGTCCAGTTACATATACTTTACAGAAACTCTTCAACATGCTTATGATATAAATAACTATTAGGTCATTTGTATGCATACCATGTAAACAAGGTTTTGACATCATCTGGACTAAAACATTAATTTATTAAGAATTATTTTATATTGAACAATATTCTTTTATTTAAGCAGTTCCCTGGAAAATAATTATTTAATTAACCATTAATTTTGTTCCTCTTAGCTTTACACAAAGCATTTAATCTCAAGCCTTACTCAGCAAAACACACATTATATAAGTGCGCAGAGTGCATGTCTGCTCATGTCCATTAAGCAGAATACTCATTCCCAACCTATTCACCACTGCCATCAATCATGTGCATGCAGAGTGAATTAGTGAAACGCTTTTGCAGAGTTACGACTTCGTCCTGTCTTAGGAAACATTCTGTGTGAAGCATAGTAAGGATAAAGGCAATCCTTATTATCAGAAAATAAACCATGTTTCATGAATGTATTTTTTTTATACAATGTACCTCTAATTAGCAGACATGAACCGTATTTTGGTGATAGGCATTTTGTAACCAGCAGTAGAAATTTCCAACAGACTAATCTTTATACTACATAAAATATATATCCAAAAAGAGATGCTGTTTATAAATCTGTATGTTAGGATCTATGAGTAAAGTGCTGTGTCTGCAAGCCCCTTCCGCCCCCCGCCCCCCCCCCCCCCCACCTCCACATTTCTTGGGAGTCCTAATTTAAGAAAGGTGATCAAAGATGATTATGGTAATTCTTGTAGGTTTAAACTTGAACCATTTAATGAGTTTTTTTGTATTAAAAGAGGAACACAGAATACAAAAAAAACAGATGGATGCAATCCACACATATCTAGAAATCCCTTTACCTGTCAAAAGGAAAAAAAAAAAAACAGCAGGATAAGACAGAACACAGCAAATTCAGATTACAGCTCACTCATAGGAATATACAGAACCTAAAGAAATAATTGAGAGTCAAGTCAAGAATTTCAAAGTAGCATTTCTACTTCTTGAAATATCTTCAATAGTATTTTCTGTTCAAATGCTAATTGTGAACACTAGTTATATGTTCATAATACATTTTTGAAGAGAGCAAATGCCATTAATCCTGCTGGGGCTCAGTTATCATAAGGGACACAGATTCTAAAACTCATTTTGAAAAGTCAGGTCCCCTAGTACATCTCATTTAGTTATTCCTATTTTAAAGACACAATTTTAAGTCCATCTCATGTTTGCAAAATGATGCACATTAAAAGTGTCAAGCTCAGTCAATAGTAGAAGTGGGAACTAAGACTACAGCAACAAATCTCAATCCTATTTTGTATGTATTGTCACTGTTATCATCTCGTCATTGTGCATCACCTTCTTTGGGCCACATAAGTTTATTGGAATTTTAGATTAGTTTCTGTACAGTTGCAGATGACTCTTGCTGATTTTTGATTTTTTCTTTTTTTCCCCACAACTTAAGAAAAATACAGAAAATCATTTCCAAAAATATAACTGAGTTTGTCTATATAGTTTCTGTTCTGACATTGATGGTATGATATCAGAAAAGGTTCAAAGGGTCCATTTGAAGTGATCATAAAACAAGAGAAGACTGTGATTTTTGCAGAGCTGTAAATTAGTGGCTCTTGTCAAATTCAAAGCGGCCACTGAACTGTAGCTGTTGTAACTCTGTATAGAAATACAAGGATATACAAGTTAGTCACATTACATTTTAAAGTTTGCTTTACAAATTATTGAACTTTACAAGGCATTACATTTTGATAGCATGATATCTCTTACCTTAACCATGTGTCTTAAACATGACTATCCTAATTTAAGTAAGTGATTTAAATTTAAATTTTATACAATTAAAAATAAATTGATGCTTGTCATCAAATTCAAAATCAGAAAATAACTGCACTTCATGTTTTAAAATATGAAAATAACATATATATTTGACATCCCATAAAAAGAAGTATCTTAGGATTTTTCAGAGTACAGTAATATTTCATATTTTTTATGTAAAGCAAGTGAAGTCAATAAAAAAATGTCACAATTTCACTGAGAGAATGATCATTCCTAGAGCAGAAACAAGGTATTAAATGTTTCATTATAAGTAATGGAGAATGCAAATCTTTTATTTTTAATATGTAATGCTGTCAAACTAATTTCAAGTATCATGGTAAAAATTCCTTTTCACAGTCTCAGTATACAATGCATGAGCTGTTTGACTATGGAAATAGAGTGTCACTTCCTTAAGTCTTATGCAATTATATTGTGTTCTGAAAGACTGACTTGCTTAAGCTTATGGAACCCTTATATAGAAATGTTTCAAGTTGCAGATTAAATGCTTAAAAGTATCTAAATTACCTTAGACTTACCCAGGTTACATATTTAGGCATTCAGGAAGGTCAAGGTATGTAGATCTCATTAAAAAAAAATACTAAGGAACATATTTTCCAGAACTACTTGAACTTGAATAGTGTAAAATGAATGATTGCATCCAATATTAACTACATGCCTAAATTTGGAGGCCTACACATTTTCAGAAACTCATCTAAACTTAGGCAAAATTATCGATGTTGTGGTATATGTGCAAAATATCTTGCTTCAAAGTCATTGAATTTCACTATACTTGTTTTAATCTGTGAAAGTTGTTTAGCAATTCCAAATATTTCTGTTCAATGAAAAGAAGTGCAAAATATAAAATTCTGGTTGAAACATTTTCCCAAAAGCAAGGAAGCCTATTTCACAAAATTCAAGTATATTATTTTTTTTCCCCCTGTGGAGGAATATCCCTGTCATCAGGCTACAGACAGATTCTTTTTCTTCCAGTCTGAATACAGCTTATTTAAAAACATAAGTTTAGAGATGTTTTTATACTAGAAGCCACCTGAACAAGGGCTTCACCTTGTCAACACAACACAGACTTCAGGCCATTCAGTTCTTTCCTGAAAATAGGGCTGAACAACATGGTGGTGATGATACTTTAATGAGAAGTTGGAAAAGCAACTCCTTGTTTTTTACTCAAAATGTAATAATTTGTGCTAAGGAAGTGAAATAACTAGATTTAGTAATTTTCACCAAGACCACTTCTACTTTGCTGTATGATACCTGAAAAATGAAACATAATGGAATTTTAATGGGGATACAATAAAAAAAAAGATATCATCCTCTGTTTTTCCTTTATAAAGATTGTTGTTGTCAGGTATGAACAAATTATAGGTTCAAATTAAGCAAATTTACAGGTTACAGGGGATGAAAAAGGGAGCACTGTGTTTACATATTTGCTTCCAGGTCTTTCAGTGAACTTTGCAAATTCACCAACTAACTCCTAAATTTAACTCCTAAATTATATATGCAAGAGAGGTGGAATTCAGCTGCTTGCATTGACAAAAGAGTGCTGTAATTATAAGTCTAGGACATTCATGATTCTTCACTAGAGTGGTCCAAAATTAAGAACACATTTTTCTCGTGTCAGTTTTAGAGCTTCAAATTATGGAACCAACAGGCAGTGAGAAATCAAACACTCCAAATAGATTGCAGCACATCAAAACTATACAAATTTTGTAAAGCAAAACAAAACATAAAATACTACATAGAATGTAGTATGTACATGTCTATGTATCATCATAGACATAATATAAAACTTTGACCTGTATTTCACCGTCTTCATTATCAATGCAATGATTATTGGAATAAAGAATAAATGACTGTTAAGAGAAAATCATCACAACTTACATGTATTTCAATAGCATCAATATCACATTCCTCCTCTTTAATAAACTCTTGTTTCTGAGAAATAAGTAGAAATTCTAGGAGTGGTGGGATGAATGCAAGGATAAAACTTTTATATTGAAAACTATTTTCTACCAAAGTCCATTACACTATCCAGAAGATCCCCCTGGGAAACTGTAAGAATTTGAGCTTTGGGATTTTTTTCCTAAATTAAATTTAAATGGCTAAATGAGATAAAATAGTTGAAGCAAACTTTTTGTGGCAGCTATAGTAGGCCACTTGTTAGGACTCTTTTAGTTTCAACTTCTATTATTATAAATAATTTTATTTCTGGTAGTTAAAACCAATGTTCAGGTATGAATAAAGTTTGATTATACATCTAAAAATATTATTTATATTCTAAGGCAGAAAAGGTGGGGAAAGTCCAGGGAAAAAAACATCAAAGTGGGAAGAAACATACTGAATATTTATATAACAAATAACCATCCTGCTAAATCTTGTAAGAACCTTTATTAGACATTTCTTGCTCTGAATAATTTTTTTATGGCCTCAAGTCCTATTTTAGAGAAAAGTGGAGGATCACATGCTGGATTTATCAAAATAATTTGCACACACATAATCTTTCATTCTGATTTCTGCCATCTAGAAGAGTATATTTCCAAAATTTACATTTTCCATTCTTTTGAAAATGAAGGTGTTCTTTAACACAGAACTCTTGCTGTTGAGGGCCTGAGTTGAGGACCTCTCATTGCTGAAGTACAACATTCAGAATAAGGGGTGCCTGAGTCAGCTTTGGCTTTTGTTGCTCAGTTCCATCATTGGGCCTGATCAAAGTACCTGACTTACAGCTCTGTTTCTCTGTGAGCAGATCATTCTTGTTATAGTCCTTGAAATAACCTTCACTGCTAACTTTAAAGTTAGAAATAGTGTAATTTCCCTGGTGTCTTGAATATTTTTATTTTAAAGCCTTGGAAAATAACAGGATTGTGCAACTGTAGAGCAGATACATATAAACAAAGTGGGATTCATTTTGCTAAATTATTTAGACCAGCTGGAGGTGGTTTTGAAGCAAAAATACAATTACTAACTGCCTTATGTTTGGCATTCCCTTCAGTCTCTACACAAACATGGAGTTTGAGATACCAGTAAATTCTCATCTATTGTAAATCTTGGTTTTCAGTACACTCATGTCAGCCTCAGAAGCTGACAGCTTCTGCCTCCCTGTAGGGTTATCTTCTTAATAGGTTTCTCTCTTTTGATCTTACTTCTTTTGACCAGAGCATAAAATCCTCATTGCCAAGAATTGAGGAGTAGAGTCTTCCCAATTTTGCCATTGTTCTTGAGTGGATTTTTCTCACCAAGAGTTTTTTTCCTTCCTCTTTTCTGCTAAGCCTCACTATAATTAGAAAAAAACTCTGTTGCTATACATTCAGGCAGGGCAATGCGTCACATATAATTTTGAGATGTGTATTACATAAGGCAAAATGAACATATCTATCCTACACAAAAATGTGAAGAATACACTTTATTATCTAACCTCTAAAACAGTCTAGCCTGACAAAGAAATTCAACATATTCTACAAAGTACTTATTTTACCCATTATAAATGGCATTTCAATGAAATGAAACATTCCTTGGAAATAGATCATTGATGCATTTATATTTTTCCTCATATTTTTATATGGAAGTTTCAATTAAAAAAATTTTAAAACCTTTTTATTTAAATTCCAAAATACCAATCTATGTGCATACAAATATAATCACATTGTTAATAAAATTTTAATAAATATTCTCAATTTATTACCAAATAAATTAGCAACTGTATCTTTTAATTAGAGAGGAAAATTGTAATTACTATTATTTTCTAAAAAAGTGAAGAATTAGATACATGCGTATGTTTCACCTTCAGTAGTCAGTAATCAACTGAGACAAGAAGGAACCAATTTTGCATTCCTTGAAAAACATTTGCACCAAGGTACAGTAAGATGAGACTTATAGTTTGCCCAAATATCTATTTGCAGTAGTTGAAAGAGTTACTGAAACTAACAAGCTTTTCTTCTGCAATATGAATAATATATCTGAGAAACAACATTTTTGCATATAATTTCCCCAAACCTAATCATATTTAAGGGTAGTTCTTCCACCACTGAAAGATAAAAAATATGGGAAAAGGAAAGGCAAACCTTGTTCTGCTCTCCTCTTTGAATAAAACCCTATCCTGAATTATGAGTTTTATAAAATTGAATCTGCACAATACTGCAATACAATGTTACCACCCTTCCAAAATTTCCATAACGACTAAGCACTAAATACAGGCAACCATAGAGATTCACTTGAAGTTTTTGTACAGGAAAAATATAAATTAATACAAAATTAAATTATTTTGTCATAACAGAAATATCGGGATTCAGGTGTTGTTAGGTGAATTTTAAGATAATGCGTTCTTGAAGACATACTTAATTTTCATTGTCAGTAGTTTAATCTATTTTTATTTGAAGAGGTGTGCTATAACAGCTCCCCAATGCACAAAGCAGACACCCGGGAGGATGGCTGTACCTAGGTGGGTTATTAGCACAAGGTTGCATTTGTAAATGTGCTGCAGGACACTGTTCTCAGTTATAGTCAGGTTAAGTGCCTTAATGTCAGTCAGCTTTACGGTGGACACAAGATATTATGTCTTCTTTGACACAATGTTTGAGGGGTGAGAAAAGTTGGTAAGAAATCGAAGGTGAGGTAGGCTGGTACAAGACCAGTCTGCCAACATCTTGTTGATAACCTGTACAGGAAAATATACTTTATTCCAGATTAGCATTTCAGAGCAGGATGGCTTTTCATGCAAAATTTTGAGCTTAAAACTCAAATAAATAATTTGTTTATTTTTTTTAGGAGCACCTCCACAAATACATTTTAATCTCTTAAGGAGAAGATTTTGGATGGAGGGGAAGAAGATAGTCCAGGCATCAGATGATTTTATCATCCAATCAAGATCAACCTACTATGGATCCTTTTGGTGAACAGTGGTAGGGCCGGAGGAATCCAAGACAAGGAGAGGCAATGGGAAAAACATGGACTGAATGGAGCTAGAGAATGAAGTGTGGAATGATCATGGGAATTTCAGTTGTCATGTTGTGGTGATGAGATAAGAGGTGTAATGAGTGTAAATTGTCCACTTTCATTCACTGTTGTGATGATGTTAATGTGATTTTGGTGTGGAGGATCCTGGTTTGGGTTTTTTGGTTGTTTTTAATGTGAGTGAAGTTTGTGAAATTTAAGATTGTGTGATTAATGTGTATTTTAATGTTAATTCTTAAATATGTGATTCACAGAGGAGAGTGTGGAATTGATTTGGTTTCCATGGCAGGGTTTTGGATGTGGGGTGCTCTAAGGGTGGCTTTTCTGAGAAACTGCTAGAAGCTTTCCATATGCCCAACAGAGCCAACACCAACCAGCTCCCGGATGCACCTGGTCAAGCTCAAGCCCATCAGTGGGGATAGCACTGCCTCAGGAATAACATCGTTAAGGAGGGGGGACATTTCCTGTACAAATGTAACCTGGAGAGAAAAGTGAGAATATGTGAGAAACAGCTCTGCAGACACCAAGGTGGTTCAGAGGGAAGGGAAGGGGATGCCTCAAGTATCAGAGGTTCTCCTGCAGCCCATGGAAGTCCACAGTGGAGCAGATGTCCAGCAATTTGTGGAGGGCCCCATACTGGTACAGATGGATGCCCAGAAAGGCTGTGGCTCCATGGAAGGCCACACTGGAGCAGGCTCCTGGCAAGACCTGTGGAGAGAGAAGGTTTGATGACAGGACCTGTGACCCCATGGGGACACGCTGAAGCACTTTATTCCTGAAGAACTGCAAGCCTTGGAAGTGACCCATAATGGATCTAGGTTTGAAACAGAATTTCCAAAGTATTTTCCTGTTATACAGATCCCAAACTTAAATCCAAATATCATCAGCCTGTTAAACATGTTTGGATTTTCTAGAAGGATCTTCTAGTTCCATCCATTCCAGATGGTCATTTGCTTGTCTCTAAAGGATTGTTCAGACATAAATTAAAGTGCTGAAGCTCTGAAATGCAACCGCTTAGATGAGAAAAGTAATGATTAATGCTTTGTTCCTGCAAAGAGCTGACAGTTCATTGCAGATTGCTATGAAATCTCTGTTTTGAGAGGTATTAAGAAAATGCAGGTGCAGCTCTAGATTGGTTCATTGGCAGATTGTTCAATCAGGAACAAATGAATCAAGACTATTTTTTAAATTGAAGTAACAGTCAATACATAAGAATTAGGATTCCTAAGTTTTCAAGCATCTAATAATTGTTTTGCTCTATTTCATCAACTCTTAAACCAGTTGACCAATATTCATGTTAAAAAAGGTCTCACTTGGAGAGTTTTCTATTCCTGTTGACAGCAAATAAAACAAATTGTGTTTTAGTATAAACTGGAAAGTTACAAGTTTAGAAATACTTTTCTCTCACAGACTTAAGAGAACTTCCTATACTTATTTTCATACAAAGAACAAACCAACATGCATATACATATAAACATGTTTAGGAGGGCATTAAAGATTGCTCAGAGTACATGCCCACTCCCATGTGCATCATCATGATACTTGTACCAGAAAGATATCTCAACACACACCAGAAATCTTGATTGCTTGAATCTTCCTGTGTTGCACCTTTGGCACATGTTAGAGTCTTCCTGAGAACAGAGACTACCAACTAAAAAAATTTCTTTCACCTTCCTCTCAGATTTCTTAGCTCTGGTTACTGTCTGCGTATTAAGCTCCATGTTTACTGTTATCCTAAACAGTCTCAAAATTATATAATAAAAAATGCCTGGACTTTATATTTTCACAAAAAAATTAGTTCAATCAATCCTTCCTATAAATTTCAGGTAAGAGTTCTATAATTAACATTTTTACTTTGTGACTAGTCTAAGAGGTCATGTAGGAATATAATGGAAAGATATGTAAATCCATCTGTGTTTTTTTAGCCTCTCTGGGTTCTAGCTTTAAAGAGGCATGATTATCTTCCTTTTCCTCCCTGTTCTGAAAGTTTCCTACTGCCCATCCTACTCTGCTTTAAATAGTATTTTAGAAAGAACACCCACCAAAAATCCAGTGTGATCCTTGTTTACTGATCCATATTTTTAGCAATATTGTCATATACTATTTCTGTTAACTCTGTATATCCATGTTTTCAAATAAAAATGTCACATGCTAACTGCAATATTGCAGCTGGTTATAGTCTTTTAACTGTAGACATTAACTGGTGCAAGATAATCTGATGTGAAATAAATTTAAAGACTGACCTTGCTGAATAGGTAGGAATTAATTAGGAACTTTAAAGAAGTAATATATTTTAAATTGTCTGGATGATGGGGTTACTTTTGGTGAAATGCATGTCTAGTCATGTAATTACTTGAGAACCTGGAGTGAACTGAAGACAAGTAATCAGAATTGATATATCTCTTGCAAATTCTGCTCCTGGGCAGAACAAATTCACTGGAGATGAGAAACCCCAGAGTTGATCATTGAGGCCAATTAAATGAATTACTGTAGAAGAGCAGAAGAAAATTCATGAGTGACATCTAATCTATTCTAATTTAATTGAACAAAATCTTAATGTGGGTAGTTTAAATGTCTGTAGTGTATTGTGCAATGTATCACACTTTTAGAAAAACATTTTCTGAGACCTGCAGTCAGTTTAGTGTTTTGTTAGAGATATATAATATATTGTTCTCCATTAGAAATATTGTTAGAGAAGCCCCATGGAGATAAATGTCATTGTGTCATCTTTGTATTTTGTACAGGGAGACAAAGGCTCCCTCTGACCTGCAGGCACAAATTTTTAATTTTTATGAAGAGTTTTCTTTTCCCACAGATAAACTTGTTAGCTTTTGTCAGTTTGAGAGGCTATGTCACAGACAAGGAGAAAAATTGTTTATATTTTAATTCCTTCCCCAGAAATATCTTGCAGCAAGCCAGACCTTGGGGAAAAAAAAAGACAACAATAAAATATGGAGATGCAGAATGGACAGAATGAATGTCTATATAGATGTTCTACCTTGTCATAAGCCAAAGTGTGTTTTGGTTTGTATATATGTGCTTTGCTAAAACAGACATAAGGTACTACTTATGCTGATATGCCAGTTGCTTGACCTAGATAGTAAGTAAGAGCAGTAAAAGAACATTTTTGTCAAATGATTCTTTACATTTGCCTTTATTATTGGAAATGGCTAAGTAGTTTTTCACTTTTTCCACTATCTGTTTCACAGTGCCTTAAAAAAAGACAGCTGGTATCAACTCAGTAAAGTTCTGCTGTCACTTTTACAGCCCCTTGATCAGTATAATGCTTTATTTTCTTCTTTGTTCAATCTGCCCCCTTTATATTATGGTTAAACATACCATAATACTAGCTGACAAGAAATCTATAAATAATGTGTCTTGTGTGAATGTCACTCCTGAGGTCTCAGTCATTTCTCCTTTATGAATCTTTATAAACCACTTAAGATACCTGCCTTAATAGCTTTTAAAACATTCACAGAATCATAGAATGGTTTGTGTTAGTAAGGACCTTAGAGATCATTGAGTATCAACCTCTCTTCTGTGGGCAGACACATTTTCCACTAGACCAGGTTGCTCTGGGCTCCATCCAGCCTGGTCTTGAACACTTCCATGGTTGGGGCATCCACAGCTTCCCTGGGCAACTGTCCAGTAGTAAACCTGGACAGTGAGGAGTTCATGTGCTGCTCTGCCTTGAACAATGAGGACCATTCCAGTGGTAGGTTAGAACAGGATGTGGCTGGAAAGAGGAGGTAAGGCAACATTTTTCTGAGGCAAACTTTCCTGTTCTGGTCAGTGGAGACTGCATAAAACAGAACAGAGAAAGTGCACGAATGGGATCAAGGAATGGTCAAGACCTGTAGAGGGAATACACCCTCAAATCCCCCCAGCCTATTTCTGGAAAGGTCCCGAAAAATGGACTGCACATGCTAACTCATTTACATGAACAGTGAGACCTAAGCCGATGGTGGGGTAAAGTTACCTATAAAAAGGTACCCCAACAAAGCCCAGGCAGTCTGGAACTGGGACTGATGATCTTTCCTCCTCTTCTCTCTCTTTCAGTCTCTCATTCTTCCCTCTTTCCTTTCATTCTTTTATTCCTCTTATTATTAGCAAGTAGGGGCAAAAAAATATACTACTTTCCATGAGAAGTGTGTTGTTTGCTAATAAAACTTGTTGAGCTTTTTATTTTTTCTTGGGCCATTTTGGCTTTTACAATTCTTTTCCAACCATTTTCAACTTTAATGTAACACAGTGATTCCAAGATTACATACTGCACATAGTGTTTTTGTATGCTTGTAGATAAATATTTTCCTGTTTGCTCTTCTGTTGAAATGCAGTGTAGCTGAAATCATCCTTATAAGGATTTCCATTATAGGAAATCCTTATAGGAAGGTTTTATGGGATTTCTGCAGGTTTTGAGATTTTGTTTCTGGGCAAAATAATCATCATAAATAAAATATGGATATTTCATGTGTTACCTCAACATGTTTAAAATACCTTTTTTTTTTTTTTTGACAAAAAATTTTCCCTGTGTTGTTGCTGTTGTTATTAGTACCTCTACAGTGAAAAATAAGTTTTTAATCATAAAAGATTTTTACCCTAATATATATTACGTAAATTTTTAAAATACATTTTCCTAAAAGGATCAGTGCTTTTGTGCTAGCATAATACTGAGTGAATAGACAATGGCTGTATTTCCACAAATTCTAAATTTCTTAATTGTTCCTTTGGGAAAAAATATAAAAAGAAAAATTGTGTACATCAAAAAGAAATAAAAATGGGATATATAGAGTAAAATAGTTATTTTCATGGACATTTTGGTTCACTGAGCTTATTAAATTAAGCATATGGACTTACTCAAGCTATTGGAATAGACTTTTACTATTATACTGTATGTGCATTAGAAGATGCATGATTAGTGAGGAAGTCCACATCATTGATTATCTTGGCCATCCTGTGATTCAGCTAATCCAGGTTCAGATTTTTTTTTCTGTGTGATAGGTTTTAAAAGCAATAGCTCTCTAAAAATATAGAAAGAAGATGAATAGAATTTCAAAAGCACCAGAGCATTTAAGTACTGTTGAAATCAATAAATAGTAGTAGTGAGATCCAAAAATGCACTTAGGTATCAGTAGCACAAGATAGGTATCTGAGACCCAGAGGGTTATTCAAATGTGTTTAGGTACTAAGAGTCAGAAGGTATTTTAAGTTTGCACTTGTCTTGTTGCAGTGAAGACCCAGGAAATGCTAATGCTACTTTGGTAGAAGAGTGCATTGAGGGATGTTCTCATTTCCCATTGTAAGGACTAGGCTGCTTTACAGCTGGGATAAGTGCCTTATGAGGAGAAACAAGAAAAGTACCTATGAAATTTAATATTTTGGCTATTTTTTTTTTGAAGAGTCAAAACATAGCATCTCATTTTAAAATAATTTATGTTTTTATCCAAGGTTCTATACAAAGTCTGGATTAGTGTACAGATCTCAGTGCTGCCTTGCACTCCCTGGCACAGTGATCTAGCAGCTGGAATATGTTCCTGCAGACTAACAAGGCTCAATCAAAAAGGAAAGCCAGAGCTGCTGACTCATGTGGCCATAGAAAAAGTGAATGTAAGCACTCTCCTCTTTTCTTCCTTCTGGTCTTCAAGCAAATGAAAAAACTCAAGCAGTAATTCAGTTGCCTCTAACCAAATAGGCACTTCAAGTTTATGCACTCTCAGCTTATTGTACTTGCCTTAGCCCCTGCTAATTTTCAAAACTTTGCCAGACAAGACATTTTACTCTTATAGAATGCTTTGTCCTATTTTACATTTTTTTGCATACCTAAATATTTCTAAGAGATTTACTTTTTCTGCATATTAGCTTTTCTATTTGTTCAATATAACAATATTTCCCAAATTTTTCTGGGTATTTTGAGGACTGTAGCCTTAATGATTGCAAGGGGATTACATTTTCTGTAACAAGAAAAATATAAATACAATATATACAATTCCTAGTATCACATTTCAAGAGAAGACAGGCTCATTCCAGATAATTGCAGCACTGATAACCTGAGTCCTCAGAACTATAACTACTGAACTGAGTAGCATTTTATCATTTTGTCATGAAAATTTCTGGACCATATCTATGCTTGAGCTCACTATGTCTTGTCATGAATTATAGGCAGATACACAGTTGTTGGACTAGAGACAGTATTTTTTTCAAAGTGCAGTCAAGGTCAAAATTAGCAAATTGAAACAGAAGTGTATTTCTAACAAATATCTCCTTCTGAAATAAATAAAGAATGCCTGGTCTTTCAGTATAAAAGAGTAAACTGGCAAAACTTCAGCCTTTAAAAGGACAGAAAAAATAATGAAAATTGTCCTCCATATTTATAAGAAAGGACTATACAAAATCAAAATATTAACTATTTTAATTTGGAGAGATTAATGCTATGTTAATGCTAAAAACCTGGAAAGAATTAAAGCTTGATGATACTTTAGGTCATTCTGCACTGTTCTTACTTATCCTTCTTTCTCTAAAAATCAACTATTGACTACCATCAAAAATGTACTATGGATTTTTATATTGACTTAATACTGAGAGACTACTTTTATAATATCAAAACATGTATTTTTAGGCTTAAGATTAGATTGAGTCTCAGCTCCAAAAAAGTCTATTTTCCCTAGAACTTTTTGATGGTTTATGTAATATGCCAGTAGTGGTTTATAGAATTGGATGGATCTTAAGATACCAACTCATGGTGTCTCTATTTCACTAAATCACATTGAGGCAGTTAATTTTAATGTTTTTTTTTTTTTGTTAAAAAGTCTGTATTCCTTTGACGTATTTCTTGATTTCCACCTTTTAGAAGGACCTACCCTTCTTTGGTTAAGAAATCAAAAGACATTTCTTAAATGATTTTAAAAAGTAGGTCCTTCTAAAAGATGGAAATCAAGAAATACTTCAAATACAGACTTCTGGACTAGTTTCAGAGAACTGAGGAAAATAAAGAAGTAGTCTTGTGTGTACGTGACACCTGGGGACATGGTTTAGTGGGGGTTTCAGTAGGGCTAAGTTGGCAGTGGGACCCCATGATCTTAAGCTTCTTTCCCAAATGAAATGATTCTATGATTCTATGCTGCAAGTTTCTAACTCTCCTTGAATCAAGGCAGTAAAAGATTAGTTTATGGCTTCTGTATTTTAACAAAACCAAGAGAATAAAATACATTCAGCAAAAATTCTCTGAGCAAACCATGATTAATTTGTTAAAAAAAATTAAATTATGAATACAATATTTTGGTGTTCATAAAACAGGAAAGAAAAATATATTTACTGCCAAAAAAAAATAGTCTCTGTTTTTTCGAATTTACATTTTAAGAGGAATGCAGATCTAAGACATCTTAGTTTAAAGCAGTGCTTTCCATTGCAAAATGTGTGTGTGTGTGTGTGAGTGTTTGTATTTTAAATCAATTCTTGTTTGGTGTCTTCAAATTCTTGGCACTATGATTATAGATATCTATTTTAGGAGTAAATGGTAAAAAAAACATAAGACAACCTAAGTAACAATGCTTATTATGTGAAATGTGTTTAAAGGAACTATATTTATCAGAGAAATATCTACATTTCCTAGCAAACACTCAGTTCTCAAAAATAAATACAGGGTGACCCAGACAAGATCATATAAATATGCAAATCAGAATAACCAATATCACAAATATTTGTTTAAGAACTCTGGAGAAAAATAGAAGAGCCCCATATTTGCTCAGCAAAAGGTTGTCATTCTGCATTATGTATAAATGTAGTCACTTTGAAACAGAATGAAGAACTGATCTAAAATTCAAGCACATTATTGATCTTTCAGTGACAAAACAATCTTTCTCATCACAGCAAAATTTTTATGGAGGTATAGAATATACATCTGATAATTATGGAAAAAAAACACAAAAATCCAGACATGTAATGAGCAAGCTTAAGATTTTCTGATTTTTTTATAAGCCTTCTTATATTATGAGACATAAATTGATGTCAAAACTCAAGTCAGTTCTGTATGAAAAAATGCCATGAACATTTGAAATGTATCTCTTCCTACAGTGTATGGTATATCCATTAAAGCATCTAAGAACAGATTCAGAGTCAGTATACATCAGCTTCCTTCCTACATTATAGGTCTCCAGATCACTGATCTCAACTAAAGTTTTAAGCTAAAGAATAGCTTCCTCTAGCCTTAATTGACTCAAAAGTTTATGGTTATACAGTTACTACTAGGTTGTCTGGATCTTTACTACATACTTCTCATGGATAAACAACAATAATGAGTTTAACTCTCTAAGTATTTTGCTAAAAGTCAGTTGCATATATATATTTATATATATATATATAAAAGAAATGTGATACACTGAGTTTGAATTTTCACTTCGGAGTCAGCGGTTACAGTGCAAGTAAAGAACATAATAAAAACTACTAAAACTTTCTCAAAAGGGGAATGCTGAATGAAAAGAGATTTTGCAGATGATATTTCATTCATGCAGAATATTTTATTTCTGGAACTAGACTTCATAGTATCTTGCTTCAGTAATATTGAGATGTCTCATTATTAAATTCACAGTTGTGGATTCCATTTTTTCTGTCAAGGGGTGGTGAAAAGTAAACAACTGTGGCTTGTGAATACTACACAAACTTCACGGCCTAGTATTGCTTCCTATTTCTTCCCGAATGATATCAATATTTGTGTAAAAGAAATAAAATTAAGCACAAATAGAGTTACAATACTCTATCTCACAGGATAGCCACATGTTTTCCACTGTTTTGCAAAGTATTAGGACCATAAATCATTAAGAAATTTCTTTGTCTATCTACAATAATATTCAGTGTATTTCTGGGCTGTTATATAAATAAGAATTCATTTTCTCCAAACTGCAAGCTTTTTAATTTTAAGTAGTATGTTCATGGTTTGCATTCATAATGCTCATTCAGTCTCAGAATATGTGTTGATTTAGGCTGGGATAGAGTTAGTTTTCTGCCCAGCACATAGTATGAAGCTGTGATTGGGTTTGTGCTGAAACACTGTTGATAAATCAGGGATGTTTCAGTAATTGCTATTCAGCTCTTGCACAGTGTTTTGTCCTTTTCTGCCTCTCACCCCACCCAGTCAGGGGGGTACAAGGGGCTGGGAGGGGACATAGCTGGGACAGCTGACCCCAAGTGACACACGGCAGAGCCCATACTCTGCTTTCATGCTCAACATAAAGGCTGGGGCAAGGCTGGCTGGGGCACGGGCTGCTCAGGGCCGGGCTGGGCTTCAGTCATTTGGTGCAGAGGAGCTGTTTTCATTTGCATTGCTTATCTTTCTTGGGTTTTATTTATCTTCCTTTCTTACTTTCCTTCTCATTAAAAGGTTTTATTTTATTGCAGTTATTAAACTGTCCTTATCTTGACCCATGAGTTTTTCACTTGTACCCTTGCATTTCACTTCCCCTGCCCTGCTGGGCACTGGGAGTAAATGAGCAGCTGTGTGGGTCTTCGTTGTCATAGGGGGTTACACCACGACACATGATGCAGCTGATGCTTTCATCATGTAAATTCTTCTCTCCCCACACTTTCCCCCAAATAAAAACCCTAAACAAGATGAAGGAAATAGAAGGAAATAAGGAAAACGCAAGTGCAGGGGATTTTAATTTTAGTGAGCATTACTCAAACGACATCATTATAAATTCCTGAATAACTTAGGGAAATTTGTGGATAATATTGCAAAAATCTGCTAAGCAATATAGAGAACAATGAATTAACTAATCATTGATACTCTTTTGGATATTGCTCAACATAGAGCACCAGCATTATCATTAAATACACTGTATTTTTTTACAGAATTTTCCATCGCCCTTATTAGGTAGTTGTTACCAGAAGTACTGCATCTTTAGTGAAGCAGCTTTCAAGCAAATAAAAAAACACCCCAAAAACACCGTGCCAGGGTTTTTTTAAAAGAAAATTATAAATTTTCTTATATGAAGCCACTAGGTTTTCCACAAAACAATGAAAATCTCATTATGCAAGTCTTACTGAACTTCTAGGTTTGTTATTTTCAGCTGTTTTTACCCCCCCAAAAAATACAAATATCTCATTTTTTATTCTTTGTGTTTCATATATTCACAGAATGTCCTATTTTTTTGCAAATACTTAATGTGATTACTGATAAAAGGAAGAATTCACCTTTTCTAAAAGAGTTAAACCAAGTCCTGAATACCTGCAGGTAGATTATATGAGTGGTTGCTTATCCTGAGCTTGCCTTTCCCAGTGCCCTAACTGCTGGGCCAGCACAAGTTTCCTGTGCATCCATGGCTGTGAGCCAATAACCTCCCTTGCTTACAATGCATGTCCTTATAACCTAATTTTCCCATAGCTTTTGTTTGATCTCTCTTCTTAATTTGTTTTGGTAGTGCTTCTTACCTATGTTAACCGCAATGACTGTTGAGGAGGAAATTTAGGAAGACTAAGATTCTGATTTAGGCAACAAACTAAAATAGGTGCTGTGAATAACCTCTCTCTGTTACTATTATATCCACAAGCACATGAAAGGAAAGGGAACCTTGAACTATATATAAGATTTTAACTTGACCTCTAACACGGGTACCATTTTGAATACTAGAACACAAGACTACAATGGGAAAAAATAACACCTAGCTTACTCTGTCAATGAAAATAGTCCAGGGGAAACTCAAAATTCCTGATGATAGACAGCACTGTAGTTTAACAGTGCTCTTGAACTAGCAAATTGATGGGATGAACTTTTTCCATTTAGTCTGACAGCAGAACATTAATTATAAATTAAACTTTATTTGTGGCTTGTTGCTTGATAACCCAATGATATGAGAATAGCATTTATGGTTTAACAATAATTAGAAGGTTGAAAACTGTTTTATTCTCTTCAGTGACCATAAAATGGTCAACATTTATTTACAGCTGATTTAAGGAAGAAGTAAATAGGAGCCTATGTATTCTTTTTCTTTTTTTAAATTTAGGTGGAATTGTCTTGGGTTTTTTTTTCTTAATAAAGAAATTAATTTACCCAGAAATATTTTTAGTATAATTTAGCCTTTTTTTGGTTTTATATTAAGGATTTCATTCTAAAGCATTGTTCGTATGAGAGAAGCATTGTTCGTATGAGAGAAAGCAGAGTTACTGTCATATATGGTCTTCTCTGTTTTCAGAGAGCAACAGAACTTTCAAAAGGAGACAAATACATAGATTTAATTAACTGTTTAAACTATACACGGTGTATACTGCTGTTGACATCCTGAGTGCTGTGCTAGAAAATCAGAGTAGTGAGAAATTTAAAATTCATTAATATAATAATCTGAAATAATTTAGTACTATGACTATATTGGCTATAACAAGATCAGGTGGCTTTTGGTTTTGTTCTTTTTTTAACTGCAGATAGAGACCTTCAGAATGGCTTTTGAAAAAAATTTGTTTTATCTTGGTCTGTCCTATTTTCCCAGGCAAAAGAAGAAATTATTTATTGTTTACAAAATAAAACTACTCATTTATTTGTGGCATCTTCATAAACCTGAAAAAGTAACTCAGAAAATCCAGGAAAGGCAATTCTACTTAATATTATATCATTTGGAACTGAAAACATAATTTTGGCATTCAGGTGCCTAAAACAAGACTTTTCATGAATCTCTGTGCTTGTATCAAAAGAGATGTTAGTTCCTAATGAATATTCCACTAAAAGCAGATGGCAAGAAAGACAGAGAAATTACTGCCTTGTGGTATGTTGGCTGTAGGAAGGAGGTCTCATACAAATCTCTGAAATACAAAGTACGAAGGTAAACATCTTTTTCCTCCAGTTTTTCAGTTTTATTCAAATGTATATATAATTATAGTTATCACAAACAAAATTGCCATGGAGAAGAGAAAATAATAAAATTTTAGAAAGGGTGACTGTAAAACTTAAATTGAAGAAATGGTGCTTCTGCAAAGTGGCATTTTCCAGGATACAATTAAGTTTAAAAGGAAAACCAAATAAAACAATGCAGTGAACTCACAAATTTAGTGCAAAAATAGTAGAAACTAAATTTAAATAATGCATAATATTTTCAGTATTCAATATTTTAGGAAGAAAATATATTTTAACAAATCAGTTTTAGTTAAATTGCCTCACAGTAAACAGTCTCTGAGATCCAAAATAAAGAGTTATCTGACTGAACATGGGAGGACAATAAGTAATATGTCACACGCATATCAAGGCCAGCGATGTCTTTTCATGGAGGCAGCAGTTTTTTGCATTTTCGTCAATATCTAATTTCCTCCAGACTAATCAGATTGATTTTTGGGAAGAAATTATTGCAAAAGGTCCATTTTTGTAGGTTCACAGAGGGAAAGGGATATTCATGCAGTTTTGGAAATAAATGGGAATAATTTCAATGAATGTTTTCATCAGTCTTCTTTACACAAAAGGAAAAAAAAATAAAGGGATGCACTAAGAAAATCTTCAAGTGAAACATATCTGCAAGGTTTTATACAGAAAAAGATGTACACCAAGAAGAATGACATTATCTCAAAGACTTGAATAGAAACAAAATTAAGTGTATTAGTACAAAGTGCAGTGCTAAGTAGTCATGGAGAATTCTGAACCATTACAGTCCCAAATATGCAGAATCTATGAATCATGCCTTTGAAAGAGTCTAATGGAACTGACTTTAAAAATTTAAATTATCCATTCAAGAATAATTTTCCTTGCTATTTACTAAGAAAATTCTTAAAAGGGAAGGAAAAAGACTGTTGCTATATGGAAAGTTATAGAGTCGATTAGGGGGTAAAAACAAAACAATAAAACCAAAACCACTCTGAAATGGCAGTATGAATTTGGAACTTGTAGATGAAAATTCATGTTAAGGCAGAAAGTTGTAGAACATAGATGAAAGTTTTAGATTTTCATTTAATTTTTTATTACAAAATACAACCTCTTTTTGTTGCTTTTTGCAAATTTATTACAGTAGTTGTTTTGATAGGAGAGGGATTATTTTTCTCTCATGTTGTGGGGATAGAAGTTTTGAATACTTCTTTTCCCTTGATCATGATTATTTGAACAGTTTTATACCTTTGTGAAATCTGGCCAAAGACAAAAGATGAAACTCTGTTGTGAGGTATGTTTTGTTGGCTTTTGTTTCAGGGAAGGTAGAGTTCTCCTTTTCTTATTTTGCTTACTTTGATTTTTGGTTTGTTTCCCCTTTTGTATATCCAGAGCAACTGTCATTTAAATCCCAAAGAACATTGAAATAGAAAAATATGAGGCACTCAAACTTACTGACGATGTATTAAAAATTATTGCAAGAGGCCGCTACACAAATTCATAGCATTATATCCCACAAAAAGCCCTAGAATCCCCCCAAAAATTAATCAAGGATTTTTCTTTTTGTCCCAGCATGAATTTAGCTGAATGTCTAACTGTGGTGCAGATACACTTTGTTGTGCTTCCAAAATTCACTGGTCACACAGCAGCATTAGATTGTCCAGTCAGCCCACTACTATGGTTAAAGGTTTTTATTGTAAAATCATGAGACAGAAAAGGGATTTATATGGCTTTCCTGGCCTTTGTGGTTCCTGTTACTGTCAAGGAGTAGTCATCTGAATCTAAGAGTGAGGGTGTGCTTACTATTCTTTCTCTGCATTTAACCAATATATACATACACCAAATTACAGAATCATCAGGGTTGTAAGAGACCTTCAAGATCATCATCAACCCAACACCACCATAAAAACTCTTCAACCATATCACCAAGTGCTACATCCTGATACCACTTAAACACTTACAGAGTGGTGACTCTACCAGCTCCCTGGCAACTCATTCCAAGGTCTACCCATGCTTTGTGTGAAATTTTTTTTCTAATATCTAATCTGAATCTCACCTGGTGCAATTTAAGGTCTTTTCATCTTGTTCTGTCACTTGAGACATGTCAAAAGAGACTGCCCCCCACCTGGCTACAGCCTCTTTTCAGGTGGTTGTAGAGAGCAATGAGGTCCTCCCTGAGCCTGCTCTTCTGATTGAGCAACCCCAGCCCCTGTAACCTCTCCTTGTAAGACCTGTGCTCCAGACCCTTCACCAGCATTATTCTCACTTCTCTGGATTTGCTCCAGCTCCACAATGTCCTTTTTTGGAGTGAGTGGCCCAGAACTGGACACAATATTTGAGGTGCGGCCTCACAGTGCTGAGTACACTGACCCAGGCCAGGATGCCACTGGCATTCTTGGCCACCTGAGCACACTGCTGGCTCATATCCAGCATATCCATGTCAAACAGCATCCCACTCCCCTTTCTGCTGAGCAGCTCTCAAACCACCCTTCCTTGAGCCCATAGAGATATATGGCATTGTTGTGACACAAGTGCAAGACCTTTTGAACCTCACACAATTCTCAGCCCAGCCATGCAGCCTGTCCAGATCCCTCTGCAGAGCCTTACTGCCTTCCATTAGAGCAGCTCTCCCACCCAGCTTGGTGTTTGTGAACTTACTGAGGATACACCCCATCCTCACCTAATTGTCAACAATGATTTTGAACAGAACTGGCCCCAGTACTGAGCCATGGGGAACACCACCAAGTGGGTTTTTCTGCATTCACCACCACTCTCTGGATCTGGCCATCCAGCCAGGGTGTTTATCCAGCAGAGTACACCTGTCCAAGCCATGAACAGCCAGTTCATCAGCTCCATCTGTTTCCAAATCTTTCATGTTTTCTGCAGAACTGATTTTTCAAGAAGAAAAATTTGAAGTGGATTGTTTCACACTTGTCTGCAACTCCTTGTAGTGTAGATACAAAGGACACGAAACAAAGAACTCACAGTTTGAAAGGAGTACATGTATAGTGTTTATTCATCTCAAATAGTAGAGAGGGTATTCCCACAAAATTAAATTGTTTAATTATGTTTAATTTTGTTTTGTTTTAAATCTGGGACCCTGTAGAGTTTATTATAAAGAAAACTAAATAACCATATTTTTATTTTGAGTTGATGCAGCTTTTCTTCATTTATAGAAAAAGTGATTTGTTCTAGAATAAGCAAGGATTCATTGGTATGCATATATTTGTGTAAAGCAGCATTTACATGATTTCTATACTTACTAGATCGTTACATCTGTCTCCACAAATAGACAAATTTGCAATTGCCTTGTTATCTTAATTCCTCCTGCTCTCATAAAATATTTTTTTAAAAAATCAGTCTTTTGATTACTTTGTTAAATTTCAGTTTGTAGTAATAATGAAGAGTCAGTAAAAAGTTGCCAGAAAGGGTACTTATTTTTCAATAAAATATCCTTACAACATGAAATATTTCTGCTCTCCAAAGTAGTTCTATATTTTTTTTAGACATCTTTACTTATTTTGTATTGAATTGGTAAAGAAAACTGTAAACTAGTGAATTGATCAATGATTGTGAAGCCCATTGCTGACAAGAATTACTATAGCATTATATATGTGACCTTTCAAAGGTTTTGTTACCTTCCCTTCAATGTTATTTTCTAAATAAATTACATTTTGGACTACAGATGATTTCTCTCACAGCTAATTTTTTATGAACAAAGGTGATTTCTTTGAGCTCTGATGGTAAAGTTATAGAAGAAATATTTGAATTTAATTTATTTGTTCAATATTTCTGAGATATTTTATATACAGAAAGATTATTTTGGCATACACAGCTTTATTCTCATACACTCTTATCTTAATGTAATTATATTGAATGAATTTTTAACAGTAATTATCTTGTGAGAACATTCCTAACACAATATATTTTTTGAAATAATTTTCTAAAATTGAAACAAAAAATACATCCATAATGGTCTAGTTCACAAATTGCTGTGTTAAGAGATTCCATTTAAGTAAATTGCCTAAGTGCATATAATTTTAAATCTAATTGTCATTCATATAACACTGAACTGCTTTGATACCAACTATTTATAAGTTCAACATACCTACTTCACAGCTTTGTTTGCTCTGTTTAGTAATTTGCAGTATGTAAGAGCTGGCAGTATCAAACAGTGATGGAGCACCATGACAGCAAGAGCAGCTCAACATTTTACTATACTGAGTTTCCCAAGAGAAGAGAGACAAGCAGGTAAGCTCATGTAGAAATTAATATTGTAGCCATGACTCACAAGCTGGTTACTGATCTAGGGGAAATGGAGTCCATGACAGTTCTTGTGATTGAAAGACCAGGACTATAGTATTTTTAAGACTGAGTTACCACAAAATATCAACCATAAAATTATAAATGATTTAATATTGCAACTTGAAACAATTTAAGACTGTCTGGTTTATTTTTGGTTTGAAGTTTTAGATCACTTTAGTTACTAAAATACTATTGAGCAGTAACCAGAAGTGTTTATGAATTGTGTCAACTCATCCATATCATGTGAAATTTTTTGTTTCACCTGAAATTAAAATGAAGTAAAAACCATAAAGATTTCCAAGTGTTTAAATAAATTGATATTTTCATATACTTAAAAGGGCAAATTAGAAAAAGTACCTAAGCATTGTATTTGTATTATAAATTGTAAAATCTAATTAGTTTTTCATCTCATCACTATAAAAAATTGTAAAAGTAGATGGATCATCCCAAGGTATCAGGTGACCAATATTCACAGTCCAGAGCAACCTATTGACTGAGTAACACAAGAAAGGATGAAAACTTGAAGTTCAAAGCTAGGTTGGTCTGGGAAACCAATGACCAGGAAGATGAAACTGCTGCAGTCAATGCCATCAAGCATCTGAGAGAAGCCACTGTGAAGTGGGCAGAAATATTTCACCAGAGTAGTTCAAGTTAAAATACCTTATCCCAGGAAGGTTAGGAAGTTTTTTTGTGGTTTATCCAAAAGCCAAGTGTTTTAGACTCCTCAGCTAGTATCAATTATTTGTCCCCCAAAGCATTCACAGCCATATGCTGTATTTGTTAAGTGAGAAGTGGTACAATTATAATATTGCATGTTTGGTGAGTTTCTAGTTTTATTATGTTTTGCGTGGCATATTTGAATATACATTAAACAAAGAATTAAAATCCAGAGACTTTTTCTCCACAAGCACGAATAAAAACACTCCAGTTGCTAAGAGATAGAACTGAGGGCTCTTTGTTTGCATGTTTGTTTGGGGTTTTTTATGCCCTGGTTTAATGAAATGTCTTTTGGCTAAAAGCACCTTTGAATTAAATTCTTCCTTTTGCAGACATATTATGTTTCATTTTCTTCTTTTAATGGACATCATAAAGGAATTTTCCATTTGTGCTGAAAGAAAATCCTTTGCATGTTCCAAAGTAAATAGTATTTCTTTTATAAAAAATTTATCAGAGAAAAAAAAGGCTTTACCTGATTACTCTCCCTTCAGTGTTTTTTTTTTTTTTTATCAGTTAAAACACACTACAAGTAACTGAGACAATCTTTCAAATGGCAGATGACTCTTGAAAGAATACTATGTACAGTCAGTATGGTACACAAAATATGACTGCTCTTGGAACAACATATTATGTGTTTTAGCAAAGTTTTATTTGGAGGAATTTGCAAATACTCTATTGATGGTAAAACTAAAATAATTTTCTGAAACCATACTTTAGTCTACTCCCAGGAAATTATAATATTTCCCAAGAAATGTTACAAGAATGTAAGGGAAAGATAAAAACTCCACTGCAAGCTTATTATTGTCTTTATTCAATGGATTAATTTATTTCTAAAGCCTTGCTATTTAGAAACATTCTGAAAACTAGTATCTGTACTATTTTTAGGGAAAGTACTATGACTTGCTTGAGGTGGACTAACACTTTATGGACCCTTTCACATATACTGTGGCTAATTTCAAGGAAAAGGAACAGTGCAAAAATCTAATTCTATCTCCTTCAACACGTAATAGTGGGGTTTCCTACTCTTCATAGGATGTCACTATGAAAACAGTGATATGTAGATGAATGAGTAGCTGGACTATTTTGTAGAATTTTTCACTGATTTTCTTTGTGCTGTTCATGTCCTTTATATTCAAACTATGTTAACCTTATGGATGATCTGAATAATGTTAAACTCATAGACATTTCAGGTTAGGAAGCTCATATTATAAGCAAATATATTATTGTATTGTATCACATATTTTCAAGGCTAAGACAATGCATGTATAAGGTTTGTTGACACTACCAAAGACATGAGAAAAACAAGGAGCAACAACTATTCTCTTCTGAGTGTTGGTATTACTGATATCCATAGGTCAGTAGTGTCATATGATAAAGATGTTTGATAAAAAAAAAATATTCTAAATTATAATTGGAGCAAACAGATGACAGCTGGTGTAAATAATCAGTTAAAGTCAGTTGCAAACAAAATAATATATATCCCCTGTCTAAATCCAGCTGGTTATGCTGACTGATGCAATGCCAGACTTGTTTTGTTTCAGAGGATACATCTGGAGAGTGTTTGGCATTTTACATGTTTTAACTGAAGTACTAAAAATTAGATAAAAATTAGTACACTGTGTAAGAGTTTAAAAGAACTTGTGAGAACAACTTACGTCCATTACTCATTGGAAATCTGGTAAAAAGCAGACTCAGAAGCAATGTGATTTAAAGATTAGCTACATTCAGTAGCTATGCAGATGAATGTAAAATTCAGACTGACTTTTACTTGGTTTTGTTTTTCTTTTTTGCAGTTAATTTTAGGAGTAATTGCTTAATAATCTTATTAAGTTGTTACTACTAAGGTAATTTACTGCTCCTTTCATATCTTGTGAATAAATGCCATCTTAAAGATTGCTGTGATAGAACTGTTTAAATAGTGATCAGGCCAGTTTTAAAGTTTAAAAATAATCTTTACCAAACTTCTAAGTAGCAATACATCCCATGGTATTTCCATCTTTCTTCTTTCTTCTTCATGCTTGATGCTTTAATGCTATTATTTTCCCTCTCAAAAGAAAGACCTTAAAATTGTATTTTGATGCAGGTTTTCATGTATTTCTTCCAATTTAATAGTCAAAATAAATATATTTGCATTCCTTGCATTTCTCTTGTTCTTGGTTTTTCAACTTTATGCTACTTGGATGCCTCCCTTGTACAACTCCTTTATCTCCTTGGTGGTCAAGCTGCTGATATGCCCCTGCAAAACGCTAATTTATGTGTGTCACAGACCTCTTCTTCTTCTACAAAATGATAATCAATCGCATATGTATAGATGTTATACATAGTTATGTTTTGCTAATTTTTTTCTCTGCATATTTTTTACACATTATCCTCAAATGGGATATTTCTGTGTTAGAAACACCATCACAATCGATACAGCTTAGTTATCTATATTTACCAAATGCTAGATAGTGAAAAGCTAGCATGGAGCCAATATTTGCTGGTTCACTGAGTAAACAGAGATAAATGTGGATCATTTGCTAAAGTTAAAAAGTGTCACTATTTGCTACAGTGACAATTTGGCTTCTGAGAGCAGAGGTGGCTGGATACGGGGGAAGTGTTCTGAAGATGTGTGTATGTGGGATGTGGGGATATGGTTCACTAGTAAACACAGTGGTGTAAGGTGAACAGTTGGGCTCAATGATCCTGGAGAAATTTCCAACCTTAATGATTCTGTGAGTCTATGTAAATATTGTTGCATTTTTTTTTTTTTATGATTTTATAAAACATATATATGCTTGAAGTGCTTTTTCCCATCTTTTATTTTCCCATCATCTTTTGTTTTCATTTGCTCTCTTTTATAAAATGTTTTATCTGAAATATTTATACTTATTTGATGAGGTCCTAGCATTTTGAAAAGACTTAGACTCAGAAAGGGTATTTTTGAAATATATTAAAAATTACTTGTTCAGCTTTCATATGGTTATTTTTAAATCACTATAACCTCCTTAGTATGTAATTCTAAATGATGCATCTGCATTCTCAAACTCATGCACTGCCTAATGCAAATGGATAAATAAATTAGTGATAATTTTCCCATCAATATTACACAGTAGCCAGCCAGAAAAAATCTCTATTGTTAGCTTGCACTTAAGAACACTAGTAATTTGAAAACAAAAAATTAAATATCTGTGTTCCATTTACTTTGATGGCATATTGTACAGGCTAGGAACCCTGGGAAGCTTAATTAATGCCTTGGGTCATGAACTATGACAAACAGTCTCTTACAATATGTAGAACCTATATTACATTGATATTCTTCACTACAATTACATATCTTACACAGCATTGGTTTTAAATCCTATTAAAAACACAATTAATGGACCTCAGTGGGGTACACTGCTATTATCTTTGCTAAATAAAATTTCTGAGTAAAATATTCTCAACAGTTTCCAGATGTTTTGTGTTTACACTCTTGAGTGTATGTGTGTGTGTGTGTGTGTGTATCCATGAATGTTTAAGTAAAAGATAATTATTCCACTGAATTTGAGTGTAAGAATATGGAGTTCCCTTGCAACCTTGATTTCAGTGAGAAAAGAGCTTTTTTCCCCTGACAGGAAACGCTGAGCATTTTGCCAAAATAGGACATAATATGTAACATTGAATAAAGAAGAATGAATGTGGGTATTTGCTGCATAAGTAAAACCTAAAGATTTTTGATCTCTGTAGAGTAAAATTCCAGATTAGACATCAAAGTTGTCTACTTATTATTAGACCAGATCTACTGCACAATTGATCTTTCTACACTTTGTTCTATTTGAGGCAATAGTGCATGGTTCTGCCTCTGCTGTGTTCTCCAGGTTATTTTGCAAGTGTGAAATTATAGCTTCAGCTGTTTTGAACACCTCTTATCCTTATTTTCCATTCCAATGGAATTCAAATCCTCATTCAATCCCTTATTGTGCTCTGCCATATCATATTCAGCATTAGATCAGGGAATGATTTGAAAATTAACTGAGGAAAGAAAGCAAAAAATGTTAATTTTTCAGGCTGATCAGTTAACTGTTGACTATGTTGATCAGCCATACATACACATCTGCTTTTGGATCAACAAAATTAAAGAAAGATAAAGAAACTTTGAAAACTGCCATTTTTTTTTTTTAAATTAAAGGAATACATGCTCAGATTTTTTGTTACGTTTCAAATTTTCACACTGTTTTCAAATTTTGGAAAATTATTTGAGATCAGAAAAATAAGAAACATATTTTCACAGTTAAGTGACTGTCATTTATTATATGATTTATAATGGGATTCTTTTTTCACCTCTAATTGATTGTGATAAATAAATAAATAAATAAAATTAAAATAAATAAATAACACTATATCTAAATAAGCTGTCATCAAATCTTTATTGCAATTTATATCTAAAATCAATCACTGTCATAAATGTCAGAAGGATCAGAAGTATTATAAGTAATAAAAATAATATGAGAAAAAAGTCCTGAATATTTGAAAAGTAAATAACTTTCACAATAAAATGTCACTCTGTTATATTAATTTCTAACACTCAGGAGACAGTGTTAAAAGCCTTCCTGAAGTCCAGGTAGAAAATATCCACTGCTTTTTTCCTTGTCTACCAAGCTAATAATTCAGTCACTGAAGTTTATCAGGTTGGTCAAGCAAGCTTTCAACTTCATGAGTGCACGTCAACTACTCATCACCTTCTTGTCTTTCATGTGCCTGGAAATGGTTTCCAGAATTAGCTGCTCCATCACCTTCCCAGGTATTGACTGAGCTGTGGCTGACAGAACTATGGTTTCCTTGGTCCTCTTTCTTGCCCTTCTTGAAGCCAGGAGTATATTTTGCTTTTCTTTAGTCCTCAGGCACACCTCAGTAGCCATGGCCAGTCTGGGGTTATGGAGTCTGGCCCTGCAATAACATCACCTGCTTCCCTTGGTGCTCGTGGCTGCATCTCATCAAGACCCACAGACTTATGTAAAACTACTCAGCTTGAGTGTTTCCTGACTTAATCCTCTTCTACCAAGGCTATGTCTCCCAAGTGTTACTGGTAAAGTTACAGGTAAAGAGGCAAAGAGGTAATTCAATACCTGATCCTTCTCTTTGTCCTGTGTTGCTAAGGCTCCTACCCTGTTCAGCAGCAGGCTCACCTTTTCCTAGTCTCTCTTTTGCTAGTTATGTGCTTCTAGAACCTCTTATTTTTGCCCTTCTTGCTGTCCCACTTGGATGGTTTTGGTATTGGCTGCAAACTTACAATTCATCAGAAAAAAAACACCAGACTGTGAGATTATAGAAAAGCTTTTATACTTTTCAGTGTTTCCCTAAGGAGTATCTTGAAACTAACAAAAAAAAAAAATTAACTTACGCCACAGTGAAACAACATTTCATTTCAGAGCTCATTTATTTTTCAGCTTAAAGAGCAGGTAAGAGAGCTGAGTTCACTAATGTGTGATATACCCCCACTGATGAGTTTAGGTTTCAGTTAATAGAGGAAAATATTGTCACAGTATCTAAGTAATCTGTGAATGGCTGAAGTAATTATGTAATACTTTTTACTTGTTCTAGTGCAAGAATTTTATGTCACTATTTCCAAATTTCTTCATACCAAAACTACAAGAGATCAGTTTTTAAAAGTCTAAGCTAAAGTTATTTTCTTTCTGTCTCTGGGAAATGGTATAACATTTCTTTTCTTGCTTTTGGGAAAGTCCACCATGATGTCTCAGAGATGACAGGGAGTAGTCTAGTATAAGTTGTTTTGTTCCCTTGGTCCCCCTTACTATCTACTCCCATGGACCTGTGCATACCCAGTTTGCTGCATTATCCTTGAATTATCTCAATTATCACTTCCTATCTCATGAATAGTACTGTAATCCTTTAGACTCTGCCACTAGGCAATGTGAACCTGGAACATTTCAGAAGCAAAATTTCCACTAAAGGCAGTACTGACTGCCTCACCTTTTTCTGAGTCCAGTGCTAAGAATATTTTTGCTGTTTTTTGCATGAGAATAGAATTGACAGTGGCTTAAGCTTTGCTGCAGCTGTGAATGTAGAAGCCATGTTTTAGCTTTCTGCATCCCTTCATTTCCAAGTTCAGCAGAGGTCTGCCTTTATTACATCCTTGAATGTCTGAGTAATGTTTCTGTGTTCTTCCTGTGGTCATTGAATGTTTTCTGTTAATGATTGAACATTTGCTGTTCAATCATTAATTAACATTGGCAGATCTTTTCTTCTTTGAATTCCATTTCCTTGTTTTATTCCTAGCTCCTACCATTCTTCACTTACTGGTCCAATTTTACAACCTTACACGTATATATAGTATTGTTCCCTATTTCAAATCAAATGAATAGTCCTCTAAAACATGAAGAATCTACCTTACAGAAGAAAAGACTTGTCTATTACAAAGACAGGAGAGGACCTGAAATTTTGGATGAGAAAATGCTGCTTGCATCATCTTTCCTTTCCTCATTGCAGTGAAAATACAGTAACAATATATTTAGGAAGTCTATTTTTCCAGGGTAGAAACCAAAGCTTTGCCATGACAGAAAGAATGCAGTGATGCTTAGAAAAGTGAAATCATGGTGGTTTTCTTCTTGAAAATACATAATGTTAAGTATATCATAATAATTAATTTTTTCAAAGCCAGAAATTTTGAAAATATGTACAAAAGACCTTGCATTCCTTAGAAGCAATTAAATTATGTTGGGAGGCATTTAAGGTGATTCTTTCTAAGACAGTGTAGATATATTTAGAGATTCTGAAGCACCCAAGTGAAAGACCTACTTTTTGAAATACTGTTGTAACAGCTGCATATGTTAGCACAAATAAAGTATAACCTTGCAATGAAATATGTGCGACCATAGTTTTAATGGTCAGTTTCTTTTCATATTTGGAATGGAGTTCTGAATGCATCCACATACTCATTTCAAAGCAAAGACAATTGCCACAAACTCCAGACACATATTTACCTTCAAGGTGATGTGTTTTAAAATAATAATTATTTATATAACTAATATGCAGATATTAATTCTTGTGTATCAGTTTGCAAGTGTAATCAGCCATTTCAACACAACAGCTCAGCTCTAGTTATAAGTATTTTTTTTCCTCCTGTGGGCATTGATCTTATGCTCATGTCCATGTTGAAAAACTGAAGAAACTATAATCTTAGAAAAAAGAATGCCTAATGAAACTCTTGTTTCAAAAGCAATCTTGGAATAAGAGATATATTTTGACAGTACAATCATAAATTTCAGGTCACACTTCAGTCTACCTTAATGACTCATATGATTGAATATATTTTTTTACCTAAGAATGTGAGACTCTAAATCTACTTTTTATCAGTTAAAGATTCTTTAAGACAAAATTTTCTGTTTAGTCAACTTTGAAAAACATCTGCCTTAATTAAAGTTTTCCTTTCCCCTCTTGATACTCCTTTTCCCCTCTGCATGAAAACAAGCATAATAGATTAAGGCAATATCTGCTGTTTCAAGGATTTATTCCTATAAGGAATGGGAAATTAGAAGCTTTAGTGTAAAAAGAAAAGGGAAATTAATTTTTTTCCCTCAGAGATCTCTGATATGCAATTACAATATATATGGGAATGGCACAAATATTTTACAGGACAGCAGAAATCTGAGACAACCTCTAAGGAGCTGCTCTTCAGTTTGTCCTTCAAAGACTTTTGGCTAGAACTTCATTTTTCAATAGCTTTAATTTCCTAAAATGAGGGAATATTTTAATGTCACCGCAATTAGCTATTCACACCAGTAACAATGGAATATTGTTACAAAATTACCATGTGTAAAAATAAAGTGTAACAATGTGTGCAATGAAGTGTTCTGAGCATTTACCCCATTTCTATCATCTCAGCTGCGTAAAAAATATATATTTCCTAGGTGATAAAAAGAAATCTACTGAATATAATTTCTATTTCAATTTCTTTGATTACTATATATTTGGACAGATGTTTACAACAATTTTTAAAATGGCCATAAGGTTTTTTTTCTTTAGCTGCTGATTCTGGTCTTTTTTATTTATAATGCATGTATCTGTGTATGTATGTATGTGTGCTTGAATATGTAAAAAATGTAACATCTCTGCCTTTAATTTAATTAAAAAAAAATGTTCAGCTGGTCAAACTAGTCACACACAAAGTAAATTAAACTCCATGAACATAGAAATAGCTACAAATAATTACCTGAAACTTTAGAAGCCAGATTTTAAAGGCTTATATCTTTTTAAGGACTTTTTAAAGTCCTTAAATCTCAAAATTCCAGACGTTTACAATGTTCAAAAAAATAAGGCAGAGCTTAAGAAGATTAAATTCATCAGTTCAGGAAGGCCATATCTATGTGTAAAAATGTAACATTTGTAATATAAGGCAAATATAGAAGAAGTACATCTTTAAAAATAATCATTATATATTATACAAAATTAAAGGATAATTAAGTAAAGGGTAACTTTACATATTCTAATAGTTAAATAGTCTATGTTTTCCCTAACATGTTCTTCCTTAATTTCTGTTATGCTGAATAGTACGTAAAATTTTGGGGGTTTATGTGTTTTTTTAGAAACAAAAAAGTACATATAATGTAAATTTTTATTTCTGAGAGACTGAAAACACTATTGCTATTTTTCAAAAGAAAATAAAAGAACACATAAAAGATTATGTTGAAAAAGGAACTTTTTCTGGAACTGGAAATTCTATTTAAGAAGGATGATCTGGAACAACATTCAGGGTAATACTCTTTTAAGAAAGTATTCTCAAAAATCATGGTATTCTTTAACACAGCTCATTGGTGAAATTCTCTAGTGTAGATGACAGTTAACACAGATCATAACAATGGGAAAGAATTCCAGTCATTTTACTAATTTTGATGGTGACTTTAAATAAAAGCTTTAGGAATGAAAAAAAGGTCCTTCACTCAGTAAAATTTTTGTACTACCAAGAATGTAATAATTACATAGTTACATCTTCAGAGGCCTTTATTATAATATTTTTTTTTCATTTGGTCTACTTCCGGTGCAAGCTGGGTTGCCCAGTTGAGTGAAACCAAGTCATAAATCATCTGCTTACTGCCACATTTTCCCAGAAGTTAACCTGAAAGCAGTTAGCAGAGTCTTGACTCTCCTAAAAGCTTCTGAACAAAAACGTGTTTCCTTGTAAACCAAGAAATGACAAAGTTTTAAATCTGAAAGATTTCTACCAAAAAATGTAATGTTTCTCATTCCTGAAGACCCAATTTAAACGAGATAGCATGCAGAACAAAACAAAACAGAACAAAACATAACCTGTTTAGTAACAAGACTAAACTAAATTACTACTTTTGGTAATATCATTTAATCTATACTAGTTTTCATACTTCTTTTCATCAGAAGCCATTTTATTCCTCATTTGTTATGGTAAGAACTTCCACTGACATAAAGAAAGCTTTGTTGAAGGTGGAGCACAGGATTTGAACTCAAGTGTTTGAACGCATGTTTTAAAATATACATAGGCATGATCTGCTTTTTTTTATGACCGGCCATATATAGGATGCATAGACATTGACTCCTAAAAAGATATCTCTGTTGAATTTGTTTCACCTTCAAACAGTGCTGACTTGTTAATGATTAGCTATTTTATTGCACGTTATCCTAATCTTTCCATACCTTTATTGATAATAAGTTGGAAAAAACATGATAATTATTTTAAATCTTCACTCTCATCACTTACTGATAAATATATTGGTTTAAGATAAGAATGTGTCCTTTCATTTCTTATGCACAGGGAGTACAAGAGATAGTAAATATGTTAATGTTGCATGTAAACATATGTAGATTTATTTCAATGTTGATTAAGAAATTATTCTAGTATTTACTAAGTAGCTTAATGCAATCAATTATTGAAAATACGAGAGAATAAATGGAGGAGGGCATTTTTCCAATCTCATTATGATGAACACTTGGTGATTAAGAATAATTTTTGTTCCTTAGATATTTCTTTCCTTCCCCTGCCCCTTAGGATTCCTTTCATTGAGTTCAGCTCAATTTAGGGCTGTAAAGTATCTTTGTATCCAGTCTATCCTGTTAGGTATATAAACTTCTTTGCATATGGGTACGTTAATTACGTGTTTGTTTGTAGACTATACTTGTATTACACAAGGTTATTAAAAATGATTTAAAATTTTAAAACACACTTTCAGAATGCATTCTACTCACAAATAAAAATTAATTCAGATGCTGAGCATGCTTTAATCCACACCGTCAGTCAGGATTATAGGGGCCAATAGACCAACTATGTCCTGAGGGTGTGAACTGGGACAGATCAATCAATTTACAGAGCTTTGGCAAAGGTTGAACAGCTGGTGCTGAAAATCTTTGTTGGAGAAATGACCAACCTATGAGAGATTACAGATTTAAGCCAAGACTGATGGTTAAACCTTGCAAATTAAATCCTCTTCAAATGTGTTCTGACTGATTATAAACCTAATTTAAAGGCATCACTCCACAGTACTTTCTTAGAATAAGATACTCGTTAAACTTCTGGTGTTAAAAAAATTCTCTCTGAGGCCTGTTGCTAGTAGCAAATACATTAGTGTTTTCATTCGCAGATTATTTTTAAAAGGTCTCTGATGGCCAATTTCTTTTTCTTTAAGCATTTACTAGGGTGAACTTACATTATCAATAATTAATTTCATATAACACAACAGTGGGTAAAATGTTTTTCACCCTTTGAGCATACAGCAGAGGGTCTCTACTAGCAACTTTCTAAAGGGTTCATGAGAAAGCTTTGATTATGTAATAAAGAAAGTTCTTCTAAAGAAGGGGATGTGACTGTCAGTTAAGTTGAGCTTGGTTTAGTTGCTCTGCTGGCAGCTAAAAGCCATGCACCTGCTCATGCGCTTCCCCTCCCATCTGCCCCAGTGGGATGCAGATGATAATAAGGAAAGAAAAGAAAATTAATCTTGTCAATTGAGATAAGAATAGTGTAATAACTGAAACGAAATTAAAATAATGACAATAACAGTAACAATAACAATAGCTATTATAATGTTAATAATAGTAATGACATTGTTAATGATAGTAATAGTGGTACTAATAATAAATTTGCTACAACTACTAATGATAATAACTGTAATAATTGTAATAAAAAGGAAAGGAAGAAAGGGAGTTGAAATCTAAGAGAAAAAAATGATATACTTTAGAATTGATCACCACTCATTGGCCAATTGCTAGTCTGTCCCCAAGCAGTGATTGGTCCACTTCCGAGTAATTGTATATTGGGGATGGCATTCTATGTTATGGAATATCTCTTTGGTCAGTTCAGATTATTTGTCCTGGCCATGCTACCTTAAAGTTTTTTGTGCACCTCCTCACTGGCAGAACATGAGACACTGAAAGCCCTCAATTTAGAGTAAGCTCTATTTAGTAACAGCTAAACCAGCAGTGTGTTATAAACATTATTCTCACACTAAATCCAAAACACAGCCTTGTACCACTACTACGAAGAAAATAGATTTTGTCCCAGTTGAAACCAGTACAATGGGACAAGAAAATTTCACTGAAGAAGAGAAATTAGGATATCTGAAACAATGCAGTAACACACAAAACTGTGCATTTTTTAATGGAATAAGAAAAGGAGTAAATTGACTAAAAAAGTAGAGATAGGAATAAAAATAGAAAAAGAGAGAGATCAGAAGAGGAAGATAAATGGGCTGTATGATGAACCAAAAAAAACCTGGGAATTAAATCCTTCAAAAATATGCAGGATTTTAAGCAAAATAAAGAAGAGTCCTTTATCTTTCTGGACCAGGAGCCTTGGGAGTTATGCAAGTACATAAAAGAAAAGACAGGCTCTGATAGTCAGAGTGTGTTGTGTGTGGTTCTGTTTGTAAGATATATTTGTAAGATATATCCCATAAATTGCATCAATAATAAAGTATTGCATCATCTCCTTGATGCAAGCAAGAATTTCCCTTTATAAGCTTGTTTATACATAGTTGGGCTGGGTGGGAATAGTCAAAAGGGAGTTGAGGGCATTAAAAAAGAAACTTAAAAGATGGAAGATTAGAAACGAGTGTCATTAGTAGCAATCTGGAATGCTGAATTACAAAATCTTGGGTCTTGTAAAGCAGGGTTGATGGCAGAAAGACTTCCTTCTGTGCAAAAATTAAAAAAGAAATTCAAAAATATGTTCCACATCATATTTCAAATTTATTATTTCAATTTTTCTCAAATTGAAACTCTATCAACTGAATAAAAAGATAAAGACATCTAAGCTATAGTTAAGCCTACAGAAGATTGTGGAAGCTAGGATATGCAACCTGAATTTTAAATTCCATCTTGTTAATTGAAAGTGTAAGAAAGGTGTTAAGAGAACAGGCTTTAAAGCCTTAAGATGTTAAATAAAGTGATGTATTTTTGTTAAAAAAAAACATAGCAGGAAAAAAACACAACCTAAGAGGTGGCAGGGCAGGGAATAAAAGAAATAAACTGATTTTGTGTGTAAGGGATATGGCATCTTTGCAACAGACTAAAGAGTCTGCTGTCTTTCAATGTGTTTGCATGTAGATTCAACTCTGACCTAATGCTTAATGGAAATAAATTTAAGGTATTTAGATAGATATTTTTTGTTCATTACTTCAGTTTTTATAGCCTACATCAATGTATTGCAGCCTTTCATCACCTGTTCCTTTATGGAACAAGTGGTTTCTCAGGCTGCTTCAGAACTTGAAGACCTGGAAAGATTTTTTTGCTGTAGTTCTTGAAGTTATTCTCACTAAATAGGATTAACCCAGTTCCTGTATCACAGAACCAGTTCTCACTTCCAAATTGCTTTCTGCAATAGTTAGTTTCTAATTTGAACAAAAATAGCTTGAGAGTTACCTGAAGAGGAAAGAGAGCTGTATTACTTTTGAGCATTAAAAAAACTTTATTAAGAAACAGTTTTGTTCTTATTTCTCAAAAAAATACTAGCTATCAATTTTACACTTACTTCTCCTCTAAGTTCCCCAACGTTATATCAAAACCCCCCAAAAAAGGAACATCCTATCTGAGTTCCCACAACAAAAAATGTCCCTTATGAATGAACTGCCAAAACCAATGGATGTAACCTGAGATTATCCTCAATCCAATATACTGCATTCAATAAAAAAAATGGAGTTTATAGAAATAAGGTGGGTGAAACAAGAGTTAAGTCCTTGAAAAATTGTTACAGAGGAAAGGTTTATCCCTTTTCTTTCAAAATGTGTGTACTAAGTACTTGTTATCTCTTCTTTGTGTGATTTCAAGAATGAAAAAAAAAAATTATATTAGCTGTAATTTTTGTTCTTTTTTATGCAAAGTTTTCTCTCCTACCCTAAACAGGAAAAGAGTTCAAACTTTAAGTGCTGATGTTCAGAACTCCCAAAGACCAATTTGTATGAGTGTTACACAGCGATGAAGGTTACTGTGGAGATAAAATTATGTTTACATATATGCCTAAGACTGTTCTTCAATGAGGTAGATAAACTGCAGGACCAAACACAGCGTTTAAGTACAATTCTTAGCAATGTGCAAGGAAGAGGAATCTGCTGTCTATGAAGCATTATGAGAAATCTGTGGCTACTGATGAGTTTTCAAAAATAAGACTAACTTCTGCTCAACAAAGACACAGAAATTCAGTTTCACAAATCAAATCAGGGTCTACTGTAAAAATGCCAACAAAGACATAAGTTTGCAAGTCTGAGTTTGGGCCAAATAACAGAATTAATAAAAAGAAAGATTAAAAATGTAGCTTTCAACAAAGCTGTTTAACAAAAGAGCTCTCTTTAAAAAAATTAATACCTCAGTCATAAAATTTTCATAAATTCTCAAAATTGAAAACCTTATGCCTAGAAGATTGAACACCCTTATGCTTAGATAAAATTTAAGAAGGATTACAGTTCTTAGAAAATAAGCCAATAACATGCTGTAGAATTAACATTTTAAATGTCTTTTAAAATAAACCATATGCTGTACTTCAACTGGCAAAATTAGAGATGTTTAGATTTTAGGTATCCTCAAACCTGCAACTTCCTCTGACCTCATGGGTTTGTTAAAAGCATCTTAAAATTCATAATGTTGCTCTCTAGTGCTACAAAGATAAAGCTAGACAGAAAAAGAACCCCAACCCTTAGTTATTTCCCTTATTTTATTAAAAATTATAAAACAAAATATGATATCTGAATGAAACCACTCTGAAGGCATACATAAATGAGAAGCAAAATAAATATTTTCTTTGGAAAAAATATATATGCTCTTCTAGTTTTCACCAATGCAATGTTTAATTTTCTATGGGGCTGCTTCATGAATTTGTTTTAGAGAAAGGAATTGCTTTTTTTTTTAGACTGTGCAATGAAAGGCTGGTTTCACCATTTTTTTCCATACACATAGCTAACAATATGAAGACCTACATGAAACATATATGCATACACATTATGGACACACTCAAATGTTGCATGGGCCATACAATTTGAATTATCAATTTAGAGGAGATGCAGAAGAATGATTTGCTGTACCTAAAAGAGAATGTACACTTCAACTTTAACAAGGACACTCCTTTGAGAGCCAACCATTTTTGTTGGTAAGAGCCACAGATGAATAGAGCCATGTCTTTTACTGTTGGCAATATCTGGCAATACCCTTAACTCAATTATTTCAACTGTTCCTACATTCCAAACATTACTTTTAGCAATCTTCTGTGATTCAATATTATATGTCTTAAAAATGTTGTCAAACCTAGGTTTGGGAGTCTAATTAAAATGCAGAGATAGGCTTCCAATGACATTTTCTGTGGGTATAATAGAATGGATATATTTACTTTCTCTGAATCGCTTTCATGTCATATACTGCCTTACTAACCATTCTTCATGCAAGCTCTTTACAAATAATTTATAAATTGAATTGACAAGTTTTGTTGTGACCTATCTGTAATGTTAAATTACTTTTCTGTCCTTTTGTTGTTAATAAAACTATTAAAAGATAACAGCAAAAAATACTCAGAGTAGTACATAAAATTTGTATCTGTAGATCTCTCTTTGTATGTAGGTTAAGAAAGCACTAATTATGGTGTACCTCAATATCTCCTTTTTAAAGCGGAAAGTATTTAATGTTCATCCTTCACATTCCCTCACCATCTTATTATTTCTGCTCTGTGGGGTTTTCTATTATGTTAAATTGTGTTGATGTAATGAGACACAGTCATACTGTGCTCATGATTCTATCAGTAGGGCACAGAATCCCTCTTGGTAGCAAGAGTCAAATCATATCATTACTGAAGTGCCTTATTTAGTTTCCTGTGCTTTGTTATTCTAAATGTGATTCACATACATAAATACCTTTTACATATTAGGACCATAGGATTAACTTGAGTGTTAAAATATAGTAATCGGTTCAAGTTACCTGGAAATGACTTTTATTAATTCTTATCAAATCCTGTTTTTACAAATTCTAGTTATTCTCTAGTTATTCTCTCTTTATATACACTCTGTGACAATCACAATCTGAGGTTCACTGATATGGTAGTAAAATAGCAAACAGAGATGAGAATCATGCCCTGGATTTTTAAAGAAACTTTTTTGATTCAAACTTTGTTCATAATATTTTGACAAAGTCATAATTTATTTATTTATATTTTCCAGTACTTTGGCCCACTTATTTAAATAATCTTTTTGCACAGCCATCAGAATTATATTTTTTCATACAAAATGAAACTGGTATTACCTAATTTCCTAACAAACTTTTCAAATCTGAAATATTTTTAATGTTTAATATAACCATGGGCTCTTGGTTCACAAATTCCACTTCCAGTGGTTTCCTAGGATACAAACAAAATCGCAAATGGAAAGCAGCACAGAAAAACAAGGTAGAAAGCCTGCAGCACTTTCAGTTTTTTAAATCTTTTCAAATGCTTTGCATTCTCACAAACATATCAGTGCTAAACCTCAAACAAAACAGCTGGTGATGGGCTTAAACTACAAGTCATATCTGTGTCATTTGTAAAAGTAGACAAAATTCTCCTGAGAATCCTGAAAAGAACAACTGAAACAAGAAATACATCTTTTGCACACAGTGCATCATGACTGCGGAAGAATGAAGCGGGAACAATTAATTTCAGGGAACTGCTTTAATAACAAATTAAATAAAAGGGGAGATATTAACTGACTCCAGCGGCTAAAGTGGAAACCAACATGTAAAAGGCACTTACAGAATGCATTATGAATGCTTGATGAGGGATATTTTCAAATAAAATAGATGTTCTGTCAAAAGAAATTTTAGCTTTATTCTCTTACCCTTCGTATATCCCAGTGCACACATGCACAAAAAATTTCTATAACAGCTACATTATTTTTAAAGAAGGAGTGGAATTTCAAAACATTTCTTAAGAAGTCAAAATCAATAACAGAGTTATAATGTTGGAGTTCAATGATCAAGAAAAAAAGAATGAGAGCATGACATGTAAACCTGGTGATACTCATGCTGGAATATTTTATTCAGTTCTGTGATTATCTTTTTAGGAGGAGACAGACAGCTGGAAGACAGAAAAATCCTTGCCAAAACTAAAAAAATGTAAGAGCTAGAAAAAGCATTTGCACAGGAAGAAATGAAATTTAGTAAGTCTTTGTAGCTAATCCTAAGAAACCAAGTGAAGAATAAAAGGTGAGGTGACACAATTACAGAATAATAGTCGTCGTGTAGAGATATTGCACACTTAAACAGGAAGATTTAGCACCCCCAGAAAAATAAAACTGAAGTTTGACAAATTAAAGTAAGAAATAAGGAAAAAAATCCTGTAAACAGAAAGCATGATTAATGATTGGAACAGGATTATAAAGAAAATGATGACTTGTAGTCTCACTGAGATCAAGATTTGTGTATTTCACTCCAGTTAATGATTATCTTTGTGTTTGACTGTAACATAAGTGGAATTGAGGAATAGCGACATTTCATTTCAACAAATAAGCTCTTTGTTCTTCCAGGATTGGATGCTATGAATCCCTGAGTTCACAGGACAATTGAGTTGGAAGGGAGCCACATGGATCACCCTGTCCAGCTCCTGGGCCACCACTACCAGGAGTTACATCATGTGTGTGAGAGTACTGTGTGTGTCCAAAATCCTATGGAACCAGATTGTGTGACCACTTCCCTGGGGAGCCTGTTCCAGTGTGTCATCTGACTTACTGGTGTAAGCTGTACTAACACCCATGTTGCAACATTAATAATTTTGATGGCAATTCAGTGTAAGAAACTTGAACCATTCTTGTTAGACATATTTAAAATTGCTCTCAGAGTTTCAGTTTTATTTCACAGATACTTGTTATCAGGTTACTGGAGCTTTCATAATACAGGAAATAGCTTTGATAAACGGTAAGGACAGCATTACAAAAATGGGATCTGCAAGTGACATGCTGGCATAGGGAAGTTAATGGATATTGTAATGTCAAATTATTTAGGCCAGTGTTTCACCAATCTTTTGGATGAGTAGACAGAACTAAATTGAAAAACATCTGTGTGAGAGATGGGAATCAAAACTTGCTTAAGAAAGGCTAAAACTTAAATGAGAACAGCATACAAAACAACAGAAATTGTAATAGTGGATTTTTGTTTTTTGTCACAGTGCATGAAAGATCATAAAAATCATAGAATGGTTCTGGTCAGAAGGGACCTTTAAAGATTATCTAGGAATAATCCCCTGTCACAAGCAAGGACATGCACTAGATCAGGTGGCTGATATACCTATCCAACCTGACCTTGAATATTTCCAGGAATGGGCTCAATCACTTCTCTGGGCCACATGTTCCAGTGTCGCACCACTTACAACATAAAAATATTCTTCTTGTATATTTTTTAGTTTAAACTGTTTCCCTTGTCTTATTACTACACACCCAGGTAAAAAGTCTCTCTCAATCTTTTAATAAGCCCTCTTACTCAATCAGCTTCTTAAAGGGGTTTAGGTTTTTTTTATACTCTGAGACAAGTGCATAGGAGAAATGAACAATATTCTCAGGAGGTTAAACATATTTTACTGGAAAATTTATAAAATAATGGTACTTGGCAAATTTTAAAGCAATTTAGATAAAGCATTTCACAAGGCATTGACTCAGCAAACTCTCACCCATTGAACTTTAAGTTACCCAGATTTAGAGAAGTGGAAATTTGAAGAAAAAGAGCCAGAGAGAAAGAAAGAGGCGCAGGGGCTGGAACGGGAAGAAGGGGCGGGGCAGGGGGGGGGGGTACAGAGAAAGATTTATATTCATTTCTTGAATTCCAGCATGTTCTCAGCTACTATAAAATCCAAAACAGGGGGCCATGAGCAGGTGTGTCCTTGTGCAACTGCTTTTATCTGTTTTGGTGTCCCAGGTCCTCCCCTGCAGGTGGGGCTTCAGGTGTGCCAGTGGCGGAAAGCCATTCTGGGCTGCACTAGAGGCTCCAGTGGGTGTTGAACAGTGCACATCCCACTTTTCACAGAATTTGTGAAAATTTTGCTCCCCCCTTCACACACTCCAGTTGTTTGGAACCAGTAATTTTCTCCAGTTTCTCATCCCCCCTTTAAGTATTAGAAGTCTTCAATAAGGTTTTCCCAAGGCTTTTCTTCAGGCAGAACAACCCCAAATCCCTCAACATTTTTTCACAGGTAAAGTGTTCCAGCCTTCTGATAGTTTTTAAAGACCTCCTTTGGACCTGTTGTAACATCTGACTTTCTTATGCTGAGATCACCAAAGCTGCATGCAATAGTCCAGATGAGGTCTCACAAAAGTGAAATAAAAGGCCAGGTTCACCTCCCTTGGCCTGCTAACCACACTGCCTTTGATTCAGCCCAGGATATAACTGGCTTTATGGGCCACAAGCTCACATTACTGGTTCATGTCCAATATTTCATCTACCAATATCCCAAAGCCCTTCTCCACAGGGCTGCTCTCAGTGCATTCATTACTCAGTGTTTATGGATACTGGTGATTGCCTTGACCCAGGTGCAGGACACTGCACTTGCCCTTGTTCATTTTAACAAGACTCATACTGGCTCATCTCTCTAGCTTGTCAAGATTCCTCTGGACGGCATCCCTTTCATCAAGAGCATTAAATGCACTACTCATCTTTCTGCTAATAAAGAGCAAGGATTCTGAACATTCTTCAGTCTGAATAAGAAGAGTTGGCTAAACATAGGGAAAAAATAACTTTATTTTCCCCCAAATAATGGGGGGGGGGGGGGGCGGGGGGAAGGTTTCTCTCAAATAATTAACAGGAAACAACAAATTTTTGTAAACAAAACAAGACTGCAGGTCCATCTTTAGGATAACTAAATGAAAATCAAAAGTAGACTGGTTGTACCACAGTGGAAAGCTGTCAGGTCACAAAAATATACCATTGAAATTATGGTGACAACATAAGTGGCAATACAAATCAAGCTTCCAGGCCATTTAACTTGATCCTTTCCTATCTGGGTCCAGTCTGCAGTAATTTTTCAGTTGAAATTCCAGATGTTACCAAAAGGCAGAGATGTTATGCACTTAAAAACCAATTCAAATTATAAATGATACTGAGATGGTAGCACAACCATGATCAGAAAGGAGTCTCAAATCTTGGCTATATTAGTGTAATTCAATAATACAATGTTTTTAAAGTGAAAATCAGTTGATAGGGTTTTTTTCAATGTCTCTCATTTGCCCGAGTCTCCTTGGATTAAAGAGATTCACAAAAGCAATCTGTATGTAGGACATCAAATTTTATCCAACTATCCAAACTGAAAATCCCTTACATGTTTGAAATCTGTGATAGCAGAACATAAATGTGTATGTATTAAAGTCACTCACTAAGTTGTCTTCTATATAAATGTTTCTAGATATTTTCTAATATTGAGCTGATCAGTTAATTTCACTATCTCTAATACAGAGTTACAATTTAGAATATACAAAAGTTGTTGAATACAGTACTATTGACTTATATTTTTTATTCTTCAAATTATACTTTAACATTACATAGTGACAAGCAAAAAAAAAAAAGAAAAAGTTTTCCATTTGTATTAATTTGTGCTTTTTCCTTAATGTTGGAAGCAAAATTATGATGTCTATATATGAAATTATATTGCTGAGATGCACATTTGCCCAAAATAGCTGCTCTAGAGAGAGGGAAAAAAAATCACACAATACTGCAGGTAGTTTGAACATGAGAGTTTTGCTCCTGTCTCATGAGAATAATATAAAACAGATATTATATCTATTAATTAATAAATTGGAAAAACTTTCATGGTAAATATGTACTTTTAAATTCTATAGCTCATAGGATAATCAGAGTATATGCATATCTATTTATTTAAATTAACTGGCTCCACTATTGAAAGTGCTGTTTAAGTTTATTAAACTACTTGTGCAGCAATATGAATGTAGTGATTTAGATTATTTTTCTTTTAAGTTGGTTGGAGTGGTTTTTCCCAAGATTTATATATTTTAAATTGTATTTGCAAGAAAGTTTGACAGCTATTTGTTATTATTTGTGAGTTGAGTGAAAATATATGGTTTACTCTGTATTGGGAAATTATTATGCCCACATGGTTTTAATAATAGGAAAAAAAAACCTGAAGAACATTGTAGTTGGTCAGGCACTGATCTTTTTTCTATTGTTGTCCTTTTTTCTGTTGCAGCATCATGCAATTCAAATTCTAATTTAAGGTTTAAGACTGACAAGTTTTTTCTTGCTATGAGTCTTAAGACATAGGTTCAATGCTGTCTGCAAATTATGTGAGTGTGCATTTGAAAGTACTTGCACAATGTTTAGTTGCAAAATCCCTGTAATTCTAGCAAATTATTTGTTCTGTACGTTTCCCTACATAGTACATGCTGAAGAAAAATCTGTCTCCTTCAATTTTGGATGAAATAGAAATTTTTTCATTTGGTTTCCTTGAAAGTTGAAGCCTTAAATTTGTTACTTAATACATATGATATTCACACTTGCTTAATACTTGTTTTAAGGCCTACAGAATTTCAGAGTTTATGTCCTTGGAGAGACTAAGGAATCTAATAAAAATCATTGTCCATCTTTTGCCACAAAACTCCATAGGTCCGACCTAAATAATTCACTGTATCATTTCTAGAGGGTGCATAAGGTGGAACACAGCTTTAAAGAAGAGTAAATGTGAGAAGTAAAAAAATTAATTATGATCAGTATGGATAATTTAACCAACCTTTTCTTTATAATAGAATACCACAACCATAGCTCCTAAAAAGGAGATGGACTGTGGGAGACACCCATGGGGAAGACAGGGCCTGGATGCCTTGGGAAAGCACCATCATTAACACAGGGTGAGAGACTGGTTCAACTTTCCATGATTCCTCAGTTTTTCAGGCAAATATATGGTTGTCAGTCACCAGTCATTCACTCCCCGGTTCTAGAAAATGCTGTATCCCCTGTTCCCCCATTGGTCCTCCCTGGAAAACCACTCCCTCCTCGCTTCCCCTGGGTACCCCTCAAGTCACCCCACTCCAAGTGGTCCCCTGACTGCTCTCCCCATTGGATGACTGGATCCTGACCCTTTCCACCTCCCCTCAGTGATATACCCTGACCCCTGCCCTGGGCCGGGCTGTTTGCCACCGGTTCCCTTCCGCAGAGGTCGTGTTCCTGCTTCTACCCTGCCTCCTTGGATTTTACCCACTCCTACCCTGCCTGGACCCTCGGATTTCTCCTTAATAAACCCTGCTGGATTTTACCTTGTGAAGGGCCCTCTCACCATTGTGGCGAGGCTTTCATTACACCATCCATGCTGGGGTGTCTGATGGGCTGGGGAGTTGCTGGCACAGGCCGAAGCGGAGACGCTCTCGGTGCCGCAGGCGCCGCGACAGCACCTGCCTGGGAAGGCTACTTAAAGCCACCGCAATGGACATACTAGGAATTTTCAAATCTAAAGACAACGACAATAAAAAGAGAGAATTAAAATGATGGCTGTAGTTGGAATTGCATGACATAGTATTTAAAAAATCAACCTGTACTAAAGAAATGCAGGTTTTTTAGGGTGACGTACCTTTGTTTTAGCATGAAACTAAATATTGAGGAAATTTGACAGACCAGAAAAAGGAAAACCACAAAATTATCAGCAGGTCCACAGTAGAGTGGACATTGTTCATTTGTACCAAATAATCCTGTAGCTGTTTAGTAGATAAAAGGCAAATTCAGGTAATGACAAAAATTACAAATGGCACAAATGTTTTGAAATTACTAGAGTTGAGATCAACTGGCTTGCAGAGTTTCAGATGTAAAGATATGTCATTTTTAAGACAGAAAGTCTTAAAATATACTCTACGTAATAATTACTCTATCATATACTCTATCATTACATAATATATATAATTTAAAAACTCTGTCATTTCAGGGCTCTCTACTGCAATTCAAAGGTATCACCTTACTTTTGTTCTCAGGGCTGGAATAAGACAATGTTTATTATTTTGCATTCAAGATAACCTATTCTTATTCATATTACTGTAATTGTAATTAACACAGTTGTACTCAGATACTGACTGATCTGATCATTTAGAGGTCAGATTGTGAAGTTTAGATTGTAACCCTTTGACATGGTTACTGCTTCTGGTGAAAGGGAGCAATTAAGTATGGCTATGTTTTTTCTTTCTTTTTTTTACTCTGTTTTTGTTGTTGTTTGATTATTTTTTTATGTATGTGTGTGTTATAAACCATCGTTCATAGTCTGCCATCTTAACTGCTCTAGGCAGAAGTGTGGTTCTTAATTACAAAGTGTCATAAATTCATATGCCATTTGTAACTTTAATGGCAAATCATCAGTGAGATTTGTTCTGCCAAGGCTGTGGAACATTGAAAGCAGAATTTCACAAGTTAATGGCCTGCCCTTTTCTGACAGCACACCAAGCTTTCACACTATTAACTAACACTTTGCTTCACTCAACCACTGAACTGTTGACAAAAGCACTTTAGCGAGTCTGAACAGCAAAAAAAAATCAAGTAAATCAAAAGCCAGTTTGGAATGAGGCAGAAAAACAGGGAAGAAAGATGAATCAAAGGAAAAAATTTTAACAAGCAAAACAAAGCAACTTGGTATGCTTTTATAAACTTTATCATTAATGCATCAATATAATGAATAATACCTGTTATAATTTTTCAAGTTTTGAATAGATTTTCTTCTAAATACTGAGGAAATAATCTTTGACTAATCCAGAATTATTTCAGTTTTATTTAAAGGTTTGAACCTACATAGCTGAGGTACTGTTTATTTTATTCAGCTGGTTTTGAAACATGAAGAAACTGAAATCTTCCCCATAGAGATAACTAAATTTCACAAAAAAACCATTCACAATGGAAATATAGATTCCTGTAGGGATTGCAGAAAAAGATGTTTTAAGAGCATGAAAGAGATAGTAATTTTTATTAACAAATAAAGTCATATATTTACATGCAATCATAAAATATAATTCATTCAAGTATGGTAGGTTTCTAACACACAGATCTTTAGTTCGCAACAATCTCTCTAGAACTGTATGTAAGTCTATCTTAAATGTATGCATCTGCATACATCTTAAATGTATGCAGACATGCATATCTATGATGATATGATAGATAATTGAGGAATATACATGCATGTTATTTTATCCAGAATGTTCTTGGAAGTGCAACCTAATTCTTCTTCAGTAGCAGAGGCAACACATGATGAAGATTTTAGTGAATTGCAGGGTTGTATGATTACAGGTTCAGACTGAATTGTGTATAAAAACTAGCACATAGAGGAGGTCTGCAAAAAAAGACACAAAGTTTCTGATCCCCTTCAAGGAATCTCGTGAATATAAATGCTAGGAAAGGCACCTACTTCTTAGTTAAGTCATCTACATATTCAGATTTTTTGGTAGATGTTCCCATTCTTTTAGTCAAAATGATTTAACATTTGTTTGTAATCATGATTCATAATGTTTTCTTTGACATTGCATCAAGAAAAATTTCTGACTCTCCCAAAGAGTGTTGGAATACTGCACTAGTTTTAGTGAGATGCCTGTGTCACACATGTCTATGAGAAGAGAAAATCAAAATATTTCTAACAAAATTTCTGTTTCTTCCTTCCTCTGCAGACATTGTAATTTTCTCTGAATTAACACCAAGAATTTGCTGCAAACTACTACACTGATGGGTTTGCCGCAGCCTATTCATTGTTTGGTTAAAATAATTTAAAAGGATTTGAGGGGAGGGAAGAAAGCAGCAGCTTTTTCATTTATCTTGTTTCAAAATTCCAGCTTTGAAATTTGGACATCTACATAGATGCTTTTAGACTCCTTATAAAACATGACAAAATGAAACAATATAATCTGAAAATTAGTTAAAAATCTGAATGATATAATGAATAGGACATAGGATTAACCATGGAATTTCCTAGGCAAGTCAAGGGATCACAGCTGCCTTTCACAATTGCAAAGCTAAGGCACCATAATGAATCAAACTTCAACTACTAATCCTAGACACATCATATGCAGTTTAAGCACTTAGTACACATTTTTGAAGTCAAGTCACAGTAAGACAGGTGGCAAAGAAATAGGAAAATGAAATGGGATGTAGGTGGGTAATAAGAGAGAGAAGTGACAGAACAACCCAAGGATAAAAAAATAAAAGGCAGTTTAGCTGTCAGTCAAAATTTCCTGTGAGATATTAACAAACTTAGAGATGATTACTTCCTAGTTGTTTGCTCTTTGTTCAATTTGTCTCAATTAAGGGTTTCTAGAAAGAATGTACAGTATCCAAATTCTTATTTAGTGATATGAATATTTATACTTCCTATCATCTTTCCTCGTTCAGTCATGGACACAAAATTTTACTGTTTTGCCATTCTCTGTCCACTTTTTTACTGTTCAGGCAGAATTATTAATTTATTTATAAAGGTTTTGAGATAAAATCACATGAAAAACAAATGGGAAGCTTATTGATGACAGCAAGAAATTGAAAACATTTAGATGTAACTCTTGAAAAACAGGGTCTTTGATAAACTTGGGGGCAATTTTTCTGTCACAGAATCAGCCAGCAAAGAAAATAAATTTGAAATAAAAGTAGAAAAATTAACAAATATATAGACATTCCACATAAGCACATGGGTAACTTTGGAGAAAAAGTAAAGGTATTTCTCAAGTAGATTTGATGAAAGTGGAGATTTTTACTGAACAAAACCCCTCAGTTTAAAAACAGGAGGATTTTGAAAAGTTGTTCTGCATACTTAGATTAAAATGTTAATTCTCTGAATAGTTTTGTTTACAGAAAGTAAAAATATTCCATACACTAAAGGAAGGACTGTATGATACAGGACTGAAAAATTTCTTTGTTAGATACCCCCCTGCATTATCTGTAGACAATGTTGTAAAATTTGTATTCTTTCACATCATGTCTATGTCAGGGTTGGTTGAGAAGACTACCTTCAGAAGATGTTGTGAGCTAGAATTAATGCAAGACAGTAACATTAGTATCTGATCTGACTAAAATTTGACATTATCTTGAAATTTTTTAAAGTTTAAATATTTTTAATGAAGTCTTGGTTTTTATTAAAAAGGATGTGTTTCAGGTAATTTCATATATCACTGCATTTTTGTTCCCATTTGAGCATTAAGGCTGTCTTCTTTCCTTCTTCTATCAAGTGATATTCCTGAACTCACAATAAAAAGCTATGATTTACTTTTTATATTTTGTCTGTTTCATTAAATTCTCTTAATTATCTGTAAAGAAATGTTGAATTCATGATAGAGAATTCTAGGCTCTCCATTTATATTTGAATTTTTTGACTATGTATACAATCATATAACAAAGAAATGAACTTTTGTACCCAATATTTAATTGCAAGAGTAAGATACGCTAACTGAACTTTTCCTTTTTGGTAAACGGTTTATTTTGTGATTCACTGATCCAAAATGAAAGTTTAATAAATTCATTACCTCTCCAAAGAAACTTATTTCTGCAAAGCTCAAATAACCAGTAGGTCATAAGGTCAAGTATATGAAAGTTATGTTCAGTATTTTAGAACAAATCAAGTATGCAATAAGTGATTCCTGAGCTTTTGGGAACAATCTGCGAAACATTTCTGTGCAACCAAAAATAACACATTTCTCTAATTAGGCTGGTTAATGATGTTTACATTTGCATAATCACCACAATGCTTCCATTAATTTTTGCATGTTTCACATTTTTCTTTCCATTTAGCAATTTCTCACATTGTTTGTAGAGCAATGTGGTGGATTAATCTTAGAATATTTGCATTTTCTATAAATAGTATTTTACATTGCTATATAAATAAAGAGTTGAGTGGGCATTTTTGCCTGTTTTGCTAATCATTTGAATATATGTGATTCTGTTACATTTTCTTTGAAAGAAAGAAATAGCTCCTAGGCCAGAAGATTTATGAATCCTGTCAGAAATATCTGTAAGGAGACTTCATTAAAATAATGCTTCTCTGTACAATATTTTTTTTCTTCAATAACATAAAAAAGTTGTTTTACTTTTCACAAAACTTGGCCAAACTGATAAAATAAAGCATAGAAGAAAGTAAGAAGAAGTGTTCACTACAGTCATTTGCAAATAAAAAAAATAAATTATAAGAAAAGATAAATTATATTTACAGTTTTAAAAATCTCAGAAAGAATGGTCAGCACAAAATCCTTCCTTAAGAGACTGGTGGTTAGCTTTGTATCACATAACAGATACAGAGCATGTTGAAAATGCTCCTAGAACATAAAAATCAGTAAAAGTAGAAACACTATATTCTGGAATACATATTTTACAATAATGTAAAATCAGAATAAAAAAAGAATCACCCTAATTCTACAAGGTATCAGATGTTGTTGACAGAGTTTCTGCACAAAAATAAATAGTTATGCATATGCTATACACAATATTAGTTTATACAGAATATGTTCTTATGACTGTAACAGAGACAGAAATGACAGTAAAAATAGAAAAATTATTTTAAAAATATTATTAAAAAAGAAGCAGAGGAGGGTAGGAAAAACACTGAATAGAAGATGTTCTTGGTTTAAAAATATTACTTCTTTTACCTGAAATATTTTTTTATGTGTTATAGGTTGAAATGAAACAGCTTGTTGGTCTGTGTGAAATCTACCATGAAAAACACAAAATTGGTGTCCAAACTCTCTCTCCCTATGACTGGCTGATGACTAAAACTGATACAAGAAAATATTCTAGGGATTATGAAGGCTCTGTTCAGCTAGTTCAGCTTCTATAACAAGTGGAATATCATCCTTATTTTGATTGTTGGATACATCTTTCAAAACTACAGGCAAATAAAGCCTATGTTATGCCTCAGTAGTGGCCATGCCAAAACTTTTGAACTGTTATGGCTATATGGATAATAAACTGAAAAGTAGATATCTGGAAGCATAAAGAGTTTTGATTTGAACAAAAAGCATATCTGGATAGATGCATAAACACAGATATGGAAACTGAATTTGAATTAATGAAAGAGATTACGAAGGTATGAAGCATAATGAGAAATGACAGAAAAAACAACAGCTGCATTTTCATTTGCACAGAACATGGGAAGAAAACAGTGTACTGAAAATAAATTGTCACCTTCCTTTAATTTAAATTCATGTATGTTATATTATATTTAAAGGGAATACTAATTCTCCTCTAATACCACATCTATACATAATATAACTTTTACTTGAATTGGTAAGGGGTAAAAGCCACATCTATCATTGTGTTATGAGTGCTTTCTCTAGTGTGAAGAAATGTTCGTGTTTCAAACCAGTGACTTTTATGAAAAACAGATATAGATATTCTTGTTATTTATAAAAAAAGGACTACCAATTATTCAAGTCCAACTCACTTTCTTAAAAATACCCCCCATATCAAGAGAACTTTAATTTTGACAGTCTTATGTTTTGTGTGACAAAACTTCCTAATGATCCTTTTCTGCAAATGATTGTTTTAAGGTTGTTTAAAGAATCCCTGGCAAAGGCATCAGCATAAACACATTTAATATAAAAGTGAAACATGACAAAGTTCATCGGCAAGTTTCACTTTACTACTTAGTAGATGGTTAAAGACACAGAGAAAGATCAAATTAAAATGTGTTATCAATTAATCTAAACCAAAATCGACCAAAATTTATCTATGTGAAAGCTGGGGCAGTGGAGGCAGGTGATAGGGGAAGGAATAAGGATCAGAGAAGGTAAGGATAAGAGAAGGTAAGGATAAAAAGGAATATGAGAATATTTAAGGTTTAGAGTAGACCACCTTGCCAAATTTAGCCTCAGACTACACTACCAGTTTAGGTCTAAGTTTTTAACATCACTTAAACTTAACAACACTCAATCAATAACTTAAGCTTAACAATTTAGTTCAAGTTTCATATAGATTTTCCTGTAGCACAACAGCAACTTGCAGGTCTAACTTACCTACAAATCTTACATACTTTAGAATCTAGGAAAGCAACCTTCATAATATATTTGCTAGGGCACATTCATACTCACAGACCTAAAAGAGTATGTACAACACATACTTGGGGAAAATTCCCCTTAAATTCAGTGAAGTATACATGTCAAAAGAGTACAAAGACTCAGTACAAAGATGTCTTTGTATCTTCTCAATGGGCAAAGGATTGGGCCTCAAAGAATAGATCAACCTAGGTTCCATTTTCATTCAGTGATCCTTCAAGTTTGGCAAACTTGAGACTTCACTGGCTCTGAGAGGCATTCCATGGAGAGGAATAGTGCTGGATGCATCCCACTGGAATCCAGGAAGGCTCAAAAGGTCTCAATTGAAACCACTATTTATAGCGTTCCAAGACAGTTTATTTTAGTCCTATTTTTTCACTCTGGCTGCAATTTGCTGAAGCAGGGGTCAGGTACACCACCACACCCTTCTCCATATTATTTGATTTCATCATGGATTTTCACTCACATTTAAAAAATAGGTTTTTTTGCATATGGTCAAAAGAGCAACTAAGCTGTATATTCATGCAACAGTCTTCTCTTTGTGGTCTTGTAAATTTTGAGCCCTTGCAGAAAGATAGAAGTTCATAAGAATCCAATATTTGCTGTTTTTCACTAAATATTTAAATGTTTTATTATTATTTTGTAGAAATTCTGGAAAATTTCAGAAACTTGTAATTCTCCCATATGCAGTGCTTAGCTCATAGGTTTGGATTCCATTTTTCAGGTTGAGCATAATCAGCTCCTGAAATAGTTAACCTGCAAGTGCTAAATTTTCTGTTTGGTTCTTTCATAAATGAATATAGCTTATTTAAACATTCTTCTTTGGTTTTTTTTCATTCTTATATATATTTAGACTTCATACTCTAAAGTGTTATTTTTTATTTTTGGGATCAGTTCAGTAGAAAATACTGCTGATGTTTAACAGAATAAAAATCCACTTGGTATCTTTATTCTGCTTTCTCTGATGGAAATCTTCTACTCAGTTTCACTATCTAGTTGAAAGGTTGATGTGTAAAGTATACTTATTAGCATTTTACCTGGATGCTACCTGACTACTGGCACTCTGTGTTTTGGGTTATCTTCTTGCATATTTTGTAGCTATTCACTGCTCTCTCTTAAAAGCACAGCACAAGTCACCTACTACTTAAACCTCTTCTTGTGCTCAAAATAGTGAGAACAGAACTTGTGTATTCTCTAGAGAAAAGCATAAGTATTTTTCATTGATTGTACTGCAACATGAGAACAGAAGTGGGGAATCATGTAGGTTATGTCTACTTAGGCAAGTAAAGATGAACAGTAGAAATGGACTTGAAAATCAAACCAGCTGTCAATATCTTGACATCCACCATTAACATGTTTCATGTGGGGTTACTTCAGACTGTCTTCAATCTGCTTTAATGGAGTGAATGGTATTAATAACAGACAGTCATTGGTTGTACCTTTGCTGTGCATTTTCAGATTAGTTTCACCTGAAATTAATGCAGCTGTGCTCTGAGACTCTCCTGCAAAGAACATAAAAGCATGGTGTACGGGGACGTTAGCATCAAAAACACACTCCTAATCCAGAGTGGAAGTGTAATATAGACATACTCTCAACCTGCTCTAAGACTAAGCAAATATAAGGACTAGAGAGATCTCAGGTGATGAGAACTTAATTAGATCTTTGAGTACTAAAACTGAAATAAAGAATAAATGTCTCTTGTTGCACGGACTACTGCTGGGACTTTTTTGACTCCTTTCATGTTATGGATGTTACGAAGGAACCTATGGACCAAGTCTAATAGAAAGCTGAAGTGGTCAAAGCTTGGTTGATGGAGCCCTGAGCACCCTGATCTAGTGACATCTTTGCCCATGACAGTGGGGTTTTAAACTAGATGATCTGTAAGGTTATTTCCAAACCAAGCTATTTTGTAATTCCATGAGAATTTGTTGTAAACCACAATTTATTAATACTAAGATACATATATATATATATAATAGATAATGTATTCACTGGCATTTCTTGTACTCAGTATTAAATAATTTCCATTTTCAATACAGCTTCTTAACAGAATTTAATCCATTGCTCTGATTTCAAATGTCAACTTTTAAGTTCATTTTCTCTGGAAAGTATTTGCAGTATCTTCCTATATTCAATGTTAGATCTATAATGCTTAAAGCCTGGAAGCTTGAAATGAATGTGCTTTGTGTTATAGTCTTAGTCAGCAACATTTAAAACTTACTGTATCCAAAACTAAGGATTTCTTTTGCTGTCAGAACTCTTTTCTAATTTTTAAAAGAAGCTGGTTATCTAATTCCTTATGGAGCATAGTTCTAAGTAAATGTAATTATAGGATTCTTACCCTTATTTATATGTGGTCCACATTTGGGGGTTTAATTTTTTTTTAACATCAAATATGGCTGCAGTTATTTGTTCATTAAAGAGATGAAAGGCTTTATATCTTAATAGTAAATGTCTATATTTTAAACTTAGGGAATCAATTATTTTGATAAATATCTGACATTTTAATGTAAATTTTACAATTCACATACCATAGCATTTCATTGCTAAATGTAAATGTAACAGATTTTATTTTTAAATTAGACAAAATTAGCTATAGAAAAACTTTTAATTAATTTTCACTTTTCCCTGTATTTATTTTTTATTTTATATTGGCCAGATCTTATAGAATGATAAAATCATTAAGATTATAAAAGGCCTCTAAGATCGAGTTCAACTATTAAGCAAGCATCACCATGTTCTGCACTAAAGCATGTCCTCAAGTGCCACATCCAGACACCTCTTGAGCATTTCCAGGAAGAGGGATAGCACCATTTCCATGGGCAGTTCCACCCTTTCATGGAAGAATTTTTTTCCTTCTAGCCAAGCTAAGCCTCTCCTGGTGCAACTTGAAGCTTTTTTTCCTTGTGTTTCCTTGTGCCAGCAAACAGTGCAGCCATCCAAGCCATGGGTAGCCAATTTCTCCATGAGAATGATTCACTAAAATCCACTAGTTGGGTCACCTTGTCATAGGAAGATATGAAGTTAATCAAGAAAAGTCAAGCAGTTTTGCAGAGGTGTGGAATCTTCCATGTAAAAGAGCTGTCCTTTTTCTGCTTGAAGATAGATGTGTATTGACAGGCCCAATCCAAGACAAAAATTAAGTAGCAGTTTTTAAATTTCTGCAAGGTCAATACAATTAGAGGAAATTACATTCCAGCCTTCAAAATCTCCCCTTCTGTGCATTTGTGAGTTTTCTCAAAGAGGATTCCTGAAAAAGTGATCCTAATGATATTTTCCTCTTTTCAATAACAGGAAAGAACTTATTGCAGTATTTTCTGGCTGAGATCTCCCTTCTTAGAGCTAGAACTAAAACCCGAGACTTTGTATACATACATATGTATATGTATTCTTGTGTGTATCTTCCCTTGTTACATATACTCATAGTATTCATCGAGACAAGCTTATACAATTTCAATTCAATAGGAATGCAATTTATTGTAAAAAGCAATCTTTTTATATAGGTATCCTCAATTTATCTACCTTGGTATCAAATATAAAACTGTATCTGCCTTTAGCGACAAAGCATCTCTAAACCTACTGAAAGCAAATATGTATAATTTAAAATATGAATATCTATAACGAAAATGGTGTGTGATACTTTCATTCTGGATCTACACTGAAGATTTCTACATGCAGATTTCTAGTTGGCTTCATCTTACTGGTTTAAAAATGAATAGGACAGGTGAGGGTAGTCTCGTATATGCTTTATAAAATAGTATAATATCCAAAAAAATTGAATAACATGTCTTTGGTCAAAAGCTAAAAGTAAATATGTTGACTACCTCAATATTCCCCCCCCCTTTTTTTTTTTTTTATTTTGCTAGTTTAATTTTCATTTTGAATACAAGTCATGACACTAAAAACAAAATAACTAAATTTGTAAGGTGGCACCTACAGTATTCAACTTTGGTTTTGTCTCTATAGGGAAAAATACATGTAAAACCTAATTTAGACAGCTAGGTAAATATAGAAGAATATGTTTATTATTCTAGCCATGCCCAGGGATTGATACGTTTTCATATCTGTTTTCCTAAACCCATTCCAAATTTTGGTCTTTACAGCATTCTGGACACTGAAGTAGAAATTGTGCATCAATAATGTGATGGTTACACCATCATAGGTAAACCTTGCATTGCCTGCAAATACAGTAACAGTGTTGTTTGTTTTTGTTGTTTTTTTTTTAATAGAAAACACAAACTCATAAGAAAAGTTCTTATACTCCTGGTTAGGATAGAACTAATGTTCTTCTTAGTAGCAGTTACAATGCTCTAGTTTGGATTCAGTATGAGAATAATGTTGGCAGCACACTGATGTTTTAGCTATTGCTAAGTAGATTTTACTTTAAATCCAGGACTTCTCAGTTGTCATGCTCTGAGAGTTATGTGTAATGGAAGTTGAGAGGAAGAATGGCCAGGACAACTGACCTAAACTGGGCAAAGGGATGTTCCAGACCATAGAATGTTATGCTCCATATAAAAACTGCTGGAAGCCACTGATTGCTTTCTGCTCAGGAGTGGGTTGGGCATCAGTCTGTGGATGATATGCAATTGCTGGATGGCTAGCTGGTTTGCATTAATAGGCAATAGTTATCAGCTGAGTATTACACAGTCCACTTGCCAGAACTACTTCTGAAATGCTGACGTGTCTGTAAGAAGTGCTAGTTCATTTAATGGTATAAATGAAAGATGAAGCTGTCTAAAAAATCTAAATGAAAAACCTACCAAAAGGGCTGTTTTAGTTAGACTGTTGAAAGAGTCAATGGTAATTTGAATGTGCTAAAATGTCATTATTACTATTAGTTTGGTTGAATGTCTCTAGGCTCACCAATCTAAAGTACTTTAGTTTCTTATACAAGAGCATTGGATTTTAAAATGTATAGTTTTTAGCAGCAACTAGCATTACAAGAATTAAAGCCTCTGACATTTCCATACCATTCAGCTGTATTGCAAGTTAAGGGTAACTAGTTGAGAGTAGCTATTACAAAGGAAATATTTTTGTAGAAAAGGTCTAATATAAAAAGTAAAATGCATTAAATCTGTATAAGAAAGTTATGGTAAAATTACACACAGAAATTCAAGCATCTCTTAACTTGTCAGTTTCCATGGCAGCAAACAATTTGTATATTACCTAGTATTTTAGGCACAGGATTTTCTTTTTAATGATTTAGAAACATTCAGAGACAATTAGAATCTGTTATATTTTTGAAAAATTAACTCTGATGTATTTTATTTTGTTACATTGTAAGTTTTTTTTTTAGAATTTCATAGTAATTCAAACTTTTTTTCTACTTTTTGCTGTGAATTTTTCTTGATTTCATTATTATGAAGAAATGACAATACATTCACAACCTGCAAATTAAGAATTAAATAAGTTCTAGAAATACTTATTGATATACGAGACAGGTGTCCAGCAACCAATAGCATTATTCACCATCAGAGACAGACATGAGTTGTCTGTTTTTTCATACCATTTCTAAAGCATAATCCATGTTCAGATACAGAGAAGGTAGGAGCTTTTCTTCTTTTGCTTAAATTAATTAAAAATTGTTTTGAGTTAAAGGAATATTTGAAAGTTTAATCACATGCAGATTTTATGTAACATACATTATCTATTGCTATAATTTTAATTTAGAAAATCACTACATACAGGTTGAAAATAAATTAAAAAATACAGGAAAACCTAAAAATCTTTTATATAGTGCCTAAATTCAGTATTTTTAAAAAGGAATAACTTTCTGAGTATTTTTTTTTATCACACTATGATATAAAAATATAAAATCTGAGTGGAACACAAATTTATGTCAGGTAATAACAACAATACCTGCAATGGTGTTCCTAATAAATGAACAGAACAGAAAGAAATCGGAATGTGGTAGCGTATTTTCATGGTCTGGTCCTTTTCAAGAATTAAAAGACCAAAGAAAGAAATGCAGATGATATTTACCATAATTGGGGTGAGTTCAGATTAGTTAGTAGAAAAAAAAAGACCTCACTGAAAGAGTGGTTAGGCATTGGAATAAATTGCCCAGGTGGGTGCTGGAATATCACTCCCTGGGGAAGTGTTGAAGAAGCATTTGTGTGTGACACAAGGGGGTGATTATGGTGATGCTGGGTTGAAGGCTGGGCTAATTGAGCTTGAAGATCTTTTCCAACCTTGGTGATTCTGTGATTTTGTGGTAATGGAAAAATAATGAGAAAAGAGGTAATCATGATAAGAAATACAAAGTGCTGTACTAAAGTAGATCATGTTCCCTTTTTTTTTTTTTTTTTTCATATTAGGAGAGAGGCATATTTGCCTAAGAGGCAAACTAATTATGAAAATAAAATAAAAACTGTGTTTAAGACCTATCTGTTCTTGTTTCAAAATTGCCACCAGAGCTTGGAATTTTACACAGTTAATGTTTCACAGTGACACTAAAAAAAACGAGTAAGATATTTGATGGACATAGTATTTGCTCAATTGCTGATTGCAGATATATGGAATTAAGTTGTAGTAACTATTGAAAACTAAAAAAGCAAACAAGTTAGCAACATTTTATCAGCTGTTTGGGTTTCAGCTGATTTATATTTGAAAGTGAAATCTTCATATATTAGGGTATAAACACTAAAACCTAGGTTTTGTAGGAAAATGATCTCTTACATATTTAGCCTTCACATTTTTTCTTGTTTCATTCTGTTTTGATGGTTGCATACTATGAAATCTTGTTCTTCCTTGAAACTATTTTAATTGACAGGCAAGAAACATTATTCTTGGGGTCATCTGTGAAACGTATGTCCTCTGTGATGCTGTATTCAATATGGTAAGCCCTCTGGATTTCTTAGAAGAAACCTATATATTCCCTGTTATTTGCAAAAAGCTGTGAAATAGCCATAGTGTGTTCTTGTCCTCAGACAGAACAATTGCAATTAAGTCTCATAGGGCATACTGACTTGTTCCATGTAAAATGTAATGATCATACAGGACAATCCTATGCTGAAGGCTCATTTAGATTCAGAACTTAAGAGGTTTATTTCTTCAAAATGTTGGTATTGAAGTGTAACATTTTTAAAACAGTGACATAGTGGAACTAAGGTTATGTCATACAGGATCTGACATTAAACCTCATTGTTCTCAAAGAGGTGTTGAGAAATTCAACAGATTATAACAAAAATCTTGAGTTAGATAACTACTTTGAAGCTAATTGATTCCCTATTTAATGAACACATTTCATAGATTAAATATTTTTTTTAATTACAAAAAAAATCATAATATCCTTAGAAGTAGTTTTTTCAGCAGAGGCTATAGAGTAGATGTTACAGGGTAAATCTCTATGATATAGTACTTTACTATGTAGCCAATGATTATTCCTTTTCTTTGTCTCTACTACAAAGTGAATTTTTATTGGCAGACCAAACAAATGTATCTATCTAAGAAAAAATTCTGGAAATTGGATGTTTCAGACAATTTATGTTGCTTGGTTTCCCCTTCTATTATAGAGCCTACCAGAAGACGTTTTTAGCAAGTATAATAAATAGTTCTTTAAAAGAGATATTTGTATTGATGAAAAAATCAAAATATTAGGAGTGATTTGCATAGTTTTGACAAATCATAAGAAATGTGAAGGACATGAAATCTTGAAGCACTATGTCTGAGAATTCTTTATACCATGCTATGTCTGTTTCCTCAAGACTGTGATAAGAAAAAAGAAATATCAAATTTCTGCACTTAAGTAAATCTGAGGTTTACATTAGGCACTGATGCATCTGCATCCAGTTCAAAGTATATCTTGATGTTTAAAATTTTGAATCTGTGGTAAAATGATTATTTCACTGATCATCAGGACATATCTGTTAGAGTTCTAGGAAGCTTGGGCTTGTTTTCAGAATTGATTGAAAGGGTTTTGTTTACTTTCCCCTACTGAGAGTGCAGAAATATGTAAATCTTCTACCTTTTCATTGAGGGACAATAGTGACTTATTGATCCTTCAATCCTTGTTCCAATAAAACAGAAAATTTTTGCCTCAAGAAAAGTAGAAGGAATAAAGTCTGTAGTAGAACTGAATGCAAATGTAAAAAATCCTTTCTGAGGATAATAATGATCAGCCAGCTTGTGATAATGCACACATTTTTTTGCCCACTAATTATACAGATAACAGATAACTGATAGGTATTCCCTGAATTTGGACCCAGGTATACAAAAGGATTATGGTTATTTTAAGAGAAAGAATAAAAGGTTAAAACAAGGGCAGAGACTTTCATATTTTGCATTCACATCTAAGTCCCAAAAAACAGACTACAAATCTCCTAAAGTCTGATAAATGTTTGACCCCATTTTTCCGCATGACTGATCTAATTACTGGTAAACACTAAAAAACATCTTTTCTTTCTTTGAGTAGTGGCAATATATCTCTCATCTGCCAGTAAGAAAAGAGCAGATAAGAAAAAAACTGTAGTATTCCAAATAATAATCTGATAGGTGATAATTTTGCATTATAAGGTAAAGATCTCTTGGGCCAGAGCACATTTTCACTGTAAATGGAATATAGCTTCATAGGTGGAGAAAACTGTTCTAAATCTATTGAAGCAATTCAGGGATTTTGCTCTTCCACATGAAAAATATAATTGGAAGTTTATATGGCTACAGTTACTATGGATTGAGATTTCATGTGTAGTTTACATCATTTGTTCCCACTTAAATCTGAACATACTTTCTAATCCTTTTATTAGGATTAATTTATCAGGATAAACAAAGTGTACAGGCCATCCTATGAGCCATGTTAGTTGTTTGTTTGGTTTTGGTTTGTTGTTTTTTTTTTTAATGTGAGAGAAAGCAAGCGAATGGGAGACCTGAGGATTGTTCTAGAGAAAAGATTGTGCCATAAACTCTTCAGCCCCACAGATTGTTATGCATATGTGTACTCAGTGTGTAAGAGATACAAAACTTGCAAAAGATATTTTGGACAACTGTCTTTAACTTAGTAGATTCATCCAATGAATCTTATGAATGTATGTCAATATATTTTTTAATATTTGTAAAATTTGCCACTTAATTAAAATATTTTTGCTGAAGCAGAATTGTTAGAATATTCACATGAAATAAGTTTGCAATGCTCAGGGCACACTTTAAGCAAATTACTTTAAAAATTTAAACTTTTTTTCAGTTTTAAAACACAGCATTAAATTACTATTTTTTAATTTAGTTTTTGGTTTCTTAAAAAATTCTATGCTCTTTGGATAAGGTAGCTTCGTGACATTCCTTTAAAAATCCTAATAATAAAGGAGATGCACTGAAGAGGAGAAAGAGATTTCTTATTCATTACATCTTACCAATGTCTCTGTGCCACCAAGCAGAATATTTGTACCAAGTTAGCTGGTCGTGCTTTTTAAGAAGTGTATTTATTAGAAATACTCTGTGAACAGGAAGTAATATTCTTTATTAAGTCCAATAACAAATCAGAAAAAAATATTTATCCCCCATGATTCTTGTCACAGTGGTTTAAAGCAAACACAAATAAATTTCGCCTTTTAGTACAAATAGAGCTACTTAAGACAGAATGCTTGAGGGGGCAAAGCCAAATATCAAATACCAAAATATCATGGGATTTCTCATATGACTCTTAACAGAAAAGTTGTTTAATTCTTGTTGGCTGAGATTTCAGTGAAAGCTACTTCTGAAATTTAAAACAAGTCAGGAATTTGCATAAAAATGTGCAGGGTGTGTCTGAAAAAGCCCAAATGCCTAAAGTTAATACTAATACTAATAATCATAAGAAGAAACATCCAAGCTGAAATCTGAGAACATTTTGGGATACTAAATCGTAAATGGGAATTCTAGAATTCTACTTGATTTTGAAATATTGAAAACAAATTTAAAAATCCAATTTTGAACATATTCCAGGACATATTAATTATAAGAAGAAAAATACTATCAGGCTGTATGGGTTTGCAGATTTCCTAAATTATGTTCACTAATACACTGAATGTGATCACTGATTGTGCCAGCAAAACACATAGGTTAGGTAATATAGGTAAATGTTTTATAGGTCACCAGGTCACTCTGGAATTATTTGGCTTCTTTAAGTGAATGAAGTTGTATTTTACTCTTTATGAGCCATACACAGAGAAAGAAAAGAATCTTTCTGGACATAGGCATGTAGCTTTTTTTTTTTTTTTTTTTTTTTTTTTGTGTGTGTGTGTGTGTGTGTGATGTAGGTTAGCAGAGAGAAGTAGCTGTTTAAAATCTGTTTGTCCATGAGAAGTATTGCATGATATACATGGAATCTCTTCGGTCACTTGAGGCCAGATGTCCCAGCTGTGTCTCTCCACCTTCTTGTGAGACTTTGCCCCCTCGCTGGTGGGTTGGTGTGAGGCAGGAAGGGCCTTGGCTCTGTGTAAGCTCTGCTCAGCAGTACTGGAAACATCCTGGTGTTATCACTGCTTTGGACACAGGACACCTCTCTTCCAGAGCACCATTTCAGCTGCTAACAGGAACGTTACAACCCTTTGAGACTGAGTATAATGTTACATCAAATCTCACAGTTTTCACATCACTCATTTGCTTGAAATTCACAGTAACAGATTTTTGTATCACAGTATCACAGTAATACATTTGTGGTTTGAATATGAGTAATAAATTTACAGCCAGATTTCCAGAGAAGCTCTGTATGGCACCAAAATCAAAGCTGACCTCCCATCTATCAATAAACATGGCCCTAAGTGTTAAAGCTAATTATGAGTATTCATTTAATCCAGTATTATTTCTGCCTGCAGTGTCCATTAAATTGAATGAATAATAAGTGATGATATTTTAAAGGTATATTTAGAGAAAAATATGCACATTCAAAAATACTCTTCTATAAAATATTTTTTTGCATTTTAATTTTTTAATTTTTTAAGGACACTTAGCTCTCAGTGTAACATTTCAACATCACAGTGTCTCTTGCAGAATTAAAGGAACAGTTTTTATTATACATTGATTTTTAAATTAATTCTGTACTTCATTATCTTGATTGCATTGTTTTCTACAATGACCCCAAAATTGGACTCCTTGTTGCTGTGTTCACTAAAAAAAGGGAATGTCAAGATACATCTGCTGTGTTTATAAATCCATTTAAGTAGTTTGTTCTAAAACAATTACATTTTTGTGTGGGGAAGTACTAGGAGTTTGTAAAAAGTCAGAACTTACTTCCAAAAATTGTGGGGATTTACAAATATAGCATATGAAATTTAAGTCTTGACTAGTGAATTTTCTATTCAATTCTTTTACTGACAATGAAATGCTGCTTTAGACACAAGTGTTGTCTTTCTGCTTTTAAATACTTTATTTTTTCTTATTTCCTTTAAAAAACACAATTATGTTAATAGAATTAAAAATTATTCACTGTTGCATTTCTCTTCCACACCATTCAGTTCACAATTCCATGTTGCTCTTTTCTTTTTTCCAGTTTCTCACATTTTTTTTCCCACCAATTTCTCCCTGCTTCTTTTTCTTCTTATAACTTAAGAATGCTTTGTAAAATTGTTTAGATTTTCTTTGTGGTACTTCTGGGGTGGGGAAAAATACTTTTTTCAGCACAATCAGTAGAACTAAGGAAAAGCTGATACAGCAGAACTAGTAAAAGCATTTTGCAAAATGAAATTAACAAACTTCTCTTAGTCGTAGCACTTTGTTCTATAATTACTGATAGAAGAGCAATCTTTGAGGCTCAAGATCACTTCACGGCTCCCAAGAAGGTAGAATCTGCAGCAGCTGCAAAAGCAGCATTTTTAGCTTTTGGAAGAAGCAAGAAAGTCTTTTGTAGTTTTCAGGGTTTTTAAGTTTCCAATTCTTGCACTTTTTTCCTTCTCAGTCAAAACTCTTGATTAACAGACTCTAGAGGATCAGGTTTTGTACTCCAAGCTGGGGCCATGGATTCAGAAGGAGTGATGAAGAACAGTCTGATTCTTACATAAGTCTGTAAAGGGAGATTTTGTTATTTGGTTACATCTAGCCACTGTCGTCACCATTTAAATTGGCCTGTATACCTTCTAAAGCAGCAGAACTGCTCACTTTTTGAATATTTTGAGGTAATACTGAAAGAATTTCTAATTTTCATGCATTATTCTCATTCACTAACATTGACATCAGGGGATGAAAAGTGAGTTGTAACAGAACTCGCAGAACAGGTGTTTACAAGTGTGTCTGGGAATCAGAGGCTGCTCCTTGTTTAGAAGACTGACAAATGAATCCAATTTCAAACTTTAAAACATAATGTTGTTAATTTACTGCTTATGTTAGATGTTAGTGGAGAGTTCTCATACATGACTGATCCCTGACACTACATACAGTCAGTTCTCAATAATCATCTCCTAAGCAATCACCCTAAGTGGGTATTCAATACCAGGAGCTGACATTTTACTGATAGTGCACATGGCTGTAGTCCTTTTTGACCACGTTCTGGAGACTGAGCTGATGAGCTCAAGATCTCTTCAGCAAAAGAAGATGGAAATTTCTTTGTGTGTAGGTGGGCCCCTCACATTATCACAGATTCTGTCTTTCTGCCTACCCTCGAGTTCAATTGACATTAATTAGACGGATGAACAGAAATTTCATGGCAGCAAATTTCTGTCTTGTATTTTCACTACAAGCAGATTCTTACTCCATTTTGATTATGAAGGTTCATGAGACAGCAAAGTTAATCTCACAAATTGACACTACTGGGAGAGGAGGAATCAGCTTCCCTCCCATGGCTCCAGTCTTTCCTACAATACACATTCGTTTCCATCCATCTGATTCCAGTTAATCTTTTGACTGCGGTATTCTTGGGGATTGCAATCTGATTTACTCCTGATTTCTGTAGAACTGAAAGGAGTGCTTTTTGTAAATTTCATGTGAAACTGTAGATTTTTCATGAGCCTCTTGTGTTTTATTAGGATTGCAGAGTTAATTTCTTTCCAGTTCATTTATTTCTTACAATAACCATGTAGTCCAGCTGAAGGGAATGTATGATCAGAAACTGTTAGTGTATGGGCCAAAAAAACAGTCCTTAATTTCTAATTATTACGGGTAAGAGAAAGGAGTGTATACAAACAGTGAACTACAATGCAAAGCAAAGCTGATGTCATGACCATGGACTAAACAAATGGATGCCCTGTGTGTTGAGAATGAGGAGAAAGTCTGCAAAAATATAAATGCATGTAAAATTAACTTTCTCTTTTGTAGTTGTTTTGCATGTCCTGGTTTTCATAGCTGGGGGCTACAGGGGTGAGAAATTTGTCTAACACCACAGATAAAAACAACTTCCTTCCTTTAAAACTTTCATGGGCTTTTTAACGAGTATTATAGCAAGACTTTGAACATACTATTTCCAGCTGCAGAATGACCCCTTCCACCATGAGGGGATTCATGCTCACAGCTTAATGGAGGGGAAAAATCTAATTGCTGAACTACTAACATATGTACCTGAAGCTGTTTGACTCTTCATCCTTTGTTTTCCTATATGGAAGATTGAGATTTGGCTTGACACACTACTTAGCCTGTGAGATCTGAAGTCATCACAGCAAGAGATCACATGAATATAATTTGTTTCTTGCTGGATATGCAGTTCCTATTTAGCAGAACATCATTTCTTGTATATTCAGCAAGCGAAAAATAGACACTTTTTATTTCATGTTCAATCAATAATATTATGGATTTACTTCTCTCTTGAAATATTTATGGAGAAAATCCATCTTCCTACCTATTAGCAAGAACCATTTTCATTATTTGTATTTGCAGTTTCTGATTAATGTCAAACAAATCAAATTACAATGTGAAAATGGCTTTGATTAAAACAAAATTAAAAATCCAAACAGTTTACAGCAGTGGTTTTTATTTCATTCTGAATGTGCATCTTAGCTAGATACTACAGCAGACTATCCATTTGATAAGATTTTTCTTTTATCTCTGTGACTACCAATTATGCTGTATTCCTTCAACTCACTTTATGCTCAATAAAAATTTTTATGATTGGAAGTTATACAGAACCACCACTAAGACAACTATATCTTCCAGCATCCTGGAAAATTAAAGAGAATTTTAATATGAAATACTATAGCACAACAGTTGGCAAGTCATACACTCCTATTGACATGTGATTAAGCATTGATGAATTTGGGAACAGTTGGAAAGAACTCCACAAAATGTTTCCCATCAAATTATTTCACTTAGCTCCATAATTTGTCATCTGAAAATTATCGTATGCTTAGAAGTATGGCTGAGAAATGAAGCTGTTGTTTAGGGGTTTTTTTTTATTTTATTTTGTTTTTTTTTTTTTTCCTATTCCATAATATGTATTGGACAGAATGTATATGTTGCTATACATATGGTGGCTTGTATACAGAGAGCAAAGGATAAAATTAATCTCCTGAGCTTGTTTAAAACAAACATAGTAGTCATAATGGGATTCTGAAAGTAAATTATGAAGATTGTGGAAATTAGATCAGTGGTTCTGGCTTCTCATTCTTTTTTCTCCTATATTTTTAATACATCTATTTGTTAAGCAATGCTCAAGGAGTCTTCACAGCAGGCTTTGTGGTCTGACTCTAAGGGCTGACATCATTGTGAGTGATGCAGACTAGGTTTATTGACAATTTAATTTGCAAATGAAAGGATAGGTTATCTTCCTAGATTCAGCCCAATTTTCATTACTTTCATGATGAATGATACCTGGCCCTGGAGATTGCCCAAATGAAAAAGAAAACAGAATTCTAAGAAAAAGAAATACTCTGTGGCATTTTATTCTTCCCTCTTTCCCTCTTTACTGCTATATGCTAGAAGTATTACAGTGAGAGAAACTGGTTTTACAAGGATTAACCGTGAAAAATGTTCACATATGCTGCTACATACATTTAACAGAAGTTTTACAGTGTGTACAATGGTAAATTATAAATACAATGAGCAAATAGTACAATAGCAGATGCAAAAAGCATGACATTTTCTAAGATATCTAAGTAACAAACCTAAATATAATTTCAATAACATTAAATTCAATCCTTTGAGTTATGCATTTCCCAATTAAAGTCCATGGCAACAAACACAACATGATGCATTATAAAACTACAAAATCTCTGGAATAGAAAATTACTTTCTTGGATAGCAAGATTAACATTATTATTTGATTAGCCAATGCTCAATACTATTTTGGATGAGATTAGTTTCCTTTTAATTACCCATGTGTTCACAGTTTGAGGTACTTCATTACATGCACACTTCAAACCACATCCATCTCTCCCATTACACTTTTTCAATTACAATTAAAGTAGAATAAAATTACATTATTATACTCACATTTTAATTTGTACTATAACTATTAATCTTTTCCTAGCCTTTAACCAGCTGGATGAGTATGATGACATCGTATTTTACTCTTCTAAGTACTCTTCTCTTATGACTAGAACCTTTTTGTTCTTTTTTTTTGAGATGCAGGTAAAAACCACTTCAGATTCCACCACATGTTTATAGGTGTATTATCAAGGTAGAGGTATGTTCATTATTTAACAACTTTCAGTGGGTTTTGAATATATCAAGTTTAATTCCACTATTTTATTTTAAAATCAGAGATCAGTAGATATTTCACAATGTAACAAACAAAAATAAGTGTAATTATTATGAAAATACAGGCACTTCAAGACACTAGGAATATCATGTGATAGGCAACACAGGCCACATTCAGCTCACTGAATCATGTCTGCTCCAGCACCTCTTTATATATCACATTCCTTCCATTAGATCATGTGAAAATTTTAGACTTTTGAATAAGATTTTCTATCAACTGCATCATGGTAATATTCTTATAATCTGCAAGTTACATTAAAAGGGATTTTCCAATGGAACTGAATTTATTGTGAAATATTGTCAAAGCAGATTCACCAAGAAAACTAAGTGGTTAATTCCTACTGAAATGAGATTCCAATGTTTAACGTGTTTAATAATTTTTGATACCCACAGCTCAACACAGAAAAAATGCCTTGGTACCTTTAGAAGAGATGAACTTTAATGTGTGTTTAAATACCTAACTATAAATTAGGTGACTAATTTACCCTCACCTAGGCATAGATGACCGAATCCCGATGACTTATTATCTTACATCTGTGGTAATTTTCATGTCAGATCCATACCCACACAGTGTCTGGAAATGTAGGCCATCTCAGTGGAGTTGGGATCCAAAAATAATAAAAAATGGAGCCTTAATTTGTGGTTGGAGGTAGTTCATTTGCATTAACTTCATCAGCATTGAAAATTAATGCTAAGCAATGATGAATTTAACTTACTGCCTTGGCCAGTAATGTTTTGTTAATTGTCTAAATGCATAGATATGTTTTACTGATTAGAGCAATTCCCTGCCAATGTAAACTAAATATTATGATTTCATCAATATTAGGGGAGAATATCTGAGACAATCTCTACCTTTCTCTTTAACAGGAGTGCCCATTGTAGAAATAGTGACATTTACTGATACTGTGACTCTATAGCCCATAAGGCACTTCTAGTCCTTTAAATCTCAAACCCATGTCTCTTATCCAGTGAATATTTTAAAAAGAGAGCACCAGAAATACAAACAGAAAATAAATTGTTCTATAATAGACAAAAACTGTGATTAAGGCTGAACATAAACTCTAACAATACCTGAATTTATATGTTGATCTCATCTATTTGTGAATGTTCCACTACAAGCTAATTAGTTTTAACTGTGATGCATAACAATGGTCTTTAAAAACCTTTAGTACTTGTGTGAAATTTAGTAAAAAATCCCATACACACACACATGACAAAAAAAAACAAAACAAAAACAAAAAACCCAAAAACAAACAAACAAAAAACCAACCAAACAAACCAAAAAAAATCCTGTCAGTCAAAACCGACCATTAGTTTTTTTACTTGGATTCCAAATTCAGGCAGGTACCTAAATGTCTGGAAACAAATGAAATCTTTAGATTCTTGTGAACAATAACAGAAAATGAGGTAGATGTTTATCAGATTCAACAGTTTGCTAGATTACAGTATGTCCAGCTGAAAAGGTTTTCCATTTGTTTTTTTCACAGCCATACCAGAAAAAAAGGTATGAGACGCTGTGTTCGGAGTCAGAAAAGCTAGAATATGTTGTTTATTTTGCTTATTATCAAGAGGACATCTAAAATTCTCTTATATGACTTAACTTCCAGAAATGAAATCATTTGGTTCAAGGACACTAAGTATTTTTCTGTGTAAACCTTGTTATTCTCTAATAGAGTATTTCATATATAGTGTTTCCAGACAATGAAGAGAAAAATCAGATATCAGATCAGATTAGCACTTGTCATTGTTTTATTTGTTTGTTTTTATTTTTAGAATTGAAGAGTGCAAGGTCTTTCTACATAGTCAAAAGATAGGCAACCATTTTAAATAATCACGGAAAGAGTGAGTTATGCTGGTTGTTTCACTGTTCAAGTAGATGAGGATGTCCTAGAGTTACCTGTACCTTGGATGGAAGATTTTTTTACTGCTTATTATTTCAGGACTGGGATATGCAGGCGTATCATGAACCTGCAAACCCTGAATCATGACTGGAAATAAAGACAAAATATACCATAGCAGCCCTTCTAAAAGTAAAGTAGCCAATTATTCTCCTTCCTTTTCTCCAATCTGAAGACATATCAGTTATCACAGGAAAATAATAAAATAGCTTGCATTCAATGTCTTAGACAAGCCTTCAATTAATTCAGCACTAACCTAATTTGCTTATCTTCAAACTTCTAAAATGATTTACTGGTACAGTTAATCTGGAAAAAACTACATATGTAATTCTTTTTTACACATTTTGAATTAAACAACACAATAAAATCAGTTTCACACACTGATAAGCTCTTAGATAATCTTTGTTCCATGTCCCAGATCTTCTCTGTTCTTTTAACATGCCCATACCTTTTAGCTTCTCATTTGAAGAAGGAAAAATAATTTGTTCCTTGTTATTAGACTGAATATAATTTTTTTAACTGATCCAGTGCATTTTAGTTACAGTATTCCTGTTGTCTCCTTGCAGATTAACTGTAGGTCTGGTAGATTAATTGTTCTTGAGGGACAGTCAGAACAAACCCATTTTCTATGGCATTCTCCATGAAGTTAAGCCTCAGTGATTCTACTTTCTTTTTATTCTGTCACTTTCCTTGGGTTTTTTTGTTATAGAGTATAAAAGAGTTTCTCACTGTATAACAGGATTGAAGACTTTGAAGTATGATGACCAAATGTGGGTCAATAAATTAAAGCTCTCCACTGCATAGACAGCTAGAATATAAGAACATATGTCTAAGACCCCACAAGGGATAACTAAAAGACGGACTTTCACCTTTAATGGTATTTCCAGTGTTATAAAGAATAGTTAAATCCTGATTGCCTACTCCAAAAATCTCCATCATAGGCAAATATAATGTCTGATCATATAAACTTCCAAGTACACATAGGTGATTCTTCAGTGATTATATAAGAATATCCTATGAAAACTCTTTTATTTATCAGAAATTGTTTTTTCTTAGTGCCATTTCTGGCAAATTATACCTCTCACCTTGAAGACCTGTCAGAAAATCGAAGTATTGCAAAAAAAAGTGACCTACAGCAATAAAAATAGTAAGGAACACTAAATTAAAGAGATCTCAATAAGAGAATAAGTAACAGTCACTAACAAAAGTGGTAGTCCTGCATCTTAATGAGACTTGCTACTTAACGATCATTATTTACATCATAAGGTCTTCACAAGTAGGATTTGTAAAAGTAAAAGCATACTCTAATTTTTGCATGTTGAAGAACAATCAGAGATTGAAGGAGAACAGATCAGAGAACTTATATTTATTTCTCCAAATAAAAACAATCTGATTTCATATACTATGCATTATACTGCTAATTCAACGTTAATCTTTATTATCATCCTAGAAATTGGGAAGTATTATTTGAACTTTAATTTTACAGATACCTATGTGAACATATAATGCCTCCTGATGTGAACATATCAGGAATCCTGCTGAATCCTTTGAGATATCTTTGTGAGTATTCTAAATCAATGTATGAAGTTGGAATCAAACCATAACAATTGAAATTGCTTGAAAAGCTCCATAGAGGTAAATATCAAATACTTGCTGAAAGTGCCTTGGAATTGGGAAATTAAATTAAATTTGAATAGTAGATTAATTTTTTCCCTTTTGAAAATTCCAACCCTAATATATTTTAATTCATGTACAGCCACTGTTGGAATCTCTGAGAGCTATGTCTTAATGATATTTTAAACATATTTGCCAAAGGCATACTATCTTTTAGAAATTCTGCAAGTTTTTGCTAAAAAGTTTCCATCAATGTAACTTAGATCCTCTACTGTTTTTCATCATGCATGAGAAGAATATTTTAAATTTAATAATCTGTTCTGGAATTCCCTTTAATTTTTCAATTAGTACTATAAGCTAATACAGCACAAATATATCTGAACCAGTAAATTTCCTTTATTATGATCCTTCTCATCCTGTGACATACCTTTCATATCAGGTCCAAATGGCTTCAGAAAAATGTAGACATAGTATTTTCCAGTATTGCCAAGTTTTACTTCTGTGGACTCAGCTCGTAAAGACAGATGATTTTTAGCATATTGGTACGCAAATATGCAAACTTAACCTCAATACCAAAGCTACTTGTACATTTGGCCAGCTGACTCGGCTCATGTACAGTCATGCCCTCAGGCACCTGTGTGCCTCTGTGGGTTTTAGCTTTCATCTTCAAATGATCTAACTCTTCAGTGAGATTGTCTCTTATTTTAATGTTCCCTTGGAGTATATATACATTTATGGAATAAAAATGTAAGTCTATATGCATTACAAAATGCATTGCAAACAGACTTAGCCCTCTCTGTCTGAATAAGTTTATTATTCATGTTCCTTACTTCATGTTTCAGAAAGTCATTTTAGGACCCACAAACTGGTTACAGACAAACAATCAAGTTGCCTAGTCTAACAAGCTAATTCCTTTCAGCTTCTTTGCTCTATCTACCTGTATGCCTAGGCTAAATCTAAGAAAAATTCAAGTTAGTTTGTTCAGTGGAATAATAAACTATCTCAAATTTATCATAAAAACATGGGCAATTAGCACAGAACAGTTCCTACATGTTAATTTCATACTCTTAACATGTCCTGCAGTAATTTGCATGTGCATTATGATGCAGAAATATTCCTATAACTGAAAAGCAAGTAAATATTTTAATTTTTTAAAATTAAAATATCAAGATCACAGTGTCAATTCTGATGACCAAGAAGAACAAGTTTACTCCTATGACTCTCCTGAAATTACAAAATCACAGGATGGCAAAATCACAAAATGACTGATGTTGGAAGGGACTTCTGCAGGTCATCTGGTCCAATATATCTGCTCCAGCAGGGACACCTGGAGCAGATAACCCAGCACTATGACCAGGCATCCTTTGAATGTCTCCAAGCAGGGATGTTTCACTTTATGGGCAAGATGTAACTGGGCTCAGTCACCTTCATAATAAAAAAAAAGTGTTTTCTTACATTTAGAGGGAATCTTCCCTGCTTCAGTTTGTGCCCATTGCCTCTGAATCTGTTACTACTGAATGGTTAAACACAGGTGCTGCAGATCCATTTGTAGCTGAAGAAGGTAAAGTAAATGTTTTAGGATAGGATTGAAAATG